>NC_060149.1:616676260-618047510 GCF_021461385.2 Schistocerca piceifrons
CTCATAGGGAATCGAATACAATTTGTGAGTTGGAACTTAACGTTCTCGGAAGTAATCCTGAAGCAGTGAAAGCTTTGGAGTGTCAGGAAAAACCAGTATAATAAACGGACACGCGCCGCAAATTAAACAAAGACTACGTATTGCTTCCCTGTACATACAAGTGCTTGTCATTCAAGCGCGTTACGTCTGTTGACACGCTATTAAGGTCTTATGTATCGACTTTTGTGTACGTACACGTGCTTTTCAATCGTGCGTTCTGAGATAAATACTTTTCATTGCAGTACTGCTGTGGATTGGTAGTACGAACTGCGGCATTACCGAAGTTAACTGCAGTGTTCGTGGTACATAGAGTACTTTTCGAAATGGAACGGCACCCATTTGCAGAAATGAGAGAAGCATTTCATGTATAGCAGATCCAATGGCCATGCATACGAAGTTCAACGGCCGTACCGTACTCAGAATCCGCATAGACGTAAACCATAGCATCAGACGTTTTAAACCATTCACCATTGACACCGGGAGACGGGTGTCTTACGTCCAGTAGTTCACCGTATAGTCGATGTGTAAGTGGAGGTCCTTGCGCATGTGGAAGAGAAGCCATAAACGCGCCCGTGTGGCATAGCTCATACCATGGACAAGTCTCAGAATACTGTGTGGTGTGTCCAACATGAGAACCACTTGCATCCCTATCGTCATTAGCGACTTAAGGGTTGAGTGTGGATTATTACCGACAGAGCGTTTGGTTTTGTGAATAGACTGTTCTCCGTTGTTAAAATGAGTCCAGATTTCTAAAGAGCGTGTTGTTCACAGACGAGGCACGGCTCAACAGAATTGGGTTATTTAATTGTCGCAACAGCCACATCTGGACGCGACACAATCGTCGCGTCCCATTCGAACACTACCATCAACAGCATGGGCCGGTACAGGTATTATCGACGAACACGTGTTCGGACCATATCATCTCTCACCAAGTTTAAATAGTGTGAGATAGAAGGTGTACACCGAATAAATTCTTTGACTACTGCTACAGGATGTACCACTTAACATGAGTACCATGATGTGGATGCAACTAGGAGAAGCACCTGCACACTCTTCTGAGCAAGAGCGTCATTTACACAGTGCCATATATCGTGGGCATTAGATCGGTAGGGGAGGGGCATTCCGTTCCCATGCTCTACCGCCTCTTGATTTTTTTTATGGCGTCATGTCAAAATCCTCGTGTACGTGACACCAGTACCCGACGAGAAAATACTTCCGCCAGGATCCTTGCAACCTCTGATGATGATCTTGCGATGCCTAAAGTACTTTGAAGAGTGCGTCAGAATGTTCTAGGAAAATATTATGCCAGAGCTGAATGTGGTGGTCGCCATTTTGAACACAACCTGTAACGTACAACGTTTTTAAGTAGACAGTAAGTAACCTTTGCTTAATCTAATGAGCGTGTACAATGACTGTCCTTGTCGTTTCTGTTGACCCCTCACTGGCTCAGGATTACTTTTACGATCGTAAATTCCTATTC
Source organism: Schistocerca piceifrons (assembly GCF_021461385.2). Lineage (NCBI taxonomy): Eukaryota > Metazoa > Arthropoda > Insecta > Orthoptera > Acrididae > Schistocerca > Schistocerca piceifrons. The sequence goes on from NC_060149.1 coordinate 616,677,780, forward strand.
CAAAGTCGTCGAATTTTAATTCCTTTATCAGCTCTTTGAATTTGTTTGCAGGCCGTTGCATCACCTTGCATACCCCCTTCAATGCGACACTTTTTCTCAATGACTGTTGCTTTGTTTGAGACCTTGGCTGTTGAAGTCTGCATTTTGACTGCTCAGGAAAGAAAAATAACCTCGGTTTCATTCTGGAAATGCCTGCTATGCGAGGAGTTCTTCATCTTAAAAAAGAGGAATAAGTCACTGGGTGCCATGTCAGCAGAATACTGTGGTGATGGGGGGCGGGAGAGCGTAGGGGAAGGAGGGGGGGGGGGAGGAGGAGGAGGAGAGAAGGGGTGAGAGGCGGAATCAGATAGCCCGAAGGAGCAGCATGTGTGACTGCCGACTGCAGAATATGCTGGGAGCGAAAGCAGCCCCTTGGACAGCTACTTGACACTCCCACAACCTCGTCAGGAGATTTTGGTAGTATGTTTCCATGGCAGTTTGCCCTTTACGGAGCAATCTGTTAGCATCACACCATGAAAGTGGGAAAAAAAGCCTGAATGTCACATTTAGCTCTTCTTAGCTTTTCACTGCTCGCTATTCTCCTTTGTCTTGGGTTCGTAGTGATACACTAACCACTCGTCCATGGTGATAAAGCAGCTAACGACATAATCTGCATCGATTTGACACAGCTCCAACATTTCCACTGCTGCCTTGGTTTGGTGGACTTTCTGGACAGGTGAGAGCAGTGTCGGTACATGTTCAAAATATTGTGCATTATCAGGTATGGACAAGAGTTTGGCGCATGGGCAGTGCTTTGGCTCGTAAGCCATAGCTCTCAGTTTGGCTGCACACTTCCCCTACCTGGTGCAGTGGTTAGCACACTGGACTAGCATTCAGGAGGACGACGGTTCAAATCGGCGACCGGCCATCCTGATTTAGGTTTTCAGTGATTTCCCTAAATAGCTTCAGGCAAATGCCGGGATGATTCCTTTGAAAGGGCGCGGTCGATTTCCTTCTCCATCCTTCCCCAATCCGAGCTTGTGCTCCGTCTCTAGTGACTTTGTGTCGATGGGGCGTTGAACACTAATCTCCTCCTCCACTTCCCCTACTGCCACACCACATTCTCTGAGCGGCAGGAGGAGGGAAGAGGAGACACTGCAAACGCGCTATATTCACGTAGCAATGCAGTTGCACTACATACTACTTGATTTCAAACAGGGTAGTTATAATTAAACTTTCGATACTTTAACCAGTATAGACGGGGAACTACTAACCGTATCGGTACACGACTCTATAGGAATAACGTTCAGACTGTGCACTGCAGGATTTGCGTTGTTAGTAGTGCTAGTATGACGACTTACCGTTAGGACTGAAACGCAACCATCTGTGTACATTACAGTTGTAGACAGTCAAAAGTGATCTGGACAAGTTAAGCACAGCTTTACACATAAAGCTGTTTTATAAAGTCAGCAGCAACAGTGCTACTGTCCTTCGCAAATTCGAATTAACTGGCTATTTGGGAACTGCTCTTGGGAGTGGCCGACGGCCAGCTGCGCCACAAATTGTTGGAGGAGTAACCGTTGCTATAGCTGAGAATGCTGGACGCAATGTGCAATCTTCAAGCAGTCCACGAGCTGTGTTATACATTTCATGCCAACATCCCATCTGAGACGATTTGGGCAGCAGTAGAGCAGTCTAGTTCAGTTACAGGCTGTCGTTGATGCTGATGGTCGTCGCATTGATCGACGTTTCTGACACGGAACGTAAACATACTACACAATTAACAAATGTTACCCTGAGAAGCCATGGCGCGAACAGCCCTATCGAAGTGCTCCCAGTGATAGACACGTTCATGTGTTGATCCATTGCGCCTTCCAGAATGACATCATCACCCAGCGAATGCCACGAAAACATTCTCCAGACCCTACCGTTCCCTCCTCCGGCCTGAACCCTTCCGACGATTGTTGCAGAGTGGTTGCACTCAGACATTTCACGCCCCACGCGGCTACGGGCATCTGTACGATAGAGCACAAAAGGTGATTCATCTGAAAAGGCCACCTAGCGCCACTCAGTGAAATTCCAACTGTGGTATTGGCGTGAAAATTGCAGCCTTCGTCGCCGATGAAGAACTGTCAGGAAGGGTGCCTGAATCAGGCGCCTGCTGCGGAGGCCAGTGCCTGGTTCATCTGGGCGGTCAGTTGCTCAACAACTGCACTTCTATTCGCCCGCATATAGCTCCGTAACCGTCGTTCAGCCCTGTCAACTATGGCCTGTGGTGAATCCGCAGTTGCCTCGGCGCTGGTTTTGGATGGCGCCATTTTGCCATACACGGTATGCTTTAAACACGGCGGCAAGCGAACAGTTTACAGATTAGCCATTTCTGAAATGCTTCTATCCTTGGCCCGAAAGTTAATGATCAGGCCCTTTTGGACGTCAGATAAATCGCTCCGTCTCCGTAATACGACAACACTGCACTGGATCCGCGTCCCCCCGACACGCATCATACAGCTTGGTCAGAAACAGTCTGAAAACCTTGTTAGGCTGTTGCAGGGTAGGTAGTGCTGAGAAATAACTGTCAAGAAAAAATTCGATACGTTGCCCCGTTTCCGAGTTAATTATCAATGAAGTTTCCCAATCAGATCGCTGCTCGCGCAAATTCAAGCGCCCTGCCAGATACGAGTAGTGTGTGTTGTTGTCGTCACAGCGTCCATGACTGCGCACGAGACTACTTAGCCTTTGGCTCGGGTTCTATCCTTACTGCCGCTTCATGTCCAATTTTTGCATCACTGTTGTTCGGTTTTAGGAAACCGTCTCTGGCGGGTCGCTTGAATTTGAGCTCGCAACGACCTGATTGGCTAACTTTAATGCTAATTAACTTTGAAACGGCACAACGCATCGAATTTTTCTTAACAATTATTAGCCAGTACACCCTACCCTGCAAAACTCTTACAAGCTTCTCAGACTGTTTGTGTCCACCATGTACGGTTTGGCTGAGAATTTTAGCTTGGACATAAATAGTCTACGTTTGTTATAATCTTGCAATGTGACAGCCGCTGACGTGTGCACATTTTTCGTATTACTTATTTTCTAAAATTTTCTACCTTTAAAAATGGTTCAAATGGCTCTAAGCACTATGGGACTTAAAACATCTGAGGTCATCAGTCCCCTACAGCTTAGAAGTACTTAAACCTAGCTAACCTAAGGACATCACACACATCCATGCCCGAGGCAGGATTCGAACCTGCGACCGCACCAGCAGCGAGGTTCCGGACTGAAGCGCCTAGAACCGCTCTGCCACAGCGGCCGACACCTTTAAAAAGAATTACAAATCTTATAACTTTCTTTAATTTTAATTTGTGCTTTTCAGGCATTAATTACAAAATGCACATACGAAATATAAGTGGGCATAGAGCGCGCTGTTATCCGCCCCGCTTCACCTACGGCCTCAGTTTTCACCCCGCCCTCATTTCTTACAACCCTCTCTTCCATAATACCTATATAAATAGCACACGGCATTTTTTTTAAATTCAATCTCTTTTAATATTGGACGATATGATATATATCCACTGACATATTTTATTGTAAGACTTCATAAAGTTCAGAATGCATAACTATAGTTGTTACATAGCTTGACGAAACTGTTAGTGGATTAATCATACCTGAAGACGACAAGCAAGTGCTGATACCGGTCCGCAGTAATGTGCACATCGACCACAGCTGTCAGTATGACTTCCATTAATACCATAAGCCCAACGTCCCCCATGGCGTAATAACATAATAGTGCCCCCACTGCTGCACGTTTCGAGCAGCGTTTCGCCTGGATAATGACGTATCCAGACACAACCATCGGCCTGGTGTAAGGAGAGAGTCCATTGAGAGGAATCGTGTCGATTGGTCTACGCTCCACTCTCGATGCCCACTGCAGTCGCAATTGACGATGTATTTCCGTCAAAATGAGAGCACGTAAGAGTCGCGTGCTGCGGAGCACCATGTTCAACAACGTGCTCCGAAACACCTGTGCCTGCAGCAGCACTGTTTTCTGCAGTCAGATCTGTTACACGTTGCCTCCTTTCCCGATTTACAGTGGGCTAGCCTCGGACATCCATTGCGACGAGGCGTGGACGTACAATACCTTATGTCAGTTGTCTTCCCCATCTGCGACCCGTATCGTCGGTAGACCGACTCCGCATTTGTCTCTGCTTCGCTTACACTCATCCCTTGCCGCCTCACGTAACTGCAGCACCACTAGGCGGCATTCCGTATCGTTGCGGGCAGTAGTCATAACGTTTTGGCTCACCAGTATGTATAGACGTAAGTGTTGAGTTAGGCAGGTTAGGGTAACTGCGACGCATTGAAGCCGGACGCGATTGTTTCAACAAGGAAACGCCAGACACTAACCAAACAACAATTTTGACGCACTTCATTCTACGAGTCGGTGGCTCCTGTGAGTGGGTTACGTAACGAACCCTTCCTTTCCGAAGATGATCAATTTAAAGGTCAGGAGCAAATATTCGTTTCGGGTCAGGTAGAATCGTTTTAACACTAGAAAATCAGGAAATTTTATTTTACGTCGCGGAAATGACATATTGTAGAACGTGAAGTGGCTTAATAATTTATTTTTAATTGTACGACAAGTTTCAGCCAATGGTAGATGCTCTTACCTTTACATAAATGTTGCATTTTGACAACAGTTTTACGAGATATATGCGACTCCTTTTACTAATACAAACGTACTGGAAAATTTCTCTGACTGGAGGCGGTCGTACAATTCCAAACAAATCATTTAGCAGTTTCACGTGTCATTTCCACGACGTATCAAAGCTGTGGAACCAAGCAACGAAACTATTCAGGCTCGCAAGCTAACAGTTTCTGAGAAGTCGAAGAATATGTTAATTCGATTCGCTGCAACTATATTTGGGGGTCAACCCTGTACTACATGGAGCGGTGGTGACGTGGCGTAACGCTTCTACAGGGTTTACAGAAAGTTCAGGAACAGTTTCAATTATTTATTGAACAAAAATTATACAAAAAATGGCTCCGAGCACTATGGGACTCAACTTCTGAGGTCATTAGTCCCCTAGAACTTAGAACTAGTCAAAACTAACTAACCTAAGGACATCACACACATCCATGCCCGAGGCAGATTTCGAACCTGCGACCGTAGCGGTCTCGCGGTTCCAGACTGCAGCGCCTATAACCGCACGGCCAAAAATTATACAGATATCATACATATGTCATTTTTAAGAGAACCCCTGAAAGATTTTTTTTTTCGTGTATACCGCCACAGCGTAGTTTGGTAATTTGCCGATAGTCAGCGCTAGTCGCAAACATGACGAGTTCAGGTGTGGAGCGAGCTTTTTGTGTGTTGGAGTTCGACAAAATAAGTGTGCTACAGTTGTTCAACGGCTGTTTAGAGCCAAGTACGGTAAGAAGTCACCAACAAGGAAGGCAATTTACCACTGGCACAACAAATTCGTTACGACGGGTTGCCTGTGCCCGGCAAGAAGAAACCGACGTCCCAGTGTGAGTGAAATGAATGTGGAGCGCGTACAAGAGACATTCATAAGGAGTCCAAAGAAATCGGTGCGTCGTGCATCCCGTGAACTCGAAATAGCTCCAATGACAGCTGGAAAGTCCTCCGACAGAAGTTGTCTATGAAACCACTCGAACTGGATCCAGTACAGAAGCGTGGTTCGGTCGTGCTACTGAAGGAGCGTGGTTCAGTCGTGCTACTGAAGGGGACAGCTGTTTCATGAAATGGCCTCCCCGTTCACCAGACGGATCCGGGTGACTTCTTCTGTGAGAACACATTAAAGATCTGGTGTATGTACCGCCTCTACCACGTGATGCAACAGAGCTCCGGCAGAGAGTACGGGAAGCGACTGCCACAGTCGACGATGCCATGCTGGGACGGGTATGGCAAGAATTCGATTGCCGTACTGACGTCTGCCGGGTCACTCATGGTTCGCATATCGAATGTTTGTAAAAAAATCAGAGTTTCTCTTCAAAATGCAATATGTATGACATCTGTACAATGTTTAGTTATTGTGCAATAAATAATTGAAAGTACTCCTGGATATTATTCACAAACTGTATTTGGATCACATAAATCTCATTGTGCGTATGGGTCCGAATCACACCTATTCCAAAATTTTTACTCTTTGACAAGAGAATGGACCTGTTGCGAGAACTACATATAGTTGTTACACCTTTTGTGCAGATTTTATGCTTTACGAATTTTTCGTCGTAAAAATACTATGAATTTTTAGGCAATGTGGCGACGAAAAAGTGAAAAAAAGTGTTACGTAATGAACAGACTGTTAACGATCGTTTTTCGGAGATCATAACAGATAAAAAACACCGTATTAATACAAATTTACTAAATTAAGGGAAACCGTTGCATACCATTTCGAGAACTGTGTTATGCAACTGATGTCATAAACCCTCGAAACCTTGTAAATTATCGGTTATCAGAATTAATAAATGGTTCAAATGGCTCTAAGCACTATGGGACTTAACAGCTGAGGTCATCAGTCCCCTAAACTTAGAACTACTTAAACGTAACTAACCTAAGGACATCACACACATCCATGCCCGAGGCAGGATCCGAACCTGCGACCGTAGCAGCCGCGTGGTTCCGGACTGAAGCGCCCAGAACCGCTCGGCTACTGCGGCCGGCTCAGAATTAATATTTCACAAAAAGTTATCATACGCACAGCAGGCGTCGAAATCAACTGCCGAAATAAGTGTCTCAATAAAGGTAATCACAGTTTTCTTTTCTTTGCGAAAAATATATGCGTGCAGCTAAATGGTTTCATTTACTGCGATTGGTGCAGACGATTTTTCTTACTAAAATGTAAACTTTCACGGCCGGAAATATCTTGTCCATTATAATTATCCGGGCTGTTATGCCGTGGTCGGTTGATGAATTCTGTGGTGATTCCCAACGTTTCGTCTCCGACTGCGGGAGACATCTTCAAGGGGGTCCGTAGCTTGATGGAAGGTCCAACACACACACTGGCTCGCTACTGACTGCCGCTAAATTCCGTGTCCGCGCGCCCCCGCGCCGCGGCGTGACGTCACGTGTTTTGAAAACGTCAGTGCAATTGGCCGCTGTCCGTCGCCGTCGATCGCCGTTGCCATCACCCAGTAGTGGACGAGTGGTACACATCTTCTTTAACACCGGCATCCATATACCGTTTAATTTGACGCCCTCCTCCTTTCGGTTGAAATTATTTGGGTGTTTAGCGATTTCGATTGCCTCCCTGTAGAGCCTTTCGTAGTATCCGCTCGTGGCCGCTAGTACTTGCGTCTCCTCGAAACGAATATTGTGGTTCCCTGGCTGGAAAGCATGCTCCGCAACAGCTGATCGTTCCGTTTCTCCTCTTCTACAATTTCCCTTGTGCTCTTCCAAACGTTTAGAAACAGTTCTTTTGGTGGTACCCACATAAACCTGGAGTGTATAGGATCCCATGCAGCTGTGGTGATGTGGCCAATCCTTGTAAGAGCTACATGAACATGGCTACTCGGCAATTCAAGCGTTAAGTGTCTGGCGGAAGGTTCATAGGGCCCTCTACCGTTCCACTCTCGAACAGCACGTTAGGAAATGTTTTCGTAGATGGAAGGGAGATCAGGGTTTAACGTCCCGACGGAAACGAAGTCATTAGAGACGGTAGATCTTCCAGTGCGAGCTCTAAATTCTCTTATTATATTACGACGGTCATTTATCCTTATGTAAGTGAGACGCGGCAAAAGGTTTTCGCATTCGGAGAAGAAAGTTGGTGATTGTAATTTCGTGAAAAGATCTCGCAGCAACAAAAATCGACTTTGTTTTAATTATTGACACCGCAACCCGCTTATAACATCCATAACACTTCCCTACTCCGTAATAATACGAAACGAGCTGCTGCTCTTTGAACTTTTTCGATGTCCTCCGTCGATTATACCAGGTTAGTATCCCACATAACGCAGCAATGCTCCAGAAGAAGGCAGACAAGCGTAGTGTAAGCGGTCTCTTTAGTACACCCGTTGTATCTTCTAAGCGTTGCCGCCCGCGGTGGCCGTGCGGTTCTGGCGCTGCAGTCCGGAACCGCGGGACTGCTACGGTCGCAGATTCGAATCCTGCCTCGGGCATGGGTATGTGTGATGTCCTTAGGTTAGTTAGGTTTAAGTAGTTCTAAGTTCTAGGGGACTTATGATCTAAGATGTTGAGTCCCATAGTGCTCAGAGCCATCTGAACCATTTTTTTTCTAAGCGTTATGTCAATCGTATGTGGACTATGGATCGCCTTCCCCATAACATTTTTATGGGATGGTTCCAATTTAAGTTGTTAGTAACTGTAATCCTTAGGTATTTAGTTAAAGTGACAAACTTTAAATTTGTGTACTTTATCGTATAACCGAAATTTTACGCAATTCTTTCACGATTCATGTGGAGGACCACACAAAAATGGTTCAAATAGCACTGAGCACTATGGGACTTAACATCTCTGGTCATCAGTCCCCTAGAACTTAGAACTACTTAAACCTAACTAACCTAAGGACATCACACACATCCATGCCAGAGGCAGGATTCGAACCCGCGACCGTAGCAGTCGCGCGGTTCCGGACTGAGCGCCTGAACCGCTAGACCACCGCGGCCGGCGCGAGGACCACACAATTTATTGTTCAGGATCAACTGCCACTTTTCTTAACATGCAGGTATCTTGTCTAAATCATTTTTCAGTTGGTTTTGTTCCTCTAAAGACTTTACTTGGTAAAAAGCAGCATCGTCGGCAAACATCCAAGAGGGTTACTCAGATTATCTTCTAAAGCGTTTGTACATATTATGAGCAGCAAGTAGACTATAAAGCGTCCTTGTGGCACCCCAAATATCACTTTTGTTTCACTAGATGACTACCCGCCACTGATTATGAACTGTGGCTTTTCAGACAGGTAATCATGAATCCATTCGCATACCTGAGACAATACTCCATACCCGCCATTCGACTGGAAGGTGCTTGTGGGAAACGGTGTCAAAGATCTTTTGGAAATCTAAAAATATGGAATCAACTACGTCTGAAAGCACTGTATCTAGAACACGCTACTGTACAAGATACTGAATTATCCTCCAAGACAATCTATCCGCATGCGGTTTCGCTATGAATACGAGCATGTATAATCCCATGAACCATGGACCTTGCCGCTGGTGGAGAGGCTTGCGTGCCTCAGCGATACAGATGGCCGTACCGTAGGTGCAACCACAACGGAGGGGTATCTGTTGAGAGGCCAGACAAACATGTGGTTCCTGAAGAGGGGCAGCAGACTTTTCAGTAGTTACAGGGGCAACAGTTTGGATGATTGACTGATCTGGCCTTGTAACACTAACCAAAACGGCCTTGCTGTGCTGGTACTGCGAGAGAAACTACAGACGTAATTTTTCCCGAGGACATGCAGCTTTACTGTATGATTAAATGATGATGGCATCCTCTTGGGTAAAATATTCCGGAGGTAAAATAGTCCCCCATTCGGATCTCCGGGCGGGGACTACTCAAGAGGACATCGTTATCAGGTGAAAGAAAACTGGCATTCTACGGATCGGAGCGTGGAATGTCAGATCCCTTAATCGGGCAGGTAGGTTAGAAAATTTAAAAAGGGAAATGGATAGGTTAAAGTTAGATATAGTGGCAATTAGTGAAGTTCGGTGGCAGGAGGAACAAGACTTTTGGTCAGGTGAATACAAAACAGCATAGTGAACGCATTATTGTGGCCAAGATAGATACGAAGCACATGCCTACTACAGTAGTACAAGTTTATATGCCAACTACCTCTGCAGATGACGAAGAAATTGAAGAAATGCATGATGAGATAAAAGAAATTATTCAGATAGTGAAGGGAGACGAAAATTTAATAGTCATGGGTGACTGGAATTCAGTAGTAGGAAAAGGGAGAGAAGGAAACGTAGTAGGTGAATATGGATTGGGCTAAGAAATGAAAGAGGAATCCGCCTGGTAGAATTTTGCACAGAGCACAACTTAATCATAGCTAACACTTGGTTCAAGAATCATAAAAGAAGGTTGTATACATGGAAGAATCCTAGAGCTACTAGATGGTATCAGATACATTATATAATGGTAAGACATAGATTTAGGAACCAGGTTTTAAATTGTAAGAAATCTCCAGGGACAGATGTGGACTCTGACCACAATCTCTTGGTTATGAACTGTAGATTAAAACTGAAGAAACTGCAAAAAGGTGGGAATTTAAGGAGATGGGACCTGGATACACTGACTAAAACAGAGGTTGTACAGAGTTTCAGGGAGAGCGTAAGGGAACAAATGGCAGGAATGGGGGAAAGAAATACAGTAGAAGAAGAATGGGTAGCTTTGAGGGATGAAGTAGCGAAGGCAGCAGAGGATCAAGTAGGTAAAAAGTCGAGGGCTAGTAGAAATGCTTGGGTAACAGAAGAAATATTGAATTTAATTGATGAAAGGAGAAAGTATAAAAATGCAGTAAATGAAGCAGGCAAAAAGGAATACAAACGTCTCAAAAATGAGATCGACAGGAAGTGCAAAATGGCTAAGCATGGATGGTTAGAGGATAAATGTAAGGATGTAGAGGCTTATCTCACTAGGGGTAAGATAGATACTGCCTACAGGAAAATTAAAGAGACCTTTGGAGAGAAGAGAACCACTTTTATGAATATCAAGAGCTCAGATGGAAACCCAGTTCTAAGCAAAGAAGGGAAAGCAGAAAGGTGGAAGGAGTATATAGAGGGTCATTACAAGCTCGATGTACTTGAGGACAATATTATGGAAATGGAAGAGGATGTAGATGAAGATGAAATGGGAGATATGATACTGCGTGAAGAATTTGACAGAGCACTGAAAGACCCGAGTCGAAACAAGGCCCCGGGAGTAGACAACATTCCATTAGAACTACTGACGGCCTCAGGAGAGCCAGTCCTGACAAAACTCTACCATCTGTTGAGCAAGATGTATGAGACAGGCGAAATACCCTCAGACTTCTAGAAGAATATAATAATTCCAATCCCAAAGAAAGTAGGTGTTGACAATTGTGAAAATTACCGAACTATCAGTTTAATAAGTCACAGCTGCAAAATACTAACGCGAATTCTTTACAGACGAATGGAAAAACTAGTAGAAGCCGACCTTGGGGAAGATCAGTTTGGATTCCGTAGAAATATTGGAACACGTGAGGCAATACTGACCCTACGGCTTATCTTAGAAGCTAGATTAAGGAAAGGCAAACCTACGATTCTAGCATTTGTAGACTTAGAGAAAGCTTTTGACAATGTTGACTGGAATACTCTCTTTCAAATTCTGAAGGTGGCAGAGAGCGAAAGGCTATTTACAATTTGTACAGAAACCAAATGGCAGTTATAAGAGTTGAGGGGCATGAAAGGGAAGCAGTGGTTGGGAAGGGAGTGAGACAGGGTTGTAGCATCTCCCCGATGTTATTCAATCTGTATATTGAGCAAGCAGTAAAGGAAACAAAAGAAAAATTCAGAGTAGGTATTAAAATCCATGGAGAAGAAATAAAAACTTTGAGGTTTGTCGATGACGTTGTAATTCTGTCAGAGACAGCAAAGGACTTGGAAGAGCAGTTGAACGGAATGGACTGTGTCTTGAAAGGAGGGTATAGGATGAACATCAACAAAAGCAAAACGAGGATAATGGAATGTAGTCGAATTAAGTCGGGTGATGCTGAGGGAATTAGATTAGGAAATGAGACACTTAAAGTAGTAAAGGAGTTTTGCTATTTGGGGAGCAAAATTACCGATGATGGTCGAAGTAGAGAGGATATAAAATGTAGACTGGCAATGGCAAGGAAAGCGTTTCTTAAAAAGAGAACTTTGTTAACATCGAGTATTGATTTAAGTGTCAGGAAGTCGTTTCTCAAAGTATTGGTATGGAGCGTAGCCATGTATGGAAGTGAAACATGGACGATAAATAGTTTGGACAAGAAGAGAATAGAGGCTTTCGAAATGTGGTGCTACAGAAGAATGCTGAAGATTAGATGGGTTGATCACATAACTAATGAGGAGGTATTGAAGAGAATTAGGGATAAGAGGAGCTTGTGGCACAACTTGACTAGAAGAAGGGATCGGTTGGTAGGACATGTTCTGAGACATCGAGGGATCACCAATTTAGTATTGGAGGGCAGCGTGGAGGGTAAAAATCGTAGGGGGACACCAAGAGATGAATACACTAAACAGATTCAGAAGGATGTAGGTTGCAGTAGGTACTGGGAGATGAAGCAGCTTGCACAGTATAGAGGAGCATGGAGAGCTGCATCAAACCAGTCTCAGGACTGAAGACCAGAACCACAACAACAACAACAACAACAACATGATGTACATCCTATGTAACACACGAAAATTTTTTATTGATTTGAGACTATTTCTGAATGTCCGTTTTTCATTAACCTTTGTTATATCTACGTATTACATGACAAACTGGAATATAGAGATTATTACTGACAAAACAAAGCAGATTAGACGAGGTTGTATCACGTTACTGAAAACCGGAATATTCGACAAATAAAATGTGCACCACATGTATAAAGGAGCTAGTTAAGATTCAGGAGTATAGCAGTGAAGACGAACATTATATCTTCAAAATTCTCCATTTACCCCGAAATACTGTCTTATATGAACGAATGGGTTAAAAGTTACTGCCGTTTTTAGGGTGTAGTAATGAACAACTGCGAAGCGAACACATCGCTAGCTGGGTTTAGTGCTGAGAAGGGTGGCAGGTAACCAGTGGCGACGGTTTACGTCCGTAAGCCATCTATCGGAGCGCTACGGAAACAAGGCTGGAACAAGTACAGTGCTGCCGCTTGGCGGCATATCGCTTCAACTACAGGTCCCTACCGCCTAGTAGCCGGAACGCATGTGCTTTTTATTTACCTTTAACTCCTCAGACTAGAATCGGAGGGAAACTGAAAATTTACATTATACATTTAAACATAGTTTACACCTGCGTAACAGTTTTAAATGGAAAGGTGCTGGATACAAAGCAAGAGACGCGAGTTTACTACTTCCATTCTCCGCTTCCGGAGTGTTACATTTATCAATACGAAACAGGAAAAGTAAAAGTGCCCATCTTGTGCCAACGGAGTGCTTCGATTTTATTCTCCAGCGCGGATACGCACCGGAATTATACGACAATGTCCTCAATTTATTTTCTTCTTATTCAAGCAATTTACATATTTTAGTTTTTAATATTTTTTCATTTATTGTTCGGCCTCAGCTGCACATTATTAACTAAATTACGCGATCTAATCACTCTGGATAACCTTCAGATCTAAAACGAAGTGAAACTAAACATGTACCATCTAATATTTTACAATAAGTAGGAAAGAAAAGAATTGCACGTACATGTAGAATTTACTTAAGTAGTTGTGTTAGTAACCCGTCTCTTCTTCTCAGACCGAGCGAGGTGACGCAGTGGTTAGCACACTGGACTCGCATTCGGAAGGACGACGATTCAATCCCGCGTCCGGCCATCCTGATTTAGGTTTTCCGTGATTTCCCTATATCACTTCAGGCAAATGCCGGGATGGTTCCTTTGAAAGGGCACGGCCGATTTCCTTCCTTATCCTTCCATAACCCGAGGTTGTGCTCCGTCTCTAATGGCCTCGTTGTCGATGGGACGTTAAACACTAATCTCCTCCTCCTCCTCTTCTTCTCAGAACGATATATAATACTGTGTTTGACAACTGTTGCCATTGTTTTAAATAGGTATATGTTGGAGGTAGGGAAGAAGGGGAAATGGAGTGAGGGTGATTGGGTGAGGGGAAAGGAAACAGGGAGGGGGCACCAGGGATGTCATGAGTTTAACACGAGGGGTCGTGCTAAATTTATAGAACGTATACCTATCTGAAAATTCTCATTGATACATTAACAGCGTACAACAATTGTTATATAAAATGTAAACGGCATACAATAGTCAAATTATAAAATGAAGCGAGGGGAGCATTGAGAGCAGACAAAAAACTGAAGGCGGGGCGAGGGGGGGTTGGGTTGTGGCAGGGATGCTATGGGTTGAACTTCTTAAAACACCAGAATGGATGCATAAAACTTTAAAAGTTTCACACTTTGGAGATCTTAAGATGCTAATTCAGTTTTTGCTACCGTATTTCCGCTTTTATAAACTACTGTTTTATCCTTCTTTTACAGTTTTATGCAACCTTTCCGATGTTTTAACAAAAGGCTTTCTGCACACTAGACTTCTTGCAATTTTAATACACGACCCTATCTTGTTCGATCCAAAGCATCGCTGCCCCCCCCCCCCCCCCTGCGTTCTTTGCCTGCTCTCAATCCCACCTCGCCCCATTTCACAATTTCACTATTTTATACCTTCTAAATTTTACATTCCCATTGTTCTACACTATTAGTGATTCAACGAAAGTTCTTAAATAATTATGAGTTCTATAATTTTAGGACGACTCCTCGTGTTAAACTCATGCCATCAACACCAAACCCTCCCTGCTTCCTTTACCCTCCCCCAATCAGCCTCGCTCCATTTCCCCTTCTCCCCTACCTCCAACATACACCTATTTAAAACACTGACAGCAGCTTCAAAACACAGTACGCTGATATGTCGTTCTGAATAGACAAGACGGTTTGCTGACGCAACAACTTACATAAATTCTACGTTTATGTACAATTCTTTTCTACTTATTGTAGGATTTTAGATGGTACATATTTAGCTCTACTTTATTTTAGATCTGAAGATGATCCAGAGTGATCGAAACATGCAATTTAATTAAAAATGTGCAACTGAGACGGAACAATAAATGAGAATTACCTTAAATGTCAATAGAGCTGCTCAATCTCTCAAGACGGTTATGTCGGCTACATTTCCGTCTGAGCAGTCACGTCAAATTTAAACTATGGAACGTTCATATTCTATAAATTTGGGTGAATACCGTCATAGTCGTAAAAGGAATTAAGCAAGAGATACAATCGTGCTTCCATCTCTGACCACAAGACGGTTCGTAACGCACCAGTGAACATTGTCGAACGTCATCGTTTTGGTAGTCCACGTTTTATGGTATAGGGAGGTATGATGCATGGGCGAACTGACCACGTCTTTCAACACGGTAGGCTCACCGGTCAACATTACTGTGACACTGTAATCCTTCCATATGTGCGTCAGTTTGGGGGTGCATTCAGCCCTGATTTATTTCCATGGATGACAATGTGCGAGCGCATCGAACAGCGCAGGTGGAGCAGGTCTGGGAACGAGAAGATATTGGGATAATGGACTGGCGTACCTGTTCCCTCTACTATAATCCCATCGCGCACGTGTGTGATGCGCTCGCGAAACGTATTGCTGGATGACCCATACCCTATTAAGGACCACGTCCCGCCTTTTGTAATTTGCAGGGGATCATCACGAATATCGGTAACTTCAGTTTGTGTCATTCATGTTCGTCACATTGCGTTTTTCTTGCATTTACCTTCTGCACTATACTGAACCAGTTCTGTCTACGTACAGTGCAACTTTCATCAAGCTATGTTACTTGGCAGTGACTCATCATGCGAAAGCTACTTTCCCCCTTATGTTTTGTACACCAGCGTATTAAAAAAAATTTAAAAAAATTAATCCGAAATTAAACTTTATTCTTTCAAAAAAATCGACGTTCAAACTCGTTCAGATACGACTTTCCCCCCATAAAATTCTAAATACCAGATCAGTTGAAAGTTCTTGCCTTGGAGCAGAACAGCAGTCTTAATTTGTGACAACGAACAAAACAACAAAGATTCTTCGTGTGTCAGCTAATACAGACAAATGTGGACGTCATGACGCCTCCAAGAGCCATTGTACTTGACGTACCTGTGGTACATTTATTTCGCCATCATTTATGTAGGGAAAATCCTGCATCCAAGACAATACTTATTGAGACGACTTATAAGTGTATAAATTATTGCCACACCACTTTCCTGACCTTCTTACTAAAGTTTGGTGCCTCTATAATGAACACCTACAAGCGAGTATCCCTCTGTTCAGTTCTGCCCTCCGCCTCGAAGCTCGTGAAAAAGAAAACACGTCCAGTGGAAAGCCACTGTGGTTCCCGGATATACGTGAACGGCTATTACAAACATGAAATCAACATGACAGTTTCCCTGTGAGTAGAACAGCCACTGACAATTAAATCATCACATCTATCTTGTATCGCTTTGCAATGAACAACTCATGTACACAACTAAAACCATTGCAGGAAGAGGACCCAAGGGGTGGGATCGGCTTTTTGCAAGCACCTATACCGTGTTGTAGAAAAGGATACCATGTATCACAGCCTGCAACCACTGATCCTGCTAGCCTTTCATTCATGAGTAATCGACGAAAAGAATTCCGCATTTTGCTGTGTCTACAACATTGGAAACAGCGCGGTTTGCGTTCGTATCTCATCAGGTGCCAATTATATTTCTTTTTACATCTTTATCAAAACGACTGAGATTATTATTTCTATTCAGTTAACTGGTTTATATAATTTTTTTCACTTCTAATCCTTTGCTACGTCATTTTGATCATCGTATTTGATTTTTTATTTTCTCTCATTTTCTATTTATTTTTCATCTCGAATATTTCTCCATGTCATTTTCAATATTTTTATTTATCTATCGTAATATTTACTCATATGATGGTACTGATTATCGGTTAAAAAACAAAAGACAAAAACTCTCTCTACATTGACTGTTCGTTACAAGACAAACATTTTTCGAGTGGTAATTGTGACATAAACATTTAAAGCAAGTTCTTCACACACCGTGGACACAAATTGCAGTCGAAGATTTAAACGAAAGACGGTTTTATAAATAAAACAAAATTCGAGCTATATTAATAACAAAAATAAAAA
The DNA here is from genome assembly GCF_021461385.2 of Schistocerca piceifrons. Lineage (NCBI taxonomy): Eukaryota > Metazoa > Arthropoda > Insecta > Orthoptera > Acrididae > Schistocerca > Schistocerca piceifrons. Next base: position 616,694,627 of record NC_060149.1, read on the forward strand.
AGGAAGAAATTAAATCAAAGTAAATACATGAGGTAATTAAAATCACACGAACAAAGTGCCCAGCGAAGAAATAAACGCCGGCCGAAGTGGCCGTGCGGTTAAAGGCGCTGCAGTCTGGAACCGCAAGACCGCTACGGTCGCAGGTTCGAATCCTGCCTCGGGCATGGATGTTTGTGATGTCCTTAGGTTAGTTAGGTTTAACTAGTTCTAAGTTCTAGGGGACTAATAACCTCAGCAGTTGAGTCCCATAGTGCTCAGAGCCATTTGAACCTTTTTTTTTTTTTTGAAGAAATAAACACAAATAAGAAGTACGAAGATCAGAAATAAGAAAAATTTTGTTTAAGCCAATAATCTGAGCCAAAATAATGATCGCAGTTGCTTCGATAAAGATGGCAAACAGAAAATATATATCCCAAGAGACAAGATTCAAACCCACAATTTTCAGTGTGCCAGCCAATAAACTTATCCGCTACGCTTCGATAACTGCTCAATTTTCAGTGCTCTAGTCAGTCACAATAAATCTAAAATTCTTTTTCGTCAATTTCTCGCAAACTAGAACCAACCAGGAAGGAAGCTGCAGGGGAAGATATTTGGGACTCTAACCTACACCGCGGTATACGTGGTTTCAAAACCACATCCCACCCCTGGGGCTCTCTCCTTGTTAGATATCTGTGTCCACAGATAGCAACATAGTTTTACAATCTTTCTTGTCTGGTTATTATCGATTGACCATAACATCTACTTTCAACTTAATGAAACATATTAGAAAAAGTTTAAACTTTAAGGCGATGTTACGTTATAACCTCTATAGAAACACACTTTTCGATCGTCATAAAGAGCAGTAATGACGTAGTACATCTACTTCCACCGTGAAACGCTATAACAATTTGGATTTAAAACAGTGGCAATGCTATTTTGAATCGGAAGCAGCAGTTAAATTACGGATAAGACGTTTCCTACTTGAAATTCAAGCCCATCCAGGCTCACATTCTGCTTTCATCAGTCTGCCCGCCGAAAACAATGGTGTCATCAGTGAAAAAAAAGACAACCAACGCCAGAAGTAGAACGACAAGGAACTCATCTACGAAATGAATCCGCTTTTTTAAAAAAGTAAAAAAAGAAGAAAGTAATTTGCGCTTTGTCAGTTGCAGTGTCTGCGTCCGGCGAACACTCTTCCACTTACAAGCCGTGGTTCAAACTAAGTGTTTCATTTGTAACACATTTCGCGAGCGTGTGGCCTAATCATACACATAATTAGGAAATTTCACTTACACGGCTATCATACACTGATGAGCCGAAACACTATGACCACGTGGTTTGTTCGTCTTTGGTACGAAATACACCACTGATTCTGCGTATCAGGGATCCGACAGTTCGTTCGTGGGTTTATGGAGGTATGTGGCATTAGATATCTACGCACAGAGCATGTAAATAATGGGCCGCTGATTTGCGTACGCGGTTATGGCGCTCTACAGCGACCCAGATTGGTTCCATCGGATTTAGATCAGGCGAATTTGATCCCCGAGACATTTACGCAAGTTCACTTTAACGCTCCTCAAACCACTGTAGCACGGTTCTGGCTCGGAGACACGGACAGTCATACTGCTGAAAGATGACACAGCCGTCCGGAAAAACATCAAGCATGAATGGATGCAGATGGTTCGCAGCTGTCAGCGTGTGTTCAGTTACTACCACAGATTCCATGCAGGGGCAGCTTAATTCTTCGACCACCGTCCGGTGTCCGTGACGCGCTGCAGGTTTCGAGCCACCGTCCACCTCGATAACGGCGTTTGTGGAGACGACCATCGACCTAGTGTAGCAAAAACATGATTCACCCGAAGAGCCGACACGTTTCCATTAATCGATGGTCGAATCCTTCGAATCCTGATGGTCCCGTACCCACTAGAACCGTAATTGATGATGTCGGTGGATTAACATGTGAAATCCTAGGGGTGGTCTGCTGCGGAGCTCCATGTTCAACGATTTACGATGCACGGTGTGCTCCGAAACACTTCCACGTGCACCAGCACTGTGCTCTTTCGCCAGATATGCCGCAGATCACCGTCTATCCTAATTTACAGAGCAAATAAGCCTTTGAACCCCACGCTGTGTAAAGAGTCGTGAACGCCCAACCACTTTGCGCCTAGTGGTTGTTTCACTGTCCTACCTCTTTCCGTAGATGCTCACGACAATAAAAATTTGGAAATTTGTGGTAAATTCTATGGTACCAAGGGCAACGGCCTTACCGCAGTGGATACACCGGTTCCCGCCAGATCACCGAAGTTAAGCGCTGACGGGCGTGGCCGGCGCTTGGATGGGTGGCCATCCGGGCTGCCATGCGATATTGCCATTTTTCGGGGTGCACTCAGCCTCGTGATGTCAATTTTGGAGCTACTCAACCGAATAGTAGCGGTTCCGGTGAAATAAAACCACCATAACGACCGAGAGAGCGGTGTGCTGACCACACGCCTTTCCTATTCGCATCCTCAACTGAGGATGACACGGCGGTCGGATGGTCTCGATGGGCCACTTGTGGCTTACAAACTACTTAATCTAACTTAAACTGATCTACGCTAAGGACAACACACACACACACACACACACACACACACACACACACACACACGCACACACACACACACACACACACACACAGAGAGAGAGAGAGAGAGAGAGAGAGAGAGAGAGAGAACTCTAACCTTCGCCGGGGGGACCCGCGCGAACAATGGCAACACGCCTCAGACAGCACGGCTACCCCGTACGGCTCTCACGACAGTGGCACATAAACATTCGACCAGCTTCGCCGTTTTCGAGATACTCGTTCATCGGCTCTGCGTAATAATGACCTTCCCTTTGTCAACGTCGCGCATCTCAATGAACTTCACCATTTGCAGACCATACCTTCGCGAGGTTGCTCTTCCGTCCGTGTCTGCTCCGCCTGCATACTTCAGTTACCGCCGCCATGTGGCATCCAGCGTCACGGTGGGAAGTGGTCATAATGTTTCGGCTTATCAGTGTATTACTCTTACTATCGTAACAGTGTCACGCGGAGTACAAAACTACAACAAATTGTTGAAAAGTGTGACCGATTGCAATGTCAACGGATCAATGCAATAAAACATTGTTAAATACAGCTGTTCTCAACCCGAATATTTTTTTGAACACAAAAATGCTTTCCTTCTACATTCTGAACAGACTTCCATAGATAGCTACAGTTTAACAGTCTCCGAACCACGGTACTCTTAGCAATCTTTTACATATATATGTACAAATCTCTGCCAGAGGTGAGAGAATCGATCACCGACAGAAGAAAGGCCTAAGACGTACTGAGAATGAAATCCAAAACTTTTGGATTGGTGGTCCGACTTCAACTCACATTATAGCCTTATCTGTGTTCTAAAAACCACTCGATTGTTCAACTTGATGTGTCGGCAGCTGGGCCAACACCTTGTAGATCGAGATGGCTGAAAATGCACGCTAGTCTAACGCAGACGGGCGTGAAGTACTGGAACAGGCTACGTAATTAATGCTATGAAGAAAAGTACGTAGCTGGATTAATACTTATCTTTAATCAATCATTGTGGTACATCGCTCTTGACTATACACAGGAGACTTTAATTACAATCACTGTAAGGCTAATGGCGCCTTGCTAGTTCGTAGCCATTAACTTAGCTGAAGGCTATTCTGTCTCTCGGCTAATGAGAGAGAAAGGCTTCGTACATCTAGTCGCTAGCTAGGTCATCCGTACAACTGGGGCGAGTGCTTGTTCGTATCACGAGACCTGCCTTGTGGTGGCGCTAGGTCTGCGATTACACAGTGGCGACACGCGGGTCCGACATGTACTAAATGGACCGCGGCCGATTTAATCTACCACCTAGCAAGTGTGGTGTCTGGCGGTGACACCACACAACTGGTTAAGAAGTCTTGAAAAGATGGACACCGGAAAATAGCACCCATACTGTAACACGGTAATGGCCTTCATTTCTAGACCATTGATGATGTCTCAGTGAACGTGTCAAGTTACATAATTCTCTGTGTGTGTGTGTGTGGAGCAGCGTATCTTAAGCAACATATGTAACATGCAAAGATTGTAATTAAGTTAGCAATATCTTTCACTCACATGTAAGCAATTCGTGTTCAACACTTGTTAAATGAATACATGTCAGATTAGATATCCATCCTTCGCAATTCATTAAACCGAGCCATCAACTGTTGAGCAAGCATTCTGGGTCAGTGAGAGACTTGCAGCTGTATGCTCCGAAGAAAATTAACTACAAACATCTCTTTGAGAATATTTTAATCAGTTTGCAATCTCAAACCCCGTAACAACTACTTCCGAAAAAAAATAAAGAATATGTGCTATCTTCAATACGTGACGGTGATATGAAAGATTTGAGCCGGCCGCTGTGACCAAGCGGTTCTAGCCGCTCAGTCCGGAACCGCGCTGCTGCTGCGGTCGCAGGTTCGAATCCTGCCTCGGGCATGGATGTGCGTGATGTCCTTAGGTTAGTTAGGTTTAAGTAGTTCTAAGTCTAGGGGACTGATGACCTCAGATGTTAAGTCCCACAGTGCTTAGAGCCATTTGAACCATTTGAAAGATCTGAGTTTCTCACCATCAGCTCCAATAACATAAAAACTGAAATTCTAAACTGTTTCAAAGTACCGGTAACGAGGAAGACTTTCGCACAGTGCTACAACTTTAACATCGTACACGAGGGAAACTCGTCAGTGAGTGCTGACGTTATGTATTTGATAACATCCCTTCGCGCTGTTCACCTTAATGATATGACCTTTAGCTTCCAGCCACGCATTCACTCGTAGGTTTTGAAGTGTCACATAAGAACATGCCACACGCTTTACGAGGCGGACACACACGGAGGGCGGCAAAGTCGAACTTCGATAAATTCGTCCATTCCCTAAGGGTGTACAAAGGTACGAAAAGGTTTAACGTCAAGTGGGCTTCGCGGGGCACTCTAGCACGGCAGGTGTTGAAATGGTCTTGTGACCTATAATTTTGCGTATAGTGTCGTGTCGTGTTTCTGAAGAGAGAAGGGGGATGGTGAAACCCAGCGCTGGCACATAGGCGTCTCCTGCCCGCCGAGCTTAATGTCCCCATCATCACACGAGACACTGCCGAGAAGTTTGAAACTGGAGTCAGGACTTGGACGTAGAATCTGGCGAGCAGGAACGTTACGCCACCACCTGGCCTCCCTTGCCTCCGAGTCGTTCACCATCGTACAAGCGTGACTTACAACACTACGCCACGAAATTTTGCAAACAATGGAGGTGCTCAGTTCACACCACGTTTCTTTTATTTCCTATCGAATGGTGTGACAGTACTGCGCAGTATAAATCCTTGCTTTATTAACCTGTTTCTCATAATTTTGATCAAACTGTGTATAAAATCAGTGTTAATGTTACCTCCTATGAGAAACAATTAGGCACAGCAACGTCTACCAGAGAAATCACGAGTAATAACCAAACTAGTTTATTGGGAATAAATTAAATTTGGGTGGATAGTTAAAGATGAAGATGAGAAGTCTTGTAAATTGCCATCTGCACTCTGTACAACGAAAAAATATGAAACTTGGATGCATGCTAGATCAGCCGCTTATGGAAACCGCTATTATCACCCACCCTTTTTCTTATGACAAGGAAATGCGGATGGTATTGTCTATTCATGCGAATAATTTCTACTGACCACGATCAGCTAACATAGGCGGCATCTACACACAGCGGGCTCTTATAGCAGTATTTCTCAAATAACTTCCACATTTTTGCAGCAAGGGAGGAGCGGTGGCCGTGGGAGGGGGTACAGTACAACCGTTGCCAGCTACAGAAGAGAGCGTCGTTCTCCAGGATTGTCGTTTGAACTGCAAAACGATATTTTTAAATCACTAACACCGGCATCCCCATTAGGCCTATTTTATGCAAGGTTTGAAGCAACATTCGATACAGGTATATGCTTAGCTGTAGGACCAGTCTCTTTTTGAGATACTGTCATTTAATATCTTTTTTATTTTAGTCACACCCTATCCTAGTATCCTCAAATTCAGCACAACTGGGAAAAATGCAAACAAAAGACAGAAAATGCGCTATTCCCCCAAAACATAGACTGTTCTACTTGTGAACAGGGTGCACCGGAACTGCATCGACAAATTTGGGCAGTCGTTCGGAGATATTTTCTAAATATTTTGGTGGGGGACACCCCTTGTCTCAAGTGGCTCTTTCCAGAGTAATAATGAAACTATGATTTATTCGGCTTTTTACTACAGTTACCTTTGTTTCTCTGAAAATGCCACCACACCAGTGAAAATACCAGAAATACGCAATCAGCAAAACCTGCAACAGAAGAAACACCCAACAACACAGCTCCTAGTTGGAGTCTGAAGTACTGCGACAAGGTTGACGACGGAGCGAGAACGGATTAGCACGCCGCTGTTGAGACGATCTTCCATTGCATTCACTGAACCCATACAGAAGGTTCACATGAGACAACTCGTCATAAGTAATTCTATCTATTCTCCTATTTACTACTGTTAACGAACAACGAACACTGAAAGGAAGAAGAAGAAATAAACCCGAGATTGAACCAAGTAGCACTGAATGGAAGCTGAAGGGCAATGAGTCACGTCTGTATTACTGTTGTAAACACGAAGTACTGCGAGTGAATGCAACGAGTTTGTCTGCAAACAAGACGCACAACGTATATCGCCGGCATTTGCACCGCTGTACAGGTATTTTCAGTCCCATACAGACAAAGATAAATTGACTTAATGAAACAAACGAAATTCAATTGAATCAGTCCCTAGCATAATTTACTTCACTCACAAAATATGCAAAATGAGATGTTGATGAAAATCATATCTTTATGGGTGTTTCCATCACTCTAAGCAAAAAGATATTCAGTCCGTTGCTTGGAAATATACACACTGGAAAGGAATTCGGTCCAGGACAGAAGCCCTTCTCGTTAAGAAACTGCGTTTCATCAGGGAAGTTGGACGTTTCATAGGGAAATTCTGTTTCAATGTGCAGAATATATTGAGTAACCTCAACAATTTATTTACTGGAGGGAAACAGCTGATACTGTACACTGTAGACCTACACATTTCCTTTGCATATAATATTTCCAGTTTCTTATCGAAAGAGATGGAAGGCGGCCACTGTATCAGAACAACAAGAAAGTACACAAGGGAACAAAAGGAAAAATAACTATTTAACATGGAAGAGAAATATTTCAAGAACAGCAAAGAACATATCGACTATAAAGGACAACGCATACCAGCTAAAATTACAGGATCTGATTACCGGTAATTTTGAACTATATTGGATGTCCCTGACAGTTTCTACGTCCATCATATGCGATGTTTCAGGAGTCTGCAATTGTGTCATTCACGACTTAAATACGAAAAGAGCACCAGTTAATTATTTTTTCATGTTTAGCACAACACGTTTCGAGAATTTATTCTGATTTTCAAGTGCATTTGTGCGATTATTTTTGAGGATTGTAACACCTCTGAATGTGTACACATTCCTTGTGAAACCACAGTGACGTAATACCTTTGTAGCAAAGAGTATAAGTGATAATTTGCGTGTGTGTGATATTCTGTATTATGGAAGAGGTACAGTACCTGTAAGTAAGCAAATAAAAATACCATTTCTAACATTAGCATTTAAAAATAATTTTCCGGTAGCAGTATAACCTCAAAAAGACGCACGAGGCAGAAAATCCCACATGCAACCTTACCAAAAATATCCATGTAAACAAATGTACAAATGCACTTGAAAATAAGAATAAGACACTTTGCGAAGCATGAAAAAATAAATAACTGGTGCCGTTTTCATTATTTAATTCATGAGTTTCTTCAACACTCTTACTATTGTTTGTAAGCCAAAGAAACTGGTACACCTGCCCAATATCGCGTAGCGCCCCCTGCGAGCATGCATAAGTGCCGCAACACGACGTGGCATGGACTTGACTAATGTCTGACGTAGTGCTGGAGGGAACTGACACAATGAAGCCTGCAGGGCTATCCATAAATCCGTAGGAGTACGAGGGGGTGGAGATCTCGTCTCCAACAGCACGTTGCAAGGCATCCCAGATATGCTCAACAATGTTCCTGTCTGGGGAGTTTGGTGGCCAACGGAAGTGCTTAAACTCAGAAGAGTGTTCCTGGAGCCACTCTGTAGCAATTTTGGACAAGTGGAGTGTCGCATTGTCCTGCTGGAATTTCCCTAGCTCGTCGGAATGCACAATGGACGTGAATGTATGCATGTGATCAGACAGGATCCTTACGTACGTGTCACCTATTGGAGGCGTATCTAGACATATCCGGGGTCCCATATCAGTCCAACTGCACACGCCCCACACGATTACAGATCCTCCACCAGCTTGAAATTCATGAGGTTGTCTCCTTACCCGTAAACGTCCATCCGCTCGATACAATTTGAAATGAGACTCGTCCGACCAGGCAACATGTTTCCATTCATCAACAGTCCAATGTCAGTGTTGACTGGTCCAGGCTAGGCATAAAGCTTTGTGTCGCGCATCCATGAAGGGGAAACAAGTGGGCCTTCGGCTCCGAGAGGCCACATCGATGATGTTTCGTTGAATGGTTCGCACGCTGACAGTTGTTGATGGCCCAGCAATAAAATCGGCAGCACTTTGTGGAAGGGTTGCACTTCTGTCACGTCAGTCGTCGTTGGTCCCATTCTTGCAGGATCTTTTTCCGGCCGCAGCGATGTCGGAGATTTGATGTTTTACCAGGTTCCCAACATTCGCGGAATACTCGTGAAACGGTCGTACGGGAAAATGCGAACTTCATCGCTACCTCGGAGATGTGTCCCATCGCTCGTGCGCCGACTATAAGACCACGTTCGAACTCACTTATATCTTGATAACCTGCCATTGTAGCAACAGTAACCGATCTATCAACTGCGTCAGATACTTCTTGTATTATGTAGGCATTGCCGGCTGTAGCGCCGTAATCTCCTGCTTACATGTCTCTGTAAATGAATTCGCATGCCTATACCAGTTTCTTTTGCGCTTTAGTATATGATATACTGTATTATGATCGTGTTAACTGCTTACTTTCAAATCATTAGTGCATATGAAAAAAAGGTATTTTAGTACGACTTCGAAACCTCGCCTCTAAGGATAAACAAGATCCCGTCACTTATACACGACGTCCAACAATGTCGACCTAGAAAAGAGGATTTACTTCGTCAAGTTGACAGAGCTTTTTCTTACAATGTAATTGCGGATAACAACAAAAAGAAGAAATGTTACAAAGCATTTCTGGCTCTTCAAGCTGTAACTAACAAGAGCATGAAACGACTGAGAAAGCTGTCTATATCAGATCAGAATCCACATGACTGAAGAGGGAAAACTCCCACTGTAAACGCTTTGTCACTCGAAACTGTCAGAGAACACACAAATAGCTACACAGTGAACGACAGGGAGGACAACTTAGTAGTTTGGCGCAAGGCTCAATAGAAAATCAATTCATAAAATGTCCAATGAGAAACATACTGATTTAAAATGTAGCTACTAGACTTCTGCTTCGTTTTTCAATGAAACCTACTACTTGCCATTTGGGTACCCTCAGATTGATAAATGCTGCTCGTGTGAAGAATTAAAAGTTAAGTTTCGGTATTCTCGTGTTATTGTCACAACAAAATGGTGAGCATTCGGTGAGATGATGGTGCACAAGGGAAAGGCCAAGAAAATATAAGAAACTTGAAGCTGAAACTTTAATGAAAGATCAACCCCATGTAGTCTGGCAACAGATTTTGTGCGGAACATTCACTTACTAGTAATCTCTGTCCAGAAAACATCTTACTTGCGCCAGCTGACTACTAATGTGTTTTGCATTCATGACATTGGGAAAAATGAAGCTACAATCTAGATTTAATACGAGGGAAGGGAACCGATTTTAGTGTTTAGCGTCCCGTCGACATCGAGGTCTTTATATAGGGAGCGCAAGCTCTGACTGTTTCAAGGATAGAAGGAGGAAATCGGCCGTGACCTTTTAAACGAACCATTCCGGCGTATGCCTGGAACGACTTAGGGAAATCACGGAAAACCTAAATCTGAATCTGAATGGCTGGACACGGATTTGAACGTCTTCCTCCCGAATGCGAATCCAGTGTGCTAACCACTGTGCCACCTCTGTTTATCACGAGAGAATTTCCAAGAAGGGATGTAATGAGGTGTGTTCTTTCTTGTATAATTATCTGCAGGACATTCCTGCTGAAATTACAGAGGACATTTGTTTTCAAACAACTGTGCGGGACAGAATAAGAACCCTACTTTATTAAGGATGCTTCTATTTTTAACAGACACTGACCGCTTTTTCTAAAAATCGGCTAATTCTTTTGTGTCAGAGGCCATTCTTTGCTGCCCAGCGACAAGGTTTTGCTACAATCAAACGCACCCTTAGGCAGTATGATCGACTGTACTCTGTGCATGAAATAACCACATTGAATACAGAAAGTAGCACAGCTGCGAAATTTGAAGTATGTGAACTAAAAATAGAGGTTATTCTGGATTTAAAGAATTGGAAGCCACTGCTTTAGAAAAGAATCTGCACATCAGAAGAAACTGTACGGAAGTCAGTACCAGGAGACAAGAAAGTGCATTTTGGCACCAGCACAATGTTGCACTTTCCGTACGTAGCCAAATCTGTGGATGTATAACATTAGCCCAGATTATTGATGGTACTGTGAATTTACTTTTCCGTAGAACTGGGCAAATTCTATGGGGAAAATTCCAGTAACAGCAACAAAAATAAAGGGCACTACTACATTACTTACTTATATACCTGACGAACATCAAGAATTCTATCACCAATTTACACATTGGCCCACAAATGAAGTTGTTAACACACAAGAGCAAGTTGACAAAAGAAACTCTGAATGGTGTACCGAATATTTTTCTTTTTTTAATTTTCTTATTAATATTGACTGAAATTATTTACTTTGTCTAATACTCATGATCCTTTCACATTCCTAAATTATAAGCATATCCTCAAAGTAATAAATGAATCTTTTCGCCAAGAAAATATTAAAAACGTAAAAATCTATTTTGGTGCATGCGGAAAGGAGCTAAATCCATCGCCAAAAAACCTTTTTTTCTAATTTAAAACACTACAAATTCGTCGAAACTGTGTAAGGACGTTCGCAATCGGTCGACAGACGACAGTGATTTTTCTCTTAGCTTTGATCTCATACTGTTGTGCCGAGAAATGTTTTTACCAAAACTAGAAATAATGGACTGTAGCCCATTCTGCATGGAGCGATTCAATCACACTCTAAGGAGACACGGGACACCGGATCCTTTATACCAGAATCCTCAGAAAACATCCACAAACCATCTCCGCAATCTTGTCGGTGCAGTTCGGGTTCACCTTTTATAAAGGAGTAATACCTCATCCAAAAGATAGCGAGAACACCTCGTGAAACCCACACTGTCTGCCTTGTCTGTGCTTTCCTTATCAGCAGAGCGTAATCGCTTTGAAGTTAACACAGAGACATCATCAGCACCCTGTTTCGCAGGAAATTATTCTGTAGTCGGTCAAACACAGCCCGCAGATTCAACTGCAAAGTGAGGCCTCAAAGCTTTTGTAGCGTTTCCGAGACTCGGGAAACGTTCGTCAAGGAGATATAAAACAGCGCTGCACACGGATGGGGCTCTCGGCAGCTTTCGCGCCATTTCACTTGGAAACTCCGACTTGCTGCGGCTGGACAGTGTACGGGATGTTTCTCATGAATAATTTTCTTTGATTTGGAATGTCTGTGCACTCAGCATTAAATATGAATGAGCAAACGTTCTACATTGAAATTTTGAAGTAATACGAATTATTATTAAATAAGGATCTCGTTTTGTTAATAAGTGACTTATTTATGCAATATGTACTAGATCAAGTTTCTGTTTGTAGTTCATAATTTCTGTTTGAGGTATTAGATGAGCTTTGTGCCATGTTGAGAACGCGGTGACATGCTCTGACGTCACCACTGGTGTAGCGGAGAGATCTTATCGCCCGACGTCGTTCCACAGTATACCGTACTTCAAGCAGTTGTGGTCTTCAGTCCCAAGACTGGTTTGGTGCAGCTCTTCATGTTAGTTTATCCTGTGCAGCCCTCTTCATCTCCGAACTATTGCAACCTACGTCTTTCTGAATCTGCTTATTGTAGTCATCTGTTGGTCTCCCTCTGCGATTTCTACCTTCCAAACATCCCTCCAACAATAAATTGGTGATCCCTTAACGTCTCACAATGTGCCCTATCATCCTATCCCTTCTTTTGGTCGAGTTGTGCCACAAATTTCTTGTCTCCACAATTCTATTCAGTACCTCCTCATTAGTTATGTGAACTACCCATCTAATCTTCAGCATTCTTCTGTAGCACCACATTTCGAAAGCTTCTATTCTCTTCTTGTCTAAACTATTTATCGTTCACGTTTCACATCCATAAATGACTACACTCCATACAAATACTTTCAGAAAAGACTTCGTGAGACTTGAATCTATACTCGATGTTAACAAATTTCTCTTCGTGAGAAATCCTTTTCTTGCCACTAACAGTCCATATTTTATGTCCCCTCTACTTCGACCATCGTCAATTGTTTCCTGCCCAAATAGCAAAACCCATCTACTACTTCAAGTGTCTCATTTCCAAATCGAATTCCCTCAGAATCACCTCACATAATTCGACTACATTCCATCATATTGGTTTTGCTTTTGTTCATGTTCATCTTATATCCTACTTTCAAGATGCTGTCCATTCCGTCCAACTGCTCTTCTAATTCCTTTGCTGTCTCTGACAGAATTACAATGTCAATATCAAACCTCAAGGTTTTTACTTCTTCTCCCGGGATTTTAATTCCTACTCCAAATTTTTCTTTGGTTTCCTTTTCTGCTTTGTCAGTGTACAGGCCAAATAGCATAGGGGATAGGCCACAACATTGTCTCACTCCCTTCACAACCACTGTTTCCTTTCGTGCCCTTCGACTCTTATAACTGTTGTCTGGTTTCTGGAAAAGTTGTAACTAGCCTTTCGCTCCCTGTATTTTACCCCTGCTACCTTTACAATTTCTACGAGAGTATTCGAGTCAACACTGTCGAAAGCTTTCCCTACGTCAACAAATGCTATAAATGTAGGTTTGCCTGTCCTTAATCTATCCTCCAAGATAAGTTGTAGAGTCATGTTTCCTCGCGTGTTCCCACATTTCTCCGGAAACCAAACTGATTTTCCTCGACGTCAGTTTCTACCAGTTTTACCAGTCCTCTATAAAAAATTCGTGTTAGTATTAAACTGATAGTTCCGTAATTTTTACACCTGTGAGCACCTGCTTTCTTTGGAATTGGAATTACTACATTCTTCTTTAAGTCTGAGGGCATTTCGCCTGTCTCATACATCTTGCACACCAGACGGAAGGTTTGTTATGCTGGCTCTCCCAAGGCTATCAGTAGTTCTGGCGGAATATCGTCAACTTCCCAGGACTTGTTTCGACTCAGATCCATCAGAGCTTTGTCAGATTCTTCTCGCAGTATCATACACTGCATGATCAAAAGTATCCGGACACCCCTCAAACACACATGTTTTTCATATTAGGTGCATTGTGCTGGCACCTACTGCCAGGTACTCCGCATCAGCGACCTCAGTAGTCATTACAAATCGTGAGAGAGCAGAATGAGGCGCTCCACGGAACTCACGGACTTCGAACATAGTCAGGTGACTGATTGTCACTTGTGTCATACATCTGTACGCGAGATTTCCACACTCCGTAGGTCCACTGTTTCCAATGTGAAAGTGAAATGGAAACGTGAAGGGACACGTACAGCACAAAAGCGTACAGGGCGACCTCGTCAGTTGACTAACAGAGACCGCCGACAATTGAAGAGGGTCGTAATGTGTAATAGGCAGACATCAATCCAGACCATCACACAGGAATTCCAAACTCCATCAGGATCTCCTGCAAGTACTATGACAGTTAGGCGGTAGGTGAGAAAACTTGGATTTCATGGTAGACCATCTGCTCATAAGTTACACATCACGCCGGTAATTGCCAAAAGACGTCTGGCTTGGTGTAAGGAGCGTAAACATTGGATGATTGAACAGTGGAAAAACGTTGTGAGGAGTGACGCATCACAATACACAATGTGGCGATCCGATGGCAGGGTGTGGGTATGGCGAATGCCCGGTGAACGTCATGGGTGGTTCTGAGCACTATGGGACTTAACATCTATGGTCATCAGTCCCCTAGAACTTAGAACTACTTAAACCTAACTAACCTAAGGACAGCACACAACACCCAGCCATCACGAGGCAGAGAAAATCCCTGACCCCGCCGGGAATCGAACCCGGGAACCCGGGCGTGGGAAGCGAGAACGCTACCGCACGACCACGAGATGCGGGCGGTGAACGTCATCTGACAGCGTGTATGGAGGTGGCTTGCACCCCTTGTTGTTTTGCGTGGCACTACCACAGCACAGGCCTACATTGATGTTTTAAGCACCTTCTTGAGCACAGGCCTACATTGATGTTTTAAGCACCTTCTTGCTCCCCACTGTTGAAGATCAATTCAGGGATGGCGATTGCATCTTTCAACACGATCGAGCACCTGTTCATAATGCGCGGCTGGTGGTGGAGTGGTTACACAACAATGACATCCCTGTAATGGACTGACCTGCACAGAGTCCTGACCTGAATCCTATACAACACCATCGGGATGTTTTGGAACGCCGACTTCGTGCCAGGCCTCACTGACCGACATCGATACCTCTCCTTAGCGCAGCACTCCGTGAAGATGGGCTGCCATTCCGAAACCTTCCAGCACCTGATTGAACGTATGCCTGCGAGAGTGGAAGCTGTCATCAAGGCTAAGGGTTGGGCAACGCCAACTGAATTCCAGAATTACCGATGGAGGGCGCCACGAACTAGTAAGTAATTTTCAGTCAGGTGTCCGGATACTTTTGATCACATAGTGTATCTATCATCTCATCTTCATCTCCGTCCGCTTCTCTTTTTATAATATTGCTTTCAAGTTCATCTCCTTTGTATAGATCCTCTGTTTACCCCTTCCACTTTTCAGCTTTCTTTTCTTTGCTTAGGACGGGTTTACCGTCTGAGCTCTTGATACTCATATAGCTGCTTCTCTTTTTTTCCCCAAAGGCCTCTTTAATTTTCCCGTAAGCGGTGTCTGTCTTTCCCCTAATGAAATATGCTTCTCAATCCTTAGGTTTGAGCTCTAGCCATTCCTGCTTAGAGATTTTGCACTTGTTGTCGATCTCCTTTTTTAAACGTTTATATCCACTTTCGCCTGCTTCATTTATTGCATCTTTAAATTTTCTCCTCTCACCAATTAACTGCAATATCTCTCGTGTTATCCAAGGACTTCTACTAGACCTTGTATTTTTACCTAATTGATCCTCTGCTGTTTTCACTATTTCATTTCTCAAAGCTACCCGTTCGTCTTCTATTGTATTCCTTTCCCCTATTCTCGTCCATCGTTGCCTAATGCTCCCTCTGAAACTTTCAACAACTTTCGGTTCTTTCAAATTCTGCAGGTCCTATCTCTTTAATTTCCTATCTTTTTCCAATTTATTCTGTTTTAATCTATAGTTCATAACCAATAAATTGTCAGAGTCCACGTCTGCCCTTGCAAATGTCTTACAGTTTAAAATCTGGTTCCCAAATCGTTGTCTGACTCCACGTCTCTTCCACGTATACAACCTTCAAGCTAAGGCCTTGGAAAAATGGTTAAAAAGTTATGTAAAAAAGGACTGTCAATTGGGTAGGACAGTCCGTCGTTTGAGATCCTCAAAGTTGAAAACTAAATCCGCTTGTTACGCTCAAGTCCTTGGCTACTCACTGAAGTAGGCTGGAGTAACATAAGTGAGTCTGCTCAAATGGCTCTGAGCAGTATGGGACTTAACATCTGAGGTCATCAGTCCCCTAGAACTTAGAACTACTTAAACCTAACTAACCTAAGGACATCACACAACACCCAGTCATAATCTTGCTACATCCTCGCAACAGGAAACGCAGGCAGTTGAAGAAGCTGGACTGAGCTGACTGTGTTATATTTTCGTCACAAGTTTGATAAATTTCGATACAAAAACTATATATATAATGTGTGTGTGTGTGTGTGTGTGTGTGTGTGTGTGTG
Source organism: Schistocerca piceifrons (assembly GCF_021461385.2). NCBI lineage: Eukaryota > Metazoa > Arthropoda > Insecta > Orthoptera > Acrididae > Schistocerca > Schistocerca piceifrons. The sequence goes on from NC_060149.1 coordinate 616,710,798, forward strand.
TGTGTGTGTGTGTGTGTGTGTGTGTGTCACTGCATAAAAGAAGACTTTTCTCTTACCTACACTACGCTTTGAAAGCATGGGAATGAGAAGTCAAAATTTATAATAGTGAACTGTGTATAAAATTACCTTCTTGTTTATAGGATAAAAATGGATTTTGCTTTCTAAGAGAAGGAAACTGTTCGAAGAGTATGGTGATGTTTGAAGACCACGATTGAACCCTAATACAAGGAATATTGCTAGTTTCATTTTGCAGCGACTCATAAATACACTCAGGTGACGAAAGTCATGGGATATTTCTTGTCAGACCTCATTTTACCTGACAAAGTATAGCACCTCGACGTGGTATGGACTCAACAACTGGTTGGAATTCCCCTGCAGAAATACTGTGAAAATGTTGCCAGCGCAGGATTTTGTGCACAAACTGACGTCTCCATTGTGTCCCATAAATTTTCGATGGGTGGCAAAATCACTCGCACCAACTGTCCAGAATGTTCTTCACACGAATCATGTGGCCCGGTGACATGGCACATTATCATACATAAACATTCCATCGTTGTTTGAAGTCTATAAATGGCTGAAAATGGTCTCGAAGCGGTCGAACGAAACATTTCAGGCCAATGATCGGATCAGCTGAGCCAGAGGACTCAGTCAATTCCATGTAAACAAAACCCACACCACTATGGAGCCACCACCAACTTGCACAGTGTCTTGTTAGCAATTTCAGTCCACGACTTCCTCAGGTCTGCGCCACACTCCAACCGTATCATCGGCTCTTACCAACTGAAATCGGGATACATCGGCCTAGGCCACAGTTTTCCAGTCGTCTAGTGTCCGACCGATATGGTCACGATCCCAGGAGAGACACGGCAGGCGACGTCGTGCTGTTAGCAAAGGCACGCGCGTCGGTCGTCTGCTGCCACAGCCAAATTTCGCCGCACTGTCCTAACTGGTATGTTCGTCGTACGTCCCACATTAATTTCGGAGGTTATTTCTTTCACGCAGTGTTGCTTTTCTGTTAGCACTGACAACTCTACGCGAATGCCGCTACTCTCGGTAGTTAAGTGAGGCCGTCGCCACCGCGTTGTCCGTAGTGAGAGATAATGCCTGAAATTTGGTATTCTCGACAATATTGAATCTCGAAATATTGAATTCCCTAACAATTTCCGAAATAGAATTTCCCATGCGTCTAGCTCCAACTACCACTCCGCGTTCAAAGTCTTAATTCTCGTCGTGCCGCCATAATCACGTCGGAAACGTCTCCACCTGAATGCTCCGCCTGTGCACTGTCTTTTTACACCTTGTGTACGCCATACAACCACCGTCTGTGTATGTGCGTATCGCTATCCCATGACTCTTGTCACCTCCGTGTAAAAGTCATTTCCAGAAAGAATAGTAACAGAAACCTTTGCCTTTTCTTCGCTTTTTAAAACCACTGCTAAACTTCTCGCCTTCATATGGTCATAATAAGTTAAGCTGCGCTCATCATGAAGCTCGGTTTGAACACTGCGTATTTCACTGGCCATAGTCCTGTTGGCAATTGCGTTTTTTCGACTTTAGAAATGACTTGGCCACATTAGCGCTATTTCCGTACCACGATGCATTTTTCACATTAACATATCCTTCCCAAAAGCGAAAGAAGTGATACGTGACAGAAAAGAAAGCCGATGGATGCAACCCTAGACCTCTAGATTTGAAACTTGGCACATATCCACAGGCCCAAGCCAGTTTTAATAATATATATCGAAACTGCATACCCAATAGTATTGTCACAGAAAAAAATGTTCTATGCATATTGCAACATACAGTGCGAAGTCCATTCGGTCAGAGCGAGCATTTTCACTGGTATTTTTGCCGCGCACCACTCGGTAACAATGCGAGACGAGCGCCTGCTCGGGCTCGGACTGCTCGTCGCCTCCTTCGGCAACCGGAGGAAACGCACAGCTCCCAAACCGCGAGTTAGTCGCAGCTTAGACCCATCTGCTGACGAGCTCTACGATACTACAGCAGGTTGCGTCGGTGCCGATCAAAGGTTTCCTGCGAAGCTACTGCCAACACCGCTGCACGGGGCCACCTTATGTTTATATTTCCAGTGATGATTTCGCCTGCAAGTACTGAGTTTGTTTCACAAGCAGTTTATTAACAGAGTGGACGAATTAATGAAAATTCGGTAAAATACATATTTAAGGATTTTTTATTCAGTCGCTTTTACATAATTCTTAAAGAATTATACCGGTCGTCTACAAACTCAGGTGTTATTTCAGATATAACTTGCTTCGAAATGTGAAACAGATATGCAAAGCTCTGAACTCGATGTACCACTGCCAGAAATCTATGCAATTCAAAATCAAGTACCTAGAAGAGGGTTCACCGAATCGCCTTTAAGCCGCTTCTCTACCGTTTCACTCTCGAACAGGGCGCGGAAAAAGCGAACACTTAAATCTTTACGTGCGAGCTCCGATTTATTTTACTATGATGATCATTGCTCCCTATGTAAGTGGGCGCCAACAAAATATTTTCACACTCTGAGAAGAAAGTCTGTGATTCAAATTTTATGAGAAGGTTCTGCCGCAACGAAAAACGCATTTCTTTTAATGACTGTCACTCCAATTCGCGTATCATATCCGTGGCACACTCGCCACTATTTCACGATAATACAAAACGAGCTGCCTTTCTTTGAACTTTTTCGATGTCCTCTGTCAGTTCTATCTGATGCGAGTTCCACATCGAACAACAATACTCCAGAAGAGGGTGGGCAAGTGTATTGTAAACACTCTCTTTAGTTGAGCTGTTGCATTATCTACGTATTCTGCCAATACATCACAGTCTTTGGTTTGCTTCACCCACAACATTATCTATGTGATCGTTAGAATTTGAATTATTTTTAACTGTAATCTGTAAGTATTTAGTTGAATTTATAGCCTTTAGATTTGTGTGTTTTAACCCTATAACCGAAATTTGGCGGATTCCTTTTATTACTCATGTGGATGACTTCACACTTTTCACTATTTATGGTGATTTGCCACTTATTGCACCATACATATATCTTGCGTAAATCATTTTGCAATTGGTTTTGATCATCTGGTGATAGTAAATGCCAGCCTCTTCTGCAAACAATCCAAGAGTGCTTCTCAGTTGTCTCCTAAATTGTATATCAGCACATTCTGAAGGAAACCTGACTGAATTATGAATTTCATTCATAACAGGCTCAGGACTGGAATGCTTATGATGGTATATTTGGCCACTTTCTTTTGGTTTTTGGTAACCACACCAAGAATCTGCTCCTTTAGGGCAAAGTCCGTGAACAGGGTGATCATCTGTGGACAAATTATGGAAGTAGGTGGTCCATACAGCTTTTCTCATTGCTGTAACATCATTCAGAGGTGCAGTTCGTCTAATGGCCAGTCCATAATAACTCTAAAGAAGGTCTATTTCAGTTTCTGTCAATCTGCCTCGGCCAGACAGATACTTTCCATCAGATAGCAACTTTCCTTTCATTTCTCATCGTAGCTTCCACAATCTAGCACCCATCCTCTTTTCCACATGTTCGCAACACTCCAGTTTTGTTACCAAGGTATCACCTTAAACATTGAACTCAATTTTATTGAAAGCTTTAGAGTCCCCCTCGCCTAGGTGCTTCATATATCTAACGTTATAAACGGGCACCGACCTCTGAAATCTGGGAGGAGGAGGAAGGTCCATCAAAGCACAAAACGTTTTTCCCTTTTCCTATTGCACGCACTGCATCCACCAACTTCAAATTCACATCATATGAATTATGCACAATGTTCGAAGTCATTTTCGAGGTAGACTTATTGCACGATCGACACAGAACAACTAATTTTGACGCTAAACCCTTCCTGCAACCCGAGCGGTTCTAGGTGCTACAGTCTGGAACCGCGCGACCGCTACGGTCGCAGGTTCGAATCCTGCCCCGGACATGGATGTGTGTGATAGAACTAGTTAAACCTAACTAACCTAGGGCTAAGTTCTAGGGGACTGATGACCTCAGAAGTTAAGTCCCATAGTGCTCAGAGCCATTTGAACCTTTCTGCAACTTCGTTGTTCAGTTATTTCAAGACAGCGTACACCATCACATTGTTTACATTTCGCCACTTGCTTTATCAAAGAAGATAAGATCCCCACAACAACAACACTAAATCCACTACAAACAGCGTAATTGTTAATACAAAAATTTGAGTCACCAGGAGGCGTTCCCCCAAGAACTGATACATACGTTACTTTCAACAGTGTGGCTTGCTTTGTTTCTGAACTGGTTACCACGGAATTTCCTTTTATTGAATTTCTTGATGCGTGGCATAGTTCGTATTTATTGCACACTAAAGGACATGTACTTCCACAAATATATGTAGCACTTGGGCAACAAACATTCAGTAACACGTGAACGAACTGCTTCAGCGCGTATCTGTGTTGTATTGGAAATACTAACTACGGCCCATCTGGCACACTACAGATCGTGTAACGTTACTGCCAAGAATGGGCAGTTATGGATAACCAATACGCCATATTATTTTGTTGTGGTGTAACAGAGTTTCCACTTTTTGTACTCTGGTAAAAAAGAAGGCTGTCTTCGGTTTAGGAACCATCCTGCTCACATGTTTTGGACGCTGTTACATGTCAAACATCTTATGATTAAAATTCAATAACGGTAAAAAATTATTTTTCCAGAGGAGAGCATCTTTTTAATTACAGACAAAAACCAGGACAGGAAAAAAATGAAACTAAGGGTCTTTTACAATAGGTCAATAAGCAATAAACTCGCAACGTGAAGGAAGAAAAGGCAATTTCAGTTTCAAGAGAAAAAATAATACTGTCATATGAAATATTTAGGGGGTGGACAAAAACATAGAAAAACCACAACACATTATCATATTTAATACGATGTAGAAAACCCGTTGGCTCTCTAAATAGCTTCCAGTAGTCACGGAATGGATATATACACGTCCTCTACGGTTTTCAAGGAAATCTTCTACCATTCTTCTTGCATGTTTCACTCTTGGGAAGTAAACTCGTAACGATGATGGAGGCGCGTTGCGATCACGCACCTTTCTCTCCAAAGTAGACCACAAATCCTCAATAATTTTGAGATCTAATGACTGTGGTGGCCAGGAGAGATGCGACAATTCATCCTTGTGCTCACAAAATCAGTCCTGAACGATGTGAGCTGTGTGAACAAGGGCTCTGTCGTCTTGGAACACACCATCACCTTTGGGGGATAAACATTGTACCATGAGATGTACCTGCATAGATAAACTGGTCACACAATCCTTGGGAGTCATGTGATCTTGCAAGTAACCGCATGGGGCCTACGGAATACCACGATATGGCTGCGCGAATCATGACCGAATACTCGCCATGTTTCACTCTTGGGAAGTAAACTCGGCCATAAGTTGGAAACAGGTTAAAACAAGCTTCACCCGAGCTAACGCCTTTCTTCTATTGCTCTATAGTCCAGGTTTTATTGCGTCAGCTGCACCTCTTCCTGTCACAGGCGTTTTAATCACTGAGGAGTGATTTTGGAATTCCAACTCTACCTAGAAATCCCTGCTCATGGGGCTCCCTTCGTGTCGTTTTGGTGATGAGATTGGTCGTAAGTGCGACATGGAGTTTTCCAGTAACTTTTGCAGCTCTCAGTCCCTTATTTTCCGTCACAATCCTCTTCAATGGCCGTCCGAGACCATCAGTCAACACACAACTTCGCCCGCATGGTGACTTGGCGGATGGTGCTTTCCTTCATTCCCCGTACGCGGTATAAATTTTCGATACGGCCTCTCCCGAAACACCGAACACTTCAGCTACCTAGGTTACGGAAGCACCCACCATACCAGCACCAACAATTTGCCCACGTTCGAATTCACTTACCTCCGACATAATGCATCCACAACTACACAGAACGCTGTTCTGACCAAGACTGGCGCTTGTAAATTACTGATGACTTTTGTATTTGTGTGATATGCTGCAAATGACTTATACAGTTAGCAGAGAACAAATGTACCTTTACTGAGACTAATGAACTGAAACACAACAACACAGGTGAGGTCTGTGTGGCCAGGGTCGGTCGAGAGCGGCAGGTGTTCGAGGACGAGTAGCACTATAGGTCCAGCGAGACGGCAGCCCTAGAAAACTTGAGATGATTTCCTGCGAAGCAGGAGCCCTGGACGATCGGCGACGAGCAGGAGGATGGGCCCGAGGCGAAGCCGAGCAGACAGCACGGAGGTGGCACTCGATGATGGCCTGACGACTCGGATGCGACGGTGATCGATATCGATCGTCAACAAGTTAGGCGATGTAGATGTTGAGTGCACGATAATCACGCTGCCCAGGAGCTGACGCTGAAATTCACGAGCACTGCCTTGACTAGGGGGGGGTGCCACGGGTTAAGCAATTTGTTGCTACTTCTGCTTCTCCTGTCTATTGGAAAACTTGTATTCTCTCTTGCATGCACTAGCCTCAGGTGGAAAAGTGTTCGGCGTCGTCCTAAGTGGCTGAGTGGAGCGCTACTCCCTCAGCAGGTCGGGCCAAATGTGTAGTCGGCCTATGATGCGGTTGGTGGCCGAGTTATCTGCCGAGCCAGTTATGGGATCGACCCCCCTTTTCGTGAAAGGTACGGGCCGATGCCGGATTCTGTCTGCCACTAGCGGGATTCCCATGTCTTCATGCAGCTGGCGCGTGGAGTACAGCCGCGGAAGGTGCAGGGCAAGTTTGTACCCTCAGCAACTTGTCGATGTGGCAGGCGGCGGCGTTTTCCCACACCACAGCTGCGTACTCTAGCACTGGCCTGAGGAGAGCTAAATACAGCATGATGCCTTGGTGCGGAGGCAGTTTCGATGGCCGGTTTAACAGAGGGTACTGGGCGGCAGCCAAGTGACCTCCGAGGTATCTGGCGGTTCTCCTCGATTGGATGGGGCATCCCATGATGTTGACTGGTAGCAGGTTGGCTATTCTTGTATACACTCACTCAGTCCTTAGCTATAGTATAATTTTTCGGAGACCAAATGTACAAAACATGGCCACAATGCCCAACAACATATAAGGGACACAAGAAAAAGTAATGTTAATTAAAAACAACATTTATGTTTCTAATAAGAATCTATTCAAATAGATGAGAATTATAGACCTACCAACTGAGTAAATACACTGACCAATAACGCACATTAAGATCATCATCCGTAATTACTATACTAACAGCTCTATTCATGATCATGGAATATGAACCACAATTAACATAATTAACTCACACAGACCGTGAAAAAATTAAATATAAATTACCGAAAGAAATGAAAACGTTAACTACAACCACCATGTAAAAAAAAAAAAAGGTTAAGGCTTCCCTCTTTCATAATACATAGAACAAGTTGAAGGATTGCTTAAATAACACAGCGTAGTGGTTGGTTAGGGATGATAGAAATTAAAAATTAAATATCCCTGTCATTGTACAACTTCCTTTTGAAAGTATAATGTACGTTACTGGAAAACTTTATACTTAAGGTCTTCCTGAGCAACAGCTGCTTCGTGATGTAGGACTGAGTCAGTTTTTTTTGACGGGGAAATGGGGAGGCACAATTAATATAACACACAGGCACAGTATAATCATGGTCCTTATGTCAGCCGAAACGTGTGTGTAGCGACTCTTAGTTTAAAATAAATAACGTAACATTCGTTTTGTGTAAACTAAATCTGTAAGTAATCATACACTTATATGTCTTTTAACTGTTAACGATGTTTTATTGTTGCATTAAGCTAACATGTCTGATGTGATTGTTTTATTTATCCACAGATAATTTCAGAAACGAGTGACTGTAACCTATCCCATGTCCCGCAAACTAACTATGCTCGCATTTTTTGTTTAGGACTAACTCTCGGCGTAAAAAATCTTATAAACTGTGTCAATTTATTTCCTCCTTCATGCTTCAAAATTCATCGCATTACCACCTAAACATCTCCAGCGGTCAAGCCAGGTATGACCATCTGTAGGTTTTTTTGTTTTTTCTTTTTCTGAACAAAGACATTCCAAATCGCATCTTTTTGTCCCGGTTTTTTCCTTACTTTTCACTTTTTTATTTGCTCAATCGAGATAAACAGTGCACACGATCCGGCGTTACTGCTTTCACCTGGGAAGGACAAAACTTAGCGTAGAGTGTGAGCCGGATGCTCAGAAAGGAATTGAGAGACAGGCAGTGGGTAGAGGAGGAGTATGCCATTAGGGCCGAGTGACCGGCGTGAATATTGCAGCGCGTCAGAACTCGTCGCCCCCCCCCCCCCCCCTATCACCATCTCTCTCTCTCTCTCTCTCTCTCTCTCTCTCTCTCTCTCTGAGGCGATGTTTACACACTTCAGCCTTTAAAGTACCCCCACAGAAAAAAATTTCAAGGTGACAAATCGGGCGAGTCTGAGGGCCAGGCAATGTCTCTTTGGAAACCAGATTTCTCCCTAACAAACTGGTTTAACTTAGGGCGGAGGGTGGTCTCTGTCATGAGACAGTAGTGATTTAAATTAACCTTTATCGTTACGCCATCTTCTTCGGGAAAATTCGGATCCCAACATCAAATTTAGCAACGGTGCTCCAAACTGCCGTACGATACCTGAGAAGTAGTGGCTGGTGAAGTTCCTGAGGGTTTTCTGCTACTCAGTAGCGGAAATTTTGTTTATTCACACTACTGGACAAGTGGAAGTGGGCCTCAACAGACGAAACCAAAACAGCGTTAGGGGAAATGGCCTAAAGAATTTCCTTACACACAGCTCTGCGGGTTTCAAGATCTCTCTCAATTCTTGGGTAACCATCATTTGATACTGGTGCATGTGAATATCTCCGTGCAGCATTCTTCTTACACTTCTATAATATCAGACAACGCCAGGGTAGCTGCACGGTTAAGTGCCGAACGCTTTGGAGATTGCTGGACGGACGCTCCCACACGCACCACATTTTCTGTCATTGTTTCAGTCCGAAATCGGTCAGTAGATTTTCTTTTCAGTGCAGAACCTGAAGCTATGAAGTCTGATACCCAACCTCGAATAGTTTTGCAGTCACGAACAGAATCATGTTAGTAAAATTCGAACCGAATGCGAAATGCTCGCTGAGTAATAATCAGAGATCCACCATTACGAATACACTCCACAAGAAAAACACTACTGGCCACGGCACATGTACCGCTATCGATCGATACCCCTTTCATATCAGCATCCCCACCACAGCTCTCACAGCGCCCGCTCCAAATACGAGAGGTCTTTCCGCCGGACCCCCCGCTACACAAGTACTTTCGACGTCAAGTAATGTACGAACTCAAGACCTGAGGATCAACTAGTGTCTGCAGCACTCGAGACCAGGCTGAGAAAAGCTGTTGTTTCTTCTCACAAAGGTTATCGCTTTTTTTGGCCAACTGCCTCTTACTAAGAGGACCGCTAGTTGCATAAAATAGAACTTTACTTCAAAACTGTATTAAAAATAATACTTGATTATTCATACTGTATGCCTGTAAGTGAACATTAGCTGCAATAGGGCCCTCCATAAACTACGTCACAGTTTTGCCGAAGAAAAGGACGATCAGTAACGAAACAATAAACCGCCAATGTGAGACCATAATTATGGAAATAATCCATTTTTACACAGAATAGTTTCCTTAAAATCGTACGAGGGAAACTGCGCAGTTTAGGAAGCGTGGTAATCCGAAAACAGTCATTTTGTTTTTATACAAAATGTAAAACGCTATCGGAGAAACAAACTTCAGAAACAGCTTCATTTACAAAGAACAATTGCCTTAGTGGTACAGTAGCTGAAACATGCAGTGCTCCTAACAGCTATGGCAGCGTTTCTCAATCATCGTGTCACGACACACTTGTGTGTCTCGAATTCATGTCAGGTGCATCGTGAGAATTGTAATGTCTTCTAATCTTCCACAGATAAAACATCTGGAACATAAAAAAAATATCGCGAAATCATTTCTTCGAGTAGCCTAATTTGCAAGAATTCGCCCATCATTATACGTGATTGTAAACATTTAAACATGTATCGTGTTATAATAATTATATGTTTTGCATTCAGCTCTGAAACGAACGATCTTTCAGTCCATTAATAATCTGCACCAAAAATGTCCAATTTTTGCGGCACGCAGAATCTTTTGATCTTTTGTCGGCGCGGCCGCTGTCATCATTCATTTTGTAGGCATTGTCGGCTGTGTCAGTAAAAAATGTCAGTGGTACTGAAAGTGGACTTCTGGAAATTCTATAATAATCCTCTTTCAGTTGGCCATAAGAGGGCCGACATCGACTTCTGAGTCGTTTTTAGGGTTGCACATACCTCAATCGGTAAAAAAGGAGCCATTATAATAGGAACATTATCTTGTCCTCCGTCCGTCGGTCTGTTAAAGGTAGACGTATCGAGTTAAAACTCATGTCACATATTAAGGTCTATGATCCCTTGGCGGTGTAAGAAATCGAAGCCTCTAAGTCGATGCGATCAAAATATAGGGCCACTTACGTCTTTATACTCGCAAGCTCACTCATCAAAATCAATAGCATACTTCCGTTTGACCTACAATCATTTGGCAATAATCAAGGTTTCACAGAGCAACTAAAGGAAAATTGTTAATTTGTAGTCATAAAACACGAATTTTTTTTTGTTATTTGTTATCCGACTGTCTGTCCATCCTACTAAGGGTAGACATAGGAGTATGTATATCTTGCCTTTATTAATATCGGTAACAGGCAAAAATTGCCAAGATTCTCGATTTCTGAGATGGATGAACTATCTATATACAAAATCACGTTTGCACGGACCCTCGGTGTGCGAGTCCTACCCGTACTTTCTCGGATTTTATTTTTTGGTAATAAGTCGTCGTGTGAACTTTGTCTCGTTGCTCGGCAGAATTTTCGACTAGTCCAGGAGTTTCGTGCGTTTGTTAATTGCTATTGCGCTCTTTTCGCGATGGACAGATTGGACGTCGACAGCTCTTCTGATGAGCTCTAAGCACTTTGGGACTTAACATCTGAGGTCATCAGTGCCCTAGACTTAGAACTAGTTAAACCTAACTAACCTAAGGACATCTCACACATCCATGCCCGAGGCAAGATTCGAACCTGCGACCGTAGTAGCAGACTGAAGAACCTAGAACCGCTCGGCCACCGCGGCTGGCAGCTTTTCTGACTTTGAGGACAGTGTACAGGAAGATCCTAATATTCGCAAAACAAAGGATCAAGCACGGTCCAACGTACCAGTCAAAGAAGAATATATACATTTCGGATTTAAGTGGACAAGCGAGAAGGGCAAGCGCACACGGAAATGTTTGGTGTGCGGCATAGTGTTTCCAAATGACTACAGCACATATCAAGCTGCAAAGGCATTTGTAACAAAACCACCACAGCGGCTCTCAAAAACCCGCGTCAGTATTTTCAACGTCTGTCTGTTATCTTCTGTCGTGACGGAAAAAACGAATGAAGATCTCAGGAAAAGCCCTTTTTCCATCATTCAAAATTTCTGAAAGGATTGTTAAAAAACAGGAACCCCGTAACTTCGGCGAAGAGTTTATTTTACGGGCATGTCAAGAAATTGTCGCTACTATGTTGGGACCAGAAGCAGCTGAACAGATTTCAAAAGTACCTCTGCCCAACGAGATAGCTGATCAGCGCATTATGAACATGTCAGTTGATACTCAAAGTAATATTATAGAAAACTTAAACACGCAATCTGTTCTGCAGTTAGATCAATTGTCGGACATTTCCAGAAAAACTCAATTATTATTTTTTGTGAGATTATTCAGTAACACTTATTTTGTCGAGAACAGGGAACAACACCCAACAAAACTGATATTTGCTACCGTTGAGAGTCTCTTTCAACACAACTGACTCAAGTGGACGGACTGCATTGACATGTGTACTAATTTATTTATTTACTTACACGTCCAGTTTCGTAGAACCAAATTGCGGGGCAAATCTCCAACGTCATGGAACGTGTCAGTACATGAAATTACAACACAAAAGTAGTAACAGATAAAATAAAATGTTTGTGAATCCAAAAAATGTCAAACCATAACTTCAAGTAAACACAGTCAACAACATAACATAGGAACCAGATTAATTTTTCAAGAAACTCCTGCGTAGAATAGGAGCGACCCCACAAGGGAACTCCTCAGTTTCGGTTTGAAAGCACGTGGATTACTGCTAAGATTTTTGAATTATTGTGGTAGCTAACTGAAAATGGATGCAGCAGCATACCGCACACCTTTCTGCCCAAGAGTTAACGAAGTGCGATCGAAATGCAGACTGGATTTCTGCCTAGTAGTAACTGAGTGAAAGCTGTTAATTCGCGAGCTTACACCATTTATTGACCGAACTTCCCGTTTCTGAGAATATCTATTGAGAACGGTAAGAGTTACTCCAAAATATAATACCACACGTTATAAGTGACTGAAAACAAGCAAATTATACTAATTTTCGTGTCGAACTATAGCTTACTTCAGATACCGTTCGAACAGTGAAAATGGCAGCATTAAGTCTCTGAAAAAGACAGACTATATATCTGAACACCTAGAAATTTGTATTGTTCAGTTTCACTAATCATATGCCCATTCTGTGAAATTAAAACTTCAGGGTTTTTGAATCCTGTGTCACAAACTGAGTCTTACCATGATTTAGCGTTACTTTATTTTCTGCTAGCCATGACTTTATGTCATGAACTGTACTATTTGAAACACAGCCAATGTTGCCACAACAACCTTTAGTACCGAGCTAGTGTCATCAGCAAACAGAAAAACTTTATAATTATCTGTAATACTAGAGGGCATATCATTTATATAAACAAGGAATAGGAGTGGCCCCAACACTGATCCCTGTGGTAACACCCCCCCCCCCCCCATTTGACCATACCCAATATCACAGCCATTCTCAACACTGCGAATAGTGACCTTTTGCTGTCTGTTGTTAAAGTAAGATGTGAACCAATTGTGAGCTACTCCCCGTATTCCGTAATGGTCCAATTTTGTTTAATCTATACAGTAACTCACAGAGAAAAGAGAATACAGCATTTTCAATTGTCAAACCACTTCTAAAGCTGGACTGTAAATTTGACATAAATTTGACAGCAAATCGTGTGATATAAAATAAACAATTATCCTTACATACACAGTCTTCTGAACAAATTTAGCAACCACTGAAGGCATAGAAATAGGTCTAAAATTGTCTGCATTATCCCTTTCTCTCTTCTTATAATGCGGCTTTACTACTGAGTACTTTAATCGTTTTCAGGAAACTGACCATTCTTAAAGGAAAAATTACAAACATGTGCAGCACAGTACTTTAATATTCCGCTAGGCACTCCATCATATCCATGAGAATCCTTAGTCTCCTCTGATTTAATTATTGACTCAATCGCCCTCTTGAGTATTTCAGACATCAATCTTGGAAAGGCATTTACCAAGAGAATTAAATGATTCCCTGTAGAAACTAAGTTTTTATTTAACTCACCAGCAATGCTCAGAAAACAATTGTAAGATTCTACACATATATCTGACTTATCAGTAACAGAAATGTTATTACTACGAACTGACTTGATATCATCGACCTTGTGCTCATGGCGCTCCTGTGATGACAGGATGTATACAGGGATTTCTAAGAATATACACTCCTGGAAATGGAAAAAAGAACACATTGACACCGGTGTGTCAGACCCACCATACTTGCTCCGGACACTGCGAGAGGGCTGTACAAGCAATGATCACACGCACGGCACAGCGGACACACCAGGAACCGCGGTGTTGGCCGTCGAATGGCGCTAGCTGTGCAGCATTTGTGCACCGCCGCCGTCAGTGTCAGCCAGTTTGCCGTGGCATACGGAGCTCCATCGCAGTCTTTAACACTGGTAGCATGCCGCAACAGCGTGGACGTGAACCGTATGTGCGGTTGACGGACTTTGAGCGAGGGCGTATAGTGGGCATGCGGGAGGCCGGGTGGACGTACCGCCGAATTGCTCAACACGTGGGGCGTGAGGTCTCCACAGTACATCGATGTTGTCGCCAGTGGTCGGCGGAAGGTGCACGTGCCCGTCGACCTGGGACCGGACCGCAGCGACGCACGGATGCACGCCAAGACCGTAGGATCCTACGCAGTGCCGTAGGGGACCGCACCGCCACTTCCCAGCAAATTAGGGACACTGTTGCTCCTGGGGTATCGGCGAGGACCATTCGCAACCGTCTCCATGAAGCTGGGCTACGGTCCCGCACACCGTTAGGCCGTCTTCCGCTCACGCCCCAACATCGTGCAGCCCGCCTCCAGTGGTGTCGCGACAGGCGTGAATGGAGGGACGAATGGAGACGTGTCGTCTTCAGCGATGAGAGTCGCTTCTGCCTTGGTGCCAATGATGGTCGTATGCGTGTTTGGCGCCGTGCAGGTGAGCGCCACAATCAGGACTGCATACGACCGAGGCACACAGGGCCAACACCCGGCATCATGGTGTGGGGAGCGATCTCCTACACTGGCCGTACACCACTGGTGATCGTCAAGGGGACACTGAATAGTGCACGGTACATCCAAACCGTCATCGAACCCATCGTTCTACCATTCCTAGACCGGCAAGGGAACTTGCTGTTCCAACAGGACAATGCACGTCCGCATGTATCCCGTGCCACCCAACGTGCTCTAGAAGGTGTAAGTCAACTACCCTGGCCAGCAAGATCTCCGGATCTGTCCCCCATTGAGCATGTTTGGGACTGGATGAAGCGTCGTCTCACGCGGTCTGCACGTCCAGCACGAACGCTGGTCCAACTGAGGCGCCAGGTGGAAATGGCATGGCAAGCCGTTCCACAGGACTACATCCAGCATCTCTACGATCGTCTCCATGGGAGAATAGCAGCCTGCATTGCTGCGAAAGGTGGATATACACTGTACTAGTGCCGACATTGTGCATGCTCTGTTGCCTGTGTCTATGTGCCTGTGATTCTGTCAGTGTGATCATGTGATGTATCTGACCCCAGGAATGTGTCAATAAAGTTTCCCCTTCCTGGGACAATGAATTCACGGTGTTCTTATTTCAATTTCCAGGAGTGTATATACTGATAAGAACCAATCAGTACTAACTACTCATTGCCTTTTACACAGAGAGACTTTAATGGTGAAGACTGAGTACGGAAATCGTTTGGGTAATGTCATTCGAACAGTTGTTTCACTGATGAACTATGTAAAAACTTGTCCAGAAAAAAAGCGAGAGTTTCAGAAACTCTGTAAAGAAATGGGTGCAGATCAACTGCAAAATCCACTGGCTTTCCAAAGGAAAGATAATTTCCAGAGTTCTAAAACTTAAAGACGAACTAGTTGCATTTTTTTAAACTAATGGGCACAATAAGTTTGACTACCGTGAATATCTTTAAAAAATCGTTTGGTCTGCTGAGCTAGCGTACCTTTCAGATATTTTCAACAAAGTTACTCCTTTGGATTCAAGTACGCATGTACGGTCTGAAACCATCATTCATCAAGTTAAAACCAGTGCATTTTCGAAAAAGCTCGCCCTTTGGATCTCGGCCATAACGATCCCGCTTTTCCACCTACGGTTACGGCATCACGTGAGCTAAATACAGAAGGGCAAAAAACAGATAAAAACACACAAAAGGGCATCTATATGAGATGCACGAAGGGATTTAAAAAATACTTCCCCTCGTTCTTTACTACTGGCTGGGAGTGGTCGATTGGACCTGACGAGGAAAATGTGTCCAAAGCAGAATTAAACAGCTCCGAAAAAAAGAGCAACTTACCGAAGTATAGTTGAGTACAGTTCTGACATCGAAATTTAAAGAAAATGCTCCCGACGTCTTCTGGATCTCAATTACAACTGAATATCCGTATATCGCCAAGAAAGCACAATCCCTTCTACTGCTCTTCTCGACATCCTACTTGTGCGAGTTTGGATTCTATACATTGAACAATATAAAATGTGACTACAGGTCCCACCTCCTTGATGTGGATGGCGAGACGTGTGTGTGTGTGTGTGTGTGTGTGTGTGTGTGTGTGTGTGTCGAGAGTTCGTCCACGCAAATATGTAGTTTGCAAAAATCGCCCGGGGCATGTACGTCATTAGTATTAAAACGTAGCCTGGTGGAATCTGTTAATTTTCGAAAGTATGTCATTGGTTTTAAATTTTGTCTTTTATATTTATTATGTTTATTTTTATGTTCCTGCTTACGAGTCGTAAATTTCTTTTATATTTATCTGCTCCTATTCAAGAGTCTTACGTAACAAATTCGTAAAATTTGTATCTCATAGTCGTTCCGTAATAAAAAAATATGTTGTATGTTCTGAGTTTGCTTCTTTACATCTAGGGAAAACATTACATGTCGGGGTGTCGCGAAATTTCAAAACGTGTTTTGATGTGCCACAAAAGAAAAAGTTGAGAAATGCAGAACTGGGTTACACTCTTAACAGTTCTCGAGTCTGCCCATCTCTCGTTTACAGAGTAGACATATTTGTAGCTGAGTAACGAAGAAAATACATGAAAATGCAGAAATGGTTAACATTATAGTAACTATTTTGCCTGTATTAGAACTGCTATAATACCAAGAAAACTTACACAGAAATAATCAAATAATATTGGAAAGGAGAAAGAACAAAAGGGAGGAAGAAGTTAAAACGCGCCGAACTTCTATTTACCCTACAGATACGGTAACAAGGAAAAGCAGAAAAATCATTAACCATCAGTTTAGAGTTTGAACTGGGAAAGTTGTCACCTCTTTTGTGTACCTGGACAGTAGGTTGTTTACAGAGTAAGACTTGGCACAAACTTAATAAGAGAAGGGACATGGTAATTTCAAACATAAATATTTGGTGTCTCCCGAATGTTGCTGACGTTTGCTGTATTTAAGGATACACATTTACCACTGTGATTATGAAAGAGTCAATAAAAATAAACATGGCGTGTTGTAAACAGGGTCACACTATGCAAGAATTGGTAATGTGATCATACTGTGGTATTTCAGAAATAAAGCTTACACAGTGATTCAGGACCATGTCGAACCGTAGGGAGTTCTCGCTCCCTAGACGTTGTATGATATCACAATAATCTATAATGGACACCACTAACCCTGAATCATTTTCCTATCCATGTCCCCGGGAAAAAAGCTTTTTGTATAAAGTGAAGCGAGAATGTACATCGAGCAACACAGTTACTACAATTTAAGTGCTCATTCGATATTACACCGAGTGGAAAATATTACGGTATATAGAAACCTTACACACACACACACACACACACACACACACACACACACACACACACACACACACACGCCCTATTTGGATAGGACCGTGACGGGGCAGTATAGGAACGGTTTCAAACGTCGCGCAGAGGACGTGGTAAGAGCCACGCACTGATCATGAGAATCATGTGCCTATAAAAACTTTATATGACTTCGTAACAAAAGGGTCTCTAGCTACAAACATCGTACTGCGATAGTCAACACTGTAGACTCGCCAGGATGGCGTCAATAGCCGCAATTCCTTCAATTAGCCAAATCTCATGTGGTCCTACCGTGAAGCCCAAGAATACTGGAGGGCCATCCCATCTAAACCAAAGCGTGGGACGTGGGGCATCGTCTTTGTACATCAGACGACATATTCATGCAGCGTCTGCAGACAAGTTACACGACTCTACTGGTGTAATTTGGGTCGCTCACCAACCTTTCCCCTCGTCTCTAGAGGAAGAAATGGCTCTTAAGTTGACATGATTCAGTCTTAGCGTAACTGATAGTCGTTTGTGAGCACGGCGTCGAGCAGGACGAGGCAGCTATATGACTGTCAGGTAGCGACACATTAGTACAGGACCAACTCCGAGCATCGCGGTGGACATCCACAGCTTACACCTCTAGTAATACAGTAGACAAGCCGTACCCACATCAGGCAGATGTAGTCTTCTCGACCTCGCACTACTGGCGTTATCCAACTGTTGTCAACTCGAATGCCCACCACCACCACCACCACCACCACCACCACCACCACCACCAACAACAACAACAACAACACCTGACAAATTATGGAACCGCATCTAGTCCGGTCTGCATTACCCGCCAACACCACCTCACCTATTGCAACAAGTACAAGTAGCAAGAACATTACCTCTGAAGATGGGGTCTAACACCTGTATATGATCGTCTCTGTGCACGACTGCATTCTATTTATAAGAAGCCATACAAGATATGGTAATTGGTATCGTAGACAAACTATTCGTACTTGTATGACCATATGATCATTACCACACACCAAATACAACATGTATATTTGAGGATAAAATTTCATACCCCTGGATGTTCATCTCTTATTTTTCACTCATATACGTGCTATATTCCTAGAATAATTTCATAATTGTGTTTCATTTTTGTGAAAAAATTGAAAGCATACAAACAATCTGAGATCTGTAAGTGTTTGCGTGTAGTTCAGTTTGGTGCAGCGCTGTGTCATAAGGACTCTTTGGTTCTGAGAGTGACTTCACATCTGCGTGGCGAACGGCGACCATGCGTCGTTTAGGGATGTGATTAGAGTATGTAACAATGTGAGTCTGTGTCTTCAGACAAGAATTCGAGACACCATAAAATAATTCTCAGTCACACAGAACACAAGATGACAAAGCCGCCATTGCGGAAGACGGAGTCGCACTGCAGTGCTCGTACGTCAGCTTCCTCGGTGTAACACTATGATGCAAAACATGAACTAATTTTGGCAATGGAAAGCGCGTTATCGGCACTGGCGCTCATCTGATGCGGCGATCAGCTACCGACCACACCGACAGTCACACTCAGTGGCCACTTCAGTGTGTTAGCCAGTTAGCAGGCCTCCAACACGAACTCCTAGAAGGTCTGTTAATTGAAGACTGGTCCCCTACACGCCGCTCAGCCCATCCAGAATGATGTTCAAATCAACCGAACAACGCAAAGTTGGCGGAGCTCCTACACGGTCTCACAGAAAACGACATGCAGAAATATTGTGAATATTGGAAGGAACGACTGCAGACGTGTGTGGGGTCAAATAGGTCCTACTTTGGATGGCGAACACCACTGACTGAAAGTGACTGTTAAGTAAACGTACGTGTATCACGACTCTCGGTTTATTTGTGTCAGATTTCGCACGCGAGATTTTTCAGGCGGATCGAAAAAACACGTAAACTGGTGGTCCACTGCCAATCAGCCGATCCACTTTCATAAAACTTGTCACTGTGGAAAGTTACAGTGAATGTCTAAAAAAATTGTTTGGTGTGCTGAGCTAGCGTACCTTCCCGATATTTTCAACAAAGTTACGAGTTGTGCGCTAATATACCACTGTAAAGAGTTCCCTAGTAACGTGAACAGTCTCATTTATTTTGTGCCGAAGCAGTACTGTTGTTACGGATACAGTTTTCACGCTAAATACGTGGTTTCTACTTTATGCACAGTACGCCGGTTGGAAGGAAGGATAAGGACTTAAGGTCTCAGCTAACCGAGATCTTTAGATACGGAGCATACTCTGCAACAGGGGAAGGAACCAGCCGCGCCTTTTTTTCACAGGAACTACCCACAGCATTTGTCTAGTGCGATTTAGCAAAACCATGTAAGATTTAAATAGTCAGAAGGGCATCTGAACTATAGCCCCCCCCCCCCCCAAAGACAACGCAGTGTCTTAACCATTGTGCTGCCTTGCTCTGTACGGCACTCTAAATCATTGACTTCGTTGCGCTCTCTTAAGTGCCGAATGCAAATATTGTGTATTTATGTCATGTCGTGACAGATGCCCATTTTTCATTTCCTACTAGTAACTGTTTACATGAGGAATTTTTGCTGGCAGTATGTGTAGCAAATAGCGAGTACTTTACGAGCATATAAGAATTTTTTGTTTGATCCTAAATGAAAGTTCCTTTATTTGCATAAAAATGACCCAACGTCATACCTCAGCCAATGTACAACATTTTTAACTATTAGAAATTTACAAATATGTTGTAATGCTAGATCGGTCATAGCATAATGTTTTGATAATATTCACTTTAAGAGGCTGAAGCTCGAACGAAGAGACCGCCGCATTTCTGAAGGAATGTGAATTGACAGCTCATGCAATACGACACGTCAACAGACGTAGAAGTGTTTGTATCCAATTTAATAATTATTTGACACGATTAGTACGTAAATATCTCCCTAGGCCCTTTTCAAATGATGGAAGGCGTCGAGTGCAGCGCAAAGCCTACGAGGCGTTTAATCCACAGTGTGTGGAGGGTATACTTCAGGAAGAGGCAGTTCTGAGCTATTTAGTCTATGTATTTTGTACCATGACTTGGGCCCTCTCATTCAGTCTACAGCGAATATGAACTAGAATGATCACCTCAACGTTCCCTGTGACCAAGTGTTACCTTTCTTCTACATCTTCATGATGAGTATGCTGCTGCACACGCTCCTGTTTTCCTCGATGACAACAGCCTTCACAGCGCTGCAAGCATACGTCCCTGGCTTGGTGTTCTTTCCTTTCTGTAAGTCACAAACCGTCGACGGAACGTTACGCTCTTTTCTTCCTATTTTTCCACATCACGTGGCCTACCAGAGTTCTCTCTTTCATGCTCATGTCTGAATATGATGCGTGGCACAGCTCTTCTTTGAGATGTACGATCTGTGCAGGTGACTTTGACCGCTCGGTCTGATTCGTACCAATGCTTCAGCAATCACTGATTTCCAAGAATCCAGATATACACTGAGGTGACGAAAACGCAGAACAGCGATACGCACATATACAGATGGCGGTAGTATCGCGTACACGTAGTGTAAAAGGGCAATGCATTGGCGGAGGTGTCAGTAACACTCAGACGATTCGTCTGAAAAGCTTTCCGACGTTATTATGGCTGCACGACTGAAATTAACAGACCCTGAACGCGGAATGGTAGTTGAACTAGACGGATGGGATATTCCACTTCGGAGATCGTCAGAGAATTCAAAATATTCTGAGATCTACAGTGTCCAGAGTATGTCGCGAATACCACATTTCAGGCATGGCCTCTCAACACGGACAACGCAGAGGCCGACGACCCTCACTTAACGACAGAGAGCAGCGGAGTTTTCGTGGAGTTGTCAGTACTAACAGACAAGCAACACTGCGTGAAATAACAGCAGAAATCAGTGTGGGACGTACGACCAACGTATCCGTTAGGACAGTGCGGCGAAATTTGGCTATGGCAGGAGACGACCGACGCGAGTGGCTTTGCTAACAGCACGAAATCGCCTGCAGCGCCTCTTCTGGGCTCGTGACCACATCGGTTCGATCCTAGACGACTGGAAACTGTAGACCGGTCAGATGAGCCCCGATTTGTTGGTAAGAGCTGATGGCAGGGTTCGAATGCGGCGCAGACCTTACAAAGCCACAGACCCAAGTTGTCAACACTGAGCAAGTTGGTGGTGGCTCCACTGCGGTGTGACCTGTGTTTACCTAGAGTGGACTGGGACCTTTGGTCGCACTGGGGCGATCGTTGGCTGGAAAAGGTTATCTCCGGCGACTTGGAGACCATTTGCAGCTCTTCATGTTCCCAAACACGTCACTAGGCCATAGCTTATGGCGACCGGTTGCAAGTACATTCTGGACAATTCGAGCGAATGATCTGGCGACCCACATTGCTCGACTTGAATCCCATCGAATATTTATGGAAAATAATCAAGAGGTTAGTTCGTGCACAAAATCCTGTACCAGTAACACTTCCGCAATTATGGACAGGTAGAGAGGAAGCGTGGTTCAATATTTCTGGAGGGGACTTCCAACAACTTGTTAAGTCCATGCCACGTCGAGCTACTGCACTACGACTGGCAAACGGAGGTACAACAGGATATTAGGAGGTATCCCATCACTTTTTGTCACCTCAGTGTATTACAAAAAAGTATATATGTATGTTCCGCATCTCCTACTAAAGTACCAGACCGATCTCAACCGAACTTTGTACACACATCAGTTGTTGTCTGGAAAGAATCGCTGTAGGGCAAGAGCCACAGATTTATAAAAGGGGTGTGAAAAAGACGTGTAGCCCACGAAGTGCGAATACACGGACTTAATTCATCCAGTATTTGATATGAGAGTATTTAGTGACTTCCAACAAACTTTACACACAATTTTAAACCATTGTTAGACTTTTCTCGCTGACAACCCCCCACAAAATGGAGCAAGAGGAAAAGTTTATCGCTTACTGTGTTATCGCTGTTTATGCAGGCAATACGTTTTAATTCATTACTTCTTTACTACTAACTGTATTCACGACACATTTTTCAGACCGTATTTGCATATATCACTAAATGTGCCTGCAAAATGATACCACTGTACTACAAGTAGTTCACGAAATACGATCTCAGAAACATGGAGCTGCCTGAAAACCAAATTGCAGGGCGAAATTTGCTAGAGTTACAGGTGAAATATGTGTATAAATTATAAATGTGTGTGAAATACATTAAATGTGTGTGAAATATTTGAGAGACGTGTGTAAGCGAGTGAAGCCGCGGGGTAAAAAGGTACAAAACCCCTGTATCAATTTCAGTCAGACTTGGAACACATCTTTCTTATTATCTGGGAAGAAATATAATGGGGGCAACAACCAGGAAATTCTTATTGAGGTGAGCGTGATAACTTGCAGAGAGAAGAGGGGAGTAAGAGATGGACAGAGAAAGACAAACAGAGGATGGAAAAGGAATTGCACACAGCCGTGGTCTCAGGAAATGGACACACACACACACACACACACACACACACACACACAGAGACAGACAGACAGACAGACAGAGATAGGTTATGGACTAATAGAACTGCAATAAATACATGCCCGGGCAACGTCGGGTACTCAGCTAGTTCACTACTAAATGAAGGCGGACTGTTTTATTCCCTTATCGTCTCTGGAGCGTAGTGCACAGTGCAATCGAACTTGCGCCATAACTTCTTTATGCTTGAAGAATGTAAGGAAATTCTAATTTTGTTTCGTATGTACAATGCTAGTGACTGCTAATCAGCTCCAGCAAACACAAAGCTCTCTTTGCCTTATCAACAGATTTTTGTGATGTAGCAACCACCTTCACCGCAGCAGCAGAATGGACGCTACGCCCTATCGCTTTGTTTACTTTAACGCTAGGGAAACAAATCTCTAAACAATGGGCCTTCCCCCCTCTTGATGCCAGTCCCGTGCCCAGCGGCTTCATGATGCTGCTGCATCTAACCATACATCCCCGTTCTACAATATATGGCAGAAAATGAGAATGATATTCTGTAATAGCAGATATTTTCTAACACAAGGAACATTAAGAAGGGCAGGGTTTAACGTTCAGTAGACCTCGACCAATCACCAGCTCTATAATCTCATTGAAACTAACTGAAATTACCCTTCCTACAGTTCACAAACGAATGAATAGTTAACCGGGTCACCGTGGCACTTGGAAAGAAGGAAAATTTATTATGGACTGCTGTAAATTTCTAACATGAGTCATAACTAACAAATAATAATAATAATACACTCCTGTAAATGGAAAAAAGAACACATTGACACCGGTGTGTCAGACCCACCATACTTGCTCCGGACACTGCGAGAGGGCTGTACAAGCAATGATCACACGCACGGCACAGCGGACACACCAGGGACCGCGGTGTTGGCCGTCGAATGGCGCTAGCTGCGCAGCATTTGTGCACCGCCGCCGTCAGTGTCAGCCAGTTTGCCGTGGCATACGGAGCTCCATCGCAGTCTTTAACACTGGTAGCATGCCGCGACAGCGTGGACGTGAACCGTATGTGCAGTTGACGGACTTTGAACGAGGGCGTATAGTGGGCATGCGGGAGGCAGGGTGGACGTACCGCCGAATTGCTCAACACGTGGGGCGTGAGGTCTCCACAGTACATCGATGTTGTCGCCAGTGGTCGGCGGAAGGTGCACGTGCCCGTCGACCTGGGACCGGACCGCAGCGACGCACGGATGCACGCCAAGACCGTAGGATCCTACGCAGTGCCGTAGGGGACCGCACCGCCACTTCCCAGCAAATTAGGGACACTGTTGCTCCTGGGGTATCGGCGAGGACCATTCGCAACCGTCTCCATGAAGCTGGGCTACGGTCCCGCACACCGTTAGGCCGTCTTCCGCTCACGCCCCAACATCGTGCAGCCCGCCTCCAGTGGTGTCGCGACAGGCGTGAATGGAGGGACGAATGGAGACGTGTCGTCTTCAGCGATGAGAGTCGCTTCTGCCTTGGTGCCAATGATGGTCGTATGCGTGTTTGGCGCCGTGCAGGTGAGCGCCACAATCAGGACTGCATACGACCGAGGCACACAGGGCCAACACCCGGCATCATGGTGTGGGGAGCGATCTCCTACACTGGCCGTACACCACTGGTGATCGTCGAGGGGACACTGAATAGTGCACGGTACATCCAAACCGTCATCGAACCCATCGTTCTACCATTCCTAGACCGGCAAGGGAACTTGCTGTTCCAACAGGACAATGCACGTCCGCATGTATCCCGTGCCACCCAACGTGCTCTAGAAGGTGTAAGTCAACTACCCTGGCCAGCAAGATCTCCGGATCTGTCCCCCATTGAGCATGTTTGGGACTGGATGAAGCGTCGTCTCACGCGGTCTGCACGTCCAGCACGAACGCTGGTCCAACTGAGGCGCCAGGTGGAAATGGCATGGCAAGCCGTTCCGCAGGACTACATCCAGCATCTCTACGATCGTCTCCATGGGAGAATAGCAGCCTGCATTGCTGCGAAAGGTGGATATACACTGTACTAGTGCCGACATTGTGCATGCTCTGTTGCCTGTGTCTATGTGCCTGTGGTTCTGTCAGTGTGATCATGTGATGTATCTGACCCCAGGAATGTGTCAATAAAGTTTCCCCTTCCTGGGACAATGAATTCACGGTGTTCTTATTTCAATTTCCAGGAGTGTAATAATAATAACAATGAGCATTTACAATAGTTTATTTTGGGAGCCATTCGAAATATAGTATACGTCTCAATTACCTTTTTAAATTGAAATGACCAATTCTGCGGCATAAAGCAGCCCGGAGAAGAGCAGTGACAGGTTGCCTTTACGCATCCGGCCGCATGTAAACGTTAAGCTGTGGAGCGTGTCAAGTGAATGCAAACTGTATACACTTACTAAAAATATATTTGTATATCTAATTATTCTAGAGTCTAGAAGCAGCTGTTAATGAGAAAAAGCTTAAGTCTGCCTTTGAAAAACTCTTCTTCTGAATATCTGGCATTTTATTGAAGTGAATAGGTTGTCACAGAGTTTCATAACTGAGTATTTAATTACCTTACTGTCTCAAAATTAGATTCATTAGAGGACAGTGCAGAATATTTTTCATGACTCCTGGATGTACGTCGGTGAACCCCATACATACTTCTACCTAATTTATTTTGCACAATTAATACATGGAGCGATCAGTAAGTTTCGGTTCGAAGGCCGTACGATTCAGAATCAGTATGCCAATCAGGCAATATCACCATGGGCATCGAGGCAACCATCCCACCGACGCACCAGGTTGAAGACACCCATTTGGTAAGACACCGTGTCCTGCTGCGTGAAGAAGTCCGGAACAGCCCACTGCACATCCTCGTCCGACAGAAACTGTCAACCCTTCACGGACTTTTTTAAGAAACTGAAGGCATGATAATTGCATGAGGAGAGATCAGGACTGTAGGGTGGGTGCTCGAACGTCTCCCACTTGAGGTGGTGTAACTTCTACGTTACGACATTTATGATATGGGAACGTGCGTCATCATGAAACAGCAGCACGCCTTGGCGCACCACTTCAAAAGGGATGGTTTTTGACAGATATTCTGCCCCACACATTCTTCATTCTCCAATGGATGACTACCGGTATTCGTCCTACGGCAGCCAACAGCAAGTTGGTCCTGTTTGGACGCATTTAGTGATAACGTCGCCACAGTTCATGCTGCCGCATGTACCGAAACGCACGTCTGAAAGACACGAATGCCACACTGTGCCCTTGCCTTCATGTCGGTGCTTATATACCTGCATTTGAGAAATCCAGGTCAAAGGCGATGACAGAAAATCGTATTAGCAGTGCTATACATAGACAGATTGCCTAAAAACAAAAATTTTACTATGTAACACGAGATGGTCAGAAATTAATAATGTTCGAGTTGTAAACGTTTTTGTGTTTTGATGCTATAACTTTGGTACCCGTCAGTCTACGCGTCTAGCAGAGCGAGATCGGCGGTCGAGCGGTCAAGACGATTAAACAACCAACTCAGTGGTCCCAATTAGATTCTCGGTCGCCGCTTTTTTTCATTCTATAGTTTTTCTCTGTGCCTGATAATATTCTGATAATCAGAATACTTTTCTTTGTTTTTTTTTAAGTAAAGTATTTTGTAATTCTAACTGATCGTCTATTCGTGAGCGTTCTCCCAATCGGTGGGGTGAAACTTATCATAGAAACATGTTGTTGTTGTGGTCTTCAGTCCTCAGACTGGTTTGATGCAGCTCTCCATGCTACTCTATCCTGTGCAAGCTTCTTCATCTCCCAGTACCTACTGCAACCTACATCCTTCTGAATCTGCTTAGTGTATTCATCTCTTGGTCTCCCTCTACGATTTTTACCCTCCATGCTGCCCTCCAATGCTAAATTTGTGATCCCTTGATGCCTCAAAACATGCCCTCCCAACCGATCCCTTCTTCTAGTCAAGTTGTGCCACAAACTTCTCTTCTCCCCAATCCTATTCAATACCTCCTCATTAGTTACGTGATCTACCCACCTTATCTTCAGCATTCTTCTGTAGCACTACATTTCGAAAGCTTCTATTCTCTTCTTGTCCAAACTAGTTATCGTCCATGTTTCACTTCCATACATGGCTACACTCCATACGAATACTTTCAGAAACGACTTCCTGACACTTAAATCTGTACTCGATGTTAACAAATTTCTCTTCTTCAGAAACGCTTTCCTTGCCATTGCCAGTCTACATTTTATATCCTCTCTACTTCGACCATCATCAGTTATTTTACTCCCTAAATAGCAAAACTCCTTTACTACTTTAAGTGTCTCATTTCCTAATCTAATTCCCTCAGCATCACCCGATTTAATTTGACTACATTCCATTATCCTCGTTTTGCTTTTGTTGATGTTCATCTTATATCCTCCTTTCAAGACACTATCCATTCCGTTCAACTGCTCTTCCAAGTCCTTTGCTGTATCTGACAGAATTACAATGTCATCGGCGAACCTCAAAGTTTTTATTTCTTCTCCACGGATTTTAATACCTACTCCGAATTTTTCTTTTGTTTCCTTTACTGCTTGCTCAATATACAGATTGAATAACATCGGGGAGAGGCTACAACCCTGTCTCACTCCTTTCCCAACCACTGCTTCCCTTTCATGCCCTTCGACTCTTATAACTGCCATCTGATTTCTGTACAAATTGTAAATAGCCTTTCGCTCCCTGTATTTTATACCTGCCACCTTCAGAATTTGAAAGTGAGTATTCCAGTTAACATTGTCAAAAGCTTTCTCTAAGTCTACAAATGCTAGAAACGTAGGTTTGCCTTTTCTTAATCTAGCTTCTAAGATAAGTCGTAAGGTTAGTATTGCCTCACGTGTTCCAACATTTCTACGGAATCCAAACTGATCTTCCCCGAGGTCCGCTTCTATCAGTTTTTCCATTCGTCTGTAAAGAATTCGCGTTAGTATTTTGCAGCTGTGACTTATTAAACTGATAGTTCGGTAATTTTCACATCTGTCAACACCTGCTTTCTTTGGGATTGGAATTATTATATTCTTCTTGAAGTCTGAGGGTATTTCGCCTGTCTCATACATCTTGCTCACCGGATGGTACAGTTTTGTCAGGACTGGCTCTCCCAAGGCCATCAGTAGTTCTAATGGAATGTTGTCTACTCCCGGGGCCTTGTTTCGACTCGGGTCTTTCAGTGCTCTGTCAAACTCTTCACGCAGTATCTTATCTCCCGTTTCGTCTTCATCTACATCCTCTTCCATTTCCATAATATTGTCCTCAAGTACATCGCCCTTGTATAAAGCCTCTATATGCTCCTTCCACCTTTCAGCCTTCCCTTCTTTGCTTAGAACTGGGTTTCCATCTGAGCTCTTGATATTCATACAAGTGGTTCTCTTCTCTCCAAAGGTCTCTTTAATTTTCCTGTAGGCAGTATCTATCTTCCCCTTAGTGAGACAAGCCTCTACATCCTTACATTTGTCCTCCAGCCATCCCTGCTTAGCCATTTTGCACTTCCTGTCGATCTCATTTTTGAGACGTTTGTATTCCTTTTTGCCTGCTTCATTTACTGCATTTTTATATTTTCTCCTTTCATCAATTAAATTCAATATTTCTTCTGTTACCCAAGCATTTCTACTAGCCCTCGTCTTTTTACCTATTTGATCCTCTGCTGCCTTTACTACTTCATCCCTCAAAGCTACCCATTCTTCTTCTACTGTATTTCTTTCCCCCATTCCTGTCAATTGTTCCCTTACGCTCTCCCTGAAACTCTCTACAACCTCTGGTTCTTTCAGTTTATCCAGGTCCCATCTCCTTAAATTCCCGCCTTTTGGCAGTTTCTTCAGTTTCAATCTGCAGTTCATAACCAATAGATTGTGGTCAGAATCCACATCTGCCCCTGGAAATGTCTTACAGTTTAAAACCTGGTTCCTAAATCTCTGTCTTACCATTATATAATTTATCTGATACCTTTTAGTAACGCCAGGATTCTTCCAGGTATACAACCTTCTTTTATGATTCTTGAACCAAGTGTTAGCTATGATTAAGTTATGCTCTGTGCAAAATTCTACAAGGCGGCTTCCTCTTTCATTTCTTAGCCCCAATCCATATTCACCTACTATGTTTCCTTCTCTCCCTTTTCCTACTGACGAATTCCAGTCACCCATGACTATTAAATTTTCGTCTCCCTTCACTACCTGAATAATTTCTTTTATCTCGTCATACATTTCATCTATTTCTTCATCATCTGCAGAGCTAGTTGGCATATAAACTTGTAGTACTGTAGTAGGCATGGGCTTTGTGTCTATCTTGGCCACAATAATGCGTTCACTATGCTGTTTGTAGTAGCTAACCCGCACTCCTATTTTTTATTCATTATTAAACCTACTCCTGCATTACCCCTATTTGATTTTGTATTTATAACCCTGTAATCACCTGACCAAAAGTCTTGTTCCTCCTGCCACCGAACTTCACTAATTCCCACTATATCTAACTTTAACTTATCCATTTCCCTTTTTAAATTTTCTAACCTACCTGCCCGATTAAGGGATCTGACATTCCACGCTCCGATCCGTAGAACGCCAGTTTTCTTTCTCCTGATAACGGCGTCCTCTTGAGTAGTCCCCGCCCGGAGATCCGAATGGGGGACTATTTTACCTCCGGAATATTTTACCCAAGAGGATGCCATCATCATTTAATCATACAGTAAAGCTGCATGTCCTCGGGAAAAATTACGGCTGTAGTTTCCCCTTGCTTTCAGCCGTTCGCAGTACCAGCACAGCAAGGCCGTTTTGGTTAATGTTACAAGGCCAGATCAGTCAATCATCCAGACTGTTGCCCCTGCAACTACTGAAAAGGCTGCTGCCTCTCTTCAGGAACCACATGTTTGTCTGGCCTCTCAACAGATACCCCTCCGTTGTGGTTGCACCTACGGTACTGCCATCTGTATCGCTGAGGCACGCAAGCCTCCCCACCAACGGCAAGGTCCATGGTTCATGGGGGGAGGCATAGAAACATACAGAACATAAATATTTTTCACACCGTGCTCGGCACATCAGCGCAATCTCGTCGCGCTGAAATGCTTTCGAGTACATCATTCCTGGAAAACATCTCATTCACACTGCTACAAACAGATCTTTCATATATCAATCTGCATGCATACCTAGCGTATAAACACATATCTAGAAAGACAGGAGAGGACAACTGGTTATGGGCCAACGCATGAATTTTGATAGTATCCGCCCTGTATTTGAATTCTCTGCTCTGCTATGATGTCGCATGATATTAAAGTAGCGCGATGAAAATCTTTACCTGTTGGAAAAAGTAAACGTCATACGGTCGACCTAGAAAGGTATCACTTTCACGGTGCACGTCGGCTGAGCATCAGAATCTACAGAAATCCTATAGTAGCTCGTTATGTATCACAATGAAAGCAACTGTCAATACGTTATTTATATCCACTCGATTATTAATCACACGTAAAGTATTTTATTTCCAGTATTTTATTGACACAAAATCCAAAGAAAAATATTCTGAGTATTAGAATGTTATCAGACACAGCTAAAAATTATCGAGTAAAAAAAAAACAAAAAAACTAAGGAACAAAAATTGAACACGGACCAGTGGTTTGGTAGTTTAACGTCTTGACTGCTCGACCCCCGACTTCACTCTGCTAGGCGTGTAGAATGACGAGTACCCAAGTTTGATGTTCTTAGGATGCACGATAAGAAGTGTGACTCCACACGTATCATTAACTACCAGACAGTTTTTCTCCTTACAAACGCTTTTAGGAGGTCATGTATTTAAATCTTGTGCGAAGTTTTGGAGAACAGGAGAACCGACCTGGAAAGCCAGGAGCAGAATACGGTCTCCTAGGCCAAAGCGACAATTAAGGCGTAGTAGCGCAGATTTTGGATAGTTTACCAATATCAATTTTCGAATTCAATAGGGCTGCTCCTTTGGAACATGTGCTTACTCATTCAATGAAGGCATAACAGTTGTTTGAATGTCATAGACGGATAGGCTGTCAGTGACAGCACCTCGTGTTCCTGCTGCTAAGAAGGCGGGTACACCGTTCGTTTATTGTATATTTTTACGAGCTTCAAACGGGAGCGACTGCAGTAATGGATAGGAACTGTGATAGCTGTGTACAGTGCGAGCTGAGTTGGCGACCCTTCGTTCACAGCTCCAGGTTGCGTTGGCTTCCGTCACACAGCTTGAGGCTGCTGCCAAGGTGCATCACTGTGTGTGTGTGGGGGGGGGGGGGGGGAGGGGGGGGTCGGATGCGGGGATGCGAGAGACGTCAAGCACGTCCCTCGTGTCTCCCGTTCGGTCCACTGCTGTGGCCGCCCCGGGTACTGCCTGTACTGAGGTTGACCCCTCACCTGTGGTCGAGTGGGAAATCATTCCAAAGTCTGGCAGGCAGCGAAAAACTTTCCGACGGGCCGATCGTAGGGCCTCCCCGGTTCGTTTGACGAACAGGTTTCGGGCGTTATCTGTGGCTGACGATGTCTCTGAGCTGGATGCAGTCGCCCACCCTGCTCCAGAGGGAGCTTCTCGGCCCGCAAGGTGTGGGCATCCACAGAGGGTGGGTTTGCTGGTAGTTGGGAGCTCCAACGTTAGGCGCGTAATGGGGCCCCTTAGGTACATGCCTGCCAAGGAGGGGAAGGAAGCCAGTGTGCACTCAGTGTGCATACCGGGGGGAGTCATTCCGGATGTGGAAAGGCTGTTTCCGGATGCCATAAACAGTGCACGGTGAAGCCAACTGCAGGTGGTGGCCCATGTCGGTCCCAATGACAAATGTCGCTTTGGATCGAAGGAGATACTCTCTGGTTTCGGGCGGCTAGCGGAAATGGTAAAGACCGCCAGTCTTGCTTGCGAGATTAAAGCGGAGCTCACCATCTGCAGCATCGTCGATAGAACCGACTGTGGTCCTTTGGTGCAGAGCCGAGTGCAGGGTCTGAATCAGAGGCTCAGGCGGTTCTGTGATCGTGTAGGCTGCAGACTCCTTGACTTGTGCCATCGGGTGGTGGGTTTCCGGGTTCTGCTTAATAGGTCAGAAGTCCAATACAGACAGGAAGCGGCTACACGGGTAGCGGGGCTCTGCCTCATGATGACTGGGTGTTGTGTGATGTCCTTAAGTTAGTTAGGTTTAAGTAGTTCTAAGTTGTAGGGGACTGATGACCATAGATGTTGAGTCCCATAGTGCTCAGAGCCATTTTAACCATTTTTTTTCTTTTTTTTGGGTAGCGGGGGCTATGTGGAAGGGACTGGGCGGCTTTTTAGGTTAGAGGGCCTCAAGGAACCACAGAAAGGGTGTCCGTCTAAAAGAGGGCAGGTAAAACACAGTGAGTTGGTTGTAGAAACGATCTGTATTGTAGTTGTACACTGTCGTAGCTGTGTTGGGAAAGAACCAGAGCTCCAAGCCGTAATAGAAAGCACTGAAGCTCAAATAGTTATAGGTACAGAAAGCTGGCTAAAGGCGGAAATAAGTTCAGCAGAAATTTTTTCTAGCTATCTAACAGTGTTAAGAGAGGATAGGAGTATTTATTGCTGTCAGAAGTAGTTTGCCTTGTAGTGAAATTGAAGTAGATAGTTACTGCGAAATAGTATGGGTAGAGGTTATACTTGATAATCGGACTAAACTATTAATTGGGTCGTTTTACTGACCCCGACTCAGAAGATATAGTTGCTGAACAGTTCAAAGAGAACTTGAGTCTCATTTCAAACAGGTACCTCACTCATACAATTATCGCCGGTGGTGACTTTAATTTACCCTCGATATGCTGGAAATATTATACGTTTAAAGCCGGAGGCAGACATAAAACGTCATCCGAAATTATACTGAATGCTTTCTCAGAATATTATTTGGAACAATTTGTTCATGAGCCCACTCGAAGCGTAAATGGTTGAGAAAGCATACTTGACCTCTTAGCAACAAATAATCCTGGACAAATAGTGAGAATCGTGACGAATACAGGGATTAGGGACCCCAAGGCAGTAGCTCCTAGGCTGAATACCGCAACTCCAACAACCATGAAAAAGTAACGCAAAGCATATCTATTTAAAATAGCTGATAAAAATGCTCTTAACGCCTTTTTAAGATACAGTCGCCACTCCCTATATGATCATTTAAACGTAGAAAAGATGTGGAATGATTTCAACGAGATAGTATCGACGGCAATTGAGAGATATTTTCCACATATATTAATAAGTGACGATAGTGATCGCCCATGGTACACAAAACTGGTCAGATCGCTGTTGTAGAAGCAAAGAAAAAAAAGCACGCAAAATCCCCAAGACTGGCAAAGTTTTCCAGAAGTTCGAAATATAGCGCGTACTTCAATGAAAGATGCTTTCAATAATTTCCACAACGAAACTGTCTCGAAACCTGGCAGAAAACCCAAAGAGATTCTGGTCATACATAAAGGACACTAGTGGCAAGACGCAATCAATACATTCACTGCGCGATAACAACGGTGAAGACATCGATGACAGTCACACTAAAGTAGAGTTATTAAACACGGTTTTCTGAAACTCCTTCACCAAAGACGACGAAGTAAATATTCCTGAATTCCAATCAAGAACATCTGCCAAGATGAGAAACATAGAAGCAGATATCCTAGGTGTAATGAAGCAGCTTAAATCACTTAATAAAAGCAAGGCTTCCGGTCCACGGTGTATACCAGTCACGTTCCTCTCAGGGTATGCTGGTGCGATAGCTCCATATTTAGCAATTATATACAACTGTTCGCTCATGGAATGATCCGTACCTAAAGACTGGAAAATTGCTCAAGTCACACCAATACCAAAAAACGGAAATAGGAGTGATCCGTTGAACTACAGGCCCATATCACTAACGTCGGTTTGTAGTACGGTTTTGCAACATCTACTGTGTTCGAACATTGTGGATTACCTCGAAGAAAACTGTTTACTGACACGTAGTCAGCACGGATTCAGAAAATATCGTTCTTGCGAACCACAAATAGCTCTTGATACTCATGAAGTAATGAGTGCTATGAACAGGGGATGTCAAATTGATTCCATATTTTTAGATTTCCAGAAGGCTTTCAACACCGTTCCTCACAAGCGTCTTCTAACCAAACTACATGCCTGTGGAATATCGCCTCAGTTGTGGGACTGGATTCCTGATTTCCTGTCAGAAAGGTCACAGTTCGTAGTAATAGACGGAAAGTCATCGAGTAAAACAAAAGTAATAGCCGGCGTTCACCAACGAAGTGTTATAGGCCCTCTATTGTTCCTGGTCTATATTAACGACATAGGAGACAATCTGAGTAGCTGTCTTAGATTGTTTGCAGATGGTGCTGTCATTTACCGTCTTGTAAAGTCATCAGATGACCAAAACGAATTGCAAAATGATTTAGATATAGGTATGGTGCGAAAAGTGGTAATTGACCCTGGATAAAGAAAAGCGTGAAATTATTCATATGAATACTAAGAGAAATCCGCTAAATTTCAATTACGCGATAAGTCACACAAATCTGAAGGCTGTAAATTCAATTAAATACTTAGGGATAACAATCACAAATATCCTAAATTGGAACCATCACATATATAATGTTGTGTGTAGAGCCAACCAAAGACTGCGATTCATTGGCAGAACACTCAGAAGGTGCAACAGGTCTACTATAGAGACTTCTTACACCAGGCTTGTCCGTCCTATTCTGGAATATTGATGTGCGGTGTGGGATCCGCAACAGATGGGACTTACGGATGACAGAGAAAAAGTGCAAAGAAGGACAGCTCGTTTTGTATTATCGCGAAGCAGGGGAAATAGTGGCACAGGCTTGAAACATGAATTGGAGTGGCAATCATTAAAACAAAGGCGTTTTTCGTTGCGGGATCTTCTGATGAAATTTCAACCACCAGTTTTTTCCTCCGATTGCGAAAACATTGTTGGCACCCACCTACATACGGAGAACTGATCATCACGATA
Source organism: Schistocerca piceifrons (assembly GCF_021461385.2). Lineage (NCBI taxonomy): Eukaryota > Metazoa > Arthropoda > Insecta > Orthoptera > Acrididae > Schistocerca > Schistocerca piceifrons. The sequence goes on from NC_060149.1 coordinate 616,745,460, forward strand.
AAATAAGAGAAATCAGGGCACGCACAGAAAAATGTAAGCGCTCTTTTTTCCCGCGCGCCGTTCGAGAGTGCAACGGTAGAGAGACAGCTTGAAGGTGGTTCATTGAACCCTCTGCCAGTCACTTTACTGTCAATAGCAGAGTAATCACGTAGATGTAGATGGAGATAATATAACGCATTTCCTGTTGGGCACATGCTAAGCTCCTTGGCGTCTACTTCGACAGCAAACTCACGTGGACGCGAAGTGCTGAGTACGTCATTGAGTAGGTGGATAAACTGTGAATATCTTGCGTACGCTTGTCCGAGTATGCTGCGGAGCGGAACCGATGAAGCTTTTGACTCTGTATAAGGTTTTGATCCGTTCTTTCTTTAGATGTGATAGCACTACAACGCAATCAACTCTGCGCAAGCTTGATGTCATACATTACAGAGTGATTCGTCTTGTCCTCGGAACCATGAAACCAACGCCCACCAACGGCCTGCTAATGGAAGTGTCCGTCATGCCTTTGTCTATAAGACGGCAGATGATGTCTGATATTTTTCTCCTCAGTTGAACTTCCATATCTGACTGTGGCTTTCTTAAGACGGTAGCTCGATTCGGAAGACTCACACAAGCACCTCATGGACGACGACTGACCAGATGTCTTTTGCAAGTCCGCAGCTACTAAAATGGCGCTCTCTCTTTCCACTCGTCCTACAGGACTCAAAACTCCGCTGCTTTCGTTTTTCGTTTAGTCTTTTCTTCACTCCAGCACCAGTGGCATACCTGCCGTCCGATTTCCGAACGGAGATCAACGTCACTCGCGACCTGGAGCATTTTATCAGCATACAATGGCCGCAGTACGCTCATATCTATACGGACGGTTCTAAATCAGCGGCGGGAATTCGCCTCCTTTTGGCCTTCTAGTGGGTCCTACCTAACGTTTGTGCTTCCATCTAAATCTTATATGTACATGGCGGAGCTACTGGCAGTCAGGAAAGCTATTCGTTATGGTATCCGGAAATTCAGGTTCGTTTTGATACTTACAGACTCTCAAAGTGTGCTGCAGGAATTGCAACATTCCGTGTTTCATAAACAGACCAATAGGTATGTTCTTGACATCTTGGCGGCTATAAGAGACGTGCAGACCTTGTGGATTGCCGTTCAGTTCCTCTGGATTAAGGGACATCATGGCATTCTTCATAATGAAACTGTTGACTGCCTTCCCACGATGAGTATTATAGAAGGCCAGTTACGCCCAACGCCGATCCCTTACACGGATCTCAAATAGACGATACGTAATGGTGCTTATCACGCTTGGAGCTGTGAATTGCATGTCTCTCAGCACTAAGGGTGGCCACCTGGCAGCCATACAACCAAACATCTCTTCTCGACCATGGTTCGCCTCGGCGCAGCTTCGTGGACCTCATGTGACTATCATTTTCATGAGGCTGGGTCACAGATGTTTATCTGCGCACCTATATCGATCGTAGATTATCACGTCTGGACACTGCGATAAGGACACATCATATTGGCATGTTCCAAGTACACGACTGCACAATCAGACTTGTATAATAAATTGGTTGCGAGAGGTTACCCCTCTCCCTACCTGTGTTCCTGATTTACTCCACCGTTTTGATAAATGTAAGTATAAATTACTCACAGACTATTTGAAAGCCACCGGCATCTAATTTACGAGTTGCGAGGTCTTCATTTCCACGTGGCATCAGCCCGGTTCGGAATCGGGTGCGTAATTTTGTGTTTCAACTTACGTACAAACCTCTATTTGTACATTACATTTTCATTATTGCTCTCTTATGTCGCTATTCTACTGGCACTATTGTACGTACCATTGGTTGTACTGTGTTTGTCAGTACGTATGTCTGCACTACAATTCTCACGTTGTTGTATGATGTTATTTGCAATTCCGTTCTTCAGCTGTTGTTGTACTTATTGAATGACGTACGGTGTTTGTCCTTTAATGTTTTGTCTTTTGTATAGAACATATGTATGTTTTTCATAATGTTGCGGCATAGTACTGTTCGTCATTCTGCTCCAACGTAAATGTCACCACTGCCATCGGCTGTCTAGTGTTTGCCTAATTGTGTTTTTATTTTACTTTCAGAGTGTGTTTATACGTTAACTTCGTAATTTTGTGCTATTCTGCTTTTTTGCAAACACGTTTCTTTAGCGATGTATAATCGTTGTTGGCTGCATCGTCCTCGTAACCCAAAGCCAAAATGAAGAAATAAACAAAATACTACGCCGCAGAGTGAAAATCTCATTCTGGGAACAAAATACTTGTACGACTTGTCTTAATGATCTTGTCTTACAGAATCAGCGCAGCAAATAACTTATTTCTGCCAGCACAACAAACAATATATTACCTGTTCCGCACACAGCGTTCATCCCCCATCAGAGTGTCTTTTCCGTATGAAGATATTCCTGGCATTTGCTGACGACGGTTGGAACTATGTGTAGAAGACCTACATTACTTACGGACAGAGATGGTGTCTGCTATCACGAAATAAAGTACGTCACGGATCTAGGTAGGTTTACCCTACAACCTACCAGCTACGAGCACCGTATGCTTCCGACACCCAGCTGCATGCACTCATAAATTTGTCGGTTCTCGGATGGCGGATGTGGCTGTATCTGTAACGCGGGACTTCATGTCATCTGGTACGCCTCTAAACAAACGTAAATGGAGAAAAGCTACATCCGTTTGTGACATTAGTTTTTCAGGTAACATGAAATGGGAGGTGGTGTTCTCGGAAGTGGTGCCCGTTCTCGAGAAGACTCTGGAATGGATAACGTGTCATCTTTTAGGTTGCTGGGCGGCGTTGCGCGCCGTGCATCATCTGCAGAACGCGCCGCGGAGACGCGCCAAGCAGCTTGCAGGCATATCAGCACTGGCTCACCTACCAAACTAAACAATGATTTGGGCGCTCCGTTTGCGCATGCGCAAGCTGCGGCTTCCACTCCCCGTGCTCTTCGCCCCCACTGACAGCTTACAACGCGCAGCGCGATCACAGGACGTTTTATCGACGCTCACCTCTGTTTCTACATTCTCTCCCTCTCCATCTGTGCACTAAGTTCATGTTCAAGCCATTTTCTTGTTGCAAGTGTTACTGTTCCGTGAAACCATTTCGATAAATATCGTTACAACCTGGAGCAATCGATCGCAGTCAGAGTCCAGAGATCATAAACGACCACAAACTGTGAAAACTTTGAGAGGTAAAATATTATTTCCACATTAAATGTAACATGTCTATACCGACCACCCTATGACAATGACGTTGTGAGGAGATTCTGTTTGAAAACGGAAATCGAAAATGCCAATACGAAAGCGAGCAGACGAGTTGCACGTCTCTTTACAGACATCACAGTGGTACACACTGACAGATATAAACCGCAAATCATGGTTACCAGCAGGTGATGTTCTCAAAGTAATGCACATCTTATCGTAGCACAAAAGAGAGAAATTTGTATTTCTAGTGTGAGAAAATTGACATTTCTTTGAGGAATTGGAAATTAATCATCCCTCCTACCCATCTCCAATGCGATAATATGGATTGTCATGTCTGCCACTATTAATCTGATGGATCCTCTTTTAAGACCCCGAGATTTATGCCCCTTCGGCGGTGAATTAGGCTATCTCACGAAGCTACCTAATTAGTTTGTACCGCAAATGCAATTTTTCGGATTTATTCACAGAATTATGTTCCAACAAGAAAAGTGTCGACGCAGTTAGCAATTTGTGAATGGGAATATTTTAACGATGTGTACGGAGAGAGATTGGCTGTGCTCGACAGACACGAACAGCAAGATGGCGTAATGTTCTTGACCATAAACAAAGTGCGAAAGTTTTGTTTTTCTGTGTATACGATCAGCTACATGCCGTCCAACGAATTTTCAGATGACATGATGTACGCCGAGGAAAAACGGCAACAGAAAAAAAGCACACAAAATGTCACAAACAGCGACAATAATTCCTAAAAATACCATAACATACAATAAATAAAATTAAAAAAACACTGCTGATGGTGATATTTGTCGCCGAAACTAGTTTGGGAAATAAATAAGAAAAAAATAACAAGGTGTTTTGAATCAAGGCGGACTCATTTCTGATATTGTTCCTTTTCTATGCAAACACGGACGAAATGGAAGAGTACCAAGATAAAGTTACTGAAATGTGTTGCGAACTTGATAGTTACAATTGCAGTTTACAAGTTTTAATTATGAAATGAAATGCATGTACGCACGTCTACATATTGACTGGAAATTTTAACAAAGTGTGCACTATTTCAGGTCACATAAAATTATAAACTGTAATTCGCAATCTTAGCAGACTTGGTTACTGATTAAATGTTTTTTATTGTTCATCAAAACGCAGTTAGCAATTTAATGGAATACTTTGTTATATTACATGACACAGAGAGACACATGAACTTCACTTCGGTTAACAGTGGTTCTTGTAATATCATTAATATTTATACATGTTAGTTAAGTACTGGGTGAAATGCGAGAGATAACTGTACGAAAAAATTCTGTTTGGAAATATATTATTTTCTGGATGTGAAAGCAAAATTTAATAGACTAATTACTTTTACACCTGTGGTAGAAATGGTTGGAAGGTGTTCTAACCAGACCTAGGCTTCTCCCATTCTGCAGTGAAGTATGAAAGTAGCAAAAGGTCTACACATTATCCCACAAATTCAACTAAATCAGAATTTACGACGTTTCTTAAATTCGCAACAGAGTTACACCATCGAGCATCAGGAACACAGTGCAATGTAATCGGAATATTTCCTAAATGCCAGTAACCATTTTGAAGCCCAGAAAGAGACATTCGCCGGCGCAATAGTGTAATTTTATTGAAATTAGTCTGCTACTTAAGTCTGTTAGGTCGAAGTAGTGTCACCAGTACATCTGTTTCCCTTTAGAAGGGTGTACCGAAGACTACTCCGCCAGTCACACAGAAAAACTGAGATGTATCGCCAGCTGCACACTCACACTTTAACCATCGTTCGTAGAATTCCCGTTCTGCCATTTAGCAGTTGAGTAAGGGGTTAATCAGATGATAGTTTCATTCCTAAGGAAGCAACAAAGACTCACTTTTAAATTTCCGTCGAAAATGTGGTCATCAGGGACTGAAAAAATGCTCCGATTTAATACTGATGAGGAAGTTAATATGCCGTGTCCATTTCAAAGAAACTATTCAAGTTACTTAGACGCCACAGATAATTAAATCTGGACAATCAGACGAGATTCTGCGCATCACCTCTCCCGAGAGCACAGACAGTGTCTGAACCAGCACGCCGCCTATTACGAAGCCGACTGATTCCGTTAAGAAAGAAAGTACGTCCCATCCCTCGGTTTCTGGTTATGGTAGACAGACAATGTCGTAAGATTTTTCAATACCCCACGCAATGGAACGCGACTATGGCTCAGCATAAAGAGACTAACATGTAAACCTTCAGAAAATAAAATCTTCTGCAGTACTGGTAAACCCTCCCCTACAACGGCATAGCAATGCAGCTGCCAACAAAGCCATCTGCTAACTGAAGGCCTTTTCTAGCCTTTCCGCGCCTTATTGTCTTCAGCTACTCACATCCACGCCGCTCCTGCAAGTTTTATAATTCCCCTTCATCTTTCACGCCTTTCACTCCAGTGTTTTTCGTAATCCATTTGTTTCTCTTTGTTACTAATTCCCAGTATGCATCTCACCGCTGTTTACTGAGCAAAGCTCAGATTTTGAATGGCGTACTTATTAGAAGTCCATGTCTCAGAGACCTCAACTCAGAACTGATAATGCACAATTATTGTAAACTTTCGTGTTCAGACAAATCGGAATCTTAGTTTTCAAAACCCTATTTAGTTTACCAGGATCATTCCAAGCCATTTTTACTCGATATATTGCTTGGGTATAATTTAAGGCTTTATTGTAACCGACTGTCAAGCTTGCATTGAAACACACTCTATTCAGTTTTACCATCAGCAGCTGACGAGGCAAACAGTGTAATGCCATATGCAAAACGAAGGTGATCCAGAGATATTCCCCTTCCGTTTTCTCCGTTCAAGACTGTGGAAACTTACGAGACTCCTCTTTCCATTCTGAATTTGTCATTAGACGGATGAAGGTATAGCACTGACGTGTGTGTGTGTATCTGTGTACTAACACAGGTTGAACCAGCCTCTTGTTTCTCAAGAGCTGTCAGTAAACTTTTTTTTTCTCTTTTTAACCCCAGACACACTCACTGTTCGGTCATGTCTTGCAAATAATTCACTGTGCCAGACTCCATTTAAAGCCTGCTTCTGCTTTTACCTGATTAAAATCCGGTATTTTTATCTATATGGTTGGAGATAACTTTAGTGAATACCTTGCAACATTACGGAAAGGCGGCTGATACGTTTAGAGCTGCGTCCCCCTTACTTGAACAATAATTGTTACAGCACTGACCCAGTTTTTGGAAGCTGTCTTCTTTCGCGTAACTTTTACTCCAGTTTACACCATTTCTACTGAAACATCATTATCTCCACAGCTCCTTCCATAACTTCATTTTCTAATGACTTTATATACCACATCTGGCTTTAATTCCAGAATTTCATTAAACTGACTTGTGAGTCTTGTACAACTTTATCTATGTTGTTACTGAGTCATTTGCCACCTAATCGATTAAATATGATACCTCCCTAACGAATTTGTTTTCGTTTTCTTTGTTATTTCATCAGTTTCCATTTTTCTCTCGTCCTGTTTTCTTTGTATCTTCTCACATCATCTGTAAGACATTCACAAACAGTTGCCGGCCAGGGTGGCCGAGCGGTTCTAGGCGTTACAATCTGGAACCGCGAATCCTGCCTCGGGCATGGATGTGTGTGGTGTCCTTAGGTTAGTTAGGTTTAAGTAGTTCTAAGTCTAGGGGACTGATGACCTCAGATGTTAAGTCCCATAGTGCTCAGAGCCAGCCCACAAATAGTTTCGTTTAATTCAGGATATTCCAACACGACCATATCACCGTTTCTTCTCTTTAATAGCCACTTCGTCTCATTAAGTTTCTTTTTGCTTTCTTCGTATCTGTGCCACTTCCTGTGGCCACTTTTTGTGTCCTTCACTCGAGTATCTTTGTTATGGGACTGTTCCTTTTGCCTATGTCTGTATAACCTACATTTTTAAGATGCTGAACTGGTGTAAGCTTCTTTCTAGCTTTACTCTGAATCCCAAGACTCTGTGATCACTTATAATTTGAAACCTGTTGAGAACAGCCTTACTCAAAGCAATTTATTTATTGATGATGTTGATTACATAAAATGTCGACGACGAAACGTGTATAGTTACACAGAGCCATACAGTAAGTTTCGGCTCTGTTTCCAGTAAAGATTTAACGCTGATGAAGCAGTTCAGTTGCACACATACATTGATTAGTTAGAAAAACTAGTTTGACTTCACTATGCTCTAGGAAGAGCAATGTATGGTGGTATTGCTACAGTTCACATTTCACTCCTAGTTAAGCATAAAACCATGCTCTAGTCTACGTGCACTTAGCGGACTTCATGGACAGTCCATTCACTTAGCAGTTCACTTCAGCAACAAAAATACTATTCTAATTGCACTCTATTGTAGGCGTGCGTTCGTTCACGGCGGTAGGGCGAGGGTCTTTCGGAGGAGGGGAACCAGACTGAAAACTGCCATAACTTATGGAGAAACATCGGGAAGATCACAATCTGCCAGTGTTCACTAACAAAAGGGAGATACATTATTTCCTCCTCTTATCGCTGACTCTTTCTTAATGATGTCTGAAATAAACATTAAGCGAAAATTCCAGAAATTTGTACTTAACCTGAACCATTTCATTTAATGATTCTACCTTAGTTTCTCACTTTTTAGTATCCGTGCCCTGCTTTTATAATTACAATAAAAAAAGAATCACACTTGGAATTGAACAACTGGCACTAAAATAATTTTCCGGTGTCCAAATCTGCGCAGCTTTAAAAAAGAAGAAGAAGAAGAAGACACACAGATCAGCTCTAGAGTAGGCCTATTTCAGGAGTTCTTGCACACTACTTCGATCTGGGTGGCACGAAATAGTGTTGTGAAATAACAAAATCAGACAAATTTCTTGTACTATATATATTATTGCACTGTACAGCCTTACTCATATGTCAGAGCAATTGCTAGAACAGGATTTTAGCAGAGGCAGTGTCCAATAGTGCCACACTGGACAACTCCGATGCAAGTATCAGTATTGAGACTATTCAGTATAGAAGGTTTTTCGCTCTGCAGCTAAACTTTGTGCGTTAATGAACGGGGGATCCATTGCTGCGTGTTCAGTGTTAGGTTCTACATTTCACAACAATCGTATTTTCAAATAAATGTGTGGTTTTCATGAATATAATATGGATAATTTCAGTCAACAACTTCTAGAGAAAAATCAAAGTTCGGTAACGCTATGCAACACACCTGAATCTAACAAGTGATAACGCTTAAGAAGAAGAGTAGCATATTGTCACCAAATATTCCATTAATTACAGTGGAAACCAGCACTTCCGTCGGTCGAAAAATGCCACATCGTAGTTTCATGTTTGGCCGCTCGGATCTGTAGCGCTGCGCACTGTACGTCACTGCGGCAATCGCTGATAGATGGCAGGCCCGTCCACTGGGCGAGGTGCTTGGCGCGCTCCGAATTCATGAATGAACCAGCAGTGGGACAGCTCATCTCGCGTACGCTGTCGCAAGGTAACAGATGCTCCAGGGGAATGCCGGCTGCAACAGCATAAAGAGCTCAGCTGCTGTCAGCAAGACGCAACGAAGAATTTACTTATGCGGCACGCAGGGCAGTAATAAATCTTATTCTCCCTCCGTTACGATGTGGTAAACTTACTACTTGTTTATCGATTCTTAGCTTAGTTCAGGGGCCAACGCGTTCCTCTGTGGTACAGGCCTCCAGAAAATTAGGCTGCCGTCGATCACTGCTACCGTGGCTGAACTCCGGAGTGCATTTCGTTGTCGAATGAAATCTGAATGTGACTCGCGGCAACAGCGTACTCCGGGGGTAAATCCGTTAATGGATGTCGATCGCTCATCCGCAAAACGTTACTGAAAGCCAGGCAGGCATTTCGTCCCTAAATATAGCAATGATCACTTCCCTGAGCATTTCAGACATTTCTAGTTTTAATACACACTTTCGAATCGTAACGAATATTAATTAAAAATGACCATTATAGCTGTCATATAAACTAGGTATAATAAGGAACTGGTTTGACGTTTTGCAGTTTCAACTACCACAGACGTAATTTCTAAGTGGAATATGCCCCTTATTTATTTTGTTTTAGAGTGTACTGTTGTAGCGGAAAGTAAGTATACACAGCTCTTCCTCTCACGTGTATTTGCATTTGTGTGTTACAGCTACAGCTTCCTCAGTTACATAATAAGTATCACACTTATGAATAAGTAAGGATTAATGAAAATTTATGGAGGATCGGAGTTCAAATCATTTCTACTTATTGCGAGCAGTTAGCTTAACGAGTAAGTGACAGGACACGCTGTTTCCTGCTATTGGCTATGGTTCAAATGGCTCTGAGCAGTATGGGACTTAACATCTGTGGTCATCAGTCCCCTAGAACTTAGAACTACTTAAACCTAACTAACCTAAGGACATCACACACACCCATGCCCGAGGCAGGCTTCGAACCTGCGACCGTAGCAGTCGCACGGTTCCGGACTGAGCGCCTAGAACCGCTAGACCATCGCGGCCGGCTTTCCTGCTATTATTTCCGATCACTACAACTAGAGATTCTTCCACGGCATGTGTAGGAACAGCACCAGTCGGGGAACGAATTTCACAGAGGACCATGGCTTATCCCATACGATACGTAACAACTGAATTAAATTAACTGTAACAACAAATTCATTACAATACGGAATCAGCATTTGTGAATGGCTTTCACATAGGATTTATTCGTTTCACTGATTCTTCAGAGAGTTCATCCGCATTGGATCCATCCACTTCACGTCGGTGAATTTAATTCGGTCGGTAACATAGCTACGGTAACATCGAAGGTCTGCTGCCCATTCCTTTAAGATTGTTTCAGAGAGGGAATAAGTTTTATAAAACCATTCTATAAAAAAACCAATAGTCCAGTGTGGACTATGCAGCTGAAATCTATGAACAGCACAAATACTACAAGTGACTGCCGTGTCCTAGTTTTGGATGCATTCCCGTTAAGTCACACTCTTAGTGGCAGCAGAGTTATGCCGCTGGAGACATGTACTCCCGTTGTTCCCGGCCGCTTGAGACAAGTTATTTACCAATTTTGTAGAACACAGTGAATGTGAAAGACTAGTGTTTGTTAGAGGTAGGCTGCGCAAAGGAAACTCCCATAATACATCTCTTGTTTTCCTAACATTTTGTTTCACGCGCTTGACTAAGTGTTCACTTACGTGAATTTGATGAAAACCAGAATACATAAGGTCTGTAAATGACTAGTAAAGCTCTGTATTTCCCCTGTCAGGTGGGTACTCCGAAAGAGCCAACTCTTTTAGAAGTGTTTGTAATTTGATTTAGTAAGTGGACTGCAAGTGTTACTGTTGTATGCCAGAGAGCCGCCAGTACACAGGCGTAACCACTCGCCTGGTGCCTCTCAGTGCCTAGCAGCAGCTTACAAATACGGATCTTTTTCTACACTCGCGCCACGTCTACCTACGTCTACCTGCGCATCGCACTCGACCACCGATAGTGTCGTCAGCCGCCAAAGGGAACGCTGTCAACCGTGGGCTACATTGCTTCCGTCTCGTATTGGCAGGGATGGAAATTCTTCGGCAGACAGGCACAAAACACTGCGCGCAGCGGACATACTGGTAGTTCCAAACCAGCAGTTACGACACTTCAGCTCAGAACCTGCAGCTAGCTCAATACTGTTCTCTGCAAGACTACATTACGAGTTAGCAACCTCTATTTGCGGAGTAATAGTCCAAACCAGAGTTTTGCGGTCACTATCATCAGTTATAATGACGATATCATAGACTGCCTAGAGACAAGAAAATTGTTTATACTTCATTGTATTAGATTTAAGACATCAAAGTGCTGCCCATCAAACTGTACCAAAACGTAGATACCACTCTGTAACACGCTCTTAAAAATATGTGTTAATTCGTAAAGTATTGCTACGTTTCTGTTATAATGTGCTCTGTCAAACAATTTAATTAACAAGTGTTCCATCAGTCACCTTTACGGAACCACAACTGGGAAAACTTTTCTGTTACCGTGGATATTGGTCCTGAATTAATAGCTACTATATTCACAATTTACCAACATCATCGTAACGCAATACAGAAGAAAATTTCCAAATACGTTTTGTGACTTATCCGTTACATACTGACATTTTAGTTTGTCTTCCCCTTGAACTACACCAGTTCGTAAGTGTTCAGACCTGGCAGTCGGTCTATGATTGCAGTGGCGCTATGACGTCACATCTCAGATTTCCAGCGAGGAAACTTTCGGTGCCCCCCTCCCCACGCTCAGTTGGAGTACATTCGGTAACAGTCGCAGGAATAGTACGAATATCTACACTTATGGTTTACAGTGCTGTCAGAACACAAAACGAAGGCAATGGCGTAAGGAAAAATAAACTTACTCGTAGAGAAATGGACCATTAAGGATGTTTGTTACCTCTTATTAAGATAACCGCCACGCAAAAAATGCAAAACTAAAATACACTGTGCGACGGGATTTGCATTAAAAAAAATTAAATACAAACGAGATACAAGCGCTAAGACCGAACCTCTCTTTAACTAGGTAGCATATTTGGATAGCGACCAATATAAGCAAATAATATGCTAGACACGTACTATCCATAGCAAAGGATGTTTCCCTGGAGCAGCACACTTTCAACTCCGAAGCACGGTGGAGGTTCTGTAACAGTTAGTGTCATAGTGCTCTGCTCAGCGAATTCCTGTGATTACTCTGGAAGCCAAGGGAACTGTTAAGGGGTACGACGACATTTTAAGTAACTTTTTTGATTTATAGCACAGGTACAGTTCTCATCAAAGTAGCGATCTTTCCAACACGATTGCAATGTGTAACACTGATTTGACTGGCACAAGGACGAAATAATACGTTTTCCACTTGCTCTACACAATATTCGCGGAGCACTGTGCTCTAAACTAGAAAAACAATTAAGGACCTGAACACGTCTCCAGCATCTTTGACAACTACACAATAGTACTTTTTTAAAGCCAAGAAATGTAATACAATCCCGTCGACCTTCAATGAAATTTATGATCTACTACTCCAGGAGTATTCAAAACGTTTTTCGATATCAAACTTGGCCCTATACAGTATTAAAACGATGCTAATTTTATTTTATACATCCCTTGTATGATTATCGTAAACGCCATACAAGCTTTGCTCAACTTTCTTGATCTGATATGGACAGTTCTGTACAGCTCTTATCAGAATTTACTGTACATAAGAACACGAGCCCTGCCCATCAACACATAGTAACGTCTTGATATTCCCGATATGCGGTCGATTAATTGAGGGAAGACAATGGGAAGTCACGTCGCAAAAGGTTTCTGACAAAGACAATGATGCGGAAATTACTTTGTCGGCAATGAACCGACGCTGGGAAATCGAGTGCGGTCTACTGTTAAAAAGCTGAAGCTTTAATTTAATGCCCGAAACGAGGAAAGGTAAATCTTCCGCAAAGCTGACCCGGAAACAGGTGACGGTAACTGTGCTATGTTGTGAGAACGGTGTAATATGCACGGAGTGGGGTACGGAGGGGGGGGGGGGGGGGGGGCGCTTCTAGCGAAGCAAGTTGTTAGGAACTTACGTCCTTGAATACCCGAGACAGGCATTAAGGTTGAGCTAGATATGTGCAACAGTCTTTGCATTAAGCCATTAAAGTTTTCATCAAATGGCAAAATCTAAGATTAAACAATAACTAAGTACGTTTAATTTTACTTATTCATATTTGAAGGAAAATTACGTACTCTAGCAAGGTATAGCTGAGAATTTTTCCACATTTCGATGATTCTTAGAGGTAATTATAACTGTAATTTTACAGAAATACTTTGATGTTTTAAGCAGTTTGTTACGCACAATTACATTCGAAAAAAAGAATGACGATTAGCTTTTGACGACCAGGTCACTAGAGACGGAGCACAAGGTCGGATTAACCAGGGAAATCGGTTGCTTCCTGTTATAAGGAACAATCCCAGTATACATCTTGACTAATTTGGGACAGGATGACTGTAGAGGAGTCTGAATCACGCTCCTCCCGAACATGAGCACTGCGCCATGTCCTTACGTACGTGTACGGAAGACAAATCAAAACAGCACTGCTGACTGTACAAAAAAAATGGTTCAAATGGCTCTGAGCACTATGGGACTTAACTGCTGAGGTCATCAGGCCCCTAGAACTTAGAACTACTTAAACCTAACTAACCTACGGACAACACACACATCCATGCCCGAGGCAGGATTCGAACCTGCGACCGTAGCGGTCGCGCGGCTCCAGACTGTAGCACCTAGAACCGCCGGTGCTGACTGTACAACAGCCACTCGTGGGTGCGTTTTGTTTAATGGTTACATCGCAATCTTCCTGTTGCACAACAGACTACACACTATTATCTAAAGCTACTGTTTAACGTTCTGAGAAAATAAGTTACAATTTTTCTTCAGCTCGTGAAATGTTGTCATGCATATTAACACAATGTGACAATGTTGTTCGACAGTTTTACTAAAACTTACCAAAGGTCGCTTTGATATTCGAATGTGAAAAAAGGAAATCAGTTTATAATGATAACAAATTCATAAACTATGTAATATGGTTCTTGGATGGCGTAGACAATACTTCTGAAAAGACGTCGTACTTTTCGACTTAAGAGTCGTGGTTGGCTTCTGATGCTAGATCTTCAACTAACTGAAAAACGAAAACGTTTCGTGGAGTAAGCAGTAGGTTTCCGGGAATTCATTTTACACGGAACAACAGGCACAACATATTTCAAGGACTGTTAGTGGCTATGAGCACTATGGGACTTAACATCTATGGTCATCAGTCCCCTAGAACTTAGAACTACTTAAACCTAACTAACCTAAGGACAGCACACAACACCCAGCCATCAAGAGGCAGAGAAAATCCCTGACCCCGCCGGGAATCGAACCCGGGAACCCGGGCGTGGGAAGCGAGAACGCTACCGCACGACCACGAGATGCGGGCAAGGACTGTTAGTCTCTGGCACAATTACCACTTGCACATATTGGCGAATACTCAACACACTACAAACCAGTACCTACTCTATACAGCTTGTTAATTGTATATGCTATCAAGCAGCTTCCGCTTCGTCATAGTAAGTACGTTCTCTTGACACAGCAAGAGCCTAGGAGAACCTATGAATCGCCACATTCATTCCCTCGTTGCAGTAGCTGCTATCAAGTACAAACTGCTGTCCCCGCTTGATTCGCAGTCGTCTCCCTATACCACATTACAGTAGTTAATTTTTATGTGAACGGTACACGTGACTCGTCAATAATTGCAGCAAAAAATATTAGTATTGTGAAAAATGGAACCGACTGCTCAGTGCAGACAAAATGATTTGAAGTATATATTCTAATTACCTGGTTGATCGCTGCTGGTGCAACTGCCCTATTAGGAAAGTTGCTTCACCGACCAGAATATGAATCCTTTACTCAAAAAATAAAGTGCACCGAATCCTCTGTGTAGAAAATGGAAACCACGCGCATATATATATATATATATATATATATATATATATATATATATATATATATATAAACTAGCTAATCTCGCCAGACGACGATTACCTCCCAAACTGAATGAAAATAGGCGAAAGAAGCGCACGTTTTTCACCTCTTTCCACAACACCTCCGACAAACACAACATTCAAGTCCCACTTAGCCACAACAGCCGAGAAAATCTCATCGTCGATATCGCGCAGATTTCAGCCGACGTCCTTGATTTATGTAAAGAAATTATCGACAATGAGATCGTAAAATCACGCCATCCGCACAACCAAAGGGAAGAAGACCTCTCGCGTAATGTAAAGAGTAAATTAAATACTAATACTGCGATAATTGTAAAAGCAGACATGAGCAATAGAACTGTAACCATAAACAGAGCAACATACACTGAGAAAACTTTTAGACTTCTTCCAAGTCATCAATATAATAGAAATTCTGAAGGGGCCAACAGCCAGACTCCAAAAATAGATTAAATATATTTCAAGTAACACACACTTCCTACTAACCGTGTAAGAAGACGATATCAGTTAGTTAAAATAATTGTTCAACTGCTTCCACGAAAATTTAAAGATCACTTTAGAGCAGCAAGTAGACGAAGAGCATAAACATCTTAGACCTAATCGTTACAACAATGAATAATACACACCAGTTTGAAATTTATGAGACCCGCCACACCACACACTACCATCGACAACACTTCTTCTCAGCTCCTAATACGCCATCTATGCTTACCTCTTATTAGCTTCAAATACGCTACCTTTGCTTACTTCAGTGTACACAAAGTGTGTGTCTTGACGTCTGTGATTTAAGTATGGCAATAACAGCAGCTTGTCACCAGTGGATACACCGTTCATCTTTACAATCAAAGACATCAAAACTTTTAGCCCTGTACGAAAATAGCGTTTTGTTTTTGTCTACTGCAACCATACAGTGTCATAGGTTACCCGAAAGTCATATATAGCACTTGATGATGGTGTTTAATCTTCCGAAACGCGCAGTGAAAAAAACCAATTGTGATTGGTTACAGTAAAATCTAACTTCAGTCGAGGTACATAACAGTTACGATAAAGTCTAACTTAAAATGTTCACGTAAGAGATACATGAAAAGTCGGCACCATTTATTTCGTTTTTAATTGTAATACATGGTGGCAAATGCCATAAATATGAGCACCCTTACGATTGAAAGCATAAACCCCATCCCAACACGACACACACGTCTCACCACCTAAGAACCCACACGCGACAGAAACATCCGTACAGCCACTTTTCCTCCGACACCGGTATTTCAAACCGTTATTTGAAAACAAGCTGATTACCTTACAGTAACGTCAGTGACACGAGATGTTCACATACAAAATACACTTATCATAGTATCAAATTTCATTGCGTCTCGAAAAATACGTTACAGTAATTCTGTCTTCCGACAACGAAAATCGTTTGTGATATTGAAGATACGGAAGTCTCCCGGACATTAACAAATTGCAGAACAGCGTTATTTACGAACCGTATAGGTGGATAACTTAAGAGTTTAAAAATATAATGGCATTGCCGCCGGATGGACGCTGTAATGCAGCAGTAAACTCCACCCGTGTGATAACGCCACAAATAACAGACGTACAGCAGATACCCGCACAGCGCATTACGTAATGCTTTACACTGCCCAACAGGCATTCAGAAGAGCTGAAAATTTTGAGGATCTTCAAAACCACTTAAGGTGACTGCCTCCTGCGACGAAAATCTTTGACCAGGGAACATAAATACTGTAAAACATTCACTGACAGCGTCTCTAATACTGTTCTGCGACAAATAAGGCAAGTATCCTATAGAAAATGTTGTGCTTAAAAAACCGCCTGGAATCATGAGTTTTCCGAACTATCCTGGAGAGAGAATAACTGAAAAAAATCCCTAGATAAATTTCTTCAGAAACATATGTACAGTGTGAACATGTGCGCTGTCTATTTATCTTCAGGTGGTCTTGTTTGCCTACAGTTTTGGCAGTTCTCTCTGTATCTATGCCTCGAGATGACTGGGTGTTTGTGTTGTCTTCATAATTTCATCATCATTCATGCAAGTGGCAAGATTGGACTGAGAAAAGGTTGGAAATTTGTACGGGCGCTGATTACCGCGCAGGTGAGAGCCCCACAATCCAATCATCATCATCATCATCATCATCTCTGTGTCTAGAGCTACAAAACGCTGAATATCGTTTTCGAGACAGTATTGAACACGAGCTGCGACCTTCAACAGTTCCTTCCCGTAAAGTTCTCACAACCACAATGACAAAGTAAGGAAAGAAGATTTTATATTAGCGCCCAGTTAACGACCATTTCATCAGATACGGGCGAAAAGTTTAAATTGGAAGAGGACGAACGCAGCAATCACGTCTACATATGCTGCAAATTATTTTGGAAATCAAGAAAAAACACCAATCGCGATGGCCGGACGGGGCTTTGACAATCATTCCACCCGTAAAGGAATTTCTTTCGGATCGCCAACGTGTAAGAAAGGTGGTCCCATAAAAGCACTGCAGTATTAAGATACCTGTTCACAGCGTATACTCCGACATAAATGACAAAAAATGGCTCTGAACACTATGGGACTTAACTTCTAAGGCCATGTGTCCCCTACAACATAGAACTAATTAAACCTAACTAACCTAAGGACATCACACACATCCATGCCCGAGGCAGGATTCGAACCTGCGACCATAGCGGTCGCGCAGTTCCATACTGTAGCGCCTAGAACCGCTCGGCCACCTCGGCCGGCCCGACATAAATGAGATGGTGGTGGTGATGATGGAAGCAACTACAGAAAATACAACACTTCAATCAGAGAGTGCTTAAATGAAATCACTCATGTCTACAATGATAACAGTCACGGAAGCTGCCCGTTTACCGATAACACACTTTCCTTGAGGTTAGACGTAACTGTGTATAGGCTAATGACATCGTTATCGCGGAGGATGTTTTTGTTTTTAATTATTATTACTCGTAACGGTTGCCCTTTCTTCGAGGACAGTGTTGTTACACATTACAAGGCGTAGTCAAATGAAAACGAGACAGATAGAATTAAGTAGACTGTTTACTATTTGAAAAGTAATCTCCATAACCATTAACACATTTATCCCACTGTGAGACAGGACGGTCACTACCTTCATGGAAAAATGTTTGCGGTTGACTACGGACCCAACATTGTACACAGCCGTGCATATATTCGACGACGGCCAAGAGTGTCATCGGGGCTCCAAAACCACGAAATCGAATGGAGAGAAATAGGGACTGTACGGAGGGTGCGTAAGAACTTCCAAGCGAAACTTCTGCAGAATGCTCGAAGCCAAGCAATCTTGGGCAACATACGGGCCCGCCAATACTTTTCAAGTATTGAAGCGCGCCATCAAGACGAAGTGCCCAGGAATGTTGACGGCATCTTCTGCTGCAGGATAACGCCCGCACAAATGTTGCCAAGGTTACTCGAATGCGCTGCATAAGTTACACTGGGAGGCCGTTACACGTCCTCCATAAAGTCCTGATCCTTCCCAGTGCGATTTTCATATTTTTGGAGCCCTGAAAAAAGACATTCGTGGCCATCAATTTGATTCAGACGACGAGGTGCATCCCTGGGTACAATTTAAAAAAAAAAATGGTTCAAATGGCTCTGAGCACTATGGAACTTAACATCTGAGGTCATCATCCCCTAGAACTTAGAACTACTTAAACGTAACTAACCTAAGGGCATCACACACATCCATGCTCGAGGCAGGATTCGAACCTGCGGCCGTAGCAGTCGCGCGGTTCTGGACTGAAGCGCCTAGAACCGCTCGGCCACCGCGGCCGGCGGTACAATTAAGATTCCGTAAGCAGTTAGAAACATTTTTCCATGAAGGTATTGATCGTCTTGTCTCACACTGTGATAAAGTTTTCAACAGTTATGGCTATTACTTTTGAAATAATAAACAGTTTACTTACTTTTTTCCATCTGCCTCGTTTTCATTTGCGTAACTGTACTTTACCACGTTAGGACTGCAAACGGCCATTAACTGCAACCTTACAATCATCAACTGATGAAACATCCGAATCGGATCAATGCTCGAGGATCGCAAAGAATCAAACAGTTGTGTTTTTCATACAAACAATATCGACGTTAAAGTATTTGTCGCCTGACAGCAACACAAAATGATAATGCCCCTTTCCCAGATTGTTATTCTGTTACTGCACCATTACAAATCAGTCGTCCATTGTAGGTGGAGGACCCGAAATAGTAACGGCGCACACAGCCAGCGCTGTTCCGTAATTACGTACGCAGTCATTTAGCTGTCATACGTATACCCGTAATAGCTGTTACCTATTACTCAATTATAATTTAGCCCAGGTCCATAATTGAAGCGGGCTGAAGGTTATAATTCGCGACAGCACGACGATTTCTACTAGCAGACATGCCACCGGCAGCCGGTAACGTTTAGTGCGATTAATTTAGTAAACAGTGTTACTGGTTGCGTGAGACTAACGCGTTTGTGGGCTACATACTGAAGGCAATATCAATCCGCATTTATGCAGGTATTCCGGTCGCGATGAAACGCTAATCGTTGTATCAGTATGGCAGCGATTACGGTGATCGTGATACGTGGATTAACGATTCTCGACTTAAACTAACTAAACTTGTAACTAAGAAAATAGTTGTACGTTTTATAGTAGCATAACATCAACACCACAGCGGTTCATTAAGCAAGAATGCGACGGTACCTAGCAATATTTCACTTATAATATGCCCTACATAGGTCAGCAAGCCATGGTGACCGAACTTACGTGAAGGGAATGAAGGTTTTGTGATGCGAGAGGCATACAACGTGTCCCCCTTCACTCTTAACTCGAATCTTTTGTGGCACGTGAAAAAGGTTGCTGAACTGTCTTCAACTAAACAAAATCTTTTCCACCATGCTATTAGTTTAAGTAAATACTTTATTAAGCACTACTTGTTGGTTTCGAGGTTCGCGTTCATTTTCAAGTGCACAAATGGGCGTGCATACACCACCCTCATAAGTTTATATTAAAAAAAAAAGGTCATTCACAGTTACGCGTGGCAGAGTCTTCAATGGACACGACTTCCGAATACATACCCACAAACGACACATACAAAACAGTTTCCACTTAGGTTCATAGTGGTTCAAATGGCTCTGAGCACTATGGGACCTAACATCTGTGGTCATCAGCCCCATAGAACTTAGAACTACTTAAACCTAACTAACCTAAGGATATCACACACATCCCTGCCCGAGGCAGGATTCGAACCTGCGACCGTAGCGGTCGCGCGGTTCCAGACTGAAGTGCCTAGAACCGCTCGGCCACAGCGGCCGGCCTTAGGTTCATAAAACAGTGACGAACACGTGTACATGAATTTCGGCATACCTATCAACAAAACTGATCTTCGTAGACACAGGATCCTCTACATTTCAGTTGTGTGTCGTCCTCGGTGAAACAATTTACCATAAAGAGTAACATGAACTTCGAAGTAATGACATATTCAACGCACAGCGCGAACTACATATAATTCAATTACTCAACACGTCCAATCCAGCACGGTTCCATTTTAAATAAATACAGCTGGTGTCTGTGGTTAACAATAATACAAAAAACACTTTTAAAAATGTTCAAATATGTGTGAAATGTTATGGGACTTAACTGCTAAGGTCATCAGTCTCTAAGCTTACACACTACTTAACCTAAATTATCCGAAGGACACACACACACACACACACACACACACACACACACACACACACGCCTCAGGGAGGACTCGAACCTCCGCAGGGACGAAAAACACTTTAGCCACCACTTTCAAGACCGTTGTGAATACTCATTTTGATGAAAAAACAGTTCAATAAAATATTGAACTTAGCATTTAATATTTGAGGTGAAAAACTTAAAAGGGGCACTTAGTGCTGGCGCTGGATCTACAGAGAAAAAATTTGGTTGACTTGGTGATGTAACTGACTGAGAAGGGGACAGACTGGGACCTCCAAACAAGTAGCACGGAAACAGAGAGGCTGCACTACGGTCACGTGCTGTACCCATGACACGGAAGGTTTTCACATCTTGTAGAAGGCGATGTCAGACATGAAGAACAAGCTCAGCTGAGAAGGAAATCTTGAAGACATTAAAAAAAGGAAAAAGTTAAATCTGATGACCGGACGGGATATTTAGCTCTGTTGTCCTAAAGCGAGCGTCGCGTATTAACCTCTGTGCAGCTCGCTCGGTATTAAGGGTACGTTCTTGCTGCATTACGCCCAAGATAATGACAAGAAAACACTGGAAGAATGACCGTCTTTGAAAACCTTGATCTGATCATAGCCCCTAGTATTCTCCGCTAGTATACCAGCATGCCGGCCGCGGTGGTCTAGTGGTTCTAGGCGCGCAGTCCGGAACCGCGCGACTGCTACGGTCGCAGGTTCGAATCCTGCCTCGGGCATGGATGTGTGTGATGTCCTTAGGTTAGTTAGGTTTACGTAGTTCTAAGTTCTAGGGGACTGATGACCACAGATGTTAAGTCCCATAGTGCTCAGAGCCATTTGAACCATACCAGCATGCTATGCTCTGATCGACTGCGCTACAACAATCTGCCGTCGTCGAAAGTCTACGAGATGATCTTACTTTGCACCATGTATGTCTTCGTACTTGACTCATTTCACAAACGATGGACAAGGGGAGTAAATTCGAACCTCGAATGTCTCTAAACACTGACAACATTTAGGAAACTGAGGTAAAGGTCTATTAATCCGTTGTCGAAATCCGTGTTTCACACAATATAGCCTTTGTTGGCGTACGTGGTGGTGGGACCACAATCATGACAGTAATAGGGGTGAATCATTTTGAATTTAGGAAAATCTGCTTGCAATGTAAATATCGTAAGTTAATTGATATTTCTAAATCATCACATTTCTTAAAAAAGTATTTGCTAGAGGACGACAATCCGTCAATTTAACAGTCGACAGCCCTATAAGATGCATGCAAAAACACTACGTAGAAAAAGACAGGAAATCAGAAACTTTCAGTAAGTAGAACCTTAATTTCCTCCTAATGTAAGTTTATACTAGACACACAACCTACTGAAGTTTCTAGGGAGGGACAAAAGGACAGACCATTGCCTGCTGAAGGTACCAACAAACACTTTCCTTTTCCTTCAATTGGGTTTATGACAGCATGAAAAACATTGCAGTCGTGTATCTATAACAACAATTGTCTTTTCGTGGTCATACAGGCTCCTCCTCTCCCCTGCCCGAAAACTTTTGAGGAAAATGAAGATGGTGGTTTTAATGCTTCAGGTGTTCTACAATGTGTCCCCTCTTTAGAGCACAACGTACAGAATAGTGGTTTTCAAACTTTCTGGATCCCTTCAACCAAACATAAACATCCGCGGCTCCTTCCGCACCAAATACCCGATTCGAGATGTGAGGTAAATAAACTTAAGTTTCGAAAAAATGGGTAGTTATTTATTTATTAATTGTTGACATAACACATTTAAATCATTTTCTAATTTTGTTATAATTCTTGCAACGAAAGCAATGAGAAGGATAAGATTGCTTCTTCCTGATCAGTTCAAATATCGGCACATGATTGGAAATTGTGACTCTCATATCTTTCTCTACATTTATTCACAATCTATTTTCGGATTGCTGACTTACCTCACGTAAGTATGATATTGCAAAGCTAGCAAAAGTCGTACGGTCTTTGTACCCATTTGCGAATATTCTTGCTTAGCCAAGCTCCAAAACTCAAGCAGTAACGAGGAGATGAACATAGATTTTAATGTGGAGTCTGCAGAAATATCAATACATTTCTCTTGGTATTCAATGGTAAGTGTTCTGTCTATTATAACCGTGTGAGGAGCAAGGAAAATGTAATTTATATCTTTATCATCCAACTATTTCTTCCACAAAATTAGTTTCTTTCTGAATTCTGAAATTTTGTCTGACAGTTGCAAAAAATGTTGATCTCATACCCTTACAGGGATACATTCAATGAATTGAGTTTTCCAAACATGTCACTAAGATACTACAACTTCAGAAAGTCAGTGCCAACAACATTTTCGGATCTTATATGCTTCCCTTGAGTAACGAGACAGTACAGCTAATCTCTACGTTCATACACACTTGTCAAGATATTCCACGTGAAACCCAGCCAGAGTCACTGTAATAAATCAGGAAATGTGCTCAGCCCTCATATCAGCACACACTTTTTGATAACACATCGACTTAAGAGGCCGACTTTTAGTGAAGTTTATCAATGCGACCACTAATTTAAGAACCTCAACATGCATACGCCCTACTGTTTTTATGCCAGTGCTTCTCAGTGAATCAAACGAAATGTGTCCAAATAGCACAAGGGGCTTCTTTACGGATCAGAGCTTGCAGCCCAGCATAACAAATAGCCATACTACAGCCTCTATCTGCACACACACCTACACAATTTTCTCAATGTTGTTTTCTTCCATAAAAATGTGTAGCATTTAAAAGAGGTCTCCTGCGTTCGCTCCAGAGTTATTTTCCGGCAGATATCATCATCATAAATTTGTTGTCATGCGGAAACCGAACGTAACAAATTGCCCATCAATGCGGCTGTCTGTAACTTCAGCCATCTAAATAGCGGAATTACCATTACCGCTGACTTTTTCACCCAAATGATCATTAATGTCGTCAGCCATATCGAGTATTCGACGGTTAATAGTGTTGGCTGACACACACACACACACACACACACACACACACACACACACACAAACACACAAACACTTGCCATTTGTTTGGCAGCTGATTCGTGTCTCAACAATAGGTACCCTGTGCAGAGCAGTTGGTTTAAGGTTTCTTGCTCCTTGCTACACGGTAGTGTAAGATGAAAGAGGAGTCTTTATCTGAATACTAGCTTTTTTCGTGGAAGTTCTTCGACGTGATTCCTTCATAGGTCAATACAGCTTGTGAAGCGTTTTTCTGGAGAGTAGGTAACATTTCGTATCGTCCGAAAAAAATCACTGCGGCTGCTGTAAGGTCTTCAAACGATACCACATGTTTTCCATACATAAATCAGAGGGAGCGAAATCTGGTGAGTAAGGAAAGAAATCAAATGTATTGATTAAGCTATCTAATATTGGAGTCTCTCAATACACTCATTTAAGGAGGCTGGGAGAAGCCACAGCGCCAATTACTGCCGCCAATACAGGAAGCAAGGTGCTGAATACAGCACGAATCACCGTCTACAAAAACAGTATTTGGAAAAAAGGAAAAAAAGGCCACTTTGAAAAGGTTATACTGTACGGTAATATGGAGACTAAGCACCTCTCATGGAAAACAAGGCTAGCCGGACCGAAAGACTCAATGTTCTTCATTCTTCAGATTCATTTCAACTGTTACTGCAGTCATTTACACAACACAGAAAGGCGCTGGTAGAAACAGAAGGATCGAAGAGAATACTTGAGTACGCATCGAACTCCACAGATGGTAATCATTCAGCATCCAGTACAGTTCCAATGATATCTACAACGACGATCTTATAAGCAGTACTACCTGAAGTCGCTCAATAGAACGTCCTATACCTTTCCTTAGTTACTAAATTAAAAAATAAACAGTGAATGTAAAGGACGAAGCAAAACATACTGCCTAAATTAAACTTCAAATAAAAAAAATCTCTCAAAATAGAGAAACAATACTAACATGAAAGACTTCTATGGAGTGGGAAGTTTTATTTATATGCGTTGCTGTATCAGACATTAAAGCAAGTGGTGACTCGGGGTAAAAAAAAGAGGCCACGCAGCGTTCGAACACCAAAAAACGTTAACGAAGTACCGCGTTCATCTCAGAAGTCTCTTGCTAGAGCTCTTCAGTTATCTGACCGGAGTGTGCATCAAATTTTACAACAGAACTTTAGATTTCATGTGTAAAAGATGGTCGTTATTCAACATTTGTTCGAACGTGTGAGGTCATGTGCAAACATTCTTGAAAATATGCATATAGATGCTGTGATCCTTCGTAGTGATGAAACACATACGCACTTATCGGGATGCGTTAATCGTTAAAATGTCCGATACTGGAGTGGAGAGAACCACAGCGAACTTTATGCAAACCCAATATAGCGGCCGTGTTACTTTATGGTGCGCGGTTTGAAGACTCAGGGTAATTAGTCCTTACTGCTTTACAGAGACTGGAGCTACTGTGACAAAAAAATGATCACGTGATGTTGGCCAGGAGGCCCCCTTCGGGGGAGTTCCGCCGCCGTATTGGAAGTCCTATTTAGGTGACGCCACATCGGCGACTTGCGAGTCAATGACGATGAAAATGATGATGGACACACAACACCCGGTCCCCTGCCGGGAATCGAGCCCGGGCCCCTAGCGTGGCCAGCGGTAACGCTACCGCTACGCTACGGAGGCGGACTGCTACCGTGGCAAACTTCACACGATACACTCACATGATCAACACTTGTTTTGCACCAAGACTCAACGCGCTGCAGATTGACAGGACAAGAAGGACGAAGTCACCGTTCTCACACGTGACGACATCCCTTGGCCAACAATCTCAGGACCCTACATCCTGCGATTTTTTCCATGGCAGCAACTTAAGCCTGAGGTGTTCAAACGTTGGCCGAAGACTTTTGAAGCACTGAGAAATGCAATACAGGAAGAAACTGGTCTTATTCCTCAAGAAATGCTCGTTCGAATGATGCAAAATTTCTAAAGTCGCATTCAAAAATGTAATGATAGTGGAGGACACAACTTACGTGATACACTGTTTAAAAATATAAAAAAAGACTTCCAACTGCATATGTATCATTCGTATTAATACAGTTTCTTTGCACGGGATTAGACGAGCGGTCTAGGGCGCTGCAGTCATGGACTGTGCGGCTGGTCCCGGCGGAGGTTCGAGTCCTCCCTCGGGTATGGGTGTGTGTGTTCGTCCTTGGGATAATTTAGGTTAAGTAGTGTGTAAACTTAGAGACTGATGACTTTAGCAGTTTAGTCCCATAAGATTTCACACACATTTGAACATTTTTTGAACAGTTTCTTTATTTTGACCCATCCGTTTTTTATTTTAACTTTAAATGAGGAAGGATGTTTTACTGCACCTTGTTTCATGCACGGAAAAAATTCGTCGTATCCCTCTCGTAGAGCTGTTAAACGTTGCGTGATGTACAGTAAAATTTCTGTTCCTTGCTAACTGCCCTGAAACCAAACACTTGAGGAATGGTTTGTACACAGTATCAATACAACGATGGACTGGCTGCCTCTGAGTCCTGACGCTAATATCGTAGAATCCTCAATATAGATTAGCTAGTCAGATTGGCCCAAATTTACTTACACACGTCATAACAGCCCTGACAAATTATTTTTTTTTAATTTATTGGGTTTTTGGATGTACCTAAACACCCATATCAACAGTGGAATGTCAATTATGACGAAACGAAAGTGAGGACAACATAGCATCTAGTCTGCAAGTGCAGTCTCCGGGAAACGAACCCGGGCTTCTTCGGTTAGACATCCGCAGCACTGAATGGGCAGCTACCAAGGCGGATGACAAAATATTCTTTGGGAAGCGGCAGTCGATTCAAGAGCTTGTAAATACTCAGCCAAATGTACAGTTAAGCCACACAACATTCACCAATGTACACACCTCAACAAAAGTTTGGAATATCAAAGAGTTTACTACACTAACATCTTACAGTATACCCATTGAGGTTTGTACAAAACCTTATTTCCAAAATAAACATAATTCCTTCTGAAAACAAGAACGATTTTAGTTAGTTACCAAAAATTATTACAAAATAAACCAGCCTAAGTGTACATCTTGAAAACAAAAACAGTGACAATCTTTTAACTCATGACGATGATTATCAGTCTTTAGTAGTGAGTATGTCCTCCACGCACACGGTAAGTTCTTCCATTCTGCGAGACACGCTCTGGAAGAGACCATCAAGTAAATCTTGGGGTATAAGGTCCCACTCCTCAATGACAGCTTCAGTGAGGTCCTGAAGATTGTCAGGTGGATTCAGAAGCTGTGCAATGGCCAGCTACAAGAGCTCCCATGTATGCACAATTGCATCCATGTTTGAGGACTGCGCTCTCAATGCATTCGGTTGATGTTGCATCTTTAAAGATATGGAGACACTGCTGGAGTACCGTGCGGTCTTGCGTTGCATCGACTAAGGTGAAGTTGTCACCGACTTCGCGTCTCTAGGGCTTTACAATCGTTTGTAGGACCTCTTGGAGGTATCGGGGACCAGTCAATTTGCCGTAGATGGGAATTAGAGGGGGTCGCCATCCCATCATTATTAGGACCCAGAGCATTACCTTTCCACGTGCAAACGGATGGACTTCCTGAACGTATCGGTGTTCCTGGTGTCGTCTAGAGATTCTCCAAACCCTAATACGTCTAATGACCGGTCGCAAACCAGTCCTGGTCTCGTCAGTAAACATGACATTACTCCATTCTGCAATGCTCCAATGTAGAAGTGCAAGAGCCCAGGTCCTTCGATTGGGCCGGTTCCGTTGCTTCAGTGCAAAACTTCTCATTGGTCTTCTGGAATAAATACGATGCAATCTTCTATGCAGTGTCCGGTCTGAGATACGCATCCCGTCGCCCGGGAGAAGTCATTCATAATATTTCTGGCAGTTGATGTTGGGCGCCTGCAAAAAGATACTTGGAGGAAGCGATCCTGCATTGGCTCTGCCATACGAGAACGACCACTGCGATGTCTATCGTTCATATTTCCCATCTCTCTGCACTTTCTCCACACCTTAGAGGGTGGGGTTGTTCAGGGGAGGAGACCAAACAGCGAGGTCACTGGTCTCATCAGATTAGGGACGGAAGACGGCCGTGCCCTTTCAAAGGAACCGTCCCGGCGTTTGCCTGGAGCGTTTTAGGGAAGTCACGGGAAACCTAAATCAGGATGGCCGGACGCGGGATTGAACCGTCGTCCTCCCGAATGCGAGTCCAGTGTGCTAAGTGGTTCAAATGGCTCTAAGCACTATGGAACTTAACATCTGAGGTCATCAGTCTCCTAGACTTAGAATTAATTAAACCTATCTAACCTAAGAACATCACACACATCCATGCCCGAGGTAGGATTCGAACCTGCGACCGCAGCAGCAGCGCGGTTCCGGACTGAAGCGCCTACAACCGCTGGGCCACAGCGGCCGGCTTCAGTGTGTTAACCACTGCGCCACCTCGCTCAGTCCACACCTTAGACGCACCAGCTTGAGTGCTGTGTATGAACTGTTGAAAGTAAAAGTACTACTAGGACTCTACCAAAGTGTTGTATGCCTCTACGTGGCATGTTACTGCAGTGCTGAATACAAACTGAATGAAGCTGTTGTTGATACTGGTCGGCTCGCGGTCTGCCGCTGCGGCGACGGTACGTTTACGTGACCGGGAAACGGCCCCAAAGCATACCAGTAAGCAAACACTGTCCAGTATATGGGCTCTAACTGGATAATACATGAAGTGCCTAAGTCAATGAAACCTCTAGTATGTTAGATCACTTTTTACGATATTATTCCAAACTTTTGTTAGGCAGTGTACTTTCCACGCTGTGTATTCTCTCCCAATTATTCAGGTATATACTTTTATTCACGTGTAACGTTTTGATATCAATATAAAACAAAGGCGTTGTTTACGAGTCATACTAAAAAAAACTTTACTGAATTTATAAAAAATCGCCAACTATACACAAATTATCGACCAGCACCCTGTATAATACAGTCATGATCTGTTAGTTAGCGTCCACAGCTCGTGGTCTAATGGCTAGCGTTGCTGCCTCTGGATCATGGGGTCCCGGTTTCGATTCCCGGCCGGGTTGGGGATTTTCTCTGCCCGGGGACAGGGTGTTTGTGTTGTCCTCATCATTTCATCATCATTCCTGGCAGTGGCTAGACTGGACTGTGTAAAAATTTGGACTTTGTATGGGCGCTGATGACCGCGCAGTTGATCGCCCCACAAACCAATCATCATCATCATCATCATCATCATCATCATCATCAACAACACCACCACCCTCGTGATCTGTTAGTGGCCCCGAGCAGAGGCAGATGTCTGGTTTTTTCCTTTCTACACCAGGTAAAAGAAAGAGCCCAGTTTTTTTAATGACATGAAATTCGGAAGGTGGTGATTTCAATGATAACAGCTGTATAGGATGTTTCATTGTTCCGCTACTGTTGCTAACGGATTTTCATTCATAGCGATAACTGTGCACACCAAAATATAACTAGCATTTTAATTTACGTCTTCATTCCTCAACG
Organism: Schistocerca piceifrons; assembly: GCF_021461385.2. NCBI lineage: Eukaryota > Metazoa > Arthropoda > Insecta > Orthoptera > Acrididae > Schistocerca > Schistocerca piceifrons. The sequence goes on from NC_060149.1 coordinate 616,774,478, forward strand.
CAAACACTGGGTTCAACGTTCTCACTCCCCTACGCACTTTCTTTCAAATTGATTGGCTGATGTCGAGCAGTTAGCTGGTACGGTGGCTTCTGACAACCTTTTCCGATCATATAGCTCAGCCACGCTGACTGTAGATTTACTGCTGGCACGCTCGTAAATGTAATGTCTTTTTTATGTGCTGGGGAATGTTTCCTTATACTCGTACCAACTTTATTTGGGCTCAACTTGGGTGAAGTTGGGTCGCTTGTTGGGTTCGCATTCAGTGCACGAGACGATATGGCGTGGTGGAATGTACGATATAAAATGTTTCCGTTACGAGCAATAGATGCTGTATGTTATATTTTCCCGCAAGAGGTACATCTTTTTTATCTAAAGAGACAGGTGGGGTGGTAGTGCAAACAGTTAACTGGCGATACTGCACACTACGGCGAACGATCCGTAGCGCAGTGGCTGCTGTTTCGGAGCCACCTTCGCACTGCTGGTGACGTAGAAAGTGCTTTTCCCGTCGTGTGCTTGATCTCAGCGACGCACAGTTTTTTGCGCAAACATTTTATAACCGAGCGAAGAGTTTAACAGCGCCCGCGCGACACGGAAATCTCGTAAATAACTTCGTAGTAAAGTCATTGGGAATGTTATATCTGGCGCAAATCGTAACGAGAGGTAGTTTGATTACCGTATTATTGCCGCGATGTCTGTGAAAAGTTTGTTATGCAGCATTTTAATGCCAGCTAAAGCCAGAAGAATCACATTAAGCGTTGTCATGACAGCTCGATTTTATCCGGTATAATAACGATGTTATAAGATACCGTGAAAATGTTATGGTCTGATGGAGATGGTCACAAATGAACCCCAAAAAACAAAACACAGCAGCTTCTGCGGATCAATCTTCAGTCTTTACCTCGGTGTCCGCCCTACGGGTATCTAGTAATCTAAACATATTATATAACAAAGATACGCAGCGTTTTTTCTGTCTGTATGTGGAAGCTAATCTCAGGAACTACTGCAGGGATTCTGATACGGTTTGCACTAATAGGCAGCCTGATTCACGGGGAAGGTTTGTGCACGCTATTTATTATCACGACGCCAGACAAGTCATTGCTTGAGAGACATACAGTATTAGAAGAGCATACAGAAGTAGTTGGTACAAAATGGTAAAGTCAATTGTTGCTTATAAAATCTTTTGCATTGCTTCTTAGGAAATTTTTGATAGATTCGATTTTTTTTGTTTTCCTCCAAACATTTTTATGGCTGTCAAATCAGTTTCTGTAAGTTCAGAAGAATTATGTTGAAGGTTTGTAACCTTCAATAAAAGAGTAATGAAACGGATAGAGTTCTAATACTTGTATACTTTCGATTAATATTTCGCTTTATACATACACAGGCCCTCGGAAGGCAGACGACCTATAAGAGGCCAAATCCTTCGGACTAAAAGCTCTTTAGGTTTTCGAACTTAAAACTAACGCACAATAAAAATACTTTGTGGTTTAGTGCAACATACACTTTTGACTAGAGCATGACTACTTGCGATACTAATTAGCTTGCACGTATTTACTCAAACAGAATTAAGCACAGCGATCAAGTTTTCAGTTCTTATTTCCTTTTTCGAGTTCACGCGAAAATTAGATCGCATATAATGACTGCCAGAACCACCTCTTATTCACAGGAGGATAAAAGGTTTTTGATGATATGGTTCCCATGAGCTGATTTCAACAAACCTATTACGCGATTGCACTGCACCATTTGCTTTAGTTAGCTTTTACAATGAGCCTTTCGCGTAACTGAGCTCTCTCTTTCGACATGGGAAGTCCAAATACCTCAAGTCCAGACACTTAGTTTCCTCACTCAACAGCCGGCCGGGGTGGCCGAGCGGTTCTAGGCGCTACAGTCTGGAACCGCACGACCGCTACGGTCGCAGGTTCGAATCCTGCCTCTGGCATGGATGTGTGTGATGTCCTTAGGTTAGTTACGTTTAAGTAGTTCTAAGTTCTAGGGGACTGGTGACCCTGTAAGTTAAGTCCCATAGTGCTAAGAGCCATTTGAACCATTTGAATCCTCACACAACACGTTGTAACTAAGTGAATGTAATAAATTAAAAAATATCGCTGTAAATAATATTGACTACTTTTCATACAGGCTGCCTAGACAAGAGGCGAATGCAGATTCATACTTCCCAGATCAGATGATAACGTTTGACAGGGATAACGAGAGCATTACATTTAATTTTATTTTGATATTCTTTTTCCTTTCTTGCACCGACGTCGTCATGTGCAGCCACATCAATCATTATCTTACAAATATTATTTGCGTAAATACAGAACCGACACTATGCAAGAGCTCACGAAATTAAATAGCCTAAAGTAATGATACAGCAAATATTAATTGGCACAAGCAGGAGTGTCATCATTATGAGGTATAGCTTGCTGGACGTCACTGGCCACAATTACGTAAATATCTGTCTCAGCTGAATACTGAGACACGGCGCGCTCGAACCGAGTCGTGATCTTAGTGTGCGCGCGTGAGTTGAATTTCGAAAATGGTAATACTGATTTCAGCCGTTTTTAGTGTTCACTGTCAATGATAGCATCTGGTTTAGTTTTGACGTAGTAAGTAAACACATATACAAATAGTGCAATGATTATTACGTAATTTGTACGCCATACAAAGAAACAAATCTCAAATCTTAAGAGAACTTAGGACCTGCACCTCTAGACTAAACAAAGATGATATAACGAATTCCGCCGCATAGCCAAATTATCTTCATTACTACATGGCCAGGAGACAACATTTCGATGACTTTAAACGGGGAAGAATCATCGGGGAACTGTAAGAAGTATGGATTTTGTAACCAAGGAGTTTGGTATTTCTCAGAACATGGTTTCACGTGCATAAGGAGCATTCCGAGCCACAAGCAATGCTGTCACAAGAAGAGGAGGAGGTAGTCAACCGCAGCAGCACTGACCGGTACATTGTGCAACAGGCAATATGGGAACCACGTCAAACAGCGGGTGCAGCTGCAACCACATTAACCAGTGCTGTAAGGCCATGTCACGGTCCACTGTGGCACGGCGACTGCGTGGGGGTGGACTCTTTGCCCGACGACCAGATTGTAGTGTTCTGCAGACATCTGCACATCGGTTGCACTGTTTGAGATGGTGCCAAGAGCATAGGGACTGGACCAGTGACGATTGGGGTCGAGTGCTCTTCTCGGATAAGGGAAGATTTAGTCTGAGTAATGATTCTGCACGAACTCTCATGTGGTGGCGAGAAGTGAGAACACATAATGTACTGGGAACATAGTCGTCTATGATCGTTTTGGTGGTGCAAGTGTTACGGTGTGGGGTGGTATAATATTGGATGAGCGTACTGACCCCCAAATCTTTGGACACCAGCCAACGTTGTTGTGACACTGAACACCTTCCCCACGTGCGTCTTTTCACGGGTGTATTCGGCCCTGACTTCATTTTTATGGTTACAAGGCGCGACCGCGTCGAACGGCGTAGTTACAGGAGCTGCTGGAACGAGAGAATGTTCGGCACGTGGATTGGCCTGCCCGTTCCCCGTATATAAACCCATCTAGCACGTGTGGGTTGCGCTAGGGACACGTATTGCAGCTAGTCCATATACACCAACGACCATCCAGCAGTTGTCAGTTGTGGCGGTGGAAGAATGAAACGCCCCAACTCCGTCCCAATCTTGTGACCAGTGTGGGATCACGTTGGACAGTGGTGACGACACACCCTATTAACAACTATGTCCCTTCTTTTGTAACGTCCTGAGTACCATAAAGAATCGTGGTGACGTCGATGTAAGTATTGTCTTTGAATAAAAGTGTCAGTTCTATTCGTATCATAGCGCATTTCTTTCAGTTATCTACTATAATCTACTATACTGCAGCAGTTCACTGTAAGTATGATCCAAGTTTCATAGAGCTATGTTACTTGACAGTGACATCATGCGAAAAGTGACTTTCGTCCTAAAGTTTTGTACACCAGTGTATATTGTCAATTCTACGAAGTGCACCACTGCGCACCGCAACTGCTCGCTGATTGACGCACACACTCTTTTCCCGATCCTTGAACTGCTTTGTGTTGTAGGGCCAGCCACATTTGGCGCTATTGTCACGTTCACATCATACAATGTTACGTCCAAGTTTCTGAGCACGGCTAGGAGATCTCTAGCAAATGCTTCCGCGGTTTCCTTCAATTCCACCAAATGGTTAATATGTTGTCACTTTATCTAGTTCGTCCTTAATTTTTGATGGGCAATGTGCTTATTTATATATATGTGGAGTTGTAAGACCTGTTAAAGAAACTAATGAAACGACCAATAAACGTACGTACATCTCAGTGTGAATCGCGGCGCTGGAGCATTACCGAAATATCTTTAATAGCACCGTATGGCAGTGTGGCTTAACAACCCCACTGATCATTAGCTGTCAACGTTTTACACTCCTGAATAAAGTTTCTCACCGTAACTCTGACACAGCCACAGGTATAACGATAAACAGTAGCTACAATTTTCATTCCGCCTCGTGTTACATTTTGGAGGGGCAAGTTATTTCTTCGCCAGGATCGCAACCTGCTACGCACTTGAAAAAGTGTCACCTGGCCACAGAGTGAAGTGCTCTCACTGTATATAATGTGGGCAGGAGTAAAAGTGTATTGCAGATACAATGTGAGCGCCACGCCTCGTCCAGCTCACTTTTTTTTGAGAAAAGAAGTCTCACAAAGAAATGTTGGACACAGCGGAGAAGACTAGGGCGTCTCTGTCTCTGTGTGCGTCCCCCCGAGGCTTAGCTACAGCAATCGCTCACTGTCTCCAACGCTGGAGGGGAAAAACCGATGCCTCCGGCAAATAAGTTCCACAGCTCGATTCGAGACTTCCCCTGCCAATCGCTCCGACGATATTCGTATTTCCCAAGTTATGAAGGCGAGGCCGCTGTTTTGAATCTCCTGAGACGTCACACTCCTAGATATTTCATCAATAATAGCAATACCTGCTGCTGGCATCACAACATATCGTAACGAGTGACAGGCTACGTTCTGTAAAATCTGAGCATGTATGCATGTCCGAAGGAACACTGCGTCGCTCTTAACACAAGCACTGCATTATCATCTGAAAAGATTTACTTTGGGCAACAACACAGTTCAGAGATAAACTGATGAAAAGAATTATGATACTGAAAGTACCTAGCGTAATTATCCGTAGAAAATCCATTTCTCCATGCAACTGGATGAGTCCACATTACGTGGTATCGACATAATATTATTACTAGCATATGTTCGTTCCGTTTTGGACCAAGATATCCAAGAAGTAGTGTTCTTTGCTAGAACTGTGGCAAGAGCGCGAATCACTGAAAGAATATCTCACAGAAAAGCGATCCTCTAATCAATTATAATATCAGTGGCAGCCGATGTCTCACCTGACGCGTTTGGGCGCTATCGTGGATTTAGAAGTCATTTAAAATAATGTGTGTTTGCAGTACACTGCGGAATCCATCAACAATATTTTCTTGCTAAAAATCTTAGTTTTAGATTGCACCACTCTCTTAAATTTGTTCCTAACAAAATGAGTAAGCAACTTGTTGAATTCCACGTTATTTCTGCAGTTATGAGAAGAAAACGTCGAGAACTCAGATCGATTACTACTTCACATATTGAACAATAGTTTTCTCATTTTTGAGACTCTAAAAAAGTTTTTACATGTTAAACATTCAGCTACAAAAGAAAATTTTTATGAAATAGAAACAAGCCATTGCTTATTTAACAAATTTGTTTACTAAACTTAATGACGTTAACTTGCAGTTACAAGATGAAAATCTTAATTTGATAGGAACAAACTTCGTCATTTCAGTTTTTCTTGCCAGACTTAAACTAATGAAGCAAAATATGGGACACTGCGAATTTTCCCAGTTTCCCTACAGGCCAACTGCCAGGATGACAACGGTTCAACTTCGTCCAACATTTAAATACTCTACACACAGACGTTGAACTAGGATTGAGGATGTTTTGATTATGGAAATATCGCAGTGGATTATCAATCCATACAATAATATTGAAGAAACTGATACAAGAAGAACTGACCGAAACAACACTAATCAAGCACTTCAGGTACATGTTGGAAAAGGATATCATTAATTTTGGCATCAGAGTGACACATCTGTTACTTATCCTGTATTATGGCCTATCGCGAGAAACACTATAGCTTTTCCATCTTCATACCTCAAGTGAAGCGGTTTCTGCGCTCTTGCCAATATTATTATTATTATTATTATTATTATTATAAAAGACTGAAATCACTGGCCGAGGATATTGAAGGTTAACCTAAATAAACTTAAGCAAAATACTGAAAATATTCTAAAAAAGCATGAGTTTCATCACTCACGTGTTTTCTTTTGAGTCCTCAGTCTTTTGACTAGTTTGATGCGGCCCGCCACGAATTTATCTCCTGTGCCAACTTCTTCATCCCAGATTAGCACTTGCAACCCACGTCCTCAAAAATGGCTCTGAGCACTATGCGACTTAACTTCTGAGATCATTAGTCGCCTAGAACTTAGAACTAATTAAACCTAACTAACCTAAGGACATCACACACATCCATGCCCGAGGCAGGATTCGAACCTGCAACCGTAGCGGTCGCTCGGTTCCAGACCGTAGCGCCTAGAACCGCACGGCCACTCAGGCCGGCCCCACGTCCTCAATTATTTGGTGGATGTATTCCAATCTCTGTCTTCCTCTACAGTTTTTGCTCTCTACAGCTCCCTCTAGTATCGTGGAAGTTATCCCCTCATATCTTAATAGATGTCCCACCATCCTGTCCCTTATCCTTGTCAGTGTTTTCCACTCCCATTCTGCGCAGAATCCCCTCATTCCCTGCCTTATCAGTCCACCTAATTTTCAACATTCGTCTGTAGCACCATATCCCAAATGCTTCGACTCTCTTCTGTTCCGGTTTTCACACCGTCACTACAATTCTGCGCTCCAAATGTACATTCACAGAAATTTCTTCCTCAAATTAACTCCTATATTTGATACTAGTAGATTTATCTTGGCCAGGAACGTCCTTTTTGCCAGTGCTAGTCTGCTATTGGCGTTCGCCTTGCTCCGTCCGTCTTTGGCTATTTTGCTGCCTAGGTAGCAGAACTCCGTAACTTCATCTACCTCGTGAGCATCAATCCTGCTGTTCTCATTTCTGCTACTCCTCATTACTTTCGTCTTTCTTCGATTTCCTCTCAATCCAAATTCTGTACTCATTAGACTGTTGATTCCATTCAGTAGATCATATAATTCTTCTTCACTTTCCCTCAGGATAGCGATGTCATCAGCGAGTAGTATCATTGATATCATTTCATCTTCAATTTTAATTCCACTCCCGAACCTTTCTTTTATTTCCATTATTGCTTCTTCGATGTACAGATTCAATAGTAAGGCCAAGACTACATCCCTGTCTTACACCATCTTTAATCCGAGATCTTCGTTCTTGGTTGTCCACTCTTATTATCCCCTCTTGGCTCTTGTACATTACCCATCTCTCTTTGAAGCCTAACCCTATTTTTCTCAGAATTTCGAACATGTTATACCATTTTACACTGTCTAACGCTTTTTCCAGGTCGCCAAAACCTATGAAAGTGTCTTGATTTTTCTTTAAACTTGCTTCCATTATCAACCGCAACGTCTGAATTGCCTCTCGGGCGCCTTTACCTTTACTAAAATCGAACTGATCATCATCAAACATATCCTAAATTTTCTTTTCCATTCTCCCGTATATTGTCCTTGTAACTAACTTTGACGCATGAGATGTTAAGCTGTTTGTGTGATAATTCTCGCTCTTGTTAGCTCTTGCCGTCTTCGGTATTGTGTGGATTATGTTTTTCCGAAAGTCAGATGGTATGTCGCCACATTCTATACACGGACGTGAATAGTCTTTTTGTTACCACTCCCCCCAACGATTTTAGAAATTCTGATGGTATGTTATCTTTCCCTTCTACCTTATTTGAGCGTAAGTCCTCTAAAGCTCTCTTAAATTCTGATTCTAACACTGGATCCCCTAGTTCTTCTAAATGGACTCCTGTTTCTTCTTCTATCACATCAGACAAATCTTCACCCTCATAGAGGCTTTCAATGTATTCTTTCCACCTATCCGCTCTCTCCTCTGCATATAACAGTGGAATTCCCGTTGCACTCTTATGTTACCACCGTTGCTTTTAATGTCACCAAAGGTTGTTTTGACTTTCCTGTATGCTGAGTCTGTCCTTCCGACAGTCATATCTTTTTCGATGTCTTCACATTTTTCCTGCAGCCATTTCGTCTTAGCTTCCCTGCACTTCCTGTTTATTTCATTCCTCAGCGACTTGTATTTCTGTATTCCTGATTTTCCCGGAACATGTTTGTACTTCCTCCTTTCATCAATCAACTGAAGTATTTCTTCTGTTACCCATGATTTCTTCGCAGTTGCCTTCTTTTTACCTATGTTTTTCCTTCCAACTTCTGTGATTGCCCTTTTTAGAGATGTCCATTCCTCTTCAACTGTACTTCCTACGGAGCTATTCCTTACTGCTGTATCTATAGCCTTAGAGAACTTCAAGCGTATCTCGTCATTCCTTAGTACTTCCGTACCCCACTTCTTTCCGTATTGATTCTTCCTGACTAATCTCTTAAACTTCAGCCTACTCTTCATCACTACTACATTGTGATCTGAGTGTATATCTGCTCCTGAGTACGCCTTACAATCCAGTATCTCATTTCGGAATATCTGTTTGACCATGATGTAATCTAACTGAAATCTTCGCGTATCACCAGGCCATTCCCGAGTACACCACCACCTCTTGTGATTCTTGAACAGAGTATTGGCAATTGCTAGCTGAAATCAGTCTTTCTCTTCTCTCACTCCATGCCCCAAGCCCATATTCGCCTGTACCCTTTCCTTCTACTCCTTCCCCTACAACCGCATTCCAGCCCCCCCCCCCCCCCCCATGACTTTGAAGTTCCATCTTCCTTTACGTACTGTATTACTCTTGCAATATCCTCATATACTTTCTCAATCTCTGCAACTTCAGCTTTGGCATGCTGCCTCTAATTAAAATCACTGAAATATTTATTTTGATATTTGACGTTTGAAATAATAACATAATTTTTTAAGTTTTTCTCTCTACACTTCCACAATAGAACCTATCAGAGTGAGCAGCACTGTGCCACCTGTCAAAAACACATTTGAAATTCAGTACACGAAAGGTAAGGGGTCTACTTAAAACAGAAAAAACTGGCACGTAGTCTACGAGATAAGAAAATTTGGGGACCTCCGCTCTAAACTGTAGGTAAAGGATTCGTGAAAGGAAAGGGTCTTCCAGACATGCGTATACAGGGAATTAAAACAAAATGTTGAAAGTTTTTAAGAGTGTAGCATCCACCAACATAAGAAAAAGTCTAGTAAACATGATCTTTAAAATGCATACCTTAAGCTCTACAAGCATGACTTCGTCTTCGACACTGTGGAACATCTCCTCTACTACAAGCTCGTTCGTTTCCATATTTTGGGATAAGATAGAATGGACCTAAACAAGTAAAATATCTCCAGTAAACAAGGGCTTTAAGATCCATACCTTACGAGCGATGAACATCTGTTCAGTAGAAGAGATGAACAGGTGCTCATAGCTCTTACAGTATGCATTTCAGAGCCCATAATTACTGGAAATTTTTTTCTTGTTTTGGTGGTTACTACCCTCTTTTTTAAGACTGTATAAGGCAGATCATTGATTATGTACGATGCAGCAATCGTGCTAAAATGAAGAGGATTGCTGACAAACAACTGGACTTGAGGACGGAATCAAACCAACCTTACGACGGAAAAACAAGAGATTTTATTCTGAGACTCCATAACACGCAGTGGCTTGTCTATGGATATTCTAGAACACGTAACAATGACTGGTGTCTTCTCTACAGGCTGATGTCTAACATTTGCTGACCCACGCGCAGTGTGGAAATGAAGTACGGTGACTCTTAGTTCACACAGCACAGCTGTTAAGAATGAAGCTTGGGATTTAAAGACACGCTAATGTCAAGGTCGTTAGATACGGAGCGCTCACTGCAGGCCACCAGTTGCAACAAAAATAGTAACAATCATCTTATGAGTTTCAGTGAAACCGCAAAGAGAGACACTTGTCAATGTAACTAGGAAAGCCAGACGCGGTGGCCGTGCGGTTCTAGGCGCTGCAGTCCGGAACCGCGGGACTGCTACGGTCGCAAGTTCGAATCCTGCCACGGGCATGGATGTGTGTGATGTCCTTAGGTTAGTTAGGTTTAAGTAGTTCTAAGTTCTAGGGGACTGATGACCTAAGATGTTAAGTCCCATAGTGCTCAGAGCCATTTGAACCATTTAACTAGGAAAAACAAGTTTATAACTTTTATCATTAATTTGTTAGGACACGTAGACACAAGCTTATTTTCGAGTGAAGTTGTCAAACTTCTTTTGTTCTTTTAATTCAATGAAACACAAGTAGCTGACGCCAAATTCCGAGATATAGTCGTGATTCTTCCATCAACAAGGTTCATGTTTGACAATGACCAATACACCGTTGGGATTCGGTGGCAAACTTCGGTTCACTGGCAGGCTATTAGTATAAAGCAATTAGTCTAGAACAGAGACTGCTTACCGAACACTTGTGCGCCCCGTCTCAGAATATTGGTCGTGGGTGGGATCCAGGCCAAAGAGGACTAACAGGGGCTGCTGAACATGTACAGAGAAGGACACTACAAATGGTCACAGCTTGGTTTGCCGAACTGGAGAGCATCACGGAAACGCCGTAACGCCTGATTTGGCTGCCGTTTGAAGAGAGACCCCTGTCATCTACCAAAAGATTACTTGCCACGTTTCAAGATCTAGTATTAAGTGAAACATCCCGAATATACAGGGGCTAGACAAAAATATGGAAACACCATAAACACAACACATTTCAATGCCTAAGGGAATCTTATACCATCCTTCCTGCAAAACAGTGACAATTTCAGGTGTCTATGACAGACGTGGACAGCAATCAGGCGCCCTTTTCTCGAAGTGCGACAATTCATCCTCGTGCTCACAAAACCAGTCTTGGATTATGTTAGCTGTGCGAACAGGGGCCCTGTCCTCTTGCAACACATCACCATTTGAGAGCAAACATTGTACCATGTGGTCACTTTCTTTGGCAGTAATGTAACCTTGAAGAAGTAACCACGAAGCAAATCGAATCCCAAGTTATGGCTGCTCAAATAACCACCTAAACCCGCCATACTTCACTCTTGAGTCATTAACCCGCCAGAGTTCGAAACAGAGTGAAACAAGACGTATATGATCACATGAAGTTCTTTGCATTGCTCCACAGCACAGATTTTATGCCTTCGGCACCACGTTTTCCTGGTACCACCATTAAAGAGACCTTTGGAGAAAAGAGAACCACTTATATGAATATCAAGAGCTCAGATGGAAACCCAGTTCTAACCAAAGAAGGGAAAGCAGAAAGATGGAAGGAGTATATAGAGGGTCTATACAAGGGCGATGTACTTGAGGACAATATTATAGATATGGAAGAGAATGTAGATGAAGGTGAAATGGGAGATACGATACTGCTTGAAGAGTTTGACAGAGCACTGAAAGACCTGAGCCGAAAGAAGGCCCCGGGAGTAGACAACATTCCATTAGAACTACTGACGGCCTTGGGAGAGCCAGTCCTGACAAAACTCTACCATCTGGTGAGGAAGATGTATCAGACAGGCGAAGTACCCTCAGACTTCAAGAAGAATATAATAATTCCAATCCCAAAGAAAGCAGGTGTTGACAGATGTGAAAAATACCGAACTATCAGTTTAATAAGTCACAGCTGCAAAATACTAACGCGAATTCTTTACATACGAATGGAAAAACTGGTAGAAGCCGACATCGGGGAAGATCAGTTTGGATTCCGTAGAAATATTGGAACACATGAAGCAATACTGACCTTACGATTTATCTTAGAAGAAAGATTAAGGAAAGGCAAACCTACGTTTCTAGCATTTGTATACTTAGAAAAAGCTTTTGACAATGTTGATTGGAATACTCTCTTCCAAATTCTAAAGGTGGCAGGGGTAAAATACAGGGAGCGAAAGGCTATTTACAGTTTGTACAGAAACCAGATGGCAGTTATAAGAATCGAGGGACATGAAAGGGAAGCAGTGGTTGGAAAGGGAGTGAGAGAGGGTTGTAGCCTATCCCTGATGTTTTTCAATCTGTATATTGAGCAAGCAGTGAAGGAAACAAAAGAAAAATTCGGAGTAGGTACTAAAATCCATGGAGAAGAAATAAAAACTTTGAGGTTCGCCGATGATATTGTAATTCTGTCAGAGACAGCAAAGGACTTGGAAGAGCAGTTGAACGGAATGGACAGTGTCTTGAAAGGATGATATAAGATGCACATCAACAAAAGCAAAACGAGGATAATGGAATGTAGTCGCATTAAGTCGGGTGATGCTGAGGGAATTAGATTAGGAAATGAGACACTTAAAGTAGTAAAATAGTTTTGCTATTTGGGGAGCAAAATAACTGATGATGGTCGAACTAGAGAAGATATAAAATGTAGACTGGAAATGGCAAGGAAAGCGTTTCTGAAGAAGAGAAATTTGTTAACATCGAGTATAGATTTAAGTGTCAGGAAGTCGTTTCTGAAAGTATTTGTATGGAGTGTGGCCATGTATGGAAGTGAAACATAGACGATAAATAGTTCGGACAGGAGGAGAATAGAAGCCATGTATGGAAGTGAAACGTGGACGATAAATAGCTTAGACAAGAAGAGAATAGAAGCATTCGAAATGCGGTGCTACAGAAGAACGCTGAAGATTAGATGGGTAGATCACATAACTAATGAGGAGGTATTGAATAGAATTGGGGAGAAGAGGAGTTTGTGGCACAACTCGAAGAGAAGAAGGGACCGGTTGGTATGACATGTTCTGAGGCATCAAGGGGTCACAAATTTAGCATTGGAGGGCAGCGTGGAGGGTAAAAATCTTAGAGGGAGACCAAGAGATAAATACACTAAGCAGATTCAGAATGATGTAGGTTGCAGTAGGTACTGGAAGATGAAGAAACTTGTACAAGATAGGGTAGCATGGAGAGCTGCATGAAACCAGTCTCAGGACTGAAGACCACAACAACAACCATTAGCATGATAAGTGATTTTGGAATTCCCGTTCGTCCTGTAATTCCCTGCTTATGGAGCCCCCTTCGTGTTGCTTTGGTGCTGTCAGGGATCGAGAATGCTAAGCACTCTCTGTCATACATTGTGGTGACAAAAGTCACGGAATAGCGACATTTATATATACAGATGGCGGTACTATCTCGTGCACAAGTTATAAAAGACCAGTGCATTGGTGGAGCAGTGATCTGTGATCAGGTGATTCATCTCAAACGGTTTCTGACGTGATTATGACCGCACAATCAGAATTAACAGCCTTTGAAAGCGGAACGGTAGTTGCAGCTAGACGCACAGGACATTGCAATTCGGAAATCGTTAGGGAATTCAACATTCTGAGATTCACGGTGTCAATACTGTACCGAGAATACCAAATTTCAAGCATTACTTCTCACCACGAGTAACGCAGTGGCCGACGGCGTTAACGAGTGAGAGTAGCGGCGTTTGCGCAGAGTTGTCAGCACTAACAAACAAGCAACGCTGCGTGAAATAAACGCAAAAATCAATGTGGAGCGTACGAAGCACGCATCTGTTAGGACAGTGCGACGAAATTTAGTGTTAATGGGCTCTGGCAGCTGACAGCACAGCATCGACTGCAGCGCCTCTCCTGGGCTCGTGACCGTATTGCTTGGGCCATAGACGCCTGAAAAACCTTGGCCTGCTCAGATGAGCTCCGATTTCAGTTGGTAAGACCTGATGGGACGGTTGAAGTGTGGCTGAGACCCCGCGAAGCCATAGACCCAAGTTGTCAACAAGGCACTGTGCAAGCAGCTGGTGGCTCCAGTACGGTGTCGGCTATGTTACATGGAATGGACTGGGCCCTCTGGTCCAACTGAACCGATCACTGACTGGAAATGGTTATGTTCGGCTACTTGGAAACCATTGCAGCCATTCATGGATTAATGTATCCCATAGAACATTTGTGGGATATAATCGAGAGGTCAGTTCGTGCACAAAACCCCTGCACGTGCGAAACTTCCGCAACTATGGACAGCTACAGAGGCAGCATGGCTCAGTATTTCTGCAAGGGGATGTCCATGCAACGTAGAGTTACAGCACTTCGTGCGACAAAAGGAGGCCCGACACGATATTAGGAGTTACCCCCTGACTTTTGTCACCTCATTGTAAACTCCACTGTGGTCTGCAGATTACGTATATAGAGGTACACGTAAATGATGTGTTACCTACAAACATGCACCTTCAACCACATTTACGTGCGTCTACCTGCCCCGCTGAGTACTGATTTGTACTCCGATATTTCTTCGCAATATCCTTTCCGCCAGGAGTGCTAGTGCAGCAAGGTATGTAAGTGGACTGCTGTAGAAGAGAAGGTAGTGACAAACTCGAGCTATGAGGATGAGTCGTGAATTGCGCCTGGATAGCTCAGACGGTAAGAGCATTTCTCGCAGAAGAAAAATCCCGTGTTTCAGTCCTGGCCCGACACAATGTTTTAATCTGTCTGTAAGTTTCACAACAGCTCATGAAACACTGCAGACTGAAAATGTAATTCCATACACATACATTGCTGACAGAGTAACTTTGCTGAAGGATAAATTTGGATACTGAGATATCAAAACATCCGAACGTCATTTACTTTGGCACAATCGTAGGAGTTCCCTAGTGCTTCTTATACTGCTGTGTCATATCCACTGAACAATGCGGCGGATCTTCGACACGTTTACTGCTGCACACAGGTCGTCTCGTAATACGTGAAAGTGCTGAGTATCCGAATTCTGATGCGGAACTGCATTGCAGTAAATGCCTTTTCCCGTTTCCAGTAGATGTGAGGTATTCTGACGCGTTACAATGTGAACAGATGCTTACTACAGAATTTGTACCGCAGCAGTGGTTGTTTCAGCGCCCGGGGCCGGTGCTTTCCCCTGAGGGCAGTGGAACTCCTAAGCTGGGGCGTCACGCTAAGTACAACAAAGCCGACGCTAAGTCCGCCTCTGGCATCGCTCGCAATGACAGGCTCCAGACACAATTTGCTCCCCAACAGCTGCACCCCCGTCTCCCTCCTGACGTCGTAAAACTGACTTAATTTGCACGTCAGTAAGCTAAGTTTTACGGATAAACTGACACGCCAAAAGATACCCATACATGGAGTTCCAGTAAAAGCATTAATATCGACGGGTAAATCACATGTGCAGATGATAACGATTTCTCGGATCTCAGTTCACGTAATGACTCGTACGGAGAAGTACAGTGAGATGCAAGTACTCGTGCGCTGTTGTAGACCCTTTAGCGCATTTACAGGCGTCCCGAAATTAATGGGATGATATTTCTTGCACTTACATACATGAGAAAGCGTTTTACTGTATTGGCCTAAGAAAAAACGGTACTGAAAAGTGCAAAAACTTCATACAAACTATCGTGGATTCAAACATAAGTGAATTTAATATCTTCGGAATGATAGAAAATGTGGAATTTAAATACACAGAAAGAGTTCGTTATAGTTTCTTTCTAACGTGAATGAGACGGTTCAATAAAATTTCTCTGTAAATGAAATACACTGTATGTATTTTAACGGAATAGGTAGGAAGGGAACGGTAAGTTGACACGTAGGCAAAACACGTACACCAAAATATATCCACTGGCAATGCCCCTTTGTCGAAAGCATAATAAGGACTCCAAGGCAGATTCTGACAAGCAAAAATACAACATAATTGTGTGGTATATTGTGTTGTATACAATTATGTTGTATTATACGCCAGGTCCTTGACAATGCTTGCAGTGTAGTCCTGTAGATGGAGAGTGAAAGATGGCATCTCCTCCCTGAGGCGGCGTCAGGAAAAGCGAGCCATAGTAACGACGAGCAAGGTCAGTTGGGGAACCGAGAGAATTACAAAATTCATTTACCTAATAACGAAACAATGAATGGAGACCATCACATTACGGTCTGAGAACGATTTGTCGGACACACTGAAAAGTTAAGTGCTGCGTTGTGATCCATCTCCGTGTGATCAGAAGATAGCAGCACACGCCTTGACCAGAGAGTATGATCGAGGTGTTATAGGAAATCCAGTACCGATCTTACAACACTAAAGTCTTGAAGGCTGTGGCGAGAAAAGTATGAACACAGCACACCATTGTGACCGGGGTCAAATTCGGATTGATGCAGTTGTACGAAAACGACCGACCGCCGATGCCAGAGCCGTACACGGCCCGAAGACAAGAGACACTCCTGTACTAACTAAGATGCACATCTCATACACGGCAACGCCAAACAAACACATGCATTGCAATGGCCAACACAAACTCAGTCCACCCACACAGTTGTTGCACTGCTTTTTCTTGGCTGAACACCGCACTGCGTCCACCCACTTACCACTGAAGCGTCAGTGGCCATACTCTACAGACTATAAGCCGAATGTGTTTTTTATTTATTAGATTTTTTTGCTCATGAGCAACATACTAGAAGCTACTGCAGGTTGTTTCATAGTTATTATCATCATCATCATCATCATCATCATCCACAATACATTCACATTTTTTCCTACTTTTATGGATAGTTCGCTAAACGGAACTGAAACCTAACACCAGATTACTATGTTTACCTATTACTAAGCTTTTTTATGAAAATAATCTAGAAAAGGAAGAAAGGAGGAGAATTGAAGAATACAGTAAGAATGACGTAGAGAGGCAGACAAGGAACTGCTTAAAAATAAAACCGTGCAACGTAACAATAGAGTACTAGTAACATTTAAAAAGTTAAATAAATTAATTTTTTAATGTTTCGGATGGTTACTGTTCAAAGCTGTGTTCTGGATCCATCTGCACAGTCGGGAACATAGCTGCGATTTTTGACACGTAAGGTCACCCACAGGATGTGGTTATGCTCCTTCCACTGACCTGCATTGTTTATTTGTTTTGTTTTGTTTTAGGGAGCAAAAAACAACTGGGGTCATGAGGGCCCAAGTCAAAACTATAGAACACAAACACAGAGACGAGGGAAACGACTATATGTCAGTCCCAATGGACAGAATAAGAGACAGCTAAAAAAGACACGGGGAAAGAGGCCTAAGAAAACACCATACAAAAATGGAGGTCCTAAACTAAAAATTAAATTGCCTTCGCCATCTTGCTTCGGCGGACAGCCCGCGCGTCAATCGCTAAAACGGCTGTAAATTAGATGGCAAACCCAAGCTGGAATGTAAACTGGTAAAAAAAAAAAAGGCATTCCAGCAAAAAGTGGCTGACAGTAAAAATTTGGGCGCAATGTGTACAACATGGTGGGACAGCGACACAGAGCAAAGGAGGATGGCTAAAAAGGCAGTGCCCAATACGCAGCCGAGTTCAAATAATCTCCTCCCGGCGGGAGGGCCGAGAGGAGATCGTCCAAGACGCAGGGAGAGGCTTAATAAAACGAAACTTATTCCCGCGAAGGGAGGACCATTGGCGATGCCAAAGGGACACCACCTCCTGACAGACGACAACACAGAGATCATCGGAGGGAATAGAGATACTCGCGGGCTGAAGGACAAGGACTGCAGCCTTGGGAGCAGTGTCAGCAGCCTCGTTTCCTGGCAGACCGACATGTCTAGGGCCCCACAGAAACATGAAATTGGCTCCACCAAGAGTGAGCAAGTGGCAGTTTTCCTGGACCCGCTGCACTACGGGATGAGCACAGTATAACGCGCAGAGACTTTGGAGAGCGCTGAGTGAGTCTAAGCAGAGGACACAATTGAGAAGGCTGTGTCGCCGGATGATCTCCGTGGCCTGATACAAGGAGAAAAGCTCAGCCGTAAATACTGAAGGGTGTGCCGGAAGCCGATATCGAAAGACACGGGTGCCAATGACGAAGGCACACCCGACCCCACGGTCAGTCCTCGAGCCATCAGTGTATACAAAGGTAATATAGCTAAGTTTCATGCGAAGGGCCGCTTCACGAAGCCAAGGTGGTGAAGGGTTCACACCCAGTGGAAAAGTTGCAGGTAGCGTGAAGTTAAGCTGCCGTAACAAGCGGCGAAAGCTGACTCCAGGAGGTAAAAGAGAAGAGGGATGAGCCCCATACTGGCGATCTAAGGAATCATCAAAGAAGGAGGCATAGGAGGGGTGGCCACGCATGGCAGACAAACGGCATGCATACCTGCTGAGGAGAAAGTCACGGCGGTAGGACAGTGGTAGTTCAGCAGCTTCAGCATACAGACACTCAACCAGGCTGGTGTAAAAGGCGCCCGTGGCCAAACGGAACACAGGGTTTGCGACTAGCCAGTAACTTGCGAGCTACTGGGTAAAGCACTTTTTCGTTTATCCGAATCTCTTGAACAGCCTGCTCATCTGGATACACGGAACAATCCCTGGAGGAGGCTGCATGGCCGCCATTGCAGTTGATACAGCGGGAAGAAGAAGGCGGACATTCGCCCTCGTGTGCATCCCTGCCACAGGTTGTGCATTTGGCTAGGTGTCAACAAGACGTTCTAGTGTGATTGAACTGATGACACTGGTAGCAGCGCATCGGATTCGGAATGTATGGCCGGACTGCGATGATTTCATAGCCTGTTTTAATCTTGGACGGCAGCACTACCCTATCAAAGATGAGGAAAAGAGTGCAGGTGGGCACCAAGGAGGAATTGACCTATTTCATTACACGATGGATGGCAATGACACCCTGATCAGAGAGGTAAGATTGTGTTTCAGCCTCGGTTAGACTGTCAAGTAGCCTGGTGTAAATTACATCATAGGAAGAATTCAAAGTTCTATGTGCCTCGACACAAATAGGGTAGCCGTGGAGAAGCGAGGCAACAAGTAGTAGTTCTGCTTGAAAATCAGAAGCCGTCTCCAAAAGCAAAGTGCCATTCCGTAAACGAGAGCAGGATTTCACAGGGTCAACAATGGCATCAACACCTTTCTGAATAATAAATGGATAGACTGTGGCGAAGGACTGGCTGTCTTCAGTACATGATACGACAAGGAACCGTGGTGCAGCGGGAACGGTCTTCCAATCAGTAGCCTCATTACGTTTACGTTTCGTCGATGGAGTGGATGGTTGACTCATTGCAAGGAAACCCCCCATGATTGCCAGCGTCTCCGATGGCGCGCTGCCTCCAATTGAGGGCCCCCTTCACAAGGGGGCGCATCTGCCTTAGGTGATTGTTCACACCTCAGGTCACACCTCCCGAACATCTGATGGAGGGACCAACTGGCAATTTGGGAAGGTTACAGCTCACGCAATAGCCCCTCCCTGGGCCTGGCCTGTACAGGGGGTACATGTGAATTCTACTTGTCTACCTGGGGCTGGGATTTATGCGTTACCCAGTCACCTGTTTCGGTTCAGACGCGTGGGCCGGCCTTCAGGAGCGCGCAGGAAGGAAGAAGAAAAAAGTAGGATCCTCAAACGCTGAGGCGGAGGAACGAGAGGAGAAGGGAAACAAAGAAACGAAAAGGAAACCAAAATGAAAGTTGAGACTGTTCACAGGACAGGGACAGAATGCAGAACATTCCCAATACCACCCCAGACATGTTCCCCAAGGAAGGGGAAAAAGAATAGCAACAGGATAGACATACAACATGGAAGGGAAAAAGTGCTTCACAGACTGGAGCCTCGTGGTAGCTAAGCACAAACCCGCCAAAGTGTGGCGAGCGCCCTGGGGGAGGGGGGGGGGGGGGGGGGGGGGGAGACAGACAGACCTGCATTGTAAACCCTGTCGACGTGACGTGCTACATTCCCTTCCCTCGTTACCATTTTTAATAGTCTTGTTCACAATACAATCCTACAAATCTAGATGAAAACTACATTATAATCGATTTCGGTTGACTAGGAAGCATCTTCCAAGCATGCTTTCAATATCACTGCTATCTAAGACAGCTGACCGTGTCAACCATTACAAAATCGGTAGTATAAGTAACTTCTTACAAAGTCTGGTCAGCGCAGGTCTGTCGGGATATAAAACCAGGAGACTGATGGGTGAGTCTTCTCCTGGTTTTATATGTAGATTTGCCTTTTGCCTGTGGCTTCACTCGCATTCGTGTGTGTCAGGTATATTCCACATACATTTGTATGATTCTTTGCTGTTTTGCACCATGAATCCGAGAGAGGACGTTAAATAAATCAGTGATATTCAGCTGTGTGGCATGATATATGGTCCCTAAACACGTCAACAAACGCTCTGGCACAGTCTCGGTGCCTGGTTTTCACACTGGGCACGTAAGCAGTAGATAAATTGCACATCATACTTTTTAAAGATAATTGAATTCAGCAAAGAATATTAAAGGGTCATTTTAGGATATTTTTACTTATCAACCCCTTTACATTCCCATCCTAAGGGTATCTTACACCGACAGTTCTTCCACCTACCTCCTCACACCAACTTCCCTTTCCATCTGCCCACTTCCTTTCTCCATCTTCCAAGTGCCTCCTATGCCTCCCTATCCCCCCCTTTCTCTCTGTCCATCTTCCCTCCTCCTTCACCCTCTCACTAGGTCTCCTCCCCTTCTCTGACCAGCCATGCCCGTCTGAAGGTACACTCCATGGAACACATGCTTATATTACCCACAAAACACACAAGTTGTGCAGAGCAGCCTAAAAATCTGGCATTACCAACTTTGCCACCCCCACCCCCATGACAGAAGGGTGGTTCTCACCCCCACAGAATTTATATGCAGACAATAACTAATGTATGCACCAAGTTTGGTTTAAATCGGTACAGGGGTTCATGAGATGTGGAACACACACAGTGAGTGCGTATTAGTGCTTGATTTCTGACAGTACGTGCCAGTGTATATATATATATATATATGAGCGGGTTGAAAAAGTAATGCCTCGGAATTTTTTATTCCATTCTTTAAGATCAGGTGAGGTATTACATGTCACGCATATACTTAGTCTACTTTCCTGCTGCGCTTACGCAAGTTACAACCCTCTGCCGCTAGAGGGCTCCGATTTTTAGCGTATAATATGGCACTCTGTAATATAACTATGTCAGTGCAGTGCGAGACCCCTCAGGAAACAAAGCACGAAATGGAAGAGTTCGTCCACATAAGGAGCACCCACTCCTTCAGTGCCAGGCCACACAAGAGCGCTGCGACGTCTGCAACAATCCGACGCCTTGGTTTCACTGTCATCGATCATCCTCCATACAGTGCCGACTTCGCCCCCAACCGATTTTCAACTGTTTCCAAAGCTTAAAGAACGCGGGGACGACGCTGTGATAGTGATGAAGTGGTGCAAGCAGAGGTGAGGTTATGGCCCCATCAACAAAATCAAACATTCTACAGCGACGGTATCAAGAAAGTGGTCTCTCTTTTGGAGAAATGTGTTCGTCGGCAGGGTGACTATGATGTGAACCAAATATGTAGACATGAATAAATATGCGGAATTTTAACATAATTTTTTTTATTTAAACAGGTGTAAGACTTTTCACACGCAAAATTCGAAGGCTTGACTTTGTTACTGATATTGGAGGTTTTCAATTTTACATTGCAACCTAACATTCTTCTCCAATTAGCAACATCACTCGAAAGATATTTCCTCACTGGAAGAAAAAAGAAAACGCGCTAGAGTGACTATGGACAGGGGCAAAAAGCCTTTCAAATAGCAGTAACGCAGGTACCAGTGTAATTCTGGTATCGTTCAATGGCCGTTTCTTTTCAATAATTTCCTGTACTCAGCTTATACTTAGTGCTCACTTTCGACTGTACCTTACGCTGTAACAAAAGTACAGTATCGCAGAGTATGAGAAGTCTGATAAAACTCGTCTATATTGGATCAGTCAAGAACGAAGATAGAGATTTAACGTCCCATCGTGCACGATGCCATTAGAGACGGAGAACGGGTTCAGAGGCAAGGAAATCGGCCTCGTCCTTGACAAGGGAATCATCCAGTCATTTGTCTTAAGCAATTCAGCGAAATTTAGTTAGCACATCAACATATTTTTCGAAGCATACTGCTACTGTGCATAGCCTGATATTCAGTAACACGTGACTGCTGAAAGAGTGGTCTTTTACGTTCTTTTCTTTCCTCCACTTGCACCGCATGCTGCAGGTTTTGTTAGCAAAGAAATGTCTTAGCCACAGCCCACGGATAATTTCCAGAATGCAGCGAAGGGTGTGCTACGGACTCTGGAGTTATTATTTGATCAGGAGAGGGATTTTCCATGCATTAAGTTTGGCGCGAGAGACTGATGTAACACAAATCGCGTACCAACATCCGAGGGAGCTGGGATACTCCATTTCTCGCTACCCTTCTATTGATGAATCGGATTTGCAGAACACAGAGTGGCACTTGGCAAAGCTATGAATTCACAGTGAACAGTTTCCTGGAATTCCTGGGCTAGCCCTCAGCCTACATACTGTTCATGGGCTTCCTCGAGATTTCAAGGGAACTTTCCTCGCGAAATATCCATGACAAGTGACTCTACCGAGTGGCAGCATGTAACAGAGGACGGAGGGTGAAAAAAAAAAAAAAAAAAAAAAAAAAGGGCAGCCACAGTGCTGATTGCTAAAAGGCCTCCAATGTCGATCAGCGTTCGAGAAGTGCTCTACAGAGGTGGGCCTTTCGCGAAGAAACGGGTCCAAATTACCGGTTCACTAACCGAACGGGCCGGCCGCTGTGGCCGAGCGGTTCTAGGCGCTTCAGTCTGGAACCGCGCGACCGCTACGGTCGCCGGTTCGAATCCTGCCTCGGGCATGGATGTGTGTGAAGTCCTTAGGTTAGTTAGGTTTAAGTAGTTCTAAGTCTAGGAGACTGATGACCTGAGATGTTAAGTCCCGTAGTGCTTGGAGCCTTTTGAACTAACTGAATGGAAGGACTGAGGATCGACTTCTAAGGAATGATCGTTCACCATTGTTCATGTCGATCTCGTTACCACCTCTGTCTCCAATGGTCGGTCTCGTTCGTTTTCGGGAGTTCACTCGGGCAATTTCAAACCGTTCTCAAACTCACGCATACGGTGTCTGGCGTCGTGCCCTTAATTTCCAATGTAGCACTTACAAATAATATTTATCTATGGCAATATTTAGAACGATAAAATTGTTAAATGAAGTATATCCCAACAATTTCCAGTATCATTTTCACTTTCAGCTTCTGAGGCTCAACTGGAAATCCTCTGAAGAAACTGAAGGGAACTCCGACTACACGAAGTCAATTCTCATACTTCTGAGATATGAAGGACAGTGCCCTGACAATTTTCTAAAGCAATTCGACACAATTCTCAAAAAAAAATTTCAATAAAACGGCTCTGAAGTCTGGAATACTGCACAGCTCTGTTAAGAAGTTCCATATGACGACTTCATCGCCGGTAGATCGGTGCAGACAGTAATATATGTGCAAGTATTCAAAAAAAGGGAAAAATCCTATATACGTAGCAGTGCAAAAGAGTGATGACAAAAGATATCACTCACGTTGTGATACTCGGAACGCAAGTAACATGAAGAGCATTCGCCAAGGCGTTGCGACAGGAATTCACAGCTGGTCAAAAAACAGCGCGAAGAGGTGGCGGCAATAAGAAGATACACTATGTGATCTAAAGTATCGGACACTCCCAAAAACATACGTTCTTCATACTAGGTGCATTGTTCTGCCACCTACAACCAGGTACTCCGTATCAGCGACCTCAGTAGTCATTAGATATCTCGAGAGAGAGAGAGAGAGAGAGAGAGAGAGAGAGAGAGAGCAGAACGGGGCGCTCCGAGGAACTCACGGACTTCGAACGTGGTCAGGTAATTGGGAGTAATTTGTGTCATACGTATGTACGCAAGAGTTCTACACTCCTAAACATCCCTAGGTTCACTGTGATAGTGAAATGGAAACATGAAGGGACACGTACAGCACAAATGCGTACAGGCCGACCTCGTCTGTTGACTGACAGAGACCGCCTACAATTGAAGAGGGTCGTTATGTGTAATAGGCAGACATGTATGCTGACCGTCACACAGGAATTCCAAACAGCATCAGGATCCACTGCAAGTACTATGACAGTTAGGCGAGAGGTGAGAAAACTTGGATTTCATGGTATAGCGGCTGCTCTTAAGCCACACATCACGCCGGTAAATGCCAAACGACGCCTCGCTTGGTCTAAGGAGCGTAAACATTGGATGATTGAACACTGGAAAAACGTTGTGTGAAATGACGAATCACGGTACACAATGTGGCGATACGATGGCAGGGTGTGGGTGTGACGAATGTCCGGTGAACGTCATCTGTCAGCTTCTGTAGTGCCAACAGTAAAACTCGGAAGCGGT
This sequence comes from Schistocerca piceifrons, assembly GCF_021461385.2. Taxonomy (NCBI): domain Eukaryota; kingdom Metazoa; phylum Arthropoda; class Insecta; order Orthoptera; family Acrididae; genus Schistocerca; species Schistocerca piceifrons. The sequence goes on from NC_060149.1 coordinate 616,798,854, forward strand.
GGTGTTATGGTGTGGTCGTGTTTTTCATGGAGGGGGCTTGCACCCTTGTTGTTTTGCGTGGCACTATCACAGCACATGCCTACATTGATGTTTTAAGCACTTTCTTGCTTGCCACTGTTGAAGAACAATTCGGGGATGTCGACTGCATCTTTCAACACGATCGAGCACCTGTTCATAATGCACAGCCCGTGGCGGAGTGGTTACACGACAATAACATCCCTGTAATGGACTGGCCTGCACAGAGTCCTGACCGGAATTCTATAGAACACCTTTGGGATGTTTTGGAACGCCGACTTCGTGCCAGGCCTCACCGACCGACATCGATACCTATCCTCAGTGCAGCACTGCGTGAAGAATTGGCTGCCATTCCTCAAGAAACCTTCCAGCACCTGATTGAACGTATGCCTGCGAGAGTAAAAGCTGTCATAAAGGCTAAGGGTGGGCCAACACCATATTGAATTCCAGCATTACCGATGGAGGGTGCCACGAACTTATAAGTCATTTTCAGCCAGGTGTCCGGATACCTTTCATTGCATAGTCTACCAGTCGCGCTGCAGCCACTGCGAGAAGTGGAATAGTGCTGCGGGCGGCTCAGCAGATACTGAACGTCGCATAGCTGGATCCGGATCAAAAAACGATAAGAGCGTCTCGCTGGAGTGCACGACAAAAACAAGGGTGGCACGTTTTATATACAATCATAAGTTGTTAGGACAAAGAAGGCTTCTCAAGGAACTTGAAATAAGACAGAAAACTGATGAACCTGAGATATCACTTTTCGTTGTAGCATGTGATCGGAGTAGTGTAATTATGGTTTTCCGATCCACTTCAATCCAAAGTTGCAGTGGGAAATGTATAAAGCATAAATAACAATTGTTTCATTACGAGTTGCAACTGAAAAAAGTGTATAGCGTGAAACATTTAAGTATTAGTGTTCGCAAAAATTTTTACCTTTATTTTCATTCTATACATATTAGCTAATGGAAATGATAATTAACAAATACTGAAATACTATTTTAATAAAAATATTTTTAATAACCGGTCATATAAAAATAAATTAAAATTTGATAAAGACATAATTACATAAAAACTGTGAACGAGTTCAATGGGCAGGCCCCAAAAAAATTCAGTTCACCGATGAACTACTTACCAAATCCGTAGCGCTGAGAACGCGACGGGGAAAAAAAAGGCGGGTCAGAAGAGACCGTGACGCAATTTAGCTTAGGCACCTGTCACGGTCACACTTAGTAGAGGGTTGCCACATCAAATGCAGTGTTTACGTGGCAGTTGTCTTTTAGTGGAAGTTTTGGTATTGGATCAGGGGTTTATACGTTAACGGGAGGATAAGGAAACGAACGTGCAGAGATTGTGATTTTAGAATGCTGAGATTGTCTAGGACAGTGCAGGCAGCCAGTTCGAGATTAAACGAAAAGTGTTGGCATAACCTTTTCGGTCCAGTAGTCGAAACAGCGAGTACCGCCGGATTACTAAAGAACGGTGTTCAGTTACGTTGGACGTTTGACTTGTGACTCTTCTTTAACTTCATCTCGTGGACCAAAGCAAGTTTAGAGACCTGTGGCTAAACACAATTTCTCAGAAACATACATGTGGTGCCGCGCTGAGTGGCCGCGCGGTTAGACGCGCAGTGTCATGGGTTGCACGGCCCCTCCGAGTCCTCCCTCGGGCATTGGTATGGGTGCGTGCGTGTGGGTTTTGTTCTTGCCTAAGTTAGTTTAAGAAGTGTGTAAATCTAGGGACCGATGACCTCAGCAGTTTGATCCCTTCGGAGTTCACACACATTTCACATATATGTGGGAAGTATTTCTGGACTCGACATCTAACAGTTTCTTCACCGACTGTTGCGAAATCATGTCGCTTAGCGCCATTATGTGCGTCGAAGCGACCTACACTGAGGTGAGAAGTCATGGCATAGGAATACGCACATATACAGATAGCGACAGTATAGTGCATACAAGGTATAAAAGAGCAGTGCATTGGTGGAGCTATCATTTGCATTCAGGTGATTCATGTGAGGTTTCCGATGCGATTTTGGCCGCACGACGGGAATTTTTTGGGAAATTTGTGGTAATGTCTTATGGGACAAAACTGCTGAGGTTATCGGTCCCTAAACTTACCCACTACTTATCTAACTTAAACTTACGCTAAGGTCAAGCACGCGCCCGAGGGAGGACTCAAACCTCCGACGGGGGGAGTCGCGCGGACCGTGACAAGGCGGCTACCCCGCGCGGCGACGGGAATCAAAGGACTTCGAACGATGGAAGATTCCACTTCAGAAATCGTCACACAATTCAATATTCCGAGATCCACATCGCCAAGAGATGCCGAGAATACCAATTTTTAGGCATTACCTCACCCCAAGGACAACGCAGTGACCGACGGCCTTCACTTAACGACTGCGAACAGCGGCCTTTGCGTATAGTTGTCAGTGCTAACAGACAAGGAACACTGCGTGAAATAACCCCAGAGATGAATGTGGGACATACGACGAGCGTATCCGTTAGGACAGTGCGGTGAAATTTCGCGTTAATGGGCTATGGCAGCAGACGATCGACGCGATTGCCTTTGCTTGGAGAACACATCGCCTGCAGCGCTTCTCCTGGGCTCGTGACCGTAGCGGTTGGACCGTAGACTACTAGAAAACGTGACCTGGTCAAATGAATTCCGATCTTATTTGGTAAGAGCTGATGGTAGGGTTCGAGTGTGGCGCAGACCTCACCAAGCCACGGACACAAATTGCCAACAACGCACTGTGACAGCTGGTGGTGGATCAATAATGGTGTGGACTTCCATAATGGTGTGGGCTGTGTTTAGATGATATGGACTCCTCTGGTCCAACTGAACCGATCATTGACTGTAAATAGTTGTGTTCGGCTACTTGGTGACCATCTGCAGCCGCTCATGTTTCCATACAAAAATGGAATTTTTACGGATACCAATGCGCCATGTCACCGAGCTACAACTGTTCGTGACTGGTTTGATGAACATTCTCAACAATTACAGCGAATGATCTGGTCACCCAGTTCGCCTGACATGAATCCCGTCGATCATTTATGGGACATTATTGGGAGGTCAGTTCGTGCAGGAAATCCTGCACCTGCAACACTTTCGTAATTATGGACAACAATAGAGCCAGTATGGTTCAACATTTCTGCAGGGGACTTCCAGCGTCTTGTTGGGTCCATGCCACGTCGAATTTGCATTACGCCGGTCACGCAAGTGTATTATAGGGTCACTGGCAATGGCACGGACGTCTTCTGACTGCTTCGCTCAGCCGTGAGCTATGTTTCGACATGTTCACTAACACATTCCCCCTCTACGCTCATGTGAGACAAGTACGAACTACTAACACTTATTTGCTAAAAATTAAATAATGAACGAATATCACGCGAGGAACTAATCAAACATTTTTCTATGCCCCATGTTAACACTTACGTGGTACTATCACCGAACAATTCGTAGTTTTGTGAATGAAACGGTTGTATCACTACGACAGAAATTACCGAGCCTAAGTTCTTGAACAAAAGTTCCACGACTTGGCTGTTGTGAAATAGAAGCCAGTAACCGTGGCTCTCTCCGACATTATAAAGGGAATTCCGCGTGCAAATTACTTTTGAGGGCACGCGAGCACTTAGCGGGAAACTCTGCCTGCATACCAAGTCAATACTCTTTTGAGCTCGGACTGCTCGGAGAGACGTCTCTCCAACAGAGAACAAATATTCTTGAGGCACTGCAGGCATCTCAGACAACGTCGCACTTCAATAGGGGACCAGGGGACCTAACTCTTGAATAACGGCCCGTCGAGCATTGCTGACACCCTATCACGTACTCTCTTTGTCAAATTCCCAGCAACGAAAACGACTGCGTCCGGAACCTGAAGAGACGACGAATGCTCTGTCCGCTTTCAGGCACTATTGCTTCGTAGTTAAGATGGCGCACTGTAAATATGGGATGTGATCAAATGCAACCGGGTACCTATTAATGGACATTAACATGGAGTGTATCTACGACACAGTGATCAGCCAGAACATTACGACCATCGAACTACTATCAACATAATCCCGTCCAAGCGCCACCAGCGCCATTTGACGAGGAATGATTGCCAGACACATGCGCGTAGCATGCAGTATCACTGAGCTTGCTGTCCGTGTGTAGAATGAGGAAAGCGCGCGATATATCTGAGTTGGACCAACTGCATATTATGATGGCCCAGAGGCTCAACACGAGCATTTCGGGAAGTCCACGACTTGTCTCGTGTTCAAGGAGTGTTGGGATGTGTGTCTTCAATACGTGGCGAAACCAAGGTGAAACTACGTCCAGACGTCGTGGGTTTGGGCGGCCACCCCTTATTACAAATATCAGACGCCGTAGGCTAGGCAGACTGGGAAAACAGGACAGGCGGCGAACTGTGATGGAACTAACATCAGAATTTAAAGCTGGTAGAACACAAGTGTGTGTGAACACGCAGTGCATCGAACACTCCTAACGATTGGCCTCCGCAGCCGAGGACCCATGCATGTACCAATGTTAACACCACGACATCGACAACTACGAATGAAACGGGCACGTGACCATCTACACTGGACGTTGGCGCAGTGGCAGAGCATTGCATTGCCTAATCAATACTGATATCGTCATCACGCTGATTGAAAGGCGCAAATCCGTCGTCTTCCAGGGGAACAGCTCCTTGACACCTGTACTGCGGGACGGAGACAAGCTTGCGGCGGCACCATTATGCTCTGGGGATCAATCATGTGTGCATCCACGTGTCCAGTGGAGTTCGTGCAAGGCACCATGACGGCCAAGGAGTATTGTACAGGGTGATTCAAAAAGAATACCACAACTTTAGGAATTTAAAACTCTGCAACGACAAAAGGCAGAGCTAAGCACTATCTGTCGGCGAATTAAGGGAGCTATAAAGTTTCATTTAGTTGTACATTTGTTCGTTTGAGGCGCTGTTGACTAGGCGTCAGCGTCAGTTGATGCTAAGATGGCGACGGCTCAACAGAAAGCTTTTTGTGTTATTGAGTACGGCAGAAGTGAATCGACGACAGTTGTTCAGCGTGCATTTCGAACGAAGTATGGTGTTAAACCTCCTGATAGGTGGTGTATTAAACGTTGGTATAAACAGTTTACAGAGAATGGGTGTTTGTGCAAAGGAAAAAGTTCTGGACGGCCGAGAACGAGTGATGAAAATGTAGCACGCATCCAGCAAGCATTTGTTCGCAGCCCAGGAAAATCGACTCGCAGAGCTAGCAGAAAGCTGCAAATTCCATAATCAACTGTATGGAGAGTCCTACGAAAAAGGTTAGTTATGAAACCTTATCGTCTGAAATTGGTTCAAGCACTGTCTGCAGCTGATAAGATTAAAAGAATCGATTTCTGTGATTTTATCCTTGCTCAAATGGAAACAGATGAATCTTTCGTTTCAAAGATTGTGTTTAGTGATGAAGCAACTTTCCACACTAACGGGAAAGTCAACCGTCACAATGTCTGTATATGGGGCACTGAGAATCCGCGGGAAACAACTCAGTATGAACGTGACTCGCCTAAGGTGAACGTTTTCTGTGCCATTTCAGCCAATAAAGTTTTTGGTCCCTTTTTCTTCGAAGGTGCTACTGTAACTGGACTACAGTATCTGGAGATGTTAGAGAATTGGCTGTTCCCTCAGCTCGAACAAGAAGCACAACAATTCATATTTCAGCAGGATGGAGCGCCACCACATTGGCACTTATCTGTCCGTAACTACCTGAACGTCAACTACCCGAGGCGATGGATCGGCCGCCAGGCAGCCCGTGACAGAGCACTTCATCACTGGCCTCCAAGAAGCCCTGATCTTACCCCCTGCGATTTTTTCTTATGGGGGTATGTTAAGGATATGGTGTTTCGGCCACCTCTCCCAGCCACCATTGATGATTTGAAACGAGAAATAACAGCAGCTATCCAAACTGTTACGCCTGATATGCTACAGAGAGTGTGGAACGAGTTGGAGTATCGGGTTGATACTGCTCGAGTGTCTGGAGGGGGCCATATTGAACATCTCTGAACTTGTTTTAGAGTGAAAAAAAAAACCTTTTTAAATACTCTTTCTAATGATGTATAACAGAAGGTTATATTATGTTTCTTTCATTAAATACACATTTTTAAAGTTGTGGTATTCTTTTTGAATCACCCTGTACATTGGTAGCAGACCACGTACATTCTTTCATGACGATTATGTTTCTCGATGGCAGTGGCATTTTTCAGCAGGGTAATGTGCCATGACACAAGGCCAGGAGTGTGACGGGGAACACAATGGCGAGATCTTGCTGATGTGCTGGCCTCCAACTCGCCAGACTTGAACTCGATCGAACACACCTGGGATATGACTGAACGTGGCGTCAGCGCTCATTGTCCCCCCCCTCCCCGAGATTTCCGTGAATTAGGTGACTCGTATGGAAATTAGGTGATGTGGGTGTGCAGGTGTGGTGCCAACTCTCCAGCGGCCTACGAAGGCCTAATTGTTTCCATGCCACGATGTGCCACAGCTGTTATCCGTGCCAAAGGTGGACGCACCAATTATTAGGTAGGTGGTCATAATGCTTTGGCTGATCAGTGTAAGATGGCTTGAGTCTGCTGTGGACACTTTCAATGAAGTGTCAATGTTCGTGAACGAATGGCAGCACATTCTTCCTTTAAGGGCTGAAAACCAGGTGTCTGGTTCCTACTCATAACTCATCCCAGAAGTGTTACAATGGGTTCAGGTCGGAACTCTTGGCTGGCCAGTCTCTTTTTATGTTAATGCCCACAGTCCATGCACTCAGAGATGCTACTCTATGACAGGAAGGATTGTCAAGCTGATACAGTCAACCGTCGTCTCTGAACTGTTCCTATACCGTACACTGTACGCAATGCTGTAAAATGTTTATATCCTTCCGCATTCCGCATTTTCTTTTTAAAAAATGGGAGGGGGGAGGTGTACTACAATTGGTCATCAGTGCAGGTTCTATATATAGTGTGCGTAAAATCAAGGTAGCTGATAAAAAGATGTATGAAGTTACCCATCTGGAGTGAGGTTACACACTTATATTTAAGGTCGACCCCCACCTCCCCCCCCGTTGGGGAGCCCCGACAATTGATCAAAGTCATCCAAGGAAACCTAAATCCCTCACTCTCTCCTTCCTTCCTCCACCCGTCACCTCCATTCACCCTGGACCAATGAAATTCAACCACCCTCTCCCAATCATATTTTACGACTGGGGCATTTGAGTGTGGGGGAGGTTTCCCTGTGGTGCTGTACAGCATCGGCAGAGGATTAGACTATGATTATTTGGTAATTACAGATTATTGCAATTACATTAAGTCATTTCCTTGAAGTTTGTTAATAACAAATGAAATTTACGCTATTTTCGTCATTCAAGGCAGCAGCAGAGACCACATACAGGCAGATATGTAAGTACCCAAATTTCTTCCACAATTTTACGGATCTTCCATATTTTTCTTATTTTTCCAAAAATGTATTCAATTATGCTACTTCTAGCCCACTGCTCCTGACGTCGCATCAACATCACTTATAGGAAATACCACACCGCGATAAATAAACCGTTGCTGTCACCACTACATTACTAGACTGTGTCACGCCATAACAAACTTCTGATGCTTCAAACCAAGGACAGCATATGTATAAGAATTAGTACAGCACTACAAAATACACATCTAAAGGGGGCTGACCAATATCTGCAGCCATCCGCAGCGAAAAGTATGCAGCCTGCAGGGTAGCCCACCCCTCTAACATGAATGCTTGGAGTACATTCGCGAACACATTGCGCTCAGTCAGTGGTCGTACGCAGAATAAACAGACATGTAACATGAACTAAACTCTCGCAATATGAGTGTGTGATGTCTCTATAAAACTCGAATATAGCTATGGTAATAATCCGAAGTATAGATATACCCTCAACACCCAACTGCAATTGAAAAATGGTCACAGCGCAGCAAAAATAAACTATTTAAATATACATACTCATAGACTCACAGGTCATGGCACGTCTCTCGTTATACCATAAAATGCGATCTTAGAGAGAGAGTTGCATATTTCGTCTACTGTCTGTCGGTAAGTCGATTCTCCAAAGACGCACCCATAAACACAAGATTCCACAAGGAGGAAGAAACTTGTTAACAACACAGGCTCAATAACTGCTGAGAAAACGGCCTGCACATACCTGATAACATTTTAGTTTCCTGAGACCACCCCAAGTCTCCAGATAGCTTAGAGATGTGGTCGCAACAGCGCTCCCCGCGTAAATGAAACGCTTAGCCCTGAAAAAAAAACACCAGGGCCTCCACGTGCGGACACTGGTTAACGGTAAATCTTCCTACGTGTCACAGAATCCCCGCTGTGTGTGCCGCTAGCGGCAACGGTTGAATTCATTTCCCCACCATGTCCCTGCCCGCGAATCTCCGTTCGCGAACGTTCAGAACGGATAGGGCCGCTCAGTGACCAGTAAAGAAACAGGAGCCGAGGACTGCCCACACAGTGCAGACAGTGCAGAAATCATGTACACACCTTCCATTAGATCGTCACCTAGGCCTTTTCTATTTTTAAGTATCAAAATGGCTCTGAGCACTATGGGACTTAACATTTTAAGCATCCAATGAAGAAATTCCGTGTTCTGTGTAGCATCTATTCGCCTTGCTACATGTCTCACCCACCTTCAGGAAAAACTGAACAAGTGAACAACGTACGATGAAGCCGAGTATATGGCGATATGCAAGTTTGGTGAGTTTAAACAATATAAAATAAAGTTCTTTTTCCTTTTTTTTTTCTAGCGAGACGGAAATACCTCAACGCACCATGTTGAAGTATCCATTAGAGCTAGGTGCCTACAATGAGAAGCAGGTATTTGTGGTGGGAGGTGCTCGTCGGATGAGCGAGGAGGAGCTGATGAGGCAAGGTACAGGCAAGAACGGCGCGGCGCAGCTGGCGCGGACACCGGACTCCATTCATTAGCCGGGCGCCTGCCGGCAAAACCCTACCCGTAACTGCCGCCGCGCCAGATTAACACTTCCCGCTGCGCCCACAAGCTTCATTCTTTTCACAAGAAAATATCTAGAAAGCGCGAGATGACGCGACATCAAGGCATTTCTCACTCGTAAGACACACTGGCTCGAAAACTATCCGCTAGGGTGCTCACCGTATCTACATGTACAGGGTGAAGCGAAATTAGCGCACTCGGGCTTCGCAGTGCGACTCCTCAATTGCTAGTGATTAAAAAAAAATCTCTCACAAAATTTCGTCCGGCAAGTACATCCGGCAGCAAAAGGACGTTAAAGAGTGGTAATCTGGCAACTCTGGCAACACTGCAACCACATGTACGGTATATATACTCTGTCAGTATATATGAGTCACCTAACGTTACCGCTGGATATATTTCGTAAACCACATCAAATACTGACGAACCGATTCCACAGACCGAACGTGAGGAGAGGGGCTAGTGTAATTGTTTAATACAAACCATAAAAAAATGCACGGAAGTAGGTTTTTTAACACAAACCTACGTTTTTTTAAATGGAACCACGTTAGTTTTGTTAGCACATCTGAAATAAAATACGTAACCAGTGCCGTTTGTTGCATTGTAGAATGTTAATTACATCCGGAGATATTGTAACCTAAAGTTGACGCTTGAAACCTCCGACGTTCAGTTGCGTGTTGTAACAAACACGGGCCACGGTCGGCGAGCAGCATTGCAGGGACATGTTTACGACGACGACCTTGTTTACGAGTGTGGCTGTAGTGCACTGTTGTGGTTTAGTCTAGCTGTCGCAGTGTCCGCATGTAGCGCTTGCTGCTATTGTTATTCTGCATTCGTCTCCGCACGCAGATCAACTATAGTACACCGTGTTACCAGACGCCTGTGATAGTGTAGTGTTGTTGGAACTGTGACCATGGTGTATTCGAACTGAAAAGGCGGAGATGATACTCATCTACGGTGAGTGTCGACGAAATGCAGCTGAAGCTTGCAGGGTGTACGCAGAACGGTACCCGGACAGAGAGCATCCAACGTGCCGCACATTGCAAAACATCTACCGCCAACTGTATGCAACAGGTATTGTCGTAGCACGCAGACGGGTCCGTAACAGGCCCGTCACAGGAGAAGCGGGTGCAGTTGGTGTGTTAGCTGCTGTTGCCATGAATCCACACATGAGTACACGGGACATTGCGAGAGCCGGTGGACTGCGTCAAAGTAGTGTCATGCGCATACTGCATCGTCACCGCTTTCACCCGTTTCATGTGTCGCTACATCAGCAATTACATGGTGGTGACTTTAATCATCGAGTGCAATTCTGTCAATGGGCATTAACAGAGAATGCGTTGCAGTTCTACCTGTTTACCGATGAAGCGGGTTTCACAAACCACGGGGCAGTGAATCTACGGAACATGCATTACTGGTTCGTGGACAATCCTCGCTGGCTCAGACAGGTAGAGCGACAGCGACCGTGGACTGTAAATGTATGGTGCGGAATCATTGGCGACCACCTCATTGGTCCTCACTTCATTGCAGCGCCCAAACAGCTGCAACATACTTCGCGTTTCTACAGAATGATCTGCCAACGTTGCTAGAAAATGTCCCACTGGAAACGCGTCGACGTATGTGGTATCAGCATGTTGGTGCACCTGCACATTCCGCAATTAACACTAGGCTGACCCTTGACAGGATGTTCGACGGGCATTTCATAGGACGTGGAGGACGCATAAATTGGCCAGCCCGTTCTCCTGATCTTACACCTCTGGACTTCTTTCTGTGGGGTACGTTAAAGGAGAATGTGTACCGTGATGTGCCTACAACCCCAGAAGATACGAAACAACGTATTGTGGCAGCCTGCGGCGACATCACACCAGATGTACTGCGGCGTGTACGACATTCATTACGCCAGAGATTGCAATTGTGTGCAGCAAATCATGGCCACCACACTGAACATGTCGGGACACACTCTATTCCACTCCGTAATTGAAAACGGAAACCACGTGTGTACGTGTACCTCACCCCTCATGGTAATGTACATGAGCGTCAGTGAAAAAGACCAATAAAAAGGTGTTAGCATGTGGACGTGATGTGCTGTTCCAGTCTCTTCTGTACCTAAGGTCCATCACCGTTCCCTTTGGATCCCTACGTAATTCGGTGCTCTCCGATACACACGATCGAACAGCGGAGGAGTTGTACTCAAGCGTCAACTTTAGGTTACAATATCTCCGGATGTAATTAACATTTTACAATGCAACAAACGGCACTGATTACGTATTTGTTTATATGTTCAGATGTGCTAACAAAACTAACGGGGTTCCACTTAAAAAAACGTAGGTATGTGTTAAAAAACATACTTCCGTGCATTTTTTTATGGTTTGTATTAACCAATTACACTAGCCCCTCTCCCCACGTTCGGTCTGTGGAATCGATCGTCAGTATTTGATGTGGTTTACGAAATATATCCAGCGGTTATGTTAGGTGACTCATCCTGTATGTATATATATATTAGTTGTGCTGTACAGTTGGTACAGTTAATAGAGTTTTGGGTTAGTATGCAGGAGGTCGATGGTTCGATCCTGGGTTGAGGCATTTTTTTTTTTATTTGGTAAATGTAGTCCAGGTGGTACAGCATCTGGCATCTTAATCGTCAACAGCGATTGCAACGGGTCCTCTAGAAAACATTTGCACTTACATAATACAATCGTAGAAATGGAGGACTGGCTGGCTTTGAAAGAAGCCCTTTCCACGTCGTGAAAGTGAATTTATTCGCACCACTTCCTCTACTAGGTGCGAAACCTGTTTTCTTTGAACCCTCTTCCAGTGGTCCCATAGATTATCACCAACTATTATTCTTACCTCGTTCAGGTCCATTACATTACCAGTAGACCTAGCAAGGTGCTTTGCGAATAACGTCCAAACTCGATTACTACTTGTATGTGTTATCACTATGGTCCCACTAATTATGCCTTTCAACACTGAGTCTGGTAAGCGCATGGTGTTCAATATGTATTTCAATGCATTATTATTATTATTATTATTATTATTATTCTTTCTTTCTTTTCTCAGACGTTATGTCTGGTCAAAAATGGAAAGTGACGCGGACCTTGATAAGCGTGACTTCCTTTTAACTGTACGGTATATGTTATATTGCATTTAGGAACTTTCGGGGGATTGAACATGTATCAATAATTACGGATTTCTGTAGTTGTATATATAAGTTTGGATGTAGCTGTATTGCATTGATGTACTGGTGGATATTGTGTGGTATGATTCCTGTAGTTGATAGTATAATTGGTATAATGTCAACTTTATCCTGATGCCACATGTCCTTGACTTCTTCAGCCAGTTGGATGTATTTTTCAATTTTTTCTCCTGTTTTCTTTTGTATATTTGTTGTATTGGGTATGGATATTTCGATTAGTTGCGTTAATTTCTTCTTTTTATTGGTGAGTATGATGTCAGGTTTGTTATGTGGTGTTGTTTTATCTGTTATAATGGTTCTGTTCCAGTATAATTTGTATTCATCGTTCTCCAGTACATTTTGTGGTGCATACTTGTATGTGGGAACATGTTGTTTTATATGTTTGTTGTTAATGTATTATTTTTGCTACATTGTCATGTCTTCTGGGGTATTCTGTATTTGCTAGTATTGTACATCCGCTTGTGATGTGATCTACTGTTTCTATTTGTTGTTTGCAAAGTCTGCATTTATCTGTTGTGGTATTGGGATCTTTAATAATATGCTTGCTGTAATATCTGGTGTTTATTGTTTGATCCTGTATTGCAATCATGAATCCTTCCATCTCACTGTATATATTACCTTTTCTTAGCCATGTGTTGGATGTGTCTTGATCGATGTGTGGTTGTGTTAGATGATACGGGTGCTTGCCATGTAGTGTTTTCTTTTTCCAATTTACTTTCTTCGTATCTGTTGATGTTATGTGATCTAAAGGGTTGTAGAAGTGGTTATGAAATTGCAGTGGTGTAGCCGATGTATTTATATGAGTGATTGCTTTGTGTATTTTGCTAGTTTCTGTTCGTTCTAGATAGAATTTTCTTAAATTGTCTACTTGTCCATAATGTAGGTTTTTTATGTCGATAAATCCCCTTCCTCCTTCCTTTCTGCTTAATGTGAATCTTTCAGTTGCTGAATGTATGTGATGTATTCCATATTTGTGGCATTGTGAGCGTTTAAGTGTATTGAGTGCTTCTAGGTCTGTGTTACTCCATTTCCCTACTCCAAATGAGTAGGTCAATATTGGTATAGCATAAGTATTATAGCTTTTGTCTTGTTTCTTGCTGTCAATTAGGTTTTCAGTATTTTTGTTAGTCTTTGTCTACATTTTTCTCTTAGTTCTTCTTTAATATTTGTATTATCTATTCCCATTTTTTGTCTGTATCCTAGATATTTATAGGCATCTGTTCTTTCCATCGCTTCTATGCAGTCGCTGTGGTTATCCAATATGTAATCTTCTCGTTTAGTGTGCCTTCCCTTGGCTACGCTATTTTTCTTACATTTGTCTGTTCCAAAACCCATATTTATATCATTGTTGAATACTTCTATTATCTTTAGTAATTGGTTGAGTTGTTGATTTGTTGCTGCCAGTAGTTTTAGATCATCCATGTATAGCAAATGTGTGATTTTGTGTTGGTGTGTTCCAATAATATTGTATCCATAATTTTTATTATTTAGCATGTTGGATAGTGGGTTCAGAGCAAGGCAGAACCAGAAAGGACTTAATGAGTCTCCTTGGTATATTCCACGCTTAATATGTATTGGCTGTAATGTGATATTATTTGAATTTGTTTGGATACTAAGTGTGGTTTTCCAATTTTTCATTACTATGTTTAGGAACTGTATCAATTTAGGATCTACTTTGTATATTTCCAATATTTGTAGTAACCATGAGTGGGGTACACTATCAAAAGCTTTTTGGTAATCAATGTATGCATAGTCTAGCGACCTTTGTTTAGTTTTGGCTTGATATGTCACCTCCGCATCTATTATCAGTTGCTCTTTACATCCTCGTGTTCCTTTGCAACAGCTTTTTTGTTCTTCATTTATAATTTTGTTCTGTGTTGTATGTGTCATTAATTTCTGTGTAATGACTGAAGTTAATATTTTGTATATCGTTGGCAGGCATGTTATGGGGCGATATTTAGCTGGGTTTGCTGTGTCTGCTTGATCTTTAGGTTTCAGATAAGTTATTCCATGTGTGAGTGTATCAGGGAATGCGTATGGGTCTGCAATGTAACTGTTCAATAATTTAGCTAGATGTGAATGTGTTGAGGTGAATTTCTTTAGCCAGAAATTTGCTATTTTATCTTTTCCAGGGGCTTTCCAATTGTGAGTAGAATTAATTGCTTGGGTGACTTCATGTTGCAAAATTATCACTTCAGGCATTTGTGGTATCATCTTGTATGTATCTGTTTCTGCTTGTATCCACCATGCATGCCTGTTATGGTGTACCGGGTTTGACCATATGTTGCTCCAGAAGTGTTCCATGTCTGTTATGTTTGGTGGATTGTCTATAATGTGTGTGTTATCTATTGTCTGGTAAAATTTCTTGTGGTTTGTGTTGAATGTTTGGTTTTGTTTCCTTCTATTTTCACTTTTTTTGTATCTTTAAGTCGTTTGGCCAATGCTTGTAATTTCTGCTTCTTTTCATCTAATTGCTCTATCACTTCTTGTTGTGAGATTTTACCTAACCTTTTTCGTTTTTTGTCTGACATTTCATTTCTTATAAATTGTGTTAGCTGTCCGATGTCTTTTCTCAGTTTTTCTATTCTGATCTGTAGCCTGTGTTGCCATGCTGGTTTTGTGGGTTTCTTCTGTGCGTTGGCTGGTTCTGATCTCTGCCTAGTGTGTATATTTAGTGTAGTGAGTGCTCCTATATAAACCAGTAGTTGTAACTCTTCCATAGTTGTGTTTTCATTTATTTTGTTGTGTATGATTGTGTTGATAGTTTTTATTCTTGTTTCGACTTGTGGGTTATTTGGCGGTCTATGCAAGAATGGTCTAATGTCTGTATTTGTGTCTTTGTATTCTATATACGTCAGCTGAAATTTTTCTTCTATATCTAACATGTGTGTCACTTCGTGTTCTATTTGTGCTTGTTCTGGTGGCTGTCTTAAGATTTCGTTTTCCTCTGATTGTTTAATTGTTGTTCTTTGTTTGTTTGCTCTGGGATGTTTGAGTCCATTACTGTATTTTCTTCTTCTTCTGATTGCACATTATTTTGTTCCAGTATTTGTTGTACTTGTTATTTGATGTTTTCTAATTCTGACTGGGGTATCCTGTTATTTTTGATTATTACACGGATCTGATCAGCTAGTCGTTGTTCTGTTAAAAATTTTAATTCTGGGTATCTGGTAATAAAGTTGTGTATACTTGTGATCTGTATCCAGTTGTGTTGGTTCCTAGGTTTGTTGCTTGATAATAACAGAACAGGAGGTGTCGATTAACTTCATCTGACTATCTCATCCTCTGTCTTTGTTTTCCTTCTAGAGTGGTTGCAGGAAGCATATCCTGCAAAACATCTCTATTTGGATTTGAATCATTTTCCAGTTGGCTAGCAGTGTCGTTACCATTGTGGGCGGGCATAGGGTTCAAGCGTCGTCCCCGACCATGACGGCGCTTGTCCGAGGCTTCATTAGTTCTGTCCTGAGCCAACTAATCACACTAAAAGGGGGGTTAGCCCTATTAGTGGTTTGTTCTTTTCGTCGCCTTTTACGACTGGCAGAACATACAGGAGGCCTATTTTTTTCCCGGGCCTCCACAGGAATTATTATTATTATTATTATTATGCTATCTATGGGATTGTGGAAACACGACATCTATTATCATTAGGCAAACAGTGTAATTCTAAACTGAACATTCCGCAATTAGCGGTGCCTGGATGAATCATGCACAACAATATCTGTCAGAGGGATAATGCACTTTAGGTGGAACAGCGCACAGGACTGACGGCGTGTTTATACTATATGCGCTGTCCACCAGACAGGGACTAGTTGCGAGTGGAGTAACGCGCCCGTTACAGACTCCAATGTACATGTGTACACGTATCGAATTTTCTCACTGTAAACGTGTAAACCAGTGTGGCAGACGTATGGCGTACACAAACGATGAATATGCGGATATGCTTCTGATCCTTGGTGCATCTAATAACCGGGCTGCATTTGCCACTCGTAAGCATGCAGCTAGATATCCTTTTCGACTCCATCCAGACAAAAATGTGTACCGTCATTTGGAGCTGCGCCTTCAGAAGTCAGGCTCTCTCCTTCCACCATCATGTGACAGAGGTCGTCCACAGACTCGCTGTATTCCAGCTACTGAGGAAGCTATTCTGAAGGTTATACACCAAGAAACTCAGCGAAGTACACGTAGCATAGCAAGGCAGCTGTGTGTCTCACAACGCATGCTCGTTAACGTACTGAACGAGCATGGGCCTCACCCTTATCATTATGCTTTCACGCAACACCTGCATCCTGCAGATCGCCATCAGTGGATGCAATTCTGTGAATGGTTCCAACAACAACAGGAAGCCAATGACGACACTGAGAACACTGCAGCACATTCGGATGAAGCAGCATTCACTCGTGAGTGTGTCTTTAATACGCACAATGCCCACCATTGGTGTGAGGTTAAGTCGCACGTCACCCGCGACCGTGGATATCTAGTTCGATTTGTTATCAACGTCTGGGCCAGAATATTGGACGACATGTGTTTAGGCCCCTACATGTTGCCTGACCGGTTGACTGTAAGAAGGTATCGTGCATTCCTCTCAAACTATCTGCGTGATGCGCTGGAAAATATTCCACTACATGTTCGGCAGAGAATATGTTTCCAACATGATGGTGCACCTCCACACACTGGAGTTAATGTGCGTCAGTATTTGGACAGATCATTTCCAGGAAAATGGGTCGGACAAGGAGGTCCAGTTGTATGGCCACCGCATTCACCTGACCTAAATCCCTGGGTTTTTTCTTCCTGTGGAAACACCTGGAGGGTGGCGTAGCGAACTGATAGAGAGATATTGTTCGACGTGCTGAATGTTGTGGGTTCGAACCTAATAGGGTGCTTTGAGATTTTTTATTTTTAAATCTTTACCGAATTTACTTTGATTATAACGTTTATTTAAATACGTGACATAAATGTCATTTTTTATTTATATACTTTGGCATGTCATTATAATATCATATGAACTTCCTTATTTGCGCTCGTTGTTACTTCCTATCAGTCGTTTTCCGCTTGCGATTGTTCATGTGATTTTGATTGTTTTTATGTATTAGCGTCGACTTCATTTTGTCCGTTTTGACATGTCATGTTTTCGTACATGTTACTGCATTCATTATTTCTATTCCTAATTGTGGTTGGATCTCTTTCGTTTACATCTTCATCTGCGTTATTTTTTCCAAAGTACAACTAGAATTTGTTTTAGATATCTGTATGACGACTTCTGTCTACAACAACCACGTATTGTAACAAAAAATTTTTGACGCCACTCCTCAGTCAGCATCAATAGATTATTTCGCATTTTGGCTTTCAACCGATAGATCGCCCAATTCAAATGTTCCAGTATTATGATACAGGAATAAAAATAATGCACGTAATTCGTACAGAGATTCCAATAGGTAAAACAATGAAAGGAAGAAAAATTGATGATACATGAAACGTTACTACGAAGATTAACATGACGTTACAAAGAATAAAATTAAAAAAAAACATTACATTGAAAGAAAGTAATTGCATACAAATAATGACCAACGTAATTCTGATAACGAATTATAAACAAATACTTCAAATCCTCTGATAGATTCGAACCCACAACCTTCTGCAAGTTACAAATGTCCTTTAACCACTACGCTACGCAAAAACTTTCTGCAGTACTATTATCTTTATGTACTAGATTATCACGTGGGCCCATCCGCGTGAATGGCTATGGGTTCGGTTCTCGCTACCGTCCAATGCTTTCCCTTTTTTCCGTTTCTGCTAACCAAATGAAGACCACCTCTGGCGACACGCCTTTGGCGGGCTACTTGAATTTGTGTTCTTTTTTCCAACGCGCCATTCGAGAGTGGAATGGTAGAGAAGTAGTATGAGAATGGTTCGATGAACCCTCTGCCAAGCACTTAAGTGTGAATTGCAGACTAACCATGTAGATGTATTATTTCGGATGTCGGAGTGAATAAGAGAACAAATGAATAGTGTATGAAAGTGTTACATGAAGCACTTACTGATAACTTCATGTGTGAAAGCGTGGAAATAGTTATTACGGAATGATGATGTAAGTGATGGAACCGATGCAAATGCCGAACAACCAGTTTCCACACAGAAGAAAGGATTTTGACTTTTCCTTCATATAATGCGGATAAGGACATTCGATTATTAATTTAATTTTTTTCTTGTATTAAATTTCGGAATTCGAAAATTAATTATAGCGAGGTCTATGGTTGACTAAGTATGGGAAGAAGGTGATTATACACACTTGCTCACGAATCACGAAGACTTTGTGTAACAAGGAGAGTGGAAAATACTGCGAGCAATAACTATGACGGAATAGCCAGTGAACTTACATTTGGTTCAAAAAGGTTCAAATGGCTCTGAGCACTATGGGACTTAACATCTATGGTCATCAGTCCCCTAGAACTTAGAACTACTTAAACCTAACTAACCTAAGGACAGCACACAACACCCAGCCATCACGAGGCAGAGAAAATCCCTGACCCCGCCGGGAATCGAACCCGGGAACCCGGGCGTGGGAAGCGAGAACGCTACCGCACGACCACGAGATGCGGGCAACTTACATTTGGTTCTGGAATGTTTGCAGCCATAATTTTCGGACAGGTGATTCGTAGGTATGAAGTGAACTCTGCTTGTTAGCGTGGACGTGAAGTATGAAAAGGTAATGCTGTCTGAGGAAAACAATTTAACATCTTGTAGAACTGTGTAGTGAAGGCCGCACTTGGCAGCGCCAACTTTTTTTTCATTTTTTAACTGATAATATAACGCAGTTGAAATGCTAAATTTCCACTCACTGTACAGAGTAGCTCCGACTTTTTCTAAAATCATTTCTCAAGTGTCATAAAGACACTGTAGATGCTGTCTTCTTTACTAACATCTACTGTTGATTCATAAACGTTGAGATTCTCTAGGAATCTTATCGAAGCAGTTGCACAAATTATTAGTCTGAACTCTAAGCAGACAGACATAAACAAGGGCGAATCAGGAAGTCATTGCCCCGATTTTTTATTAGTCGAAATGAGGTGCATACAGTTAATTACAAGTATACGTTCTATTCTATGTACCTTACATTATTTTTCCACACCGGTTCAAACATTTGTCCCGTGCAAGCACTATATTTGAGATGTCCCTCTGGTGGAATTTTTTCGGCTGACTGCAACCACCGTCGGCTGCTGTCTTGGCTTCATCGTCGCACCAAAGACGTGGATATTACCAGGAGCGAAGTCTGGACTATATGGTGGGTGGTCCAGACTCTCCCAGAGAAATGATCGTAACTTGTCGGCATTTCTGACTGCCACTGGTAGCCTAGTGTTGTCGTGAACCATAACGACGTTGTCCACAACGGGAATACTTCGACGCTTCTTCCTGATGGCAGTCCGCAGACGGTACAGTGTGGAACAGTAACTGTCAGCATTGATGGTAGCTTCTCGTGGCATGGAACCCAGCAGAAGCGATCCACTACGAAACCAGAAGGCTGTTAACATCAGTTTCCCAACAGATGGCACTGGATGGACCTTTTTTTTTGTCACAGACGAACCCGGATGTTTCACACCATGCTCTGCTCCTTCGATTCCGGTCTGAAATGCTTATCCAAGTTTCATCGCCCGTAACAATATGGTGCAGTCACCCTCCCCAGCATATAGCTGCACATTATTCAGTTAGGCAATAATTCACTTGCCTTTCATCATTTCATCCAACACCTTTTTTTAAAAAAAAAAATCTTTATTCTAAGTACATCATAACTCACTACCTAAGCTAATTAGTGGGTCTTAAGTTACTACATTAACAACTGCAGCTACATACTTTCTTTAAAGGCTAATACTATGGACAAGGTTAGTGTTAGCAACTGTTCTACTGTACAAGTATACAGAGAAGCTGTAATCTCTGCAGCGTTACTAGTATGCCAGCAGGTGACTGGCCTGCCCACCGAGCTAATCCCAGTGGGCGTCCCCCTGGCACTAGGCTGGCCCTAACAGCTTAGGCACCCACCGACAAGAAGCCTTCCGGCACCCTAACGACCCGTAAACGATATTGTAAAGACTCCCATACGAAATTCAAAGCTCGCAGGAAATATCCTTGAGTTGCACACGCCGATCCGCTTTCACCATTGCATCCACGCGGGAAGCGTCGTCAGTCAGCAACGACCACAGCCTCCCCGAACGCTGATTGCTACCCACGTTTTTATGGTCTCTTGCAAACTCATAACACCACAACCTCACAGTTCTCACAGCCAGACACTTTTCCCCGTACAGGGGCTACATTTCCCTGCGAATTTCGTCCCTAAAAGACGAATCATACTTCGTTGCTCTACGATGTGGATATGTGAAGCATAACCGCCACTTCAACTTCTGCGCCGCGGAGATACCGGCAGATATGCCCAGGCTAAAACTTTCTAATTCGTCCATGTAGGTGGCTAAGAGAAACACAACGCCGTCCACACCGCGTAAACTGCGTCAATAAACATTTGCCTTATGGAGTTATCGGTGGACAGTGTCGATAGATACGGGGTCTCGAAGATGGGGCTATTGAGCTGTGCAGTCACTTTAGCCGCCGTAGTTTTTTTTTTTGTGACACTATTCGTGTTAGCGTACAACCATCTCTGTCATCTAGTTTTGATTTGTGCCCACTATTACGTTTACACGATGATGTCTTTCCATGTTTTGTGTACGCCTGTCATGACTGTTGAAACAGTTGCTCTTGAAACATTCAGTAAGTTGGCTGTCTTGGTTACTGATGCTCCAGCTAATCGGGCCCCCACAATCTGCCCTCTTAGTAACTCTGTTAGGTGTTTCATTGCACGTCGACAGCGGCCTTTGAATGCAAACACGAAGTGTGCACTACTCGTAAACAACCTGCACTGATGCCTAATCCGTACTGAACACGCACAGTCCAGCACCACACGGGGCTTATATCCCTGTACATACATACACATAGTTTTATTGTAGCGAATTTCCCGGCTTAGCACGGGTAACAGTATGTATCTATGGCCACAGATCTAGATAGCATAATGGTAATTTTGTTCACGGACCAGTATATAGAGTTATGATTAAAATTCAGAGAACAACGTTATGTAACTGAATGTTGGGACTCAGCGCAACCCGCCTACCAATGCGAGCCGGACATCAGAGGCGTCGCGCAACTGCAGTTCATCCTATTTCCACGAAATACAGGGCGCCACAGACAAACGGGCAAACGTGTGGCGGCAGCCATATACCGTTGACAGCACCGCGGGACTGGTACACCGAGCTGTAAACGATTTCTAAACGATTTCGCCGTTTAATAGTCATGGTTCAGTGGAACGGTAAACAGTGTGCTTTTGGCATAAAAATGTGTTACAAAAACAGTGATTGTTCGGAAAATCTACAGAGGAAGTTCCGATTTTTCGTCAACTAAGGCTTTGCCCAAGTACGCGTATGTCATATACATTGCACAGACATGTATATATCTGACACTCTGCTGTATTATACTATACGACTCTAGAGAGGATGTTAAATTTATCTCTGGTATTCAGCTGTGTTGAATGAACTTTCAGCCCTAAAACACTGACAAAACCTTGGCTTGCTGTAATGCTCTGTCTCTTTACACAATAAATAGCACCAACAGACAGAATGCACTTCATACTCTTGAAGTATCGCACCTGCTTCCTCACAATCTTTTCCAGCAGTCACTATCCCTCTCCATATCCTTCCTGCCTCCTCCCCCTCTGGCACTCTCTCTATACCCCCCTCCCCCGTATCCGTCCACCTCCACCTTCTCCTCCCCGTCCATCTCCTTCTCGTCCAGCCCCCTTTCTCTGCCCATCATCCCACTATCATCCCCACCACTACCCCAATGGAAAGCTGATGGTTCTTTACAGTATATCTTCCCATATAATATACTACATCGCTAGGTGGGCACAAGACGATAATACCATGCGTCTCGTTTCCTCATATTCGTGTTCTCTCTGGAGAGGGAATACAAAGTAAAGCTGCGATCATTAAGTGATGAATGCAGGGGATTATGGTAAAGGGACTTAAACAGTGTGAGATATGGAAGTTTGGATCGCTTCGGTAGGCGTGCACGGATAACCGAAATGGTTAAGACGAAAGCTTGCGGTAAGCGGGAAACTCGAGTCCGAGACCTGGTCTGTCACAAATTTTCATGTCACTAATAGGTAGTAAGATACACACATCAAGAAAATTTTTGAATCACCTCGGTTTCGAGAGTTCCGGTACCTGTACAGAAAATTGGAAGAGAGATTAACATAGACATCATTGAAACTTCCTGGCAGATTAAAACTGTGTGCCCGACCGAGACTCGAACTCGGGACCTTTGCCTTTCGCGGGCAGGTGCTCATTCTGGATAGACATCATTTCCGCTCGTTTTATTGTTCATGAAAACCGCACATTGCATGTTGTACCACCATGCAGCGAGAGATTCAGAGCTGGTGGTCCAGATTGCTGTAAGACACCGGTACCTCTAATACCCAGTAGCACGTCCTCTTGAATTAACTGTATGCACCTCATTTCGACTAATAAAAAATCGGGGCAATAACTTCCTGATTCGCCCTTGTTTATGTCTGTCTGCCTAGAGTTCAAACTAATAATTTGTGCAACTGCTTCGATAAGATTCCTAGAGAATCTCAACGTTCATGAATCAACAGTAGATGCTAGTAAAGAAGACAGCATCTACAGTGTCTTTATGACACTTGAGAAATGATTTTAGAAACATTTATACTGTATTCGTTGTGGCATACTATCCTGAAGTTTATCAAGGCACTGTTGGTCCAGAGTGTCCCACTCCTCAACGGCGATACGGTATAGACCCCTCAGAGTGGTTGGTGGGTCATGTCGTCCATGAACAGCAGTTTTCAATCCAGCCCAGGCATGGTCGATAGAGTTCATGTCTGGAGAACATGCTGGCCACTCTAGTCGAGCGATTTCTTTATCCTGAAGGGCGTCATTCACAAGATGTGCACGATGGGGGCGCGAATTGTCGTCCATGAAGACGAATGCCTCGCCAATATGCTGCAGATATCGCTGCACTACCGGTCAGATGATTCCATTCACGTATCATACAACCGTTACGGCGCCTTCCATGACCACCAGCGGCGTACGTCGGCCCCACATAAAGCCACCCCAAAACAGCAGGGAATCTCCACCTTGCTGCACTCGCTGGACAGTGTGTCTAAGGTGCTCAGCCTGACTGGGTTGCGTCCAAACAAGTCTCCGACGATTGTGTGGCTGAAGGCATATGCGACACTCATCGGTGAAGAGAACGTGATGCCAATCCAGATCGGACCATTCAGCATCATGTTGGGCCCACCTGAACCGCGCTGCATAATGTCGTAGTTGCAAATATGAACTTCGCCATGGACGACGGGAGTGAAGTTACGCATCATGCAGCCTATTGTGCACAGTTTGTGTCGTAACACGACATCCTGTGGCTGCACAAAAAGCATTGTTCAACATGGTGGCGTTGCTGTCTGGGTTTTTCCGAGCCATAATCCGTAGGTAGCGGTCATCCTCTGCAGTAGTAGCTCTTGGGCGGCCTAAGTGAGGCATGTCATCGACAGTTCATGTCTCTCTCTCTCTCTCTCTCTCTGTCTCCTCCATGTCCGAACAACACCGCTATGGTTCACTCCGAGACGCTTGGACACTTCCATTGTTGAGAGCTCTTCCTGGCACAAAGTAACAATGCGGACACGATCGAACCTCCGTACTGACCGTCTATGCATGGTTGAACTAGAGACAACACCAGCCGTGTACCTCCTTCCTGATGGAATGACTGGAACGTATCGGCTTTCGGACCCCCTCCGTCTAATAGGCGCTGCTCATGCATGGTTGTTGTCCGCCCCTGGTAGCTGAGCGGTCAGCGCGACATAATCTCATACCTAACGGCCCGGGTTCGATTCCCGGCTGGGTCGGTGAGTTTCTCCACTCCGGGACTGGGTGTTGTGTTGTCCTTATCATCATCATTTCATCCTCATCGACACGCAAGTCGCCGAAGTGGCGTCAACTCTAAAGACTTGCACCAGGCGAACGGCCTACCCGACGGGAGGGCCTAGCCACACAGCATTTCCATTTCCATGCATTGTTGTTCACATCCTTGGGCGGATTTAGAGACATCTCTGAACTGTCAAAGTCGATCTTCAGGGGTTATGGGAACCGGGGTGATGCAAAACTTTCTTGATGTGTATATATACGTAACACATCTGATGCGAAGATATTCACATTCATCTAATTTATTTCAAATTAATTTCGGACGGCTGTTCTTCGTCATTAATGTCTGGTCATCCAGGCAGGCAAGTACCTATGTATTATATTTGAATTCTATAGCAAACCGACGTTAAAGACAATAGTCTGTAATTTTTGCCATGTCCGTTTTTTGTTTTTTTTCCTCTCTTATTAAAGTGACACGTAGCCATGAACAGTTAATCACAATATCAGGCTACGAATGTCAGGGCGTATCTAAATATTCACTTGCCAGATGGATGGATTCGTCGCTTATCAGAAGCAGGTATCATCTGCATACGGTCACATTCCTCACTCGATTCGCTGTGTGATTTCTTCCATTGGAGTTTCTTCACCAACCTGCCTCCACCATCAGTGACACTGCCATAAATGATAAGTTGTCTAAAACAGTGCACCTGACCTGCTTGAGCGTGTTTTGCAAGTACTAGATCAGCTCCTGGACGTGTATCGTTTTACAGATGGTGCATGCATCTGTCGTCGATGTATAACTTTCAAATTTCCCCCTGTAATATGGTGATCAGATCATGATCAGATAGTGCTACTAAAAAGATAGGCTTAAAAATGACCCAATAATCTGTAACGGCTCTGTACTTGCAGCCTTATACAAGAGAGAACTACAGTAATTCCGCTGCGCCTGTCACAAGCCCGAGGCCTCACCATACAAGAGGTGAGGAAGGAGGAGGACGAGTAAAAAACTCGTTAAGAAACTAAGGTTCACCTGGCCAGGGTGGTAGTACGTTGTAAGGGCTCCTTGCTAGGACTACAGTGAAGACCTCAACGGTAGTGAAGGTGGTGGGAATAGTTCTCGGTACGGCGGAACTAACGGAAGAGGCAACCAAAGGAAAAAAAAAAATCCACTTGGCGTCTGTCTTGAAACAAGCAGCTAAATGGTCAGCGTCTGTCCACCAGTGATGCGGCTGAAAACCGTTCCTCAGAGCTAACAACCTCGAGTAGAATCCTTAGGGGACTTGTTCCCCTAACCCAACAAACAACAATGGATACGCTCCTTGTAAGAGATTTTATCCCAGGGAGTAACCAATCTTCAATTTCTAAGGAAATTAAAAGTAGGCATTTGGATTCGGTGAGGGGGGGGGGGGGGGGGCTACAGCAGGTTGCGAAGGATGAGTCGGAGCATCCTGAAACTTGCCGTAAGCAAGCAACAAATAAAATTAAATACAAAAATATGAACTACTTGGCAACTTTCAACGTAAACTCACTTCTAAAAACAGGAAAAGTTAAAACGTTAATAAATTTTATAAAACGAAAACATATAATGATAACAGCACTCCAAGAAACAAGGTATACTGATGAACATTCATTTGATTCAGAGGGATTCAGAATCTTTAAAGGGAAGCTGGGAAAAAGAGTTATGAAGAATGTACCCCAATTTGGAACAGTATTCATTGTAAACCAAAACATATTAAACTCGATAGTAGAATTTGAATCTATCAATGGAAGACTTTCTACATTAACCTTCAAATCAGTAAACAAACTGTATACCATTGTAAACACATATGCACCAACAAATGCGAAAAACAGAACACAAAAAGAACAAACAAATTTTTTGGCAGGAACTGTCAAACACCTTAGACCAGATTTCATCCCAAAACAATAATATTGCTGGGAGATTTTAATGCTCAAATCGCAAGAGAACGTCATCACCGATCCATAGTAGGCAAATTCCCTGCACATAAAAGAACCAATGCAAATGGAGAAAAACTTATTAGTTTATGCAGAGAACATGACATAGTTCTAAAGTCTACATTTTTCAAGAAACTCCCTAGGAAACAAACTACATGGGTATCCCCGAATCCAGTCTGTGGGGAGAAACAACTTGGCCATGTTGCTGCAAGCAGACACTCTACATCAGAGATACTCAATGTAAAAGTTGCTAGGAGTGCAGGTTTAGATTCAGACCACTATCTATCGATTGTTAGATTCAAAATTAGGCCAATATATAAAAGAAAGCGCCAATATCAACTAAAAAAGTTTGACACTCAGAAATTAACTAAGGAAGATAATTCCAGGACACTTTTGGAAAACAGAACACCTAAAACATGGGAACTACTTCAAAAAAACATAGTACAGACAGCAGAAGAATCCATTCTCCTTACCAAAAAATAGAAACATGCCTGGTGGAATGATGAGTGGGACGAACTAATCCTAACAACGAGCTTGGAACATATGGGATGCAAATAAAAATGATAAAAATACGAACTCCCTAGAAGAAGCCTGGAAGTAAGCATCAAAAGGGCTTAAAAAGATCAAAGTACAATACATGAAAGACCAACCAGCATCAATAGACTCCAACTTCAAACAGAACAATGCTAGGGACTTTTACAAAACTTTCAAAAGTAACTTATAGGAATACACTCCACCTAGTCTAATTTTCACGGACCCAAAAACGCAGAAAACTGCATACAATAGCATAGAGAACTGTAGAATACTTGCCGAATACTCGGAAGAACTACATACACTCCTTGAAATTGAAATAAGAACACCGCGAATTCATTGTCCCAGGAAGGGGAAACTTTATTGACACATTCCTGGGTTCAGATACATCACATGATCACACTGACAGAACCACAGGCACATAGACACAGGCAACAGAGCATGCACAATGTCGGCACTAGTACAGTGTATATCCACCTTTCGCAGCAATGCAGGCTGCTATTCTCCCATGGAGACGATCGTAGAGATGCTGGATGTAGTCCTGCGGAACGGCTTGCCATGCCATTTCCACCTGGCGCCTCAGTTGGACCAGCGTTCGTGCTGGACGTGCAGACCGCGTGAGACGACGCTTCATCCAGTCCCAAACATGCTCAATGGGGGACAGATCCGGAGATCTTGCTGGCCAGGGTAGTTGACTTACACCTTCTAGAGCACGTTGGGTGGCACGGGATACATGCGGACGTGCATTGTCCTGTTGGAACAGCAAGTTCCCTTGCCGGTCTAGGAATGGTAGAACGATGGGTTCGATGACGGTTTGGATGTACCGTGCACTATTCAGTGTCCCCTCGACGATCACCAGTGGTGTACGGCCAGTGTAGGAGATCGCTCCCCACACCATGATGCCGGGTGTTGGCCCTGTGTGCCTCGGTCGTATGCAGTCCTGATTGTGGCGCTCACCTGCACGGCGCCAAACACGCATACGACCATCATTGGCACCAAGGCAGAAGCGACTCTCATCGCTGAAGACGACACGTCTCCATTCGTCCCTCCATTCACGCCTGTCGCGACACCACTGGGGGCGGGCTGCACGATGTTGGGGCGTGAGCGGAAGACGGCCTAACGGTGTGCGGGACCGTAGCCCAGCTTCATGGAGACGGATGCGAATGGTCCTCGCCGATACCCCAGGAGCAACAGTGTCCCTAATTTGCTGGGAAGTGGCGGTGCGGTCCCCTACGGCACTGCGTAGGATCCTACGGTCTTGGCGTGCATCCGTGCGTCGCTGCGGTCCGGTCCCAGGTCGACGGGCACGTGCACCTTCCGCCGACCACTGGCGACAACATCGATGTACTGTGGAGACCTCACGCCCCACGTGTTGAGCAATTCGGCGGTACGTCCACCCTGCCTCCCGCATGCCCACTATACGCCCTCGTTCAAAGTCCGTCAACTGCACATACGGTTCACGTCCACGCTGTCGCGGCATGCTACCAGTGTTAAAGACTGCGATGGAGCTCCGTATGCCACGGCAGACTGGCTGACACTGACGGCGGCAGTGCACAAATGCTGCGCAGCTAGCGCCATTCGACGGCCAACACCGCGGTCCCTGGTGTGTCCGCTGTGCCGTGCGTGTGATCATTGCTTGTACAGCCCTCTCGCAGTGTCCGGAGCAAGTATGGTGGGTCTGACACACCGGTGTCAATGTGTTCTTTTTTCCATTTCCAGGAGTGTATTAAGAGTTTTATTACAAGTTTCACTTCCACTGAGGCAACTCCAATTCAATATACAAAATAAAATCGTTGAGGCTGTGTTAAACTTTGGCTAAAGGTAACACTGAGGAATACAACAAACTCACAGTAGTTTTTAATCTATAATCATAGTGCTTTAAGCCAAGCGGCCACTGTAGCTAGTACTACGATATTTTTAACTATATCAAAATACATGACTTGTGCGTAGTAGTTGTCAACCAATTATGAATGTGAGTTCGTGATTTACTAGAATGCAAAATCATCCAAATGTAAAGCCGCTGATATCAAATTTACTGGTGAATAACTCTCCTCACTTAAAATACAAAAAAATTAAACTAATACTTTTTGGCGACAAAACAGACACTTTTTTTCAGAACAGGAGACTGCACTGCTTTACACTAAGAAAATGCTACGAGTAATTTTCAAAATTAGCGTTGAAATTTTGGAGTAATATTTTGAGCCTGGACATGGCAGCAAAAATTATAAATTACAAGACGTGATAAATTTCCAGGAAATAATTTAATGGAAGGATTATTTTTAATTCCAAGGATGACATTGTTGGTATTACAGAGGCAGAGAAAAATTGTGTAACAGATTTTCACTGTATACTGTTGGAGAATGTTGTGGTAGTGTAGAACTACACACACATCAAATTTCCTTTTATTTGCAGTTTTACCAAAAACTTAGCGAGTAATCAGCTTTTGCCTCCCCAGTTTGTGAGCGCCGCCTGTCAGTGTCCTGTATCATATCGGGTGTATGTGCAACGCACAAAGCATTTGACCAAACATGGGAGGAAAATGTTTCTAACAGCCATAATTCTAACGTACTATTAACGGGTTTTGAAAACAATTGTGGACTCTTCGCACTATAGTTACTGCTGGTTTGAAACATGCCGCTGCAAGAATTAGACAGCGTACTAACCTGTAAGGTAACTTTTTTTTATGGCTACATGAAGTCACTACGTAGAATCATCTGTGTAATCGAGGTCAAATAAACACGCACTCACAGTGCAACTCAGAAGAGCGCGCTGCGCAGCTTGTGTACACTATTCAAAAATGGCTCAAATGGCTCTGAGCGCTATGGGACTCAAATGCAGTGGTCATCAGTCCCCTAGAACTTAGACCTACTTAAACCGAACTAACCTAAGGACATCACACACATCCATGCCCGAGGCAGGATTCGAACCTGAGACCGTAGCGGTCGCGCGTTTCCAGACTGAAGCGTCTAGAACCGCTCGGCCACAGCGGCCGGCGTATACTATTCAATCTTAGAGCGTCAGCCCATTTTTACTTTACTGTAAGAGGGGTGGTCAGCACGGGAAGTTGTCCGCGGAATTGGCATACACTACAGCGATGTTTTTCGAACACTGAAACGCTGTCGTGAGGCACGTAACACTGAAGACGTGCGTCGCACTGGCAGCCTGCTGAAACCGCTACCTACCCACTATGGCTTTTTGGAGCCACCTAGGAAGCTGTGTCGACCCACACCATCAATGTAGCCTCTAGGCGTCTATTAGGAACGACAGTAAAATCTCACCAGCTAGGTGGTGCATGAAGGAGGTGGGCATGGGAACACCTGGAATATAAGCTATATCAGTGGCGTCGGGTTCTCTTCACCGATGGCTGCAGAATTTGTATGACACCTGACGATCATCGAAGACGAGTGTGGAGGCAGCCAGAACAATGCCTGTCTCAGACATGCAGCTCTACACGTTCAGCACGGATGTTGATCGGTCCTGTTTGGGGCTGATATGTATGGATATTGGACTCTCTCTCTCTCTTCTCTCTCTCTCTCTCTCTCTCTCTCTCTCTCTCTCTCTCTCTCTCTCTTTCTTTTTTTGGGAGGGGGGGGGGGGGGGAGTCATCAGTCTTTTACACACTAAATGATCTCAGGAGAGGACTCCAAAACAAGATCCGAGACACTGGAATTTTGGAAATAAACGGGACTGTCGTGGGAAAAATGGGACGAATGGACACACTAATCCAGATGTCTACACACAATCATATAATTTCTGTAAATTACTGTCTCGGGGCTTGTTGCCGCGGAGCTGGAGCCCGACAGTGCCCTGAACGAGCTCCACCGGGTTCAGACCAGGCAAATTTGGTAGTTAGAACATCAACGATAGTTCACTATCATCCTTCATAAATCACGGTGGTACGATTGTGGTATCGTGACGCGTACAGTTATCCTGGTGGAAAATGCTATCGCCGTCCGGAAGACGTCGAGCATGAAGTGATGAAGGTGGTCCGCAATAATTTACAAGCAATCCACACCAGTCACTAGCATTGGCCTCACGTAAACCCAGCTGAATGTCCCACGTAGCCTA
This sequence comes from Schistocerca piceifrons, assembly GCF_021461385.2. NCBI lineage: Eukaryota > Metazoa > Arthropoda > Insecta > Orthoptera > Acrididae > Schistocerca > Schistocerca piceifrons. The sequence continues at coordinate 616,829,591 of NC_060149.1, forward strand.
ACGGTGCATCACCTGGCGGCTCCTAGACGATATTTCGAGCAGCCTTGCGGCTGGATGATGTCGTATCCGGACACGACTCTCTACCTGATGTCAGAAGAAACGTGACTAATCCGATCAAAAGTAATCCATGATATGAATCAGTGATCGGCAAACTGGAGATCGCGAGCTGCTAGCTGCTCTCGAGGAAATTTTCGGTAGATCGTGGTAACGCTCACGTTGGCTAACCTAGACCGTGCTAACGACAATAGCCTGTTTCTACAGCGCAAATGTCGTTGTCAATTTTGTTTTGTTTTGCTTTGCTTTAGGGCGCAAAAAACAACTGGGGTCAAAGGCGCCCAAGTCAAAATTATAAAACACGAAGACAGACAGGAGTTAAAAAAAGGACTGTATGTAAGTCCCAGTTGACATAAGAGAAGACAGCTAAAACGGGCACGTGGAGAAAGGGCTACAAACCAGACCATACAGAAACGGAAGTCCAAAATTAAAAATTAAATGGCCTTCGCCACGATGGTGGTGCAGACACATGAACAAAGCACCCATAGTCGAGTTTCGGACGGACAAGAGACCGGTACAAAAGGAGGAGGGTGGTTCGATCGGCATCCCAGGGAATACTATTGAGGACATGTGGGACACTGAGGAACTGCTTGCAGCAGGCTGCCAGGTTAATACACATGAGAGGACCAAGAGTGTCTCCTGTCGAGCATAAGCCCCAGGAATTTCGTAGTGTCAACGAACGGAAAGGCAACGGGCCCAAGATGTAAAGATGGTGGGAGAAACCATTTGCGCCGCCAGAAATTCATACAGACGGTTTTGTCAGTGGAAAAGCGAAAGTCATTGGCGATGCTCCATGAGTGAGGACGATCAAGACAGCGCTGAAGATGCCGCTCAGTGAGACAGGTCCGTGGAGAACTGCAATATATGACAAAATTGTCAACAAAAAGGGAGCTGGAGATGCCCGGCGGGAGACAGGCCATTATAGGGTTAATGGCGATAACAAAGAGAACGACGCTCAGGACGGAACCCTGAGGCACAGCGTTTTCCTGGATAAAGGTGTCCGACAAGGCACAACCCACACGCAACTTGAAAACTTGGTCTTTTAAAAATTTCTTAAGGAAACAGGACAGGCGGCCACGGAAACCCCACGTGTAAAGAGCACGGGGGATAAAAGATCTCCAGCAGTTGTCGTAGGCCTTCTCCAAATCGAAAAACACGGCCACAGTCTGGGATTTCCGCAGTTGACGTAAGTGGTCAAAGTAACGAGATGGTCAACTGCAGAATACCTCGTTCGAAATCCACACTGTGCATTCGTTTGCAGATTTTGAGACTCGAGCCACCATACCAGTCGGGCACGAAACATACGTTTCATGACCTTGCAAACGCAGCTGGTAAGAGAGATGAGGTTTTTGTCCTTACCGGGTCTAGGTATGGGTATGAAGGTGGCTTGACGCCAACTTCCGGGAAATGTACCTACCCTCTGGCCAGATGCGGTTGTACGTGTTAAGCAGAAAGTGCTTGTCTGCAACAGAAAGGTGCTGCAACAACTGAATGTTGACGGCGTCTGCCCCTGGGGCAGAGGATCGAGATGAACTGAGAGCATGATCTAGTTCCCTCACAGTAAAGGCGGCATTGAAGCACACACGATTCGGAGAAGAGATGGGTATCGCCCGAGCCTCCTCCGCTCGTTTCCAATGGAGGAAGGCAGGGTGATAGTGGGAAGAGCTCGAAATGTCCGCAAAATGGCGGTCCAAGGTGTTGGAGATAGCAATAGGGTGCACGATGACATCGTCTGCTACTGTCAGGCCGGAAATTGGGGTATGGATCTTGGTCCCAGAGAGCTGTCGGAGGTTGGCCCACACGGCAGAGGAAGGTGTGGAACTATTAAAAGAACTAGTGAACGAAATCCAGCTAGGTCTTTTGCTATCCCGAAGAACTCGGCGACACTTTGCACGCATCTCTTTATAATGAATGCAGTTTTCCAACGTAGGGTGGCGGTTAAAAACGCGGACAGCACGTCTCCATGCGCGAATTGCATCGGGGCATGCCTCAGTCCACCAAGGGACTGGGACACGACGAGGAAAAAAGGGTGTGGGAGGAATGGAACGTTCTGCAACAGTATGGATAACGTTTGTGAGATAGTCCACCTGGTCATCACGACTGAGGAAATCTTGTTTTGCGAAAGTCGCCAGGGAGGAGTAAAGCTGCCAGTCAGCCTTAGTAAGCTGCCATTAGGGCATGCATGTGGAGGGGGTAGGAGTCACCAGACGTAGAGCATATGGGAAATGGTCGCTCGAGTAGGTGTCAGACAGAATGGACCACTCAAGACTATGGGCAAGCTGAGCAGTGCAAAAGGATAGGTCCAAATGGGAATAGGTGTGCGAGGAGTCAGAAAGGAAAGTGGGGGCGCCACTATTAAGGTGGAAGAGGTTAAGGAGGTAAGCCAAAAGGGCGCCTCTCTGGCAGGTCCTGAGAGAACCCCAAAGAGGATGATGCACATTAAAGTCACCGTGTTGTAAAAATGGGGGAGATAGCTGCCCAATAAGCTGAAAGAAGTCTGCGCTGGTGACATCGAATGACGGAGGGACATAAAAAGCACAGAAAGGAAAAGTCAGGTTGGGAAGGGAAAGGTTAACTGCAACAGCTTCAAGATGGGTAGTCAAGGAGATGGGTTGACAATGAAGTTCTCCCGTATGAGCAGCGTGACGCCCCCTGGAGATGGAAGGCCGACCTCAGGGGGAAGGTCAAAACGAACCGGTAAGAAACGTGAAAGCTCAAAGTGGTCATGAGGGCGCAATTTCGTTTACTGAAGGCAGAGTACACGGAGACGCTGCGATTCTAAAAGCAGCCGTAAATCCTCTTTGTGGACCGAAGGCCGCGAACGTTCCATTGGAGGAGAGTCATGATGAGGAAGAGGTTTAGGGGTGTCACCTAGGTGGCTATCGAGTGACAGACTGAAGAGTCGCTACGACTAGAGATTGGAAAACTGCTTCATCCTTAGCAACTAGTTCACTGGTGATTGCTCATTTTGGGAACTGTTCGTTTTTACTCGTTCACCGTTCAATGTCCGTGATAAATGGTTCTTATGAAAAACTGAAAATTAGTAGCATAGGTGAATGAGGATGGAAGGCGCCAAGAGGGGGCACCTGCTTCCCCTCTCTACTACAGAGTTTCTATTCATTACAGAATTCTCACACACTTGAAGCAATGTTCGTGATCGTGCAGGACCTCTCCTTTTGCCAACTGTAGCGTTATGTGGCTGATCGCAGTGAAACAATATAAGACGGCGCACGAAAAACCGGCCCCGAGTAAAGACTGCTCGCCAATTACGCAAGACTTGTTGACCGCTACGAGCACAATAGATAAACACGTAATAATTTGGCAGTAAAAAGAAAAAAGCTAATGCACACTTCGAAACAATAGATGACGATTGGTGGGCGACAATGAGCAGTCTAGTATTCGGGCCGATTTTTCGTGCGCCACCCTGTACCACTCAAATAACATTGTATTCTCTTCGCAAAATGTGGCACCAGACACTCGATTATAGAGCGCGGGCTTCAGTCGGTTGTAAGTCGGTCTGCCTTCCATAACAATGAACATGCTGTTTTACCTTGGATAAAAAAAAAAGACGGAAAATGGCCACTCATGAGGTGCCCTGCCGACTTCCTTTGCATGTGTAATAACAAAAAAACCTTGCCCTTTTGTAAGTATGTCTTCTGCCATTTATCGAAATAGTGAAGTACACGTAATTTTTATGTAATTTACGTAATTATAAAGTACATTTTAATTACCTGTCGTGGAAGCTGAATTTAATAAAACAAGAACCAAAGTCCAGAGTTAAAAAAAGGTTTGAAACAGATCTAGAATGGGCGCGCACAGCGAACGAAACGAAAAACAACTCGATACTGAACTAACTAGGAGCAGTGGGCAGTGGAACTGCGGCGAGTGGCAACGCTAAGAAGGACGAGTCCGCCCGAGGGAGACCGACACTGTCGGGTACGAGATCGGCCGACGTGCCGTTGCGGGAACGAGACCGACCGTTTCTTGTTCCAAAGAACTATGAGCAGAAAGCCGCGACCGAAGCGAACTGTGAAAGACCGTTGCTTAAAATTCGATCCTCGCTCCTTCCGTTCACCTTTGTGAACCGTTCCTTTGGACCCGTTAATTCGCGATCGACGCATCTCTATCTACGACGGCACCGAAGCAGGAGGATCCTTCCCCATGGAGTCCACAGAAGCATCGGCTTCTTTGTGCGGTCGGTCTGTGGAGTTCAACACTGAAAAACTGTTGGTGGTGCGCACCGCCGACATGGAGGCCGGCCGGGTTAAGGTATCACGTGGCGACATCGTCGAAGAGGATCTTCGAGTTGGCAAAGGAGAAGACCGTTTGCCTTTGGTGGACTTCATCGAGCCTTTCCGGTTAGAGGAAGACTTGGGTATTGTCTGGCTGGAGGGACGGAGGAAGTCTTCACAGGAGTATCCTCCTGTCCTTCCTGGCCTACCGGTTGTGTAGCTTGTGGCTTCGCCCCTTGATGCGAGAGTTTGATGGCCTGCACAGCTGGACGGGGGGGGGGGGGGGGAGGGAGGGGGGGAGGGGGGGGAGATACTACCTGTAGACTGGGCGATTTCACAACCTCAGAGCTGAATTGGATGTCGCATGTCTGCAAGGCCATGTCCTTCATGAAGCGGGGGCTAACAAGAAAAGAACTATAGGTGCCAGACGGGAGAACGCAGGGTTTGCGACTAGCCACGGACTTGTGAGCGACTGGGTAAGGCACGTTTTTTCCTTTACCCGGATCTCTTGGACAGCCCGCTCATCAAGATACACGGGACAATGCCGAGAGGCGGCGGCATGGCCGCCAGTGCAGTTGATACAGTGGGGAGAAGAAGGCGGACAATCGCCTTCGTGCGCATCCCTACCACAGGTTACACATTTGGCTGGGTATCAACAAAACGTTCTAGTGTGGTTGAAACGATGACACTGGTAGCAGCACATAGGGGTTCGGAATGTACGGCTGGATTGTGAAAATTTCATAGCCTGCTTTGACCTTGGACGGAAGCACCACTCTATCAAAGGTGAGAAAAGGAGTGCGGGTGGGCACTAAGGAGGAATCTACCTTTTTCATTACACGATGGACGGCTGTGACACCCTAATCAGAGAAGTAAAACTGGATTTCGGCCTCGGTTAGATCGTCGAGCAGCTTAGTGTAAATGACACCACGGGAAGAATTTGAAGTTCTATGGGCCTCGACAAACAAGGTAGCCGTGGAGAAGCGAGGCGGCAAGCAGTTGTGGTTGAGAAGCAGAAGTAGTCTCCAAAAGCAAAGTGCCATTTCATAAACTAGAGCAGTATTTCACAGGGCCGGCAATTGCGTCAGCACCTTTCTGAATAATAAACGGATTTACCGTGGCGAAGGACTGGACTGACGTCTTAAGTACGTGAGACGACGAGGAACCGTGGTGCAGCGGGAAGGGTCTTGGAATCATTAGCCTCATTACGTTTAAGTTTCGTAAACGTTGACTGTGAAGATGATTGACTTATTGCGAGGAAATCCCCCGTGATTGGCAGCATCTCCGATGGCGCGCTCCTCCCAACTGGGGGCCTCCTTCACAAGGGGGCGCACCAGCCTTAGGTGACTGTTCTCACCTCACAGACGTACCAATCGGCAATTTGGGAAGGTTGCAGCTCAGGCAATCACTCCTCCCTGGGCCTGGCTTGTACAGGAAGTACGTGTGAACTCTACTTGTCTACCCGCGGTTGGGATTTATGCGTTACCCCGTCACCTGTTACGGGCCAGACGCGTGGGGCAGCCTTCAGGAGTACACAGTGAGGAAGAAGAAAAAGAGAAACCTCAAACACCGAAGCGGAGGAACGAGAGGAGCAGGGAAACAAAGAAATGAAAAGCGAGCGAAAAACAATCGTGAGACTATTCTTACGTCAGCGACAGACAATGCATAACATTCCCAGTCACACCCCAGACATGTTATCGAAGGGAGGGGGAAAAAATAGCAAGAGGATAGACATGCAGCACGGAAGTGAAAAAATGCTGGAAAGGCTGGGTCCCCGTGGTAGCCAAGCACGAACCCGCCAAAGAGTGGCGAGCCCCTGGGGGCCGGGGGGAGGTTGTCAGTCAAGAATACTACATTGCCGGCTTCATAGTAGTTGTAATTGCCTTAGGTTGTGCACGTCATGTTTTTCGTATGTCAGACATTTGCTAACTTGGATAATTCCATTTTCTGCATTGATACTAGGCTAGGTTTGTTCTAATGATGGTGTGTTAAAGCAAAAAAACGTATCATTTTAATTTGGAATGGCAAACAGGTTACTTCCCTACCCAGGAAAGTTTTTTTTTTTTCTGCCCCATGCAAGTGTATCAATTGGGAAGAAAGGGAACGTCGAACGTTACTTCAAGACTGCACACTCATGCACTGAAAATAATTTACCACTGGATTCTACTGTAAGGAAAGAGAGGTAACGCAGTTAAAATCCGAACTTAATGCTCAACGATCAACTTTTTTAAAACCATTAGACAAGAATAAAGCAGCAACTGAGGAGTCATTCCGAGTTTCAAAAATTACTGCAAAGAACAAGAAACTTGTTGTAATGGCGACCGCAACGGTCGCGGTGTTGAACTGACGGAAAACGCGGCGGGACCCGCGGAGCGGCCCGCGAACACCACCACCTCGGGAGAGGACGGACACGATCAACGAAGAACAGAACGAACAACAACAAGATCGAAACAACGGACTCGCAAAAAAACCTAACAACCACATCCACTCGTACACAGAACAAGAATGTAAATAAGCTGTCTAAGGCGAGGCGATATATCCAGAGACGTACGCAAGGTTAGACTGACTGGCTGAGCGAGAGGCAGGCGCTTAAATACTCTACCGGGGGCGCCGCTATTGGCCGCTGGAACCACGTGTTCCACTGCGGCGCCCTCTCACTAAATGCGGGCCAGAAGGCGCGCGCCGCCACAGCTTACGGCGCGATGGGGGTCTTCGACGTCCATGACGTCTGGTAGGGATTCAAATTCCGCGGCGCGCGGTGCCAAAAAACCGTATGAAAACGGTGTCACCGCGCGTATACGTCCCCACCGTGGGAGATGCAGGATAAGCAACACTACCACGACGTAAGCACACCGCGTTTGCTGTCTACCGCATCTCCCGAAGAGGCGTGAGAATCGCTGCAGTTGGCGCTGCCATCCCGGGGACCGATCCTTCCTCAGCCGGTCACTTGCCGACTGTTCATCATAGCAATATTCCTCCGTCTGTGCGTTATAAAGGACGCCGCTCGGGCGATGAGAGGCAGTCCGCATCGGTAATCGCTCCGGGCCACGCGCCGATCTCAACCAGTTGTCCCTCAATCGTATCTTCCTTCGCCCCAGCGTAGCCCTTCGCTGAGAGTCGCGTTCGAGTTCTTCCCGTTCAACCCGACGCCGGCCGCGTCCGCAACCCGACCGAGGGAGTTCGTATCTCCACATCGTCTGCAGCACTGGTAACGCAAGTAGTTGTGTGTATAGAAGTGCCTTCTATTGGTAATTAGGAACGATCAGCGGGAACGTTCACCGTCGTGCCATTTGTCTTTGAGACGTGCTCGACGTAAGATCAACGCGTCACGAGTGCGACCGACAAACTATGGAGGCCGGGAAAGAACAACAACGAGGTGTAGTGCAGTTTTTGACAGCGGGAGGACTTCGGTTTATTGGGAGAATTTTAGGAAAGTGGGCTTCATCGGTAAAGGAGACCCCATACAGGACGTAGTGCGACTTATTCGTGAGTACTGCTCAAGTGTTTGGGATCCGCACCTGGTAGGACTGAAGGTAGACATCGAAGCAATTCAGAGGCGGGTTTCTGCATTTGTTACTGGTACGTTCGAACACCACTTAAGTATTACGGAGATGCTTCGGAAATTGAAAAGTGAATCCCTGGAGGAACATTATTTAGAGAATGTAGAGGACCGGTACTTGAAGCTGTCTGCAGAACTATTCTGCTACTGTCAACATACGCATCGCCTACGGACCACGAAAATAGGATACGAGAAATTAGGGCTCGTACAGACAGCAGTCATCGTTGTCGTCGTCTCCCCCCTCCCCTATTTGCGAGCGGAGCAGGAAAGGAGAAAAGAAATGACTAGTAGTGGTACAGGGTACCCTCCGCCTCGTAGCATATGTTGGCTTGCGGAGTACGTCGGGATGTAAATAAACGATTTTGAAAAGGTCGGGTGTCATTGAAAAGCAGCAGTCCGCTAGGACAGGTTCATTACGCCATTACTCCTCTTATCATTGCTGCGGTGGATGCTGGCGTCAGGAAGACGGTGGATGTTGGGCATCCGTCACGATACTGCTCACGTCGTCATGAACTGAAGTTTCGGAAAATCTGGGCGCAGTGGGTTTCCCACAGCCTGACGGAGAAGCAGACATCACTGCAGCAGCTGGAACGCTATCACGGTAAGGAATATAGTTTCCAATATCCCGTATTGTCGCGGGAGACGAAACATGGTGTCATCATTTTGAGCCGAAGAGCAAGCGTCAGAGCCAAGAATGTACGTACATGGATTCACTCCCATGGAAAAGATTCTAAAGCCGTCCACGCCAGCACCGGGAAAGTCACGATGATCTTTCGCTTTGACTACAATGGATTGTTGTTCACTGATTTTCTAGGACATAGCGCTACAATTAATGCACAGCGATATGTGGACAGCGCGCGAAATGACCAGACATGTTGACGGACGGCATCATTCTGTTGCAGAATAATGCCCGTCCACATGCTGCCGACGTCGTTTCGACTACGCAGCAGACGTTTTTCTGGGAGGCCCTTACACATCCTCCATACAGTTTGGATTTATCTCCATACGAATGCCATACTTTTGGAACCATGAAGAAGACATCTGTGCCCGCCGAATTGCTTAGGACGAAGAGGTGCATGGTTCCGTAGGCAACACCAAACATTTTTCCACGAAGGCACTAACCGCCTTGTCTCACAGTGGGTAAATGTACTGTGAGTTACAGAGATTACTTTTGAAATTGTTTTCTCACTTTTTTCCCATCTGCCTCGTTTAATTTGACTACTCCTTATAAGTGAAAATGAAGTTCATTTATACTTGTTGTATGGAGCACGTATACTGGCGTGGCTTTCTCGACCATGACAGAAAATACGAAAAATTTAGATCAGGATGCCCGGATGTGGATCTGAGCTGTCGTCTTCTCAAATGAGAGTCCAGTGTGCTCACCACTGCGCTACCTCGTTTGGTAAGGGTACTCTAACAGTAACGATCACTGACTCTGGTAGCAACTGCAGAAGGACTCGATGAGCAAATAATAAATAGACAGTACCAATATTTCCAGTACAAGGTTTTAACATCGTATGTGCCGTTCGAGGTAACAATAAAACAATGAAGAAACAAGTACTATCAAAAGTAAGGGGTCAAATAACTGGAATTTATTGACAACACATTGACACCGGTGTGTCAGACCCACCATACTTGCTCCGGACACTGCGAGAGGGCTGTACAAGCAATGATCACACGCACGGCACAGCGGACACACCAGGGACCGCGGTGTTGGCCGTCGAATGGCGCTAGCTGCGCAGCATTTGTGCACCGCCGCCGTCAGTGTCAGCCAGTTTGCCGTGGCATACGGAGCTCCATCGCAGTCTTTAACACTGGTAGCATGCCGCGACAGCGTGGACGTGAACCGTATGTGCAGTTGACGGACTTTGAACGAGGGCGTATAGTGGGCATGCGGGAGGCAGGGTGGACGTACCGCCGAATTGCTCAACACGTGGGGCGTGAGGTCTCCACAGTACATCGATGTTGTCGCCAGTGGTCGGCGGAAGGTGCACGTGCCCGTCGACCTGGGACCGGACCGCAGCGACGCACGGATGCACGCCAAGACCGTAGGATCCTACGCAGTGCCGTAGGGGACCGCACCGCCACTTCCCAGCAAATTAGGGACACTGTTGCTCCTGGGGTATCGGCGAGGACCATTCGCAACCGTCTCCATGAAGCTGGGCTACGGTCCCGCACACCGTTAGGCCGTCTTCCGCTCACGCCCCAACATCGTGCAGCCCGCCTCCAGTGGTGTCGCGACAGGCGTGAATGGAGGGACGAATGGAGACGTGTCGTCTTCAGCGATGAGAGTCGCTTCTGCCTTGGTGCCAATGATGGTCGTATGCGTGTTTGGCGCCGTGCAGGTGAGCGCCACAATCAGGACTGCATACGACCGAGGCACACAGGGCCAACACCCGGCATCATGGTGTGGGGAGCGATCTCCTACACTGGCCGTACACCACTGGTGATCGTCGAGGGGACACTGAATAGTGCACGGTACATCCAAACCGTCATCGAACCCATCGTTCTACCATTCCTAGACCGGCAAGGGAACTTGCTGTTCCAACAGGACAATGCACGTCCGCATGTATCCCGTGCCACCCAACGTGCTCTAGAAGGTGTAAGTCAACTACCCTGGCCAGCAAGATCTCCGGATCTGTCCCCCATTGAGCATGTTTGGGACTGGATGAAGCGTCGTCTTACGCGGTCTGCACGTCCAGCACGAACGCTGGTCCAACTGAGGCGCCAGGTGGAAATGGCATGGCAAGCCGTTCCACAGGACTACATCCAGCATCTCTACGATCGTCTCCATGGGAGAATAGCAGCCTGCATTGCTGCGAAAGGTGGATATACACTGTACTAGTGCCGACATTGTGCATGCTCTGTTGCCTGTGTCTATGTGCCTGTGGTTCTGTCAGTGTGATCATGTGATGTATCTGAACCCAGGAATGTGTCAATAAAGTTTCCCCTTCCTGGGACAATGAATTCACGGTGTTCTTATTTCAATTTCCAGGAGTGTATTTGCTTCTTAAGTACCAAAATTTATTTTCAAATGAAACGGGCTTTTTGAAAGACGACGAGAAACTATTACAAGATGACGAAATGTTACGAGATTTTTGAAGGCCTGTGTGTAGTAAGTAGAGCACCTCAACAAAATGAGACAGAAGTGTCAAATCCATGTCCCTGTCACTAAAATGATTATATAACGTGGTAGCCGATATTAAAAGATGTGGCAGTAACTAACAGAAAACCGCTTGCTATGACGACACTAATACCATGTACTGGAAGAGAACACATCTGTGGACAAATATAAAGAGTTGTTTAAGAATGGAATATTACGTAGATGTGAGAGTATACTGTTACGTAACAGGATCTAAGCCAACAAATTATGAATAACTAGTTATGATAAAGAATGCATGTTCTCGTTTACTGTTTGGAAATACTGCATATGCCAGTTCTCAATGGCCACCTTATTAAGAATGAATAGGACGGAGTATCAGGACTAGCGAGGCGTTTAAAGGGCGGTGGACAGGTGTGTGCTTCGCGGCTAATTGCCTTTTGGAACGCGCCAACCAGCTGTTCGAGTGCTGACGAAAACAGGGATGTCATGGTGATGTAAACGTGAGTGCGTAACAGTATGAAATGTTTGTAAACAGCGCATGTACATAATAACACTATAATGTGATGAGATGATCTCCTTACAAAACCGTTTAACTAAACATCATCATTTAAATGTATAAAGATAGTGAATGACCTAATTAATCTGGGAATTTTAACATAATTTATATGCCATTTGGACAAGGAAAATTAGTAAGATTTATAGGCGCTATGGCAAATGTAAAATATACTTTGAATACATTATCTAAAATACACTCACGTACGGAAAAAAAACAGAACACCTCGAACGACTAGAGACAGAACGTTCATATTCACAGGACATGTACATTAGTATATTCTGCACAAATGAGTAGCATTTCAGGCACCTCGGTTCAGCATGTGTCCTGCTGCCTAGAAGGCACAGGGTCAGCCACGGGTCCTGATAACTTGTTCAACGCTTGATGGCATCGACGAGCATAAGGCGCGAAGTGGTATAGCCATCCATGCTGCATTCACCGGGTTCCAAAATTCATCTGCGGTGGTTGGCACTGAGTTACAGTGCTGCACCCGTTGTTTCACCACACTCCATACATTTTGGATTGGCGAAAAGTCTGGTGATCTGGCGGGCCAGGGCAAAAGGGTGACATCTTATGACATCAAGAAAGCACATGTTCGTGCACTATCTTGCTGCAAAATGGCGTCTGGAGTGTTGTGCTGAAAGAGTATGGCTATCGCTCGCAGGATGTCATTAACGTAGATCACGCTGGTCACAATGTCCTGGACACGCACCAACTGTGATTTATGGTTGTACCGAATAGCACCCCGCACCATAAGGCTTTGAGTTGGTGCTGTATGCATAATGCGAATGCTGTCACTGTGATGCCGCTCCCCCGGTCTACGGCGAACTAAAATGCGGCTATGATTTTCAAACAAACAAAACCTGTCCCCAGTGACGTCGTTTCACATACAATTGCCGTCGAGAATGACTCTACACATTCGTCAACACTAGCATCAATTTTCCGGATGGATTCACCACATTCTCGCATACCAATAATGCGCGCTCTTTCAAACTCCCTGATTTGACGGTGTGGTTCGCGCATACGTCGGTGAGGCATCCTGCACCTCTGCTCAAGTCACGCTGTTACATTATCTTCGATTTATAGCGACAACGAGAGAGTCGCAGGCACATTTTACCGGTACGTGGTGTTGCGCCTCGATATCGATGTTGAAATGTTTCAAATGTTAATCATTTCTGCAGAACAAAGTACACGTCCTATAAATGTGGACGTCCTATCTCTAGTCATTTAGGGTGTTTTTTTCGAACGTATGTTTACATATATTTATTTGTTATATGTAATGTAAATGTACTGACCGATACATAGAAGCACGGGAAAAGACGAGGCCCTGACGACCAAGTTAAAATCAGAGTACCAGTCAAGGAAAAAAATGGCATCCAAGGTTGTGCGATGATGGCACCCATGCGTTAATCACGCTGGAATCACAATACCAAAGATCGCCATATTTATGAAGAAGGTGAAAAGTGGTTAAAAAATTCACAGTAGCGTGTGTAATGAAATATCGACCGCAGAGTTGTCAGAGCTTCGTGAAATAAATGTAATTAACGGCAACGCGCAGAAGATGATGATGATGAGTGTGTGTGTGTGTGTGTGTGTGTGTGTGTGTGTGTGTGTGCGTGTGTGTGTGTGTGTGTGTTATAAACGGCTATGTGCCGAAACCAAAGGCATTATAAAAAAAATATTTGTGTGTAATAATAGGTCACCAAACAATGTTTATATGGATTAGTATCAGATGGTATCCAGGCTTCGTAAAAAGTGAGTGTATGTTATTCTTTCTATGAATGGTGAGTGAAAAATACAGATTGACATGATAAACACCAACACTAAGTTTGACGGCAGCAATTGAAATTTTCCGTGACGTACAATATGAAAAGAAAAAATAATTATTTAATAATGATCAATAGCATTTGAATACTATTGTCATCTCAAGGAAAAAATCAATATGAATTTGTATGAAGTTTTATTCTTCCCGCCCACCATACGCGAATGGAAATGGAAGAAATCCTAATACGTGGTACAATGGGAAGTAGCCTCTGCCATGCACTTCACAGTGGTTTGCAGAGTGTTTATAAAGATTCAGACATGTTATTAGCATTACCTTGAAAATAAAAAAAGAGGATTACCTTCACATAGTTATTTCGAAAACTGGCACACGCAGTACCACTGTCATCACCAAAAACTGAGCAGCGTTTCATTATCAACTGCACCTTCAGAAACGATTAAGCTAAGTGACTTAACTGTAATAAAATGTACTAATTCTCCGGTTCTGTTTGTGGAAATTCTATACAATATGAAAATCAACTTGTAAACACGATACGATATTGCAGTGCTTGTGATATTTCGAATTAAGATGCTATGTTCCTTCGGACTTGCATGCATGACCATTCTACCATCAACTGTAGAATGGAATGACGTCAGCCGCCAGGGTGGTCTCGCGGTTCTAGGCGCGCGGTCCGGAACCGTGCGACTGCTTCGGTCGCAGGTTCGAATCCTGCCTCGGGCATGGATGTGTGTGATGTCCTTAGGTTAGTTAGGTTTAAGTAGTTCTAAGTTCTAGGGGACTAATGACCACAGCAGTTGAGTCCCATAGTGCTCAGAGCCATTTTTTGGAATGACGTCAATGAAAATTGTGACGGACCGGGACTTGAACCCCGATTTCCCGCTTATCGCGAGTGATCGCCTTACCATTTGGCTAACCGAATACGACTCACGGCCAGACCAAAATTACCAAATTTCGACAACCATGTTTCTACAACCTGCACTCGTAACCCATTATGTATAATGGATATACACTCATCAGCCAGACCATTATCACCACCGACCTGCTATCGATATAAACCCATCCAGGCGAAAGCGGCGTCACCTGACGAGGAATGACAGCTAACCAGACACATCCACGGTGCATGTAGTACCAGTAAGGGTGCTGTCCACGTGTAGAATGGAGAAGGCGAGGGGTCTCTGAAGGCAGATTGTGATGGGCCGGAAGCTCGGCTCGAGCATTTCGGAAACTGCACGATTTATCGGCTGTTCGAGGAATGCTGTCGTGTCTTCAATCGAGGTGAAACCACGTCCAGACGTCATAGGGTTTGGCGGCTACCCCTCATTACGTATGTCCGACGCAGTAGGCTGGGCAGACTGGTAAAACAAGACAGGCGGCGAACTGTGGCGGAACTAACAACAGACATTAATGCTAAGTAGAATACAAGTGAGTGAGAACACACAGTGCACCCAGCACTCCTTACGATGGGTCTCCGCAGCCGAGGACCCATGCATGTGCCATTACGGCGTCGGCAACTACGCCAGAAATGGGTGCGCGACAATCGACAGTGCAATTTGGCACAGTGACAGAGTGTTGCATGGTCTGATGAATCCCGATACCTTCATCATCATGCCGATGGGAGGGCACTAAATTCGTCGTCCTCCGGGAGAACGGCTCCTTGACACCTGTACTACGTGACGGAGACAAGCTGGGAGTATCGTACACTGGTTGCACACCACGTACACCCCTTCATGACGATCGTGTTTCTCGGCGGCAGAGGCATTTTTCAACAAGATAATGCGCCATATCACAAGGCCAGGAGTATGATGGAGTGGTTCGAGTAACACAGTGGCAAGTTCCAATTGATGTGCGGGCCCCCCCAACTCGCCAGATATGAACCCGATGGAGCACATCGGAGATTTGATTGAACTTGGCGTCAGAGCTTATCGCCACTCTCCCCGGAATTTACGAGAGTTATGGTTCAAATGGCTCTGAGCACTATGAGACTTAACATCTGAGGTCATCATTCCCCTAGAACTATTTAAACTTAACTAACCAAAGGACACCACACACATCCATGCCCGAGGCAGGATTCGAACCTGCGACCGTAGCGGTCACGCGGTTCCAGACTGAAGCGCCCAGAACCGCTCGGCTACATCGGCCGGCTTACGAGAGTTAGGTGCCTTGTGCGTGTGTGTGCGTCACGACGAGTCGCCGCTGTTATCCGTGCTAAAGGTGGACATACCGGCTATTAGGTAAGTGGTCATTATGTTCTGGCTGATCAGTGTATGTATGTGCATGTATAATACATGATGGATGTACGATTGAAGATTGTAGACACATGGTTGACGACATGTGGAAGTTCGGGTATGGCCCTGAGTCGTGTTCGGATAGCCAAATGTTAAGGCGACTGCTCGCGCCAAGCGGGAAATCCGGGTTCGAATCAAAGTTCGGCACGAATTTTCTTTGTCGTCATTCTATTATACAGCGGATGGTTGTCCATATTCGTAAGTGCGAACACATTTCATGTGTTTAACAGCGGTTGTAGTTACCGCAGGTCCTGTTTCTTCGGACACGCATACATGTCCGAAGTAACATTACATCTTAATTCAGAATAACACAGGCACTACAATATTGTACTTAACCGCAGACACTGGGCGAGCGACTTTCAAGTAAAATGACCCCCTGTACGGGAATGTACATAATAGATATAGGAGTACCGACTGCAGACATGCGTCTGGCAGTGAGTCGTGCGTGGTCGGATAGCCAAATTATTAGGCAACCGCTCGCGATAAGCGGGAAATCCTGCTTCCAGTCCCAGTCCGGCACAAATTTTCATTGTTGTCATTCCATTATACAGCTCATGGTTGTTCATACTCGCAACTGCGAATACATTTCATGTAAACAACCCCACGATAAACTGCTCAAACGCAGACAGACAGCACTAAGAAGCAGAGTCTCTTTATAGCTGACAGCACTGGAAATATTCGCGGAGATTTAATCTTCTATGGTCTCGAATTTATGCGACAAAAAAGAAAGTTTCCTTACAAAGGGAGGCAAAATTCACTGCGTTGCGAAGAAGACAACTGCAGTTAAACATGACTTCTGCCGTTATGTCGTCGCACTGTGAATTGGAGGAGTGGTTAGCATTACTGAAACCGCATTTGAGCGGCGTTCAAATCCCTGTCCAGCCACACTAAGCAGGTTATCGGTGATCTCCATAAATCGATTAAGTAAAATGACTCCTCTGAATAGGGCAGTATCAATTTTCTTTCCTATCCTACCCTATACTGTCCTATCCTGTCCTGTCCTAAGCGACGTTGTTCCCCGTGCCTAAATCCCCCAATGTCAACTGGACTTTCAACCCTACTGTTCTCTTTCGAAAAAACCTAGTTTCACGAACATTTGCTATGATTTTGTTTCACCTACACACCGTTGGAAAAGAAGAATGGCCGGCCGCTGTGACCGAGCGCTTCAGTCCGGAACGGCGCTGCTGCTACGGTCGCAGGTGCGAATCCTGCCTCGGGCATGGATGTGTGTGATGTCCTTAGGTTAGTTAGGTTTAAGTAGTTCTAAGCTCTAGAGGACTGATGACCTCAGATGTTAAGTCCCATTGTGCTTAGAGCCATTTGATTTGAAAGAACAATGTAAACAACAGGCCGTACGGACTGAGAGACTATTTTCTATATCCTGTTCGTCCATATAGAAGGGTGGCCAGAAATATGGAAACACCGCGAGAAACGCATACATGAACATAAATGCAGATGCTAGCCGAGCTTGCATGTTGCACTGTTGTATTTGACCATGAACGGCACCTGTGCAATGTCCTCAATACGTTGCAAGTTTCAGTTGTGGTCAGTACATTTTGTCGGGGCTAAGTGAATTCGAATTGGTGCGAACAGTTGGTGTTAACATAGAGTGTGCTTCCGTAACCAACATAGCCAAAGTGTTTGATGTTTCAAGAGGCATAGTGTCAAAAATTTATACTGAATATGGAAAAAGCGGAAGAAAATCCCTGCTAAGTCAATACGCAGACGATAGCGTGTGCTGAGTGGTTGTGACAGATCTTCACTGAAGAGAACGAGAACACTGGACATCTCAATGTGAACACTTTTCTAAACAGCCTTCTGAAGCAACTGATCTATTTCACCGAACGCAAGAGGTCAAAATACTTCGATTCGGGTAACTAGTTTCCCCTAAAACACGATATTTTAATTACCATTAATTAATTAATTAATTAAAGCATCGATAAATAAACATCGGCAAACTTTGTAATATTTCGTCCAGACACAGTGCGATTTCAGTTTTTTAATCCTCTGATCAAACGGAATCGACTGACATATATCACAACATATTCGGGTTGATTATTTTTACACGTTCTTAGGATTTTTGTATGTATTTAGCCCTGCCAACACCTTTTAACCCGGTTGACTCAATATATTACAGACACAATTTGCATGCGGTCAGTACCGGCAACTTGCGAGAGTCTCGAAGGGTCATTCGGACGTACTGAATTATATGTATAGTAGACCATCAAAATAACTTAAACGTATATTAAACTTAATTTGCATCACAAGACACGTCGTAATTCTGACGTAGGGCTTCTCAGGCGCTATGGAAATGATGTTACTTGCCACTAGAATAAAAGCAGCAGCCTCAGTTGAATGGGGAAGGGGGAATCTGAATAGCTGTGTAGATCGATTACGAACCGAGTACCTCCTACGTCAGTGCGATCTACATCGGCGGTGCTGAGCCTCACGCACATGAGCCAATACGTGCGGTTCGCTTTAATTGTAATCTCTCTGTAGACTCGCGCAGAAAGGCCCTCCGCTGATCTTATACGTGTGCCGTACACCAAACGCTTCATACTACTCCACAGAAAATAGTAGAGGGATGTCAGATCTGGCGGCTGTGCTGGCCATGGAGCTAGTCCACCGTTATCAATCCATTGATTCCGACATGCGACGTTGAGGTGATTCGGCACATTGACATGAAATTGTGCTGGAGCTCCATCGTGTTGCAGCCAAATGTCCATCGAACACTTAGTGGCACTCCATCGAAATGGGGACGCAAAACACCTCTAATAAATGTGAGGTAGATCGGTCCTGTCGGTCTGTTTGGCAGCAAATATGACCCAATGATATGGTCACCAATATCCCAGCCCAGATGTTAATACCGACCCTCTGCTAGTGATTCCGAATCACCTGCGCACGCGTATTTTCGTCCGCCCAAACATTCATGTGCGAGTTTAATATGCTATCTCCAGTAAGCGAGCATTCATGCATGAATAGGACCAAGCTCGAGAATAGTGGGAGAAGTATGCATTTTTGTAAACATCACTGCGAAAACCGTACTCGTCGTGGGTAGTCCTCCTCCTGTAATGCCTGGACTTTTTGCAGACAGTATGGATGGAGCCGCTATTCCTGGACAACACGCCATTCTACCCGTGTGCCACCTGCCGAGTGCTGGTGGATGGGTCCTCTTCGATCACTGTCAGCACGTCCTCGTCCAACTCTATTGTTCGAGCCGAGAGTGGACAACCCTACCAGAGGACGAAGTATAGTGTACACACTTCACGCAGAAAATACCTACGTGCAACTCTCTGGCTTCTCTGGGGTGTGTCTCGATGGCCACGAACGTGGAATGATGTGGGTTACGTCTGTTTGGAAAACTTTCCGCATACAACCTTGAAGCAACTTTACCATTGCAATTCGTTTTACCGTACACAAGCATCATGTCGGTCATTTCGTGTTACCGCTAGATGTCGCACTGCTGTCAAAAACGTTACTGTATTGGCAGACCACGCAAGCTCCGCAGTAGGCCTATATACACATTAAAGGAGAAACGACCCGTAATCGTATGGATTGGCCTATGAATGTTCCTCTGTCTGTTGGACCTGATTTTGTATCGTTGGTTCGATGGAGAGGGGCATGATAATCATACTAAAAGAAGAAGCGTCTTGTGGACGATGGGGACAGCATTATCTCCGATGGGGGTGAAAAACAGTAGTATTATTCTTTAAGCAGAACATCCGAGCACTGACCTTGACAGGTTTAGGGAAACCATGAAAAACGTAAACCTGGATTAGCGGCCGTGGATTTGACTACTTTTCCTCCTCATCCTCTGGAATGCGAGTCCGTTGCAATCTTAGTAAAACGATCAAAATTTACACTGGGCAGTATTTTTGAAGTACCCTAAACCAATTTATTTTTATAGCTCAACAGAACACTGTTGTGAAACGAGATGACACACAACATTTTTCAATTTCTATTACTGTAGTCGTTGTCTGCATTTCTCCATGCTAATCTACCCTGTGCAAGTTTCTTCATCTCTGCGTAACTACTGTCATCCACATCCATTTCTACACACACACACACACACACACACACACACACACACACACACACACACAATTACCAAACTGACTATTTCGTGATGAATGTATACTATCAACCGATCCCTTCTTTAGTGTACTAAAATGTATTTACATTCTTTTTAACAAGGTAAGCGGAAATATGACGTTTATTAAAATTACTAGTTACCATTAGATGACAAAACTATTACAACATATGAGTAAATTTCGCATGCCACAAATTGTCTCGAAACGAAACAAAATTTGAAATATTAAAACTCAAATAAAACATAGCGACTTCCTGAACAGACGTGTTATAAGGAAACCGCATGAACTGATTGCGTAGAATACTCCTACTCCACAAAAACAGTAACATTTGGTTGTGTCCAAACAAACCAAGAACGTGCTCTTTGTGAAGTTTGCTCTTTCTGTCGTATATTCTTTTATATACACCTATGCAAGAGTTAACAAATGTTCAAATGTGTGTGAAATCTTATGGGACTTAACTGCTATGGTCATCAGTCCCTGAGCTTACACACTACTTAACCTAAATTATCCTAAGGGCAAACACACACACCCATGCCCGAGGGAGGACTCGAACCTCCGCCGGGACCAGCCGCACAGTCCGTGCGTGACTGCAGCGCCCGAGACCGCTCGGCTAAGCCCGCGCGGCCAAGAGTTAACACAGTCTGCTGTATTAGTAACTGTAATTTAACAGATAAATTAGCGTGACTCGTTTCTTAAATGTTAAACTACACACAGGCAAAAAAAATGAGTGCAACACTTAAAACATGATATGGCAATACGAGGAACCATTTTGCAGTACTATCCAGGAAAATCTTTACATAGTTTGTGACAATAAACAGTAAAACGACAGTAGAAAATTATGTATGTACATGCAGAAAACAGACGCCTGGAAAATAGTGGCATGATTTGGCGAATGGGTCGGCACTGAGTATCGCCAGAATGTATACAAAAATTGCAGAAGTATGTAAGAGCGGCCTTGTAAGCACGAGTTGATAGGAGACTCAAGGAGACGACAAATGTTCGCTGGCGCTGCCGCTACCGAGTTCTACGAGACACTTTTTTGGGATGCCTCCCTAACAGCGGATATGTCTTTACGACAGAAACGAACGTGCGCTTCTCGTTTTTTCTGCTGCTGGCCTGGTAGCAACGGAAACGACTTCACGGCCCAGCCGCTACGCTCCTTAACGGCTGTGCTTCTAGTCAAATAAGGAAAATCATATAAGCAGCACCAGTTACATCATGAGGAGACGCCAAGTTTTAGCGACCTCAGATTTACACACACACCCAGCATAACATTCTAACGGTCGGATGCCACTATTTGTCATTAAATTCTCGCTAAACCTAATGCCTAGCAGAAAAGTTGCGCGCGGCATTTTTCTGAGACTGTTGAAAACTGTGTCTTTTCTTCTTTCAGATGGTTCAAATGGCTCTGAGCACTATGGGACTTAACATCTATGGTCATCAGTCCCCTAGAACTTAGAACTACTTAAACCTAACTAACCTAAGGACATCACACAACACCCAGCCATCACGAGGCAGAGAAAATCCCTGACCCCGCCGGGAATCGAACCCGGGAACCCGGGCGTGGGAAGCGAGAACGCTACCGCACGACCACGAGATGCGGGCTTTCTTTCAGATGATTGTGTGCTGTGTTTCAGCTGTGATGACTGCAACCAGCTCAGCATTTGCCAAGGCGGGAGTCGGAAACCATCAATAATACATCTAGTGAGCATAGTACCTTCTCGAGTACAAAATAATTTGGGTGCCGATATCTGTTAAATGATGGCCAAATTTTGTGATCATATGCTATTTTAGACATTCACTATGAGGAGCAGTAGTGTTGGAACACTGGAGAGAAAACTCTGAGAAGATTATGCACTAATTTCTTGGTCGAGTTACAGTATTATATGGACATTTGAAGTTACCAGCTAGGAGAGTCAAGTGATTAGAGCGGATAGTATGGCCAACAACTCGCGAGAAATAGTTCTAAATGCCTTATCCAGAATATCTTTTTAGCATCTAATCAGAGACCAGATTCGTGAAAACAACATGCTAGATATCCTGGTCACCGACAGATCTGAGCTTTTCGACTCGCTGGGGAACCATCAGAAATTCTCGTCACGGACTTCGATGAGTCTTAGGTATGTTGTTAGAGGGGCCTGTCCTAAGTACGTAGCTAGCGGCTTTTCATACAACGGCATCTACTCTCCGAAGAAATCGATGTTGAAATTTTATCCATACTTCCTATACACGTAACATTAAACATGTTTCGACCGAGTGAGCGCAGTTCAGTGCAGTGCCTGAGGTTCACGGTTAAGACGCTGGCCGTACGGATCCAGACCCTGCCTGTGATTTTTTTTTTCCAATTTCGCAACACATATCATTAAATAGTACATGTCATACAACATTATTCATAAACAGTCATTTTCAGTGCAGTAATTTCATTCACGAATCAGTCATTACGGCAATTTCTTCAAATGTTTATTCCGTTTGTGGTTCATACTTAAAATTCCAAGTATTTGGACAGCTCCGAAGAGTTCGCAACGATAGACTAAGTATTAACGGATGGGGATTTATTTCAGATACAGACGAAAGTACCCTCTCAAATTTTGACCTCTGACTATATACCGAACACCAATCAAACCAGCTGTCAGTACAAATCGATGCACATCACTCCCTTGTGTAACAAGGAGCAAAGCCGGCCGCGGTGGTCTAGCGGTTCAGGCGCTCCGTCCGGAACCGCGCGACTACTACGGTCGCAGGTTCGAATCCTGCCTCGGGCATGGATGTGTGTGATTTCCTTAGGTTAGTTAGGTTTAAGTAGTTCTAAGTTCTAGGGGACTGATGACCACAGATGTTAAGTCCCATAGTGCTCAGAGCCATTTGACCAAGGAGCAAAAATCGATATGAACAAAATTAGTCATTCCTTCACAGCACATTATACGATAATTGCGTCAGGAAAGAGATATTCTTACGTACGCAAGAACGATCCGGAGGATTTGATCGGACTGTTATAAATGGCTCTGAGCACTATAGGACTTAACATCTGTGGTCATCAGTCCTCTAGAACTTAGAACTACTTAAACCTAACTAACCTAAGGACAACACACACATTCATGCCCGAGGCAGGATTCGAACCTGCGACCGTAGCAGCCGCGCGGTTCCGGACTGAGCGCCTAGAACCGCTAGACCACCGCGGCCGGCGGACTGTTATAAAGAGAGTTGACGAATTGACTTATAAATTAAAAGTTGTATTTGTGACCTGCGCGAAATCAGCTAAGTTCACAGAAGTGCTGCACGATGAGTTTTTCAAATCTTATTTTTCCGTACATGGGACAAGAAATATTTCTATACATTACTGATTCGTGGGGACGGCAGACATCGTTCACTTGCTTTCACAGTAACGACCAACGTGTGGTTCAAATCCAAGTTGATCGAAAAAAGGACAGTATTTTTGAATTTAAAAGAACTGTATGTTCCGGTATCGCTTCTGAAAAAAGAAAAAATGCCTCTGCAAGCTACTACCTTTTATTAAACTCTATGAAGTTGTTTATCAGTTGCTTCTGTGACGAATCCCGAAATCTGTCCTACCACAGCACGCGATAGGAGCAATAGAGAGTAAGACGATTCTGTAAACTATTCAGTAACAAACGGAATGCACATCTGAAGAAAGTCTGCTGCCGCGCGGAGTGGCCGCGAGGTTTGAGGCATCATGTCACGGACTGCGCGGCACCTCTCGTCGGAGGTTCGAGTCCTCCCTCGGGCATGGGTGTGTGTTGATTTACTAACGAAATTAATACGGCGAAAATTACTACTTTTGAATAATTTTGCATGACATATACTAATTCATGATATTCTGTACGACGAAACTGAAGAGAAGTACACGGGCAGGGTTTGAACCCGTACAGCCAGCATGGCACCTGTAAACCGTAGCTCCCTGCACTACGCTCGCTCTAAAGGTATTACACGTTACGGATATTGGAGGTACGCATAAAACTTCAACATCGATTTTATAGGAACCTAATGTCAATCGCATGAATCGCCGCTAGCCAGGTACTCAGGACAAGTCCCTCAATAACATAGGGAAAATCCGTGGTTAACAGGTTTGATCATCCTCTCATCAGCACAAGCCAAAAAATCAGTGATCACAAGCCCATTGCAGCACCACTGAATACGGTTGTAAATACGAATATAAAGATAAGTAGAAAGAAATTTCTACATAGCAAAGGCAACAAGAAGCGTATTTTCAGACTACCTGAGCGGTCAGTATCCAACGTACTGTACAGTATGCCTTAAGACGAGTATGATGCAAGCGAAAATATGAGGTATGAGATAGATCCGTAGGTGTTCGACAGCCGGGTTAGAAATCTGCTCCGAAAACAAAGCGAGCTTCAACGTAGATTTAAACGCAGCCAAAGCTAGACAAATATTGAACAAAGCCAAAATTAGCGTACGTACAGTCGAATGTGAAGCGTTCGCCGAAATCGGAAGTAAAATTGTATCTATTTATCTGACAGAAAACCCAAAGAATGTTTCGTCTAATGTTAAATCAGTCAACGGATCCGAGCCATGTGCTCAGAAATTCTGCGACAATAATAGCATCAAAACTGAGGATGACATAGCGAAGGACGTAATACTAAATTCAGTGTTTCAAAATGTTTCACATAGGAAGATCGTACTGTGGTTTCTCGGTTCAGTTGTCGCACCTACTTTAAAATAACATATCGACATAACTGACCGCAGGGCAAGAGATCAACTGAAACAGCTTAATTGAGGAAAGTCTATCGAACCTGGTGGGATATCTATTTCATTAATTGAAATATGCATATACAAAACTGTACGAGGATCTATTTCTCTTCTGGCAGCAGTGTAACGTAGGTTGCTGGAGGAACGAAGCACTGATTGGAAAAAAAACTTAAGTTATTCCCGAATATCCGTCCACTGTAGTAATCAATATGAATTCAGCTAACAACGATCGTGCGAAAACAGGTTTACTCTGTTCGTACGCGAGACCCAGAGGACAGTAGATACCGGCACTCAGTTGGTGCAACGCTGTTTAACTGTTAGTATCGCACCCTCGTCTAATGAACAAGATACCGGCGTGCTGAAAATCAGACCAGCTTTGTGATGGGCGTGAAGATTTCCAAGTCAACAAAACATACGTTGTCATTCAAAACTAAGAGAAATCTTCAGACGTCAGTGTAACTTCGAGTGTACCAACAGGGTGTTTATCGGACTATTCGTTTTCACAATATTTGAAATACCTGCTAAGTTTATCAAATTAATTGAAATATGCATATACAAAACTGTACGTCGTATAAAGACACCTACATCATGAGAAAACTGAAATTTTGTAGTGTACACTGGACTGAGAAATAGGGGCGCCATTTCACCTATTTTACTTAACCTCGTGTTAAAGAAAATCGATAAAGACTTAACTAAAATTAACAAAGAATCTAACTGCAGTGGGGTGAAGATTATATGACTTGCCCACGTAGATGTGTAGCATTGGTATGTATACTACTAGACATTAAAATTGCTACACCAAGAACAAATGCAGATGATAAACGGGTATTCACTGGACAAATATACTATAGTTCAATTCTTTTATCTTGGCGGCTCGCGCATGCCCGCCCAGACGCGGGAGATTGCTGCGTTGCCAGTTGCACACGACTCACGCGCCAAGAGATGCAGCACCATAGTATAGCATAGTTCACAAGCTTACGTTTAGGGGGTAGCACGCAGTTCATGAAGTAAAGCCACCACGGCCGCATTAACCCTTTCGCTGCTACACAGACGTGCTCCCCGCATTCCGCGCTGTGCGCGATTTTGTCACTGCACTGCACGCCTGTGCCGACACATGGTGTTCCGACTGCTTTGACACTCTTGTCAGTCGATTCCACAAAAACTAGTTGGCCCAAAAATTAGATTTTTACACATCTTCTTGACTGATACCTTCCCCCCATAAATGACTGTATAACAATATCTCATTTAATTTAAGTACCACATAGGTGTCGTATGTAATATTGAGAAATGTTCCGTCTTTCGCGACTGTAATAAAAGTTTTATTTACACCAGGCACATTTGGCTTTATTTTAAAGCACTTCAATCAATGAAAGGTATGGCACACACGCAATGGTACTCATGTTCTCTTTCTTGTTTTTGTTCCACAGTCGCAGTTTTACCAATGGTATTGAAATATATTCCTCTTCTGCAACTGTAATAATCGACGTGTTATACAGTAAATTTTATATGAAATTTAGGTATCTTGTCCACATTTCATTCTCAACATTGTGGAAACTAAAATCGACCATACGGAAAGTATACGCTATGGACTTTTACCTCTGCAAACTCTTCAAAATTTCGTGCAATGGTTTACTATATTTAATGCTGCACAATAACTTGGTTGAACATCGAAACAAAATTAAGTCATTTATGGGGGGAAGGTATCAGTCAAGAAGATGCGTAAAAATCTAATTTTTGGGCCAAATAGTTTTTGTGAAATCGAATGATAAGTGTGTCAAAGCAGTGGGAACACCATGTGTGTGCACAGGCGAGCAGTGCAGTGACGACAAAATCGCGCACAGCGCGGAATGCGGGGAGCACGTGTCTGCAGCAGCGAAAGGGTTAATGAAGAGACAAAGCACTAGAAATTTCAAAAAAATTGTATTCAAACGAATAAAATTCGTGAAGTAAGACACTTCGATATTGTCTTTAAATAAAGAAAATAATAAGCACCGCAAAAGATTTGAACTCTACACCTTTCGCTTACTAACCCATCGCCTTAACCATTACGCTACCACAACTCGTGCCAAACGTAACACCACAAAGCATCTAACAGGTCACACAAAATACTGACAAACACTGTTTGTATGATTATGAATTACTCACACTTCGTCGAAGTACAATAGGAAATAAACAATTACTGCTGTTCTTTATTGCGAAAAAGCGGCTTGTGAGATTGATACAAACACCTTTCCTTGCTATCGCCTGAATTAGGAGTCTTATTGCTTATTTGGTTTAATTAATTAATAGAATATGAAGCAGTTGGCATAAAGAATGCTTTTTCCAAACTTTCTATAAAAGAATATCTGCTATCAAGACATTGCTTTTGTTCTATTACTTTATTTATGACTGAACGTTTCTAAAACTGAAGACACTCGTCTGTGCTCTGCAGTCGAGATCTGGCAACGTCGTTCTCTGTTCACTGGCTGACTGTGTTTTGTGACGTCAGATGTGCAGAACGAACCTAAACTCGGCCGCCAATATATATGACACGCACTTTAGAACTGACATGTCATTACATTTTCACGCAATTTCGGTGCATAGATCCTGAGAAATCAGTACCCAGAACAACCACCTCTGGCCGTAATAACGGCCTTGATTCGCCTGGGCATTGAGTCAAACACAGCTTGGATGGCATGTACAGGTACAGCTGTCCATGCAGCTTCAACACGATACCACAGTTCATCAAGAGTACTGACTGGCGTATTGTGACGAGCCAGTTGCTCGGACATCATCGACCAGACGTTTTCAACTGGTGAGAGATCTGGAGAATGTGCTGGCCTGGACAGCACTCGAACATTTTCTGTATCCAGACAGGCCCGTACAGGACCTGCAACATGCGGTCGTGCATTATCCTGCTGAAATGTAGGGTTTCGCAGGGATCGAATGAAGTGTAGAGCCACTGGTCGTAACAAATCTGAAATGTAACGTCTACTGTTCAAAGTGCCGTCAATACGAACAAGAGGTGACCAAGACTTGTAACCAATGGCACATACACGTTTCCAATGTGCGTTAACCGCGATGTCGCCAAACATGAAGGCGACCATCATGATGCTG
Organism: Schistocerca piceifrons; assembly: GCF_021461385.2. NCBI lineage: Eukaryota > Metazoa > Arthropoda > Insecta > Orthoptera > Acrididae > Schistocerca > Schistocerca piceifrons. The sequence continues at coordinate 616,857,069 of NC_060149.1, forward strand.
TAAACAGAACCTGGATTCATCCGAAAAAATGACGTTTTGCTATTCGTGCACCCAGGTTCGTCGTTGAGTACACCATCGCAGGCGCTCCTGTCTGTGATGCAACGTCAAGGGTAACCGCAGCCATGATCTCCGAGCTGATAGTCCATGCTGCTGCGAACGTCATCGAATTGTTTGTGCAGGTTGTTGTTGACTGAGGGATTGAGACGTGGCTGCACGATCCGTTACAGCCATGCGGGTAAGATGCCTCGCATCTCGACTGCTAGCGATACGAGGCCGTTGGGATACAGCACGGTGTTCCGTATTACCCTCTTGAACCCACCGATTCCGTATTCTGCTAACAGTCATTGGATCTCGACCAACGCGAGGAGCAATGTCGCGATACGATAAACCGCAATCGCGACAGGCTACAATCCGACCTTTATCAAAGTCGGAAGCGTGTTGGTACGCATTTCTCCTCCTCACACGAGGCATCACAACAACGTTTCACCAGGCAACGCCGGTCAACTGCTGTTTGTGTATGAGAAATCGGTTGGAAACTTTCCTCCTGACGGCACGTTGCCGGTGTCGCCACCGGCGCCAGCCTTGTGTGAATGCTCTGAAAAGCTAATCATTTGCATACCACAGCATGTTCTTCTTGTGGGTTAAATTTCGCTTCTGTAGCACGTCATCTTCGTGGTGTAGCAATTTTAATGGCCAGTAGTGTAGTTCCAAGTTCTACGGACCTGATGACCTCAGATGTTAAGTCCCATAGTGCTCAGAGCCATTTGAGCCACGGCATGCGAAAAAAAGAACCGCAGCAGCATGCACACGGGTTGCCTGATAGTATCCTAAGTCACAGCAAAAAGTCACAGCATGTACCCGTAATTTTGGATCAGCAAACGCAGCCGATGTATGCACCCCAGCAGCTCAGCGACGGGTTATCTGATGTACAACTGTTCTTGGACTACTGACAACAAGCCACCACAAAACAATTCAGATTACCCATACGGAACGATCTAAAACTAGAATTATTTGTCATCTGTATGATACGTTTCTGAAAATGATCCCTATTTTTTCAAGTGCAATTTTCTGTATTATTCCAGATGGTTCTTTTTTTGAAAATACAGCACATTATGAGAAAGTGAGCCCACTCCAAGTGATTGGTACACACTATCACGCAAATGGAGCTGTCAGCTAAGCACTACCGACGTACATAAGTATGCATCAAGTTTTTTATTTTCACTCCAAATTGGGAACCCCTTTGCCACTCTTAAAATTCATCGACAATTATCTGTACAGAAACAGTTTCGCTATGGTACTTCAATTCCGCGCTCATTAAGAAATGAGAAGTGTACAAAAGTTATACAAATAGTAACAGTATTACTTGAGGACCATAAAATTTTTTATTTTTTTTTTATCATCGTCTTCCGTAGATAAAAAGACTTGGCAATATATTGCAGGAACCATTGTGAGAAATCGTCTTGCACAATGACGAAATACACTGCCATTGTCATTAGCTGATTAGATACGGCGATCATACACTGAGGTGAAGAAAGTCATGGGACAGCGATATGCACATATAAAGATTGCAGTATATCGCGTACAAATGGTATAAAAGGACAGTACACTGGGGGAGCTGTCATTTGTACTCAGGTGATTCATTCTTCCTGTCATTCAGTCTCTCTATAGTGTACTGATCTATAGTTATCTATCCAGTGTGAGCACTCTGTCATTGGCAGTTTCAGATGTTCTTTCTGCTGCTGCTACTTGCGTGTGTGCGTGTGTGCGTGTGTGCGTGTGTGCGTGTGCGCGCGTAAATGTAATTCCACTGTTCTGAACCTGAAGGAGCTTGATCGTGTTTAAAAGCGTTTTTTGCTCGTCAGGGGCGTGAGTGATAGGACAGCGTCCATTTGAGAGGTCCATTCAAGTATCTCCCTCTAGAATTTTGGAAGGAACGAAGGAAGAGTAAAGCACAACGTACGATCAACGATAACGCCATCAGGGACACAGCACAATCTCGTTAGGAACAGGGAGAGGAATGTAAACTGGCAATCAGTCCAGCAGTTGCCTTCATCAATTTTGGGAAACCACCGAAAATCTAAATCATTATTTTTACATAGTGTTGAACCCCGGTCCTCCCGAATGAGAATCCAGAGTTTTACTGATGCGTGTCCATCGATTTCGCTTCATGGTCGATTGAGACAGGCAAAGATACTGATGTGTGGCTCCCGGCCAGATGGCGCGGGCCGCGGCGGCGAGTAGGGAGTTACAAGCATGACCTGAAGAGTGACAGACAGAGGCGGCCGGCGAAGTCAACGAGCGAACGCTGCGGAGGGCCAGCTTTGGGGTCGGTCTTCTGTAAACGCCCATTGCTACAGTACAGCGCGAGGAGAGACGGAAGCGTACACAGAAGCGCGGAACTCTGCTGGTACTGGGCTTGTGGGCATGCCACCGGGTTCTGTGCCGACTTGTGATAGAAGCTGCGATATGGTTTCCAGTATGTCTTGCCTCTGGAACTATGGTGAGCACTTCCAAACTTTACAAATGAGTTCCTTGACTTTCGCGCAGCTCACCATAACTTTGCTCTGCGTTTAAGATTTTAAAAATCTGAAAATCTGCGGGCTCTCTCTCTCTCTCTCTCTCTCTCTCTCTCTCTCTCTCTCTCTCTCTCTCCCCTTTTATTTTACCTCCTGGTTGCGCTTCACTTACCACTGCGCCACGTTGCTCGGTCACAGTTTTAGAGCGTAACTGAGGACGAAGAAGGAAACCAAGCTCATGACCCTAACAGACACGCGAAATATATATTTCCTTTGCCGAAAGAAATCGTCAACACAGACAGTAAAATGCAGGGGTCCATCTACTGTGAGATATGATTTCTTCTTGCAAGTTGAGAGACTGAGCACTACCTCGGACGGGAGACGATGGAATCGGACATCGCCAGCGGTCTTTTCCACAAACCATCCCGGCATTAACCTAAAGTGACGGCGCGAAGCCATGGCAGATATAAATTTGGGTGAAGTTTTGGACACTGTTCCTCGTCGCTTGCCCAGTACCAAGTTTCTTCCCTCTTGGTAATGGAAGGGAATTAGTTTTTATCGTCCTAATTAAGCTAATGCTCACATTAGGCGCTACAGTCTGGAACCGCGCGACCGCTACGGTCGCAGTTTCGAATCCTGCCTCGGACATGGAAGTGTGTGATGTCCTTAGGTTAGGTGGGCTTAAGTAGTTCTAAGTCTAGGGGACTGATGACCTCAGATGTTTAGTCCCATAGTGCTCAGAGCCATTTGAACCATCACATTAGCCTTTAATGAACATTCCGTTACTAATACATAGGATAAGTTGTGGCTACTGGCTGGCACAGTGGTATAACCGATGTTAGAAGAACATGAACGTAACGATCCAGGCACAATGATTTAGTTTTTGTTTCCCTAAACTGATCGAGAAAATGTTTTTCAGATTAGGTGTTTATTACACGTTTGCTACATTATCACTACTTGAATAACAAGCACTCTAAAAGAGAGCTTCAAATTTTTTATGTATGCTTTGAAAAAATCGCATATGCCTGATGAGTCCTGCTGCTAATACGACTCGTGACAGAGATGAAACCATATCGCTACCACAGCTGCCCTCTTTACTTCCATCGCGACTAGTTTCTAGCGTTGTTTATTCTCTATTACTAAATATGCAGAGTTTATGTATGTATAACAATTACTATCGGCACCATCACCAGGCGAACGGATTGTCAATCCCTCTTGCTCATTATATGAACATTTAAATAGCGCTCCGAGGGCACTGATTAGCATGCAAATCGTCGTCGCAGCGGGACTCTGACGCCAGCACGAACGGGCGAAAGTACAGCAGTTGGTGCCAACAGCATGTAACGGGACTACCTGACACTGTAATGCGAAAAGCGTTAAGTGAAACGGCGAAATGTTTGGACTCATATTACAAGTTTATATGCCATGTCAATTGAAAAATGTGAAACGTCATGTGAAAGGATGTTATAGAAGTACGCTGGATCCTGAACTAACTGGAATAGTGCTGTAGCCTGTCTGCAGTGATAATGTGTACGCGATCATCAGTCATTATCGAGTTTTTTTTAAAAGCTTGTTGCCTATAATATAGAATCATAAAGCAGTTTCGGCTTACAGGATTTTTTGAACTTGTTACCTATTGAAATTGGTAATTTTTAGTGTACAATAATAATAATAATAATAATATGTAATACACCGCTGGTCGTTAAAACTGGAACACTATGAATGCAGCATGCAACAAACAACTTACCATGTTTGGATAAGCAAATGATAACCATTTCAGTGCAACCGCACGAAGTAGGTACGAGTACAGTCATTTACAACTATAGGGTCATCGCGATGGTCGGTATCCTCCGATTGTAAAGCGAATATGTAACCCGCTGCTTCATGATAGTCATACTTACTCCATGCAAGATTTCAGCGGTCCCACGTAACTAGTGCCTCAGTGGACGGTTAGTCGCTAAGTTGCAAAGCGACATGAAATGGAATGGGCACGTAACGTCGGTTGTGGAGAAGATGAATGATCGACTTCCGTTTACTGGGATACTTCCACGAACGGGTAGCTCATGTATAAAGGAGATTGCGTACAGAGCACTTGTGCGACCTCCTCTTTAGTGCTGTTAGTAAATCGGCATCTGCAGCACACTGCAGAACGGTCCTCACTGACAGCTACGTACAACTCACGTAAAGACCACGAAGAAAACAGTTGCACACAGTGAGGAGGAAATCCATAAAATGACACTCACTCACTTCCACCTCACTCGTGTTGAGCCACTCATCTCACATGCCTGAAGACAACTGAGGAAGGTTGAAGGTGATTTACCCGTGATTAAAACGCATGTAAAACCGACTATGAGCTAAAAGAAAAGCACAGTGAAATGTGACTGGCTGACCACTTACAAACAACGTGGGTTAGCCAGCTACCCAGTTAACACATTTAGAACACCTCCATAAAATTTTAGGAAACAAGTTGGACATGACACAAAATCTTAAAACACTCTCCACATTCTTGTGAGCGTTACATAAGCTAGAGGGTAGATCTGTCGGCAAATCTGCTGATGCCCTCTGATAAGAAATTACAATTGTCTAATAAAATGTGGCGCACAGTGATCAGGTTCTTCGTATTGTATCACGATGGTTGTATGCTTGTGTTGAGGTTCCGAGAGGGAGGGAAGGAGGGAACGTTGCCAGACTGCAGTAATCAGTCACACGGCCGAGCACCTGCCACCACGGACTGCCGAAAGATTCGCTGGCTACCAGTCACGGCCGGTTCGAGAAAATTTACCACACAAGCGACGTATCGTTTGGTCCCCACCCTTCCCCTCTTTCAGCACCTTTTCTCGCGGGCGAGTTAGTACTCTACACTGTACTGTGTTCGTCTTCTTTTTTTAAGATCAAATTACTTTAACATCTTTGAATGTAAAACTAACAGTAAATAATTAACTAATTCAATTATTCGTATAAAATTCGTTATTTTTTTGGAAACAATAACCTATGTTTGGCAACAAGTAAATAAAATAGACTCTTAGCTGCACCAGCAATCGTTCAACTCTAGAATAGACAGTTGTAGCTGCAGGGAGGTCATCATTTATGGTCACAGTATTTCTGTTTGAAGAAACATCTTTACACGCTTTTTCGCTGCTTGTAGAAGGCAATGCAAAAAAAAAAAAAAAAAAAATCATAGCCTATGCTTTTTTTCCAGACATTTTTGGTCAGTTGATTCGTCGTTATAAGGTCAGTAAAAATATGGAGTTGTGGGAAAAGTGAAAGAGAACAATGTACTGGAATGGAACAAGAGCACTCTCAAGAGGCCAACCGTAAACTGCGTTGTTTGGATGTCATTGTTGGCTGTGCAGTGAGGAAGGAGAATAGGGAGGCACCACAGCTGGCTAGGGTGCGTGATTCTGTGTCTGTGAACAGTTTATTTCTCGTCACAGATCACTGGCGAAGCACTCGATATTTTGCCGTTAAGAGGAGTTGCAATTTACTACTCAGAGTGCCCTGAGATTCCAATCACAAATCTTATCCGAACCATTTTATTCATGCCATAAATGTTATACTCCCCCTCCTTAGCTGAACGGTGACTTTCACACTTCTCACGAAGTGGAACTGCATTTGGTTACTATTGACAGCACCCATCGAAACCAATACGCCCCTCACTGAAATGGTGTCAGACGACAGTAATTTGCATCAAGCTGTGAGCCACACGACATTATTTATTTATCTATGAACATTATTAAACAAGTTTTGTTTTGTATATACTAGATGGATCACAGTTATCTGAGAAAACTGACACGTGTGAAAGTATACGAGAATAGAAGCAAAAAGGTTCCAGTAAAAATGGATCCGCAAAGGAGCCGCTTGCAATACGTGGTTACGAGCCGCTAATGACTTCAGTATGATATACTGCCCTACGTAGTACAAATGTATTTGATTTAAACTTATAAAATGCCATATATATTTGGGCTCAAATTTCGTCCGTGGCCTACCTTACCTTTCGCAAGGTTGGGAACTGAGGTACATGCATGGAGAAGTCAACAGAGGCTATGCCTTGAGTGCCAAAGTCATCTGAACTCAATTCTACGGACTTTTCTGTATAGGACATCTCAAAAGCGAAGAATACCGCATTCCCACTGATTCGGCTGAAGACTGGGGCAGTGAAGTGAACAGTCTTGCCGAGATTTACAGGATGATCCGAGGCTGTTTGAAAGAATACGAAACTCTCTGATGAAATGAGTGCAGTATTGCCTCCAAATGCAATGACAACTGCACAGTGATCTGAAAAATCCAACGTGCTTATGTACGGTTTTCTTTCTTGTTAGAGGTAGGCCTTGGGTGAAATTTGAGCTCAATTAGATGGGGACTTTATTGAAAATTCGCCAGCCATTACTATTGATGAACAGTATGCCTGAGATGAAGCAGCACGGAATGGTGTACCCTCATCTCTTATCCAAGCTCACTGCGAGTCAGTACTTAGAAGGGTTAGAGCCGTTTGTACTGCCAAGGGTGGGAGCTGTTTGTACTATATTTCGCACCACGTATACGGAACATATGTAAAATTTGGTTATTCACGATCATTCCTGACTGCAGATGATTAAGAGATTAGGAGAATGAATAGGACAAAAGTAACTATTCAGATCGTTAAGGGAGACGAAAATTTAATTGTGATACGGGACTGGAATTAGATTGTAAGAAAAAGAAGAAAAAAATGTGAGAGAGCATAGAGAACATGGGTGTCGGAAAAGGAACGAAAGGGGGAAGCCATGTGCTAAACTTTTGCACAGAACACAATTTAATCATTGGTAACACTTGGTTTAAGAAGTTCGCTTACGTGGAAGGGAATTTAAGACAACGTAAGATTACATAATGGTAGGACAGATATTTTAAGGCGCAGTTTATCACTTATGAACCGTACATTAAATTTGAAGAAATATTATGCAATTAATGACTTTGTGCACAGCTGGTTTGAATTCTAATTAACAAACAGAATACAAAAGAGTGTGCTGAATAATTCAGAGAATGTAGGAAAACAGGGAAAAACAAAATCACAAAGAGAATCCCACACGGTTCTATTTTGGATCCACTCCTATTCCTTACAATTACCTCAAACTTAACATTCAACAAGCAAAATTGGCACTTTTTGCAGACGTTACTAGGGTTAACAATAAATCCCATTAGAGAGGAGGTAACAGAAGTGTTGGTAAGTGATATTTTCCAAAATGTTAAGTGGTTCTCTGAAAACGCACTCTCCCTAAATTTTGAAAATTGCACTACATTCAGTTTTGTAAAATAAACAGTCACACCAACAACTGATGTAACACGTGGGTAGAAGTGAGTAAATAAGGTAGAATGCTCAAAATTTTTGCGTGTACGTATTTACGAAAATTTGAACTGGAAGAACGAGCTTTTGAAGCAACTGAGTTCAGCTACTTTTGCTCTTCGTATAACTGCTGATCTTAAAAGGAAACCTATCAGTCTCCTGACATATTTTGAATATTTCTACTCTACACTGTCTTACGGAATAATTTTCTAGGGAATCTCGTCACATCAAAAGAAGGCAATGATTGCACAATAGCGAACAGTAAGAATAATATGTGGTGTTCACCCATGGACGACATGTAGATACCTCTTCAAGGGGGCTAGGCATAAATAATCCATCAGAATTTGAGAAGAACAGTGATGTAATACCTGCAACACCACAGGTAAATATGACCTTCATTACCCATCGTTAAAGCAGTCTGTGGGTCAGAAAGGAGTTCAATATGGAGCTGCAAAAATTTATCATCATCTGCCCAATAAAATAAAATTCTGACAGGTGGCGAAGCAAGTTTTAAAGCTACTTTAAAATCATTTCTCCTGGACAACTCCTCACAATCCACTGAAGAATTTCTACTTAAAAACTAGTAGGGAATACAAAAACTGCATAATTGCATGGGTAGGACTAAAAGTAATTCTGTGTTCATTAATGTTAACGGGAATTACGTATACGTATCCTGTAAACTGACCCGTTCCACATCAATTCGATAAAAGAATCGTTGAAATGATCTATGGAACATGTAGGCAACCATCCAGCCACAAGCCTCGCTTAGTACTGACTAAACAAATTTTTGGCTTATAAAGAGCTGCTCGGTCATTGTACCCCATTCTTTTAACTCCTTACGTACAGTCAATGAGCCAACTGGACTGCTGGCAGCACTTTGGAACTCACGAGTGAGACTCTCCGCTGATCTCATGCGACCTGTTACAACCACTCTCCGCAGTGTCGACGGTCTCTCGCTCGTTAGTACACAAGGTCTGCTGGGCCTTGGTGAAGCTGCAGCTGTTCCTTCGCGTTTCCACTTCACACTCACGAACAACAGTCGACTTGTACAGCTTTATATGGATTGAAATGTCCCTGATGAGTTCGCTACTCCGGCGTCATCTAGTGATTAGTCCACATCCGATGTCACTGAGCTTTCGTAACAAAACCCGTTCTACTTTTGCTGTTTCCCTACTGACAATGCAATACTGCCCGCGCCCTTTTATACTAACGGGTCCACGTCTGATGAGTTCGTTACTTAGGTGATATCCGATCCCTAGTCCACGTTCCAAGTCACTGCGCTCTCCTCACCGACCCATTCTGCTGTTGCTGTGTGACAAAATGGTTCAAATGGCTCTGAGCACTATGCGACTTAACTTCTGAGGTCATCAGTCGCCTAGAACTTAGAATTACTTAAACCTAACTAACCTAAGGACATCACACACATCCATGTCTGAGGCAGGATTCGAACCTGCGACCGTAGTGGTCGCTCGGCTCCAGACTGTAGCGCCTAGAACCGCCCGGCCACACCGGCCGGCTGCTATGTGACAGCACAGTAATCTGCATTGGGTCCGCCTCTCTTTACATCTAGTGCTCAATTCGGCATTATATACGCGTGTCCAAATACTTTCGATTAGACTCTCTACAACGTTAGTGAATTACATGTAATTCATAAAATAGTCGCTAAATATGGAGATTTTCGTACCTGGGGGTTATTTTTTTACAATCCCTGTACCTCGCTGTAACATCAACAACGAGAGCAAACGCACTGCTGTTCGTGCTATCCGAGAAATTGTTAATACAGCGAGTCCCATAAGTTTTATTAAATGTATGAGTAAGGTAATAGATAATAAAAGCTTTACACTGGAATATACGTCATCAAAACGTTCCCTTTTCCACATTACTACATAAAATAAAATTAATTCTCGCGCGAGATATCAACGATCACATTGCCACAATGTGTCTCTGTTTAAAAGCACTTTTTCGGATTTAAACCGAGCGAGGTGGCGCAGTGGGTAGCACACTGGACTCGCATTCGGGAGGACGACGGTTCAATCCCGCTTCCGCCCATCCTGATTTAGGTTTTCCGTGATTTCCCTAAATCGCTCCAGGCACATGCCGGGATGGTTCCTTTGAAATGGCAACGGCCGATTTCCTTCCCCGTCCTTCCCTCATCCGATGAGACCAATGACCTCGCTGTTTGATCTCCTTCCCCAAAAAACAACCCAAACAACCCAACCCATCGGATTTAAACGTCACTTGCCATTCAGTCGCCAAGGAATGTGATTCACTACTGTAGTTAGTATGCCTGGAGAAGCGTAAAAGGACCTATAACGTTCTCAATACACATGAACAATTAATCAGACATCAAGAGCATAAAAATTAGATTGTTCGCTGACGACGATATAAAGTACAAGATAGTATCGTCACTGAACGATCGTAAGGATATGAAAAAAAACCCTGACAAAATTTATAATTACTGGCAGCTGTCTTTAAATGTGGGTATACGCCAGACAAGGTCTGTAACACTGAGAAAAAAATACCGCTAGTGTGCTATTCCAAAATTAATTGTAAGGATCTTGAGCACATCCTATAAATAATTGGGGATAATACTAAGAAGTGATATGAAGTGGGACGATAACGCAAAATCGGTGTTAGGGAGGCGAATGGAAGACTTGGATTTATTAGAAGCCGGCCGAAGTGGCCGTGCGGTTAAAGGCGCTGCAGTCTGGAACCGCAAGACCGCTACGGTCGCAGGTTCGAATCCTGCCTCGGGCATGGATGTTTGTGATGTCCTTAGGTTAGTTAGGTTTAACTAGTTCTAGGTTCTAGGGGACTAATGATCTCAGCAGTTGAGTCCCATAGTGCTCAGAGCCATTTGAACCATTTATTAGAAGAGTTCTGGGAAAGTGCGGTATGTCTATCGTGTACAAGACGCAGTGCGGCCACTTTTTGGAGTCCATATAAAGTAGGTATGACAAGGGACGTCGAAAGAATTCAGACACGCCTTTTTAGGGTAATAACTGGTCGGTATATAAAAGTGTAACACTAATGCTCAGGGAATCAGCGGAAGAAAGACAATGCTGTACTCAAGAAACTCCGCTGGATAAATTTAGAGAACCGGTATTCGAGGAAGACTGCCTTGCAATTCTACTGCCTCCATCGTCTATCCAGCGCAGGGATCACTAAAATAAAATCAGACACATCAGACGCGTACCGCTGCACAGGGACAACCATTTTATCCTCACTCATCGCGTGAATGGAATATGACAGAAAATCACTAATATTAGAACGAAATACCCTCCACCACGAATTGTACAGTGGGTTGCCGAGTGTGGATATGCATGTAGATGTAGGTTTAGTTCTTAAATTGCTGTGAAGTGCTACGTAATTGGAAATGAGCTCAACAGTAGTACCCACAGGGCGTAAAGCTGTTTCATTCAATAGAGTACAACACCAGCTATAGGAGACAAGGACACCAGGACAAACTGTGGTGTGCCGAAGATCTATTTCATAGAGTCCTAGAGGACCCAAGTGCGAGGACTAAGAGACATCGATCATGAAATCGATGTGTTTCACAACACAGTGTAGTGCGTTCGCCATGAACAGCACCAGAAAGTGCACGACCCAAGCCTGGCAGATTTTGTGTCCTGTGTAATTTTTTGTAATTGCTCCCTGTACCACTGTGTGGGTGTTTCCAACTCTCTAGGGAGATTTATTTTCACTGTTTTCAGAATACCTTCGGTATCAACGTACGGGATCGGTATCACCTATGGTGGTTTGATTGGGCTGCACGTCATTCTCCAACGTTACGAGTCAGCGGTGCCTTTTTCTTCTTTTTTATTTTGTGACGTTCTTGGAAGACGTGCCACTGAACATTTGCGAAGATATGCCGATGCGCACTCGTGTTGAAACCACACATTTTGCGGTTTTCGCCTGTGACCATCTCGATGCTTCTGCGAAAACGTGCACTGGTCGTGGAGGACCACATGAATGGGTGCCTTGATTTGCCTCGTTTAGACTTTATCATGAGGAGGCTATGCGAGTATTAATATTTACTTTACACCTTTACCACCTTAGGTAGACTGGATGCACGGCGCAAATGATTCTTTGCACACAAACTATTTTTGACAGAGATAATCAAAACTTGTTGCACAGATGTAATGTGTGCAGTTAAAAAGGTGGACTTGAACACTTTTTGTAGTAAATTGAGTAAGAAACAGCAGCATCAGGGCGAAAGTCAATAAAATGAGCTTTTCGTTATGAGAGGGGAATGGACCGTTTCCAGATGTAATTCCCTAAATAAAAGTTACCTTCTACGTCCCCACTACGACCGCAAGAAAGTTGTAATATGAATTATGGAATGCCTGGTATTTCTAGAGAGCAATTCCCACGTTAGCTTTAGCCATCCACTTGTCATGAGCAAAATGGATGCGAAACGTGACTGTGTACAAAATGTAAGAAAACTGCTGTAAAACAAGCTGCGATCTAAAAATAATTTTCTTAAAAGCACGTATATTGCCAGCACTTTGCGAAATAAGCTTAATGGTAGTATGTCAAACACACATGCTGATTATATACGGGACGGGCAAATAAAAATAACCCAGAGAACAGTGTTTCAGGAAACAAAGAAACACAGCAGAGGAAAGGAAATACAGTACTAAACTGACTATAGCAGATGTAAATTGGAAGGAACATACAGAAAATGTTGTGGAGAAGGCTAACCGAAGACTGCGTTTTGTTGGCAGGACACTCAGAAAATGTAACAGGTCTACTAAGGAGATTGCCTAAACTACGCTCGTCCGTCCTCTTTTAGAATACTGCTGCGCAATGTGGGATCCTTACTATATAGGATTGACGGAGTACATCGAAAAAGTTCAAAGAAGGGCAGCACGTTTTGTATTATCGCGAAATAGGGGGGAGAGTGTCACCGAAATGATACGGGATTTGGAATGGACATCACTAAAACAAAGATTTTTTCGTTGCGAAATAATCTTCTCACGAAATTACGATCACCTACTTTCTCCTCTGAATGCGAAAATATTTTGTTGACGCCGACCTACATAAGGAGAAACAATCACCATGATAAAATAAGGGAAAGCAGAGCTCGCACGGAAAGATATAGGTGTTCGTTCTTTCTGCGCGCTATACGAGATTGGAATAATAGATAATTGTGAAGGTGGTTCAAAAACCCTCTGCTAGCTATTCAAATGTAGTATCCATGTAGATGTAGATGTAGATGTTGAAAGTTTGATGATGACTGGCTTGTGGGGCCCTCAACTGCGCGGTGATCAGCCCTGTACAAAGCCCCAATTTTTTTACACAGTCCAATTTTTACAGAGTCCAATCTAGCCACGGTCACGAATGATGATGATGGGTGGTGGTGGTGATGATGAAATGATGACGACAACACAAACACCCAATCCTTGTGCAGACGATGTTTGAAGTGACATCCATTCACTCATTTCTTGGCACTTTTGGGCCCTGGTCAGCGAATTGAAGGCGGATCGAAGCTGCACTGCTGGAATCTCATCCCAAATGTTCTGCTGCAGTTCTTGAAGACTGAGGGTTGCTGCGACTTGAGAACTCCCCACACGAAGTAACCGCACACTGACAGATCAGGTCACCTGGGCAGCAAGCTAGGGCGGCGACCAGACTGACCTCTGCTAACGACTCTGTCAGACGTGAATATTTAATAAATGTGCTCCAAGGTTCGGTCGGTTGTATGGGCAGTTACTCCATCCTGCTGAAAATAACTGTAGGTATGCTGCTACAAATTCACGTCCAATCCCATCCACTCGTCCGGGCCACTTTTATTTGCCCCACCCTGTATATACAGCGTCCCTCCTGAGAGTCGTCAGAGACATTTTCTGTGGTGTTTGGGCACGTATTTGCAATTCCTTTTTGGCAATGTGTAGTTAGTATCAGCACAAAAAATACTGCTCACTACTTCTTTAGGCGACGCCCAGTGTCAATGGATAGCATCGGTTTGTTTCCCCATTATAAAAAAAATTATTTTTAAAGCGGAATTTTACGTGCCACTTCGATACAGCGGATTTAAATTAGAGCGATATTCGTTTCATTGGTATGTATTAAATTTGACAGTAAAACACGAAGAATATCCAGTATTCCAGCAGCTACAGCACCGCCCTACCGAGCGAGGTGTCTAGCACACTGGACACTCAATGGGGAGACGACAGTCCAAATCAGTGTCCGCTCATCGTGCTTTACGTTTTGCCCGATTTCCTTAAATCCCTCCGGGCAAATGCTGAGATGGTTTCTTTGAAAGGGCACGGCCGATTTTCTTCGCCAAACAACCCGAACTTGTGATCAGTCTCTCATGACCTTGTTGTCGACGGGACGTCAAACGCTAATCTTCCTTCCTTCATTCATTCATTCACTCATTCATTCATAGCAAACCAGCACTACCATGGCCCGCGTAGACTGCTACCGCCATGCAGCAGAGCTCCTCAGTCGCTGCTGGAGTGCTGGCTATTCTTACTGCGTAACTGTCCTTGTTAATACAAATCGATAAAACGAATATCGCGCTAGACTAATTTAGGACGAATTGGCACGTAGAATTCCGCTTTAAAAATAGTTTTGTTTGAAACGGGAAAAATATACGCTTTCCATCGACGCTGGGCGGTCACAGCCAAGACGTGATGACCAATATTTGTTTCTGCTAACATAAGCTACACACCGGGCGAGGTGGCGCAGTGGTTAGCAACTGGACTCTCATTCGGGAGGGCGACGATTCAAACCCATGCCCGACCGTACTGATTTATGTTTTCCGTAATTTCTCTAAATCGCTTCAGGAAAATTTTGGGATGGTGCCTTTGAAAGGGCGCGGCCGACTTCCTTCCCTACCCTTCCCTAACCCGACGGGACCAATCACTTTGTTGTTTGATCCCCTCCCCCAAATCAACCAACCGACAAGCAACGCAATGCAAAAACGAAACTGCAACTATCTGCCGAAACATCAAAGAAAGTACCCTGTGAACCAAACTGACGAACTCTGACGCCCCAGCACGATTCCTTGTACATTAACAGTATAGAAGTGCGTCTTACAAAGTCCCATACATACTATTGGTAGGATATGGTCGTCAGAGGAAGTTAATGAGTGACGTAAATCTTCATCCAGCACTATTTTATTGTGTTAACCAGCAACTTCCGTGGGTAGAGTATTGTATTAGAGTACTCGAGTTCGCTTACGGGTGTAGGTGTACTTTTTATTTTCCAAATTTGATCTGCCAAATAATACTGCAGTATATAATGTTTCTTGAACGATGCGTATTCCAAAGTACAGTTTTTTTAACCTAGAAATATGATTTGAATGTAATTTTTATTGATCAGACATATCAGAAATATTAATGAAGAGTAGTAATCAATTAAAAATCAATTACAGTTATAGTACAAAGGTAACAACGTAACTTATCAACATGGAGACATTAAACAATTTATTATATACGGTAACAGTGACCTGTTGTGATATTTTAAGTAAATTATCAATGACAGCACTTCTCTCACACAAAGCATACATTGGCTTCAGTGCAAATGCTCCTAGCGAACTCACACATCTCGATTTCACAACTCGCTGGATCATATTTCGCTGATTGCTTCGCAGCATAGCTGCATCCACAGGAGCAGCATGGAAGCGAGCTACCAATTCTCCCGCACTCCCTATCTGCTGAAAAAGAACATGTTAATAATTCATTCGATGAAGTGTATCGGTGTCCTTAAGGCACATCAACCCTGCTGCAGGTAGTTTTTCGTGCTATTTTTACATACGGAGTTTGGGTACCCATCGATAAGACTTTTTTAAATTGAACTTTTTAAAAGCCAACGATGTGAAGATATTCGTAACTTTGGGAGTGTGTTTCACAACTTGTGGAAACATAGCTATTGTTCTGCTTTTTCAACGCAGCACTACTGCTCATGACGAGTGAAAGATGGTTCAAATGGCTCTGAGCACTATGCGACTTAACTTCTGAGGTCATCAGTCGCCTAGAACTCAGAACTAATTAAACCTAATTAACCTAAGGACATCACACACATCCATGCCCGAGGCAGGATTCGAACCTGCGACCGTAGCGGTCCCTCGGTTCCAGACTGTAGCGCCTAGAACCGCACGGCCACTACGGCCGGCCGAGTGTAAGAGGCCAATTACGCAGACTGATAACCTCGTCGTTGAGCGCCATTAACACACACACACACACACACACACACACACACACACACACATTTATACATATGTAGCCATTACTTATAAACTGAAAGATGAAGGACCTAACTTGTCATTACAGAATGATTATGATGATGATAGTAGTAACAAAGTTTGGTAATTACCAGTCCTCCGTACTGACGACGAAATACCCTAAAGAAATGTAACAGACACGAAATGACAGTTGGGACCAATCGATAGTACCAATGGCAGAAGTTATACCGGAAATTGGGTTCGAATGCACTTGAAGCAAGAGGACGAAGCAGTACACTTGGACGACGTGGCTATGAGATTTTCATGGTTGCAGGGGCACTATCTTGAATAAAAGAAGCAGGAACAGATCAAGGAGGATATGACTGAGCAAGCGCGAAATGATGCACACAATGGACTGGAAAGCAATTAACGGTGTAGTCCATGAAAGAATGCAGTAGGCCTATATGTTTGAAGCCACAATACTGTAAAGTAGACTAATAAAAACGACTGTACTCTCATTCAACGATAGTACTAAATATTAGCGCTTGTTTTCTGTAAGACCTGCTGTAATTTATGTATAACATTTACGAAGCCAGTTATCGAATCACGCAGATTAAATCAAGGAGGCCGGCTGCTGTGGCCGATCGGTTCTAGGCACTTCAGTCCGGAATCGGGCTGCTGCTGCGGTCGCAGGTTCGAATCCTGCCTCGGGCATGGATGTGTGTGATGTCCTAGGGGACTGGTGACCTCAGATGTTAAGTCCCATAGTGCTTAGACACATTTGAACCATTTAAATCAAGAAATTACAAATTGACACCTAGACCTAGAATCACACTCGCGAACTCTAGTATTCTACCGCAAAACTCTACTACCAGCATTAACTTAAAAAACTAACTGGACATCATAGCAACACAGTGTTGAAAGAAGATACTTGTATTTGTAACTGCCGTACTGCGAAACTGCCTTCCTATGACGTCCATCTTGTACCAGAAATATACATGTGACGAAACTTTCTAGTGTTAATACGCAAGGGATCGCGCCAGGTTTCTAAAAAACACTTGTCTTCCGGGGTGACACACTCAGTTATGTTAGTCTAAATTTTGATCACCAAATCACGTATTTAGAACAATAGTCCCCATGATCTTATTTTTGTTTTTCAGCTGAGATGTTGGTGCGGTGTCGAAAGACCAGAAAATCTAGGAAAGAAAAACATACCTGGTTCACTTGTGTCCAAGTGAGTGAAATCAGTGAGTGATGCGTTCTACATCTGTACTCATTACACTAAAACCTTAAAAAAAAAAGTGGAATGTCCGTTGTATGATATTTCCGCGACATTTAAATTTAAGTTAAGAATGTGAAACGTGTCATAATGTACTCAATATAAAGCAAAAAGTAAAAAGTAAAAATGTGTCCCATAATCAGGAAATTAGAGGTGGCAGTAAATGTTTGATCCCCGCATTACCAGGCCAAGATCATAGTGGCCGCGGTTTGCACCGGCTTCGTACTATGTTATGAAATGTCAAATGTGTATCAGTGTCGGGTGTGTGTGTGTGTGTGTGTGTGTGTGTGTGTGTGTGTGTGTGTGTGTGTTAATGAATGAAAGAGAGAGAGATTACAGTGGCATTTGAGCAAGGTAATCAAGATTTTTGACGATATGTAGACACGTATCCAATTTACATATGCCTCATTACCTGCGCTTTGGACATCACAGCACTTTTCGTTAAACGAATCTTTCTCTCCGCAGCAGAGAGAAAACTACTGCAACCTAGACTCTTACCTTTACAATGTAAGCTACCAAAATACCACTTACGACCCATTTCACAGCTTCCATTTCTTAGTATACCTTGCATACACTCCAAATTCCTCTTACCGTTATGAACTAGAACACCTGGCAGAAAAATATTACGGAAAACGTCTGCCACAGTCTAGTGTGTTTCCAGATAAGTCATTCCGTGGCAGGGGAGCCAAACTGGAAGATGCTCCCATTCGACCATCTTCGATTTTGATGAAATTTCTACGTAGTGTACGTAACAGATTTGTATGAACTTTTTCCATGTTTTAGTTCCGCTTCTGACTCCATTTAAGTACTAGAGCCACTTTCTTCGTAACTCAGAACTCACGAAAATATTCTCGAGTTCAGCAAGTCACTGTTCCTTATCTAATAGAGCTGGAATCCTGTTACCTGCCATCGTGGTAACTTCTCGTACAGAATACGCACATAAAACAAATAACGATCAGAGGGGAATGCACATATCACAATCTCTCTTCAATGTTGAGAAAAATTAGGCCATGAAAAATTTTCGCAATCATAAAAAGGTATACGTGGTGAGTAAAATGCCCATTAGTCAGCGCACTGCCCGTCTGTGTGTTAGAAAATTGATGAATTAAGAACTTCCCTAAAAAAGTATTCACTATGTTACCAGATTCTAAAGTTAGCAAAAATACCAAATGTACCATATATTTTGCTAAGCTTTGATACCACGCACATGTCTTAAAAATGACAACAGTGGTTTTATGATTGATTACACTACTGGAAACGCACGTTGTGCCTGGCCTGCTCAGCTGGTAAGAACATTGCACCCGAAAAGCAAGGGTCTGTGTTCAGATTCTGGACCGGAATATAGTGTCACTTCTCCATTGACTGTAGCGTAACAGGTCAGTTAATGCATGGATTTAGCAATGATGTTCGAGAATCAATCAATCCGGGCAACATATTTCTACCTTCGATTGTTAAATATCTAAATATGAGTGAGTAAACACTCCGCTATTAATTTGCCTACAGCACATACGATCAGTAAATCTTAGCAAACTGTCTACAGAAACATTTGCACCCCTTAAAAAAGTTTTATTCCATTTTGTAACTTATGAGTAGCGTAATTGTATTTTCGCATACGTTTCCCTATTGACCAATCCGTTCCGGGTATGTCCACATCGAAATTTCAATGCGATGATAACATGATGATGATGATGATGATGTTACACAAATGAAAATTCTTCGCTGGGGACAAAGACACGGATATTACGTGTTACGCGACATGCCTGGTATCTACTTCATTTCACGGTGAGTGCCTCGCGTTCCATAAGGCAGTGTGGGTCATTACGGAGAGAACAATACCCCTTCTCCTAATATAATCTACTAAAATCGACTAAAATTTAGTTAGCTGAAGTAATAACGGATGGACGGAAAGAGGAAATAAAGGATCTGTTTAATGAGGCACAAGTCTTCATAGCAGAGGAATGGTATATTAAAAATCAATGCTTGCCACCCACGTTCTTTGTTTCGTTCCATCTTCAGAGAGAGCACCAGGTTGAAGTAATTTGAACTGTTCTGACTTAGTGTGGCAGTTTTCTTCCAGTTTCTCTCAGTACGATGCAAATACTTTGCTGAAACCAAGGTGACAGCGGAGGAAGGCGTTATCTTCAACAGTACTGCTCACTATGAATCAGAAAGATGTGCATGTAAATGGAGAGACATCCACCCGATGTAAATAATTAATGTTAATCTGGGTTATCTGACGCTTCCATAAAAGCTGCAACGTTTCATTGCTCATCTGTGCACATAACTCATCTATGTTTTGGAAGGTTATGGCTTAACTTCTCGTCGATGCAGAGGTCATTCCAGTTCGATAACGATGGGAGGAAAAAGAACCGCCTCGCCGTTACTTTGCACGGATTTAAGAAAACATCGTAACATTACGGCTGCGTTCAGGCATGCAGGAATTGCGCAGTTTAAACCGCGCGGTTTGAACCGCGAAATGACGGCCTGTGTGTTCAGACAGGCGCTGTCCGGCCGCGATTAGTAAGCGGTTGGAGTTTGCAGTGTGTAGCGGGAATTGCCAGTGTCAAAATGGAATTCGGATAAGAAATATTGTTGACTCTGATTGCTAAAAAAAAAGAGAGAGTAAGAAAAAGGCAGTATTGGGTGCATCCTATACTATGTGATCGGCTCGTACATGGCCAATTCGTAAGGTTGTATCCTACATTAAGAATCTATGGAGAAAAGTTCTTTGATTATTTGAGAACGTCAATAAATTCTTTTCACGAGCTACTTCAATTAGTCACGGAAGATATTTCCAAGTTCTGAAACACACATGAGACGAAGCACGTCACCTGAAGAAAAACTCGTAATAACTTTGAGGTAAGATATTTATTTACTGGTGTTCATCACCATCAAAAATGGTTCAAATGGCTCTGAGCACTATGGGACTAAACATCTATGGTCATCAGTCCCCTAGAACTTAGAACTACTTAAACCTAACTAACCTAAGGACATCACACAACACCCAGCCATCACGAGGCAGAGAAAATCCCTGACCCCACCGGGAATCGAACCCGGGAACCCGAGCGTGGGAAGCGAGAACGCTACCGCACGACCACGAGATGCGGGCTTCATCACCATCAGCATATACATTGTTAAAAACGTAGAAGAATGGGAACTAGAGCTAAATTGGGATGCAGGACATGGTGATGCTGGCACTATGACTGTAGAGGCTAATTCTGGTGCAGTGAAATATCCCTGTCCGTTCGAATATTGTTGATTATGCAAGAATGCTGTGGCAGGTATAATGTGTTGGGAATTGCTGAGAAGAGAGTGTGGTGAAACCTTCTCTTTTTGTATCTCCTGAAGCAATTTGATTTTGGTTGCTGAAGGCCTATTTTCTGATACCTTCTTGAGTTCATTGTATAATGACAAGCAAAAAAGTTTGTCATCTTTTTTCGAAATACTATTTTCTTGTAGTTCTTTCTCCAAATTTTTTCTTGACTGGACACTTTTTTGTATTAGTTCGCTGATTCGGTATTTTATCGTAATCTTGGTTTTCTTTCGTCTGGTTACACGCATTTCAGTGGGTTTAGTAGCGTTAACTGCACTTATCTCACTATCGACTTCACCGCCGTCATTATTGACTTCAATGTGCCTTTCTTTTCTTTCGCCTTGGTGCTTTTTCATACTAGCAGCATTTTCTTTGATGTCTACATTTTTCTGATGAACAGAATGTCCTTAAAAATACATATACTGTGATCCTTTACGAGTACCTGAACCTGAAGAAGCTGTTTTGATTTTCTTTAGGTCCTTATTATAGCAATCACGCATCGCTTTCCATGTTTTTGTAGCGATACACCTGAAAATAATACATTATCTATTTCACTGTTTCAGATATCTCAGGAAGGCTTGCTCATTTGGAGACATTAGCTACCACCATGGCCTTGGAAAATCTACGGTAACAGGAACTGTCCGCGAAGTATGTAAGACATTGTGGGAAAAGTTGGTGCATGAAGTCGTGCCTGAACCGACTGCAGATATGTGGAAGAAAATAGCGGAAGACTTTGAAAGATATGCAGATTTTCCAAATTTCATTGGCACCATAGATGGCAACCATATACGTGTTATAAAGTCTATGGATTCTGGATCGTTGTATCGTAACTACAAACATTTGTTTTCAATTTGCTTTTACCACTCTGTGACTCAAACTATTGTTTTACGTATGTTGACGTCGGAGCTTATGGCAAGGGCAGTGATTCCGGTATATTTAAAAATTCCAAATTTTATTAAAGACTTGTAGAAGAATCATTCAATACACCAAAACCAAGATTTTATGTACACTTCTGGAAATTGAAATAAGAACACCGTGAATTCATTGTCCCAGGAAGGGGAAACTTTATTGACACATTCCTGGGGTCAGATACATCACATGATCACACTGACAGAACCACAGGCACATAGACACAGGCAACAGAGCATGCACAATGTCGGCACTAGTACAGTGTATATCCACCTTTCGCAGCAATGCAGGCTGCTATTCTCCCATGGAGACGATCGTAGAGATGCTGGATGTAGTCCTGTGGAACGGCTTGCCATGCCATTTCCACCTGGCGCCTCAGTTGGACCAGCGTTCGTGCTGGACGTGCAGACCGCGTGAGACGACGCTTCATCCAGTCCCAAACATGCTCAATGGGGGACAGATCCGGAGATCTTGCTGGCCAGGGTAGTTGACTTACACCTTCTAGAGCACGTTGGGTGGCACGGGATACATGCGGACGTGCATTGTCCTGTTGGAACAGCAAGTTCCCTTGCCGGTCTAGGAATGGTAGAACGATGGGTTCGATGACGGTTTGGATGTACCGTGCACTATTCAGTGTCCCCTCGACGATCACCAGTGGTGTACGGCCAGTGTAGGAGATCGCTCCCCACACCATGATGCCGGGTGTTGGCCCTGTGTGCCTCGGTCGTATGCAGTCCTGATTGTGGCGCTCACCTGCACGGCGCCAAACACGCATACGACCATCATTGGCACCAAGGCAGAAGCGACTCTCATCGCTGAAGACGACACGTCTCCATTCGTCCCTCCATTCACGCCTGTCGCGACACCACTGGAGGCGGGCTGCACGATGTTGGGGCGCGAGCGGAAGATGGCCTAACGGTGTGCGGGACCGTAGCCCAGCTTCATGGAGACGGTTGCGAATGGTCCTCGCCGATACCCCAGGAGCAACAGTGTCCCTAATTTGCTGGGAAGTGGCGGTGCGGTCCCCTACGGTACTGCGTAGGATCCTACGGTCTTGGCGTGCATCCGTGCGTCGCTGCGGTCCGGTCCCAGGTCGACGGGCACGTGCACCTTCCGCCGACCACTGGCGACAACATCGATGTACTGTGGAGACCTCACGCCCCACGTGTTGAGCAATTCGGCGGTACGTCCACCCGGCCTCCCGCATGCCCACTATACGCCCTCGCTCAAAGTCCGTCAACTGCACATACGGTTCACGTCCACGCTGTTGCGGCATGCTACCAGTGTTAAAGACTGCGATGGAGCTCCGTATGCCACGGCAAACTGGCTGACACTGACGGCGGCGGTGCACAAATGCTGCGCAGCTAGCGCCATTCGACGGCCAACACCGCGGTTCCTGGTGTGTCCGCTGTGCCGTGCGTGTGATCATTGCTTGTACAGCCCTCTCGCAGTGTCCGGAGCAAGTATGGTGGGTCTGACACACCGGTGTCAATGTGTTCTTTTTTCCATTTCCAGGAATGTAGATCCAACACATCTCCGTACCTTATAGTTGGTGATGAAACTTTCGGCTTAGCGGAAAATTTAATGCGACCCTATGCAGACAAATGTGTACCATATAAAAAAACGGACTTTTAACTATAGGTCTTCGAGAGCCAGACGTTACATAGAGTGCACTTTCGGCATATTGTCAAACTGGTGGCGAATTTTTCATAGGCCAATAAATGTAAACACAGACTTTGCTGAAGACATAATAGAAGCCTGTTGTGTACTGCGCAACTCTGCGAGGACTAGAGATGGTATAAAATATGAAGATACTTTATATACTGCACCAATGGATAATCTAAATACGTTGCATGCAGGAAGAGGGACACCTTCAGCTTTGAATGTTAGAGATAAACTGACTGATTTCTTTGTGAGTGATGGGCGTGTTGGGTGGCAAGGTACAAAAATATGATTCTATGTAAGTTCATTTTCGTTCAGTAAACACCTACTTACCAAAAATATTCTTTTTCCCAACGTATCTTTATAATTTCCAAATATATCCACCAACTCCTGCCAAGCTTGGTTTTTTTTCGCAGTTTTATTAGAATATTCATCGCTCTGAAGATCCCATAATGCAGGTCGTTTCTCAACTTCATCAATAAATAACTCAAGTGTCGAAGCTATCCACTGCAAGCTTGTGGCAATGAGGCGTCCGAATCGCGTGGTACCCGCAACGAAACTAAACGCTCTCATAGGATTCCACAGAAATAGAATCGCGCGGGCGCCGCGTGATTCTATTTTCCGGCGGTTGAAATGCGGCTACCGCGCGATTGGACTAGCCGCGCGGTTACGTGTCAACAGTTACGACAATACTCAACTAAATAAAACCCGCGCGGGCACCGCGCGATTCTGTAACCGCGCGATTATCGCCGAGTCTGAACACGGCCTGAACATTTCTGCTTCCATGACGATTGTACTGAAGTTTCCTCCGACATTTTTTGTTCCCAATATTTTATGCGCTCCGTACTTTCTCATTTGTAGTAACTTCAATCATATCGGGTCAGATGTAAGTTAAAACCACGTATACCACAACAAAACTTCACTGTTCACAAATACAGTAATTGCAAGTCTCACTGCTCTACAAACACACGGAACTACCGTGCAAAGACCGGCAGTACACATGAATACAATAGAGAGAACGGGTGAAGTGTATGTATGTTTCGAATTTATTTTACTCTAGATTTATATACTTTGTCCAACGTTAGTCCTGTGAGTAGATTCTTTCCCTGAACTATTAGTTTGGAAGGTCTGAATCTTTTCATTGAACTCAAAATGTTTTACTGTCATTAATTCCTTTAAATGGGGCCCAACAACTCTTCCTTCAAATCGTTGTGTCCCCACTGTAAAATCTCCTTTCTGGGCAAGTGCACTCTCCAGGCGGAAATTTTATTTTTTGTAAGCCATGCTGCTTGTCACGTATTTTTTCACGCAGGTCGTCCAGAAGACTTCCGCAGAATTCATCAGCTAGTGTTTTGTTCTTTGCGCGTTATATGGCTGTACACACTTTGCAGAAGATGAAATACATTTGGTTTCAGTTTCTATCCGTGCGCAGCCACCGGCTTGCCTCTACTGCTTTGAATACGAAATCGGCGCACTTCAGTTTGTTTCTTTTTTAAAAAAGGTCCTAACATTGCCAAGTAATTTGCTTCTACATTTCCTTTTGGTCTGCATTCAGTACGCCAGGTACCAATCTAGCACGACGAGTTCTCACACTTAATTCCTCACGTAAAACGCCCTGATTTCTTCCCGCACTGACTTCTTTCACTAACATACTAATGACGTAGGAATTACATGCATCTGTAAGAACCGATCTTCGAACAACATATTGTGCACTTTCTTGATATTTTCATCAGTGACGGCAATTTTGGGACATTCGTCACGTGAATTGCCTACAAGAGTGTTCCGCCCACGTTTAATTTCAGCCACCCATTTCTTAACCGTTGAAAATAACGAATCAGATTCTTTATAAAGTTGTATCAACTTTGTACGAATTTTGTTCACACCAAGGAATGTCAAGGCACACCATTCCTCTTTAAGCGTTTGAACGATCACACATCACAACTACTGTCGACTTAAACGATGGTTTGAATAGCAAAATAATGTAATAAGCATGCTGTTACTGTAAGTGCTATTCTCTCACCTTTGAACTGACGCACCTGAGTTATAGGGGGGTCATGCAGTTTAACGATGGCGGTGTAGCTTGACGTTTTTCGCATTAACGAATCATTGCCAGAAATGACAGAAGCAACAATGAGAAGGTAACATCCTAGGACCAACTGATGATTGAATCCCGAACATTTCGAGTTACGTCTGTCACTAAGCCATACAGCCGGCCGGTGTGGCCGTGCGGTTCTAGGCACTTCAGTCTGGAACAGCGCGACCGCTACGGTCACAGGTTCGAATCCTGCCTCGGGCATGGATGTGTGTGATGTCCTTAGGTTAGTTAGGTGTAAGTAGTTCTAAATTCTAGGGGACTGATGACCACAGATGTTAAGTCCCATAGTGCTCAGAGCCATTTCAACACTAAGCCATACAGCAATATACACACATCAAAAAGTTTTGCATCATCTCGGTTCCGAAAGGTTCGGAAACTGTACGGAAAATTGGAACAGAGATCAACATAAACATCATTTCTGCCCCTTTTTATTGTCCATGAAAACCACACATTGCATGTTTTACCACCATACAGCAAGACATACAGAAGTGGTGGTCCAGATTTCTGTACACACCGGTACCTCTAATACCCAGTAGCAGGTCCTCTTGCATTGAGGCATGCCTGTATTCGTCGTGGCATACTATCCCCAAGTTCATCAAGGCACAGTAGCAGGTCCTCTTGCATTGAGGCATGCCTGTATTCGTCGTGGCATACTATCCCCAAGTTCATCAAGGCACTGTTGGTCCAGAGTGTCCCACTCCTCAACGGCGATTCGGCGTAGATCCCTCAGAGCGGTTGGTGGGTCACGTAGTCCATAAACGACCCTTTTCAATCCATCCCAGGCATGATCGATACGGTTCATGTATGGAGAACATGCTGGCTACTCTAGTCGAGCGATGTCGTTATCCTGAAGGACGTCATTCACAAGATGTGCACGATGGAGACGCCAATTGTCGTCCATGAAGACAAATGCCTCGCCAATATGCTGCCGATATCGCTGCACTATCGGTCAGAGGATGGCATTCACGTATCATACAACCGTTACGGCGCCTTCCATGACCACCAGCGGCGTACATCGGTCCCACATAATGCCATCCCAAAACGGCAGGGAACCTCCACCTTGCTGCACTCACTGGACAGTGTGTCTAAGGCGTTCAGCCTGATCGGGTTGCTGCCAAACACTTCTCCGACGACTGTGTGGCTGAAGGCATATGTGACACTCATCGGTGAAGAGAACGTGATGCCAATTCTGAGCGGTCCATTCAGCACGTTGTTGGGCCCACCTGAACCGCTCTGCATGGTGGTTGCAAAGATGGACCTCGTCATGGACGTCGGGAGTGAAGTTGCGCATCATGCAGCCTATTGCGCACAGTTTGTGTCGTAACATGACGTCTTCTGGCTACACGAAAAGCATTATTCAACATGATAACGTTGCTGTCAGTGTTACTCTGAGCCATAATACGTAGGTAGCGGTCTTCTACTGGAGTAGTAGCCCTTGCACGGCCTAACCGAGGCATGTCATCGACAGTTCCTGTCTCTCTGTATCTCCTTCATGTCCGAACAACGTCGCTTTGGTTCACTCTGAGACGCCTAGGCACTTCCCTTGTTGAGATCCCTTCCTGGCACAAAGTAACAATGCAGACACGATCGAACCGTGGTATTGACTGTCAAGGCATGGTTGAACTACCGACAACACGAGCCGTGTACCTCTTTCCTGGTGGAATGACTGGAACTGATCGGCTGCCGGACCCCCTGCGTCTAACAAGCGCTGCTCATGCAAGGTTCTTTACATCTTTGGGAGGGTTTAGTGGCATCTCTGAACAGTCAAAGGGACTGTGTCTCTGATAAAATATCCACAGTCAACGTCTATCGTCAGGAGTTCTGGGAACAGGGGTGATGCAAAACTTTTTTTGATGTGTGTAATTATATAGGGTGAACCAGAACTCCAGCGACAAAATTTTTGAGGTTGTTCGGTGATTTTTCCGAAGAGTTTGGAACAATGGACCCTTAGTCTCCGTTGGCCCGTTACAGAGTAATTAAATTTCATTTGTTTTATTACCGTCTTGGATCGGTATTGCATCGGAAATAGCTGTACAACGGTGCAAATACCGACAGTGTGCGCTGTGTCTCCTGTCTGGAAACAGACATGTTCCATTCACTCTCAGTACTTCGAACTGACAGCAGTAACGCCCTCTTTACTCTTCGCCCTAAAGCTTGCGTTCAGTACTTCGCGGTTCTGTCTCGGGTTTGCTGTTCCAGCAGTCTTAGTTGTACATTAACAGTGATACACAGCAGTATGCATAGGTTTTCTGATAAAGAATTTGACGATGTGCGTATCGTCCATGGGTCTCTTGAACGCTATGGAAAAGCGGTAAGACGACGCTACAGTCAGCTGTTTCCCCACGCAGCGACGGCATACGCATTACAACAATTTGCATCTGTACATAGGCACCCAAGGGTAACCGGGTCTTCCCGTGTTACTACGTTTTAGTGATAGGGTATTACAGGCATTTTCACTGATGCGAAAGTATTGCCACAAAAACAAAGATAATTAGGATAACGAAGCCCAATAAATCATTATACTGTTACTCTGTAACGAGCCACCAGAGGCCACAGGCCCCTTATACCACAATACACCTAAATAAACTAAGAAATTTTGTCGGTGGCCTTCTGGTTCGCCCTGTGTATTAATGGAGCTGGGTTAATCGAAGTTTCAACGTTTCGTGTAGTTATAAGGTCCCTTTTTTAAAGTGTAAACGACTTTCTTGAGAAGAACGCAGGTTTGCAGATATATGACGACATACAGGTATCTTACTGTAAAATGGCGGCCAGTGTGATTTAATTAAAAACGTTCTGCCGCCAACTACAGATTGTTTGGTGCTGCTGCACACGCCCATACTACCGTATCACTGCGCACTGGCCGCGAAACCTGCAGCGATGCCAACTTATCCGCTGCTATCGCAGCCGGCTCGTTTAGCAGACGCACATTAAATGTGACACAGCCAATAAAAGGGATCGCCGACCTCAGATTTGTTTCCGCGGCGTATCAAATAACGTTACAGCTAAACAATCGGATATTGAGAATTACTCGTGTTGCGGAAGGAAATAAATGACCGAGTATAACAGGAGAGTGGGAAACAAACTAACACCTAGTCATGAACACGTTTCCGAATGGGACATTCGGTGGATGTTTTCCGTGGTTTCCCAAAACAGTTCCTCGAAATACTTTACCAGGGATACTCGGGTCAAACGTGAGGTCGTGCACTACGTAACGATTATCTTCTCGCTTACGGCCTACTAAACAGTTATTTGTCGATAATGGCAGAATAGAAAATAATGTGTTACATTAATGATTGCGTAATCGTTGGTGAAATTGTGAATAAATCGAAAAAATTGCCGCGGTTTAGCTCGCAGTTTCTCTGCCGGTCATTGCATATTATCGTTAGCTTGAGCCACTTACTAGCACGCTTAGACGTATGCGAGTTGTAGTAACTTCTGGGCCATTAATGCTTGCCTAATTTTTCCGTGTGGTTTAGTAGATAAAACTTTCCTTTAGTTTCAGCCCAGCTGCTTATTAAAAACACCTCCTGCTCTTACGGCAAAGAACTGTCTATGTTTATACAGCAGCACCATTAATGTTAGCCGGAGGGTGGAAAAGGATATAAATCAGAAGTGCTAAAACATATATATTAAAAGAAAAACAATGCGAAAACAAGAAGTGCTTTGAGGAGCACAAAGAACTCTCAAGTCTCAGTAAGTAAACCGAAGGAAGCATTTTTGAAATTACATTCACGCTGTGCAAGTGTCCTAATTTCCGCGGATCTGCGTAAAAATAGACAAGGAAAATAACTGTAACTGAGAAGATAATGTACATCTTTATCGGCACATGTATCTGCTTAGCTGGTAATGAAAGCACGAAAAAATCTCGAAACACGCACAGTTAAATGGCTGGATGGAAACATAACTGCCTTACTGAAAGACGCAACCTAATAGACGAGCACAAAGCTTAAAAAAAAAAGTACTATTAAATCGTTGCAACCACATTTTATTGTGACAGATACAATGTTACGTTTACGAATGTCGTATGTTGGGGATATTTCAATACTGTACAGCTGACATAAAAAAGAAAGAACACCTCACGGAACTGGAGCAAATGAGAAGATGTTTCTAATCCCGTAATCGCTAGTATAATTGGTACAAATTCGGTACGCCTGCCTTGATACGAATACTGAGGCCATTTTACTACATTATTACCAAAGGGTTGACACGTTGCCACCTTTTACGACGGTGTCGACAGTGGTAACTATTCAATGCCGTTAAAGAGCTCAAGCGCATATTCATAATGCTACCGATCAGGATAAGACGGATCTTTCTACTTCTGTGAGGGGTCTGAAAGTACTTTAGGATCCTGCGAGGAAAACAAATGAGGATAGTTGTTTACGTTTCTCCCTAATATAAAGCCCGCTAGTAATGGCTGCACTACCTCAAGGGCTCGTTGCAGTACATGTGATTCACGCAACTTAAGACTCTCAAAGTTTCGTGGCAAGAAATATTGTAAGGTGCTCGTATCCTCTGAGACCTCAGATGTCTGAAAGTTTTCATACATGTACGTGTAATTAAAATACTTTATATGTAAACGAAAATTTAAATTCGGCCCTGGACTCAGAAGTCCTTTTGACGTAGCTCTGGCTCTGAGCACTATGGGACTTAACATTTTGACGTAGCTGTTTGGTTATCCAGTAACGTATAAATGGCAGTTCTCCAGAAGAGAATTACGATTTTCTCACGTTCACAAGAATAACCCATGTTTTGTTACTATCAACCCCTGCGGGCTGTTTACGCACCCACGGCGTGTGACGCAGGAGGACGCGCCCAGCCTAAGGGTCGCCAGACCAGTGTGTCAGAACGAGTTGAACAGTAGCTGTGAAAGGTTCAAATGGCTCTGAGCACTATGGGACTTAACATCTATGGTCATCAGTCCCCTAGAATTTAGAACTACTTAAACCTAACTAACCTAAGGACAGCACACAACACCCAGCCATCACGAGGCAGAGAAAATCCCTGACCCCGCCGGGAATAGCTGTGAAAGGGACAACGACGAATGACGTGGGGGTGCGTGCAAAAATATTAATTTTTATCAACATTTAAGACAGAATATCGATGGTGCGCGAAAGACAGAGTACTGCAAATAAAATAATGGAACATGTTTTACAGGCGCTACAGTCTGGAACCGAGCGACCGCTACAGTCGCAGGTTCGAATCCTGCCTCGGGCATGGATGTGTGTGATGTCCTTAGGTTAGTTAGGTTTAATTAGTTCTAAGTTCTAGGCGATCGATGACCTCAGTAGTTAAGTCGCATAGTGCTCAGAGCCATTTTTGTTTTACAGGAAAATGTGGACAACATAATTAATTACTGTTGGTGAAGTCGGTACCAGTTTTGTATATTACTAGTTGGTGTCCACAAAAAAGTGAAAATAATAATCTAAAACTTTAAAGATTGATTATGGGTCTCTTCTTTCATTTAATCACTTTCCCACAAATCATGGACAGAGCGAGGCACTCAACCAGGGCTCACTATCATATTGCAATTCCAGATCACGTTATTAGTTTGGTCTAGAGGACACATCATGAAGTCACATCATGACAAGTCACTGAATATATAAAAACTACGGAACTCAGTGCTCAAGAACATTTCATATCGCAGGCACTTTCACGAACGTTTTACTTTTCAGTCAGGTTACATCATACAAAAAATACAGCTGGTGCCGAAATGAACAGTAATATTGGCAAGTAAAAGACAAAATCGTTAATACTGCAGATGTATTATAAACTCGCAGATAGCATTTAAAACTATCAGGCTGTTTCCAGTAGCCAACGAAGGAAGAAAGTGTCCCACTTACAGTCTGTAGGAAAATGAAATTACCTCACTACTTTCACATTGCTTTGAACCAACAGACACACCGTGATACTCATTTGATGTAGAACGAAAACGGAAGAAGACATAAAGAAAGTGCTCTCATCTGTAGAGGAAACGGCACACACTTAGTATTCAGACCAAACCTCTCCGAACACTTTTACACACAACACCACACGACGACAGCAACTATAAATATTGTAGTGGGTCTCATATTTCAACAAAAAGCCTATTTTTGCATATAACAAAGTTCCCAGAAATAACAACTGTTTGATGAGAAAGTTTCTACATTTTTAGTTCCTGCCTTCTCTTTTTGCCAGAGTTTTATTAGGCCACTTTCCTGTAAGTCTGTTCAGCGCAAATTCTGCAACTGATTTTAAACGAATTTCTCGATGAGCTAGAGACTTGAAATTTGATACATAGCTCAGAATTGGACGACAATGCAATATTAATTAGCTGTCTCGCACTGTGTGAGAAGTTGGAGGGTACTTTGTGCACCACTGCCATTTCCTCTTTTGCTTTTCCAAATGCGAGTAATTTGTGGGAAGAACGATTGCTGGTACCCTCTGTGTAAGCTCCAATCTCTCTCATTTTCATGTCCACGGTCTTTTAACCATATATACGTACGAGGAAGCAATGCACTGTGATTCTTCAGTTTCCCCTGGTGTATTTGTTGATCGAACAGTCCACGGGTGTACTGCCGGTTCATAGTGTCCAACGAACACAATATTTCGGCGATCAGACAAGTCACTATCGTCAGGTGCGCTGACGAACTGAGCTCCTGAGTGCGCGTGGCCGGCCAACATCTCCTGCCTCCGCGAGCCGCTCCGTCCGCGGTCCGCGCCCGCGGCCGCACGTCGGCGTCGGCGGTTGCGGAGACGCTAGTGTCGGCGTCTGTAATGGCATTGATGTCAGTTTTCTATCCGCCCTGGTCGCCAGTTAGTTTCGTTTCCTGAGAGTCTTCTTCATTAAACTTACTGCTGGTTCCCAAACCTTACTTAAGATCATACCCGCGATCTCGGTTCATGATATCATCCCTGGTACGAATTTCCATGGCCCCTCTAACAACGATGTCGCAGTATTTGGAAGTCAGTGGCAAGACTCTGGAACGTTCGCACACCATCACATGATTCTCGGACAAACGGTGCTCTGCGACCGCTGACTCGTTGGGATACCTCAGTCGAGTTTGCCTCTGGTGTTCTCAGCAACGATCTTCGACGATGCGCACTGTCTGTCCAATGTACGTTTTCCCACATTGACATGGAACCTGGTACACGCCGCTTTTGCGCAAACCGAAATCATCTTTGACGCTTCCAAATAACGCTCGTGTTTTATTGGGCGGCCAAAAGACAGTTTCACTCGGTGCTTCTTCAGTATGTGTCCGATTTTTCCAGATAGTGCGCCAGTATACGGTATGAAGGCAGTGGCTGCCTCTTTCTCTGTGGCTTCTTCTGTCTCCACAGGTTGTACTGTTGGGGTGGATTGGAGAGAGCGCCTAATATGCCATTCTCGGTACCCGTATTTTTTTTTTAATACCGTTCTGAGGTGATCCAGCTCCTGGGCAGACACTGCGTCTTAAAAAGTACGCGCCCAGTGTACTAGTGTTTTAAGTATCCCATTCCTCTGGGAAGTGTGATAGCAGCTATCTACATGCAAACACAGGTCAGTGTGCGTTTTCCTCCGGTACACACCGTGATTCAGGGTGCCATCAGCTCTTCTGTTGACCATGACTTCCAGGAATGGTAATCTTCTTTTTGTTTCGGTCTTAATAGTGAATTTGATGTCGGTATGTATGGAGCTCAAATGTCTCAGGAAGTCAAGGAGTTTGTTCCTTCCATGAGGCCAGATGACGAACGTGTCATCCACATAACGGAAAAAACACGTGGGTTTTCATTTGTATGATACCACGGTTTCCTCCTCGAAGTACGCCATATATTGGGACAGAGTCGTTAGATAGAAATTCGTACCAGGGACGATCTCATCAACCGAGATAGCAGCTATATTCTTAGCAAGGTTTGGGAACCAGGACCGAGTTTTAATTAAGAAGACTCTCAGCAAACAAAACGATATGGCGACCCGGGCGGACAGAGAACTTACATCGACGCCATCACAGACGACGACTCTAGTGTCTCCGCGACCGCTGACGACGACGCGAGGCCGTGGGCGCGCACCGCGGGGACAAAGTACACTCCTGGAAATGGAAAAAAGAACACATTGACACCGGTGTGTCAGACCCACCATACTTGCTCCGGACACTGCGAGAGGGCTGTACAAGCAATGATCACACGCACGGCACAGCGGACACACCAGGAACCGCGGTGTTGGCCGTCGAATGGCGCTAGCTGCGCAGCATTTGTGCACCGCCGCCGTCAGTGTCAGCCAGTTTGCCGTGGCATACGGAGCTCCATCGCAGTCTTTAACACTGGTAGCATGCCGCGACAGCGTGGACGTGAACCGTATGTGCAGTTGACGGACTTTGAGCGAGGGCGTATAGTGGGCATGCGGGAGGCCGGGTGGACGTACCGCCGAATTGCTCAACACGTGGGGCGTGAGGTCTCCACAGTACATCGATGTTGTCGCCAGTGGTCGGCGGAAGGTGCACGTGCCCGTCGACCTGGGACCGCACCGCAGCGACGCACGGATGCACGCCAAGACCGTAGGATCCTACGCAGTGCCGTAGGGGACCGCACCGCCACTTCCCAGCAAATTAGGGACACTGTTGCTCCTGGGGTATCGGCGAGGACCATTCGCAACCGTCTCCATGAAGCTGGGCTACGGTCCCGCACACCGTTAGGCCGTCTTCCGCTCACGCCCCAACATCGAGCAGCCCGCCTCCAGTGGTGTCGCGACAGGCGTGAATGGAGGGACGAATGGAGACGTGTCGTCTTCAGCGATGAGAGTCGCTTCTGCCTTGGTGCCAATGATGGTCGTATGCGTGTTTGGCGCCGTGCAGGTGAGCGCCGCAATCAGGACTGCATACGACCGAGGCACACAGGGCCAACACCCGGCATCATGGTGTGGGGAGCGATCTCCTACACTGGCCGTACACCACTGGTGATCGTCGAGGGGACACTGAATAGTGCACGGTACATCCAAACCGTCATCGAACCCATCGTTCTACCATTCCTAGACCGGCAAGGGAACTTGCTGTTCCAACAGGACAATGCACGTCCGCATGTATCCCGTGCCACCCAACGTGCTCTAGAAGGTGTAAGTCAACTACCCTGGCCAGCAAGATCTCCGGATCTGTCCCCCATTGAGCATGTTTGGGACTGGATGAAGCGTCGTCTCACGCGGTCTGCACGTCCAGCACGAACGCTGGTCCAACTGAGGCGCCAGGTGGAAATGGCATGGCAAGCCGTTCCACAGGACTACATCCAGCATCTCTACGATCGTCTCCATGGGAGAATAGCAGCCTGCATTGCTGCGAAAGGTGGATATACACTGCACTAGTGCCGACATTGTGCATGCTCTGTTGCCTGTGTCTATGTGCCTGTGGTTCTGTCAGTGTGATCATGTGATGTATCTGACCCCAGGAATGTGTCAATAAAGTTTCCCCTTCCTGGGACAATGAATTCACGGTGTTCTTATTTCAATTTCCAGGAGTGTATATTAGTCGGCCATGGGCACTCATGTCTGATCGACGAAATAATGTGCCCGTTGGACACTATGAACCGGCAGTACACCCGTGGACTGTTCGATCAGTAATATATTGGTTGAATGAGGTGAAGAGAAACTGAAATAAGCCTGAAAATTACCACATCTCTATGCTGTAACCTCATCATAATGTTTGAAATCGGTTGAACAATTTCACACACACGCAAGACTAAAATACAGAAAAGAATTAAATAAAAATCAATTTTTAATATGCTACGTCCGAAAATTAGCAGGGAGTTTTGAATGCATTTTTCATTTACTTTGAGACTGGTTGTATAATTAGAGGATGATAACAATGGAGATTGCAATGTGAATGTTTCTATTGAAGATTTTGGACAACCGTGACTGGTTGAACGGTGCTGTGTGTCACTTCATTTCCCTTCTTTAATGTGATTATGAACTCTCCGGTTCCTAAACGCTTTTTGTGTGCGTGAGAAGAGACAGTGCATTGGAACTGAGACGGGGGGAAAAAAAGAGAACGCTACGGAAAACGGCACTTCGCTGGGAGCAGAGACTGGAGGCTCTGGTGGACTTCACACAAATGGGGCTGCTCAGGCGTTCAGCTTCACAACGTTGCGCAACCTAGTGCCCGTCCGGGCCAGGGGTGCCACAAGCAGTAGGCAGAGGCCGCTTCCTAGTGTTTTGTGGATCGCCGTCGACCGCTCTATAAAACACGGGCTGCAGAAAATAATGTTTGCCTCGTGGGCGGTCATTCAGAATTTCAGAGGCTCTCTGATGCGAGGCTAGGACCATAGGCGAAAGTGTGGCGTCGAGAGTGCAGAGCTGGAGTGGACTCCCTTAGTAGGGGAGAGATGTGCTATATGATTGGTGTCTGATCGCGATGCACCGTTTGGGAGGGATTCTCTATGCTGCAGAAAAACCTCGTTATTGAGCCGCAGTTTTTGTACTTTCGCTACTGGCGACCAACCAGCACTGTTTCGTGCAAAAAGGTGAGCAGACCGTAACAGAGAGAGCCGAGAAAATCAAGTACTCCTGGTCGAGACGGGTGGAGGCTGCGTACACAGCGCACCCATTTCGGGCTGAGACGTGGTGCTGTGCACAGCGACTTTCGGGGCAGGAGACGTCCATGGAACGGTGTTGCAGCTGTAGCAACAGGGAGCACTCTTCTCCAGAGAACCTGCGCAACAGCGGCGCGGCGTCTGCGACAATTTAATTACGGTGAGCATCCATAATAGCATCAGCGAGCTATGTCATCATTCAGCACTGATCGAATTATACACGAACGCCTATCATGTACAACGCACATGTGTGGAATGCGTGAATCTTTCAATTGGTCATCAATCTATTAGTCACCAAGCTTTCAGTCACTGTTTTCCGTCGGGAAACAACGAGTTCTGAAACTGAGTTACAGACCGTCATTTCTGAGTTAACAGGGTATAATATCTCACGCAGTCGAGTAACACGATCACTAATCAGAATTTTCATACATACAGCATTAGTCAGCTATTTGATTGCCTCCTTTTTGCGAGTTATCTATGTTTTAATGACTAAGTCAGTGTGTTTAAAATAAAGAGTGTTTTCGTCAGGCACATTGCTGTCACACTCAATTATTGTGTAATTCCCCCACTTTAGAATCTATATCTAGGGCCTAAAAATGGCGTTTTCCATTAGAAGCTGTGCGCGTTAAATTCATAGGATGGATCTTAAAGTAGTGGCACGCCCGCAATTAGCTTTCTGGGTTGGAAGAATTTCCAACGAAGCGGAGATTTCGCATGTTTTTAGATCAGACTAAAAAGTATAAAACAATTTCTCATAGCCTCATACAGATTCCTAACCCTACACAGACAGCCCTGAAAATTTGTGAGTGTGAAAGCTATGAAAATGTTTTAAAGATTTGAAAGAAAAACGTGGGATGCATACAATACGTAACCGATGCATGTATAGCTCATCTCCTTACTATTACACGACTTACTGATACATGAACTTTTCCCCTCCTTAGTACAGTCTATTGCATGCTCTCCACGTTTTCCGTTTTAAATCTTACAAGTGCTTTCATAGCTATTAAGAACTCAAAATCACATATTATCAGGATTATCTGTATCGGGTCAGGGACCCCTGTGTGTCTAGCAGAAATCGGTTTGTACTTTATAGTCTATTTAAAAACGTGGTATATTAAAATTCGTTTTTATTTAAATAATTAGTTGTACTGTGGTACACGTTATGAGACGTCCTGTGAAGGAAAACTAGTCATCCGAAGCGTTCTGGTACGAATGAAAAATACTCTAATGAATCCCCCACAAGACGACAGAAACCACTACGGCCACGCAAACTCCCTCATGTCTGTGGAGAGGTGTGCTTTACGACGAATACACATGGACGGATAGTAGGATCCCAAGGCCGGCCACGGTGGTGTAGCGGTTCTAGGCGCTCGGTCCGGAACCGCGGGACTGCTACGGTCGCAGATTCGAATCCTGCCTCGGGCATAGATGTGTGTGATGCCCTTAGGTTAGTTAGGTTTAATTAGTTCTAAGTTCTAGGCGACTGATGACCTCAGAAGTTAAGTCGCATAGTGCTCAGAGCCATTTGAACCATTTTAGGATCCCAAGACGTTGAAATTTCATACAGGAATGCATCCCCCGCATGTCAACAGTTTTACCACTTGCCAGGGCAGTGTCATGTCTGCAAGCAGGTTGCTCTGCCTCGTCCTTTCCATGTATTTGTGCCACAGCCACGGTTGTCTACCAGCGTGGTAACGTTTCTGGCGTTCAGTGGTAGTGATCCTGCACTTGCACTCTTTCCTGCGCCCCGTGCTGTAGGGTGCAGTGGTTTCAGCAGCCCACGGCGCGATGGTAGCAAGGCTATTGTTGCCCATCATTAAAGTGTCGAATGGCGCAACAAAACTATGACCACAGTCGATGTAGGCTGATAGCATCAGTAGCACGACCGTGGCTGCTGTTAAGTGGCGGCGGCGACTTTCCCATGTCGATGTACTCACCGAACACCCTTGACATTGTGGCACCGTGGCACGGAAAAAGCCCGATACCTGTACGATCCCTACGACTGAGTGTCCAATGCAATTGTTACCCACGATGTGGCCGCCATGAAATGTCACACACACAGACAGAGAGAGAGAGAGAGAGAGAGAGAGAGAGAGGTGGTGTTACGCACATTCCTGCGATCTTGGGCTACAAATTTAAGTCTCAACAATGTGAATCGTATTCTCATATTATCTTTGTGCTTCAAGTGGATGTCAGACTAAAAAAAGCTAAAAATACGGTGTTGGACCAATGTAGATAGTTGGATCTCTTCTGCCATTAAAGATACTTCCAGTCATGGCAATGACCGGCTGAATGACTGATACCAACTAAAAACCACAGTGATTCAGATTCTACATTCAACTGTTGACGTTACACTAACAACATAATCGGGTACAGGGATGAACCATCAAAGTGTTAGCACACTCCTTTCTGCGAAAACTTCTTATAAGGTAACGGAGACTGTGCAGCAACGTTGCAATTCAGAGAGAATGCTGTGTTTAACGGTGTTACATCAACATCAGGGGAGAATAAGAAAGTTACTGAGGGAATCAATTTGTCACAATTTAAAGAGGAAAGTTGTAGAAGTAAATGTATGTAATATAAACTAAGAAATTTTCTGTGCTCCGAATTAATTCCTCTTCTCGCAGGTACAAATCATCCAACAGTCAATGAAAAGCAGACGTGTGAAAAACTGACCAATAAGGGAGAAGGTTTTTCTTCTCTTTTTCCCCTCCATTATTCTTCTGACTAGTCAGATGCAGCTCGTCACTAATTCCTCTCAAAGCAGCCCTCGCACTCAGTGCCCTCAACTGTTTGTTGGATATATCCAAAAATCTGTCTTTTCTTACAGTTTTACCCTCTACAACTCTCTCAAATACTATGGAAGTTACTCATTCGTCTCTTAACATCTGGACTATCATCCTGTCCCTTCTTCTAGCCAACGTTTCCCACTTTTTCATCTCATCGCCGTGTAGAACCATCTCGTGTCTTGTCAGTTCATTTTCAACACATTTCTGTAATTTCTGTAGCATCACATCCCAACTGCTTCGATTCTCTTCCGGTTTTCACACACTCCGTGATTCATTTCCATACAATGATGTGCTACAGATGTACAATCCCAGAAATTTCTTTGTCAAATTAAGGCCACCGTTTGACACTAGTAGACTACTTTTGGATAGGAATGCTCTATTTGCCTGGGCTAATCCACTTTTTACCTCTTCTTGCTTCGTCCATTGTCTTTTATTTTGCTTTTGAAGTATCAGAATTCCTTAACCTAGTCCATTTCGATTTTCCCAATTTCGATTAAGAGTTTACCGATGATCTTATTTCTGCTACTCCTCATTAACCTTCACTTTCTTCTATTTACTCTCAATCTCTGGTGCGTGCTCATTAGATTGTTCATTGCAAAAGGTCCTGAAATTCTTCCTTTTCATTGAGGCTTGAAATATCATCAGCGAA
The DNA here is from genome assembly GCF_021461385.2 of Schistocerca piceifrons. Lineage (NCBI taxonomy): Eukaryota > Metazoa > Arthropoda > Insecta > Orthoptera > Acrididae > Schistocerca > Schistocerca piceifrons. Next base: position 616,896,301 of record NC_060149.1, read on the forward strand.
TCTTATCATCGATATGCTTTTTATCATCGATATCCTTTCTCCCCGAATATCAATCCCACTCCTTAATCTTTATGTTACTTCCGTCATTGCTTCTTTGATGTATAGACGAACAGTATGGCCCAAAGACTATATCCCTATCTCATACCCTTTCTAATCCTAGAACTTCGTTCTCGGTCTTCCATCCTTGATTTTTCCTATCTTGGTCCCTGTACCCGTCTTTCCCTGTAGCTTACAACCATCTCCCTGAGAATTTCGAGTACCTTGTACCATTTGGTTCTGTAGCGGGCTTTTTCTAGGTCGAAAAATCCTTGAACGTGTCCGCTCTCCAAGAAACGGACATGAGTATTAACCCAGCTCATCTACATAGAATGATAGTTTTAAGAGAGTCAGTCGTAACTGGCAGAATCACCTACCGCCCCGATACGCCAGACAACTGAGTATTTACCTATCTGCAAGTGTTACGAACCGTGTTTGACAGCCCGAAATCTATGTCCATATCCCAATACATCTGCAAGATACGGAAATGCATCTGTGAAGTCCAAGACGGGAAGACAATGAACCACAACAAGCAAATTAGTTGAATGACTCTCACACAGGTGCATGAAGGTCAACTGATGCCAGAAGAAGGAAATGTCTGTTATCATTCGCTTATTAACCGATTATATGTACTTTTTTGTGTGGTTTCTATGTAGCGCTGGTTCCTAGTTTCTATCAATTATTTATTTCAAATGATGAACCCAAATAAAATTTATAACGAGTGCAATATGTTTGCCATTTATTGTCAGAGCAAGACTTATTTGAACTGTCAATGGTTAGCGCAATGAACTCGCGTGCGGGAGGACGACGTTTCAAATCTGTGTCCGGCCGTCAGGATTCACGTTTTCCATACATGGTTCCGGGCAAATGCAAAGTTGGTTCCTTTGAAAGAGCACAGTCGGCTTCCTTCCTCATCCTTGAAACGTTCCGAACTTGTGCTTCGTCTCTAATGGCCTCGACGTCGACGGGACAACTTCCTTTATTTCAATTAAAAAAAAAAAACTAAGGCCAAATTTGAAGAGGAAGGATACAGAAGGGAGCTTAAATGAGTAAGAAGAGAAAAAACGGAACCAACAAGAAAAAAGTACGCACTCTCCAAACAATGGCGTTTTTTTTAGACTTCTGCATAAGTTGGAATATCATGGGATTAGCTCAATAATGAATCATCTAAAAGTTGCACCGTGAATATTGCGGAAATGGAAAGTACTACTACTGTGCCGTTTCTACAGAATATATTGATAGTCAGGGGCTCGTATTGTTAGCCAATAAACAGGCAGTAATAATACTTATAAAGTGTATTTTTGTGCAAAAATACACATTTTAAATGGAAAAATGCCTATTGACAATAAGAAACTAAAAATACGGTAAATTAGAACGTCAGTTGCGTTTGTTGCAGGATTCTAGTGCAAAACCGTTTACTAGATACCCTATTTTGAAAAGGTTCCACACCGACATTTGTTTCTGCCATTCAACCTGCGTCGTTGCTACGTACGATGCTGTTATGTTTCCTTACAGTGTGCTTGTCTCTTCCTTGACTGCATTGTGACTTGTTAGTCAGTCAGTGTGTGGCAGTCCAAGCAGTATATCGTGAGTTGACGATGGGATTTAGCAATGGAGAAAAATTCGACATGCTCATGGTGTATGGAAAGTGTAGTTCGTTCTTGTACGGTGTATGCGGCAAGATATACCAATAGACGTCAACCATCTCGGCAATTATTTATCAACCTCTCCACCCAGTTACGTGAAAATCTTAGTGTAACGCCTACACAACATAACAGAAGGAAACAAATGACATAAGAGGGGGAAATTGATGTTTTTGCTGCTGTTGCAGTTGATACGCACGTTAGCTCCCGCGCAATCGCACGAGGAAGTGGCATGAGTCGGATAAGTGTCCTAAGCATTCTGCATTGGCATAGGTTCCATCCATATCACATCTCTATCCATCAAGAGCAAACGATTTGAGAAACGCGTTAACTTCTGTACATGGGCAGTAAGGCAGGATACTCCAGAAGTAGCATGTATCTTGTTTAGTGATGAAGCCCCATCCAACAACCGTGGCCAGTTAAACCATCGAAACATGCGCTACTGGTCTGTTTACAGTACCCGTTGGGTTCGTCAAATGGAACGTCAGCGTCCATGGAGTTGTGCGGGACAGTGAACCACCAGCTCATAGACCCGTTTTTCATAGACGGAACGCTGAACGCAAACAAGTATCGCAGCTTCCTAACAGACCATCTTCCACGGATGCCAAAAGACGTCCTCTGCACGCTAGGGGTAACCTGTGGTACCAACATGATGGCTGACCAGCCCATTGTGCACGAAGTACTGCAGCATGCCTTCACGAATTGTTTCCAAATCCTTGGATTGGACGCTGAGGACCTGTACCTTGGCCGGCCCGTTCCCCGGGTTTTTTCTGTGGCAAAACTGAAAGACGCTGTCTACAAGGACATAAAACGCGAAGGACTGCTTACCCTCACTCTATTATCTCTTATAGTTGTGTACACTCCTGGAAATGGAAAAAAGAACACATTGACACCGGTGTGTCAGACCCACCATACTTGCTCCGGACACTGCGAGAGGGCTGTACAAGCAATGATCAGACGCACGGCACAGCGGACACACCAGGAACCGCGGTGTTGGCCGTCGAATGGCGCTAGCTGCGCAGCATTTGTGCACCGCCGCCGTCAGTATCAGCCAGTTTGCCGTGGCATACGGAGCTCCATCGCAGTCTTTAACACTGGTAGCATGCCGCGACAGCGTGGACGTGAACCGTATGTGCAGTTGACGGACTTTGAGCGAGGGCGTATAGTGGGCATGCAGGAGGCCGGGTGGACGTACCGCCGAATTGCTCAACACGTGGGGCGTGAGGTCTCCACAGTACATCGATGTTGTCGCCAGTGGTCGGCGGAAGGTGCACGTGCCCGTCGACCTGGAACCGGACCGCAGCGACGCACAGATGCACGCCAAGACCGTAGGATCCTACGCAGTGCCGTAGGGGACCGCACCGCCACTTCCCAGCAAATTAGGGACACTGTTGCTCCTGGGGTATCGGCGAGGACCATTCGCAACCGTCTCCATGAAGCTGGGCTACGGTCCCGCACACCGTTAGGCCGTCTTCCGCTCACGCCCCAACATCGTGCAGCCCGCCTCCAGTGGTGTCACGACAGGCGTGAATGGAGGGACGAATGGAGACGTGTCGTCTTCAGCGATGAGAGTCGTTTCTGCCTTGGTGCCAATGATGGTCGTATGCGTGTTTGGCGCCGTGCAGGTGAGCGCCACAATCAGGACTGCATACGACCGAGGCACACAGGGCCAACACCCGGCATCATGGTGTGGGGAGCGATCTCCTACACTGGCCGTACACCACTGGTGATCGTCGAGGGGACACTGAATAGTGCACGGTACATCCAAACCGTCATCGAACCCATCGTTCTACCATTCCTAGACCGGCAAGGGAACTTGCTGTTCCAACAGGACAATGCACGTCCGCATGTATCCCGTGCCACCCAACGTGCTCTAGAAGGTGTAAGTCAACTACCCTGGCCAGCAAGATCTCCGGATCTGTCCCCCATTGAGCATGTTTGGGACTGGATGAAGCGTCGTCTTACGCGGTCTGCACGTCCAGCACGAACGCTGGTCCAACTGAGGCGCCAGGTGGAAATGGCATGGCAAGCCGTTCCACAGGACTACATCCAGCATCTCTACGATCGTCTCCATGGGAGAATAGCAGCCTGCATTGCTGCGAAAGGTGGATATACACTGTACTAGTGCCGACATTGTGCATGCTCTGTTGCCTGTGTCTATGTGCCTGTGGTTCTGTCAGTGTGATCATGTGATGTATCTGACCCCAGGAATGTGTCAATAAAGTTTCCCCTTCCTGGGACAATGAATTCACGGTGTTCTTATTTCAATTTCCAGGAGTGTATTTTAGACCAACTCTGTGCATTAACCAAGTACCTTCTTATCTCAGGAAAGGGGACGTTCGGGTGCTCTGCAGTGTCAGTTCGCGGAATTCGTGAAGGCAGTTGTTAGGTGTCTCGAAATACTGATCCTGCCATCTCCTGTACACATATTCCACCATGGGATTTATTGTTGGCAATATTGACTCATTCAGTAAACACTAGAAGGAAAAGCGGCAGACATTTGGATGAACTTCCTGGCGTATTATATAGAAAGGTGTGCCCTGCTCAGTAGGCTTCATTTCTCAATAGGCTTCCAGCAGAACTGAAAAAAATTTAATGATAAACCGCAAGGACTCAAATCCAAGTTGAAAAGTTTCCTTGTGGTGCACTCCTATTCTGTAAAGGACTCTCTCACAGTAATTGGGAACTTTCGTCAGGAATGTGTTATTTATTCATATACTCTTACAATTTTTTGTACATTATTAATTCTTTAGCTTGTAAGTTCTTTAATTAGAATTTGGTAAACTTTGTACAGACTCGTCCCCTTACCAACAGAGAGAAACACACGGTTCCATGGAACATGAAAGGTAAATAAAAATAAATACATAAAACTGATCACATTGAATTAAGAAAGACCAAAGCTACGTACAGAAAACTGACTGTAAACATATCAATCTACAATGTAGTTGCCTAAACAGATGGACTGCTGGAGGTCATAATCGCAAAAATCAACACGAACTGGTTTCGCAATGAAGGTAGTGACGGTTTAACGTCACTTTTCTGCAGTCGGCAGTGAAAAGCTAATGCGCGGTCGCAAGCGCCAGTTGCACACACTGATTGCCTGTGATGGTGCACGGCCAAAGCAAACCGCGTCCGCTAGCGAATTGACCGATACGGTAGCTAGCCCGCAGCCTTATGCCGAGGGGTGGATGCCGCGTTGCCGCGCGCCACGCAGCATACGAGAGCGCGCCCGGGTGGGAGCCGCCGAGCTGGCAACGCTGCATTCCGGCTGGAGTGGAATGGCACTCGCGGAGGCGATTGCGCCTGCGGCGCGCCTTGTGTATGACTGCGCGCGCGACTCCTGTCAAACACCGCCCCCGGCATGACGCACTCACGCCGCAACTCTTCGGACTTCAAGAGTTGTGGCGAAGGGTTCCTCTCACTGTCGCTGCTCCACGTGCGCGGTCCAAGCAAAGAAGGGCTTATAAAGTTTTTATAAAGTTTATGATGAGCATATATTTTTCGGTAACACACACATTTTCCTTAAATACAAAAAAATGGTTCAAATGGCTCTGAGCGCTATGGGACTTAACATCTATGGTCATCAGTCCCCTAGAACTTAGAACTACTTAAACCTAACTAACCTAAGGACAGCACACAACACCCAGCCATCACGAGGCAGAGAAAATCCCTGACCCCGCCGGGAATCGAACCCGGGAACCCAGGCGTGGGAAGCGAGAACGCTACCGCACGACCACGAGATGCGGGCGCCTTAAATACATATAAATAAATTACGGTAATTTGTTCAGTCATATTTGTTATATTTCACTCTTCGAGAAGTAAAGAAAGTTTCTCATACAATTTATTTCTTTCGTCTTACATTTCTCAGAATTGCGCATATCATTTTGCTTCTCGGAATGCGTCAAATATCTACTTATTTCCCCTATTTCGTTGGAACTGACAATATGGATTTCACTACAGTGAGTCTGCGTAGCCCGCTGTTACTCTATGAGCAGGTAGTTGTTTAAAGCAGTCTGGACTCGTGACGTTACAATACAAGTAAGTATTCGATACTTCTGTTTCAATACCGACTACTTTTAGAATTGAATCATTCTTTCGACACTTACTCGGTATCGAAGGGAAATTAGTTGTATCGAATTGATTTTACGCGCTTATCCTAGGAGTGAGTGAATGAGCATCTGTATCTATGGTACTGCCTTCCGCCCCCCGCGCTGCCCATCGTCCGCCACGCCTGTTTGTCGGTCATACTGTTTGTTGCTGTTTACAACTGTGCAATTCGTGTTTGTTGTTAAAAGATTGTTAGCTTTTATTGTATCATAGCTCCTCCAAAAATTGAAGTATAGACATATTTTACTAAAATAAATGACACCACGGCAAAGTGCAAACAATGTTTTAAAACTGAAGTTTCGTGGTAATACGTCCACTTTATTTAAACACGCCAGTACTCGCGGAACTTATATAAAAGGAAAACGAAAGAAAGTCAGCATTGCCAGACAGCGAGGTCATCGGTCTCATCGGATTAGGAAAGGAAGTCGGCCGTGCCCTTTCGAAGGAACCATCCCGGCATTTGCCTGGAGCGATTTAGGGAAATCACGGAAAACCTAAATCAGGATGGCCGGACACGGGATTGAACCGTCGTCCTCCCGAATGCGAGTCCAGTGTGTTAGCCACTGCGCCACCTCGCTCGGTACTGAGCCTGATGAAAGAAACTAATAATAGTTTTTATGTCTTATAAAGGAGCTCTAACCGAATTTTACAGTAGACGCAGTAAAATATTTAAAAAAATGACTGGAGAAAAATATCAGGCTTCTGTGGCTACAGGTAGTTCTACATTGTCAAAAATAGACAATATTTGTCTCATACTGGATATATGCACTGAAACAATGAACGTACGAGATCTTTATTTTTAGGTGTGACACTCCATTTTCTACAAAATGGCGTAATACTTTGACACTTGCGCACTAAACGAAATTCACACAGCTGATGGGATCGATGACCTCGCTGTTTGGTCCCTTCTCCCAAATAAACCAACATACAGCTGAATATATATCGAAAGCACTCCTAGATATTCTTCATAATTGGAATATATCACAAAGTAAAATTCGTGCCGTGGTGATTGCAAATCTCATTGTTGGAACTTTGGAAGGAGATGGTCCAGGCGACAAGTTTCTAATGAACTGAACATTTAGACAAAGTAAAATTTTCTACATTAGTAAACTGTTCAACAGATCCATGGGTGCCATATGGCACAATGGCGTTATGTATGGCGATATACCACTCTCTGTAACGGATGCTACACCTTATATGGTGAAAATTGCAGATTCACGAAAAGCATTATACAGTAAAATGGTGCATGTGAATTGCTTGGCTCATGGCTTACACAGAGTTTCAAAGGAGATTCGTAGTACATCCAGTGATGTTGACATACTTATTGATTTTACATGTCTAAAAGGTATTTTTGAAAGACCCTTCTCGTGTTTGCTGTATGTAAGTTGTTAGCTCCAGACATTTCCTTACCACCATTTCCCATTTTGACGAGATGAGGGTCCTGGGTTGATGCCTGCAACTATTACTGCCAGAACTTGGAAGTACAACAGATTCATTCTATAGCAGTGAAACGCTTCAATTGCTCTAGCCCAATAATTAATTCTAATGCTGAAACCTGAGAAATATTCGTATATAAAATCAAATTCTGGATTTATTGCTGCTGTCGTAATAGCTTTGGAATAGTCGGAAGCCCACAAGTGTAGCAGAGAGAACAAGTGAAAAAAATGTGAGTAAATTAGAAGCCGACTGTGGCAAAATGGGAAAAGAAGTGTCAAAGAAAGTGTTGGAACGAAACGAAAGGTACCATACACTGTGTTGTAAGTCAATGATTTTGTTGGGTGAAAAGCTCTCTCTTAATCGTTTGAACTTAGTTTTAAATATGCTCCTCTTGTGTCAGCTGCAATAGAAGACAGTTTTTTTGAAGTACGAGGCATTGTTGGCTGACAATACGTAATCTTTTTTTATTCAAAAACTTGCACAAGGTATTCATTGCATATTGCTACCCAGAGCTTACAAAATTAAGTAAAACCGAGCGAGGTGGCGCAGTGATAAGCACACTGGACTCGCACTCTGGAGGACGACGATTCAACCAGCGTACGGTCATACTGATTTAGGTTTTCCATGATTTACCTAAATCGCTTCAGGCAAATGCCGGGATTATTCCTTTGAAAGAACACGGTGGATTTCCTTCCCCATCCGATGGGACTGATGACCTCGCTGTTTGGTCCACTCCCCCAAATCAACAAAAAAAAAAAAAAAAAAAAACTGGAGTAGAAATGAGGATGCACAAAGGAAACATTCCATCGGTTAACTGCGTTGTGATAATGTCAATAAAAACATACTACAACATGAAATTCCATGGTTTAGCTTGCACATAGTTCATTATCACAAACTGACTTGCTAATTTATTTTACAACAAAAAATTTTACCTTTTTTCAATAGTATTAGATAATATTTTTATGTTATTGTGCATATTTCGTAATTTTTTTGTCACAAAAGCACATTTTCTGTGCCTATTATCATGATTTTTTAAGTCATAAAAATTGTAGCCTTACTCATAACTAATGTCATACCACATCGAACTCCAAAAAATGTAAGGGGATCATAATTTTTTGTGGTTTTCTGTGTGTTATCAGTTAAATACCATTTATTCGGTTTTCCCATTAATGCATCGAATCGTGAGATGCAACTTTTCATTATAACTTTTTAATATGGTTAACATCGATGCTGTATAAGAATTCATTTTACCAAATAATAACAACAACAACAATAATAATAATAATAATAATAATAATGTTTCGTGTGGTTCACCAGTCTGATTCAACTCTTTCTACTTGAAGCCACTTGGGCGACTAACCTATCCCACTAATGCTACTGGGGAAAGAGGCCTACATTTTAACGTGGAATCTGAAACACGTCTCGTTCCTGGCAAATCTTCACATAATTAAGAGATCAAAGCTAGATTAAAGGCAGACTGAAAAAATCCGCGGACCGACAGGGATTCGATACCATGACCTCTCGCCCTCGCTTTCCAGGTACGATCTTTACCGCTCTACTACCAGGCAGGTCCGATATTTTACTGAATTAACTGGCAGAAGTGGAGGCACTGGAACACTACACTGATAAGCAAAACATTATGGCCACAGCCCACCGCAACGCTGGATGTCGAATGGTGGAGTTGCAAGCACTTGAGCTGGTAATGAAAGTATGTAAGCGGAGCAGACGCGGACGGGGAACCACCCTAGCGAAGAAATGGGCTGCAAGTGGGGAAACCAGTGAGATAAGCCACTCTTGACCAAGAGCAGATTATTATTATGCAGAGCCTGTGAATGAGTATCTCGAAAACGGCGAAGCTGGTGGAATGTTCACGTGCTACTGTCGTGAGCGTCTACAGAAAGAGGTAAAACAGTGAAACTGGCACTAGGAGCTAAATGGTTGGATGCCCACGACTCTTCACAGAACGTGGGTTCAGAGGCTTGTCTTCTCTGCAATCATGCCAACAGTAACGCTCCACTTGATTCACTATGCTTCAGGCACGCATCTCTTCAAAAACTTTACGAGATGATGCATCAGGACTACATACATATCTTCAGAGCTGCATATTCCGACGACGCAAAGTTTCAGCTTCTGACAAAGAAGCGGGTCTCTACATACGAATACCCTGATTCAATGAAGAGACGCCACAAAACCACATTGCTGAACTTAAACGTATTCTCCAGTAAACTAACAGGCAGTTCCGTAACGGATGCGGAGTATGAGCATATGATCGGTATCCTTTATTTAGGATAATATGCAAGACTATATATGACTACAGACCTACACTTGACTTCGGACATCTCTGAGTAATTCCGGAGAGTGTGCCTAGACACATGCTCTCTGGATCCGGCCTATTTCCGCGACAGGGCTTTTTTGTGACGCAATGTTAAGGAAGACGCGTTAGCATCGAACTGTTTACCGATGGTGACATGCCGCTCTTCTCCGAACAAGGGATTCGCGGTGGACTTGGCCAGTGTGTGCAGAGTTACGCCCAGTCGAATAACACGTATGTGAGTCAGGAGGAGGAGAGGCCATGTGACGATTTTACATCCTTGACTTGGATGTAAACAAATCCCACAGATATGCCATGCAACAGTGCCTACCATTTAGACTTTAGAGTGTTCCGATAGCCGCTGGTGAGGGATATGTCCCGCAGGTAGAACTGGCATATCCCTCCAATTTGCATCAGGAGCACAGCGACTTACCACAATGTCCGCAGCGCCAAATCCTACGAAATGGTTCCATTCCGAAGCTGTCGACAATGCTGGGGGACAAACGACATTATATTCTACACTACAGAAACCTCCAGCAATGTCCGGGTCGGAGATGGACCTTCTTAGTAACGCCCACAGAATCTCCTTCAAGCAGCAATGCTGGTTGAAGGAGTACATTAATGTTAACACCGAACAGAGGGCTCTGTGACGTGTGACTTTCAAAAAGATTTTTACAAATTAATGAACAATTCAGTTTTCGGGTAAACCATGGAGAACGTTACATAATACCGAGAAATTCATTTATTTTACCTGTGGGATTGGCATTATGACGCAAAAAATTACAGCGTGAGATCAAATTTGAAACGGATTACCATCTTCAATGAAGGACTAGTCACTATGGAGATGGCGAAGGTTTCAGTGCAGTTCACGAAGCTTGTCTGTAGCGGTGTGTGTATTCTGGACCTCTCCAAACTCCCCATGTACTGATTCAACGCTTCCACTAAGAGTTTGCAAAACCACACTTCGCCGATCCCAAGCTACTTTATTTGCATAGAGACAGTTTCATGTACTGGGTGTGAAGATGCGGTCGATATGAAGTACTCAGGCACATTCCAGAAACATTCGTTACGTCTGGATATGCCGCCGATAATCATTTCGGACTAACACCTCCAATCAAATAGGTTATCGGCCTGATGAAAGACGGGGCGAATGGTTCGCAAATTGTGGAGTTTGTGAGGCTCATATCTAAGATGTACGCATATTGTATAGATTCAGGCGCCACCCACAGATGGACTTAGGGTGTCCGTAGTTTCACTTTTTTCGTTGGAGTGATTGAGTGTGGGGCTATGTATTTATTTGTAAATAGTTGATGGGCATGTGCGAAAGTGTGGGGCATAGGTCGATGAATCGCCTATCGTGTGTGTGTGTGTGTGTGTGTGTGTGTGTGTGTGTGTGTGTGTGTGTTTCCCATGTATATACTATACATACAGCAAAAATTTACCAGAAATCACTGATTAAACGTACCTAGAAAGAAATGATGAAACAAATGAGAAACTACTGTTGATCTGGGAAATGTAGTCCACAGGGGATTCTTCTTTCTTACCAGTTTGGGTGCAAGTAGTATCTATGTATTATTTTTAAAGAAAAATGTGTACATGTCTTTTAAATTAAAAGAACAAATAGTTTATTGTAAAATAACCTATTAAATATTTTCTAAATAATCACAAATTAAGAAAATATTATTGTTAATAAAATACAAAAATTATCAATAAACTCTAGGTTCCTTTTTATGTCAGTGATATTTACAAACGAACTTGACCCTTTCACTACGGAGTACAGTTGACTAGGCTAACGCAATTGAACTAGCGAGAGAGAAAATTGTTATTAATAATCCAGAATTTCATTTGCTGTTATTTATAACAAACCTGAATCTCTCCCCTATGCTGCTAAATGTAGAGGCATACACAGTTGACATGGTTGTAAAGGGGGGGGGGGGGAAGGAGTAGGAGTAGTGTGTGTGTGTGTGTGTGTGTGTGTGTGTGTGTGTGTGTGTGTGCGCGCGCGCGCGCGCGCGCGCGCACGCGGGGGGGGGGGGGGGGGGAGGGGTTCCTATGTGTGATCATCAGTTCCAGGGGGGATGGGGGGAGATGTCGAGTGGACTGGGTGTGACCTTGAATATAAGTTGCTGAAGTATGTAACTTGACAGAGGAAGTGGTAGGATCATTATCTTGGTCCATATTGCTACTAAATACATACTTTCGAAATCATCGATACAAGGCTAGAAGTGTGATACAGTTGTGCTACAGTGTGCAGTTAGTTATGTGCTCCTTACCTATGCTATATAATGCAATTGCTGGTAATTTATTTTCAGTTATGCTTCTTTCATTTGTGATGTACAGCCGTCTGGCATTTACGATTTTATGGAGAGTGGGTGACGGCGAGCGTTGCTGAAGTGGACCAGCAGGAGCCTAGCTGTGGACCACTTTTCTTTTAGCTGGCTATCAGAAGACACACAAGTGTGTGCACAGCAACTGTGAAGCTGCCCCGATACACGCCATTGCTGCCGGGCTCGTATTAGATGACACTGCACGTGGCGTTTCCCATTGGCTGAGGGCTGCACCATCAAGATATTAATTCGTATTCGGATCTAACATCCGTCTCCGTTTCATCCGTGGTAATTACACTCAAAATCTAAGTTACGTTGGCTCCTTTGTTTTACAATTTCAAATAAGGTGTGAAAAACTGTTGTCCTGGACGAAATAACACTCGTAGGTAGAGTGGTGGGTTCTTAGCTTTACTCCTGAAGGGGGCCGATCTGATAGTACAACACATCCAATACCAGATCACTTTGTCACAATCCATATCCGCAGAAAAGTTGCGAGTATTCATTACTGCGACTGAACATTATATATCACTTGATACAGACAAGATACTAGTCTTCTAACAAGAGTACAGTTGATGATAACCTCTTATGCAGAGATCTGTGTAATACAATTGACGCACTGCTAGCTCGGTGGACTGACGATGCTGTCGTCTTCGACGATGATTGCTGACTGGGTCTGAGCGGAACTACGCTCAAACGTAAGCAAGCGAGATGATGCGGTGACTTAGGGAAACTCCTCTGGCGTGTCTACGGCTCCGTCTGTCATTCTTCGTCGCTTCTGGCAGCGACTACGGTTAGTTGTGGTTCCGTCGCAAGGTACCATCCTTGCAACGGCTCTTCGTTCTTCAGACGACACCACAAACAGCACGCTAAGATAGTTATTCGAATAAAGGACACAGTTCGAATTCTGGATTGGAAACTACAGTCTGCACGGCGAGAGAAGATAGTCGACAGCTGACAGCGATACTACCAGCTTTCAGCCGTGAAGCGCAAAAGGCTGCCGCAACACTGACAAAGCCAGAAATATCTGTAACTACGGCAACACTGAGGCATTGCTACAGAAACGTAAACAGTCATGTGATCGGTCGTGGCAGACGTGCGAAGCAACCGTAGTGTGTCCTCGTGCATATTTTCTGTCCGATGTAACTATGACGTTCTTTGTTCCTTTCATACGTAAAGTACGTTTACTACGAAGATAACAGCAGAGAATGTTTGTTCTGAAGATACGCGGAGTGCACTTACGTCATGTACATGTACGCGAGAGCATGCTCAGCGGCGGACGCCAAATGCTAGTAAAGCAAATGCTGTATGTAGCCGTGCCGCTTGCGACGACTACTGAATTGCGAAAGACAAAATACGCAACTTTGCAAATACTTTATTAACACTTCGTATAAGCTTACCCTTTAAATCGTGGGGGCCTGGTACCCTCTAGTACTTCCTCACGGACTATTTTTTTTTTCGATTGTGTGTGTTCATGTAAAGACGCAGCAAAGAAAAAATAAAATAAATCATTATTATAGCAATGCGGGACAGAAGCATCAAACTTATTTCTTTGGACTGTGAGACTTTTGGACATTTTAATCTAAAATTCCAAACCATGATGACTGTCATTGCAATAGGAAACGTGCTTTACAGTTTTCCATGCCCTCAGTCGGATTTAAGCAATGCGATTAGAACTGTAAGAAAAATGTAGACAAGACGCAGTAGCATACTAAAGCGAAGATACAGTATGTGATCAAAAGTATCCGGACACCTGGCTAAAAATGACTAACAAGTCCGTGGCACTCTCCATCGGTAATGCTGGAACTCAATATGGTGTTGGCCCACCCTTAGCCATGATGACAGCTTCCACTCTCGTTGGCATAGGTTCAATCAGGTGCTGGAAGGTTTCTTGGTGAATGGCAGTCCATTGTTCACGGAGTGCTACACTGAGGAGAGGTATCGATGTCGGTCGGTGAGGCCTGGTACGAAGACGGCGTTCCAAAGTATCCCGATGGTGTTCTATAGGATTCAGGTCAGGACTCTGTGCAGGCCAGTCCATTACGGGGATGTTATTGTCGTGTAACCACTCCGCCACAGCCCGTGCATTATCAACAGGTGCTCGATCGTGTTGAAAGATGCAATCGCCATCCCCTAATTGCTCTTCAACAGTGGGAAGCAAGAAGGTGCTTAAAATATCAATGTAGGCCTGTGCTGCGATAGTACCACGCAAAACAACAAAGGGTGCAAGCTCCTTCGATGAAAGACACGACCACACCATAACACCACCGCCTCCGAATTTTACTGTTGGCACTACACACGCTGGCAGATGACGTGCACCGGATATTAGTCGTACCCACACTCTGCAATCGGATCGCCACTTTGTGTACCACACAGCGTTTTTCCACTGTTCAATCGTCCAATGTTTACGCTCCTTATGCCAAGCGAGGTTTCGTTTGGCATTTACCGGCGTGATGTGTAGCTTATGAGCAGACGGTCGACCATGAAATCCAAGTTTTCTCACCTCCCACCTAACTGTCATAGTACTTGCAGGGGATCCTGATGCAGTATGGTATTCCTATGTGATGGTCTGGACAGATGTCTGGGGATGTCCGGATACTTAAGATCACACACTGTACTTCTGGTGCTGAATAATGAGTTGTATAATCTACATCTATTTAAGGATTCTGTTTATGCGCTATGACGGGGCAGTAGCGTTATTTGGAAGCCAGATAACAATGATGCAAGTTTTTTAAATGATGGCTAGTTGAATCACCGTTACCTCATCGCTAGCTGAGCAGACGCGTCTAGTAGATATATACTGATGACCCAAAACTTTATAAGCACCTGCTTAATAGCTTGTTTGTTCATCTTTCGAACAAAATACATCACTGATTCTGCAGGATCCGACAGTTTGTTGGTAGCTTTGTCGAGATATGTGGCATTACATGTCTACGCACACGTCATTTAATTCGCGTACATAATGGACTGCTGATTTGTCTACGCGGCGATGGTGACTCACAGGCGTTCCATACAATTTAGATCAGGGGAAATTGGTGGCCGAGACACTAAAGTGAGTTCCGGTAACACTCCTCAAACCAGTGTAACACGGTTCTGGCTCGGAGACACGGACAACTATGCTGTTGAAAGATGACATCGCCGTCGGGGAGGATATCAAGCATGAAGAGATGCAGATGGTTCCCAGCTGTCAGCTAGAGATGCCACAAGTACTTCAACAGCGGCAGGGATGACAGTGACTATCATTCAATTCCGACTCACCGAAGTGGTGAAAAAATCGGCATCATATCCGCTCAAATTGTGAAAGAACACACCTATGTGCCGTGGCACTTGGTACTTCAAGTTGCATGCATTGTAAGCTGCATCGGAACTTCCCTGTTAGGTGCCAATGGTCTCAACGTTGATTTTATGCAGAATCTCATCGAAGATTCATATATATTGACCCTAGTTTTGTAAATAACCGGAAAGCCATACTGCGAGTTATTGCAGCAGTTCCCACATATGGTAATGACTTCATTGAGTGACACGCGGATTCCATGGGCTTGGTAGATATGCTTTTAAATTCGGATTGTTCTGTTAAAAAGCTGTAATAAGGTTCGTATTATCCCGGACCAACTGCTTAGGGGAACCTAAGTAGAGGCGGGGGGTGGGGGGGGGGGGGGGGGGAGAGAAGAGGATGTGTTAACAGTGTTAGAACGAGATCAGTCTTCACACAATCTAAAGGTCCTATACACTGGAGGTGACAATTGTCATGGCATACTTCTTAATATCGAGTCGGAGCTCTTTTTGTTCAGCATAGTGCAGCAACTCTACGTGCCATGGACTCACCAAGTCTTTGGAAGTCCCCTGCGGAAATAATGAGTTATGCTGCCTCTTTAGCAGGCCATAATTACGAAAGTGTTGCTAGTGCGGGATGTTATGCACGAACTGACGTCTCGATTACGTCCCATAAATGTTCGATGAGACTCATGTCAAACGACCTGCGTGATCAAATCATTCGCTGTAATTGTTCAGCATGTTTTTCAAACCAATCGTGAACAGTTGTAGCCCGGTGACATGGCGCATTGTTACCCATAACAATTCCTTCGTTTTTTTGAGAATATGAAGTCCATAAGCGGCTGCAGATGGTCTCCAAGTAGACGAAGACAACCATGATCGATTCATGTTGGACCAGAGGACGCAGTTCATTCTATGTAAGCACATTCTACACCAAAATGGAGCCACCACCAGCTCATACAGTGCCTCCTCGACAACTTGGGTCCATGGCTTTAAGAGATCTGCGCAACACTCGAACCCTACCATCAGCTCGTACCAGCTGAAATTGGGACTCATCTGAGCACTATCCTAACGCATACGTTCGTCTCACGCCCCACATTGATTTTTGCGGTTATTTCATACAGCGTTGCTTGTTTGTTAGTGCTAACAACTCTAAAAGCCGCTGCTCTCAGTCGTTGAGTGAAGGCCGTCGGTCACTGCATTGTCCGTGGTGAGATGTAATGTCTGAAATTTAGTATTCTCGGCACACTCGTGAGACAGTGAATTTCGGAACATTCAATTCCCTAACGATTTCCCAAATGGAATGTCCCATGCGTCTAGTTCCAACTGTCATTCCACTTTCAAAGTCCGCTCATTCATGAATTATCTGATTACAGATGACTGCTCCGCCAATGCACTGCCCTTTTATACCTTGTGTACGC
This sequence comes from Schistocerca piceifrons, assembly GCF_021461385.2. Classification (NCBI taxonomy): domain Eukaryota; kingdom Metazoa; phylum Arthropoda; class Insecta; order Orthoptera; family Acrididae; genus Schistocerca; species Schistocerca piceifrons. The sequence goes on from NC_060149.1 coordinate 616,912,853, forward strand.
GATACTACTGCCATCTGTATATGTGCATGTCGCTATCCCATGACTTTTGTCACCTCAGTGTAATTAAATCATGTATGTTATCTGGAAGTAATGAGCCATTTTTCTTCTTTCTCTGGTTCCCAGCATCGTAACAGCTGCAGGACCAGTCTGTTACCGAAAGACACTTGTGAAAGGGATGTTTCGTTCACTCCATCATTACGAGGACCGCACGCTCGCATTTGCATACAAGGTATATTATAGAAAACACACGCATGTAGCTCCTAAGCTTTTTTATATTTATAAACACTTATTGCAGGGTTTATGAACAGAAATGCATGCCAGACTTAAATACGATAGCATTTCTGTGACTGTTTCTGGTACAATTAGCTCGTACATTTCTACTTTCATTCCGTCACAACATGCATCATACATATTAGTGATGGTTTCTTCAGACGAGCGCCGAGTCTGGCGAGCAGATTCCTAGATTTTATTCCATAACGTCTCGTAAAACAGGTTGAGATACGATTGCTCCTTACTCCAGCATACTTTATACAGTAACTTGTGTACATTAGAGTCTTAAATGTCTGTTCTTGTAGATGTATGCACTCTCTGATGGTAAATATTGTAATTGTTCCAGGGAAGTCTTCTGCTGTGACAATATGATCTCCCAGCATTACTGACATGAGTCGTATCTAGTAGTAGATACGATTGATGTGCGGCCAATGTCACATCAGCAACATAAAATCGTTGATTTTGTAATACAACCACCAGGTGGGACTCCCAATCCGATATGATACCGACACTGACAGGTTTACGAGCTGTGTTGAACTATACCCAACGTCAAACAACATAATTACGGCGTCATGTGGCTTCTTCTTCTTCTTCTTCTTCTTCTTCACCTCAGCTGCCGCTATTAATATAAACCTTAACGTCTTAGCCCACTGCCAGTTCTCTCACAACTGGATAAGCTATTTATCGGTCGATGTTTATATACATTATTTGAAGCAGTGCATGCAACTTTAAGACATTAGAGTATGAAAGACGAATAGGCTGGCCTTTAGTGCCAGTTCAGCGTCATTTGTGGAGTGACTGCGTTCCTCGTCAACTGAAGTGAGAGCAGTGAGAGTGTATGGCACGTCAGGTCCGCTGATGCATAGACCATTAGCTCGGTATTTATGGAGAGCAGCGACTGCACTACTTCGGTGTATTCAGGGAAACGAATTAACCCAGACGTTCTGGATATTCCTGAATGTTACGAGGGTTCTCTGGAGGACTATGAATTCCAAGATGACGTCGAGCAAGTAACCACCGCGTGTTTCATGTTCGAGTAGCTGACATCACGAAATATTTGGACATTTATAGGAAACTTACTGAACGAGTTAAGAGTTTGAATACTGTAGACTATTACCTGTTTCCTAAACAGCTTATAACTCTGATGTGTGATATTTCACATTGATTTAAGTTAATGTTTCTAGTGTTTAAAATTATTGTGCTGCTTTATGTAATAGCCGTATTATGAACATTATGACATGAATGCACGATGCCATATTGATAGGCCTCCTCCTATTAAACTGCGTTGTGTTGGTTGTAAAATGGAAAGTAACAAATGATTTTATTTATACTCAATGTAATTTTGGAAGTAATAATATGCGTGCATATACACGGCGGTTTAGCAAATAAGTAATATGCTACCGACTGAGTCACATCTTTTCACAAAATAGTATTTCACATGACACACTTGAGCCTCGCTCCATCAATCCGCTACTGAGAGACACGAGCACCGTGGGCTAGCGCGCCCGTCACAATCGGAACCCGATAAAGCGGCGATCCCTGGGCTCAATCATGCTCCGAATCAGACAGTCCATCACATCTGCTCGATGCACCAACGTCGGAGACAGCGCCAAAGATGGCCGGGTTGTCAGCGCACTGGCGGCTGCGGTGTGTGAGCGGTTCGACTCCGGTAAGAGGCTACGTATTTATTTGTTATTGGGTAGGATATAGGTGGGACTGTGCATGAACGAAATTATACAATAGGAAACACAGAGTGCTTTATTGATTATTTATCCAAAAATTTCACTGCGTAGTGACAGTACAAAACGTTGAAAATAGCTGCCGCCTGTAGGTCTTAAACTTGGCCTGTACGACATTCACGCCAATATGTGCCATTACGCACATATGAATGTCTCAGAACACGCAGTCTACTAACATGACTGGCTCTACGTTTACATACTTTGACACAGGGGATATAAAGGCATTAATACATTGATCCACTTGGATCATTAAAAAAAAAAGAAAAGTTTTGCTCAAATAGTCTACAAACTCATAGCCTCACAATCTTTCTGGGGCGATCACTAACGCATTTTATAGATCTAAATTCACAACACTTTCATATTTTAAGTACAAGCGTGTGTCGCATATAGGTAATCCTAACACGCCCCTGCCGTACGCATCAATTATTGCGACTTTACGGCCGAACATAGAAATGTGTGGGATGGGTCATACTCCTCAGTCATCTTATTTTTGATGCAACCCACCGTATTACACATATCTTCCCACTTGCGACAGAATATTGAACTCTCGTACAGATGCGCTGCGCGTTTTCAACCTCAATCAGCACATTTACTCGTTTAGATCCACACGCAGTAATGTTTATGTGCTAGGGAACAGTAGTACTCTTGATGGAGGATTTCCTAGTGATTCTGTGAGCTGTGGTAGCTCCAAGGGTGACGGCTGGTGCTGCGGTGGTGGTACAGTATGTTGAACGATACCAGTCCGATATATCAGGAAGCCAATCTGTGGTCTGCCTTGGCAGTACGGGTGTCCTCGTCCAACAGGTCTGTTAACATTGTATCAGGGGCGCGTTGCGCTGCTGGAACGTAACAAACCGGAAGTATATATTCTAATATATGAGGGTGTCTTGAAAAGGAATGCTTCCAAATTTTTATTTGAAAACTCTTCGAGCTATTTGAATAAAACGAACTTTATTAACATTCAACATATATTTTCTTCATGTCTACTTACATGCAACACACTGCCGCTAGAGAGATTCGAACCGTAGCAAGTAACATGGTGGTGTCTAACGTAACTATGTCAGCGCATGAGAAACAAAGTGCTCTAATCGAGTTTCGAATGCGAAGAGTTCGCCCACAAATGGAGCACCCTCACCTTCAGCTTGACAATGCCAGGCCACACACGAACGCTGTGACATTTGCAATCATCCGACACCTTGTGTTCACGGTAACTGATCATTCTCCATACAGTCCCAACTTGGTTCCATCCGATTTTCATAAAACTTTAAGAACACCTTCGAGGACTTCACTATGATAGTGATGAAGGGGTGCAAGCAGAGGTAAGGTTGTGTTTCCGTCAACAAAGCGAAACATTCTACAACGATGGTATCAACAAACTGGCCACTCGGGAGAAATGTGTTTGTCGCCAGGGTGACTATGTTGAGAAATAAATATGTAGGTAACAAGAATAAAGATGGAGAACGTTAATAAAGTTTTTTTTTATTTAAAAGGTTTTAAGAGTTTTACGTAAAATCACAGCTATTACTTTTCAGCACTTCCTCGTATATTTGTCAATAACAATATTAATAATTATAACATTTTTCTATACTTACCTTCATATCAAGTCTTATTCCTATTATGCCTGGGAGGCGGGGGTGTTGGCTGGTCCCTGCTGCTGCTGCTGCTGCTGCTGCTGCTGCACACTGACGATCAGACTTCGATTGAGGGAGGTCTCGGGCAGCTGGTTCCATAGTATCGTAAGAGGAGGAGTGCGGAGATCTTGTATGCTATTGGTCAAGCCTTGCTATTCGTCCACGGTAAAGGGGAGTGGAGGGTACAGTGTTCCCCTGAGTGACTATGGTCCAAGTTCCGATGGGTCCCAGGGTGGGGGGGGGGGGGGGGTTTGACCTTGAATATCAGTCACCAATTCTGTAACCTGACATCGGAAGTGATGAGATCTTTGCCTTGGTCCGCACTGGTACTGATACCTACTTTAGAAACATAAAAGTTACTTTTTTTTTAAACGGAAATCAGAGTACAGGAACTCAATACAATCCGTACTCTGAACGGGAAGTCGCCAATAAAAAATTAAATCTCACTGCGATGTAACGTATACTCTTGGTATTTAGTTACGGGCGAAATGGTACAAATGAGCTATAACGAGCTAATACAACTGATTAATTCGATAGCTTTATCATCTACACAAAACGACATGCATTAATTAAGAAAACAACGATTTTTAGCATCTCAAAATTAACTCTGTATTCGAATTCCTTTTTCTGGTCGGGCAGTGTGGCCCATTACAAAAGAATGTACTAGACGAAACTTTTTTTCGCATGCCGTGGCCTCCTCCTTCATACCGAAAAGCGGTTTGATGCATCTCTCCAACCTAGTCTCTTCTAACCTCTCCAGTTCCGTGTAACTACTGCAGCCTGCTTACTGTATGCAAAACTTAGTGTCCCTCTACAGTTTTTACCTCCACACATTTTCCTACATTACCAAACTGCCGATTCCTTGACGTCCCTATATGTGTTCTATCAACTAATTGCTCCTTTTAGTCAGGTTGTGCCACGAAGTTCGTCGTTTTCCAGTTCGATTCAGTACCTCCTCACTGGTTATTTAATTTGGCAATCCAATCTTCAGCATTCTTCTACAGCTTATCTTCGTTTCTGAACTGTTAATCGCTCACTTTCACTTCCATATACGGTTGTATTCCAGAAAAATACCTTTACAAAACACTTCCTAAAGTTCCTATCAACATTAAATACTAACAAATTGCCTTTTTTCAGAAATGCGTTTCGTGCCAAGGGTATCATGCATTTTATATACCTTCTATTTTGGCTATTACCAGTTATTTTGTTGCTCAAATAGCAGAATTCATCTATTTTTCTGTGTGTCGTTTCCCCATCTAATTCTCTCAGCAACATCTGATTCTATTTGATTACAATCCCTAACGTTTGATTTATTTTTGTCGATATTCATCTTTCGATTTCTTTTCGAGAAGCTAACCATTACGTTCAAATGCTCTTTCGAATACTTTGTCGTCTCACAAAATTACGATGTCAGGAAATCTCCACGTTTTCACTTCTTCTCACTGAAATTCATCTCTCTTACCAAATTGCCCATTGGTTTACTTTACAGTTTGTCCAATCCTCAGATTAAATGACGTCGAGGATAAGCTACGACCTTGCTCACTCCCCTCACAACTACTGCTACCGTTGCATGCTTTTAGATCCGTGTAACGGCAGTCTGCCTGATTTACATGTTGCGAAAAACCTTTGCCCCCCTGCATTTTATCTCTGGTACCTTCTGAATTTCGAAGGACGACGTCCAGTCAACGTCGCCAAGGTTTCCCCTAAATCTACAAATGCTGTAAAATACGTTTTCCTTTCTTTAACTTCCTGTTGTCAGTATTGCCTCGCATGCTCCTATATTTCTCCGAAACCCAAACTGGTATTTCCCGAGGCAGGCTCCTATCAGTTTTTCGAGTTTTCTGTAAATAATTCGTGTCAGTATTTTGCGACCGTAACTTAAACTGATAGGTAGTAGTAACACTTGTCAGTATCTGCCTTTTTTATATTGTTATTACTACATTCTTCTTGAAGTCCAACGTCCTTTCACCTGTATCAAATACCTCGCTCACTAAAGCCAGTTGTTTTGTCATGACTCTCCCAAGGACCGTAATATTTGTAAGTGAAAGTCGTCTACTTCTATGGTCTTGTTTCCACTTATGTTTCTACTGCGCTGACAAATATTCTCCACTGTCATATTTCAGTATATCTTATCTCACCATCTATTTCCTCTTCCCTATCTGTAACCCTGACTTCATTTCCATTGTACAGCCCGTCTGTACAGGTTGTCCATAACTAAAGTTCCAGTTTCAAAACGCTGTATAAAGAGAATCACTGCTCAGAATGACGTCAAATTTGAACGGCATATTACCGACGCAGAGGGAAACGTAATGGAACAACAAAATTCGCGAAAATATGACCAACAGATGGCGCTGTAAGCGTAAGAATATGCACACCAACGGACGCGCGGCACATAGTCGTTCCTCAGTTTGCGTCCGAGGCGCCCAACATGACTATCCCTATGAAGGATCGCATGCTGTTGGTAAATATATTTTACAAGAACGGTGACTGTGCTCCAGCAGCCCTGCAAAAGTTCCGAGCGCTCAAGGGTATGAAAAAAGGCATTGGTCCGATGTCTGCTACGGGTCTGGATAAAATATTAACAAAATTCGAAAAGACAGCTTCTTTTGAAGTGCAATGCGGCAGAGGGAAGAAAGCCGTTGATCGGACGTCTGTCAAAGACGTGACCACGACATTGCGGGATGGGTCGAGTGGTGATGTGCCAGCATGCAGTGCACGGGGAATTGCCCGAACGTAGGACATGCCTGCTAGCACAGTGCATAAAATAGCACGAAACATCCTGCGTTGCTATCGATACAAAATCCCCAAGCCCAAGAGTTGCTTCCTGATGACCTGTCAACAAGACCAACGTTCTCTCTGGTGTATCTTGCTCACATGGAAGTGGACAACCAATATCCATGGAACATTCTGAGGACAAAAGAAGCCTATTTCCATCTCCAGGAACATGCAGATTTTTAGAATGTGAGCAATGGAAAATCCACACGTACTTCAACGAGTACCACTTCATTCTGCAAAGGCGACCATGGTGTACGGGTTGACGGCATCGTTCATCGTAGGACCGTATTTTTTCGAAGGGAAGAGTCCAACGGATCCTGTTACCTGCACCGTCACTGGTAAACAGTCTTACGCACCAACATCATTGCAACCCTTGAACAGCGTGGATGTGTGGGTAGGATCAGTTTCATGCAAGATGGCGCTCTCGCGCACATTGCACAGTCAGCGAAGCGCCTGCTGCAGAGGCATTTCCGAAATGCTAGAATTATCTGCCGTCAGCTCCCTACAGCCTGTACGTCTACATCACCTCATCTTAATCCGTGTGACTTCTGGCTGTGGGGTTACCTAAAAGGTCTTGTGTTCAGTGCTCCAATCAGAGGAGTTGCTGAATTGAACGCACGTATTGCGCAACACATTGTGAAGGTGCGGAGTCTGAATTTTAGCCCCAAGAGCCTCCGATCTGTTGTGGGACATGCTGTCTCTCGATTTCAACTTGCGACAGAAAATGGCAGATAGCATACTTGCGGCAGTCTAACGACAGTTGGAAATTATATCATTCTGCTTTTTATGCGGTTTTTGGCCTCAGTACAATTAAAAACAGATTCTTCCCATCCGATATGATACGACATAGCCGTGGTGGACGGGCTTACCTACATAACAGTGCCACAATTGTTAACTGCCGAACTTGTGCAGTCATGCACAGTGAACAATACGGATGGTGTAATGTGCAACTCTAACCATAGCTGTAATTTTGCGAATCATCTGTCATTTGTACCCTGCCAATTTAAGTTAATATACTTACAGCACCATCGATTGGTAAAATGTTCAATTTTTTTGTCGCATGGCGCTTCCCCTGAGTTAATAATATGGCGTTCAAATTTGGCGTCATTGTGAGCTGTGGTTCTTTGTCTACAGCGTTTATAACTGGACCATTAATTATGGACACCTGTAGATCCCTTCCACCTCTCACCTTTCTCTTCCTTGCTTAGAATTTGCTTGCCATCTGAACTCTTGATATTCATACAGCTGCATCTCTTTTCCCCAAATGTTTCTTTAATTATCCTAGAGTCCGCATCTATCTTTCCGATAGCCATGCATGTTTTTACAGGTTTGCATTTCTACAGGAGATATCCCTGTTTTGCCATTTTGACTTTATGTCAGGCTCGTATTTTGGAACTATGTATTCCCTTTTTCCTGTTTCATTTGCTGCGTTTTTGTGTCTTCTCTATTCTTCAACTGAATTCAATACCTTATCTATTATCCAATGATTTCTTCTGGGCCTCTTCTATTTTGATTTTTTGATCCTCTGCTGCCTTTGCTATACAGTCTCTCGAAGATATCCATTCGTATTCTATTGTCCTTTTTCTTCTGTCAATAGCTGCGTAATGCTACCTTTGAAACTCTCAATAATCTCTGGTTCGTTTAATATATTCATGCCCACCTACCTAATGTCCTACCATTCACGTATAAAACACTTTAATTCCGTAACTGCTAACGATTATAACGTTGCACTGGGTTTCACAACGTTCACGTGAATTAATCATTCTAAAATTTACCACGACCTCAGTAGCATTACCGTGAATCATCGACCTATGGCACTACGTTCATGTGGCCAGACCTTCCAAACGGAACAGTGGATCCAAATCTCCTAAAAAATCTCACCACATACGATTCAGTCTTCATTTTTACTAATAAAAACGAGCTTTTTCTTGGGATTCGCAGACGTGGATGAAAAATCAAACTGATGACTACTGAAATCTACAGAATACCTTTAACTGGCAGATTGCCGTTTCCCGTAGCTTCCGTCTTGGGTGAATTTTCATAAATGACAAGAAAAACTCTTTTCCAGACATCTGCTTCCCCTCATTAAACCTGTAGCATTATTTCAAGTTTTCATCAAAGTTTCAGCCCAGCATAAGAAATTTTTTCGGTGATCCTAACCTTGCACTTTTTTTTCATGTAGTATTTCCTCAGAATTTGGTTCGGAGTGACCAAGATGACGTGTAACATCAACTTACATCAGCGATCCTCCTACACGACTTCATACTTGGTTCCTTTTATCGTTCTGCCAAAGCCCAGACTGAGATTTTACGCAGTAAATCACACAGTATGTCTAATTTGCATGTTCCCTTTATGCCATTTTCCACGGCTTTCTTCTTAATCTAGACACTGTTACCTGAAGAAAAGAAAAGAAACTGTTATTCGTATTGCACGTGCCACCCTTACTATGCGCTTACTATATTACCCGATGAGATTGTAAAAGAAAACGAGGCACAGTATCAAGACTGACTGATATACTCGTGTAAAATTTTGAACACGTACTTTAGACTTTCAGCTAAATTCAATCATAGTTAGATTTTTAAAAAATTCTTATCACTTTTCTTAAAGTGAGCCACCTAAAGCTTCAAAATTGGCACTTATATCAGTGTCGAGATGCTACATGCCACAAAAAACAAATTTTATACGGAACACAAAAAGTTATATCCCAGTTCACCAGTTAACATTTGCAACCGTTAAATCACTTTCTAAATCTGATATCTATCCGATGAGGAGGGGAGGGGGTGTTTCCGTTTCCCCCCCACCCCACCCCCCTTCTTGCGGACGGCTATGGCCAGAGCTGAACAATACATCCACGAACTTCAGCACCTCCTACGACCAATGCAGTTGTGAGCCCACAGCACATTCCTTCTATACATCGCAAAGGACGGTACAGAATTCTGAGTGAGACTATTTAGCGTGCAAAGACCGGTGAAGTGGGTGGTGGGCGTGGCGGACGGGCGCTCGATGGCGGCTGGGCTCGGTTCCTCTCCCTCACGCAGCTGCATCGACGCGCCGCCGGCTACTTATATCTCACCTCCTGCGTGTAGCATCGCACTCAACTTTAGAGTTTCATGTCCCGTTGACGATCAATTATATAATGACTGACAACAGGCTCGCATTGAGTAGGAAGGTCGGCCGGGTCGCTGTCGAAGAAACTATTCCAGCATTCTCCGTAATGGTGTCAGGAATCTCTCGGAAAACCTGAATCAGGATGGCTAGGAGGGAATCTGAACCGCCGTCTTCCCGAATGAAGATCTAGTGTCTTAGCCGCTGCGCCGGCTCACTCTGTTTCCGCTGCTTAAATCAAAATGCTGTGTCAAATGTATAAACTATAAGTGCGTGAGCTTCTGTTGCCCTTCTCAACTCGAAGAAACTCCGTGCATGCCGTATCATACAGTAAAATAAAAAACACGGAGTTTCACAATTCCTATTACAGGCTTCTATGGGTTGTGGAGTTCGGATCACTTTAAAATCTCCCGCATCACGGCACGCACACTAACTAAGAAGAGGGTGTAGTCTTCAGCCGTTCTTATAATTATGACATGTCACACCATATTCGTCCGACTACAACAAAGGCTTCGAGAAACTGGCACGTTCGCAACTGTGAGGGTTGACTGAGGTACTCCACTGACGTGCTGCACTCTCGAGTTTGAAGGGGACGTTCCTCCCCACATAAAAGAAAATCTACGGCTAGTGCCCGAAACATCGTCCGTTCTATCTCCTCTTGTAGAGCGCACAGGTCAAAGATCACTATCTCCGATGTGTGCGTACCGCGAAGCGGGAGTGATTCCACCTTGAAACTTAGTTTGCATCCAAACGCCACATTTACGGACACGGGTTGCTTATCAGAGAGTCCCCTCTACAACACAAACAAACCTGTAATAGGAAACACTCTGTACAACATACGTGTTGCTGTTTTGGCCGTATTTGCAGAAATCTTCGTCAGGGTGTTAAGGCATCTGGTTCCCAAGGTGAACTTCTAGCAGACTGTACCTCTGTGTCAAAATGGGACTCCGTTCCGGAACAGCTTTCCGCTATCAATTAATGCTCTTACAAACAACGCCATCCACTCACAATTCATGATCCGTCCTCGCAGGTTCAATTCCGGCAGTATCTGTCCCCTTTCAGTACCTCTACACCCGAGCTATGGTTTCTGTTGGTGCCGTGGAGGAAAATGTCTGTGAAACGTTAAATTTCGTGAGTGCAGCCGCATAAACTTTATTTCTTGTAATATTATGAGCTTAAACCTTTCAGCCATCTTCGAAGTGAGACGGCAGACTGATGCTACAGCTGTCGCTCCTTCCTCTTAAACAGGTGGACCAAGTTACTCCGTATGTGGCCACATACATTAAGCGCTAGACATTGATAGGCGGCTTAGAGTATGCATAAATTCCGTCTGTGGCTATGCGGCCGGTTCATGCTGGGATATTGATGTATCATTATGAGGTGCACTGTAGCGACTTCTTAGCGAGTTTATTAAAGACAGCGCTGGATTCCATGATATGTTCAGGCTGAAACCACTGGAATCCAGCATTTTCTTTAATAAACTCGCAAAGATGTCGCTACAGAGAACCTCATAATAAATACATCAATATCCCGGCACGAATCGGCCGCGTAGCCGCAGACTGCATTTATGCATGCTCGTTGCCGCCTATCGTCTCTAGCGCTTTATATGTGTGGCCGCATATGCAGTAACGCGGTCCACATGTTTAAAAGAAAGGAACGAGCCCTGTAGCTTCAGTCCGCCGGCTCACTCTGAAGATGGCCGAAAGGTTTAATCCCGTAATGTTAGAATACATAAAGTTCATGCTGCTCCACTCCCTAGATTTAATGGCTCAGTTATTGCGAACGAAAACATGAAAATGCAAAACGTCTGTGAAGTTGAAGTAGGAGAGAGGTACTGGCGAAATGAAACTATGAGGATGAGTCATATCTGGATAGCTAAATCGCGAAGGAATAAACCCGCGGAAAGGATTCTGGGTCGAGTCCTGGTCCTGTACACAATTTTCAGCACCGCTCCACAACACCGTTCATTCCGATGAATAGTGTAATACTGATTCTGTTAGTTTCATTTATTTTTATTTTGTTTTGTACATCCAGTTCCAAAGACCAAACTGAATGGTCATGGAACGAATCAGTACATGAAATTAAATGTAGATGAATCCTATGAAGATTAGAAGCTGCGGCTAAATAAGCTGCGGCTAAATAATATAACAGACGAATTAGCTTAATATTTCCATGAACTCCACGACAGAACAGAAGGCGTGTTCCATGAGGAAATGCTTCAGTGTAGACTTGAACATGCGGGCATTACTGTTAAGATTTTTTTATTCCTGCGGTAGCCTATTGCAAATGGATGCTGCACAATACTGCACGCCTTTCTGCCCAAGAGTCAAGTAGGCATGATCCAAAGGCAGATTCGATCTCTACCTAGTATTAACTGTGTGAAAGTTTCTAATTACTGGGAACAAGCTCATACTGTTAACAACAAACGATATTAAAGAAAATAAACACTATGTAAGAATTCCCAGACTTCTTTACATGCGTCGACAAGAGATATGCGAACTTGCACCACACAATGCTCGAACTGCCCTTTTCTGGGCCAAAAACACCCTCTATGAATGAGGAGAGTTACACCAGAATACAATACCCCATGTCAGAAATGAATGACAATAAGCTAACTCTATTAAATTTTGCAGTGGACCCTCACTAATTGCAGATATTCTTGAATATATTTTGATGAACTCTTCTCGGGATGTGACTTCTTTTTCCTCTCCTGATGAGATAAGAGCAGTTTTGAAGCTTTTTGATAAACTACTTTACCTGACGATAAGAACACATATCTCGGGGTGCACTACCGGAATATATCTGGGGGGAACCACGTTAATATTGCTCGACTGCAATCCTCCTCCACCTTAAAAAATCTCTTACAATTGTGGATTTGTTTGTCTTCGCTCCGTGTCAATTAAGGATACACATTTGTACTCCCGGACGTAGGGCTTCGTCACATCAGTCAAAAATTTTGTATAAAGATGTTTCATGTTTCCCATATTTTGATGAAGTAATGAGGACACTCCTACATTTTACCGTGTACTCATCCACCGGTTTTTTAATCCTCTGTCAAAAATTTTCCTTTGCCTTTCCTTTTTAATGACTTTTACGAAAATATTAATAAATTCAATATACTGATCATTACTTCGGTTTATTTCCAGTATAAGTAACGTAAAAGTTGAAAATCGCATGGCAGGACACTTAAAAAATGTAACAGACCTACTAAGGAGACTGCCTACACTACGCTTGTCCGTCCTCTTTTTAGAATACTGCTGCGCAGTGTGGGATCTTTACCAGATCGGACTGACGGAGTACATCGAAAAAGTTCAAAGAAAGGCAGCACGTTTTGTATTATAGCGAAATATGGGAGAGAGTGTCACAGAAATGATACAGGATTTATGCTGGACATCATTAAAAGAAAGGCGTTTTTCGTTGCGACGGAATCTTCTCACGAAATTCCAATCACCAACTTTCTCCTCCGAATACGAAAATATTTTGTTGACACCGACCTACATAGACAGGAACAATCACAACGATAAAATAAGGGAAATCAGAGCTCGTACGGAAATATATAGGTGTTCATTCTTTCCGCGAGCTATACGAGATTGGAATAATAGAGAATTGTGAAGGTGGTTCCATGAACCCTCTCCCAGGCACTTAAATGTGATTTGCAGAGTATCCATGTAGATGTAGAATCCCACCACCCTAAAATTACCGATGCGCCAAGCGCTGCCTTGAAACTACGCCGACATACATGGAAAATGCCTCGTCCTACCAGCGCCAAAAATACTATTTTTTTCTGAACACTTGGTCATCTGGAGTTCCCACTTCTTTTCATTGCTGCATATGCTCTACATTTGCAAAACATCGGTGACAACGGAGTACGTGCAGTCCTTTTGTAAGTGGCGAAACCTTTAATAACCAGTAGGAGAAAATTGTTCGTGTGAGAGTTTCACGAGAGCAGGCATCGATGACTATTGTGTCATTTGCTGCAACGTGGACTGTCTCCAACGCAATGTCAATTCAGTTCAATTCTCTACACACTAGTAGTCTATACCGAATACGATTTTTAATCGTGAAATAACGAGACTTCACACAATGTAGCAATGCATTATTGAACGAATGTTCTCCTACGTAGACAGACTTCTCAATCACGAACAGATGTCAATGATAAGTAAGTGATTCACTGCGATTCTCTTTCGTGAGATTGTTACTTACAGCAGGTCCAAAATGGGAGCAAGTTTTCTCCGCGAGAAACAGGACTAAACATTAACCCTGCTATCTGCAAATTTCGTGTCAGGGCTATATATGCCGTTCACCGGCATACTCGAAACTAGTAGCATTCCACTGGAATTTCGCAAGATATACCATAATTAATCAGAGTAAGAAAACTTGCTGTCCACAGCTTAACGGTCCCACAGCTTCTCTCCAGACATCAGGGCAAGTAAATCTAGGTTACGTTAATACGCAGTACGTCTTGTTTTAGTTGAAATGTTATTTGCAAGGTGGTAAAGAGTCGAGCTTCCTAATCGGCTATGGCACAGCAAAAAAGAGTGTCATTCGTCGGTCGCAGACGAAGAAAAGACAGCTGAAAGCAGGTATGTAGAAATCTAAGTCGTTTGAAATGGAGCACTTTGTCAGGAAATCGAGCGTGCTCTTACTCAAGGAATGATGCTGGAAACAAAGGGAAATAGGTATCACGAAAACCCAAGTTCCCTACTTTCGTGAACATTGTATTGGCGTCACACTTGGCCCACAAACAGTATTTCTGCCATAGTAAGTTACTTCTCAGGTTACGATCCTATCAGTACGAACGCCACCAGCTGTGAACCGTAAGACTTGCTGCTCCCCATCAGCAGATGAACACAACAGGTGCGCTCCAGAAACACACACACATAGTGCCCTAAGAGTAATTAACAGTAAAGAAAACATGCCACTAAAGACAAATTTCAAACACTCCAGCTGCATCGTTTCAAAGTATTTATTCCAGACACATTCTTCTATGGGTGAATGGAATCAGATCATCATCTATCGGAGCTACAATTTTCTCGGTTCACCCCCTTAACCTGCCAGATTATCTTTCATCGATCTAATTGTCGCAACAACATGGTAAAAAAAATTTCCAGGACACGTCTGTTCGCGTCATTGCGTAATTCTTTAAGTTACCTTCTGTACTATATCGTAGCAGTTCTTTCTGTTATGGTCCAAGATTCATCGAGCTATGTTAGTTGGCAGTGACGAGAGCATGAGAAAGGTACTTTCACTCTTAAGTTTTGCCCACAATTGCATTTCAGCGATGCTTGACAGTCAGATTGGGGCCTGCATAGTCTTCCGGTTATAAAACGAGAGTTACCAGTATTATAGTGAATTCTAAACGAAAATATTCGGTCTATTTACAACAGAATAATTCAGGCTCCGCTTATTTTTGTCAGAAATCTCTGAACCAATTACGGATAATCCGCACCCGATTCATCTACAGCGTGCTTTAATTTCAAATAAAACCAGTCTCGCTTTCCATAAAGACGACTGGGGGAGAGGGGTGAAATAAATGGTGCGCTTAGTGAAGCTAAAATAGCATTCCAATCAGATCTGCAACCGACACAGGTGTCTGTTAGAATATACGGTGATGACAGAAAACGGCGGCCAAGCAAGCACTGTAAGGACTTTCCGGGAGCTACCGCCTTGCCAACAATGATTTCCGAACAGGACATTGATAGAATTGCCTCTTCGCCACAAACGCTACCAACTGCTAACACCGCGCTTATTTATCGCACTCAGACACAATCTGGTACTTGTTCTCGCATATGACGACTACACTGCTAGATGGAACAACACAATTAAATCCTGTAGCAGAGAGAATTCTTTTGGTCCTATGGCAAGTAAGTTCCAACAGATAAGTTCGCCTGGCGTGAATGAATGAGATAGACGGGAGACGAAGCGTTATGCGTTATCCGACACAGGAGAAATTTGCCGTAGAGGAGATGCCGAGTTACCAGAGCGAAATTTGTCGCGGCGGCACCAGTGCTTAAGGACTTAGTACACATTCACTCAGTCGGAATCGTGAAATTATTTGACAAGGTCGACACTACGCTACATTGACAAAGAGATAGAATGTGGACCGGTTTCTTAGATACTTTATGGGTCCGAAATTGCAAAATTAAACCAGTTTCTGTGTACCGGGCTCAGTTTTCTTGTGACATCCAATCCTCTATCTACTGAAACGCTTGAAAGCGCTGCTGTTTGTTCTGCTGTGGTTTAATTTAATTGTACAGCAGATGTAATTATTGAACACTAATTAGGAACTAGGGATTTACATACCTGATTTTCATTACGGAGATCCACCACCAGGACAGGGTGGAGACTGACAATATAGACAATATGTCATGCTCGAAAACGAATATGCGCTTTGAGTCATGTTGGTTACCTTTCATATATTGGTATGGACAGTTTGGACAACACTGAGTAGATGTGTGCGGTTGTTCTACATTCGAGAAAGTTCTTGTTTTCTGTTGATTGAGAAGACTTTCTTCGAACATGTGTAAATAGCACAAATAGTTTTCTTGTATCTCTGGAGGATTAAATCTGATATCGCAAAAATTAAAACTCTTGTAAAGGAACGCTACGAACTTCATACTAGTATCGCATATCCAACTACGTTTTTTGTCCTGGTCGCAGTCAGCCTGCATCTTGGGGCGCAGTGGGACTTGGCATATCACGAACATACGAAATCTGTTTAACGTACCGTATTTCACAACTCGAGTTTCAAGCTTCTCGAGATTGTAGAGGGGACTTACTAGGTACAATTTTGATAAGGAAATCGTAACTGGGACTGCACTAATTGGATGCAAAACTAAGTTTGAAGATCAGTCCCTCTTGCAACTGTGCCATCACATTCCATTTTTTTCAGACTACAATGACTGCGAGAAACTGGTACGTTCGCAGCTATTAAGATGGTTGCCCCAGTAGAGGTGCTCCACGCACGCGGCGCAGTCTCTACTTTGAAGAGCACATTCTTCGTCTCGTAAAACACAGTCCGAGGGCAAGTACTCGAATCAGTGCCCATGTCATGAGCTCCTGTGAGACGCACAGGTCAGAGCTAATTGTGTCCCCTGTGTGCGCGCCGTGAGGAAGGAGATTTGAAAGTGATCACATCTTTCAACTTATTTTACATCTAACCGTTATGTTTACGGGCATGGGTTCAATACCAAAACTTTATCTGCTAAGACCCATCTACAGCCCACAGAAGCCTCTAATATTGTGCAGTATCCTGTAGCAATGACTCTTTCAGCTTCAGAAATAATTTCTCGATGTTAATGGCATCTCTTGCACACCTGAAGATCGTCTGACGCAACTGACAAATTAAGTAGAATTGGTTACTCAAATTATAAGCATCATGCCAAGTATGATTAACGATAACTAGTTCATTGCCAAACAGGGATGCACGACTATACGATAAATTTCTGTAACTGAACGGAATCTTCAAAATCGCTCGCAAAAGAATGGACTTTATGAACAAGCACACTGTACAGAAGCGCAGTGAGAAAAAAGCGGTCTGAAACGAACACGCTACAAGGACGGCAAACACCTCTGCATCGTTAGGGCATCCCATCGTAAACAGCAGCGTTCTGTATGCGGAAACGTTGCAAAATTTCTAAGAGAAATTGAAATACTGTAGCCTACCAACAAATACACTGCTGGCCATTAAAACTGCAACATCAGAAAGGAGAGCAAATAAAGATATTTTGCTTATTGTGTGCATACAATGTGGTGAGAATAATACAGGGTTATTCCAAATGATGGATCCACTTTCAAAACTTCGTATCTATTCAAGCACAAATGCAAAATGAACACGCTTTATACCAATAAAAAGAGGACGATTCAAAGTTTTTATCATAATGCTTGATATCAATTTAATAAATTTAATAATTTGTAATAAATTAGTTTTTCATAATCATTTAATAATGAGAAATGTGATAAGTGTTCAATGCGGCCACCGTTGGCTGCACGGCAAACATCGACGTGACTCACTTTTCGCGAACTCAAGAACGCAGAAAACTTTGTGCTCCACAGTCGCCATCTCACTCACAACTGACAGTGAAACGGAAGGACGGCCCTATTGCCGCGCTAACTCTACCGGTCTATTCTGAAACCATTACCGCCCGCCCGCCAAAAACTTTGTAACTTCCTCTTTCCATTGGTATAAAGCTTTGTGCTTGAATACATACGAATTTTTGAAAATGGGTACATCTGGATGGGAGATCTGAATAACGGGTTGGCCGAGGCAACAGTAGCACACTCTGCAACAAGGTAGGTCCGGACACATTCGGTCTCCCTTTGTTTGTTAAAGGGCAACGTCGCGGAGATCTCGAAAATATTGTACAGCCACCAACCGTAACACGTCTGTAATGGAGCATCTGCTGTGCAAATTACCAAATGTGCGAAACAGATATGATCATGTCGTGTACCCAACGGCAGCCCATTCCATTAAGATCCGCGCGATGACCAACAGTCTGGCAATGTGTTTTCTCATCTGAGCCTTTAAAAATGGATACATCCATTGCGATGTCGTTCACAGAATCGGTACTTGTCTGAATAGACGACGTGGAAGCACCTCTGTGTCCAGTCGTCCTGCTACCGCAATAACGGGCGCCGTACCGACAGTCCCTGGTGTTCCCAACGTCGTCGCACTGTTCCTGTTCCTGTGTTCCTCTCGTACAGTAGATCGCTCTGTGGGGCAGTTGAGATCTAGCATGGTGTTGAGTATAGCGCTCTTGAACCCACCGATTCCAAATCACATGACGGAATTCCGCGAAATAGTGAACCGTAGTTCTCGATACGCCACGATTCTGCCACTGTCGAATCCCGACAAGTGCTGGAAGACGTTTGTGCTCACACGAGGAATAACACGCAATTCTCACGAACATTCACACTGAGAAACTTCCTGCATAACCTTCCATTATATTGGGTGAATAATTTATTTTGCGCCCCCTCCCCTCCCAAATGACTTTTTGACTTTGAGAAAAATAAAAAAAAAATATCGTGCAAATATTGTTTAGCTACCAGGGTGATATTAATCAGCATGATTGCATTTCTTGTAATTTTGTTAGTAATGAAGATGTGAACACCAGTAGCTATTTTTTAATTAGCACTATTTTTTAATTCGTTAATCTCCTTCCATTTCTCAAGATCTGTTCACAAACGTAACATGACGTACCATCGACATAAACATGACGTTATTAAAAACAGAACACAAAATTGATTTTGTCTCTCCTGTACTAGCACACAGTGCATGTGTTCGGGGTAATGTGCTCCTAACTCGTACACTTGCTGGTGCTGCCAGTAAACGAACGGTAATAGATGGAAAATGTACACCAGTCTTTCAGTCAACTGTCTTCAGTTGAAGGTTGGTTTGAGTAAAATGAAAGACAACTAAGGGAAGGTAGAAATGCTGTCTGTCTACAAAGAATGTAAATTAGTACGAAAGTAATGACTAGTGTGTATTTCCCTTGCGTTTCTATTCCTTTACTGTCAACTCCTGCAAGTGGATGAGTTACGTTACCCAAGAACTTGCACACGACGCTAGTACATGAGAGATGACGTCAATATTGGGTTCACTTTATCGTAACGTCATATTTATCTGAATGGCACGCTTTGATAGTTTCTGAACAGGTCTTCAGTAGAGGAAGTGTTTACCGACGAAAAACTATAGGGTGCTAGGTAAAAAGGAGATGTTGACTATTGTTCATAACTTCGGAACGTACAAAATTTTTAAAAAAATCATGCTGGTTTATGGCCCCCTGGTAGTTTAACATAATTTCTTTCATACATTTTTTATTTTGTTTCTGAACAAAACCTAATTTGGGTTCAAATGGTTCAAATGGCTCTGAGCACTATGGGACTCAACAGCTGTGTCATAAGTCCCCTAGAACTTAGAACTACTTAAACCTAACTAACCTAAGGACATCACACACATCCATGCCCGAGGCAGGATTCGAACCTGCGACCGTAGCGGTCGTGCGGTTCCAGACTGTAGCGCCTTTAACCGCTCGGCCACTCCGGCCGGCCCTAATTTGGGTGTTCAAGATAAATGGGACAACCTGTATGCAGAATACAGACTGCTTCAATCCTACTTAATTTGTTGATTACACTGAATTGCTTATAAGTTGCATATCCAAGAATGCGGTACTCTTTATGCCTTGACCTTGTTGCGAGCTATTTTCATCATGTTGCAATAAGGTTTTTTTTCTTCCTCAATAGACTTCAGCGAGATGCAATGAGGTGGGATAGAAGCAACCTCCTATGGAAACAACAGCGATGTATACAGCCGATGTCAATCCCACCTCCCACACGTTGTGCTACCGACTCGGAAAATTGGACCATGTTGTATGCTTTGCACCAAGTGCCTGACGAGTTGAAACTAGCACCCACAGATAGCGGAAGTTAGATGTTTCGCATAATCGAAGGTGAAAAAGTCTTCTCCAATTGAGTCGTAGATACCACAAAACACTGCGGTCTGGATTTGCTACTGCACAACGACAATAATTCGAAACAGTGCGTTGACGGTGCACCAGTACTTTTCCGATATCCTTTTTTCTGCAGTTACCGATTTTCAATTAATCTTTTTTATTAACACTTTATATCTCGCCACTTACTGGCTCCGTAGATGAGTGGTTAGCGTCGCTGCCTTCGGTGCAGAAGGCTTCGAGTTCGAGTCGATTCTTGAAACTGCAGATTTTTTTCTGAGGTACGGACATCTGGCACGGGGTTCAAACGCTTCTGTTCTTTGTGCAAAATACCTGACCAAAGCGAGCCACCGAAAACTTCGTAATAATGTAATACATGGGCCTAAAATGCGCCACAACAGATTAACAGCTATATTATTTCGTTACGTCTTTCGCAACTAAAAGCCCAATTAGCGAACTGAAGAATGAAATCGCTCTTTACTGTTACAACACCGAAACGCGTTCGGCAGTGAAGTTCGCCCATGTTAGGCAGCGGAACAAACTTGGCCAGTTAATTGTGCGTTTGACAGGCTTCTAACGGGCCTGAGTCGATTGCCTCGACGATCGATGCGAGTACTTTGTGGGTACAGGGGTTCCGCTACGTGAGCGGCAGCTTGCTCTCAAAGCGCCAGTAACCAAGTTAGCCTGCATTACAGTGAATATACCAATCGAGAAAACGACAGGTGTTTATCTCAGCAAACTTTTCGCTCGTGACTGACTGCGACGCCCTTGTTCCACCAACGGCACCAGTCTTAGTTACATCAACTGTACTAACGAAGTTTCACAATGTGGCGGTGTTCATATATGAACTGTAGCCAGAAGCTCTACACCGAACGTTTAGTGTTGTCTTAACTGTGTATCCTTAAGCATCGGTAGATATCGCATTGCAAGAAACAAGACGGTCTTGCTTAGCGTTACTGTAGGTGGCTGACAATATTTTACCGATACGACGAAATTCTCCTGTTCTCTGATAACGTTGTACCCTCCCTCTAGCAAGTTCACAAAATGTCTTAGTTTCAGAAGAGTAACTCCAGCCCCGAGGACCGTCCCTGACCAGTCTGATTTCCTCCAGAAGTGAGTAAACAGAACTTAAATGATCAGAACTATGGTACTGAAATGAAGAATGATCAATCCCGTACCTAGGGGCGTACACGGATAGTGAAAGTGTGTGCATCTGAATGATGGGGTCGTTCAGTACACTCCCCAGACAGTCAACACAGCGCATTACAAGTGAAAGGCGAGCAAAAATCATTTAATTGCAATGTAATTCTCACTACTGCGTACAAGCATCCTCGTTTATATTCCTCAACCACGGGCAGATGTATTGTGGTGGAAGGATCGTACTAGTTCCATTTGTCGCTATTGATATTCATGGAAGTTGCGCTATAGTTAGTTGAATGTCCTGACACGAGATAAATCGAGACCAAGATGGCGATAATCTAAAAGAAATACACTTTAAAACAAAAACATCAAAGAACGATTTAGAGTCATAGAAGTTCATCCATAAAATACAACAGAATAACTAGATAAAATCAAGTATAAAATATATGTACAGATGCGTTTATAACAGGCCAGATTACTTTGGCTGGGTGACTACTTAGACATGATGAGTAATCAAGCCATTCACGACGCACTAAAATCTCATAGCCAGTATTTTGGGAAGTTGCCCCGACAGCACACAAACTTAAAACACGAAACACACTCGCCTCACTGTCATTTAAAACAGAGGGCAGGCCCTGTGCAAGATCCAGGTCTGCTCTGCAACCGCATCAACAAGCACATTTCCCCGGATACCTATTTGCCCTGGAATCCTGCCTTCTCAAGAGATGCAGAGAGTCATGGATATTTTACACCATCCTATCCTCTGGGTAAAGCAGACCAATAACAAGAAGGGCACTTACGGAATTATGCCATATGAGGAATTTCTTGCCACGATGCCATCCCGTCTATTCCATCGCCCTCACGACAGCAAACAATCCGCATAGTAAACTGAAAACTGCTCTGGGAAGTCTATCCTAAGAACAAATTCGGGGAATACGAAGGTGCAGCCGATGAAGATTCTCTGCTTAGAACAGCGTAAACACTAATAATATACAGGTGATAACTTAGAATCTCGCAAAATTTAGTTCTAAAAATTTAACCTGGGGCACCATTCTTCCCACACCAATTAACCTGAGGCTCTTTAGTAGCCATGGGGATCTCCTAATCCACTCCTTGCTTTCGACCCGCCTGTAATATCGCAAGGCTGGCACTCGCACGGATCCCAAAAGACCTCGTTGCCCGCGGACATTTATGGAACAGACGTTACAGTGGCGGCTGGGCCACGGAGATGGATGCTGCCGACTTTGGAATGGACAGAGCCCTGTGTGCCTGTCGTACCAGGACAGATAGGAGAAAATATCGAACAGAAAGTGGAGGCTGGCCAGCCTCTGCACACAACCTAGCAACTGGACTCGTACGATAATGTGTGTGAAATCTTATGGGACTTAACTGCTAAGGTCATCAGTCCCTAAACTTACACATTACTTAACCTAAATTATCCTAAAGACAAACACACACACCCATGCCAGAGGGAGGACTCGAACCTCCGCCGGGACCAGCCGCACAGTCCATGACTGCAGCGCCCTAGACCGCTCGGCTAATCCCGCGCGGCCGTACGACAATCCCCCATTTATAG
This sequence comes from Schistocerca piceifrons, assembly GCF_021461385.2. Taxonomy (NCBI): domain Eukaryota; kingdom Metazoa; phylum Arthropoda; class Insecta; order Orthoptera; family Acrididae; genus Schistocerca; species Schistocerca piceifrons. The sequence continues at coordinate 616,935,537 of NC_060149.1, forward strand.
TCAAATGCGTTGAATGGAATCCAGCCATTTTAGACACAAGAGGCTTGGCTATTGGCGTTTGAGAATATTTAAATCCTCAAGGCATCTTAATTTCAGGTCTTTAATTTATGGCAGCCATGTTAACCTTTCATTAAAAGTGAAATCTAGATATTTAACCTTTTCCTTAAAAGTGGAGCAGTATCCCCAGTTTTAAAATTGGTAAATTAAAAAGAAATCTGGAGAGGTTAAAATCAACAGTTTTCTCCACAGAGAATTAAAAACCTGTAGTGTGTGACTATTCCTCCAACCACCTGGTAGTCAAATTCAACTTCTGACTAGCTGTTGCAAGGTTGGAAGACACTCGGAAGATGGACAAGTCGCCCACAAATGAAGAGCGCTGTACGGTAGTCCTTACAGTTGATGTAATACTGTTTATCGTGATGGTGAGCGTCGTTATACTTTGAATACTCCATCGAGGGACGTTGTTCACCTGCTAAAAACGTACCGACAGAACATACCTGACAGAAAGAATTTGTGAAAGTGGGGAGACGTCCACGGGAATCACAGTTGCGCAGTAAAAATATATTGTGCCACCAGGTAGTATCGTAGGCCTTTTCAAAATCCAAGAAGCTTGCTGAATTCCTGATTCTAGCATGGCAGATTATCGAATGTGAAGTGGTACCTGCTGCACCCGCACTGAGAGCGACTTAATAGTGAGCGGGTTTCGAGAATCCACACTAGACGCCATTTAACCAAACACCTAAATTTCTTTCCTACGCAAAATAGTGAGGCTAATGCTACCATAGCTACTGGCATTAGCACGATTCATCCCTGGTTTTAAAAGCTGGATTAAAATAGACTCATTCCGCAAGTTTGGAAATACTCCTGTCAACCAAATTTCATTAAAAGATGGAGGATCATCTCATCCAATTGCTGATTCAACTGTTTTAACACGCTTTACTTTATCAGTTCATGACCGGGCAAAGTGGCAGAAGCTACAGACAATGCAGAACCCAAGTCTCAAAGAGAGGAAGTCCGGTTGCTTTTCTCCACGTTGGTGGAATGAAAATCCCAACCAACACTGTCCTGTGTCGTCTGATGGCGATGGAATGCTGAATCCTGGCTGTAATGTTCTTATACACATCAGCCTTTGTCCAGGCGAGGGAGTTAATAGCGATGAATGTTCTCCTACAGTTAATATTGGCGGTCAAGGGTGCCGTCTGGAAATCCTAATGGTTGCGCATATTTCACTTATGCGTGTGGATCTATTGATGAAGTTCATGAATTCTGCCATGACCGCCTCATACTCTCTCTAATTATTCCCCTCGCCACCTGAAAGACTGCAAGATTCTCATCTGTAGGACACCAAATGAACCTACGCTAAGCCACAAGAGCGTCAGTAATTTTAAAATGAGTCTCTTGGAGACACAGGCAGAAAAATCTGCCCTGTACAAGGAGTCTAAATTTCTCCACGTGTTTCCTGTATCCATTCATATTCCAATGAAGTATAGAAGCCATTTTACCATTGTGATTTTTCATTTAACCGTACCTTTGTGCAGGTGCAGGAAGGCAATGAAAGAGTACAGGTGATGGTTGGTTAATTTGGGGGAGGGGACCAAACGGCAAGGTCATCGGTCCCATCGGATGAGCGAAGGCTGGGGACGGAAATCGCCGTGTCCTTTCAAAGGAACCATCCCGGCATTTGCCTGATGCGATTTATTAGGGAAATCGCGGAGACCCTAAATAAGACATGGGATTGAATCGTCGCCCTCTCGAATGCGAGCCCAGTCTGCTAACCACTGCGCCACCTCGCTCAATAGTTGAGGTGAGGTGAGCTTTCCAGGTATGGTAACAAGGCATCTAATTCCATGATGCCCTTCTCATCAGTCAGACGTGCAAGCATGACATCGGACAGCGTCTGGGACAGCTTTTGACTATAATGTCTTGCTCCTTTCCCTAGCTCTTTTCCTTTCGAGGCTGGTGAGTAAAGGGGAAGTTGACAGGCACTCTGTTTTTGGGGTGCCTTCTTCTCTACACTCAAGTGTTTCTTCTCTCGTGTCGTGGCTGTCTGGTTTGCTATGTGTTTACCCTGTCTGCTTTTGGTGGTACAACTGCAGATACAGGGGCTGGTGGTGGGTTCTGTTTCGCACGACTTCATCTGCGTCGAAACATCAGCCTTAGTGACGTGCTTCTTCGCTAAGGAATCATAGTAAGTGGCGAAGATCGAGGTTCGTCATATTATTTCTCGGCTTCTCATAAGATACATGCTTTGTCGCTTTTATTTCTTCAGTGTCTCGGTCTTCAGCGAATACTGTATAGTCTCGCTTCCAGACTGAGTGGCTCCGAGAGCATTTGGTGCAGGCGAGCTGTCAGTGCCAGATTCATGGGCTGACTTACTGCATTTTCCATATAGTTGCTCCACTTCCGCATCTCAGTGTCGTGTGACCAAATCGCTGGCATTTGTAACAGCTCATCATGTTAGGTACGTAAGTAGGAGGAACGCTGCCGCGATACACTCAGGTAGCCATGGAGAACTGAAGGCCACAGTGAAGGTCTTCTCTGTTTCTCCATTATTTCTTTGTATCACATCGACTAATTTCTGTGACGCAAGTGAATATAGAGGGGCGCACTTTTCCAAGTGTCCCCTCTTTCCTATTGATCACTAGAAACACATCTTGGTCCGCAGGTCGTGGTCGTGCGGTAGCGTTCTCGCTTCCCGCGCCCGGGTTCCCGGGTTCGATTCCCGGCGGGGTCAGGGATTTTCTCTGCCTCGTGATGACTGGGTGTTGTGTGATGTCCTTAGGTTAGTTAGGTTTAAGTAGTTCTAAGTTCTAGGGGATTGATGACCATAGATGTTAAGTCCCATAGTGCTCAGAGCCATTTGAACCATTTGAAACACATCTTGAGCCCCTTTACTAAATTTCAGTGAGATTATCATCCAGAGGGCTAGATTCCCTCAGTCTTTTGAATGAGAGAGTGTGAAATCTCCCATACGTGTAAAATCTGCGTTGGGCGTAGTGTTGTGTAGTGGATTCGCCATGGTGGTCTCACGAGCAGGTTGGGGTGCATAGGTCCCCACAGACAGAGCCCCAGCTGCCTGGCAAAACTTATACAACTGAGGTGCAGCAAGTTCCCCAGACGTTTCCCACTAACGACTGTTCTGCCTTAACTGCCATGAGTCTCTTCGACACGTAACACAACTTGAGACTGAGGTTTTTTTTCATCCTCGCAATACGGCCGGCACAGCCAAGATCCCCGTTCCCTGTGACACACAGCATTCTACCCCCGCGCCGCACTGTGGTCGCTGAAGCAAGACTAGAACTTCAGGTTACACAAGTCTGGAAGTGTTCACCAACCCCCCACTCACGAAACCCTGGTTCGCCAAGTCCTTACCCAGCAACTAAGGCTAAGCTCCATGAGGTGATCGCCATTTCGAACGAACCGGATAACACGTGTGGTTTTATCGGAAATACCACAGACACGGCAAGCATTTACCCGTCGCCCCTCCCTCCAAACTGCGCTAGAAAAGCGACTGCCAGTCTACTATCTAGTATGTCGTAATTACTTGCATTTCACCATTAAGACATCTCGGTATATACGACGGCGTGCTGAGAAGTAATACCTTCGAATTTATGAGAAAGTTCTTAAAGCTTTTTAAATAAAGAAACTTCATTAACATTCTACATATTTATTCTTCATGACTACATATTTATTTCTGAACATAGTGACCCTGGGGACGAACACATTTCTCCCAACGAGAGGCCAGTTTGCTGATACCGTCACTATAGACTGTTTGACTTAATTGAGGTAACCACACTCTCACCTCTGCTTGCACCGCTTCATCAATATCGAAGTGAACTTCTCAAAGTTTTCTTTAAGTTTTGGAAACAGCTGAAAATCGGATGGGGCCAAGTTAGGACTCTATGAAGGTTGATCGATGACAGTGAATTCAAGGCGTCGGATTGTTGCAGATGTCTGAGCGCTCGTGTGTGGCCTGGCATTGTCACGCTAAAGGAGAGGGTGCTCCATGTGTGGACGAACTCTTCGAATTCTAAACTCGATTGCAGCTCGCTGTTTCTAACGCACCAACATCGTCACGTTATACACCGCAATGTTACACGCTACATTTCGGAGCCCTCTAACGGCAGGGGGCTGCAAGTACGTAGCATGAAGAATATGGACGTAAAAATGATGTTTTTTATATTTAAAAAGCTTCAAGAGTTTTCATATTAAAAATTCAAATGGTTACATTCTATTCTTAGAATAATCAGTGACTTTCGACAGTATCCATGCACGTAATCCACTTCTATTTTATTATTGTTCATTGTAAAAAAAATATTATGATAATCAAGCATACGTCATGAATTTCTTGATTAGGATCCCAGACGGCCAATACTCCCCGACGGCTCATTCAAATATTCTTTAAGTTCTGTCTTCTAGGAAGAACTTTGATCTTCCCACTGACGTTCAATAGGGAATTTGGATCTTTCACTACAAAAGTCGCTTTATTACTCCGCTTCGTAGCAGTTAAGACGCGAAACTGTATGAGTGCACAAATGTGACTACAAGTATCTCTTTAAATTCATTCCTTTCTTTTATACTCGTGTGTCTCGGTTGCTCAGTGGGTAAGCGGCGGGCTACAAATCCAATAATGCAGGGTTCGATCCCAGGTCTCTTATCACTTCTTTTATCACTGATAATGATTTAATGCGAAATATCACAAGATGTACTTTGCTTCTAAGTCCATGTTGAACTGTAGGTCCCCCTACAAATGGCTGTGTCAGTCAGTCCAGAGGTGGGAGGAAGGATGAAGGTAAGGGCACACCACCTCCTATATTAGCGCGCCGAGAAAAGCACTGTGGTGTTTAAAATAAACTTCGTGTTGAGGGCAGGTTTACCTTTACTTGGATACTTCCTCTGTGTTACGGCAATCGCGTGACGAGGATACTATGATTTGGCAGGCCACCTCGTGCCATCAAAAGGTAAACTGACTATCCTAAATTTACAGCTACTGTCTGCTTATTTACAGTTTCAAATCCGAAGTAGTGGTTTGTGGTATGTCTTTTTCTCCCAAATTGCTTGTGTTTCTGCTGACGAAAATAACATAGGCCCTCCCAGCATGATATCAAACGGTCACCCTAAATCAGCAAGTGTGGCGAAGAGGCTCTAGCTCACCAACTTGTACCGTAAATAGTAAGCATTTTAAGCAACATTATTTCATTATTTTCATTTACTCATAAAGAAGCGTATTGTATCCTTCATAAGAAGACTATCACGAATCTCTAAATGTAATTTTCTCATCGAATTACCGTGAGATTATGAGATATTTCAGCAATTTATTAAATCCCATTAGCATTGTATTTGTTTCAAAAGTGTGATTGACAGGACAATCATCAATTTAAAGAAACGAAATAGTAAGCGAAGTGTGTTTTGTACCCTCCAGAGGACAAAAACAAAAAAGCTGGAAGAAGATTACCTCGGATAGGCAGTTCGCAGTTGCTAGCTGCACTGCTGTTATTGGTTTGAGCGGCATGTAATGAAATTATTTAGCTGACAGTAAATGCGCGGAGAGTTAGCAGTTAGTTACTTAGTTACCGAAGTTTCCACGACCATGGAATAGTGACAGGAGCTACATGGAATTACAGCGGGCAAAGTTTCGTAAGAGTCATCTGACAACATCTAAAACACGAAGTACAACTTGTCGCATATCAATGTGTCATCCTGTTTCGACACGTTTACTAAGTTATCCCACAAATGTTATTTCATGTGGTACTAGTCATACATAATAGCTTTCACTAATTCATACCTTTATTTTTGACAAACTAACTACACAACAAGACATCCTTACATCCTCATTCATTTACATAACAAGAATTGAAATGTCCGAGAGGTGTCCAAAAACACAGAGGAAATGATCATTCATCCTGTATGCTGCTTTTCAATACGTGTACGTCCTCCGTGAGCGTTTGTTACCGTCTGCCATGCTCTGTTGAAGTCTACGGAGGTCACCCTGTGGTATCCGTGCCATTCTTCAGTGAGCTCGTGGAGAGTCTGTGGTGGAACAGGACGACCATGAATATGTCTGTCAAGCATGTCTCCTACATGCTCGATGGGGCTTAGGTTGGTACTCGCTGCTAGCATTCCATTACTGCAATGACCAGGCTTTACAAGACATTCCCGATGACGCCAACCTAAAAAGCCCTGTCATTATCGTGCGTGCGAAGCAATTCAGGGCCACCACAGGATGTAGCATCCTCTGAATGGTCCAACAATATCTATTCGATGCAGTGTCCAGCGGTAAGGCGACCATGGACAACGACAAGCTCCTTACGGCTGTCAACGCTGATGCCTCCCCACACCATCACAGAACCTTGGCTGTATCTGGTGATTTCCGAAGAACATTTGGCAAGTACCGCTCACCACGGCATCTCCACACAATAACAAGACCATTACTTTGCATCAGGGGAAATCTGAACTCGCCTGTGAATAAAACGTTTCGCCAGTGACGAAGGTGCCAGTTGAAACTTTGACACTCAAACAGTAGAACTGAACGCGGTCAGTGAGATGATGTCGTGTCAAACAGGGTATTGGAATAGGACGTCTGGGTCGTAAAGGTCTCTCTTAACCTGTTCCTTACAGCGTGATCAGACTTAGTGGCTCAAGTAGCCAGTCTCATATTGTCTTGCAGTGCTCTTTCGGTAGCTGTACGAAGCCGCAACGCAGAGATGGCCAGATATCAGTGTTCACGTGGGGTTTTAATTGTCGGCGGTCTTATCCAACTAGCTCTGAGTACTGACCTGACAGATGGAGAAATAATGGAAAGTGATACAACACGATGGCAAGTCCATCATTCTTGGATAAAACAATCCGCACCTGAAACTTGCACTGCGCTAAAATATCGCAATGGATGTGCTTGTCTGAATACAACGTCCACCTCACTTGGGAACACTGACACCGGTACTCACTTTCTCCTGAGGAACCACCTAATACTATAATGCATACCACAGCCGATTGACGCGGATAACATTAGCTGTTGCGTACATTAAAAGCTAAAATCTCAAGCTACGCAAGGACCCCACAGATGCAGCCTGTATCAAAATAAGATTTAATATACCGGATGTTATAACACGTTTTCCTTCAATACTTTTGAATAATATACTGTATACACACTGCGCAACACAATTAAAGGACCCCATTTTCGAAACGCCGTAATTGTCTCCCATTACGACACACAAGTTTGAATTTTCGTTCATAGGTGCCTGCAACCTTCCTCTGTATCGGTGCAAAAGTGTGGCGCTCTGTGAAGTCATCCTCGAGCTCGCCGACGCTTCAAACAGCAAGATGTCGGCACGCGCGAAAGAAGGCCAAAGCTCATAAGTTAACGTGAGGTGTAAGATGGGTTGATGATGTCACATTGACACCGAACTGCATCCCAATTCTGTCAAACGACGCTGTGGATATGTCACACGATCCGAAGCTCGTCACAGCCTCCCTTACCCGTATTTCAGCCCTTTTTTCACGCCTCTGCAATGGAGGTCAAAACTGCGACGCCTAACGGTAAAATCACGGGGTTTCTTATCGGTGGCCGAGGAATCGATACTTAAAAGCCTTATCTGCGGCATCAAGGGCGTCAATGAAACCAACCCTTCCCTTGGGGCGTTGAATCCCATGCATTTCACGGTCGAAAACGACAGTTCGCACTGCGACGACAGAACGACGTTCTTGACAATCTTTGACACAGCTGACACCTCCCGGATGCTTCAACCCTTCACTAAGACAATCGCGGGTGCCAAAAATCGTAAGCACTCTTTGCTGCTTTTGATCACGTTCAAATTTCGTCGAATGGTTTTGAATGGTCCCGAGTGGTTCCACCCTGTACACCAGAGCAAAAATTGCGGTCGCACTACATTCCGAAGGGGTCAGATCACGTTCAATGGTGTTGCTGCCCCATGATGTCCTTTGAGAAGGGTTTAGAGCAAAGCGCCCGTCAGTCCTGCTCGCTCCTCGCCGTGACCGAGGCTCGTTTCCGCCGACTCGGGAGTGTTGGTGGGGACAGCTGACGTCACATTGCGTGTGCCGAGGCCCATTCTCGTGGGCCTCTGCGTGAGTGAGTGGGCGTCGACAGCTGTCGAATCGGCACGATGCGACGAATTCCCAAGCAAGCCAATATTTCCGCATTAACTTCATGTAGAGGCTGTCTCGAACTGCGCAAAATGTTCTTAAAACCAATAGCGGACAACTGCAGTCCGATGACCTGGCGCACTGTCATCCATAAACATTCCATCGTTGTCTGAGAACATTTAGTCCACGAATGGCTGCAACAAATGGTCTCCAAGCGGCCGAATGTAATCATTTCCAGTCAATGATAGGTTCAGCTGGGCCAGAGAGCCGAGTCCATTCCATGTGAACACACACCACACCATTATGGAGCCACAATCAGCTTGCACAGAGCATTGTTGACAACTTGGCTCACCAGGCCACGATTTTCCAGTCGTCTAGTGTCCAATCGATGTCACGAGCCCAATAGAGGTGCTGCAGGCGACGACGTGATGTTAGCAAAGGCACTGCTTGAAATACGTTGCTACTTCCAAGTGATGGAGACACTTTCGTGTTCAAAGAAGTCAGTAACTTTCACGCTGTGGCTAATCATGGAGGCACACGTGCTACATCTTTAAGCGACCGCATACAAAGGTTGGGAGATCCAGGTCTACAAGCTTTTGTACCTCAGGCGCCTTCCCACAGTACGCTTCCGCGGGAGGCCAAGAGCTGCCCGATGCCAACATAACCCGTGGAGAGGTGCTAATGATTTCTGTGGCCCCCGACCGGCGGAGCGGTTCAGCCTTTGAAGTTTAGGTTGCCGGACCTGTCTGGGAGCCAATTCTTCGAATCTAGTGGACAACTGGTGTCCCTACGCGACAGCGTGCCCTCTAGTTAGTTCGAAAGTAACGGCTTCAATTTTAAGAAAATTCGCCATCTTAAGCAATTTTAATACTGATTGAATGGTTAACGGGAAAAATGGTTGGCTCCCTTCGGCCAGTAGTACATCATACCAGCATAACATCTGTGGTGTTTGTTGGTCGGGGAAAATGAGTTTTGATACTCAAATAAACTGTCATCTGGTAAGCAGCGTTAATCTATAATAAGATATTCTGGATTAATTTTATTTCACTCTGTCTCTTTGATTTCTGATTATGGAAAGGGCAGTCTTTATGGTTTCGCCATGTGGTGTTTCCGTTCACTAAATGTCTAAGGGTTATATACGGATACTACACCGAACATTATTTGTGTATTTTGTGAAATACATACGCGCGTCAGGCCTCGAAGCGAAGGTTCCAATGGACAGAGTATCCTAAAAAATCCTTTAGTTAGCTTAGTGACAGCTTTTGATAATTGCATAAGCGGTCTTTTACTGTAAACGAAATAGGAATCACTCAGACGCACGCCAGCTGCTAGTACGAAAGAATAGTATGCACGTGTAATCGTGCACAAATCCAGCAAGAGGGACGTGTTGCCATATTTAGCCCTTGCAGATGTTAGCAACGCATTACTATCGCCACGGAATTGCAGACTGAAATCAAAACATGCACTCCGTTCCGTAAGCGGTACTATCAGTTACTTGAAAGTAATTATCATCATCGATTTATGTAGTACAGACAGAAAAATCGTAATACTGAAACTGTCATTTTAATTTTAACCATGAAGTACTATTAATTGCCGATATCTGTATCTACGTCGACCTATATCCACGTGTTTTGAATCTCGCCTGTTGGCTTGGAATGTTAACTGGTAAGAGCTACACGTGATGCCTACAGAGTGAACACAAATCCCTTTCACTATGTCAGTATGTACTGTAATTTATAAGTTAACAAGGTATTTCAGGCAAAATGACAATACTCTTAGGTTGCCTATATACCGTATTTCCACTCAGTCACAGCACGTAGTACACTGGTTACTCATTTCTGCCTCAGAAAAACCACAAAACCAGTTAAAACATGGCTTTTGCAGGTACGTCAATGCCAGATTTATCACCATTAAAGGGTCAATCAAAAACCACGGCACTGTGTAAAGTATAAGTTTCAGTGAACGCCGTATCTGCTCGGTTATTTATTGATATGTCAGGGTGCACGACTACATGCTTCGAACTGGCTTCTACTGTGCAGTGCTATTGCCGAACGTCCCGTCATTTTTAGATCCACAACATCCCACTCTTCACGGATGCTACGTACTTCGTCAGGAACGTACCACTTCTGTTTCGTTTTAATGTGAAGTATATTAAACTGCGGAAAAACTACACTACAGATGGTCTAATTTTACTGCCGTCTTAAAACAAAAGTTTCACTTGCATTGATTATGACGAAGGCTTCAACAATTTCGCACCTCCCACTGTTCATTTTTAACAGCGAATCACAGTCGTCGGATGCCCGAATATACAGGAGAGAATACAAATCCTCCTGGCGTATGGAGACCGAGCGAGGTGGCGAAGTGGTTAGGACACTGGACTCGCATTCGGGAAGACGACGGTTCAAACCAGCGTCCTGTCATTCAGATTTACGTTTTTCTAGATTCCCCCAAATCGCTCCAGGCAAATGCTGGGATGGTTCCTTGAAAGATCATTGCCATTTCCTTCCCCATCCTCGACACAATTCGAGCTTTTGCTCCGTCTCTAATGACCCCGATGTCGAAGGGAAGTTAAACCCAGTCTTCATTCCTTTTTCTGAGGTATGAAAAACGGGTGTTGTCGTGCTGACAAAACGACATGCAGTAGAGGGAAGAATCAACTGAATTAAAAACAGCTGCTGTGTCGGAGAGAGCGCGTTCCTTTCGGCACGGGGGAACGGCACAGCTCCGAGTGAGGCATGTTGTCAGTCTGACCTCGTTGTGACCGCCATCGTGGTAGTCGGGTGCAGGATGAGTGCCCGAAGACATCGTCTCTTAAGACAAGGACAACCATTACATCCTGACCACAGAAAGAAAGAGCCTTTCATAAAATCACACAAACTCAGATCACACATTACGACAGCTGATGAAATTGCAAATCATATGACCGCAATCACAGATCAATTACACATACAGAGTGCAAAGGTTGACTATTAACAACGTACCACAGTGGTGTACGGGAAGTAAGGGCTTAATTCCGGTGAGTATGGTGGATGGCACATTACTTCCCCGTCCTATCGAGTGAACAGAGCAGCCACAGCTTGCGCTGTATGCGCTCGCGCATTGTCGTGCAAAATGATGGGTGGGTTGCACAGAAAGTGTCGCCGCTTCTTTCGCGAAGCTGGTCGCGCGTGATGTTCCAAAAACGAACATTAATACGACTTAAGTCCTTGAGACTTTGATTTGATTCCGAAGATGAAGGAACCGCTTCGTGACATTCGCTTCAGAAATGTTCCAGAGATTCGATAGGCAGTAGACCGCCCCATTCGCACCATCAACATAACAGGCTCTGCTAATGGTATACTACGCCTTCCATATCGCTGGCAACGGGTTCTACACAACGCTGATGACTACTTTGAAGGACACTAACAGGTGCAAACGTGTAACTCTTTTATCGGTTGTGAATAAATAGTTTCCACTATTTAAGTTCCAACCCTAGTATATGTACAGGAGAACAAATTATTCCAATTTCGGAAAAAATTGCAAGAAATATTCAAGAGAAAGAATTCACAAATTGAGTCAGTCGATAACGCGTTGATCCACCTCTGGTCCTTATGGGAGCAGTTATTCGGCTTGACACTGATTGACAGAACTGTCTTATGTTACATCGTCAAACTCCCGAAATGGTTGGAGGGCCCTGTCAATAATGCTCCAGACCTTCTGAAATGGCAGGGTTGTGTAGCTCGAAGGCAAGCGGTAGAAACCCTCGCCGTGTAAGGGCGGGCATTATCTTGCTGAAATGAAAGCCCAGGATGGCTTGCCATGAAGGGCAACAAAACGGGGCGTAGTATACCGTCGGCATACCGTTGTGCTGTATAGGTGCCACGGATGACAACCAAAGGGATTCTGTAATGAAATGGCACTCCAGACCATCACTCCTGGCTGTCGGGCCGTAAGGCGGGCGACAGTCTGGTTGGTATCCCACCGTTGTCCGGGGTGTTTCCAGACGTCTTCGCTGGTCATCGAGGCTCACTTCGAAGCAGGACTCATCACTGAAGACAATTCTGCTCCAGACAGATTCCAGGCTGAATGTGCCCGACATCACTGCAAACGGGCTTGTTGGTGTACAGAGGTCGATGTTAGTAGGAGCAAGGGTCGCCGTGAGCTAAGTACTATTTCTGTGAGCTGTCTATTAATGATCCTTGTGGTCACTGAAGTACCAGTTGCACGTCGGATCGATGATAATGCCTGGGGTTCTGACTGCCTCGCAGACGATTTCTCGGTCCTCACGTTCTGTCGTCTCTATCTAGGTTGATCACTTCCTTCTTGATGCTGTGTTCGGCCATGGTTCATGAAGTCCTGCCAACATCGTCAAACAGTAGCATCGCTCATATTCAAATGTCGAGAGATTCTCCGATTAATCCAGCCGACTTCTTTGAGCCCCACTGCACATCCTCTCTCAAATGAGGACATCTGCATATATTGTTCACGCGCCTGTTTGTGAGGCTTTGTTACTGTCGAACTGAGTACAAGGAGTGAAGTTCGCAGAGACTTCATGTTCTTCTATCGACATGTCCCCTGTTTTTACTATTCTTGCAGCTGCGCGGTAAAACTGCGCTACAGCGTCACACATGCATCCATCTGCCGCTGACGTTTACAATTTTGCATTTTCCGTCGATACCTGTATGAATATCAATTTGTGACCACGATACCTGTATGAATGTCAATTTGTCACCAATTTGCTTAACTTCTTCGTGGTGCATGGCTCTTCTCTTCTTTTCCCTCTTGGAGTGTATTTTCAATGTCCTCTCACTCTCTTACGTCACCGGCTTAGTCGGCTAGTTCGTTTATATTACTGACGTAAACTTTTCTGTGATGATAGTGACAGAAAAAAAGACTACTGTAAAAGCTGTGTAAAAATTAATTATGTTTAAAATTCGGTCTATATTTATCCCTTACAAGAACAATTGTTTCATAATAAGCAGGCCAGAAAAAAATAAATTGCTAGTTTTACGCCGTTAAAATTCGCAATATTATGATGTAAAATTTACACAAACGTCAATTCGAGGGTTTGGAGTCATAATGACGTACCTACAAAGTGCGTGTTTTCAGATTAACGCAAAAAAAATATTGCTACAGCAGATGCTATCACTGCACGCTGTGAATGACAAACCAGTGGACAGAAGGTCGCACGCTGCAACGTGCGGACTATGCCCTGTGACCAAAGTAGGGGATGACTACCACCGTCATTGTGAGAAGGGTTTTAAGACAAAAACACCGCGTGACGTATCGCTACCGGTGAAATGGTAACGCCGTAATTGATAAGCAGTAGGTTATCACCAAGAGAACGAGCCGAGACAAAGGGAAAACACGATAAAAGATCGACAGGCATAGGATTAAAAAAAAACAGCATAATTAAATGTCCTTAGAAAGGTTGGTCAATTTGATAAAACGAAAACGCGAGCAGCTGCTCCTGGGTTATCTGCTAAAATGGCATCGAGACTACATGGCAGGCCAAGATCAAGACGCAGTGTAGTAAAATCCGGACAGGACGTTAAAATATGGCGGACCGTCAGCAAGTGCCCACATGGGCAGAACGGCGCCGGCGCAGCCGTCAGCAGATGGCGATGGCTGAACCGGCAGTGTCCAATTCGTAACCGGGCCAAAACTACCTCCTCCCGCCGAGAGGGGCGTGAGGACGACGTCCAAGCCGCGGGAAGAGGATTCAAGGCCCGAAGCTTGTTGTCCGTAAGTGCAGTCCAATCGGCATGCCACAGCGATAAAATGCGCCGACAAATGACCCTGCTACAATCTGATAAAGGGACACAACAAAAAGCTGTCCGAGGCTGGAGGACCGCAGCCTTGGCCGCGGCATCTGCAGCTTCGTTCCCAGGGATACCGACATGGCCAGGAACCCACATAAAACTAACCGGAGAACCGTCGTCCACCAGCTGCTGAAGAGAGCGTTGGATCCAGTGCACGAAAGGGTGAACTGGATACGGATCACTGAGGGTCTGGATGGCGCTCAGGGAATCAGAGCAGATGATATAAGCAGAATGTCGGTGGCGGCAGATGTAAAGAACAGCCTGGTAGAGGGCAAAGAGCTCAGCTCTGAAGACCGAACAATGGCCATGGAGCCGGTAGTTGAAACTTTGTGCCCCGACAATAAAAGAACAACCGACCCCGTCATTGGTCTTAGAGCCATCTGTATAAATGAAGGTCATATTAATGAACTTCGAACGAAGTTCGACAAAACGGGAGCGGTATACCGAACCGGGGGTAACCTCCTTTGGGAGCGAGCTGAGGTCAAGGTGAACGCGAACCTGAGCCTGGAGCCAAGGTGGAGTGTGGCTCTCGCCCACTCTAAGGGTTGCAGGGAGTGAAAAATCAAGGTGTTGAAGGAGACGACGAAAGCGAACTCCAGGGGGTAGCAGGGCAGAGACATACAACCCGTATTGACGATCGAGGGAGTCGTCAAAAAAGGAACGATAAGACGGGTGGTCGGGCATTGATAGTAGCCGACAGGCATACCGACAAAGCAGTATATCGCGCCGGTAGGGCAGTGGCAATTCACTGGCTTCAGCATGAAGACTCTCGACGGGACTAGTATAAAATGCTCCGATCGCAAGACGTAAACCCCGATGTTGTATGGAGTTGAGGCGGCGTAAGATGGACAGCCGTGCAGAGGAGTATACGAAGCTCCCATAATCCAGCTTTGAGCGGACGATCGACCGATATAGGCGAAGTAGGACGGTTCGATCCGCTCCCCACGACATACCACTGAGAACACGGAGCACATTTAGTGAACGGGTACAACGGGCAGCCAAATAAGACACATGTGGAGACCAGCTAAGTTTCCTGTCAAATGTAAGACCTAAAAATTTTGTTGTCTCCACGAATGGAAGAGCAACGGGACCGAGTCGTAAGGACGGTGGGAGAAACTCTTTGTAGCGCCAGAAGTTAATACAGACCGTTTTCTCGGCAGAGAAACGGAAGCCATTGGCGACACTCCAGGAGTAAAGATGGTCAAGTGAACGCTGAAGACAGCGCTCCAGGAAACATGTACGCTGTGCGCTGCAATAGATGGTAAAATCGTCCACGAAAAGGGAGCCTGATACATCAGCTGGGAGGCAATCCATTATTGGAGTGATCGCTATGGCGAAGAGAGCGACGCTCAAAACTGAGCCCTGTGGCACCCCATTCTCCTGGCGAAAGGTGTCCGACAGGACAGAACCCACACGTACCCTGAACTGTCGATCCATTAAAAAGGAACGAATAAAAAGAAGAAGGCGACTGCGAAGGCCCCTTGTATGCATGGTGCGGAGAATGCCCGCCCTCCAACAGGTGTCGTAAGCCTTCTCCAAATCAAAGAACACAGCCGCGGTCGGGCGCTTCCGCAAGAAGTTATTCATAATGAAGGTCGACAAGGTAACCAGATGGTTAACAGCAGAGCGGCGCCTACGAAATCCACATTGTACATTGGTAAGTAGGCGTCGAGACTCGAGCAGCCAAACCAAACGAGAGTTAACCATTCGCTCCATCACTTTACAGACACAGCTGGTAAGCGAGATGGGTCGATAACTGGAAGGCAAGTGCTTGTCCTTCCCCGGCTTAGGAATCGGTACAACAATAGATTCGCGCCAGCATGCGGGAACATGTCCCTCAATCCAGATGCGATTGTAAGTACGAAGAAGAAAACCTTTACCCGCAGGAGAAAGGTACTTCAGCATCTGAATATGAATAGAATCAGGCCCTGGAGCGGAGGACCGTGACCGGGCAAGTGCATTTTCGAGTTCCCGCATGGTGAAAGGGGCATTATAACTTTCACGATTCGAGGAGCGGAAGTTAGGTGGCCTAGCCTCCTCTGCCTGTTTTCGGGGGAGGAAAGCAGGGTGGTAATGAGCGGAGCTCGAAACCTCTGCGAAAAAGCGGCCGAAGGCATTGGAGATATCCTCAGGGGCCACAAGGACGTCATTCGCGACCGTCAAGCCAGAAACTGGTGAGTGGACCTTAGTGCCAGATAGACGGCGCAGGCTACCCCAGATAACAGAAGAAGGAGTAAAACTGTTGAAGGTGCTTGTGAAAGCAGCCCAGCTGGCTTTCTTGCTTTCTTTAATAATACGACGGCACTGCGCACGT
This sequence comes from Schistocerca piceifrons, assembly GCF_021461385.2. NCBI lineage: Eukaryota > Metazoa > Arthropoda > Insecta > Orthoptera > Acrididae > Schistocerca > Schistocerca piceifrons. The sequence goes on from NC_060149.1 coordinate 616,951,752, forward strand.
AATCGTTTATAAGTGATACAATGCGCCACTGTAGGGTGGCGTTTAAAGGTGCGTAAAGCACGTCGACGAGCACGTAAAGCGTCTCTACATGCTGCGGTCCACCAGGGGACCTGTACGCGACGTGGAGAAGAAGTGGTGTGAGGGATGGAATATTCAGCAGCAGTGAGAATGACTTCCGTGAGGTGTGCGACCTGACTATCGCAGCTTGTGAAAGTTTGATCCTGAAAGGTCGCCCCGGAAGAGAAGAGCCCCCAGTCGGCTTTGGAGATGTTCCAACTAGCTGAGCACGGAGAGGGGGTATGATGCAGGAGATGGATAACACACGGGAAGTGGTCGCTCGAATATGTATCGGAAAGGGCATACCACTCAAACCGGCGTGCAAGTTGGGTAGTACATATAGAGAGGTCTAAATGGGAATAGGTGTGAGATGTGTCCGAAAGAAAAGTAGGGGCGCCAGTATTGAGGCAGACAAGATTGAGCTGGTTGAAAAGGTCTGCTAACAGGGAGCCCCTCGGGCAGGATGCTGGAGAGCCCCAAAGGGGATGGTGGGCATTGAAGTCTCCAGTTAACAAAAATGGTGCAGGTAGCTGAGCAATAAGATGAATCATGTCTGCCCTGGTAACGGCAGACGACGATGGAGTGTAAACGGTACAAATAGAAAATGTAAAAGTGGGGAGAGTAATTCTGACGGCAACTGCCTGCAGGCCGGTGTGCAATGTGATGGGATCGTAGTAAATATCATCCCGGACCAGCAACATAACCCCTCCATGAGCCGGAATACCTACCACAGGGGGTAGGTCAAAACGCACAAAGGTGTAGTGTGCCAAGGCAATGTGATCGCATGGGCGGAGCTTCGTTTCCTGGAGGGCTACGACGAGCGGACGGTGCAAGCGGAGCAACAACTTCAAGTCATCTCGGTTGGAGCGAATGCTGCGAATATTCCAGTGAATAAGTGCCATCGTGAGAAGAAAAGGAAGATGAAAGAAAAGGGGTCACCTCGAAGACCGCTGAGGGCCTGGCTTCGAGCGAGTACTGCCGCCGCTATCAGTAGGCGGACAGCCATCGTCCATTGGTTCTATAGGTTCATCGGCCATCTCGTTAAGATGGCCGGGAGGAGGAGCTTCCTCCGCCGGTGGACGGCCAGATGTTCGGCTACCAGCGGTGCGGCCAGGCGAAACGGATGACGGCCTGGGGCGGCAACCGCTGGGTGGCGCAGGAGAAGAAATGCGCCGTGGAGGAGAAGGAGAACTGTGCTTCCTATGAGCCTTCTTGGAAGGTCTTTTAGTGGAAGTACTGGTCGACAGCTGGGAGTGCGAGGTACGTAGGAAGTCTGCACGGGACGGTTCCTTCTTGAAGGCCCGTGCATCTGATTTCTGGGTCTTCGTCTTGGCAGAAGCTGATGAAGGTGCTTGTGTTGGAGGGGTGACGGGAGGAAGAGGAGACGTCGACCGCGCGATCTTAGCACTGGCCGAACGGACGACCGTGGTGCCGAAGGTCAGATCGCATGTCTGCGTCGCCACCTCTCTGGTAGTCCGAGGAGAGGCGAGAGTACTGTACTTTCCCGCTGGGAGCAGCGCGGGCTTCCTACTAGCAAATAGCTTGCGAGCAGCCGAGGTGGACACTTTCTCTTTGACCCGAATTTCTTGGATACAGCGTTCTTCCTTGTAGATGGGACAGAAGCGGGAGGACGCTGCATGGTCACCCCGACAGTTCACACGAGGAGACGGAGGTGGACAGTCACCCTCACCCTCATGGGCATCCCTGCCACAAGTGACACATTTAGCCGCATTGGAATAGAATGGCGAGTGTGATTAAAACGCTGACACTGGTAGCAGCGCGTAGGTGTCGGGACATAGGGGCGAACAGAAATAACCTCGTAGCCCGCTTTGATACGCGACGGCAGCTGAACACTGTCAAAGGTCAAGAAAAGTGTCCGGGTCGGTACAAGGTCATTGTTGACCTTTTTCATGACCCTATGGACAGCCGTCACGCCCTGCTCAGCGAGGAAAGACTGAATCTCCTCGTCAGTCAATCCGTCAAGTGATCGAGTATAGACCACACCACGAGACGAATTCAAAGTGCGGTGAGCCTCCACCCGGAAGGGAACGTGTACAGGAGTGTGGCCCGAAGCAGTTTTTGTGCCTGAAAGGCGCTCTCAGTTTCGAGTAACAAGGTACCATTACGCAACCTGGTACACGACTTGACAGATCCGGCAATGGCATCTACGCCCTTCTGGATAACGAAAGGGTTGACAGAGGAAAAATCCTTTCCGTCCTCAGATCGAGAAACGACGAGGAACTGTGGGGCAGGCGGTAGTACTTTTGTCACTGGTGGCTGGTCAAGTTTCCGTTTTTGGGCAGAAGTCGAGAGAGATGGAGAGAAATCCATTGCGGAGGAATCCCCCATGATTGCCAGCGTCTCCGATGGCGCGCTCCTTCCTTATGGGGACCCTCTCAGAGGGCACTCCCGCCTTAGGTGAATGTTTACACCTCAGGTCACACCTCCCGAGAAACAGACGGAGGGACCAATCGGCATGTTCAGAAGGTATCAGCTCAGGCAATCACCCCTCCGCGGGCCTGGCCTTTACCAGGGGGTGCGTGCGTGCCTTACTTGTCTACCCAGGGCGGGGAATTACGCGTTACCCCGTCACCGGCTACGCGTGCGAACGCGTGGGTCGGCCTTCAGGCGTGCACAGGGAGGAAGGAAGAAGAGGAAAAAGAAGAGAGAGAGAGAGAGAGAGAGGGAGAGAGAGGACAGACTGTCTCAAACGCCGAGGCGGAGACCAGAGAAGGCAAGGAGAAGAAGGCAATGAGAAGGCAAGGAGAAGAAGACAAGGGAAAGAGTAAGAAAGACAGTGAGATGGAGAAGAGCAAAGAAAGGAACCAACCAAAGGAAGGAAGAAACGAGAAGTGAAAAAGCAAAATGACCGCAAATAGAGGTCGTGGAACCGTCCGTCTCCGGACGCAGGCGCTAACTACCCCCTTGAGGGGGAGGGACTCCTTTTAGTCGCCTCTTACGACAGGCAGGAATACCTCGGGCCTATTCTTACCCCGGACCCACAGGGGGGGAGACAACGATCTTTCCTCTAGTGATTGATAAGGGCTTCTAGTGACTGGTTACAGACTAGGGCGACTTATAATCAAGGTCAGCCCCACTCCCCTTCCCCCTCCCTCCACCCCCAAGGAATGGATAGAGGTTATCCAGGGGACCACCCCTCTTCTCCCACCCAGAGCAATGAGATTCAAACACCCCTCCCCATCATCATGATTTATAAATGGGCCACTTGAGTGGGTGGCTTCACTCTGGAGCTGGGCACCAGTGGGTATGTAGTTGTTAGTAACAAATAATTTAGTTATATTAAGTCACATCAGTTGAGGTGTATTTGTTAACAAGATATTAAATTTAATATTATGCGATTTTCGTCATTTGAGACACCAGCAGGCAAATGTGTAAGTTCTCTCATTTTTCCATTATTTTTCATATTTTCCTCAGGTTTACTATAATTCAATATTTTTTACAGTTTTTTTTAATTTTGCACAATTTTCCATATTTTCACACATTTCTTACTGTTTTTAATTCTTTACCAGAATTGTACACACATAACGTGAGTACCGTTCCACTGCTCTCGACATGTCGACGTCGTCGTGCTCTCGGGCAATCGCAATGCAGCAGCATGTGCCCAAAAGTAATGGAATTATTTATCATTGCTAAACCACCACTTCATAGGACGCCAGGGTAAATTTATGACGTTACGGCAAAATTCTAAGATTTACCCATTTTAAACCAACGATACTGCGTGTATGAGAACTAGCACCGCGCTATAAAACACGCACCTAGATAGAGCCGACTAGTATCTGCAACCACCACACCGAAAAGTATTTCACCTGCGGGGTAGACAACTCCTCTAACGTTCATGTGTGGAGTATAGCCGCGACCGTGAACACCACGCTAGCAACAGCCAAGAAATTTGCAGTAATTTAGGTGTAATCATCTCCGACCTGGTTGTTGGCGCAAATCACTGGTACGAAAGCATACACTCAATGAGGGCCATCCAGCCCATGGTAGTAACGGCAAACACGTGCCAACATGTCGGTGGAAAAAACAGGTGGGTTGGATTGCAGGCACTCACCTCCCTCCCTTCTCTCTATGGACCGATCATAATGAAGCTTTTCGATCTAGTGCTTATGCATGGGCGACGTGAGTCTTGATCAGCCAGAGATCCCCGGTAGAATAAAAATCCATGTCATGTCATCTCTCTCTCTCTCTCTCTCTCTCTCTCTCTTTCTCTTTCTCTCCCCCCACACACACACACACAAATAATGAAGTGGTGGCTCAGCAATCATAAATAATTCCGATACTTTTGGCACATTCTGCTGCACTGTGATTGGCCGAGAACATGACGACGTCGGGAGCAGTGGGATGGATTTCAAGTCATTCGGATACAACTGTGGTAAAGAAAGACAAATTGTAAAAATGTGGGAAAATACGTAAAGTTGTGGAAAATGTGGAAAACTACGAAGAATGGGAATACTTACTGCCTGGCCTCTGATGGCGTCTCGAAGAAAATCGCTTAATATTGGTTATCAGTTGCAGTTTATCACATCACCAGAAGTGATGTGTCGCCCTATGTTTACCTGTCTTAGAAGCCGCCCGCCTACACTCTCAGAGTTTAGGACACTGTGATGCGGAAACTTTAGCGCGTCCACAGTTCGACATCGCCGTGCTTCATGTTGGCCACTCTGGTCGAGCGATGTCGCTATCCTGAAGGAAGTCATTCACAAGATGTGCATGATGGGAGTGCGAATTGTCGTCCATGAAGACGAATTCCTCGCCAATATGCTGTCGATATGGTTGCACTGTGTGTCGGAGGATGGTATTCACGTATCGTACAGCCGTTAATGCGCCTTCCCTGACCACCAGCGGCGTACATCGGTCCCACTTAATGTCACCCCAAAACAGCTGGGAACCTCCACCTTGCTGCACACCGTGGACAGTGTGTCTAAGGCGTTCAGCCTGACCGGGTTGCCTCCAAACACGTCTCCGACGAACGTCTGGTGAAGAGAGCGTGATGCCAATCCTGAGCGGTCCATTCGGCATGTTGTTGGGCCCATCTGTACCGCGCTGCGTGGTGTGGTGGTTGCAAAGATGGCCTTCGTCATGGACGTCGGGAGTGAAGTTGCGCATCATGCAGCCTATTGCACACAGTTTGTGCCGTAACACGACGTCCTGTGGCTGCACGAAAAGCATTATTCAACATGGTGGTGATGCTGCCAGGATTCCTGCGCGCCATAATCCGTAGGTAGCAGTCATCCACTGCAGTAGTAGCCCTTGTGCGGCCTGAGCGAGGCATGTCATCGACAGTTCATGTCTCTCTGTATCTCCTCCATGTCCGAACAACATCGCTTTGGTTCACTCCCTGGACACTTCCCTTGTTGAGAGTCCTTCCTGGCACAAAGTAACAAAGCCGACAAGATTGAACCGCGGTGTTGACCGTCTAGGCATGGCTGAACTACAAACAACACGAGCCGTGTACCTCCTTCCTGGTGGAATGACTGGAACTGATTGGTTGTCGGACCCCCTCCGTCTAATAGGTGCTGCTCATGCATGGTCGTTTACATCTTTGGGCGGGTTTAGTGACATCTCTGAACAGTGAAAGGGACTGTGTCTATGATACAATTTCCACAGCCAACGTATATCTTCAGGATTTCTGGGGTGATGCGAAACTTTTTTTGATGTGTGTATATACATAGTCATCACACAAAGAAAGTTACGAAAAATTGTTCAAATGAGCAATTGATGAATTTTCATTGCCCAGAAAATGGCAAGATCTCAGAGAGGAGTAGAGTAAGTAGGCGGTTGAGTCACTTGATGATTGAGGGTTTAATTTTGAAGTTCCACGAACGGGCCCCAGACTTTGTTCCTCAGGACAGAGTTCACCATAACCGTCGCTTGATTTGATGTGCACGAGATGAGTAAGATTAATCTATGCTGAAGTGACAGAGTACTACAGACAGTCGTTTAGTTTATGTTCCACAATTATTCTACTAGTTCCTGGCCACGGTTCTTCCGTTCACACATAAACTACTGGCCATTAAAACTGCTACACCAAGAACAAATGCAGATGATAAACGGGTATTCATTGGACAAATATATTATCCTAGAACTGACACGTGATTACATTTTCACGCAATTTGGGTGCATACATCCTGAGAAATCAGTACCCAGAACAACCACCTCCGGCCGTAATAACGGCCTTGATACGCCTGGGCATTCAGTCAAACAGAGCTTGGATGGCGTGTACAGGTACAGCTGCCCATGCAGCTTCAACACGATACCACACTTCATCAAGAGTACTGACTGGCGTATTGTGACGAGCCAGTTGCTCGGCCACCATTGACCAGACGTTTTCAGTTGGTGAGAGATCTGGAGAATGTGCTGGCCAGGGCAGCAGTCAAACATTTTCTGTACCCAGAGAGGCCCGTACAGGACCTGCAACATGCGGTCGTGCACTATTCTGTTGAAATGTAGGGTTTCGTAGGGATTGAATGAAGGGTACAGCCACGGGTCGTAACACATCTGAAATGCAACGTCCACTGTTCAAAGTACCTTCAATGCCAACAAGAGGTGACCGAGACGTGTAACCAATGGCACCCCACACCATCACGCCGGGTGATACGCCAGTATGGCGATGACGAATACACGCTTCCAATGTGCGTTCACCGCGATGTCGCCAAACACGGATGCGGCCATCATGATGCTGTAAAGGGAACCTGGATTCATTCGAAAAAATGACGTTTTGCCATTCGTGCACCCACGTTCGTCGTTGAGTACACCATCGCATGCGCTCCTGTCTGTGATGCAGCGTCAAGGGTAACCGCAGCCATGGCCTCTGAGCTGATAGTCCATGCTGCTGCAAACGACGTTGAACTTTTCGGCAGATGGTTGTTGTCTTGAAAAACGTCCCCATCTGTTGAGTCAGGGATCGAGACGTGGCTGCACGATCCGTTACAGCCATGCGGATAAGATGCCTCTCATCTCGACTGCTAGTGATAGGAGGCCGTTGGGATCCAGCACGCCGTTCCGTATTACCCTCCTGAACCCACCGATTCCATATTCTGCTAACAGTCATTGGATCTCGACCAACGCGAGCAGCAATGTCGGGATACGATAAACCGCAATCGCGACAGGCTACAATCCAACCTTTATCAAAGTCGGAAACGGGATGGTACGCATTTCTCCTCCTTACACGAGGCATCACAACAACGTTTCACCGGGCAACGCCGGTCAACCGCTGTTTGTGTATGAGAAATCGGTTGGAAACTTTCCTCCTGACGGCACGTTGCCGGTGTCGCCACCGGCGCCGACCTTGCGTGAATGCTCTGAAAATCTAATCATTTGCATGTCACAGCATGTTCTTTCTGTCGGTTAAATTTCGCGTCTGTAGCACGTCATCTTCGTGGTGTAGCAATTTTTATGGCCAGTAGTGTAATTTATTTCGAAACGTGACCAACATCGAAGTACAGAATTTAAATTCTAGACCTCATTTAACTACCTAATCTTCTGACGACACCGAAGACAGTCTTTACATCTAAAATTTGTGGTCTACTGGTGTAATTCTTGCTCTTGACGAACAAGAAATTGGAGAATATATAATAAAATGAGATCTGTTATTTTTTTATTCTCTTGTTAACACAATTATATGAATATTTTACAATTTAACCGGTTCCAACAGCACAGTGGTGATCTTCATACTCTATAATAAAGAAGCAACACAGGAAAACCCGCAAGTTTCGAACTTTACGACACAAGAAACAAAACAATGTTGTATTTAACAACACATGTCGCTTACGGTGACACAGTGGAATCCAACTGCCCACCCCTCTCATTACGAGTACTAAGTAAGTCAATAATATGGCTGATAGGGTACGTTTTAAAGTTACGAAATCATTATTCATAGAGCAATAACGTAAGGTAACTACATATGTAGAAGGCTAAGTATGTGACTTCAAAAAATGTCATATTAATAATTTTATCACAAAATAGGACAAATAACTGAGCACCTGGTGTCAGTACATGTGTGGTGTGTGGTTAGGTATGACACTGTTTAATGTTTATTGTGTTGTAAGTTTCAGACTTCGCAAATTTTCTTGCTAATTTCTCTACTACTTCTTTCTTGCAGAGACTGGATATGACCACTGTGTGGCTGAAACCGGTTAAATTGTGAAATGTTCTTGTCATTAATTTCATTCTTTTAATCTGGTATAGGTATAATCACAGTCTCAAATGACAAAATGTTATGTTTTCAGTGAGCTACTGTATATTTTGTATATAAAGTAACTGAATCATGGTGATATTATTCATTTCAATGAGCCCCCTCCAAAATTCACACAGTAAACTTTATTTATCACTGCAAATTATAGTGAAAACGCATGACTAAATGCATGAACTTTAAACAGACTGGTTTTTAGCAAACGTACTGTTAAGTCGGTGAGTATAAACATACCATTGGCAGCGTTGCAAATGAACACGAGCTGTCACATACCTGCGGAAAAAAGAAAAAGAAAAGAGTACAATGTTTCAATTCGTACACAACAGGAATTAAGTAAATGAGTAGATTGATTTTGACAAAGCAGTGGTATGGCGCTGCCGCAGCGCTCGTGACAAACACCTTGTTAGGCCACCTTTGTACCTCCTGTTATCCCTGAAATTAATTCCTCACGCTATAATGGTGAACGCTAAACACCACTCATCCCGAAACCCAAGTTATAAAGAAGATTCCATTTCAAAAAGGTCAAGTTCCCACCTTAGCAAAAAGGAAGCACAGAAACATCGTAGCGAAACATACTGTAGTACGCGATACTGAGAGCGCCAGAGAAATGGCAGCACGCTGGATTAGTATCCAGAATAATGATTTACATCTTTAGTTGGCTACACTGACTGACTTACAGGCAGTTTCTTTGAGTCACTACAGGCAAGTTTTGTTCGACTTGTCTCAAATGACTTCATTCCTGAAAAACAACTAAACCCTAAAACCTGAAAGTAAAACGCACGTAACGGTGCTTACAAAATTATCTGTAAGAATTCCTGTTAACGAAATGACGAAAAATTTCACGCCGTAAACAAAGAACTGGCCCGAGAGAATACATTATTGCAAGTACGACAAAGTAGTGGGTGAGGTGTGCGACGATTTTTAATGATTTTTCAATGATTCTAAGAAAGTTGATAAGTCGCAAAAAAGATTCAATAGATGTTAATGAAAGTCCTTGTATGAAAAAGGAGTGCCACTAACATCTAATGACTACTTTTTGCGACCGGTCGGGTTTTTTATAATCATGTTAAAAAAGAAATTCTTATATTGACAACGATTTGTGAAATAAAGTCACCACGAAAACAGATGGGAAAATGATGGGATTGCTTCAAACCCACTCATACATTTCTAAGACATTAAGCGTGGTATGCGTGCTAAATAAATATGAATACGTTTTTAACACAGTACTTTTATCGGATTCTTGTTTTTTTTTTCATTATCAGTAGCTGAAGGTTTATAGAAAATACAGCTGTCACCGTGCACTGAGCCAGTGTAAAGTAAGACCGATAGCTACAGCGGGTAGACTCGTAGGAACACGGGGGAGTTTCGCCAAGGCGCAGACGCAAGCAGCGCGCATTTATGTTTAGCGGGCAGCATCTGTTCACCTTGAAGGCTCTAAGTTGCGAGGTTTTTCGGCACAAAGAATCCGCGGGAACATATGATTAAAGCGATCACAAAGATTGAATTTCTGAACTAAAGATTAAAAAAAAATATTTTTAGTCATGTCATAATTCCTACAAATTCTCAGAGGGTGACCACTGCAACGCTACATTTAATGAAACGTTCCTCACACGTCTGTCGCCTTCCGCGAGGTAGCTACTAGTCAGAATGACGCAATTTATATACTGAGAAATACCGAGAAACGGAAGCAACAGTCAGCGAACTACAGCATTTCTTTCATGTGACCGATCTCTAACAGCTTAGTCGGAACGACTCATGGTGTAAGCCGCGAAAAAAGGCTTTAGATTCCTCTCAACCGCTACTCAGACTGTCGGGTGCAAAACAAACCATGCTTCACCATGCTTGTTTGAGGAACACCGTAAGTGTCACATACTACAGAGGAAAGATTTGTAGCAACCAGCCATAATTAAGTAGTTTCCAGTCGCTATCGATTCTCCCCCAATCGGAAGAGAGAGCTAATATTGCAGTATACCTTCACTCGAAAATACGCAGGGCTATACATTTATTTAAAGTTTACTCACACTCGCTATGGTTGGTATTTATCAGTAGCGATTTAATTGCGTTTTTGCCATATGGGGCACACGGTTTCTAATATATTCTATAGGTATGATCAGTTCGACGATGTTCAAAAGTGTGTGAATTCGTAAGGGAACATACTGCTGAGGTCCTCAGTCCCTAGACTTGAACACTACTTAAAACTAAGTTTAACTTACGCTAAGGACCACACACACACACACACACACACACACACACACACACACACACACACACACACACGTGGACTCGAACCTCCAGCGCGAGGGGCCGCGCTATTCGTGACACGGCGCCTCAAATCACGCAGGCACTCCGCGTCGACGGTGTTTCTAAAATACGATCGATGACAATACAAAGAACAAAAGTGCGATCTATTACTATTACGATGACGAAGAGTTCTACAAAAATTTGCAAACACCTTGAAAAACGCATGCTTTAACATAAGTGCATATGCTAGCCACACCTGCAGGTGACGCTACTGTGTTTGAACACTAACGGCATCTGTGGAATGTCCTCAAAACGTTTTAAGTGTTAGTCCTGGTCAGAACAATGTTACATGCTGTTTTGATTGCATTATGTCGGAGCTCAGTGTATTAGAGCGTTGGCAGATTGTTGGCGTTCGTGTCGTGGATGCTTCAATAACCAAGATAGCCGAGGAGTTTGGTATTCCAAGAAGCACCATATCGAACATTTATATCGCGTACAGGAAAAACGGAAAAATATTAGCCGCTAAGTCACAATGCTGATGAAAGTGTGTGTTGAGTGATCGTGGAGGAGTGTCATTCAAGAGGATTTTGATGAGAAGTAAGAGGACGACAGCTACAGACGTCACTGCAGAACTGAGTGTCCCACTCGCGAAACTTGTCAGTACAGAAACAACATGATGGAGCTGCGTAAGCCGTGAACTGCAGGGCGAGCTGGAGTGCCAGAACCACTCATCAGTGATGCAAATGCCCGTAACAGAAAAACTTTGTACCGAAGCATAAAACTTGGACTATGCAGTAATGAAAGAAAGTCATTTGGTCCGCTGAGTCTTAATTCACTGTTTCCAACATCTGGCTGAGTTTACGTCCGGCGTACGCCTACCAGGCCTACCACTCAGACTGCTTCCTGCCAAGAGTGAAGCGTGGCGGTGTTTCGGCGATGATTTGAGCAGCCATACTGTGGTATTCCACGGCCCCATAGCTAACTCTGCAAGATCGCATTACTGACACGGAATTTGTGACCATTTGGATTATAAAGTACATTCAAGGGTAGAAAACTGGTTTCCTTAATGATGCTTTGTACCAAGATGACACGGCCACTGTTCGCACTGCTTACATCGTCCAGGACCAGTTTTGTGAGCACGTCGATTAACTGTCCCATTAAAAAAAAGTGTGTGAAATCTTATGGGACTTAACTGCTAAGGTCATCAGTCCCTAAGCTTACACACTACTTAACCTAAATTATCCTAAGGACAAACACATACACACACCCATGCCCGAGGGAGGACTCGAACCTCCGCCGGGAGCGGCCGCACAGTCCATGACTGCAGCGTCCAAGACCGCTCGGCTAATCCCGCGCGGCTGTCCAATTTCCCCTGGCCACCACGGCCACCACATCTCAGTAACATTGAACCTTTGTGGTCAACTTAGGAGAAAACGGTGCATGATCGCTTTCTACCTCCATCATAGTTACCTGGACTTGCCACTATACTGCCATTGTATAAATGACGTGTTTATCATTCTTTATTCTCCTAGTAGTTACGACTTTTCATTCATCAGGAGGGTATATCCTATGTTACTTACGTATGCAGCGATTGGATGAAAATAAAACACATTACCACATCTAATACTGCGGAGGAAGACCGTTGGCATTTAAATAACTGGATCTGTACAGGTCCTGTACGGTTTTCAAGGAAATATTATATCTTTTTCCAGAAAAATAATGGAAAGTTGAGGTAACGATGATGGAGGTGCATAGAGATGACGCACACTTCTCTCCGAAGTACACACAAACGCTCAATAATGTTGAGATCTGGTGACCGTGGTGACCAGGGGAGATGCGACAATTCATCCTCGCGCTCACAAAAGCAGACCTGGACGATGCGAGCTGTGGTAACAGGGGCCTGTCGTCCTGTAACACAGCATCATCATTGGGGAACAAATCTTCTACCACGGGACGGACTAGATCTCACAGTAACCATAGGGCCCATGGAATATCGCGGTATGGTTGCCCAAATCATCAGCGAAACCCGGCCATGTTTCAATCTTGGGAAGTGAACTCGGCCAGAAGCCGCAAACAGTGTGAAAAAAAGACTTATTCGAGCAAATAACTTTCTATCATCGATTTACTGTCTAGGTTTTATGGCTTCGGCTGTACGTTTTCTTGTCACGGGCATTTGCATCGCCGAGTACGCTTTTGTAATTCCGGATTGCCCACCATTGCCCAGCTTACTGGAGCTCCCTTCGCGTTGTTCTGGCGCTGACAGGTTTAGTGAGAACGACGTTCAATTCTGCAGTGACTTTTGCAGCTGTCGTCCTCATAGTTTTTGTCACAATCCTCTTCAATGACCGTCTGTCACTATCACTCAACACACTCTTTCGTCCGTGTTGGGACTTACTTGATGCCGCGCCGGGTGCATGTGATGTAATTCCTCGGTAAGTTGTCTCTTGAAACACCAAACGCATCAGCTATCTTCATTACGGAGGCATCAAGCATACGGGCAGGAACAATACGTCCACGCCCGAATGCATTTGCGAGTAGACGGCACCTACTCGTCATCACCGATTTCGTCCAGATTTATATTATATGTAGGGCTTGGCCAAAAATTAAAGTGCCGAAGTGGAAACTCAAGATGGTCTAGCACTTAGAACAAATAGCATTTTTGGTGCCAGTCGAGCGTGGCGTGAACTATTTACGTTCGCGCAGTATACAGGAAGCGGTTAGCGCACCGGACAGAGAATAGAACCATAATATGAGAGTAATGGGATCGTTTCCCTTTTTTGAAACTTCTTTCATTTTAATTTTCAATTTTTACGCTAATTGCACTGAAAATAAACCATTATAACGCTCAATGCATTGTATTTGTTGTTATTTTTATATAAGATGTGAAAAGTAAAGGAAAATTTGGGACTGAAAATAAATTTCCCGGAAGGGATTATAGAGTGTGCACGAGAACTTCGTCTGTAAAATCAGATATCTTTATTATTTTACAGCTGATGATTTACACGTGCTGAAGTGATATTCATCATAAAAACAGGGGAAGCATCTTGGCATCTTGTACAAGTTACAAACGCCGCGTTTTTACAATTTCATGTTTGCTTTAAAGTTTCACGTTTGTTTTAAAGTTTCTACAGAAATGCATACATGGTTTACATTTACGAAAGACAGGCTATCATCTCACGTTTTCACAGAAAACCACGCGTAACGCATCATTTCGCCAAATATTGGTGAGGATAGCTGGTGACGTACAATGGAATGTATTTTGAAACACCCTTCTCTGGATGTAATTTCTTTTTCTATATCGGCGAGGTAAGCGGAGTTTGAAGCTTTTACATCAAATTCTGAGAATAACAACAAAGGCCACAGAGTTGCACCAGGGAAATGCATTTAGCGGGAAACGCTTCATAATATTGGACGATGTCAATCCTCCTCCATATTGAAAAATATCTTCGTATAATTGTGGATTTGTTAGTTCTCCCAACCAACCATTCAGCGGAATTAATTTGTTCTCCTTCACATCAGCCGAAAAATGTTTCATGCACTTTATAAACATATCAATAAATGCGGTATGTTGAAAATTATTTCGGTTTATCTGCAGTATAAGTAACGTAAAAATTGAGAATAAAACAGTTTCCACAGAGGGATTCGACCCTCAGATTACCGTTCTGCGTCAAGAGCGGCCTGGAAACTACACTAGCACAAACAGCGCGCGCTTCGACGGATCTCTCTAAGGATGCTACTTGTTCTAAACGCTTGGCCATCTGGGGCGCCCACTTTTGTCACTTCCATTTCTGACCAACTCCCTCCCATTCCATAAATTTGGAAGGAATCAGTCATGACAAGCAGGCGCGGACCCCCTGGATAGTTTCTACAGAATGCACAGAACACTGTTCTGAGCACGACAGGCACTTACAACTTATTTAGGCCATTGTGCAGTTGCCGTTCGTGGTCAGATGCAACAGCGTACATGCTGGATTGCCTAGCAGCCCCGTTTATGTTCAAGCAAGCATTTCTCGCAGTGTTTTCATATTTTTATCAAGCCTCTTGTATAATAAATTAAGGTATGCTCATACTTCCTAATGATCGAGAGATTGTAACCAATATCCGAGTAAAGAATTTTCAACAGCAGCTGTGATTGATGATGATTATCTGATTTACACCTTACACAGGGTGGAAAGAAACTATGTATAAAGGTTTTGAGTGTTTAGGGGAGATAACGTGAAATACTTACTTCACGTGACATCACAGGTGTAATGTTTTCCCTCTGGGATCCACGAATGGTATACGCTAGTGATGTTCAGAGACGGAGCTCAAATATTCGTGCATGTGACAAGTATTATTCTAGAGACGTTACTGAAAATTTCGCGCGTTTTCATTCAAGCACAAACAGCATCTCCGTGCTAATGATGGTGTAACATACACCAAACAGCCAGTTGTTTCACAGACAATGGCGGCAGTGTCAACCAAACCGGCAATCAGTTCTATCAATGCATTAGATAACGACTACCACGCTGATGCCAGTTATGCATTAATGTATGCGGACATTTTCAGCAATATCTCTAGAGCAATATTCAGCATACGGCAGTTTGAACACCGTCTCTGTACATTACTACAGTCAATCCCTTAAAGTTTCTTTTTACTATTCTAAACACACTACAATTTTGTGTACATAGTTTTTTTTTCTTACACCCTATATTTTGGAGCATGAAACGCAAAATACACTCCTGGAAATTGAAATAAGAACACCGTGAATTCATTGTCCCAGGAAGGGGAAACTTTATTGACACATTCCTGGGGTCAGATACATCACATGATCACACTGACAGAACCACAGGCACATAGACACAGGCAACAGAGCATGCACAATGTCGGCACTAGTACAGTGTATATCCACCTTTCGCAGCAATGCAGGCTGCTATTCTCCCATGGAGACGATCGTAGAGATGCTGGATGTAGTCCTGTGGAACGGCTTGCCATGCCATTTCCACCTGGCGCCTCAGTTGGACCAGCGTTCGTGCTGGACGTGCAGACCGCGTGAGACGACGCTTCATCCAGTCCCAAACATGCTCAATGGGGGACAGATCCGGAGATCTTGCTGGCCAGGGTAGTTGACTTACACCTTCTAGAGCACCTTGGGTGGCACGGGATACATGCGGACGTGCATTGTCCTGTTGGAACAGCAAGTTCCCTTGCCGGTCTAGGAATGGTAGAACGATGGGTTCGATGACGGTTTGGATGTACCGTGCACTATTCAGTGTCCCCTCGACGATCACCAGTGGTGTACGGCCAGTGTAGGAGATCGCTCCCCACACCATGATGCCGGGTGTTGGCCCTGTGTGCCTCGGTCGTATGCAGTCCTGATTGTGGCGCTCGCCTGCACGGCGCCAAACACGCATACGACCATCATTGGCACCAAGGCAGAAGCGACTCTCATCGCTGAAGACGACACGTCTCCATTCGTCCCTCCATTCACGCCTGTCGCGACACCACTGGAGGCGGGCTGCACGATGTTGGGGCGTGAGCGGAAGACGGCCTAACGGTGTGCGGGACCGTAGCCCAGCTTCATGGAGACGGTTGCGAATGGTCCTCGCCGATACCCCAGGAGCAACAGTGTCCCTAATTTGCTGGGAAGTGGCGGTGCGGTCCCCTACGGCACTGCGTAGGATCCTACGGTCTTGGCGTGCATCCGTGCGTCGCTGCGGTCCGGTCCCAGGTCGACGGGCACGTGCACCTTCCGCCGACCACTGGCGACAACATCGATGTACTGTGGAGACCTCACGCCCCACGTGTTGAGCAATTCGGCGGTGCGTCCACCCGGCCTCCCGCATGCCCACTATACGCCCTCGCTCAAAGTCCGTCAACTGCATGTACGGTTCACGTCCACGCTGTCGCGGCATGCTACCAGTGTTAAAGACTGCGATGGAGCTCCGTATGCCACCGCAAACTGGCTGTCACTGACGGCGGCGGTGCACAAATGCTGCGCAGCTAGCGCCATTCGACGGCCAACACCGAGGTTCCTGGTGTGTCCGCTGTGCCGTGTGTGTGATCATTGCTTGTACAGCCCTCTCGCAGTGTCCGGAGCAAGTATGGTGGGTCTGACACACCGGTGTCAATGTGTTCTTTTTTCCATTTCCAGGAGTGTATTAACCACTAACAAGGAGAGGTCCCCAGCGGTGCGATCGAATTTTTGAAGCTATCTATATGGTAATGAAAGTTAAGATTCCAGGTATCACATACTGCTGCCATTCATCTCGATGGGCCCTCGTCTGCCGAATAATTGACGAAAAACAGAGAACTCGGAATTTTGTGTAACACTCGATAGCGTGGAAAAAGTTGTGTGTCAAAGGCTGGTTGCCTGGCGTAATGTATAGGACAACAGCTTCACATGCAGGAGGTTGTCGGTTCCAATTTCATCTGGCGCAGTACGTTTTTTTTTATTTTTAAATCTTTATCGAAATGCCTCTGAACATAATTTTTATTCAGTTAATTGATTTAAATGTAATTTTTTGATTCCATTCCTTTGTTACAAAATTTTAATGGTTAGAACTTCATTTGTTCTCATTTTCCTTCCTACCATTATTTCTCCACTCCAAATCTTTGTTCATGTATTTGTAGTTACTTTTATGTATTAATTTCGATTTAATTTATTTTGTTTTATCGCCCTGTTTTGTCGCCCACATTATTGCATTCATAATATCTATTTTTCTTGGATTTCGTTTTACTTACATGCCTGTCTTTCATTTAAATTTTCAAAAAATGGTGCAAATGGCTCTAAGCACTATGAGACTTTAACATCTGAGGTCGTCAGTCCCCTAGAACTTAGAACTACTTAAACCTAACTAACCTAAGGACATCACACACATCCATGCCCAAGGCAGGATTCGAACCTGCGAGTGTAGCAGCAGCGCGGTTCTGGACTGAAGCGCCTAGAACCGCTCGGCCACAACGACCTGCTTTAAAATTTCATCTACGTCATTATGTTCATAGTGCATTGGGTATTTAGGTTATGTTTTAAATGTCTGTATGACGATTACCGTGCAAAAAATTGCTCATCTGCTAACAAAAATACATTTTTCACATCATTGCACAAATAGATTATTTCGTCCTTTGTTTGTAACTGACACATCGGAATTTTCAAATAATTGCATATTATAATAGATAAATATAACGAAATATATATTCCCAAAATACCGACAGGAAAAATAATGATATAAAGAAAAAAATGAAAGAAACGAAAAAGTTCATACAGTGATTAAAATGATGTGACAGACGAATAGAAATGCAAAATTACATTTAAACCAATTAATTGAATAAAAATAATGATCGAGGTAATTTCGACAAAGATTTAAAAATTTAAAAAAATATTTTGTGTAACTGACAAGATTCGCATCCCCAACCTCCTGCATGTGAAGCTGTTCTCCTATCCACTACAGCAGTCAACCAGACTATGACACGCAAGTTTTTTAGCGTTATTGAGTATTACACAAAATTCCGAAGTTTTTTCGTCAATTACTGGCAAACCAGGAGGGCCCACCAGGGTGAATGGCTGCAGGTTGTGATAGCTGGGATCTTAACATAGATCACCGTATAGGTAGTTTCGAACAGTTGACCGCACTGCTGGGGACCTCTACTTATAAGATTATACGAACTCGACAATTAATTCTAGCGGGGGATTCCGTATTTACTGTTCGCAAGAAATGAATAGACAAGCCGGCTTGACGGCAGTAACTTTTTCCATATATCAATTATTTTGGGAAAACATTATCAATAACATACGACGTACACTTTCCAAATTTTCTTACTGTGCACTTAACTGTAATGTTTTCTTTTGTTAATCAAAACAGACTGCACCCAAAGGGACTAAATTGACTAGTACTTTGCGTCATTGTAAACAATCTGTAATTTTGTGTGGAATATGGATAACGCTGCGAGTCTTGGTTGTCTCACCATCATCTTTTCCAATGTGCAAGCCGCCGCATGTACAGACGGCCCAATGAGACGTTTACCCCGCAATGTGTGTAGGCTGTAGTGCAGGACAGAGATGATTCTGTGTTTTCGTTCCACGACTTCGGCCCATTCATTCAGGTTACAGTGTACATAAAGCAGGATGTTCACTTCCACATTCTCCATGATGAAGTGTTGCCCTTTCTTCTACATCTTCATAATGCGGTCTGCTTTAGACTCTCGTCTTCCGAGATGGTGTCAGCCATGGTTACGGGGCTACAGGCACACGTTCCTGGTAGGACGAACACTCCAGCACCCTAAAACACCTCAACTGTCTGCTAAATCACCCAAAGAATATGTCTGACTATTTTGGACAGCGAGACAAACTTAACCATCAATATTGTCAATGAGCGGCTTCTGCTGGTCCCTTTACTCGCCCAGCTGAGGCCATTATCAAACCTGGAAGTGGTGTCCAGCGGAATTATCGTCCTCTCTATCAAGAAATCCTCAATCCAGTCACAAATTTCATTCGATACTTCCAAATGATCGCACTTTCGATAATAAACTGTAGGGTGGTACCGAGTCAAACGCTTTTCGTAAGTCAAGAAATACTGTGTCTATCTGAGTGCCTTGATCCATGGGTATGGGGATGTCACGTGATAAACGCGCTCTAGTCGTGTTTCGCATGGTCACTGTTTCCGGAATACATGCTGTTTCGCACGGAAGAGGTATTTCTCTTGGAGATACCTCACTACAGTTGAGATCAGAATGTCTTCCAACATTTTACAACAAAAAGAGTCACGGATGGTGGACAGTAGTTTCGTAGATCATGTTTCCTACCCTCCTCATAGACGAGTGTGATCTGCGATTTCTTCTAATTGCATGGTAAATTATTTTGCTCGACGGATTAAAGGAGGGTATAAATGAGAGGAAAATTCTGTACAGAACCTGACAGGGATTCCACCGGGTAATATCTGAAAACAGTATACACAGGAAGACGAGAAAAGAATTTTATTTTTTTAAATTTTTCTTCACATTCCTGGAGATAATATGAGCCAACGCTGTTCGGTAACGAGACGCGTCACTGATTAATTCTCAAACATGTGATAAAAATACAAAATCTGAAAACAAAAACAAAGGCTCTGCGTATGATAGTACACGCTAAAAAACGGCGCACTACGAAGGAGTTACGCCAATTGGTCGCAAATTATTAATCATACAGGTATCTATGGAAGACGCAAAGTTGTAAACTTTGGCGGACGATGGATGATTGACGCTGCAGTACAATTATACGGCGCTGCTGTCAGATATAGTAAACAGGAGAATATGTTGATAAATTCTGCGAATTTAATCCAGTGTCCTTTGTCAGTTGGGCCGTTACTATACCTCGCTGACAGGCGTGTGAACATATACACAGATGTCAGCGTTTGAAAGAAGTCATGTACTTAGGTTCAAAGAAGCCAGTCGGAGTAATCGGCGAATCGCTCCATGTTTGAAAAGGAGCGATGCCAATATTCGACAATGTTGGTAGCAATGAGAAAACCATGTCCGAACGCGACTTAGTGAAACGACAGAACGAGAGGACTGTGCAATCGTCAGACGCACTCAGAGCCCCGGATTCATCATTATCATTGATCCGACGTGCAATTGGCGCATCAGTGACCACCAGGACCATTAATAGGGGTTGAGCTCACGCAGCCCTTGCGGCAGTTGCCACTGACCTCAGTACACCAACAATCTCGTTTGCAGTGGTGTCAAGCACATTCTGTATGGAATCTGACTGAAGTACAGTTGTCTTCAGCGATGGGTCCCGTTTCGAAATGAGCCCGTCGACCAGCAGAGACGTGCCTGGAGGCGCCCTGAACAGCAGTGCAGTACCAAACTGACTGTCTCCCGCCTTATGGCCCGTGAGCCAGGAGTGGTTGTCTGGTGTTCCATTTCATAGCAGGACCTCTTTGGTTGACATCCACGGCACCATTAGAGCACAACGGTACGTCGACGACATTCTAAACCTGGTTTTGCTGCCCTTCATGCCAAGCAATCCTGGGCTTTCATTTCAGCAAGATAATGCCCGCCCTAAAGGGCGAGAGTTTCTACCGCTTGTCTTCGTGCTTGCCAAATCCTACTTTAGCCCGCATTTGAGAATGTCTGCAGCATTATTGATAGGGCATTCCAACCATCTCGGGGTTTTGACTATCTAACGCGCCAATCGGACAGAATTTGACATGATATTCCTCAGGAAGACACAAGATCTCTATCAATCAATGCCAAGCAGAATAACTGCTTGCATAAGGGCTAGAGGTGGACCAACGCGTTATTGACTTGCTCAATTTGTGAAGCTCTTTTCCTTGAACATATTATCCAATTTTTCAGAAATTGTAATCATTTGTTTTTCTGTATACGTACATCACATCTACCGATACCCGTCCCATTCGGATAATTCCTGCATGGTGTATGTCGTTTTTTTGTCCCACAGTGTATATATACAATATGGGATACATTACTACGACCGTCTATGAAATACTTGTGGGCACTCCTGTACAGTATAAAAGGATTGTACCACATGGAACACTTAAAACTTATATTTGGAACTGCGTAGTTAATCTCTCATTTTTTTTTTTTTTTTTTTTTTTTACTTCTGCTGAAATCTGTAAAGGGTACGCGCAAGATAGTGCACACCTTTCTGTAATAAGCTTAAGGTAGTGTTTTCGAAACGAAAATCGTTTTTGTGTTCCCCTAGAGAACGCTGCAGCTCCTTTTGAGTTCTACTTTTCGACCTTTAATTGCCATTTCGATAGCTCTGGTTGGCTACTGTAGTTCTAAGGCGTACGTGTGGGCTCGACATGAACTTTTTAATAGATACTAACAAGGGAACCTCCCCATCGCACCCCCCTCAGATTTAGTTGTAAGTTGGCACAGTGGATAGGCCTTGAAAAACTGAACACAGATCAATCGAGAAAACAGGAAGATGTTGTGTGGAACTACGAAAAAAATAAGCAAAATATATAAACTGAGTAGTCCATGCCGAAGATATGCAACATAAAGGTTATTGTGAGCTCAGGAGCTCCGTGGTCCCGTGGTTAGCGTGCACGGTTGCGAAACGAGAGGTCCTTGGTTCAAGTCTTCCCTCGAGTGAAAAGTTTAATTTTTTTT
This sequence comes from Schistocerca piceifrons, assembly GCF_021461385.2. Classification (NCBI taxonomy): domain Eukaryota; kingdom Metazoa; phylum Arthropoda; class Insecta; order Orthoptera; family Acrididae; genus Schistocerca; species Schistocerca piceifrons. Next base: position 616,973,356 of record NC_060149.1, read on the forward strand.
ATTTTCAGACAATTATCAAAGTTTAAGCACTCACACATAATCAACTTGCCTCTCTAAAATTCCACGACATGTTCAGATTTGCCTGGACATATGCAGGATTTGACGGTCTACACACGGAAAAATTTGAAAACGTTAAAAACATATGTTTTGACAGAGCACAGGGAAAACTGTGCGACTGTGAAACTGTTGCTTTCATTTGTTGCAGTTTATGTGACAAACTCTTATGTTTTCATCACTTTTTTGGGAGAGATTATCACATCCACAAGAAAACCTAAATCGGGCAAGGTAGACGAATCTTTTTACCCATTCGCCAAGTGTACAGGTTAGGTGGGTCGACAACATATTCCTGTCATGTGACACACATGCCGTCACCAGTGTCGTATAGAATATATCAGACGTGTTTTCCTGTGGAGAAATCGCTTGACCTACGACCTTGCGATCAAATGTTTCGGTTCCCATTGGCGAGGCACGTCCTTTCGTCTACTAATCGCACGGTTTTGCGGTGCGGTCGCAAAACAGACACACTAAACTTATTACAATGAATAGAGACGTCAATGAACGAACGGACAGATCATAACTTTGCGAAAATAAAGAAAGTAAAATTTTACTCGAGGGAAGACTTGAACCAAGGACCTATCGTTCCGCAGCTATTCACGCTAACCACGGAACCACGGCTCTCCCGAGCTCATGATATCCTTGATGTTTCATATTTTTCACATGGACTACTCAGTTTAAATATTTTGCTTATTTTTTTCATAGTTCCACACAACTTCTTCCAGTTTTCTCGATTGATCTGTGTTCAGTTTTTCAAGGCCTATCCACTGTGCCAACTTATAACTAAATCTGAGGGGGGGTGCGATGGAGAGGTTCCCTTGTAAGGAATTTATTTGGCCACCACAACGTGAAACCAATTTGTTACCAATACAGTTAATCTGAGTACTGCCCTGAGAAGCACTATACGGGTTCAGTCAACTGCTATCTAGTTTGTGTGTTGTTTGGCCCAAAGAAAACATGCCGCTGTATGTGGCGCTGCAAGCATTGGCCTTTTGCAGGGTATCCGATTCCTAACGTCCATCGCATGCCGTCTGCTTCGCAACGTCGCTCAGAAACTGGATGAGATGGATCTGCATTCAGTGACAGCAACAATTCCTGTCGGCATTGTTTCACCCATTTTGGTTGGAGAACACTGCAGCTCTTTTCGTAAATTACACTGTAGGAAATACAGCAACCAGCCCCAAGTTTTCTTGAAATGATTGTATAATGCCATTACTAGTTTCGGGGCTGAACCTATCGTAAATGGTAGTGGTGACATCTTTGCAAGTTTTGCATTTGTGAACTAAAAATAATAATAACAAAAAATTTTTGATGCATATTTTGCAAAAGATTTTACCTTTTGCGCCCTAAAACTTAACAAAACTTTTGTAATTACATAATTTTACACTTATATTGGCTCCATAAATTGTACTTACTACCTCAAAAGCCCTCCTTTGCATACTGTAAGACAGAGGTTTGAGCTTCTTTTAAAATCGACACCAATCAATGAATTGAACTAAAAACAAGGTGGCAGATACATGTATCAGCATTAGAGTAATTACAGAGCGCACAGAGGTGTCTACGTAACCAACATTCCTGCGTTCGGTATGAGGTACAACGGTTAGTACACTCTCCGTGGACGTCAAGGTGGTTTCCAGAATATAGATGTAGGTGCTACTGTAGAGAATCTTTGTTTACTAGTGTTTGAAAGCTAGGAAAATTTGTGTTCAACGCCCCATCGACGGAGCGCTCATTAAGGAAGTGGCAGAAGTTTTAAATGAGAAATGATGCAAAAGAAATAGGCAATGTCGTTTACAGAGGAACTACTCGACACTCCTATTAAGCAATTTGGGGGGAGGGGGGGGGGGTGCCACCCAGGAAAACTAAACCTGGGTGGACGGACGGGGATTTGAAGTGAATGCGAGTGTAGTGTCTTAACCACTACACCACCTCGTTCGGTATTGTTAGCACATCACAAAATCTATACTTACCCTACTTCGGTGAGATTTTCGCAGTCAGTGTATCAATTTACGTATATTAACTACGCGGTATGCATGGTGCTGAAGCACATGGACTTGAAGAAATCTGACGGCATTTCATTTTCAAATCATCTCCCTAATTAGGATAAGAACTGACGACTCGACGCTTAAAATAGGTCATCAACAAGACAGCGTTGAATTAGGCACTAAATAAAAATACCCCGAATACAAAGCCGCAAATGAAATCACCGCTATCTAACTGATTCGCTTATTATACTGGTCGTATTGATATTCACAGAATAACCACTTTTGACAGCTATGTTACCAAATTACCACTGCCTAAGCAAACCTGCGTCGCTGAAATCCCACTCGGTAATGTACGCATCTATATACGGTAGCAATTACATGTTTAAGGCGAGGATGGCAGTTGGTGGTGCAAAGGGAGATAAGAGAGGGAGTCCTACTGCATTGTTGACAGAGAGACCCTTGGAGGTAGTTCAGCATCTTAAATGGAAAAGTTTTCTTTCTTCGTCCACCATGACACCTGTACCGGTACTTCACGATGTGTGAATGCTGTGTCGTAAGAGTAGGTGACTGGTGAGTGCATGGAAAGATTGGTGTCATGTCTGTTCTGAAGACCACATTCCTTGGAGCTCATAGGTCCCTTCCATTAACAACATTACCCACAGTTCCTATCCAACAGCAGTAATGGGGTCGCCGATCTCATCATCGCTACCTCTTGTAACGTGCCTTCACACCGCGAGATATTGCGGAGAGGTACAACGCCAGACATTGGCATCAAGTCTTTTCATTAGCAACCATACACCATCACCCGTCCTCCAATGCCGGTCAAATACTTGCACTGAAAATTATCTTTACTGGAAGGATTCTAAACAGCTATATCGGAGTCGACTACCACCTAACAAGAATGTCAGTGACCTCCGCTACATAGGCGGGTAGTTAGAATGTTCAGCTCTGTCTAATGGCGTTGACTCAGCTTTCCTAGGGCCAAATTTGACCGAACCTTCAAGTTTTTCAGCACGTCACATCCGGAAAAAAATGGACACGTAGTTAACTGGTAGCCAATGTATGCGTACACTGTGTAATAATTCTTGAGTGCAGGCGGTAGTGTAATGTAAGAGCTACGGAGTGCGCCAATAACCGGAATTTGCTTGTATGGATTCCGAAGACGTCGTACCGCGTGTGTGCGTGGGGGGGGGGGGTGGGGGTGGGGGGGGTTGGGGGGGTGGGGGGGTGGGTGTGGGGGGGGGGGTGGGGGGAGGGGGGGGGGGTGGGTGAGAGAGAGAGAGAGAGAGATATTGGGGGGGGGGGGGGGGCGAGGGCGGGCGGGCGGAAGAACTTTATCTCCTGACCTGAATCCCACAAGCAAATGCCAGGAATGCTCTTGCAAGGATTGAGGTGTGTCGCTCTAAGTGCTCCCCTGACCACTGCCACACTGGATGCAGATCTACAAGAAGAACTGGGGAATAACGAAATCGTGTGCAAGACTTAGTAATTGATGTCACTTAGCTTGGATGTTACGTGTTTTAAGTGCAGCTGTCCGTTTTAGCCAACGGCCTTGCGCAGTGGTCACACCGGTTCCCGTCAGATCAGCCAAGTTAAGCGCTTTAGCTAGCACTTGGATAGATGACCGTCCGGATCTGCCGAGCGCTGTTGGCAAGCGGTGTGCACTCAACGCTTGTGGGGCCAATTGAGGAGATACTTGATAAAGAAGTAGAGGCTCCGGTCACGGAAACAGACAACAGCCCCTCCATATCCGCATCCACTGACGTCTATCGGCTGAGGTTGACACTGCGCACCGTTGGGCCTTCCGAGACCAGTTCGGACGGAGAGGAAGTCTCTCTTTTAGGTGACTAATGAGTGTGTGTATATAGTGTGGTGGATATTTATTTTGTTGCTGTTGTTATGATGATGCTTATTATGATGATGGAAGGGAGAGGATAAAATCCGGCGTGAATAATTCTGTCCATCGTACTCCTTTTTCCTAAATTTGGGAAAGATTTACACACTAAATACAGGGGTTTATTTATGTATCGTTCGTACTACTGTAATACAAAAAAAAATATTAATAGAAAGTTCCAGACACACTTGTATTTCTTGTTCACCTTCAAAGGTATTTCAGAATCTTTCTGGTCACACTCTGATCGATGATTTTTATGCAAAATTACGCTATCGTTAAGAGATTCTCGATCACCTATGTGTTTCGGGACACACTGCGTATCTTTAACTTAGCGTTTAAATACGATCAGAGTAAACAAAAACTTATACTCCTCTGTCGGTGAACCAGCGCTTGGCGTTTGAGCGATGAGCTACTTTCCTGGAACCAGCAAAGACGACTGTGACGGATCTACGGACGCGGTGCATGAGCGGTATTCACATGCTGTGAAGCTCATAGATATCCGCATCTTCACTAACACCACCGCAAATTTTTGTACGTAATGTATTGCTGCTAAGGATGACGGACTCTTGTTTTAGGTTGCATGTGCAATGCAGAACTGGAACAGTGTGTGTCTAAAGTTTATAAAATTGCAAAGTCCCAGGTTTTATCATAGTCTCGACGTATTCGATACCAAACTTCTTGATTTATCTGTTTCTTTGTGATTTTTCCTTGATTTATGAAAAGCACATTAAATAAGTACTTGTGGCACATTGGCATTCCTCCGAAATAGAGTCTCTGACATCTCAACTGTTGCATGTGAAGAGACGTAGTGAGAGGGTCTGGATAGCCTCTTTTCGATGGGAGCGGCGAAGACCGTGCGAGCGTGTCGCACAGGATGAAGTAAAGGGGCAGCGGAGCGAAAAACTACCGCCTGCCGCCACTTAATACGAGTACGCCGTGCACGGCAGTAATCAGCAGCGTGCGCCAATATGCATTTACGGCCCCGAATAGCCAAGCACCTACACGTATCCCACGCACTGATTAATAAGCGCGGAGCAGCGTGCAAATTAAATCTGATGGGCAATGTGCGAGATTAAAAGCTGCGCCAACGGAGCGACAGCTAACGTACGGCCAACTTTTCTCTGGCTATACCTGTCAGTTGCACTGCCGGCTTTCACCCTAACACTTTTCAAGGTTATGTGACTGCTCTTACAATACAATGAATTCTGAACAGACAGTATCTTTCGTTCCACACATATTAACATCCCTAATTAGAAAACAGGCAACTGTCTAAATATATTTAGACAATAAGGCGCAACACGCACACATTTTTGGACGTAATAGTTATAGTGACGTGCGGACGGAAACAACAGCAGGTAACGTCTCCGTTCATCGCTTTATGTCTCGCCCATTTCGAAATTACTGTTCTCGATGTTTTGGAGGAAGCGTGTACCCGTAACAAAAATGTGAGTTTTTCTGAAATGACAATTTTAACAGCTTAAAAAGGAATCGCACAGTATTCGCCACGATGCGTGCCGACACCTACAGAAAACATTATTTGTATGGGGTATCGCATCCGCAAGTTCTTATTGATGCATAATGAACCTGCGATTCAATGCAAAGAAAGTCGCTCCAACATCAATCTGCCTCTGAAGCTACGATTGTGAATCATAAGTATTCCTTTCTTTTTATACTCTGTGAAGTCGATTAAGCGCTCGAGTACCATTTTTGCAGTAAGAACAATTAAATAGCCAAATAAGTAATACAATTATGCAAAACGAGAAATATTTTTGAGGACATGATTTTATGACTGTGTATGGATGGACTAATCTTGCGTAATATGCTTCCACGTAATTGGCTGACAACTGTCGCCGTATTCTGCTAGCCTTTTACTGAAGCGAAGTGAAAACAGGTACCGAAGAGTAAGTGCTAATCAATCACACGATGGAATTATCATCTATCATGACACCGGCAAGCCCAATGTTGATGTAGTTACAAAGCGAGTGACGCTGTAGTCGGACTGCAGGTTACTTAAAACAGATATAGTTATCAGTTGGTAAGACGCATTAACGTAACTGTGTGTACGCAATACCGCATAATTTTATGTAATGAAACAAAACCAACGTTTCGGCCAATTTACAAGGATCTTCCGGGCGACGGTTGCCTGTATCGCTGATTGCGACTTTCAGAAGCCCCTTCACGTCGTGCTCTTATTCCTTTATCGGATTTTTAATGTGATAACTGACATCTGCCTGAAACATTGTTGATATATTGCAGCGACTTGTCACATATAGTTTTGTGTGTTACTGACACACTAATGATTTAAATCTCACACCGTACCAGCCGCGAGTGACATTTTTTTCCGTCGTTTTCGTGAATGCGAACGCAGTTGCCCAACGTGCAAATGTACATTTACCATTGCGCTACGCAATATGGTAGGCATGCGGCAGGAGCCTGTAGCTTCCCCCTGCCATGTTGCGATATTTTGAGAGTTCTATATATTTTACGTTCCATTATTTGTTGTTGCTTTCTGAAATACATGATTACAGCAATTTTACATGTACTGCGGAGTCCTTATTCTCCATTATCACTGTTGTCTCACAATACATACTGAATACATTTGCGTGTAGAGAACATCAATAGTCATCGATTGATAGGTCGAAACTTTTACAGAAAAATAAACGAACAAAATAGGAAGGTGGCTACAATTTTAAGGATTTAACGGTGGCAATTTCCTGAAACCGCAGTCACAGATATACAAAAAAAGCTGAACTGCTTGGAGCTAAAGACCATGTTCTCGGCGGGTTGACCGACAACTACTTCATTATCCACAATGTACACCATTCAACGGTAGTGCTGAAATGGTACATCCACCGTTCATCGGAGCTGCTTTACGAGTCATTATCCGCGATTTCTTCCAGTATATTCTCACTAGCCCTCTCGGTGTTCGGAATGGGCTCCGTACCACTCGTCTCTGGTGGTTCCAGGAATGTAATTCTGGTCAGGTACGCTGAACGCTCGCTCACGGAGGAATATAAGTTTTAGTTTACTCGTTCGTATTTAACCGCTACGGTCAACGTACACAGTACGTCCCCCAAAACATATAAATGGTGAGAATCTCTTTTAACTGTGATGTACTTCTGCACAAAAAACATCGGTCAGTCCACGACTAGCTAAGTTTTCTAATGTCTTTCAAGGTGAATAAGAAATACACGTGTATCTGCAACTAACAATGAATACTTTTTTTTGGATTACAACACTGCAAACAAATACAGTCCTCAAAAATAGGGTGTAAATCGTTTACAAATTTAGGCAAAAGTAAGTGCGTCAGACATAATTAGTCACGACACATTACGCTAATCCCATATAACACCGAACGAAGGCTTGACAGTGGCCTCGGTTTCCATTTAAGACTTGTACTCTCGCCTTTTTGTAACTTAAGTGTAATTTCAGGCAGTCTGTAGCGTACTGGTTATTCATTTGTTTGTTCTGAAGAGCCAGGGACCGTTCGTTTCAGTCTAGTAAGTGTCAGTCAGGCTCCGACAGTCGCTGGTACACACCTACAGAGCGCCAAGTTATGTACTTAGCTTTTTCCCTTTTTTAGTACTATATTTCTTACATTAGGTACGTGTTTTTCTATTTAAGAGGTGTAATCTCGCCTTTTTGTAACTATAAAGTGCAGAGTCAGGCATGCTAGGATAGGAAGAATGTGTGCGTGCTATGTGCGGACTTAGGAGGAGCTGGCCTCAGCTCGCGAACGGCCGTTGCTACGGTCAGCTGTCTTCAGGCCCTGCCTCACGGTCTGGCGGTAGTGGAGAATCTGGCGCGTCGTATGGAGCACCTTACATATACATTGTTTCGTTCGCGGGCTCTGCTGGCTGTACCCGACGCGGTGGATCCGCCCTCACCGCAGGATGAATGGCGGGCGGCGATGCGTTCGCGTCCCTCGATGCCGAGGGCCGGTGTGGAGGCTGTTGGTCTGACCTCGCCTATTCGCCCTGTGAGTGGACAGCTGGGCGTTCCTTCAGCAGGGTCCATGCACGCAGGGACAGTGGTTTGCTAGTTGTTGGGAGCTTCAACGTTAGGTGCGTTATGGAGCCCTTACGAAAATAGCATTCAGGTCCGGAAAGAAAGCCAATGTGCATGCGGCTATAGAACGCGCAGGGTGCAGTCTCGTACAAGTTGTGGCTCAATTTGGCACCAACGGCGCCTGTCGCGTGGGTTCTGATGCCATCCTCAGTTGATACAGGCGGCTGAAAGTAGTGAGCAAGGTTGCTCGCATCGTGCACAGGGTGCAAGCGCAGGTCGCAATTTGCAGCATCGCTCCTACAGTTGTTCGGTGTCCTTTGGTTTGGGGCCCAGTAGAGTCTCAACCAAAGGTTTCGTCGACTGACGGTCTTGACTTTAGATTTCTGGACTTGCATTATATGGTAGGGGAATTATAGGACTATTTCATAGGTCAGGGGCGCACTACACGAATCAACCACCCACTTAGGTCGCGGGGTACATGTGGATTGCATATAGGGCTTGTTTTATGCTAGGCTGTAGACTGAAGTACTCCGAGAATACTCACTAGAAACAAGCAGGCAGCGAAATCAAACGACATTCAGAGTCATGACACTTCGACTGGTAAAACTTTATCGGTTACCTGTCTAAGTATTCGTACCATAGTTCCTGAATTTACTACCCTCCTGGTAATTTCTCGCACTCAAATTATTCACGAGGCCAAGAGCTGGCTAAAGCCTGAGATATTTACCGAGTCACGGAACGTTAACAGAAACGTATACATGGAAGGGTGAGTTTTCATTGCAGTTGACAAAAATATTGTCTCTGCAGAGGTCGAATGCGAGTGTGACAGTGAAGTTATCTGGTCGCGTTTAACACGTCTAGGTGACACCAAGTTGATTGTTTGATGTTTTTACCAGCCACCCGATTCCGCCCTGAAAGTTCTAGAGTCACTCAAACGAAGTCTACGGTCAGAAGCGCCGAGGTACCCACACCATGAAATATTAGTTCGAAGCGACTTTAACCTACAGAGTATAGACTGTGACGTCTATGGATGCATCGCAGGGTGGGGGGGGGGGGGGGGGGGGTGTACATATAGGCAGTCTTGCGTAGAACATTTGAAGACGTTTCCTGAAAACTGTCTTGAGTAATGGAAATTTTTAGACCTGGGAGCTACATTTTGTTTTGGGGGAAGGGGGGTGGGATTTTAGGGCGCAAAACATCTAAGGTCATAAGCGCCCAGTATAGAACCATAGAATGCTGGGACCGCGAGGATAAAAGAACCGTTTCGAGGTCCAATGCATAAAGGAAGAAAAAACAAATCTAAAACGTCAAGAAGTTACGGAAGAGTATCTAAAAGACGTCCACAAGACATCGGAGTCACCAGTTAGAAATCAAATCTCTTGTCACTTTACCGCTTTTTAAAAACTTAAAATGCGAGCCACAGCTCGCACGTCATTCGCTAAAATGTCCGGCAAGACGGGCGGCAGCCCGACCCTGAGACGTAAGTGGGTAAAGTAGAGGCAGAGGATCATGAAATGTCTCACTGATAATGGCAGTTCCCTTCGCAACATTCGTTGGGAAATTACATGCGATAATTTGGTACGTAGCACATCCGCAAGTGAGAGGCATGATAATTTAACGAGATCCGCTTCAGTTGTACTAATATTTACTTAAATCACGACCGGTTTCTAGATTTTAAAATACCATTTTCAGGTGCACGAAATTATTGTATTTAATAACATGTAACATGCGGTCGGGCCAGTTCCGATCACTGCATGTTAGCGGAAACCGTCCGCCGCTGGGCAGCACGGGAGGAACACTAACCACTATAGTGTCCGCAGCTCGTGGTCGTGCGGTAGCGTTCTCACTTCCCACGCCCGGGTTCCCGGGTTCGATTCCCGGCGGGGTCAGGGATTTTCTCTGCCTCGTGATGACTGGGTGTTGTGTGATGTCTTTAGGTTAGTTAGGTTTAAGTAGTTCTAAGTTCTAGGGGACTGATGACCATAGATGTTAAGTCCCATAGTGCTCAGAGCCATTTAGCCACTATAGTGGTTGACGTTCGTACTGTGCGGCTGCCCAGCGGCGGACGGTTTCCGCCAACATGCAGTGATTGGAATTCTGGCACTGACTGGCCCGACCGCATGTATAACGAAATACTATAATTTTGTACATCTGAATATGGGACTTCAAAATTTCGGAACCAGACGTGGCTTGAATAAATGTGAGTACAACTGAAGCGGATCTCCCTTAATTAACTGGGTGCGGTGAACCTGCATTCACTATCAGCAACAATCGTTTCCGGGTTTGAAACCGATTGCTGTTGAGAAGGCCTAACACTAGTCTCCTCTTCCTGTTGTTTAGGATCTTTTACGATCACTGCTCTTACGCTGTATTAGATGACTGCAAGTGGAACACCATTCCTTGTAGACACGTTGGACTGTCCGCACTGATGCACCTGCAAATTTTGCAACTTCATTCACTAGGTGGTCATAGGCAAATCCGAAGATGATAGCTCCTTTCTGTCATTCTCTCACATCTTAACGTCTTACTGCGCTGATTCCATAGAATCGACTGGGACATGGGAGGGTCAACTGACCGCTTAGTAACTGTTCTACATAATCGAAGTCCTCTTTTAAGGGAGGGGGGGGGGGGGTGACAAATATTCTGTCCAGTTAACTCGTTGTCAAGCCCTTCAGTCGTTATTTCGGCACTGAAGGAACGCACTGCTTGAACACCCTCCTGAAAAAGGCATCTGTTGAATGCATCACATTAAGAACGCTCGGGATGAGCTGAAACGTGCAGCGCGTCTTCCCAAGTAGCTTCCTCAAAAAACTGAATGGGCTCATGAGGACAACCGTCCGAGCGTTAGGCAAGCTCGGCCAACAACGATTCTAGCACGTCGTGGACAGCGCAGCAAGCAGGATCCAAGAAGTCACAATGCAAAGGGATGAGCAAACGCGGTATTACATGTTATTCGGCATCCAATTTCCATCTTGCTGGTGCGCAAACACATGGAAGGACTGCCTTTATTTCGATTATTTTGCTTTTATCTCACACTAAAGTTAATTTTTAGTTTCAGAGGCTTTTCTTCGTTCGAATCTAACAACGGGAGCCCACGACGTTCGGATCACGGATTTACTTTAACCTTTGTACACTTTTAGTGGTCCATGATGACAACACAACTTGTAGGTTGTAAGACGTACTATTCAGGCGACTTCGAGAAAATCGCAAGAGGAGATTCATGCGCCAGTGATGTACCGGTGCGTTGCAACCCTGAGTACGAGATGGCGGCGGTTATGTGGTCAGTGTTCGAGATCCGTAATCGGAGGATCGCTGGATCGAGCCTCGGTGGTGTTTTCTTTTTTTAATTTATATTTTTTCAACACTAGCCATTTTATTTCAATCATGTTACATTTGAAAGGTAATATTATGAAAAGACTTGTGTACTTGCATGAACTTTCATTGCCGGCCGGAGTGGCCGAGCGGTTCTAGGCGCTACAGTCTGGAACCGCAAGACCGATACGGTCGCAGGTTCGAATCATGCCTCGGGCATGGATGTGTGTGATATCCTTAGGTTAGTTAGGTTTAAGTAGTTCTAAGTTCTAGGGGACTGATGACCTCAGAAGTTTAGTCCCATAGTGCTCAGAGCCATTTGAACTTTCATTGAATTCCCAATGTTATTCCGTTGTATGCTAATTTTTATCATCGCGATAAATATTATATTTATAATATCGACATGTGAACGAGCAAGCGCATAAAGTTTTCCTGAATATGTATGGCTATCGTGATTTCCGAAATCCCTTATATCTGCAGTCGGGCAAGGTACCGAGAACTGCTTCGCATCTGGACGCTTCGATCTGCAGAAACAGGTTTCACGGACGAGGGACAGGCTTGGAACGCCGAAGTCAAACATCGGTAAATAAAGGTGTGAATAACTATTCAATAATACACTGAGTTACAATATGCCAGAATATGAAGCAAATGCACGACCAATCGTCGAATGTGCTTTCGACATTACAAGTTTCAGGATGATTTTTTCATATAGACACGGAAAACATCAATTAAAATGGCATCTATTACATCAAATGAATGCAATTTTCCCGCATGCACATGGACTCTTAAGAGTTTCTAAGGAAACACAAATTTCGGTGAAATTTTAAAATATTTGTCTTTCTTGCGTTCATCTGGATGCAAACATGGGTAAAGCAACATTTTCGTATACTATATACCGGTGCCGAAACTTGGCAATGTACGACTGAATGTATTTTAATAGGATCTTCAGGGGAAGTAATTTCTCGCTCGTTGTCAATCAAATATGAACTAGTCTGGAGGAGCTTCATAAAGATTTTAACTTGCCTATAGGAATACACGTCGCATAATATTTGTTGTAGTAACAAAAATTAGTAAACAGCGAAATAACATTGCAAAGTCAATAAAGTTGACGTAAATACGAGGGTTATTCGGAAAGTAAGGAACGATAGGTCACGAAATGGAAAATACAGTGAAAATCTGATGAAGCTTCGCACACATACGTTGTGCACTGTGTCTAGTACGTCCGTCGATCGCATCATGTCGCTCTTTTCAGTTCTGAGCTCACAGTGAGAACGTAAAGATGGCTAGAAATTAGCGTCTCCCACCAAGTATGAGGGCCTGGCGAAAGATTTCACCTGAAGCTATGCTAGTCACATAACGAAACTGTCATGCGGTTCGTTCTACACGACAATTCTCGGCCGCACTCTGCAGGGGCAATGAAGATGCTCCTGCAGCGTTTTCGATGGGAAGTGTTTGATACCCACAGTGCAGCAAGTAATTCGCTACCCCTGAGGTTCATCTCTGCTCACATGAACCGTTGGCTATGAAGACAATATTCTGACACAGACAACGAGCTGCAGTCCAGAGTAGAAAATTGTCGAAAAGCACTGGCGGCTGTCTTCTATACCGAGGGAATTGAAAAGTAGGTACAGCGCTAAGACAGATGTGTAAGTCTGAGCGGCGACTGCGTAGAGAAATAGCTGGAAGTTGTAGCTAACCGTTGCAAATAAAACAGTTTTGATTTTCACTGTGGTTTCCATTTCGCGGCCTATCGTTCCTTACTATCCGAATAGCCCTCGTATATGTGCCTTTTTTTCATGTTACCTTTCAATTGTTATATGTACGAAATAATATGACGTGTACTGAAAAAGATATAAATTAAAGAAAGATGAGTGGGACTCGATGCATCGATTACGTAGCTTGGTTCAAATGGCTCTAAGCACTAAGGGACTCAACATCTGAGGTCATCAGTCTCCTAGACTTAGAACTACTTAAACCTAACTGACCTAAGTATATCACACACATCCATGCCCGAGGCAGGATTCGAACCTGCGATTGTAGCAGCAGCGCCGTTCCGGACTGAAGCGCCTAGCACCACTGTGCCACAGCGGCCGGCTACTGCCAGCTTGTGCTGATGGTCGTTACTCACCGGCATATCACTGACGCCTAAAACTTCTCTTGTGATTTTCTTGAGAGCGCCTTACTGCTTCACATTATGTTGCCTAATGGACTGTTGAAATGTATAATGTAGGTGGTGCAAAATATTTATTGATCAGTTTATTTTCGAAATTTCTATAAGTTGAGAAAATTGTACACGGCATTCTTACGAGGGTATTCGGGAAGTAAGGTCCGATCGGTCGCGAAGTGGAAACCACTGTGAAAATCCAATAAAGCTTTGCCCAGATGTGTTGGGCTGTGTCTAGTATTCCCCGTCGATCGCGTCACGTCGCTATTTTCTGTTCTGAGCGAACAATGAGCACGTAAAGATGCCCAGAAAATACCGTCTCCCGCCAAGTTCGAAGGTCTGGTGAGAAATACCGTCTGAAGCTATGCAGCCCACATAACATCCTCCTTCAAGACAATTCTCAGCCGCATTTTTCAGGGGCACTGAAGATGCGCATGCAGCGTTATCGATGGGAAGTGTTTGATCACCACAATACAGCCCGTAAAGGCCCCCGCCCCCCCCCCCCCCCCCCCTGGATGTCACCTGTGTTCATATGAACCGCTGGCTATGAAGACAACGTTTTGGCGCACACAATGCGCTGTAGACCAGCTTAGAGAATTGACAGAAAACACTGTTGGCTGCATTCTATGACAGAGTATTAGAAATTTTTTTACAACGCTACGATAAATGGCTAAGTCGGATCGGCGACCATGTAGATAAGTAGTTGTAATGTATCGTTAACTACTCTTCATTTTCACAGTGATCTACAGTACGCGGTCGATGGGACATTACTTTCCGCGTAGCCCTAGCCTACAAGACACATAAGCAAGTGAAAATGCCTCTTCCGTACAAGAGAAGAAATAATACAACGAAGCAACAGTTTGTGTAGAAGATAGAACTGCTGGGGACGGGACAGCAGAGCTGAGTCGAGTCCCAGTGGTTTCTGCCTGAAACCACCATTTTATTGTTTTCTTTTTACGTACCAGTGCCTTTCGCATCAAATCAACTACGCTATTGCTAGAAACAGACATGTAGTGGTACACAGAGGTGCTTCTACGAATGCAGTGCACTGTAGCAGTAAACAGCGTTCAAACCAACAGTCGGTGCAGAGATTGTGATATGTGATTGTACTAGATTTTGATGTGTGTTTTTTTATAGTTATCATGTTGAGGGGATCATTGACAGTTAAAGTAAGTACATCTGAAGTTCTTTTAACGTAAATTTGAGTTTTTACTACTGCTGTTATGAGTGGTTTCCAAATGAAACAACTAAGCAGTACGTATTTTTGATATAAATTTATTAAATTTTAGGACTGTTACTTGTTTTAGGAGTTAATGGAAGTTTCGGGATGTGCGACTACGTCTAGGAAAAATACGAAATTGCTTTCAAATATATCATGAAACGACATGAGGTTAAAAACTATAAGTCCTAGTGGTTCCAAAGTGAAACCACAACATTAAAAGAAATGAACGTTTACTTTTTGCCAATTTCTTCTCATACCTGTAGCTTGCTTTGATAGTAGTCAATGTTGCGAAAAATTTTAGAATTAATTTTTTAATATGATTAGGACTCAAAAGGATCAGGTGAATGTGATGCAGTTCCAGTAAAGGAGGTCGCAGCAGCAGTATCCGTATGACGAATACGCAGGCCACTATTTCAAATATGCCGACAGCGGAACTCGAAACGTGTACACTTTCGAGTTTCGCGCACTGAGCTCGACTAATGGGGCTAAAGGGCCACAATCTAAATTTAAAAATAAAATAGACGTCCCCGGCTGAGGCGTGATCAATGTCACATCAACGCCTAGCCGTAATTATAGAGTGGGGGAAAAAACGTGTGTGGCGGCAGAATTGGGTTAGCTTGTGGGCATAATGAAGTAAAGCGCGGCCGGCGGGGCAGAGGCGGAGGCGGGCCAGGCGGAGGCAGCGAGCGGCGGCGGCGGCGGCGGCGGCGGCGGCGGCGGCGGGTCGATAAGGCGCGCCGCTCCTGCTCCCGGCGCGGCTCACGCTGCCCGCTCTGCCGTCAAAAACTGATCGCACCCACACCGCCGTGCTCATTACTCGCCCTTCCAGAAATATCCACCACAATAAACTAAAAGCGCTAACTTCACTTAGAGGCTAATTCTACTCTGCTGGCCACAAAATTAACGTTTACTGCGTTAAGCGTGACACGATTCTACTATTAATTCTCGTATAAGTAAGTTTAGCACCGCTCACAAAATAGCCGAAGCGTTTTAACTGGTACGAGTGGCTCCACATTTCTGCCGCTTCATTTCTAACTAGAAAGTACAAGAGCTGTTCACACACGTGAATAAAAGCTATCCTTCATACGGCGGTCGACTTCAACGACGCAGTGTTGTATTAGTCATAGTCTTATTGTAGGAGTTATGTCATTGTCTTCTTTAGACCTTTGAACTGACTTAGTTATAGGGAGACCTAGACTTTACCGTTGAGAAACTCTGCATTTTTCACAGTAACAAGTCGTTTCCAGAGGACAGCGGTAAGTGAGAGAAAAATGCCAGGTCCGACTAGGAATCGAAACCTACACCTTTGGAACTGCAGTGTAGCACTTAGCACCTGAACCACGGAGCCACACCCTTGCCACTCAGATGTTTCCAGAGACAGTCGAAGAAGAGCCTGCTGTCAAGCAATGCGTGGTTTGAGTACGAGGTTCCATTTGTTGACTGGAAAAGTGGAACAGTTCGATAATGTAGTACAAACTAAAATTCAAACGTAAGTATGGAAGAAGGCACCAGTAAATAGTCAACCTATCTTCGGATACAAAGGTGAGTCTGAAATGAAGACTTGATGCAGAGACCTAATATGCATATAGCGAAATACTCCAATGACAAAATTGTTTGAGTCATCAGCGGCACAAATGTCACCTTAAAGTAACGATTCGATAACCTATCTATTCGTTTTCTGCAGGGGAAGCACCGAGATTCTGAGAGAAGTCAACTTCTATACAGTATTGGATGCACTATTCTCTACCCAACAGAGCATCGAGCGAATCACTAAGTGTCTCGTCCGGTGATGGAGCACGAGGTGGTGCTGAGACCGGTAGACGAGTTCCAAAGCTGTCAATCCGTATGGTCCGCTGCCTACGCCACAACCAGCCGGGAGCGTTCTTAGTTAATTTGCGACAACGCATCCTCGGACAATTGGGCAAAGTCTAAATTTATTCACCCTAATATCCGCCGCCTACGCAATCAAACAGTGCCAGAAAGCACTGTTACCACACACAACCTATGTCTGTACAACGTTAAACATGTGACCTCCATGCTACCTTGCTGAAAATACTTTTTACAATCTTCTCACTGCGTTTGGCCAATATACAAGCGGGAACTCCTGTGGCGTCCTTAGTCCTAGTGACTCTTTGACGCAGCCGGATTCCTTAAACTTGCAAGTTGGTTTTATAACCGTCCAGTGCCCTAGCAATCTTGGCGGGCCAGCGTTCACTAAGGATGGGAAAAACATTACGTAGATGTCTTCTTTTGTTTCCTCTTCCTCTACCACCACCACCACCACCACCACCACCACCACCACCACCACAACGACAACATTCATGGCTCGTGGGTGCAGCACATTTTGTGTGTCTTCGAGTAGCCGTTCATGCAGAAGGTTTCGCGAAGGTTCCGTAGTTCGGCAGGAGGGCTCTCCTCGTAGCAGAAGGCAGCGCACTGTAAACTCCTGACGTTCCTGTACAGGTGCCTGTTTTCATCCCACAAGCAGAACATCCCAGTGAACCACCCGGACTCCACTTCAGCGGTACGTCCAAGAACAGCAGATCCATTTCATTTCACGTTCATGCTGAACTCCATGTGTTTGTGAATGGTGTCGAGGTGTCAAAAGCACTTCAGTACAGTGCCGACTTACCTTCGGATCCATGAGGACGAAAGATAAACTGGTTCAAGGATACCATTACCACCGACGACCGAAATCAGAAATTGACATTTTTTAACAATGTAAGATATCACAATCCTCGAAATATATAGAGGAGCGGACAATTACCGTCATTTTCAATCCATTCCCTCCTTTTTATTATTTTCGTTTTGTAATACTAGTCGGTGGGTAGGTTTAAGCTGTAAGCTGAGGATTAGCATGTACTGCCGGAACATTCGTCCGTCTGCAAGGAAGGAGAACGAAATATAAGTATATTGTTTCAAGAAACCACTACAAAAAATTACTCCCGTATGCACACTAAACGCCTCTTTCTTAGAAAAAGATTTATGTGAAAAAGTGACTAATATTTGTAAATGAGATAATTAGTAACATATCTACTAATAAAATAAAAATGACCCGCCAGAGTACCCGAGAGCGCTAATGCGCTGCTTCCTGGACTCGGGCAGGCGCGCCGGCCCCGGACCGCAGCCGCCTAGCGGATTAAGACGAGGGCTGGTAAGCCGGCCAGCGTGGATGTGGTTTTTACGCGGTTTTCCACATCCCGCTAGGTGAATACCGGGCTGGTCCCCACGTTCCGCCTCAGTTACACCACTCGCAGACATTTGAAAACGTTCGCACTATTACATGGCTTACACTCGCAGACAGCTGGGGTACACTAATTCTTTCCTGGAGGGGGGGGGGGGGGTGTTCGGGGTAGTGGTAGGAAGGGCATCTGGCCAACCTCTGCAACTAACACTGCCAAATCAATAACACGGCCGATCCCACGTTGAAGCAGGACCAAGGTCCTGAGAACAAGAATGATACTAATAAAATAAAAATGAATCTTTGGAATTGGGACCTTAAGCATCACTCCTGTTGACACATATCAGTGCTCCTATGAATCTATCACATGGTTAATTGTAGGTTACCTAGCTGTATCTTAGCAACTTTGTAGGTGATACATGTTACAAACCAGACACAATAGGAAGGACCAGGCCCCTTACTTTTTTCATTTATCACTCGTTTATTACATCAGAGAAATACACATTTTAAGACAAAATTTAAGTACATGAAATATTGCTCCCAGTAAAGGTTAACATAAGCAGTGACAAAATTTAGTTCTCTGATGGCAACAAATTTTAAGGAGGCAATGTAAGGTTTATATCAATTTAGCTCAAACACGTAGCGAGTGATTGAATCACGACACAGACACTTTAACAATTTCGGCAACGAATAAATAGCGTGAATTTGTACTCACAGTAACCAACTAATCAACAGCCTTGCCACTGAATATGTAATAGGCCACTTGGAACGAATTAGCAACACCCAGCAACTAGGGGAGTTAATACCAACAGTCTTTAAATGTCTTGCTCCCCATTAAATAAACAAACTTACAGTAATTAAATGAATAACAAATCGAACACACTACGCTCCACACAAACTCTTCAGTGGAGACCAAGCCAAAATGAAGATTCCATTAACTGACTAGCACTGAACCAACTAAAGTTCATCTCTGTGTTCCCAAACACACATGGGGCAAACTTATAGAAGACAAGGTTTTGAAGGGAGCACATCAGTAAAACCTAACTCGTGCCACTGAAAATTAAGGTACTAGACCGGGGCACAAGGTGGTATACAATGACGTGGCCTAATGCTATACTGTGCTCCAAAATATTAATTCAAATGGCCAATTCAAAATTAAGTACACATAAACCAGCATTAATTAACGAGGAGTGACACCAGGTCGCTCGAAGGGATGACAACACTTAATTGAAAAGACGAATGCCGGAGGCGGCAGTAACATCGAACACCTCCGAGTTTTAACCAGGAGTCACTTCCCGCTATACAAGTAAACATTTAACCAAGCACAAGGGAGGAACCCCAAAGAGAAAATTCAAATAAAACCCCCAAAAGATTATAAAGGACAGGGAACCCTATTTAAATTTAAAAGAACTAGCTCTCCCCAAAGGCAGCGTAAACGCGAAGCCACACTTAAGAGGCCACCAAAATTGGTTACAAAACGTCTTATACATTTGCTCCTTTTCTTTAAAAGAAACACAAGGCTGCTTAACTTCTGCTGGACGTCCGATATGGCTCGTGTAGGATACACCAGGTAGCAACCCAAGCTAGGTGGTCGCAAGGCACGAAGAGCAAAATCAGGAGAGCAGACAGGCAAGCAGGCAGCCAACACACATCCTCCATCCTGAACCGGCAGGCCGCGTACAACCAACTCCACATATACGTGGTTGCTTCCCAACTCGTACCTCGCGGCGTCTCAGCAGGTAGCCAGAGCAAACGTCAACTGCCCCTCGCCCCGCGAATGCGGAAAACAACAAGGCAAGCAAAGATAAGAAACATCCAAGGATCGATAATGGAGATCCAAGAGACTGGCACGCTCAGTAGGCACCGTCACTCGATTAAAACAGGAATCAGTAACAATTTCAGTCACAGGAGTTGCATGTATTACGCTGTAGGTGATACGGAAGGCACATAACCGTGACGGACAAAAAGTTACTCACCCCAGGACAGCCACCATAATACCGCGCACCACCACCTTTAGCCTTGATCATTGCTTCAATTTAACGAGGACGAGAGTCCACAAGTTTCTTCAGATGTGTCATCTACAGCTGATGCCACCTACTGATGAGTAGGTGCCATAGAAATGCCAAATTGTGGGGATGTTGTTTGCTATTCTTAAAGATACTGAGGGCCAATGGAGATGCTACAGGATGCCCTTGCGTCCGTCAAACTAGGAAAGTGGGCGTGAACGAGGCTGTTGTCTTTGGTGGCGGGAATATCGACAGCATCCCCGTCACGAAAATGTAGCGCATGTAAAGCAAAGGGCAGATTGCCCACAGAGAATGTTGAAATGTCAACAAGTCGTGATATGAAAAAAGAAATCCCCAAAACGACACGGAACTGCCTCTGGCCTCAGCTACAGCCTCCACACACTGCGACTAAACGCCTCATTGGGCCACTGGTGAACTCGACAACTTACTTCACTGGGAAAGATGCTAAAATTCGCGACTCGCCTGACAACATCACGCGTCTACAGTCACAGTCAGCTAGCTACTGTCCAGGTTGTGTGTTGTTTGGCTCACTGCAGATTTATTTGCCGCTGTGTGCTATGGGCTTTTACGACGTATCTGACAACGAATGTCCATTTCGTGCAGTTCCTTCAGCTAAGTTCGCTCGAAAATTGACTGAGGCAGACATGAATTCATTGACAGCAGCAATTCCTGTAGAGTTTGAAAGCGATTGTCTTTGACAACGCATAATATTCGTCTCCGATCCCGATCAGTTAGGGTCTTTGTGCGACCACTGTTCCTACGCCATGTTAGATGACTACGAGTGGTACTCCATTCCTTGTATTTACTGAGACTCCGTGTTGATAACGGCTCCGAATGAAACCAAGTTCTCCTTAGAAAACAGGCTGCTGCTCGTACTCATGCAATTACGTATGTTAATCCGTGCATTGGGTGTGGACCGTTGGAGGTTGCTCTACAACAGTGGTCGTCAAGTGTTCGTGCGGCCCGCGGTTGTCAGCCGTATTTTAGAATAACATGGTTCTGGAAACGAATAATGGAATCAAAAACGTCATATAACGTTAACAGCTTTTCACGAGTGTATTTTTCTTCAACAACAAACAAAAATACTTACAGAGACAGCAATATTTTAAGAGGTGCTTAATTTTAATTGACATTGGTGAATTTGGCTGTGAACTTGCATCAGGGGCAGATTGGTATGTAGCGCGGTCACTGTAGGGTTAATAGAAATGAGATGGGAAATAATTTACTGTTTGTCTTCCAAACCCATGAGCGTTATTAGCATGCAAATAGCACCAATCAGATTCTGTGGTATAAATGTCAAACGGAAGTAATACGGATTCGGAATGCGCATTATACAGATGCTCATATACGGCACATATTTGTTACAAAAAATATGAAATAAAATTAAGGCTGTTGCAGTACAATGCAAGGAGTAAAAGAAAAATGGCATTCAAAACATTTAGTAAACATTTGTGATCGTGTTCCATATTGCAATTACTTTATTAATTAATATGAAGCACTAATTTACGTAAATTACCAGTTAATAGTAAGATCGGTAGGGGAAGGTGTGGTGAAGTGGCCAGGACGGGAAAAGTGGCAGTTGGATATCTTTTGATCTCAACAGCGCTGCTGCTTGCTGAGAAGTGGTTAGACAAGATCTTATATATATAAATCGTCATTGTTGTCAGTGAGACTGAAAGTGAAGCTCCTTCCGTTATTTTTTAGTAACATCTCCGTTTTTGAGTCGCCTGACGTAAGGTAAGTCATTTATATTAGTCTTGTTACCTCACTTGTATGAAGAGCAATAATTTGAACTACATTAAGGTTTCGAAAACGTCTTTTGAACTACAAATGTAGTTCCTTGTTATTTATTTAAGTTTGATTGTGTCTTCTGTGGATCACTAATGCCTACATGGCGTCCGATCTGGAAAAGTGACCGAAGTGTTCACCCCAATAGGAGTGAGTTACTTGCAAACATCACGCAAAATATTACAAAAAAAAAAAAAAAGGTTCAAATGGCTCAGAGCACTATGGGACTGAACTGCTGAGGTCATTAGTCCCCTAGAACTTAGAACTAGTTAAACCTAACTAACCTAAGGACATCACACACATCCATGCCCGAGGCAGGATTCGAACCTGCGACCATAGCAGTTGCGCGGTTCCGGACTGAAGCTCCTAGAACCGCTCGGCTACCGCGGCTGGCCCAAAATATTACAGATCAGACTGTCTTTTACATCCTTTTATATACGCAAGGCTATCATTTGGCATTCTATCCCTTTGTGACAATTCTGAATTAATGAAGTTATATTATTTAAAACCATCTCTGTTCTGTTATATCTCGCCTAATACCAAAGTTCGATTCAAAACTTTGTGCTGCAGTTGCTTTGTATTCTTTCAAATAGTATGACGTGAAGATAGCTAGAATATGTGCCAGGAAATCGAAACAAGAAACATGGGCTCTTTCTGCAATAGCACTGGACATTGTGTTCATTTAGGTACGGAGAAGTAGTCACTATGTAAGCCTTCAGAAAAATGCATGTAGTTTCACTTAAAAATTTACTGTGACACCTCGTACCATGTACGCTCAAAATGTGTAAGTGCTAAGCTTCTATCAATAATATTATATTCATGAAAACTGAATCAATCTGAGTGGCCACAACACATTCCTCCCCCCCCCCCCCCCCCTTCCTTTCGATGCGGCCTGTGGTGTCGCCCTACTATGTCAATATTGGGTCTTAAGCATAAAAGTTTGACGACCACTACTCAACTTACCTAGTGGAGACCTATTGCGGGCGAACGACGAGCACAGTGATACTTAGTACTGTTAGCCGTCACAGGCAGCCTCGACTGTTACTGGACTCCAATCGCTTTCTCACGGAAGACAAATTTCAAAGTCACGCCTTCCATCGTTATACATCTGGCACTGTAATTCAGCAACGTCCACCCAAGATGTTACATGAAATGTCCACGGCGGTTTTAGTACAAAACAGGTAACGTATCTTCCCTGCTCTGCTATAAATGTTGCCGAGTGACCATGTGGTACGTACTGATGCGGTAACTGGTTGCCCTTCAGCAGGCTCCTCAATT
The DNA here is from genome assembly GCF_021461385.2 of Schistocerca piceifrons. Classification (NCBI taxonomy): domain Eukaryota; kingdom Metazoa; phylum Arthropoda; class Insecta; order Orthoptera; family Acrididae; genus Schistocerca; species Schistocerca piceifrons. The sequence goes on from NC_060149.1 coordinate 616,996,269, forward strand.
CAAACGTGGATCTGAAACGAAGCAACCCGTCAGGGACTATCTTTGGGAGATACGTAGCGCCTTTTGTTTGGATGATGTTACGTATAAGAGTTATCTGCACAGTTCACGCTGACCCCACAAAGTACTAAGTTGGTTATTTGATAGTATTGCTTAGAAAATTCTGCCTATTTTGACATTATCACACTTTCACTGTGAGGTATGCACTTGTCATGTTTTTTTATACTAAATTTCTGCGTAAGTAAAGGCTACAGTGTCGGTATATTTTAAGGAATTTCAGGAATACCTTGGTACGAGGCTCAGAGAAACGCTCAGTGCCAGTTCTAAGTAATTTTCTCGAATGACAAACACAGATTAATCTACAGTTATTTATCGTAAATGTTCCTTTTTGCATGTGCACATTTTTTTAAAAGTATCGTTTCGGTCATTTCTCTGAGACTGTTCCCGTTTCATATTGTCGTGAATGGTGTCGAGTCCTACGTGACAGCTATTGGATTCGCAACCGATTAGTAGTGGACAGGCAGAGGCAACAATGGGAGCGCAGAGTCAAAAGCGTAGAATTAACGGCCCAACTCCGCATTCGTAGATAGCTTTTCGCTTTCTATTCAGTCCAACGCCAGAATGCGGTCGTGCTTGTGATTGCTTGCATCAATACGGCACACAGCGCCAGCAGTGTGGACCGCTGCGATTTCGGTTTAAGCTACAATTTTACGTCGGATCAAAGACCCTCAATATGCCAATAAAAGGCCACTTGCAGTTGCACGCTGCTGTTTACTGTACACCAGTGAACCTTCCAGTTCAGTTCGCCACATGTGAAATTGTCATTGAGAATTAAGCCTTAATCCGCTTCTTTTCTGGTGTGGCTAGCACGCGAACAGTGAAAATAAATCTATAGTAGTGGTTGTTTTTATTAATTAATCCGAGAACGTTAGCAGAAACCTACTACGTATAAGAGCACCACAGTTACACTAAATTCCCCAGACACTGCTGACATATCAACGGTGTTCTTATAACTTGAGGCATCGCTGTTCCGGACCAATGTTCTACCATTCGTCTGAAGCCGTACAATAAGCGAACACAATGTATTACGTTACATGGCGCCACTGCTTATCGATAATAACAACTGATACTATTTTCTACTGAATTTCTATATGTTCTCTACACGAAATAGACATATTCATTTGTGTTCGCGAGCACGCTTAACAGAACTGTGGCTCTCTGGGTTGTATTGCCGTTGTGCCATTGGCTGAAACTCGTCCCAGAGATGTTCAGATGGGTTAAGGTTAGGATCCTCAACCTCCCATTCGATTGTCGTGTTAAAAATGGACAATACTTGCAAAGATTATCCGTTATTTTTAATCGGAGAGACACGTAGCAATTGTGAGTCTGGAGCCAGATTCGGCAGGAGTAGGATTAAAACTCCCGTATATTAACTGTATTTGGTGATTCCGTAGTTTAAGTGTATGCCTCGAGCTACACAGCTGGACCTTAGTCTCTAATAACTTTGACATGTACGTTAAGCGCCAATATTCTTTCCTCGTTCTTTGTGTCGGTTGGTTGGTTAACGAGGGTGGTGGGGGGAAGGGGGGGGGCTTAAGGGATCAAACAACAAGGTCATCAGTATCTCGATCCAAGAGTGATGCCTCCAGGAATAGAGACGTACACCGAGAACGCTTTTTGATCTCGTCAGGAGATTGACAACAATAAAAGCGAGAAGGCTAAAAACGTAATGGACGTATTTTGTACCGCCAATAATAAGAGAGAGCTGAAGGAAATAGGGAAGGGCGCAAGCAGGCGTCCTTGGGGCTCTGTAAGCGACAGCGACAGCTGTCCCACCCCTGAGCCACTGAAGTCAAGATGCCCACCATTCAGCAGCGTGGGACACCTAGAACAGAAAATTGGGTGGGGCAGACAGGAGACAATCCGAATCTAAAAGCGATTAACGTAGAGAAAAATAGGGATGAAACAGTAGCCTGGTCAAGGAGGTAGGGTCGGGAAATCCCCAACTTAGCACACAGCAGGAGGGCCCCCATCCTCAATCACTCTGACCCTGCTCCGAAGGTAGATTAAAAACATCTAACTTTGCACGGAGATAACTGGGAACCACGTCAGCCATCAGTGAATCGTCTGCCAGCATTAGAGCCGATGAGTCCGGAACTCCATACATAGCATGTAACATGGAGAGCCAAAAGAAAAAAAGGGGGGGGGGGGGAGGGAGGCATTCCATAAAGATATGAGCTATTGTCTGTAAGGCTTCACAACCACAATATGTAGATGGCTCGTTACACAAAAGAAAACGATGGGTTAACCTGGTATGACCTATGCGGAGACGAAGTAGGACTGTGGATTCCTTCCAGGAGAAGCGGATGGAAGAGAGCCATGCTGCAAGTCTTCTTGATAGTGCGGAGTTACACAGTGCAGTAACCCACAAGATGTTATTCTACTTCCAAGCGAGCAAAAATCTCGTGTGGATCTGCAAATCTGTACCCTGGATCGGCAAAGCAAACGGAGAGCGAGTAAATGGTCCTCTAGCCAAACGGTTGGCCAATTCAACCCACAGAAAGACAACTAACCAGGCAGCATAACGAAGGTCACCGAAAAGGTCATGGATAGCAGAGACCACAGGGTGGCAAGAACAGCATCGGTCAGTAGCCTGGAGACTGCTCATTGAGTCATTACATATTATAAACACGATCAAGAGAATCCCGTTTAATAAAATGGAGGGCTCTGCTAACGGCCGTCGGTGTAAAAGCTGGCGGAACTTTTGAAGAAGTGGACGTAACAGACACCGAAAGAGGCGACTGAGACTTTAGGTCCTTGGGAGAGAACGGCCCTAAACCGCGACCTCGGCACCATCCAAGTCAGAGTGCACGAGAAAACTCGGCAAGCACGCTCCAGGGAGGGAAGATGGAGATCTTGGCAGAGGGAAGTGTTCTTATTTGGGTAATATTATGTCCCACCATATTTACGTAGTTCTCTAGTTCACTGTTGCCGTATTTTACTGTTGCATGGCCGACGACAAGGACTGAGGTAATTATGCGTTCGCTTTGATGTTGCAGATCGCCTACGGAGTCCACGTGGAAAAACAATGAATGACAGGAATGCTGGCCTCTCCTGTACCTGCCAATCAAAGGGACTGTTCTGTATGTCTCTAGTACGGCTAGTTAGTTTCATTCATGGCTATTTGTGCATCTTCTAAGTTTTTGTCTAGCCGCAGTTATGGCGTTTGTTCCCTTATGCGAATTCTCGTCGAGTTGTCAGAACGTTACTGCAATCTAAAGGGAAGTAATTCGTGTAAATCGCTTAAAAGACTTCCTTATACCGGTCGGTCTGGCTATTGCTGAGACCGAAGTAGTTTTGGGGGATCTTATCATTAATGAAAGGCTTTGCCTGGGTATGGGATACCTGAAGAAACTTGTTGAGTCTCCTCCTCGTCAAACTCATGTCAGTATTAAGGCTAAAGGCGATTGTACAGGCTTTTTGGCGTGTTGACTCCGTAGGCGATTAACATTTTCTCCGGTTTGCTGAACACCATCGTATGCACTGTCCAGTGTGCACTAAGTTTGCTTTAAAAAAAATTTCAGGAACACTAGATGAATATGAAAACCATCATCCGACAAAATTACTGCCGTCTCATGGTGTGACGTACAGCGTTTTCCCCCTTTCTGTGAGTGAGTTCTGGGTGTTTCAGAATGAGAGTGCGTTTACCGAAGTTCAAATTGCCGCGGGAAAAAAAAAACTATTCACTGATATTATACAGTGTCATGAGGAATGGCCAGTATTCAGGGACACGACAGGAACGATCATTCGCAGCAAAAAAGGTCTAGTGAACATGAGCTCTAAAATGCATACCTTAAGAGCTATGAGCACACTGTTCAGTAAAGGATATGTGTTGAAACATGAAGATGATTTCGCCGGATTGTATTTATGCACTTCCCTCCTTCATAGGTCTGCAAACTGAAGATCACAAAGGTTCTTAACCCCCCATTATATATATATATATATATATATATATATATATATATATATATATATATTTCCACAAACTGTGTTAACACTACTGGGAATGCAGATTGAGTTACTAGTAATTATAACGCAAGAAACGCGTACTGACATATTCTACGTAAATCTCTATGCATTGTTCTCCCAACATCTGTAAGAGGCCAAGAGACAAATTTTCTCCCTCTGCAACAGCAGTAGATCACCTATGTGTTGTGGAACTTCATATACTTAAACGTAACTCAAGCAGCAATCCATTACAACAGATTACTGGTCTAAACTCAACTATGATCAGTCTCATTCCATCAGACATAATCACACCCACCTTGGAAGATACACTGTAGACGTGTGGAAGTGGCTCCACTAAAGTAATGTGAAGCAGCATGGTACGAATGGGCAGCAGATCCAGTCACCTAACAGGAAAGGTCCGCGCCCGCAGGCACCTTCCCTTCGCGAAGTGTGAGAACTGTTGGTGTAACTGTACCTGTTAAGTGTGTATGACTGTAACTGCATGTGAGCGCGATGATGAAACCCGGTGCCGGCAAATAGCCTACTTCCCTCGTAGAGCATCAAGGGGCCCGGCGAGCTTAACGTCACCATCCGACAGAGGTTTCCCCGTCAACAGTGTATCATGTCCTAACTTCATGGGACACTACGCCACCCCTCCTGTACCTTCTGCCGTAAAGACGAAAGGAAAATTGTCATCAGTAAATGACGCAAACGGACGGTCACCCATCCAAGTACTGGGCACGCCCGACGATGTAAAACTTCTGGCTCCACTCAGCGCAGCCCACACTACAAGTACAACAATTCCTGAATGGAAGAGGTTTGTACAGTCTACCAGGAACAGAATTAATGGTGAGAGATGTGCAGCAACATTCAACTTTCTGATCACAGTTTAACACACGACCAAGCGACAACACAATTACAGGACCTTACAATATGCTGTCAACGATACACAGCGGAAAGTTCTAAATTTACCAACCCAATACTTTTCCCACAAACACTACAAACGTATTTTCCCCTATTCGCCGTTTATTTGGTCTTCGTTCCCCAGGCTTTTCGTGACACGCACTGTTTGCAACATTATGGTCGCTGAATTTCGTCTTGGGTAACCATCCTATTGCGAGAGGAAAAAGTGAACTTCAAATATTTACGCGATTTTAACAGTGAAAGGCACTCATCTTTTACCCAAATGTCAACAACGTTTGCTAATTGAAAGAAACCCGTACGATGAGTGAAAGAAATTTTCATGGTCGTCGTGTAATGCTCGTGAACACACCATGCGTCAATGTCTCCTGGACTGAGGACACGTGGCACTATAGGAGAATATGTCCACCGGATGGGCACGTCAATATTTTTATGTAAAAGTAGTATGCAAAGTTGGAAATTTGGGTTGGACGGGAAACGTGCTCGGACAGCCCAAGCCGTTAAGGCTATCTCTCGCGTAAAGCGGGTTCGAGTCACGGTCCGGCACAAATTTTCACTGGTCAGTGAATTCATTTCAACGACCGATATCAAAGTTTCTATTTCATCAACAATTATTTGTTGGCTGCAAGGTAGGACATACTCAATAAACCTAATCTATTTCGAGGAGACTAGGCTATGTGCTACCAGCTGGTTTCACCATCTCCATTTCATTCCACAGTCAGCCTTAACAATACGAACGGTAGCGCTGTATCACGTCTGTCTGCAACAGCTCACTTAGTTGTTACTTCAAAAGCAAAACTGAAAGACAAAGTGGATAGATTTGAACATCCTTATCACAACTAGAGCGAATTTCGACAAGAAAAATGTGGACCTTAGATTTACGGCAACTTCTGGGTCAACCGAAGGTTGCTACCTCGCCTTCTTTTCGGTACTGTTTATTCCGATTCTCGGCTATAAAGCATGAGGTTCATGAAACTTCCTGGCAGATTAAAACTGTGTGCCGACTGTGTGTTTTACTCTGCCACGAAGTTTCATATCACCGCACACTCCGCTGCAGAGTGAAAATTTCATTCTGGAAACATGAGATTCATGTTTTTCACCTAATTGCGCAACACAATGCCGCATTTACAAAATTTTATTCCATTCCAAATTTGTCCATAACTAATGCGAAACATTTATAACTAATGCCACGTAGACATGATTATTTTACAATTTAATTCACGTAATGATAAAAAGAACTTAATTATTCATCAAACTTTGAATCACCATCATATTTCAAAAACAGACTTAACATCTTCACAAACAAATTATCTTGATGTAAAACCAAATATAAGCAAACCCTGTGACATATTTTGAAAATGATTGAACTTTTTTTTCGTACTATAGAGATACCTTTTGTTTCTATTATATTTCTGTGAATTTTGCCGTCAAAAAACAATTTCCCAAAAGCGGAAATTGTACAATTTAGTAATTTTGTGCACTGAAACTTCTAGAACATTCTGGAAGCAATACTGTTTCGTATATGCTTCGAAATGCGCACCAAAGCACACACTCCTTTTTAACACACTAAGCTGGTCAACTCAAGCTGCTATCTGTAAGAACTTGTACTGTGCATATATAATGACTTTAAAAAAAGTATTACGCAAGTGTCTCATGTGATTAAAATTTTTGTGTTGTGATTTTGTGAAAAGATCTTCATGTGATCAAAACGTGTGAAAAAACAGGAAATTTATGGTAAGGTCTTATCGGACCAAACTGCTAAGGTCATCGGTTCCTAAGCTACCGCACGTTTTGATCTAACTTTAACTTGTGATGAGAATTTGTCGAAATGAAAATGTCAGAGTTAAATCTCGACTAACTGCTTCAGTCGCTTATACCAGAAACTCCGGATGAACCTGATGAAGACTGTTATCTGTAATTTTCACCTAGACGCTAGATTAAGATATGCAATAATATAACATCCACTTTGGAATATTACATACACACATCAAAAACAGATTTGCATCACCCCGGTTCCCAGAACGCCTGACGATAGACGTTGACTGTGGATATTGTATCACAGACACAGTCCCTTTCACCGTCCAGATATGTCACTAAACCTATCCAAAGATGCAAACAACCATGCATGAGCAGTGCCTATTAGACGGAGGGGGTCCGACAGCCGATCAGTTCCAGTCATTTCACCAGGAAGAAGGTATACGGCTCGTGATGTAGGTAGTTCAACCATGCCTAGACGGTCAGTACCGCGGTTCGATCGCGTCCGCATTGATACTTTGTGCCAGGAAGGGCTCTAAACAAGGGAAGTGTCCAGGCGTCTCGGTGTGAACCAAAGGGATGTTGTTCGGACATGGAGGACATAGAGACATGAACTGTCGATGACATGCCTCGCTCAGGACGCCCAAGGGCTACTACTGCAGAGGATGGGCACTACCTACGAATTATGGCTCGGAGTAACACTGACAGCAACGCCACCATGTTGAATAATGCTTTTCGTGCAGCCACAGGACGTCATGTTACGACACAAACTGTGCGCAATAGGCTGCATGATGCGCAACTTCACTCCCGGCGTCCATGACGAAGTCCATCTTTACAACCACGACACCACGCAGCGCGGTACAGATGAGCCCAACAACATGCCAAATGGACCGCTCAGGATTGGCATCACGTTCTCTTCACCAGACAATCGTCGGAGACGTGTTTGGAGCCAACCCGGTCAGGCTGAACGCCTTAGACACACAGTCCAGCGTGTGCAGCAAGGTGGATGTTCCCTTCTGTTTTGGGGTGGCATTATGTGGGGCCGACGTACGCCGCTGGTGATTATGGAAGGCGCTGTAACGGCTGTGCCGGCCGAAGTGGCCGTGCGGTTAAAGGCGCTGCAGTCTGGAACCGAAAGACCGCTACGGTCGCAGGTTCGAATCCTGCCTCGGGCATGGATGTTTCTGATGTCCTTAGGTTAGTTAGGTTTAACTAGTTCTAAGTTCTAGGGGACTAATGACCTCAGCAGTTGAGTCCCATAGTGCTCAGAGCCATTTGAACCATTTTGTAACGGCTGTACGATGCGTGAATGCCATCCTCCGAGCGATAGTGCAATGATATCGGCAGCTTATTGCCGAGGCATTCGTCTTCATGGACGATAATTCGCACCCCATCGTACACATCTTGTGAATGACTTCCTTCAGGATAACTACATAGCTCGACTGTAGTGGCCTGCATCTTCTCCAGACATTAACCCTATCGAACACTACTGGGATAGATTGAAAAGGGCTGTTTATGGACAACGTGACCCACCAACCACTCTGAGGGATCTACGCCGAATCGCCGTTGAGGAGGGACAATCTGGATCAACAGTGCCTTGATTAACTTGGGGATAGTATGCCACGACGAATACAGGTATGCATCAATGCAAGAGAACGTGCTACTGGGTATTAAGAGGTACCGGTGTGTATAGCAATCTGGCCACCACCACTGAAGGTCTCGCTGTATGGTGGTACAACATGCAATGTGTGGTTTTCATGAGCAATAAAAAGGGCGGAAATGATGTTTATATTTATCTCTATTCCAATTTTCTGTACAAGTTCCGGAACTCTCAGAACGTAAGACTTTTTTTGTTTTGTGTTGTAAATGCAATATATTAACGATATTCACCAGAAGTGCATGCATGTATACATGAAGTTATAGTAGTCTACCCAAGAATGGACGGTTATACGCTATATGAGCAACTGGTTTTGCAGTCGACAAGGCAGTAAAATCTTCGACTGGCATTAGTGTACTGGAGAGTGCCGGATGTATATCCCACTAATTTGGCAAGGGAAAAGTTCAGTAGAAGCCTATCATATAACGCAGAAATAATTCAAATCCAGTCTTCTTGCCATAAAGAGTTTAAAATTCAGCCACATCGCAGCTGAGACGACCGGGAACAATATCTACATCTAATGCAATTTATACAGGAAACACACAGTAAATACAAATGAGAAGTCAAACGAAGTAGTTAGCTTAACATAAATGAACAGCTTCACGTGGCAGAAACTTACGTGGAGCGAGGAATATAATAAAAAGTATGACGGATGCACGAAAATAAACTTTCACATTCACAGGACTCTCAGAAATATTCTTCGCTACTGGAGGATGATTCTTGGAAGAAAGGACCAACATGAATGACGTTTTATTTTTACCTTATACAATTATGTATGATCATATTCATAGGGTTACACGCCTTTCGATACATTGGCTTGGCGCGAAACAGTTATACGACCAGTCTAAGTGCGGTAATTGTAGGCTACGACTCCCCACACCAGGATGCACGCTGACGGTCCTAGGTGTCGTTGCCTTAACGCTCCGGCAGTCGCCCACTTGCTGATCGTTACTACGCCAACAAAGCATCACCGACGCAAAGGTAAATCATCTCCCACTGCTAAACATACCGCTGTCCCAGTCCTCCCTTCTTCCAGTACCACCTTCTAATACACGATCATCCAAGTTCGGCTGCGCGGTAATGAGGTCTGAGTGGATGCGGAGTGGCATCGTTGCTCGAAGCCCAGCCTATCCTCAGGATGCAATGGTCAAAGCCGACACACTGGGTGCAGAATTTTCTTAATCTGTGCTGCGGTTGGTGAGCAATCAACAATGGCTGCTCATCTGATATGGATTTCCACGTGTGAATCTGTATGCCGCCGCCATTAGGAGTAAGGACCAGAAGTGTGATAACTTTCTTGGACATGACGGCACTTCACGACCACCGAGTTGGATAGTTCTGCTGCCCATCCAGCCTGTCACACCATCTCGCTAAAACTCACATTGTAAGAACTGTGTTCTTCGAAGAGACCTTACGTACCAAAAATGTATGCTAATTCAGTACGATGCTCGAAACAATAGATCATTCTCTCAGAAGGTCAGATGCAACTATCGTCGTAACTCTTTCATGCTTATATGTCGTTCCTACTCACTCAGTCTATAGCGTGACTCACTGAATCACTGTCTTTGCTGCTTCGCTTTCCATTACTGAAAAAGTTCGTTTGCTTTGGATCAGCAGTTTTACTATCTGATTAAACTTATTGTGTAGAACACTCTGATGTTTACACAAACCCTATTAAAGGCTTCTAGGTGTTGTAGAGGGGACTCAGTAGATGAAGTTCTGATGAGGAACCCAGTCCGGAAATGTACCGTTTGCATGAGAAATAAGTTACAAGATCTACTTCTATACTCTGCAAACAACTGAAGTGCATGGCAGAGGGTTCGTCCGAGTGTACTAGTTATTAGGGTTTTTTCCCGCTCCACTCTCGTACGGAGCTGGGAAGAATGACTGTTACATGCCTCTGTGCTTGCCGTAATTATTTGTCCTCACGATGCCTATGGAAACAAAATGTAGAAGCTTGTAGTATATTCCAAAAATCTGCAACGTTAGCTTACGTAGGCGAGCTAATTCGCAGCCTAGAACTGCTATGAGATAAGGTGCATTTGTTATATGGCTAAAGCTAGCTGGCCACGGGCTCACGGCGGACTCCGCAGGCAGGTGCAAGAGCATCAGCGCAAGGATCGGATGTGGGTTCATCCCAGTACCGGGAATTTTGGCGACGAACGGTTGCTTAGGAGGATAGACAATGCTACATGAAATCTCAGGGTGTCAGACAATCTTAAAGGTGGCTAAGTTACAGCTCTCTGAACTTCGACAATAAATCACAGTTACACATTAATACAAATCTGAATACATCGGGGATCTTAGAGAGATCAGGCACATCCAACGACACAAAAATAATCCAGTACTTTGAGAACTACTAAAGTTAATACTCCACAGCGAGTACACATTTTCACAATGCCTCTCTGAATTAACTTTTAACCGCTCCATGTGATTGGAACAAACATTATCTCAGATGATAGCATCACACTATAGCTGTTGTTGTTGTTGTTGTTGTGGTCTTCAGTCCTAAGACTGGTTTGATGCAGCTCTCCATGCTACTCTATCCTGTGCAAGCTTTTTCATCTCCCAGTACCTACTGCAACCTACATCCTTCTGAATCTGCTTAGTGTATTCATCTCTTGGTCTCCCTCTACGATTTTTACCCACCACGCTGCCCTCCAATACTAAATTGGTGATCCCTTGATGCCTCAGAACATGTCCTACCAACCGATCCCTTCTTCTGGTCAAGTTGTGCCACAAACTTCTCTTCTCCCCAATCCTATTCAATACTTCCTCATTAGTTATGTGATCTACCCATCTAATCTTCAGCATTCTTCTGTAGCACCACATTTCAAAAGCTTCTATTCTCTTCTTGTCCAAACTATTTATCGTCCATGTTTCACTTCCATACATGGCTACACTCCATACGAATACTTTCAGAAATGACTTCCTGACACTTAAATCAATACTGGATGTTAACAAATTTCTCTTCTTCAGAAACGCTTTCCTTGCCATTGCCAGCCTACATTTTATATCCTCTCTACTTCGACCATTATCAGTTATTTTGCTCCCCAAATAGCAAAACTCCTTTACTACTTTAAGTGCCTCATTTCCTAATCTAATTCCCTCAGCATCACCCGACTTAATTAGGCTACATTCCATTATCCTTGTTTTGCTTTTGTTGATGTTCATCTTATATCCTCCTTTCAAGACACTGTCCATTCCATTCAACTGCTCTTCCAAGTCCTTTGCTGTCTCGGACAGAATTACAATGTCATCGGCGAACCTCAAAGTTTTTATTTCTTCTCCATGAATTTTAATACCTACTCCGAATTTTTCTTTTGTTTCCTTTACTGCTTGCTCAATATACAGATTGAATAACATCGAGGAGAGGCTACAACCCTGTCTCACTCCCTTCCCAACCACTGCTTCCCTTTCATGTCCCTCGACTCTTATAACTGCCATCTGGTTTCTGTACAAATTGTAAATAGCCTTTCGCTCCCTGTATTTTACCCCTGCCACCTTTAGAATTTGAAAGAGAGTATTCCAGTCAACATTGTCAAAAGCTTTCTCTAAGTCTACAAATGCTAGAAACGTAGGTTTGCCTTTCCTTAATCTTTCTTCTAAGATAAGTCTTAAGGTCAGTATTGCCTCACGTGTTCCAGTGTTTCTACGGAATCCAAACTGATCTTCCCCGAGGTTGGCTTCTACTAGTTTTTCCATTCGTCTGTAAAGAATTCGTGTTAGTATTTTGCAGCTGTGACTTATTAAGCTGATAGTTCGGTAATTTTCACATCTGTCAACACCTGCTTTCTTTGGGATTGGAATTATTATATTCTTCTTGAAGTCTGAGGGTATTTCGCCTGTCTCATACATCTTCCTCACCAGATGGTAGAGTTTTGTCAGGACTGGCTCTCCCACGGCCGTCAGTAGTTCCAATGGAATACTGTCTACTCCGGGGGCTTTGTTTCGACTCAGGTCTTTCAGTGCTCTGTCAAACTCTTCACGCAGTATCATATCTCCCATTTCATCTTCATCTACATCCTCTTACATTTCCATAATATTGTCCTCAAGTACATCGCTCTTGTATAGACCCTCTATATACTCCTTCCACCTTTCTGCTTTCCCTTCTTTGCTTAGAACTGGGTTTCCATCTGAGCTCTTGATATTCATACAAGTCGTTCTCTTATCTCCAAAGGTCTCTTTAATTTTCCTGTAGGCGGTATCTATCTTACCCCTAGTGAGATAGGCCTCTACATCCTTACATTTGTCCTCTAGCCATCCCTGCTTAGCCATTTTGCACTTCCTGTCGATCTCATTTTTGAGACGTTTGTATTCCTTTTTGCCTGTTTCACTTACTGCATTTTTATATTTTCTCCTTTCATCAATTAAATTCAATATTTCTTCTGTTACCCAAGGATTTCTACTAGCCCTCGTCTTTTTACCTACTTGATCCTCTGCTGCCTTCACTACTTCATCCCTCAAAGCTACCCATTCTTCTTCTACTGTATTTATTTCCCCCATTCCTGTCAATTGCTCCCTTATGCTCTCCCTGAATCTCTGTACCACCTCTGGTTCTTTCAGTTTATCCAGGTCCCATCTCCTTAAATTCCCACCTTTTTGCAGTTTCTTCAGTTTTAATCTACAGGTCATAACCAATAGATTGTGGTCAGAGTCCACATCTGCCCCTGGAAATGTCTTACAATTTAAAACCTGGTTCCTAAATCTCTGTCTTACCATTATATAATCTATCTGATACCTTTTAGTATCTCCAGGGTTCTTCCATGTATACAACCTTCTTTCATGATTCTTAAACCAAGTGTTAGTTATGATTATGTTGTGCTCTGTGCAAAATTCTACCAGGCGGCTTCCTCTTTCATTTCTGTCCCCCAATCCATATTCACCTACTATGTTTCCTTCTCTCCCTTTTCCTACACTCGAATTCCAGTCACCCATGACTATTAAATTTTCGTCTCCCTTCACAATCTGAATAATTTCTTTTATTTCATCATACATTTCTTCAATGTCTTCGTCATCTGCAGAGCTAGTTGGCATATAAACTTGTACTACTGTAGTAGGTGTGGGCTTCGTATCTATCTTGGCCACAATAATGCGTTCACTATGCTGTTTGTAGTAGCTTACCCGCATTCCTATTTTCCTATTCATTATTAAACCTACTCCTGCATTACCCCTATTTGATTTTGTGTTTATAACCCTGTAGTCACCTGACCAGAAGTCTTGTTCCTCCTGCCACCGAACTTCACTAATTCCCACAATATCTAACTTCAACCTATCCATTTCCCTTTTTAAATTTTCTAACCTACCTGCCCGATTAAGGGATCTGACATTCCACGCTCCGATCCGTAGAACGCCAGTTTTCTTTCTCCTGATAACGACATCCTCTTGAGTAGTCCCCGCCCGGAGATCCGAATGGGGGACTATTTTACCTCCGGAATATTTTACCCAAGAGGACGCCATCATCATGTAATCATACAGTAAAGCTGCATGCCCTCGGGAAAAATTACGGCTGTAGTTTCCCCTTGCTTTCAGCCGTTCGCAGTACCGGCACGGCAAGGCCGTTTCGGTTATTGTTACAAGGCCAGATCAGTCAATCATACAGACTGTTGCCCTTGCAACTACTGAAAAGGCTGCTGCCCCTCTTCAGGAACCACACGTTTGTCTGGCCTCTCAACAGATACCCCTCCGTTGTGGTTGCACCTACGGTACGGCTATCTGTATCGCTGAGGCACGCAAGCCTCCCCACCAACGGCAAGGTCCATGGTTCATGGGGGGGACACTATAGCTATCATCCCCGAAATCTACGTAACTGTATCTATTGATTTATGACGCCTTTTATATCTCTTTCATTATGCAAATGTTCGGCAGAAAATCGTATTCTCCACATTTACACAGCAAATGAACACAGAATCAACACCTCACATTTTGCCATACTTGTGTTTTATTTAATGAACAGTTTACTATTTTGCGAGTAACTTTCTTTAAATGTTGACTGCATGTGCTATTAAAAGCTGGTTAAGCGCATGTGTTAGCACCACAGTTTAAGAGAGAACCAAAAGATGCTTCTGTTAAGAACGCATAAATAATTGTCTAAATAATATATAACGACAATCTGTTGTCATTTATAGTGAGTGCACCTCCACAACCTTTATTTATAATTATTGTAAATGATTTGAGTGTAACCATGTTTATGACACTTCTTTATTTAAATATTGCTGTAATACATTAGTTTAGACCGAGAAGTGGTCAGCTTGAATAAAATCATGCCTGTAGAGCTGAAGGCCGATGTATTTTTGGTAGGGGTGGGCTGGACAGTGACGGAACATTGCTGGAGTTGATACTGGGAATGTCGAGTGCTGAGCTCAAGAGAGCTATTATGGACACTTTTATGTTGAGTTCTTGAAGGAGGCAGACCTGCCTGAGGTAATGTGCGTCATTCAGTGGTATAGGTGAGTGATTTTGGGCGGTTAACGGCCGCTACCATACCTTAGTTTCTGAAGTGAACAGTCAGGCGCGTGTCCAGATGCCATGGCAGGGTATATCGGCGGTGACTGTGACATCGTGACCCCGTGGTTGCAGCTCGCTCGCCCGCCACCTCTGTGCATCGATTGCCGCTCTGCAATATCGTCCCACGCGTCGACACACTGCAGAAACGTGGGAGCCACCCTCTCCCCATTCACCTCCCAAGGCTCGATCAATGGCAACTGTGTTCTATGTATCCACGATTATCCACGAATCGTGTTTCCAGATCATTATCTACTATTTTTCCCGCCAGGTGTTGTGAATAGATACAACAGATTATTGCAAGGTGTTTTAATGGATCAACAAATAAACTGAAGAAGCAGAATACACACGAGAAAATATACGCTCTTACATTTAATAGCTTAGACACATAATAATAAAAACGTATTTCAGTTGTTCAGCGAGTTTTCTTGTTACAGTTCGATAAATTTTGTGGGAAATGATATCAAGTTGTAGATAAACGCGGCCCAGTTACACGCCAAAATAGGCACTAATAGGTATAATAGTTAGGCACTAATAGGTATAATAGTTAGGTAGACACTAGAATCTTTCACAAACAACATAACAAATTAGCTTGTTAAGAACGCTTAAGTAAATCTTCAATTGGGAAAAACATGGCACCAAAGATCTTGTTGGAAAGAACTGCAACAATTGAGAGAATATACTCTGCTGCGTGTTCTTTTGGTTGTATTATTGCCTTAATTTTTCTGGTAATTTTCCGCATAGATAGGCCATCCGGAGCGCCCGTGTTCCTCTGGAACTGTTGACCCTCACGACTAAGAGTAAGTAAGGTATTTTTCTGATAAACTTGGAGCATTTGAAGGAGACCGCATCTACAGGTAACGCGAATCTCTATAATCATATCCGTGACTTCACATCTGATGGGCCTTCGTGAGTACACAGTTTACCGACTTTGGTAGCAGTGTGAACATGATGGAACGAACAAATTCGCTGCTTTAGGAAAACCCCAGTGATGCACAGAGTAGGTGATCTATCAATTCGTCAACTCCCGTACGATCCTAGGCCACCATCCAGACGTGCAAGAAACCGACACTCGACCAACACAACATAAGACGATCAGACAAGCTTGTTTTCTAGGCCGAGATAGGTGGCGTATTTGTTTGCAGACTGGACGCGCAAGGTTGAAATTCCGTGATTCCCCTAAACTGACTACGGCGAATACCAGCACTCCTTATTTGATGAGGACATGACCGACTTCTTTCCCTATCATACTCCGCTACATCTTCAAACACTGACTTCGGCGTCGATGGGTCATTAAACCGAAATCTTCCTCTTCCTTCTTCATGTCCATCGACCCTATCATGACATTTATTTCATTTACTTGTTCTCCACATTAACAGCCTATTAAATCCATAGACCATACAATCCACATATCAATGTATAGTGACAAAATGTATATCTGAACTTTGAGTTCCAGTTCTTTACCAAAGAAGATCATTAAGAGACAGACTACACAGTTCATTTCTTATTAGGCTGCATTGACTGTTAAAGATCTATAAAGGTGTGCCTCTACGACCTATTGTGAGCCATACTGGAGCAGCCACGCATGATTTTGCCAAGTACATATCTTCTTTATTCAGATCATGATAAGCAAGTGTCCACATATAAGTTCTGCTGGTTGTATGAGCTGAAAAGCAACGACATATTCGTCAGTTTTGACGTTGGCTCCCTTTTCATAGAAGTGTCTGTAGTGGGATAGCTGCATCTCATCAACAAAAGGTTTGGGACTGACCTAACAGCGTTGTTTGAACACACTCTCTCCCCTACATACGTTTTATTTAACAGAGAGTATTATGGACAATCTGATGGTGTGGTAACCAATCTTTTTATGAAAGATTTCGAGGAGTGATCACTCGACTCGGCAGTTTTAAAACCAACAGTATCTTGGCAATACGTTGATTATACTGTAATAGTTTCGTCTAGTGGTTTGGACAATCTGCGAGATTTCCTCTAACATCTCACTTCCATACATGGAAACATAAAATTTGCTATGGAGATGGAAAAAGAATGTTGTTTGTAGCTTGTTAGTGCGACGTAAGAGCGATGTTACACAGGGACAATGTGGTAGTCGAAAGCCCTATCATATACACCTGCCTTTACAAGCAACTATTTGCCATCATCCGGCACTAACAATGAGAGTTCTGAATACCTTGAGTCACTGAGCCCACGCCATTTCAGATACCGATGACCTGCAAGCGGAACTGGAACACCACACTGCGTTCCTGAAAATTGGGTACTCATTTCAACAGATATGGAGAGCACAACAGACGTGTAAACGGAAGAATAAGAAAGAGGATGGGGCCTTCAAGACGTCAACCAACCTACCACATAACATATGTTCCCGCGAAAGTAGGCAGAGTACTTCAAAAATATATGGTTAACGTTATCTTTCGTCCTTCTTTAAAAATGTCGGCGATTCTGGGATCGGTCAAAGACGATTCAAAGTAAGGCAGGTGTTAACACGACTGAGTGCGTGTGCGGCAAATCATACCAACTGTTGAGCAATCGACGCCCATTATTCAGGAGAGCATTTTTCACCACCAGCGGCAGACTCGCCTCCTCCAAGTCAGCAAATCCGTTATCGAAGAACACTGTATTTCTGCCGATCATTTGACGAAATACAACGCAACAATAATTGTAGGCCATACTTGAAACTACTGGAACTCCAGTATCATCGAATGAGTGGAAATAAGGCTGACTGAGGATCGTATCAATCGTAACAGCGGTTTCCAGCTAGACTCTGCATGGAATCTTGTAATAGAAAAACTTCGTGCTCTACGTAGATGTTAAGACGATCAATATGACATTGATGAGGCGAGCTGTTCTCAGAAGCGCAAAAGCTTTGCAGCAGAAGCGCATCCGCTCAATCCGTACATGCACAGCAACAACTGGGTACCCCATGCATGCGTCGATGAGGTTTTAAATATGGGAGTTCAGTGTTGTCTCCAGTACATACTGGAAGTTAGCCAGAAGATTCAGCGTCGACATATTGTGGAAGCAAGATACTGACATGCGCCAGTTCGCCCTGAATATTATGGAACACAAAATGTAGAACTGACCACCGATGGATGTTTTAAAAGCTTATGTTGTGAGAAATGACGTAGCCAGAATTTGTCAAACGGGAGAGGGAGGGGTGGGGAGTTCAAATTGTCGAAGAGGATCTTACAGGGCTCATGCTTTCTCATTTAATCTGATTTTTTACTGTGAATAGGCCATATGAGGACCACGTACCAATTCCAATTCTTCGTTCTTTCTTCTTTTCTTCCAGTAAGCTTTCATCTGTTGAACCAGTCTGTTTACCCTTGGAATCATTCCATTTTCAATACTTTTTTCCAGAAAGGCTTCTGTGTTGTTTATATCTTCTATTTTTATATTGTTTCTTTCAAAATCCTTTTTTACTTCGTTGGCCCATCTTCTTGTAGAGTTCTTACCCCACAAATGTGTGAAATCTACTGTCTTGCATTCGAAATAGATATCCAAAAACTATGAGTCTTCTTTTCCTCATTAAGTTCGAAATATTTCCTATATTTTGATGTATTTAAGCATTACTTCGTAATTTCCAACTTTCTGCTGTGTTTTGTGGTACTAAAATTTCCTTGTAATTCGCCTTTCTAGTACTTCTAATTTATCTAAATTATAATTTAATGCCAGGCATTCGCTTGCGTGTAGACATTCTGGCTTCACTACTATGTTGTAATGCCTTATTTTTGGATGGGCATTTTTTATTGTAGAGGTCTTTGGTGATATCATACGCTCTCCCCATTTTATGCAACCTTTCCTCTAATGCAAATTTTTCCAAAGCATTTTCTTGGATTATTTATTTATTAGTTTTTAATTTTATGCCCATCATTTGCTTTCAGGAGGCCCTCTTACAAATAGCATTTCGTCTATAAGCAAAAAAAGTTTTTCTTAAAAAAGTATATACAGACAGGTCAGCCACATTAATGTGACCACCGTCTACATTAAACGTCAACGTGCAGTAACCTTTCACAGACGGCAGGTGGCAGCACTTGCAGTGCGTGTCGGGGGAAGCGGAAAAACAGTCTAGTCATTGTCGTAATGCGGAAACAGTGATTTTCCAGACGTCCATAAGGGCATAATCAATGGCTTTCGGGCCAAGTGTGGAAGCATTTCCGAAACGGCTAAGTCTGTAACATATTCGTGTGCCACCATAGTTGAAGTATACGGTACATGGCAATATGGCGCTATGCAAAACCAGCGCTGAGGCAACTGTGGTGCACCACGGGCTGTAGACAACAGGGGTGAACAATGGCTGGGGAGATGTGTACAGGCGAATAGGTGTGCAACTGTTTAGCAACTAATCACTCAGATGAACCAAGGGGCTACCAACAGCGTCTCCTTAACGACCGTTCAGCGAACGTTACTGCGTACGGGCCTCCGCAGCAGATGCATGGCTCATGCAACCATCATGACTGTTGTTCATCGGCGACGAAGGCTTCAATTTACACGCCAAAACCGCAAATGGATGCCCATTGAGTGACGAAGGGCAGCCTTTGCAGATGACACATGGCCTTTGGCGTGGACGGCGTGAAACATCTGAAGGCAATGACCCTGCAAAATCGTCGGAAGGTTCCAGGCCGGAGGAGGAAGCGTTATGGTCTGTGGATTACCTTCGTGGTATTCTCTGGGTGATCTCATCATTCTGGAACGCACACAAGTAGCATCTATCCTTGGTTACCATGTCCAATCCCGCATGCCGTTTGTTTTTCCTCAGCACCATGACATCCACCAGCATGGCAGTGCAGCTTGTCACTCAAACTCGCAGTGTACGTGCGTGGTTCGAAGAGAACCAGGATTAGTTTATCGTACTCCCCTAGTCACCAAACTCCTCGGATTTAAACCCAATCGAGAATCTGTGGGACCACATCAATTGGGCTCTGTGCACCACGGATCCTCAACACCACGGCACTAGAGTTGGCATGGCTACAAATCCTTTCCAGAACCTCATTGACTCTCTTCCTGCGCGTCTCGCAGCGGTCCTTGCTGCAAAAGGTGCTTCTTTAGGCAATGTGACTGGACAGTGTATAGACAGTATACGAGCAATACCCAACTGCACTTAATTATTTCTTTATTTGGCAATATGACAACTTCACTTCATTGCCAAACGAACGAAAATTCAAATATGTGTTGGCTGTTTCTAATAAAAACTCAGCTCAGTGTTCTAACATAAGGTTGACAATAGCAGAGCAGAAGATCTTAACGTTGGTTTGATTGACTTATGAAGTTAAACAGGTTCAAACCTCTTGACAACAGCTATCTTCCTCCTACTACAATATTATGTTTATATTTACGACTTATCTGAAACCAAGTCATAATTCCTTCAGCACATAAAAGCATCCTCATTTCCTCAGTTCAGTCTCAAATTTAATTAGTTTATTTCATTTCATTAAGTGATCAATAACTTCCTTGAAAATTATTATTTCGACAGTCAACTTGAAGCTATAGCAACCGATTTTATCTATAAAACAAAACTGAATACACAAACACTATGAGCTACAGTTTTGGGATCTTAACACTGATTCACACACTGATTTCAACTATATTTCCAATGTATGCGACCTCACAAAGAAGTCTGTATTTATCCGTGATTATATGGTTATAGAGTACTTGATGTTATCAAAATCATCTATGACTAACAACATACGTTGTCGTTTATATGACATTTATTTACAAATACATTAAATTTGTGACGGTTGGACACACTATTCCAAGGATATTAAGAAAAAGACATTGCACAGTAGAACATCGTTCTTGTGGCAATGTATCTCTAGCCGCCTTCCAACGTAAATATCGCTGAACTACACATACTGTCGACATCTTAAGCAGACTAACGTTAAAATTAAGTACTGTCCGCCCAAGAAATAAATAACTACTCCTCAAATCAAGGGGAGCACCGGTAATGTTACTGAAGTAAACAAAAAATTATTTTTATCACATTGTTGCTACAATTTAAGACTATTACAGTTTGAAGGTTATCAAATAACATTTGAAAAAGCTTCAGTTACGATAGTACTACAAGAGCGTAAATATATTCTGGACAAAAGAGTGGGGGTGGAGAGAGGATGGCCTGTGCGGCTGGTCCCGGCGGAGGTTCGAGTCCTCCCTTGGGCGTGTGTGTGTGTGTGTGTGTGTGTGTGTGTGTGTGTGTGTGTTTTTGTCCTTAGGATAATTAAGGTTAAGTAGTGTGTAAGCTTAGGGACTGATGATCTTAGTAGTTAAGTCCCATAAGATTTCACACACATTTTTTTGGAGAGAGGAACGGGGATTCAGGGCGCAGTCAGCTCGGACGAATTCAAGCAGCTCCCTGAAAAACCCTTTTAGAAACGAACGAACTATAGAATGTGTTGTCATCACAAACATATCCCTTCCGTTCTCCATAAACCCTATCGCATCGTTCGTTATCGGAACTGGCTTCCATAACTGAGTACCGCCTGTGTGACTAGATTAGGAGATATCATTTGGGCTACTAATGATAGAACTGAGCATTTTCCTTTTTTTTTGGTAAAGAAATGTAACCATCGCCGTTTAGACGAATTTTTTGTTGATCGACGTAATTTTAAGTAACACAGGCAAATCCAGTCGTACTTGTACACACTGATTTTAACATAATGTTATTTGTAAATGATGTTCACCGCTCCGCCGCCTATTGAAATACTGAAACATTGCAACCCAAAAGTTGTACCAGTCCTCAAATAACGACTCCAGTGTTCATATTAAACTACTATAAGTAGGTAATTAGGTTATTATAGTTGTGTGTTCGTATTTTTATCTTCCCGAACGCTAGTGAACGAATCAAAATCGGTTTTCCTCTTCTTCCTTTGTTACAAACTAATACATAATCAGAAAGTATCACAACAGCATATAGAACAAAAGCAATAAACGACGGCACTCTCACTAAATTCTACTGCAAGTAAGAACTGAATTGTGTAACTAAAACAACAACTGAGCTCAAGTAAGGCCAACAATGTGCAGTAGTTGATCTTAGCAGAAGTACGAATGAGCGATAGCCGATAGTGTTATGATAGTTCAAATCTATCGATGGCCTTGTTAACTATCCATAGTGGACATCCTTTTTTCGTCGTATGACTGAAAATTAAAAAGCTTTCCACTTCACTACACAGCAACTATGTCGTGCCTAATTTCATTCAGGTGATTGGGGGGAGGGGGGAGGGGATCGGCAACCCCCTTGGCTACGTCCTTGTTGCGAGTATCAGTCACACCACCGAACGCCATCGAGGATCTGAATGCCTTGCACTAACATAATACTTAAATTCGCACACAATGCGACCCAGACAGAAGATCTTAAAATTTTAGTTTTCAATTGGACCAAGAAAAGCGTACTGTGGAGGACCTTCTGCTCCGTTCTTCCTGAGACAGAAAGTAACATGGGACTCATTGCGAATCTGCTTCATGTAGTCCTAACAGACATTCCCTTTTCTAAATTATATAACGACATCGGAGTCAATTAAATATCTCTCCTTTGGCGACCACTTTACAATTTGGGTTCCGCCGTAATCTTTTGCATCAGATTAGAACATGTCTCCTCCTACAGGTTTTTGGAACATGTATGTAGCCAGTACGTAAATCAAGATGCTGTTTCCCATTCCATATGATTTCAATTATTATACATTTATAAAATGAATACTGACAAGAATACAGCTGTTGCAACAACTGACACCTGTATGAAAATGTCGAACGAAAATCTGCGGTAGTACCGTCTGCTCAAACTCCAGCGGCACTTAAAACCATTCGCAGATGCGTTATGTTCGACCGTCCAAGGCCACATACCACAAAAAGATCGTAATATGGGATGCGCTGACGAGTGTTTCGATTTCAACTGCTATTTTAACAAATTCTTCACAATTAGTAAGTCTCTCTGCAGCAACGAAGGCCTCAGATTATGAAACTTGCAGCTATCAACAATAATGTAAACTCCGTACAAATGTATCCAGCTAATGTAAGTACTATACAGGGTGATTTTTTTCCACCGTGTACAAACTCTAGGGATTGATCGATGAGAGGATACGGAACCTAAAAGGTCTAATGAACTTACGTCCGGTAATGCATGGTTTTCATACTAGAGACCATTTATTCAATCACACTTTGTTACAGAGACTGCAGTCTAATACGCACTGTAACACACAGCCCACAGTTACAGTATGCCTGGTATCCTCCTAGAGGGTGGTACTGTTCCTCGTACATCAGGTACTGGTCCTCGTACGTCATGCCCTAGCGCCCT
Source organism: Schistocerca piceifrons (assembly GCF_021461385.2). Lineage (NCBI taxonomy): Eukaryota > Metazoa > Arthropoda > Insecta > Orthoptera > Acrididae > Schistocerca > Schistocerca piceifrons. Next base: position 617,019,410 of record NC_060149.1, read on the forward strand.
CTTCTGCCATAGTAATTGGTAATGTTATGTCCGATTCACTTCTCTTGCTGACTCACATTGTGATGGATGTGGTACAGCATTGTACATTCCGTATTCGAATCGAGAGTTTGCAGACATGGTGTTTACTTACAGAAAGGCAAATGGCAACGGGCGGTGGGCAGCAAGGTTGTATCAGGAGACCCATCCCCGCCGACAACTGCAGCATTCAATGTTTGCAACGAGATTCGCCGTTTGTCTCAGTCAGGTTCTTTTCAGAAAGCAGGAAATCATGAAGGACGTATCCGAAATGTTCAGGCACCAGACCTGGAGGAAAATGTGATTAACACTGTGGAAGGCGACCACCCTGTCAGTACCAGGCAGTTGGCCCGCCAGTACAGAATGAGCCTGACGACCGTGTGGAACATGCTCCATGACAATTGTTATTACCCGTAGCACTTACAGCGTGGGCATGGCCAGCAAGCGACAGACTTTCCACATCGCGAGCGGTTCTGTCACTGATTTCTTCACTAGGCAACCATGATTCCTGGATATGTGTCACCCATCCTATTCACAGATACATGGAGTGGTATCTTCATATATCATAGCAGTCATCTGTGTGATAGTAAGCAGAATCCCCATGGTATGGTGACAGTGAATAATCAGCATCGGTGCAGCCGGAATGTGTGGGTCGGGATAATTCGCGACCAGATTTTGAGATCAGTGTTCCTTCCAAGTTGCCCAAAAGGCCGGAACTATTAGCGTTTCTTGCGGGTGACTGACTGCCTGCCCCGCTGGAAGAGGTGCAACTGGTGATTCGAGGGGTTATGTGACTGCTACATGATAGTGCTCCAGCCCACTTGGTCGTTAACGTCCGGACGCATTTCAATCGTGTCTTCCCTGGTCGATGGATCGGACGAAGGGTTGCAGTTGCATAGCCTGCTTACTGCTTGTTTACAGGATCTCAACCCGTGTGATTGTTGGTTATGGGGATATCTCAAAAGTATCGTGTATGCAGAGTCGATTCCAGTTGTGGAGACAATGGAGTGACGTATTCATGCTGCCTTTGACACTGCCAATGTGAACATGAGAGAAAGCGTACACTCACATATTGAGGCACATGGGAACCATTTTCAACACATACTGTAGCTGTTGCTGCATGGCACAGCGCGTTTTAGACTGCAGTCTCTGTAAAACTGCATAATTGAATAAATGGTGCCTAGCATGGAAACCCTCCATTTCCGGACGTAAGTTCATTAGACCTTTTTTGTTCCGTATCCTCTCATCGATCAATTCCTAGAGTTTGTACACGGTGGAAAAAATCACTCTGTATAGTGTGTCCAGGAATGAATTAGCGAAGAAACACAGCCTCGTATGTCTGAAACAGCTGTGTGTGCTGTCATCCCATATTCCGCACACGAGTTTTTACATACGGCGAAATATGGAGGCACACTGGGAAACATTAAACACCACCGAAAATGACACCGAGCGTCCACAGACGGACAGAAACAGACGATGTGTCTGCAAATGGTTTTTGTTCAATGGATGTGCACAGTTAGGATACTAGATAAGGGAAACCTTGTGTTGCGGTTATTATGAGATGAGAGGTATTTGATCTCTCATACGAGGTGCTGGGATTAATGTGAACTGAGGAACAGACGAAGTAGGCGCAGTGTAGTCTGAGCGCAACCATCATAGCAGGTAGCATGAAATATTGACACACTCAAACAGACGGACGTTGCAGATGTAACGAGCACAAAGATTCGCGGTTCTTCTAACCGTTTACAGTTGCACAAGTTTACATTTCATAACCCGTTCAGATATGTTCCAGAACTACTGGAGGGCATACAGACAAGCAGAGGTATTCCTGTATGTGGCGACAGTATTTTCTGCAGACCTGGTGTGCTCGTCCAAAGTAATAAAGAAGTTCTTCGCCTTTTCAGATTTGGCTTTGGGATACTGTCGAGAAGAATAGGTGATAATTGTTCGCGGATTTCCGAACTAATAAATTTACGTTGGTATACTAAAATTACTTGGTGTCTCCATCGTACTGAAGTTTACTTCTCACGCTTTGAGCGCATGTGACAATTGGCGACAGATCGTCATACATCCGGGCGAAGGCAATATTGAAATCTTCATGTTTGACACTTATATCGGCGTACAAATATTTAGAGGATAGCACTGACGAGATATAATTGACAACAATGGTGGGACCAGGACTGAACCCCGTGGTTCTCCTGAAAGAACATGGGCCCCGGACGATTTATTTCCCACAGACAATATATTCTGGTCTGTTATTGAAGTAGCCTACACCGCCACTTCAGCACACAATTTGAAAGTTTCCGCTGTTGTAACTTTTTTAGAATTATGTCGAAGTTGACGGTATCAAATTCTTTTGAAGTCTAGTATTGTCAATACTGTGGCCTCACGTTTGTCCGTGGCGTATTTCAGGTTATCAATTACTTTAGGGCATTGTTAAAGTTATGATATTTACGAAGTATTTGCCATACAATTTTAATTTTCTTACATATTTAGTCAGTTGTTCGCGAACAATAAATTCCATGACTTTGGATACAGCGGGTAGGATGCTAACTGGCCCGTAACAACAAGGTAATTGTGATTTTTCGTTATTACGAATAGATCAGGCTATGCTTCATTTCCGCTGTGTGTGATATATCCCATTCACCATAGCCCCAGATGATCAGCAGCGTGACACTCGGAAGGACAAGACACGGCGTGAATATTCAATCTGGAGCCAGTCTTCGTCTGTCTTAATAACATCATTTGTATGGAAACGATATACCCCTGAAAAAAACTACCGAAATCTGTTGGAGATGCGTGTAATCCACAGCTTTCTGAAAATAAAACAACTCCAAGGAAACATGTTAGAAACATTTTGCTTTTACTTATATCGTTATTATCACGTAAATATTCCTTCGAATTTGAAATGTCAAAGCAAACTGCATGATGCAAAAGCCAATCTTCTCCTCGCGCGTCAGGTACTCTAACACATATACATTGGACCTGTCGAATGTGTAACCAAGTTTTTGGTTAATCACGAATTTATCAAATTCGCATCTGACATTGCTTTTTGCACCTAGCTACAACTGAAACTGAGATCTATTAAACGGACGGAATATTAGTATTTTCTTGATGTTTAACTGCTTGCTTCTTTTCAGGTTAAAGAGCAGAAGAAAAACTCCTGATCAGATAAAAACCGTGTGTCGTACAGTTTTCGGAACAATGTCTTTACTTTTGGCCGGAGGTTGGAATAACGGCATACAACGTCCTGTTCAGAAAGAGGTCATTGGAGACGGAGAGAAACTTGGATTGGGAAAGCATGTAGAAGTAAGTCTAACGTGTCCGTTGCAAAGGAACTTCCTCGGAATTTGTTTGAAATGATTTAGAGGAACACGGAAAATGTGAATGTAGATGCCCAGACATGGATCTGAACCACCGTTCTCCAAACTGCGAATCCAGTGTCTTACTACTGACCCATCTCGTTCGGTACTTGCCTTTAGCGGGTAATATTCTTACCAATCGAGGTAGCAGGCAGGCCAAAGACTTAAATGTGCCATCAGCTGTCTCTTACTTTCCGACCTGCACAAAATCTCTCCTGCATACGTTGATGGGCTAGTAACAACCCTCAGGCTGTGATTAGCCTTTCTCCGCCATATTCTTTCTCCCAGCAGTATCGCAGCAACAACGTGAGCAGGAGAACTTCTCTAGAATTTGGCAAGTACTTGAAATTGGCGCCAGTGGGGGTAGCTCAGTTAGTAACAGCACTGCCCACGAATGGCAAGGATTCGGCTTCGGCACACAGTTTTAACCTATAAGGGACTGTCGCAACAATAAACGCTCCGCTCCACTATGCAAGATGAATTTTCAGAAAAAATGCTAATACGTCGTTCTATAATTGCGAAATAGCTGACCACTTTTTCCCAAATATCGTTAGATTACTTATTTACCTATTCCACAGATCATCTGAAAGAGTCTTTTATCGAAATGATGTGTGTAACGCCGGCACATTGTCTGAGGATGTTCGTGTAACGTAAACAGACTCAGATGTGGAATGAGTCGGTTTACTGGATATGTATACGTGATTATTGTGAACACTACTCAACATATTTTTAGTCCTACTTATACAACTACATTTAAACGCTAGTTTTTTTAGCCACTAGTTTTTAAATAGAAAAGTCGTCCATTAAGTAGGAGGAATTGTCCAGGAGAAATTATTTTAGGTCAGATTTGGAATTTGCGTTGCTACCTGTCAGCCATTTTACGTTATCGGGCAAATCATCAAAAATTAAACTTCTTTCTGAGCTACTGAGAGATTTAATAATGGGTAATAAAGGACTTTTTTCTCTAATGTTGTAGGTATGAGCATAACAATTCTGCTCAAATTGTGACGGACTCTTTACGATGAATTGTATTGAGATGGCGCAGTTAAAATGCCTGGGTCCTTCAAGGGATGCCTACATGACGACCGCTGATGAACACCACATACCACCCTGCTGCTCATTTTTGTGCAATTAATACCTTCTTTCTAAGGGATGAGTGACACCAGAAAACTATTCCGTAAGACACTGCAGAAATGAAATATGCCAAATATTTCAGCAGGTTGATTCGTTTCTTTCTGATGTTAGCAATTCTACGAAGAGTAAAAGTAGCTCAACTTAACTGTCTGAGAAGATCGGTACCATGCTTCTTCCATTGATATGTACACCAAAGAATATGGAGCCATCTATCCTGCTTACCGACTCCATGTGCTACATCAACTTTTTGTGTGACTGTTATGCAGAGCTGAATATAGCATGTTTCCTTAACATTTTGTGGGAGTCCATTTTCAGAGAACCATTTAATAATTCTCTGAGAAGACGGTTTCAAATATGTGTATATCATAATATTTAAGCGAATAGTTTTTGAGACACATATGTTCTCGTATCGTGTTAGTCCTTCGAAGCGGCGTCGTCCAATGCGACCTTTCTTGTTGTGTAGAGTACATGGTAAACGTCGCGAGTCCGTCCTTACACAAACACGCCCATTTACCCGACAATAGTAATATTTACTGCTATATTTTGCGCAAAAATTAAATGATGATGTCGCGCAAATATTATTCTGTTATTTGGCAACTGTGATACCAAAATAGTAGACAACATACAGTATTAAAATACTGCAAGATGTTAATACATTTTAAGTAGCAGAAATACTAATGTAAATGAGGAGGCCCTTATTGGTCACAATTATTTCGTACGTATATGTTTTTTATTTGAAAATATTTACTATTGATCACAATACGAAGCAAATACACACAAAGATGCAAATACATACTTTACATGATACAAAACTTTACTGAAGCATGTGCTCAAAATGCTTCCCCTCTGCTGCAATGCACATTTGTCGTCGCCGTTCGAATGATTTGTGAACGGCTGCGAGGGTGTCGCGTGAGATATCAGCACACGCTTCGATGATACGTTGCTTCATATCGTCTGGCGTAGCTGGTATTTGAGCATACACTTTGTTTTATTGGTCCTCACAGAAAAAAAATCAAGAGGGGTCAAATAAGGAGACCGGGCTGGCCTCTTCAGCACGTCGTCCTATCCAACAATCCGGGAATTTTTCATTTAACAGCTCTGTAGCCACACGGGAAGAGCGAACAGGACAGCCGTCATGTTGGAACCACATGCACTGATGCGTGGTTAGTGGTACCTCTTCCAGTAAAATGGGCAGAACGTTTCGCAGGAACTGTACAGAGTTATTGCCATTTAGTATACCCGGATAGACGTGCCGCCCCACAATGACATTTCCGACGATGCCGCACCACACGTTAACACTCCACGGTTGCCGATGCTTTACCTGTCGAAGCCAATGAGGGTTCTCTATTGACCAGTAACGCATATTATGCAAATTCACATTACCGTGGCTGGTGAAATTTGCTTCATCAGTAAAAAGCACCCGTTGAAAACACTTTGGATCATCATGTAGGCGCTACAGAGCAAACCGGCAAAATTCCTGGCGCCGTTCGGAATACACACTGGAGAGTGTTTGATATAATGAGAGTTGAAACGGATGAAATCTATGTCGGTGCAATACGCGTAGGACACTTCTCTGACTTATACCACATTCCGAGGCGATACGTCGCGACGAAACAATAGGGTCGTTATGCGCCAACGCTAGAATGCCCTCTTCATGTACCTCGCCAGTTGCAGTTTTCTGCCTCGTCCTCCGTATGGCGTTCGATGGTCCCGATTCAGATAGTTTCTTGCAAATACGCGCAAGAAGCTGGCGCGTAGGATGCTCACGATCAGGATACAGCTCTCCGCATCGCTTTGTTGCTCTAACAGCATTTCTTCTGCTCCAAGAAACTGTGACAGAAATGCGATGTCTCATTACCCCAGCAGCACTCTTATACCCTTCTCTCCAGCTACCTCGTGCGTCATCCTGCGGCGTTATCGAGAAGCATGAAAACAACGCCTTCCCTGTTAAGTTCCTCGGTGGTCAACAGGAAAGGTCGCATTGGACAACGCCGCTTCGAAGGACGAACACGATACGAGAACATATCTGTGTCTCAAAAACTATTCGCCTAAATATTATGATATACACATATTTGAAACAGTCTTTTTAAACCGATCATGTTACGCTAAAATTTAACATAGGGGTCCATTTAAAAAAAAACAAAGATGGCCTCATATCTGTAATGAAAAATAGCACAAACATGAAATGCAGTGTATTCAAGTAGCCCCTGTCCCTGCAATTCACTTTACAAACGGCATCTTTGTATCTACACTCCTGGAAATTGAAATAAGAACCCCGTGAATTCATTGTCCCAGGAAGGGGAAACTTTATTGACACATTCCTGGGGTCAGATACATCACATGATCACACTGACAGAACCACAGGCACATACACACAGGCAACAGAGCATGCACAATGTCGGCACTAGTACAGTATATATCCACCTTTCGCAGCAATGCAGGCTGCTATTCTCCCATGGAGACGATCGTAGAGATGCTGGATGTAGTCCTGTGGAACGGCTTGCCATGCCATTTCCACCTGGCGCCTCAGTTGGACCAGCGTTCGTGCTGGACGTGCAGACCGCGTGAGACGACGCTTCATCCAGTCCCAAACATGCTCAATGGGGGACAGATCCGGAGATCTTGCTGGCCAGGGTAGTTGACTTACACCTTCTAGAGCACGTTGGGTGGCACGGGATACATGCGGACGTGCATTGTCCTGTTGGAACAGCAAGTTCCCTTGCCGGTCTAGGAATGGTAGAACGATGGGTTCGATGACGGTTTGGATGTACCGTGCACTATTCAGTGTCCCCTCGACGATCACCAGCGGTGTACGGCCAGTGTAGGAGATCGCTCCCCACACCATGATGCCGGGTGTTGGCCCTGTGTGCCTCGGTCGTATGCAGTCCTGATTGTGGCGCTCACCTGCACGGCGCCAAACACGCATACGACCATCATTGGCACCAAGGCAGAAGCGACTCTCATCGCTGAAGACGACACGTCTCCATTCGTCCCTCCATTCACGCCTGTCGCGATACAACTGGAGGCGGGCTGCACGATGTTGGGGCGTGAGCGGAAGACGGCCTAACGGTGTGCGGGACCGTAGCCCAGCTTCATGGAGACGGTTGCGAATGGTCCTCGCCGATACCCCAGGAGCAACAGTGTCCCTAATTTGCTGGGAAGTGGCGGTGCGGTCCCCTACGGCACTGCGTAGGATCCTACGGTCTTGGCGTGCATCCGTGCGTCGCTGCGGTCCGGTCCCAGGTCGACGGGCACGTGCACCTTCCGCCGACCACTGGCGACAACATCGATGTACTGTGGAGACCTCACGCCCCACGTGTTGAGCAATTCGGCGGTACGTCCACCCGGCCTCCCGCATGCCCACTATACGCCCTCGCTCAAAGTCCGTCAACTGCGCATGCGGTTCACGTCCACGCTGTCGCGGCATGCTACCAGTGTTAAAGACTGCGATGGAGCTCCGTATGCAACGGCAAACTGGCTGACACTGACGGCGGCGGTGCACAAATGCTGCGCAGCTAGCGCCATTCGACGGCCAACACCGCGGTTCCTGGTGTGTCCGCTGTGCCGTGCGTGTGATCATTGCTTGTACAGCCCTCTCGCAGTGTCCGGAGCAAGTATGGTGGGTCTGACACACCGGTGTCAATGTGTTCTTTTTTCCATTTCCAGGAGTGTATTACGGTTGGGGAGATACAAGGGGTGTTATGACTTAGATTAGCAGTGGGCCCAAACAGAACCTTATGGGACACTGTTTTCTCCCCAGTCACATTTTTTTTTCTTATCGTCACCACTGTTGGAATTATTCAGCGTAACTTTTTGCGTTTTTTAAAAGTGTGATTCAAACTAGTTCTGAGTAAGAAAGACGAACTGGTTCCCAGTACGTACTTTTTGGAACAATGGTCCGTAAAATACGCACACCAGTATATTTATCCACAATTGAAGACATCATTGCACAAATTTGTCTGTTCTGTGCCTTCCTACGATGCAACCGCGTGGACAGCATTCTAGAGAAGCGTTTGCCTACAAATTCCCACATCTCTCTTTTGAGATCGTACTTTCATAAAAGAGTAATAATACGAGATACCTTGTTAAGAATAAAAAATGACGAAGAGTGATAAATATGGAAATAGACATATGTGGGATCAATACTGGTCCAATGAGTAACCAACAAAGTGTTTAGCAAAGGCGCGGGCATATTTTGGGACCGCGGCGGTTTTGCAACGGCGAAGAAGGGGAGAGGGCGGCTATTGATTCAGTGAGTCGCATCCCGCATCCCGCTGCGCCTCTCAGCCGGAGATGCCCGCGGGGAGCACGCCCCAACTGCAGTCTCATTACACCGGCCGCGGCGCGCCTCTTATTCTACACTCCAGTAGTCACACCGCAAATACTCTAATACCGTCTCACTTCTGTCCACTCCAACACAATAAGTAGATCCACCGCAATACTGGCCAGACGCATAAATGGCTCAATGGAACAATGCGTAACAAAAATTACGCCACCTCATTATTAATACATTACAATAAACTGTTTTATTCCTTGATTTTTGCAGCTAAGACGTATTTGTGAATTGCCTCACAATCTGCGAAATATTTTAGAAGTGACAAATTTTACCTAACTTTTGGGTTATTATCAACTTTCGTCTTAGTATCGCCTCATGCGCTGGTAACAACTGTAAATACTCTGTAGGAACAGAATAAATAGAGTCAGCATTAATGACATGTTCTCAGGAGACGTATACACTCACTGACAAAAAAAGTTAATAACTTACAGGAAGAAAGTGAAATGAAGTTGACGCGTTGACAAGCTAGGTGGTTTTATTTTAGTGATGAAATCAAACGAACAACAAAATTGGCAGCACGACGGCACTGCTGGTTCAGATGTTGCACCCCTAGGGTCTGCACGCGCGCAATGATTTGATTGGGAAAATATCAGCCAGCCTTTGTGTCCCACATCTGTTCTAACTACTCCTCGATATCCTGGATACTGGCACTGGGAGGGGGTTGACGGCCGGCCGAGCAGGCCACACACAAGTTATTGGTGACAGATCGGGGGATCTTCCTGGCAAATATCTCGTATGAAGTTCATAGACACATGTGCCGTGGGAAGACAAGCGTCGTTCTGTTGAAAGATGGTACCCGTATACAGTCACCAGGGTTTCTCCGAAACATTCAGAGAAGAGGAAAATGATGCAAAGCTATTCGTTGGCAGTCCATTCTTCTCAAGCACGGCACCAATCCAAAAGCATCTCGCTGCGTTGTAGTGTTAATGGCACCCTACTCATTAGATGAGTATTTTATAGCCCAGTTTCTGCTAATCGGCAAGGGGTGGTTTACGATATGCTTGGTGGATAGTAGGGCACGCCTCCTTTGGTAAGATTAGACGTGGTCACCAGAACACTGCCGACGCTTTTGGTTTCCTTGATGTTCTATCTAGTACAGACTTGAGACCGGTAAAATCCAAACGCCAATAATGACATGATCTTGCACAATTTGAGCAGCCAGCCGTATGCAGACTCTCAGTGACGCTCGTTTCAAACTCTTTCAGACGACGGTAACGTTGTCACACTGACGTACGCTGCATTATGTGGCGCCTTCAGAATGCTCAGTAATCCCGTAACTCATAGCACACTCGTTATATACTCCGTCAGACCAAATCAAATGGCAAAGTGGTGGTAACACTAATGTACTCTAAGGGCCGTCACATATCGTATACCTCATCATTTGCTCGTACAGATCCGCTGACGTTATATATTTACGTATGTATGTATACAGGGTGTTACAAAAAGGTATGGCCAAACTTTCAGGAAACATTCCTCAATCACAAAGGAAGAAAATATGTTATGTGGACATGTGTCCGGAAACGCCTACTTTCCATGTTAGAGCTCATTTTATTACTTCTCTTCAAATCACATTAATCATGGAATGGAAACACACAGCAACAGAACGTACCAGCGTGACTTCACTTTGTTACAGGAAATGTTCAAAATGTCCTCCGTTAGCGAGGATACATGCACCCACCCTCCGTCGCATGGAATCCCTGATGCAGCCTTGGAGAATGGCGTATTGTATCACAGCCGTCCACAATACGAGCACGAATAGTCTCTACATTTGGTACCGGGGTTGCGTAGACAAGAGCTTCCAAATGCCCCCATAAATGAAAGTCAAGAGGGCTGAGGTCAGGAGAGCGTGGAGGCCATGGAATTGGTCCGCCTCTACCAATCCATCGGTCACCGAATCTGTTGTTGAGAAGCGTACGAACACTTCGACTGAAATGTGCAGGAGCTCCATCGTGCATGAACCACATGTTGTGTCGTACTTGTAAAGGCACATGTTCTAGCAGCACAGGTAGAGTATCCCGTATGAAATCATGATAACGTGCTCCATTGAGCGTAGGTGACTGACGAAACCAAAATGAGCTCTAACATGGAAATTAAGCGTTTCCGGACACATGTCCACATAACATTTTTTCTTTATTTGTGTGTGAGGAATGTTTCCTGAAAGTTTGGCCGTACCTTTTTGTAACACCCTGTATATGTATGTGTGCGTAACTGCGTTAACATCGAACCATTCCTCTCATGTGCTTAACTTTCTTTGTGAATGTATTTAGGTACCAGGCTGAGGCTGCCACTGTCGCGAGTAAAGCGAGCGTCGAGCTAATGGAGGAAGCCGTACAGTCTTCAAGGACAGCGTTTAGTTCCCTGAAAACTCACGGTAGTTCACTACATTGTCAGAACGACTGAGTATTCTTCGGCGGACCAATGGAACATTTTCTATATGATCGAATGGAAAAATCTCCTGTTCTGCTAAAGAAAGAGCGAGACGCGGCCTCAGCAAAAGATCATACTACACTAGTTTACATACCATACATTGATTTGTTTCGCGGGCGAAAGTGATGCCACCATACTCTTTTGGTGTTGGTTAAACACTTCCCTGGGGGAGCTCTCAACAGTGACGACAAAGTTAGGTCTGTCCATTACGGCACAACTAACTACTGGTGAAGGAGCAATCAACAGAAACCAGCGAATATAACTTTTCTTATTTTTCGCCTTTTATAGTAGTACAGTTTTTAACAGTTTTCCTATTCTCCCATTACGCTATATACGAGCTGTACCTGATTCTTAAACACACACACACACACACACACACACACACACACACACACACACTCTATGTAAACACATAGTTTCAGGGCATCCATTGTGCTGATAATTGTTGAACACATAGACAGTGACCAGAATACACTGGTCAGAGCCGTAACTCCCTCAGTAGTTATTATTCTGTCAGTATTTGAGACGGCGTGAAGTTTTTCTATTTCTCAATAACCATACCTTATATTCATCAGGGGTTAAAGTTTGCTTACAAATGGAAGCCTTCAGTTGTGATTCATGGATTTTTCGACATTAGAATAAAATAATAATAAGATTGATCTCGTTTTTCAGCTCGAACTGGTTCAAATGGCTCTGAGCACTATGCAACTTAACTTCTGAGGTCATCAGTCGCCTAGACTCAGAACTAATTAAACCTAACTAACCTAAGGACATCACACACATCCATGCCCGAGGCAGGATTCGAACCTGCGACCGTAGCGGTCCCTCGGTTCCAGACTGTAGCGCCTAGAACCGCACGGCCACTCCGGCCGGCCAGCTCGAACTTCCGTAGATTTTCAACAATCGATAGAGCCATTTTTTGTGACGCCTAAGTCCAAACATCTATAACTAACTGGAGAGCCAGTCAGACGTGCGAGTGGTGAAAGAGGGTACTACTAATAAATATCGAAACATGGCTTATGTGAGAAAAGCAAATTTTACTTATGAAAATAAGTTCTCTCGAAATAGTGCAACGAAGCTGAATTCGAATTCACAGATCCGGAGCACGAAGCCATCAGCATACATAGTTGGCAAGCCACCGGACAATTTACGTCTGAGGGTACTTCGTACAATCGCTCTCGATTTTCCGACCTACTCAACTTGCATAATGAGCGAGGGAAGTTACTGGCTCTGCACGTGCCCTCTTCTCTCGTATCTTATTCTGCTGGTCCCTATGTGATATATACGATGGTCGCGCATACTTCTTCCAATACATGTTGTTTTAAATTCACTCAACAGGATTTCGCGGAAACTACGTCGTCTTTCTTCCAAAGATTGCCATTTAAATTCCCCAGGTACTTCTGTTACACTTACGTATGGGCTATAGTCGACCTGCTACGATCCTAGAAGCGCGTCTCTGAATTCATTCGTCTGTTGTCGTGCCTTCTTAATAATAATTCTCGCACTACTGTCTTGTAGTGCGATTTCCTTTACAAGTGCACTGCATTTCCCACAAAACCATGCCAAATAATCTGTCTTCCATTCGCATTACCTAACACTGATTTTACGTGAAGGTTTTATTTCATATCGTTTCCTACTATTGCCCGTCAATACTTACCCGATTTGACGTTCTCAAAACGTTCACCACTAGTCCTGCAATTGGATGCTATCGTTTACTGTCTCTTGGATATAGGCATTAAATCACATGTATACAAATGTAACAACTTCCATTCATTAAATCAAGTATAAATTTGGTCCAAGTTGTTTTCTAAAAAACCACAGAGATCTCTCTACAAGGAGAAATTAGTGTAGATTATTTTATGTTAGAAATATCTAATTCATCCCACAGCTACCAGTATCCTCTCATTAGTTGAAGACCACACGATGGCGCTCTGCCGTTCACAATGACTCTGTCATGTTACTGAGACAATTCTATGGGTGCCGCGATGAACGATTCTCACGATGTGCACTTTTAAACAATCCAACTTATCTATAATCTCACCGCATCTGCAACTTAACTTGGGCGTTATTATTATCGTTATCATCATCTTCACTACAATCGAATTGCATTACCGAACATGTACATACACAACGTATGTTCGCATATGGCAACCAGATCGCAGTACTGGGTGTCAGTCGCTTCATGTAACTTTTTCAGGGCACCTTTAAAAAGCAGATACTGCAGTTCTTCAGAATATCCAATGGAACAAGTTTACTTTTGCCAGTCACTGTTTATTTAAATTTATTTCTTCCGATGTCAATAAGTCACGGTGAAGCCTAGCCAAAAATGTTCACATTTGAAGTCTTCACAATACATCTTGTTGTCTGTCCTTCTGCATCACACACTGGTGCAGCACTTTCACAGTAACCCCACTTCAAGATGTGACCCCCCACTCCTTTGTCCTGTTCGGATTCGACTGAGCTAGTACCATTCGCAGCATGCAAGATCAATCTGTGTGACGCTTTGCATTGGGATTTGAATCAGGTCGGTGTTCTTGTGTGGACTTTCATTCCAGTGTTGTTTCTATCTCTTTGTTACACAGAAAACATCCGTGAACTTAAGATCTACATGAGGTCGGGTTGTTTACAGTCCAAATGGACGAGACTTTAGCAGTGTAACAACACAAAATTAGAGTTCTGACAATGGTTTACTTTTCTCGAAGACAGCAATAAAGATTTTATGGATTTGAGAGTAAGTGACCATGGGATATTAAATCCGCATCCTATAAGTGTGTTTCTTGCCGTGCTCTGTAAGACGTGTAAACAACAATATTACACTTCAACGTTTCCTTAAATGTTCTCCACAACAAAGACAGATACTAGCCGACCATATTATTGCACTTTCCCTCGCATGACCGTCATCGGAAACACGCCGTGACATTACAATAAAAAATTACAGTGGTGACTCAGGAAAGTGCATCGAACTGTGCATTATTTCAAGAGAGTCCTGCATTTACTATCAAGTTGTTCAGCGTGTTTCCGTGAAATATCACGGTAAAAACTCGCGAAACGCCGACCAAGGAGCCCCTACTCCCACGGGCAGTAATACTGACGAGTTATATCCCATTCTACTGATGTTGATAAACAATCAAGCATGCGTTGCAGTGCCTTCATCCCTGTGCCACTCATCTAATGGTCTAATGGGATGTCAGTTATTTCTCTGTTTGTAGGTCAGGTATGAACAGAGCAGTCGTATACACACTTTCGTCTTTCATTTTTCTTGTTATTCGATTTCTTTGATGTTTAGGGCCCTGGCAGTATCAGAGATGTCAGAGATGAATCGAGTTTAAATTCCCCAGCTCATTGTCAAAGAGAACTATGTTTTATACTTAGCTCATCATGACAAGTGAGTTTACGTAGGGATTTCGGAAAGTAAGGTACACACGTATTCCCAAGCTAAGACCATTACGCAACAACGATGGCGCAGTATCAAAAGAGCACGTGTTCCAGGTGTCCTGCAGACACAATTCTGCTGCAGTACAGGTAACAGGTACATCACACCGTGCGACTGAACTGATGCTGCAACTCGAAACCTACTCCAAAGCAGAAACACACTGACAGTACGATTCTTCTCGGGAAAATGTCTAAATTGTACACAGATTCATCGTGAAATTTTGGCTGTATATGGACCAATGCAATGTCCCGTCCGGTTGTAGTGAAATGGTGCCAAAATTTTTGACCAGGGCCACACAGACGTGGGTGATGCCGACCCGCCATACAGTCCCGATCTTGCACCAAGCGATCTGTATCTTTTTGGCAAACTGAAAGAACATCGGCGGGGGCGGGGGAAGAGATTTTTCAACGATGAGGATGCGCACATGGCAGTTCTAGTACGGCTCCGTGATCAAGGAGCTAATTTCTATCGTCGAGGAGCTGAATGACTAGCAGAACGTTCCGACTTTTGTTGACAGGTAGTAGGTTACCATTTTGAGAAATAGTGTGCTGTATCTGTGTCACTTTGAATAGTGCAGCTTTCAATAAAAATTGCTTGGCTTGCCATGATAACGTGTAAATTACTTTTTGAAGGTCCATCGAAGAACTAAAGGAATGGTAAAGCAAAATAATTTGCCGTTAATGACTTTTGCTGCAAACAGTAAAAGTAGATTAACAGTCCGACAAAAATCCTGAACTGCTTCCTTTAGACTGTGTCGGATGAAGAATAGCAATGTCACTTTTGTCCCCGTAAAAAAAACCAACCTGATTCTTCTCATAAATGGCTGATGCAAGCCTGTGTTTATTTTCTGCATCTACATAAAGCTCCGACAACCATTATACGGTGAGCGACACCCTGTACAACTGCGAGTCATTTCCTTTCCCGGTCCACTCGCAAATGGAGCGAGGGGAAAACGACTGTCTATATGGAGCAATACGAGCCATGAGAAAGAGCTCATTACGCGAGATGAACGTTGGTGGCAGTAGAATTTTTCTATAGTGATAGACAAAGTTTTCTCAATAATGTTTCGCGATAAGAACGCCTTTTTCCGTCCAAAGATCCCTATTTCAATTCACGCACCATTCCCATATACTCGCGTGTCGATCGAATCTACCGGTAACAAATCTAGCAGCAAGCTTCTGAATTACTTCTATGTCTTACTTTAATTCGATGTGGCTGGGATTCCAAACACTCCAGTGGTACTCCAGAATGGATCCGTACGCGGTGTCCTTAAAGATGAGCTAAACTTTCCTAGAATTCTCCCAATAAACCGAGGTCGACCATTCGTCTTCCCTATTATCTATCCAATGTGCTCGTTCCATTTCATATTGCTTTCCAACGTTACGACTAGACATTTATTCGACGTGACTGTCTCAAACAGCAAACCACTAACACCTTATTCGAACATTACAGGATTGTTTTTCCAACTCCTCTACATTAGCTCGTATTTTTCTACATTTAGACGAAGCTGCCATTCATCACACCAAATAGAAATTCTATCTACATCATCCGGTAATCTTCCTACAGTCTCTTAATGAAGATCCCTTCCCGTATACAACAGCGTCTTCAGCAGACGCTGACTGCCGTTCATCCTATCCGTCAGATAATTTACGTATACAGAGAACAATAGTGGTCCTATCACACTTTCCTTGGGCACTCCTGATGATGCCCTTGTTCTCATGAACACTGTGGTGCACCACGGGAGATAGATGACAGACGTGAACAACGGCTCACATATCTGCACGGGAGAAAACGCGTGCACCTGCTGAGCAACTGACCGCACAGGCGACAAGGAACTACCAAAAGTGTCTCGTCAACGACACTTCAGCGACGTTGTTGCGTGTGGGCCTCGGCAGCAGGCGCCTCGTCTATGCAACCATGCTCACTGCTGTCCATCAGCGACGAAGGATGGTATTTGCACGCCAGTGCCGCAACTGCACGTCCACTGAGTGGCGAGAGGTGGCCATTTCATATGAAACACGTTTTTGCTCCATTGAACTGATGGCCGTTGCCCTGTACGGCGCGAAACGTCTGAAAGCAAGAGAAAGGGAGCGTTATGGTCTGGGGAATGTTTTCGTGGCATTCCCTGGGTGATCTCGTTATTCTGGACGACACAATGCATCAACACAAGTATGCACCTATCTTTGGGGACCATGTCCACTCCCACACGCAGTTTGTTTTTACTCTGCATGCCATATACCAGCAGGGCAATGTAACGTGTTGCACACCTCGTAGTGCATGCGCATGATTCGAAGAGCACTAGGATGAGTTTACAGTAATTCCCTGACGATCCATCTCCCCGGACTTAAACAATCTAGAACCTGTGGGAGCACCTCGATCGGACTGTTCGCCCCATGGATCCTCAACCGAGGAACCTAGCAAAGATAGCCACAGGACTGGAGGCGGCATGGCTCCAAATCCCTGTCGGCATCTCCCAGAACCCCACCGACACATTTCAGGCACGTTTCGCGCTGCAAAAGCTGGTTATTCAGACTTTTGACAGGTGATTACATTAATGTGATTGGACAGTGTAAATCCGCGCTCATTTGTGGACAGAAGCCGTTCTGTCTCAAATTTACTATATGCGAACAAATAACATGCTCAACAATTCTGCAGTAAACCGATGTTAAGGATATTAGCCTGTTATTTGGCGGGTCCGTTGTTTTATACGTCTTGTACTCAGGATTCTCCTGCGCTTTTTACCGATCGTTTCGGACTTTGCGTTGAGCAAGAAGTTTGCGATGAATGCAAGCCAAATAAGGGGTCAAAGTCGAATACTACTCTTTGTAGAATAGAACTGGGATTCCATCCGTACTTGGCGACTCATTTGTTTTCAACTGTTTCACAGTTGTTTCTCAACGATAGTGATGCACATTTCTGTGTCCTCCCTACGGGAGTCTGTGCGACCGTCAAATGATTTTTTGAACTCGAAATTTAGAACTTCAGCTTTCCTTCTGCTGTCTTGTACTGCCACACCAGACTGATCGATGAGAGGCTGAATAGAAGCCGTCGACCCTTTAACTGATTATTCGCATAACCAGAATTTTCTCCGGTTTCGCCAAAATTTATTGCTAACGTATGACGGAAGAAGTCTTTATGTGCTTCGCGCATCGATCTGTTAACAGACGAACGGATTTGTATTAACTTTCGTACGTCGAAATTTCCGCGTTCTTTCTCGAGCCAATTATGCAACAATCCTACTCCCTCAGCACTTTCGGAATTTTGTTATTAAATCATGGTGAGTATATTTCCTCAAACCACTTAATTCGGCACATACTTCTTGAAAATGTGATTACAGTATCTTTCAGCTTTGCCCATTATTCCTCTCTATCTATCATACTGGAATTACATGATATCCACTCGTATGAGTAGCATGCTAACACTTGCTTATCTTTCCAGCATAATAGCTCTTCCAGCTTCCTCGCTGGATTCATTAACTTGGATAACTATCGTCGCTACGACGACATCACCATCACTAAATCCCTGTCTGAAACCTGACAGCATCGATAAGGTTCGCAGGAGAGCTTCTGTAAAGTTTGGAAGGTAGGAGACGAGGTACTGGCAGAAGTAAAGCTGTGAGGACGGGGCGTGAGTCGTCCTTGGGTAACTCCGATGGTAGAGCACTTGCCCGCGAAAGGCAAAGGTCCCGATTTCGAGTCTCGGTCCGGCACACACTTTTAATCTGCCAGGAAGTTTCATATCAGCGCACACTCCGCTGCAGAGTAAAAATCTCATTGTAGCTTCAATGTCTAAAATATTTCCACTGGAGAAAATGTGTTCAGTACTACTTCACAATACTGTCTATTACCATTTCATTACATACACTACTGGCCATTAAAATTGTTACACCAAGAACAAATGGAGATGATAAACGGGTATTCGTTGGACAAATATATTATACTAGAACCGACACGTGATTACATTTTCACACAATTTGGGAGCATAGATCCTTCGAAATCAGTATCCAGAACAACCATCTCTGGCCGTAATAACGGCCTTGATACGCCTGGGCATTCAGTCAAACAGAGTTTGGATGGCGTGTACAGGTACATCTGCCCATGCAGTTTCAACACGATACCACACTTCATCAAGAGTAGTGACTGGCCTATTGTGACGAGTCAGTTGTTCGGCCACCATTGACCAGACGTTTTCAGTTGGTGAGAGATCTGGAGAATGTGCTGGCCTGGGCAGCAGTCAAACATTTTCTGTACCCAGAGAGGCCCGTACAGGACCTGCAACATGCGGTCGTGCACTATTCTGTTGAAATGTAGGGTTTCGTAGAAATCGAATGAAGGGTAGAGCCACGGGTCGTAACACATCTGAAATGTAACGTCCACTGTTCAAAGTGCCGTCAATGCGAACAAGAGGTGACCGAGACGTGTAACCAATGGCACCCCACACCATCACGCCAGGTGATACGCCAGTATGGCGATGACGAATACACGCTTCCAATGTGCGTTCACCGCGATGTCGCCAAACACGGATGCGGCCATCATGATGCTGTAAACAGAACCTAGATTCATCCGAAAAAAATGACGTTTTGCCATTCGTGCACCCAGGTTCGTCGTTGAGTACACCATCGCAGGCGCTCCTGTCTGTGATGCAGCGTCAAGGGTAACCGCAGCCATGGTCTCCGAACTGATAGTCCATGCTGCTGCAAACGACGTTGAACTTTTCGGCAGATGGTTGTTGTCTTGAAAAACGTCCCCATCTGTTGACTCAGGGATCGATACGTGGCTGCACAATCCGTTACAGCCATGTGGATAAGATGCCTGTCATGTCGACTGCTAGTGATACGAGGCCGTTGGAATCCAGCACGGCGCTCCGTATTACCCTCCTGAACCCACCGATTCCACATTCTGCTAACAGTCATTGGATCTCGACCAACGCGAGCAGCAATGTCGGGATACGATAAACCGCAATCGCGATAGGCTACAATCCGACCTTTCTCAAAGTCGGAAACGTGATGGTACGCATTTCTCCTCCTTACACGAGGCATCACAACAACGCTTCACCAGGCAACGCCGGTCAACTGCTGTTTGTGTATGAGAAATCGGTTGGAAACTTTCCTCATGTCAGCACGTTGTAGGTGTCGCCACCGGCGCCAACCTTGTGTGAATGCTCTGAAAAGCTAATCATTTGCATATCACAGCATCTTCTTCCTGTCGGTTAAATTTCGTGTCTGTAGCACGTCATCTTCGTGACGTAACAATTTTAATGGCCAGTACTGTAGCTTTTTGAGCAGCATGTATAGACCCAACACGAAACCTGTACCTTGTGTGCCATAACGATGAAGCTAAGGATAGCCACAGCGCAGATACAACTACAATGGAGGAGTATCTGTTAAGAGGACAGACATCTATTTCCTGAAGAGGAGCAACAGCCTGGATGATTGACTAATCTTGCCTTTGTACTTTAGCTAACGTGGCCTTGCTATATCGGAACTGCGAACGGCTGAAGTCAATAGGAAACTATAGCTGTTACTTTTTTCGAGGGCATCTGCTCTACTATATGGTTAAATGATGATGGAGTCCTCTTGTATAAGATATTATACAGAGGTTTAATCGTCCGCCATTCAGATCTCCGGGTGGGGACTACTCAGGAGGCTGTCGTCATCAGGAAAAACAAACATTGCGTTTTACGCATCGGAGCGTGGTAGGTTGGAAAATGTAAAAAGGGAAATTGACAGGCTGAAGTCATACATAGTGGGACATAATGAAGTCATGTGGAAGGATGAACACAACTTCTGGCCAGCTGAGTACAGGGTTATAAATACAGAAACAAATAGGGGTAATGCAGGAGTAGGCCTAATGATTTATATGAAAAAAGGAAAGCATAGTGAACGCATTACTGTAGCCGAGACACACACGAAGCCAACACTCATCACAGTAGCACAAGTTTTATAATGCCAACCAGTTCTGCAGATGAAACTGAAAGAATCAATGAGGAGATAAAAGACATTACTCATTTAGTCAGAAGAAACGAAAATTTAATTGAAATGGAGATTTAGAGCCGAAAGAAAGACAGAGAGAAAAAAAAAACACTATGAGAATATGAACTTGGGGGAAAAGAGTGAAAGAGAAAGCCATCTGTCAGAATTTTGCACAGAGCACTATGTAATCATTACGAACACTTGGTTTAAGCGTTGGCATGAGAAGCAGGTTGTTTACCTGGGAAATACTAGGGTACACCGTCATCGGTCACAAAATTGAAGTGCAAAAAATGTAAATGCTGCAAAAGAAAAAACGGGTTATAAAAGCCGAAAAATCGCTAAGGGTGAAAGTGCAACTACCTTTCTTCGATGTCAGCCTGTGGACACTAGGGATGGGAAAAAAACGACTGGTTAAAACCGATATCAGTACTTTAGTTCTGAATAGCCGGTGTCTTTCGGTATTTATTTGATTTCGGTTATAGCGTGTGTTTTTTTTTAAATTTTTTGTCATAATTGAGTAAAATACCGAAATATCGATTAGCCACAGCAGTTATGTTAAATCCTTTTGTTTTTGAATAATCATTTTATTAAAAAAGTAATAATTTTTATTAGTACCATCTGCATTGCTATGAAATATTGAGTTATTACAGAAACTGGGAAAAACGATCGGTGCTATTTTAATAACAGTGCTGACAGAAATGAGCAACAAACACATGGCCTAAGAATCGCTACAACATTGCTCGGACAATAATGTCCCTGTGGCCGTGCGTCGTGGTTTGAAGTTCGTGTGTACGTACAGTGTGCTAGTTACTTAGCAATGAAGTACAATGCTTCATTCGCTTTAAAAGATTAAAGGTTTGTCTGCCATTTCTATGAAATAATAAAAAAGGAAGGAAATTATAGTGACAGTAATAAATTAAAAACTAAATAACAATAAAAATAGATAGTAGCTGATCTGCTGCCTGTGCATACGTAATATGTCTTCATCTGCTTGCAGCCCTCGAAAACGGACAAATTAACAGGAAAAACACAGTTCTTCTTCAACCTCCGTTTTCATCCTTTACCATTGGCCCAAATACTGGTATGATCCCCGATTTAAACATGATTTTTGAGCAGAGTTTCAAAAAATTACAATCGATAGGAGAATACTGGTTTTTTTTGTAGTATTCAACCACTTACTACTTTTCGAGAAAAGCAGCGAACGGTGGATGGGTTAAGTTTTCTTTTCATACGTAATTTAAAATTTTCATTCTATGTAACTTGCAACTGAAGGACTCAAAATTTTTCAGTCTTTGTTCGAGTTCTAGGTTTCTTACAGGAATGATAGGAATTAAAACCGAAAATCGGTTACTTCAGAAACCGGTGAAGCTAAACGGCTTTAAGTATCAGGTTAAACTGGCGTGGAAAAAATCAGATATAACCAAAAACCGGTTGTTTCACCGACAACCGCCATCCCTAATTCCAACAAAGAGAAAGAAACTTGACTTCAGAACGTGTAAAAAAGAGCAATAAACGCCCACTGATGATGATTTATAAATAAAAGCGAAATGCGTCTGATGTAAAATACTCAAACTGTGGTACGCGTAAGACGAAAAACAACACACAATCACTGACGCAAACCAATACTGAACCAACGACCTATCTCACAAATGAGACTGAAGAAAGGTAAAGATACTTTTATAGGATTAGTACAGAAATGAGACTGCGCTTGTAATAGTCAAACTACATGAAAGGGGAAGTCTTAGTCGAGGAGTGAGTGACAGGGTCTGCAGCCTATCCACGTTGTTATTCATTCTGTGTATTGAGCAAACAGTGAAGGAAACCAGGGAGAAGTTTGGAAACGGAATTTTCCGATGACACAGCGACAGTAAAAGACTTTGAAGATCATTTGATCGGAATGGATAATGCATTGAAAAGAGGATTAACAGCCGTAAAAACAGGATGATAAAACGTATTCTAATCAAATCTGGCGATCCTGACTGAATTAGATTAGGAAATGAGACACTAAAGGTAATAATGGGTGATGCAGAAAGGCAGACTGGTAACAGCAACAAAATTATTCCTGAACAACAAAAATTTGTTACCTCTAACATAAATTTCAATTTTAGGAAGTCTTTTCTGAAGGTATATGCCTTCAGTGTAGCCCTGTATCGAAGTGAAACGTAGACAGCACGCAATTTAGACAAGGAATGACTCCAGTAATCAGGTTCAGAAGGGTGTATGCTGCAGTAGTTACGCAGACATTAAGAGGCTCTTGTCCAGGATAGACGAGCGTGGAGAACTGCATCAAACCAGTATTTAGACTACAGAAGACGACCATCACCACCACGTGTCGCAACAAATGCACATAGATTTTTCTTATTTAATTTATTACGTCGTATGCAGTAGTCTGTAAACGGCCTATGTGTAGCCGAAACACACACACACACACACACACACACACACACACACACACACACACGTACACGTTGTTTTAACATATCTCTTTCGACTAATGCGACAGAGATCTTATGAATGATGTGTGTAAAATAGAATTAACGACTAACTTAGGCCCTACGATTAAATGAAAATGGCTTTTATCGACAGCGAAAAACGCAAGTTGCGCCTCAAAGTTGTCGCGATTCAGTAATGAAATTACCTTTCCAAATTACCTACCTTACTACTGGAACAACTGGAAGTACACAATGTGGGAAAAATCTAAAGCGCCTAGTGGGACGCTAGTTTTCACAGTGGTTTTGCAGCAGCCGTGATAATTAGAGAAGTTTATTCGTACTGACGCATTTACGCAGATGTACACACAGCCCGTGCCTGCACGATAAAAAGAAACAAAGCGAAATATTTGGAGCGGCAGGAGGCGGTGGGGGAGAGCCGGGGCTCTCTAGCATTCACATTCAAGGACACCGGTGTGGTGGTAAATAAACAAAAAAGTTCTCCAAGGAACAAGCGGAACACGTGCAACCGTTCATAGCACTGTGTATCGGAAACAGCAGATGCGAGTCACAGAATTGGTGCTGAGCAGAATTAACGGGTGTGAGAACTGGACCGGATATTTCCGATGTGGGTGCTGCTGTACACCGAACAAATCTATCCACCTACCCCCACCCCCACCCCTTCTCTCTCTCTCTCTCTCTCTCTCTCTCTCTCTCTCTCTCTCTCTCTCTGTGTGTGTGTGTGTGTGTGTGTGTGTGTGTGTGTGTGTGTGTGTGTGTGATACAATATGACTTATTTTCTGAGGAACTTTTAACGTTTATGACTGCCAAATAGTTACACTGACACATTATTTATGGAACTACAGGCTTTTTCTGTGGCAATGTAAAAGCCTCGAAACACGTCAGACCTCGATCAAGAAGCAACAAAACAGCTCCGCACACCAACGTCCCATCGTCAGGAAACGACGTCGTTTACCAAAAGTAAGCAACCAAGTAACTCAAGCACAGTTCTCGTGTTTGCCTGTGCGCTTTAACTCTTCCACATCTTCTGGAACAATTGTGTACGTTAACTTTTACTGTGTCTTAGCTGCAACAGAAGTATTTTTTCCCCACTGGAAACTGAGGTACACATTTCGTCATGCTTTACAAATTGCTGGGCATCACTATTAAAATAGCAACAAGTCAATGGAGCAGTGATCAGCAGCTCGTGACCATCATAATACTAGGATGTGGTTGGTCCACCGTATAATTGGATATTGATACTGTTATTTTGCTTTTTAATAAATGAACGATCAAAAAAAAAATGTTCAAATGTGTGTGAAAACTGCTAAGGTCATCAGTCCCTAAGCTCACACACTACTTAACCTAAATTATCCTAAGGACGAACACACACACCCATGCCGGAGGGAGGACTCGAACCTCCGCCGGGACCAGCCGCACAGTCCATAACTGCAGTCCCTTAGACCGCTCGGCTAATCCCGCGCGGCAATGAACGATCATTTTACTATTTATTACAATAGAGAATATTTCGTACGTAATTATTTTAGTAAATAAAATGAAGCCAAGTGTACAAAGTATGCTTCGAAAACGGCAACATATTGTTGTATAAATCTTGCATCTAAAATCATTAAAAAATCACCTAAGAGCATATACATAAAGAAAAATTTGCCTTCCTCCACAAAAAAAATCAGGTATGAAACGGTTAAGCCCATACGTCCGTGTTTTGCTTTTATATTCACATTGAATATGACGGACGAAAAAGCGGATATGGCGTTCGTTTGCTGCGAAAGTCGCGTAACTGTTGCATCAGCAGTGCGGCTGTGTATGCTCAAAGGTATCGTACCAAATCCTCACGATAAGAGTGTTTGTAGGGAACTCAAATTGTGAAAAGTAGAATACGTCACGAAAAAGAATAGTGACGTGAGATATGTGTGTAAGGGGTGACTGGGGTGGGGGTCGGGAGAGGGGTGCTTCTGCTTGCAATGTTAACTGAATATGTAAAAATGGCCTAACATATCTGACATAATTCAGAACTTTGCCCTCCAAAAGAATTTAAACAAGAAATTAAACAAGAATCACAATGAACTTAGTTTATTACATAAAAATGCAATAGAAATAATTTGACAATTACTGACAATGATAAGCTAATGCCTTAGCAAGCCTGGCCAAGGGATCTGGAATGTGATTCAATGAATGCCTATCTGGATTAGCAGTTATATTTGTCTAATTCGGACCGTGATTTCCGAAGGGTTAATGTTTAAAGTCAGAAAGCGCTACAAAAGGGTACGTATTTGCATCTATAGGCGGAGTTTAAAGCATTGTGAATCTTTAACGGCAAACAAGTCTTCAGAATGAAGACTGCAATTACTGGATCTTGGTAAAATAACTATTTTCACTACAGCTCGCCTCGCCATTGCGGCTAATTCTCACCATATTAATCGGCTGGTGGTGGCTGAAAAATCAATCACTGGCTCTATCCCAGCAACTTGCGTCTGCATCTAAGTTCACATCAGCTGGCTACATGCATAACTGATGTCTGCCAGAGACCGCGCCCGTTCATCAAGTATGTCCAACGTGAATCCCTTTGTCAAGACAACTGGTTGTAGAATAACTTTTGACCATCTGCATCTTACAAAGACTAGTGTGTCTGCGGTTTTTCTGGCGTTTAATAAGTAACTCAAAATTTTTTCTTAAAGCAGGTTGGTTTTATTCAGGATTTCAATACATCATATTATTCCCCACTCTTTCGGCTACAAAACCCTGTTTTTCAACGTCATCTCGGTTCAATGAGACGGCGTTGCGCCATCTTAGTGGGACAGCCTGCATGCCTGCATGATACCACTCTAATGGTCGACGTGGGAGCAAACGCCTTGCTGCGCCAATAATCTACCTATCCTTCACGTACTGCTTCCCGCGGAGTGCATCTTCATTGGGCCAAACAGATAGACGTCGGAAAGTGCGAGATCCGAGCTGTAGGATGGATGAGGAAAAAACAGTCCAATGAAGTTTTGTGAATTTCTCTCGGGTGCGCAGATTTGTGTGAGACCTTTCGTTGTCTTGGAGAAGGAGAAGATAGTTTGCATTTTTGAGGCGACGAACATGCTGAAGTCTATTCTTCTGTTTCCTGAGGGTAGCACAAAACACTTCAGAATTGATCATTGCACCATGAGGCAGGACATCAAACAGAATAACCCAGTCTCGTAACGCGCAAGCAATCACGCACAGGTGGTCCTTCGTTGCTCTTTATGGCACTGAGTTGTGCGGCGAGGAACCCAGCGTGCATGCACCTTTGAGCACCCCAACTAGTGGAGCAGTGTGTCGGCACTAACAACATAGACGTTCAGCTAAGCAGCTATTAGTGTGATTGTGATCTGTCGATCACCTCGGATGAGAGTGTCCACATATTCCAACACTGGAGGAGTCACAGTTGTGTGCGGCCGGCCAGCACAAGTGCGATCCGACAGGTTTGTGTGACCTTGTTGCGATGATCACAGACGCCTCGCCCGACGACTCACAGTGCTCTTGTTCAGCGCCAGGTCCCCATAAAAATTCTGAAGTGCCTATGAATACCTGAGACGCTCTGGTTTTCAGCTGAAAGAAACTCAGTGATAGCTCTCTGCTTGACACGCTTCTCCGTTACAGACGCCATTTTGAGGCTACATATACCACCGTCACGTAACGAAACTTCATCAAACTACAGGGTCTGAAGCGACAATATTCCACGACGTCCCACAACAAATTCTGCATTTTTTCAATCGAAATTGGCCGAGAAAAAGAAATGTGTTGCATTACTTATTGAACGTTCCTCCTACGTCGAGTGCCGACCAGTAAGAAGCTGTCTTACAAGACGCTAGTCTCCTTCCCTTCCTCTCATTTCAGGCCATTAACCAATAACA
This sequence comes from Schistocerca piceifrons, assembly GCF_021461385.2. Classification (NCBI taxonomy): domain Eukaryota; kingdom Metazoa; phylum Arthropoda; class Insecta; order Orthoptera; family Acrididae; genus Schistocerca; species Schistocerca piceifrons. Next base: position 617,046,413 of record NC_060149.1, read on the forward strand.
ACTGTCTTAATGCTTGGCGCTGCCAAAACTCAGTCCTATCTCTCTCTGTCTACGTTCGAGTGTCTGATAATGAGGGTGACCCTCTGTATGCAGAGTCGTGTTTCTGTCTTCCGCTTTCAAGTTAATTAGTTTACCAAAAAGTACCTGTTTGCCACATTTCGTTCAACATTTTGCCTTGTAGGGCCTGAGTTCGGTGGGGGTGTGTCACACTCTTCAGAGGCGTCCTAAACTTCCGTTTCCCATTCCATTCTCAGATGTTATCTTTAGCGGTCTACGTATTTCGACGGATTCTCGCTTTCCACCACTCTTTCTGTAATAGCTCTTCCGGGACGCTGCCAAAAAGATCACATATCCCCTTATCACACACAGCTCATTAAATACAGACTCCTTTGTGTCGGCTCAACTTTTGAGATACTATCTGTATTGTGACTTAAGCATGCGGCGCCCAGGCGTGGCTACCGGTAAGCCTCAAGGCACGGGCAGTCAGTCTGCCTGGTGTTGTCCCTTACAGGTGTCCGAGTGCCTTTGGCGATTTCTCCTGAAGCGGTCTCCCGGCTGGCTTTTATGACCTACGGCCTGTTCGTTCACTAACGGATAAGTGCAAGATGCTTTGATAGAATCTACTTATTTAGATGAACATGCATTTTAATAATGGAAATTTTAATTTACGTTAGTTAAGTACTGGCAATCACTGGTACTGATACATATTCCACTTATTGGTGCGGATTTATTATTCCGATTTGATTTTTCTTGCTATTCCGTATTGAACATCATTTACCGGACGGTTTGGGAGAAACGGTCGAGTAACGAATGAAACAAACATTTAAGTAGCGGTAACATACAACACACACATTATAACGAGGCAGCTTGAATGTGTGTGCGGAATCAGCCACAGGGGTGTTTTGCGAGTATTATATTCCGACGCATTTTATACTTCCTGCGTTTCTTTCCGCCAACAGCCTCATGTCAATGGATTTCTAAATCTGCTACAGTTCTTCCAAGGATGTCTAAAACTACTAACTGATGCAATGTTTATACACAAGATTTTGTCTGTGGATGTAGCATTGTTCGCAAACCACGAACTAGTCAACCTTCTCAATATCCCTTACTGGACACTTGAAAATCTACGCAGGCTGAAAAAAGTGGATAAACAACGTGCATGGTCTGTTAATGTGTGGTGCTGGATTTGCACGAATCGCATCACTGTTCTCTGTTTTATTGACGGGACTGTCAATAGCAACAAGTCTTTACAATTCCTAACAGACATGATGCCGCTGTTATTCTCTCATACACTTAACTAAGAATGTAACTGGATAAGAAGCAAAGCATGTGGTACAAATACGAAAGATTCCCCGTAAGTTTCGCACAGATAGTTATAGAGTTTCTTGGCAGAATATTTTGGAATCGTTGGGAAACACAAAATAGCCTGCACACTCACCAGACACACCACTTCTAGCTATAACAAGAGGTGACTGTTGGCTTGTCTTATTGGTCGAAAATAGCACTCCATCCGGAAACTAGTAGCAAGAATTAAAAACAAATAAATAAAACTGTGTAGCTGTAGAACGTTTATTTCCAGAACCAATACCAATTGATTCTCCTTCATATTCTTTACAGATTTAATGAACGTATTCGAAAGTCATCACCGAACGACGTTTAAGAAGCTATATTAATTATAGATATATCGGTATCAACTTCGCTGTTTCAAACTGAACTATAATAATTTCTGCAACTAGTACCGTAATTCTAAAAGAGACGGAAAAAAATGGAGTATCACTCTTCGAAATTCGCTTAATCCACAAGTTGGTAAACGGATTTTTGAACTTTAAACTCTGAAATATATGCTAATGTAGGAAATAATCTCATAAATCGAGAATGTGTTCCATGCGAAAAAAATTGATATTCATTAACTATTATACATGTTTTTTACATTCTGTCAGAGAGCTGTGGAATTAATGCAATTAATTTATTGGTGAAGGCCACAAACACTCAGAAAATATACACTCCTGGAAATGGAAAAAAGAACACATTGACACCGGTGTGTCAGACCCACCATACTTGCTCCGGACACTGCGAGAGGGCTGTACAAGCAATGATCACACGCACGGCACAGCGGACACACCAGGAACCGCGGTGTTGGCCGTCGAATGGCGCTAGCTGCGCAGCATTTGTGCACCGCCGCCGTCAGTGTCAGCCAGTTTGCCATGGCATACGGAGCTCCATCCCAGTCTTTAACACTGGTAGCATGCCGCGACAGCGTGGACGTGAACCGTATGTGCAGTTGACGGACTATGAGCGAGGGCGTATAGTGGGCATGCGGGAGGCCGGGTGGACGTACCGCCGAATTGCTCAACACGTGGGGCGTGAGGTCTCCACAGTACATCGATGTTGTCGCCAGTGGTCGGCGGAAGGTGCACGTGCCCGTCGACCTGGGACCGGACCGCAGCGACGCACGGATGCACGCCAAGACCGTAGGATCCTACGCAGTGCCGTAGGGGACCGCACCGCCACTTCCCAGCAAATTAGGGACACTGTTGCTCCTGGGGTATCGGCGAGGACCATTCGCAACCGTCTCCATGAAGCTGGGCTACGGTCCCGCACACCGTTAGGCCGTCTTCCTCTCTCGCCCCAACATCGTGCAGCCCGCCTCCAGTGGTGTCGCGACAGGTGTGAATGGAAGGACGAATGGAGACGTGTCGTCTTCAGCGATGAGAGTCGCTTCTGCCTTGGTGCCAATGATGGTCGTATGCGTGTTTGGCGCCGTGCAGGTGAGCGCCACAATCAGGACTGCATACGACCGAGGCACACAGGGCCAACACCTGGCATCATGGTGTGGGGAGCGATCTCCTACACTGGCCGTACACCACTGGTGATCGTCGAGGGGACACTGAATAGTGCACGGTACATCCAAACCGTCATCGAACCCATCGTTCTACCATTCCTAAACCGGCAAGGGAACTTGCTGTTCCAACAGGACAATGCACGTCCGCATGTATCCCGTGCCACCCAACGTGCTCTAGAAGGTGCAAGTCAACTACCCTGGCCAGCAAGATCTCCGGCTCTGTTCCCCATTGAGCATGTTTGGGACTGGATGAAGCGTCGTCTCACGCGGTCTGCACGTCCAGCACGAACGCTGGTCCAACTGAGGCGCCAGGTGGAAATGGCATGGCAAGCCGTTCCACAGGACTACATCCAGCATCTCTACGATCGTCTCCATGGGAGAATAGCAGCCTGCATTGCTGCGAAAGGTGGATATACACTGTACTAGTGCCGACATTGTGCATGCTCTGTTGCCTGTGTCTATGTGCCTGTGGTTCTGTCAGTGTGATCATGTGATGTATCTGACCCCAGGAATGTGTCAATAAAGTTTCCCCTTCCTGGGACAATGAATTCACAGTGTTCTTATTTCAATTTCCAGGAGTGTATGTTGCTAAATTATTTAACAGCAGCAGCCCACCGTATAATATGAAATGCAGGTGTACTGCAAATCAATAACGCTGTCTTCCAAAACTAGAAGACTTCGCAGCAGTAATACTACTGTATATATTCACTAGTGACATAGCTTTAGTTTTTCCGCGCGACCGCTACGGTCGCAGGTTCGAATCCTGCCTCGGGCATCGATGTGTGTGATGTCCTTAGGTTAGTTAGTTGTAAGTAGTTCTAAGTCCTAGGGGACTGATGACCTCAGCTGTTGAGTCCCATAGTGCTCAGAGCCATTTGAACCTTAGTTTTCCTATATTCCGAACGAAGTTTACAGAACACGCGGTCAGAGCCAATACCTTCCCAATGACACAAGATACATATAATATAATTTTTCAAGAAGTGTATAAAACTATCGTCTACGAATGTTTCGATGTCTTACTTAAAGCGAAGAGCCTCACTGGTAAAATATTGTTATCAGGAAGCGTGTGGAGCAGTGTGTGTGTGTGTGTGTGTGTGTGTGTGTGTGTGTGTGTGTCGCACTACGAAAGTAATTCGACAAGGCAATTTCTTGACAGAACTGGAAATGATGGATCCAATTACAGCAGCCTAGAGCTCTATGCTGTACTTATGTACCGTACATCGCTAAATTACCCGAGGAAAAAGGTTTCCTAATAGCGGTAGTTATTAGTGAAGCATGACATTGCCAAGAAGGAGACACCGGTCTTAACGCAATTAATTGAACATTTTTATGCAAAAACTTATTATGCCTAGAACGCAAATTTCATTACACAATTAAAGCATGATGTCTAGTTCCGGTTGCTTTCTACAACCATCTTCAGCTCCTTCAAACAGTAAAAACCGAGTTGAATGTGCATTGAAGAAGATCATCATTAGCTACAGACATGCAATGACACGCATTCATATTATGAGCCAATAAGACTAGGACAGTATATAATTCTACGTTTCAGTGAGAGTGAACCATGTTGTAAACCATAATCTTGCAAGATGCAGTTAACAAAAAAGGAAAATGGCCAGTTGCACCAGTAAAAATTGCATTGAAAGTCTTATTTGCAACTGTGCAGGAGAAATTAAAGTGAAAAAAGTATATGCAACGTTAACAAGAATTGTCAGCTGTTCCAAAGAAAGGAGTGATTCATAATGGCGCATAAAATAGTCATGCTTATAAAATATGCACAAACTGAAGATTAAAAGAAAAATGCCACAATCCCAACCAGCCTGGCAAGACACGTTTTGACATACATATTTAGAAAGGATTACTATTTTGTACGACATAATGGCACACTCCTTTCTATAGTACAGCTGATAATTTTTGTTGTCGTGCCATATACTTTTATCACTATGATTTCCGCTTTGTTGTTGTTGTTGTTGTTGTTGCCGTTGTCGTCTTCAGTCTGGAGACTGGTTTGATGCAGCTCTCTATGGTACTTTATCCTGTACAAGCTTCTTCATTTCCAAGTAACTACTGCATCCTACATCCTTCTGAATCTGCTTGGTGTATTCGTCTCTTGGTCTCCCTCTACGATTTTTACCCTCCACACGGCCCTCCAGTACTAAATTGGTGATCCCTTGATGCCTCAGAACATCTCCTACCAACCGACCCCTTCTAGACAAGTTGTGCCACAAATTCCTCTTCTCCCCAATTCTATTCAGTACTTCCTCATTAGTTACATGATGTACCAATCTAATAAAGTGCCTAGGTGAACACTATTTTGAGAGGAATTTCTCAGGTGTCAAGCATGAAAGGGATGCCGCCGCCTCATCCTGGTGGGTGGTGGTGGTGGTTAGTGTTTAACGTCCCGTCGACAACGAGGTCATTAGAGACGGAGCGCAAGCTCGGGTTAGGGAAGGATTGGGAAGGAAATTGGCCGTGCCCTTTCAAAGGAACCATCTCGGCATTCGCCTGAAACGATTTAGGGAAATCACGGAAAACCTAAATCAGGATGGCCGGAGACGGGATTGAACCGTCGTCCTCCCGAATGCGAGTCCAGTGTGCTAACCACTGCGCCACCTCGCTCGGTTCATCCTGGTGGGACCCAAACTGACACCTACGCGTGGTTTGGCAGCTGACGGCCACGTCATCACTTCGCGGGGACTGCCGATGCATCCCGACTCCTAGGGACGCGTGCAGAGTCGGCGGCGTCGGGCATGCAGTGGCGGGATGTTTTTTCCAATAAGCAATATTTTGTTTAAACTATATTCGATCGATTTGACCGACCAACAGGGTGCCGCGAATCAAAAAGATCTACCCCATACATGTGAAGAATATCGATTTAATTAATTCGCATAAATTTTTTTACGTCAACGTGGTGTTAGGGGTACAATAGTTAAGGGAAGGGTGTGTGGAAGTGGGTGACATGGAGCAGAACAACAGATGATGTGCGTAACAGTAGGTACATTTGCATAATTTTTATGTAAAATGCAGTACAATAGTTTAAGGGGGTTGGGTGACGATGAAGAATGTGCCGGAAATGGCGTTCAAAAGCATGTGAAATTCAAAAAGTGTACCAGAAAATGGTGGGAGGACGTCACTAATTACTTAGTTTGGTATCAAACGCAGTACAATAGGTTAAGTGCCGACAAAGGGTCGAACATTTGGTTAAGACACCCGGAGTACAGTGCCAAACATTAGGGTATGCACATGTTTGCTCCATGTAATTACTTCTTACAAGACTATATGCTTCTAAAGAGCAGAGAATGACGAGCAAGAGAAACCCAACCCCCACAAACTGAATTTTTTATAAATAAACAATATACCCTTGAATTTCCTGTTATGAGATCCTACCTCTCTGCCAATTACCATATACTCTGTAAACTGCCTTGAATCCTCTAAATTGTTGAAATAAACAATATTCCACACACAGCAATCGATTTCCCTCAAAATGGCCGATCAATTGAGTCTTCTTCCCGCCAATTTCCAGGAGGGAGGATGGGAGGGGAGGGGGGTATACCATAGATGGAGAGGTTAGTTAATTTATCAATTTAATCAAGTAGGCAATCAAATTGATAAGAGTGAGAGGAGCTATTCCAATAACTCAGACCTGAAAGTGTACCTGAAGCAGTGAGGGGGGAGGGGGCTTGGGCGACGGGGAGGGGGTGCCGGGGGGGGCAATAAGATAAATGCCTGTAAATCAAAAGGAAATGGGGGTGAAATGGAAAACCATATAACAGAACAATAGGTTAAGTACCTGTCATTGCAAGGAGAAGAATAGGTTCGCCCTTGAGTGCATACCTGCCCCTGATGCAGGTAACCCGCACTAACAAAATGCACTCGCTCCTGCTTTGTCCCCCTACTGTCGTTAATTCTAAAACAAACAGTTAATATACCGTACAGATGACACAGAACACACATGGTCATGTACCATATTTCAGTGAAGCATTTACAATGAATATGACAAGATATGAAACTTCGATTATTATGAGCTATTCCCTACATAAAAAGCTAAAGAATAGCCAGAGGTAACATTGGGTACAGCTGTTTCCTTACCTCTCTCTATTGTTGTAGGATTCGACGAATGTCAGATGGAGGCCGATGGCGAGACACAGCAGGTACTCTTATAAGGGGTCCAGAGAGACAGTGTAGGTCCACAGGAATGTATTTTCTTCCTTAATGAAGTCTTCGACGCAAAACATACGTGCTGGATGACAGTCAGTCTGGTTTGTGGGCATTTTCACACACAAAGTGTTTCAAAAGTTTCTGGAGAACACGACGTAAGTATATAAAGATCGGAATTGCATTTCATGATTATGGGTAGGAATGCAGTGCTCGTTGCTTTCGAATCATCACTGGGCAAGAAACTGTGGCTTCTACTTCCTTTTGCAGTTTAGATCATCATTCTAGATCTAGCATTATCCCCTGAGGCAAGGAAAGACGACAATTATCTCCTCACATTACATGGTATTACCAATTTTAAATTCAGTCCACGACGAAGACTGAACACAGATGCAGTTTACCTGCACTAGCTCATTTTGAGGTAGCTAATCCTTTCATCTAGCTATGAAACAGCGTATCATCGACAACGTAGCTGTGACTACGAATCTCTCTCACTCTTTATAGTTACAAAATCTGAAAACGCCGAGAACTGACCAAAGTGACTGAAATCGTGTTACAGTTACCACCATCTTACGATGAATGTAACTTTTCAAGTGTTCTGTTGGCGAAATAAAAACGTTTATAGTATATCTATTTTTTCTTGTTTTTTTGTATGAATCAGGCAGCAAAGTATTTGTCAGCCACAATCGCAAATATCGATTTCGAAGAAAATTGGCATAACGAAGTAGTAAAATAAAATGAACAGCACAGATATGTACTCACTCACTTGTAAAGTATACTCTCATGTTTTTTAATGCTATTCCCAATATCTGATGAGCCTGAATGTTGAAAGTTCATATGAACGTAATTTGTAATTTCGTGTTTTCCAGATACCGGTCAACCACTGCTTTCAAGTGCAACAGTTTGTATTTTTTAGTTGTTTGCAGGATCAAAACCTAGTGAGCCATGCTACCTTACAGTCAATGGTTCTATGGAATCATTTTCTTGAAGAAATGAAAATGCATTACTCCAGTTAACTTCTCTAAGCTGCAAAGTCTCGTTCAACGGCAATTTGTACGAGAAATTTAGTGATTCTGAAAGTTTGTTAATTCGAATCGACTGTTGTACTCAACAGGCTTGAAGGCTGAGAAAGTCGTGTGAACTTATCATATAATATATACACAATTTTATCACCCAAGTTGAAACGTCGAGCGACCACTGGTCGTCAATACCTACTCAACAGTCATCAGACAACTCACCAGATAATGAAAACACGGTGTAGACGAGGCCTTACAGACCTCCTGCGCTGCTGCTTTACCTTCTGGTTCTGCATCTAGGGGAGCGCACAGAAGATTTCTTTGTTCACGACTAGACTTCATGTAGCTCCTTTACCCACGAGGCAATTAAAATTTTTTGTCTCCAAAATAATATCTCTTCTTAGCCCCTCCCAAAAATATTGCCAAGTTTTGTATTGTTTTAAAAATGGTTAGTTGTCGCACATTAACACTCTAATAGACTGTCCGTACCCTTCTGCAGAAACACAACTAGCCATAACAATAGCTGAAGGGTGGAGCTAATGACTTCCGTCGGCATGGTACTGCACGATTAGACACAAATACTTCGCTTCCAACGTCCATTTGATTCAGCTTTTGACACACTATTAACTCGCTTCATACAATTGATATCGAGGAAAATGTTTTCTCGGTTTTAAAATCCAGGAGAGAAGTCCGCACCAAATGTTGTACACAGTCAAAATTTGTGTAAATATTTACAACAGGATTCATCCATTATAAGTTTACAAATCCACGACTACTTTTTCTCCTTCTTGCTTCCACTTATATCTACATAAAAATGCGGTGTGTTTAATGTGACATTCCGTACACGGCGAAATCTACACTGACGAGGCAGTTACAGGATTTCGCTCTTTTTTTTAGTGTGGGAGTATCCCGAATGGGCATTTCTTATAGACGTCCCGGTCAGCGTACGACGTTTCTTTCAGTCTGAATATAAACAATTCTCATTCTCTTCTTTTTTCAGCAACTCCTTAAAATCGTCACGTTTGACAACTATGTTGGTTTCAGTCTCACATAGTCTGAATCATTATGCCACAAATCAAACATATCCTTGCTCTTTATAGTAATTAATCAATAAATCTTCCACCACTTTCAGTTCATAGGGTGCTCATTTCATAGGTTTCTTCGTAGGTGACCACTCGTACTTCACTTCATTTGGTTTGAGTTTTGTCGTTAACCAAAACGTCATATTAAATCATCATGCCATAATAGAAACAACAAACATTCCTGAAATCTGAAGTCTGTTCCGTCGTGTCATCACGACAGAGATGCGGGCACGTTTCCTTGGAAATGGTTCAACTAATGTCGCTGTTTGCTTTTACCCATTACTATTACTCGCAGCGAAAGCAAGAGATACGAAAGAAAAGTTTTGAACTTCTCGTCGTGGTACCATCAGTTTCACCCAGGAAGTCAATAACAATGGCTAATTATCTGAATGTGCAGTAGATTTTCACACATGTAAATGTTACATTAATGAAATTTTTTGTTCACACCGATTTGCTGCACAACGGCGTCGGTTTTTCTATTTAACGAACCACAACATCATCACACAAATGTTATCAATAATTTTTTCGTCCGTATTAAGTAACTGACAACGTGTTGTTCCATCAGTATCCAAAACATTCAAGAGCGCCTTTACCATTGGACTAATCACATACACACCTCAAACTGAACAATGCAACCTCCAGATGTACTCAACGTTTTCAGTGCAACAACATACTAATCATTGAACAACTATAATTACGACATACGTTGTCACCTCTGTCTACATCAAACTCGCAATGATTATCAGGTTTGTATGTTAACATCTCTACTGATTAGACGCGGCAAAATAGTTTGGGAAGGTTGAGTCAATTTTCTGCACATTCTAGGTAGTACACACAGTAATTGTGTGCAACGAGTTTGAGCTTTAGAATCTGTCCAACAAACTCTTTGAAAATACACGTCGTTGCGCAGTTTGTGATATGCTAGCTTGTATATCCTAGATTTTTATACGACATGAAACTATTATAGTTGGTCATTTACGACCTGGTATATCGTGAAATCAATCTGTAGCTCTATACTTATCATCAGATGATTTAATTTTTTTGCGTTTGAGGTCCCCTTCAGGTTGCTTCCAGTAGTAGTAGTAGTACTAGTAGTAGTACGTTGATTTATACGAATTTATAAAATTCTTTCCCGGGATATAAGCTGTTCCAAGCAATACTGTGTTCTGTAAGTATCTCTTTACTGCTTCCTAAAATGTGCGTTTGTTCTGTATTGAAGTTACATGACTAATTATTACTGGGATGATCTCACACTGTTCACCTGCCACATACGACTTATCTCTATGACACAGGTGAGCAGTTTCCTCAGTCATGTTCGCATCTTAAGAAACTGTCATCCTTCCAGATGCACCACATTCTCTTTGCCTGTTGTACAATGTCAGTCTTTTTACATGCTACGCAGTACCGTTAGTTTGCACCATTCTGACGTCCAAGATTGTTCCAGCTGCTGTGTGTCAGAGCTCCAGTACTACAAGGGTTCAACACATTGGCCAGTGGTGGTATGTATTCCGTTTTTGAATGAGAGAATAAGGAAGAGCTTTACTTTCTCCCCTGTCGTCTAACTGTTCCTTGTCCGGTGTTATTTCTATTTTGCCTCTATTGAATTCTCACTTTCAATTAACTGATCAACTACCATTATAAATGGTGTGTCTCATGCCAAACCAATCATTTTACAACCACCTCACACCTGTATTGCCACGGACTTTTTGGAAGCACTTTATGTACGAAATATATCGTACCCGACTCTCGTAATTACTGATATTACTCGTGAAGTCAATGATACCTGACTTCGCTATATTGCTCCTTTCATGATTAAGTTATAAAAAATGAATCATATACCTATTGAAATGTTGATTTTAAGTTTTACTACATCCGTTAATTCTTCCGCAATATTTCCTGAAGTGTCTTTTTCCTTCTTCTAATACTATAATCTGAACATCAAACCTCTTTCTAAGTGATGAGTCTCACTAAGCATCCACAGACAGCTATTTTTTTCCTTACACACACATAATACTTGTATCAATGATATATGAATTATTTTAAGACTTCAGTACAATACATGTAAGCACTGTTTCCGATTAACTTCAAAATTTTATTTTTCTGGGTGGTAAGTCTACGGCACTTCCTGAACCTACCACCGAAAGTGGCGAAGCAGTACAAATATCTTAGATCAACCCTAGCTTCACTTTCTGTGCCTTAATCTTCGAAGTAAGTTTATACTTACATCACAGGTTTAAACGCCAACTAATGGATTCGCTAAGAGTAAGACGATCACTGATACGAGAATCTTCTTCGACCTCTGTGTTCAATAATGTACTTACTTTGTCTTCCAAATTTTAATCCATTTTCTCCGTAGCATATATTTATGCCCACCTCATCAGGATAGTCAGCCAATAAGCTACGTGATGTAGCAGTCTGAGGAGGACAGCTATCCATATGGATAGCTATCCATATGGATGGCTATCAAGCTATCCATATGGATGGCTATCAAGCTATCCATATGGATGGCTATCAAGCTATCCATATGGATGGCTATCAAGCTATCCATATGTCAGTTTTTCTGTTATTTCCTTGAACAGATTAAGGCCAAAGTCCAGTTGGTTCCTTTGAAAATGAAATGTTCGATTTTACTCATCACTGCCCAACAGGAGCTTATATCCTTCCTTCGGTTCTTTGAAAAACATTTCATGATAAAAGTGTTAATCTACAACATGATTGCAAGCAGAAATTTGTAGTTTTCTTCGATTAGTTCAATATCTACGCGCCATTATTGTTGTCTTGCTGGTACCACGTTGTCCGCAGATCGAGCTCTAGTAGGCAGCGTCGCAGTCTCTACATCACGGGGTCCTGGGGGTCGATTCCCGGCAGGGTCGGTGATTTTCTTCGATCGGAGAGTAGGTGTTTGTATTATCCCAATCACTTCATCTCACCTTCATCACAAAGATGCCCAAGTCGTCCGAGTGGTGTCAAATGAAAGAATTGCGACAGACGGCCGAACAACCCCACATGGGGTCTACTGCCTGTTTGTTGCAAAACTGAAGATAGGCTTTAATGTAATGCTTTAATGCATTAAACGTTTGGCGAGAAAACTCGGCCAGAGGCTTCGACTGCTATAATTTCTGACTAATTCCCAGATTCACGAAAGAAAAAAGTAAGCCTTCCTAATATTGCAATAGAAATAATGTTCATCAGTTTCTTATGTTCTTCCTTCTTTCTTTAGATGATATGTAAGGTTCATGTTTAACATTTTTAATCATCACACCTTGAGACCACAGGACTGGTTGAACATTTTGGGTCCAGACGTCCAAGGAAAATAATCGTCATCTCTCAAATGTGTCAGAACTTACATTTCAATGCATTCTCTCACTAGCTTCACTACTTCACGTAATTATGTCTGAATTAGCAAACGATCACGATAGCTAAAAATAATCATGAGATCCCCACTTCTGTGCAACTTATTTCATTTCCGTGTAACTTGAAACTGAATTTTGTACAGCGGTCTTCTGTACTACAATAAAAAAGATTTTCGAAAAAGGATGGGAACACAAATCTTGGATTTTTTTTCATTTCTTCATAAGGCTAGGCAACCTTCAAAAATAAAAGAGGACTATGGCTTCGTGTAGTTCATCCGTGGTTAGCAGTACCACCAAATCGAAGGAACTTCTCAAAAATAGCAGACAATGAAAAATTCTTCCTCAATGATGGAATTTCCAATTCTTCAAGAACGATGTCACTTCCGACTGAAATATTCCGTTTTATGCCGTACTTAGTAGGCATTTACCTTCTTATTGCATCAATATGTTTTTTGTTTACGTGACTCTCGGTCTTACTTTCTAAAACGTCATAGAAACATTATATGTTAATGTCTTCCCAGACGACAAGAGACTGTCCACATAAAGCTGTAGACTCCTACGATGAACTGCTTCAAAGTAGAACATAATTTCATGAATTGGTGAATTTAGATATTTACATTGCTGGAAACAGCACATTCTTTTTACAGTTTTATTTTATTCCACATTTGCAGTGATAATCAGTTCACTTCCGGGTCGCTGGTTTATTCACAGAATTGACTAACGAAGTTCATCTATAACATTTCAGAAGATTGTAAGTGTGTTCTCATTAACTAGATGAGACCGTATTTGCATCGAATATCAAGTCCAAGATGATATTTTCACATTCGTTGTTCTTGCTTCAAAAGGAACTTTCTTCTTAACTAACTCCATTTTACCTGAATTGTTTCAGTCTTGGTGGATTTTATATTTACCAATGACATCAATCTTACTGAATAGAAAATTTATTTATGAAGACACAAAGCTTGGCAAATTTTATTATTTACCCAACAGCAAATCACTCTGAAAATGACATGATAAATACTACTGATTTAGGTAACAATTCTGAAGTGCTTTCTGATTAATACCATCAGTTTACAGAATTACAATAATCTGTAACGCACTAGCTTTCTTGTGGCTGTTATTTTTAAGAAAAGTATCATAATTAACATTATATAAATTACGCATAGCGAATTTTCTAATCATTATTAGTTCAAATTTACGATCTCATGATTTTATAAACACAACTAATGGTCTAAAACAACCAACTTCTTTTCAGCCAATAGTGCATTAAAAACTGCTAAATTTTATAACTACAGTTTTGTTCTTCTTCGTGTGCATTTTATCGATGGCACATCGACATTTTCTCGTTACTTGTTGCCTATTCAACTAGACAGCCATTACTTGGTTGATGGGAACAGCCTTCTCCTCGTTGTGAACAGCTACTTCGGTGGACAGCGCGCTCTCTCACCTCAATAAACCTACAGCCTTCACAGCAGTTGTCGGTCCAGCACTGACGACTATGACACGAAACTCACCTGAAACAGAAGACGTAAGATGTTCGGTTACGCTATCATGACATTCATCAGGAAAGAAAAGGATGATTTTTACCCTTCTTTCGCTGATTTTAGTGCCTTGTCATCAGCGAAGAACGTACGTAAACACACAACACTAATCTGCACACAGTTTAAATCAGACAACGGTAGTATTTTTCGACATCTCAAAATTGGAATGCTCAAACACACATTCTTAAATTCCCCCCCCCCCCCCTCTCTCTCTCTCTCTCTCTCTCTCTCTCTCTCTCTCTCTCTCTCTCTCTCTCTCTATCATGGAGAAGACATGTGATCTCTTAAGTGCATTGTCTATGTCTATAGACGGGCCACGAAGAAACACCTGATAATAACTCTGCACTGACAAAGAAGAATACTATATTCAGTCCGTGGACAGCCGGCTCCTATACAATGCACTAGGTATGAAAGAAATGCGTCAATCAACGAACATGACTACGACATGAGCTCTAAGGAAGTTTTCGTTTTAACAAAATAAATGTCACTGACTGTAAGCAGAAAGTTTTGTGAGTCATCCATACTCACTACGCCGTCGTTATTGTTTTCGTTGTAGTCAGAAGACAAGTTTGCTGCAGCTATCACACTAGTCTACCCCGTGCAAGCCTTTGGATAACAAGTTTTTCGATAACAACTGCAACCTACATCCATTTGATCCTGTGTACAATTTTTGCCGCCCCCCTCCCCCTTCCCCCGTTTCTCTTAATCACTAAACGGACTATTCCTTGAAGGCTAAGAATGAGGAAGCGAGAGGCACTCAGCAATCAATCGCAATCCAATTAGTTTTTATCATTCTTGCAATTCTAGATTTCGGTTGTAAATAACCATCTTCATTTCATTTGAGTTACAATTCAAAAGACTCGCGGCAGTGTGTCAGCCTACGTTCTTACAGCTGTACAGGCAGAAGGAAACTAATGAGGTTGTTTGCAGCATGTGAAACAGCTTTAGTTGACGTCAACTAAGGCTGTTATACTTGTTGTAAACAACCACCTCATTTGCCTTCTGCCTGTACACTTGTAAGGACATATGGTGACACACTGCCGGGAGTCTTTTGAATTGTATCTCAAAAGCACTGGAGATGGCTATTTATAGCTGAAACCTAGATTTGCAAGAATAATAGAAACCAATGGGACTGCGACTGCTTGTTGTGAACCTCTCCGTATAGTCCATGGTCGCTTTAGACAACGGTTCCCTATGGAATCAAAGTTGGCTCAGGATAAGTCTTACAAATCGTTCCCTTTTCTCCCAAATCCGATTTTATGCCACCTCATTCGTTATTCGATTAACTAATCTGATCTTCCCTTCTTGTCTGAACTCCTCACCGTCCACGTTTCACTTCCGTACAAGGCTATAGTTCACACAAATACCTCGAAGAAAGACTTCATAACACTGCAATTTGTATTACACGTTAACAAATTTCTATTTTCAGAAATGCTTTCGAATGAAACATGTTTTACTGCTACCAGTCACAATTAATTATTTCCAAGATGCGTTTCGTAAAGCGGGGGAGGGGGGGGGAATAGAGGGGGGGGGGGAGTGGGCCAGCGAGTGGGTGGAGGGGGGCGGGATGAGAGACAGTGAGAGAGAACACTTTGATTATGATACGAATATTATACGCATATAGATACACTCTTAATAATATAAAAAGATCTATATACTGCCAAGCTGATAGAGTGTACAAAATGTTTGTGTGTGGGTGAATCTGTTGTGTTTTGTGAGTCAGGCCACTATTGTTCATGTGTCAGTATGCCAATTTACACTCCTGGAAATGGAAAAAAGAACACATTGACACCGGTGTGTCAGACCCACCATACTTGCTCCGGACACTGCGAGAGGGCTGTACAAGCAATGATCACACGCACGGCACAGCGGACACACCAGGAACCGCGGTGTTGGCCGTCGAATGGCGCTAGCTGCGCAGCATTTGTGCACCGCCGCCGTCAGTGTCAGCCAGTTTGCCGTGGCATACAGAGCTCCATCGCAGTCTTTAACACTGGTAGCATGCCGCGACAGCGTGGACGTGAACCGTATGTGCAGTTGACGGACTTTGAGCGAGGGCGTATAGTGGGCATGCGGGAGGCCGGGTGGACGTATCGCCGAATTGCTCAACACGTGGGGCGTGAGGTCTCCACAGTACATCGATGTTGTCGCCAGTGGTCGGCGGAAGGTGCACGTGCCCGTCGACCTGGGACCGGACCGCAGCGACGCACGGATGCACGCCAAGACCGTAGGATCCTACGCAGTGCCGTAGGGGACCGCACCGCCACTTCCCAGCAAATTAGGGACACTGTTGCTCCTGGGGTATCGGCGAGGACCATTCGCAACCGTCTCCATGAAGCTGGGCTACGGTCCCGCACACCGTTAGGCCGTCTTCCGCTCACGCCCCAACATCGTGCAGCCCGCCTCCAGTGGTGTCGCGACAGGCGTGAATGGAGGGACGAATGGAGACGTGTCGTCTTCAGCGATGAGAGTCGCTTCTGCCTTGGTGCCAATGATGGTCGTATGCGTGTTTGGCGCCGTGCAGGTGAGCGCCACAATCAGGACTGCATACGACCGAGGCACACAGGGCCAACACCCGGCATCATGGTGTGGGGAGCGATCTCCTACACTGGCCGTACACCACTGGTGATCGTCGAGGGGACACTGAATAGTGCACGGTACATCCAAACCGTCATCGAACCCATCGTTCTACCATTCCTAGACCGGCAAGGGAACTTGCTGTTCCAACAGGACAATGCACGTCCGCATGTATCCCGTGCCATCCAACGTGCTCTAGAAGGTGTAAGTCAACTACCCTGGCCAGCAAGATCTCCGGATCTGTCCCCCATTGAGCATGTTTGGGACTGGATGAAGCGTCGTCTCACGCGGTTTGCACGTCCAGCACGAACGCTGGTCCAACTGAGGCGCCAGGTGGAAATGGCATGGCAAGCCGTTCCACAGGACTACATCCAGCATCTCTACGATCGTCTCCATGGGAGAATAGCAGCCTGCATTGCTGCGAAAGGTGGATATACACTGTACTAGTGCCGACATTGTGCATGCTCTGTTGCCAGTGTCTATGTGCCTGTGGTTCTGTCAGTGTGATCATGTGATGTATCTGACCCCAGCAATGTGTCAATAAAGTTTCCACTTCCTGGGACAATGAATTCACGGTGTTCTTATTTCAATTTCCAGGAGTGTAATAAAGTAGGCTGCTGATAAAAACAGAGATTACACTGGCGTAAAAATTGTCACTTTTGTCACTTAGGATAGACTCCGGCTGTTTTCTTCGGTGTTTGTATATTTGGAGCGTTTAAAGGGTGCCTACTTTTGTGACTTTAGGTTGGGTATGTAGAATGTTGATATCTGTCTTATTAACATGTTTTGTTTTAGGCATGTGAGTGGCTACTGCCAATCTGTGTTTTTTTTGTTTTTTTTCCCTAGTGCTTACACGTATTACTTCAATCTAATCTCAAACGATCTACCGATCTCAACAGCCTACAAGTGTGAACGGAAATTAATGCCTCCGAATTTTTTATGTGGAAAATCTTAAAGCTTTTCAAATCAAAGAAACTTTAGTAACAGTCTACACCTCTATTCTTCACGTCTGCATGTTTACTTCTCAACATAGTCACCGTGCTGACAAACACATTTCTCCCAACGAGAGACCAGTTTGTTGATACCGTCACTGTAGAATTTTGATGGAGACAGAACCTCATCTCTGCTTGAACCGCTTCATTGCTACTAAAGAGAACTCCTCGAACGTGTTGTTTAAGTTTCAGAAATAGATGAAAATCGGATGGGACCAAGTTGGGACTGTATGATCGACAGTCAAGGTGACAACCACGGTCTCCGATTGTTGCATATGTTGAAACACTTGTTTGTGGTTTCGAATTGTCACGCTGAAAGACAGGGTGTTCCATGAGTCGACGAACTCTTCGAATTGGAAACTCAATTACAGCACGCTGTTTCTCGCGCACCGACGTATTGACTTTAGGCACCGCAATGTTAAACGCTACAATTCAGAGCTCTCAAGCGGCAGATGGCTTTAAATATGTAGACAAGAACAGAGGCGTCGTATGTTAATAACGTTTGTTTTGGTTAAAAAGCTTTAAGAGCTTTCACATAAAAAATTCAGAGGCATTACTTCTCAGGACGCCCTCACAGAAAAACAGCCCAAACAAGTTTGTGTACACGTGTACGGTCTAGTGGGTTTCTTTTGCTGCTGTTATGAGGTAATTTGTGCTAATCTTTTAGTCAATGATGAAAAATATGTTGATGTCCTTCTGTTCTGAGACACTCCACCCGATATGAGGTGTTACCAAGAAACGAGATTGTGTGGAAGAACTTATTCTCCGAGTGTTTTTTGTGCTGTAACTGTTTCGATATTACTGAGTGCTTCAATGGGTCGGCTGTAGCTACTTTCAATGGCTGTTTGTTTTATTATTTCCAATCCTTACTTGTATTTGACTTCAGAGACTGCTAGTAGGGCTGTTCTGTTGATCATATACCGGAACGCTGTCTTTTGTGGACTGTGGGTTGTGGATGGTAGTGTACGCGCGTCCATCTGTTGTTTACCAGTTAATAACGAGCATTGAGCTTTACCACTGACATTAGTCAGACATTAATAAGAAATTGGGCTGGCTGATGACTGCGTAGCCAAATGCCAACAAAGTAAGTACATTCAAAAACTGCAATTAGTTCTATAATTCCAATTTTCTCGATCTCAATTCAATTGCTCTAAAGGCTGGCGACCCCTTTAGATCGTGAGGATAATACTACAACCCTGTTAGATTTGCGAATAGGTGATTTCCTTTTTATTAGTCATGTTCAAATGGCTCTGAGCACTATGGGGCTCAACATCTGAGGTCATCAGTCCCCTAGAACTTAGAACTACTTAAACCTAACTAACCTAAGGACATTACACACATCCGTGCCCGAGGCAGGATTCGAACTTGCGACCGTAGCGGTCGCGCGGTTCCAGCCTGAAGCGCCTAGAACCGCTTGTGGCTCCCAGCCCGGTGCGGATGTTTCGATTTGCTGCCGATTAGGCGTTTGCATGCCTTTTTTCTGTTTATTTACCTGATAAACTTCTGATAATGTCTCGAGAGAATGTTTGTACCCCTGTTTTATAACTTCCCGTCACTGAAAAAATGCGATATGGTCAACGAAAGTTGAGCCAGAGACTAATGTGTGACTTGCCAACAAAACGAATTATTGTTCTAAGAGGCATGAAAGGGAAGGAAGATTTGGGTTTAATGTTCCATCGACGACAAACTAGGATTGGGAAAGTTTGAAGAAGGAAATCGGCCATGCTCTTTTCTAAGAAACGAGTCTGGTATTCTCCTCAATCGATATATGGCCAACACAGGAAACTTGAATCTGAATGGCAAGAACGGGTGTGAAGCCAATTCACCCTGGATGCGACGTGGGTGCGCTGCGGCGTTCTGTTCATCTGTAATCACGTTACCCTTTAGTGGTGTTGTAAGGTCTGTCGACCTGTCCGGCATCACCGCAGACAGTAATAGCCAACAGGATAACCTAGGTTGGTATCTCAGTCTTCACATGCTGGTTTGACTTTAGAGTCATCCCCGAAGTTATGGCGATCCAGCCGAAGGCACGTTCAGTTGTTTCCGTGTGAGATAACACCCACCCCACACAGTGCAGTATCATCGCTACATCAGATCTAAACTTCAACGCTTTCTCCCGTTTCTCACAGAGTTTGTGTGAAAAGGAAGTAAGAGCAAGATAACCTCTGATGATCCATCAGATAATGTACGATAGCTATAAGTAACAATAGCGAGTAGTAAAAATATTTAAAAAATTAGACAGGTAAGATACGACGCCCATATTACGAATGTATTACACCGTGTACACCGTAATGTATTATGTTACTGCCCTCTATTTGTGAACTGCATGTCAGAATTTGTCATTGTCATAATTCGTACTCAGAATGCGAACACCGAACGGTCCTTTCGTGTAATTACAAAAAGACATCTTATCTGGTACAGCAGCACGAGTCAACATCCTTATCGGAAACGTGGGGACCTTTGCACCACTGATCCGCTGGGCCGCGATAGCTGACTCCCTACCATCGAAACCGCCATTATTCCCACACATTTCGTTCTACCAGCAGAATACCTGCCTCAGCACACATGTCATCAAGATTTAGTGTGCAGCTACACCTTACTGGCATGAATTTCATATTTTCGGGATTCGGTCCTGTTTCTTGACACCAGGAGGGAGATATTGCTTCTACATTCACATCGATATTCCGCAAGCTACCGTGCAGCGCGTGGCGGAGGGTACCCTGTACCACTACTAGTCTTTTCCTTTCCTCTTCCACTCGCAAATAGAGCGAGGGAAAAACGACTTTCTACATGTCTCTGTACGAGCCCTAATTTCTCTTTACTTATGTTCGTGGTCCTTAGGCGAAATGTAAGTTGGCGGCAGTAGAATTGTTCTGTAGCCAGCTTCAAATGCCGCTTCTCTAAATTTTCTCAATGGTAATCGTCGAAAAGAACGCCGCCTTCCGTCAAGGGATTCCCACTGAGTTGCTGCAGCACCTCTGTAATACTTTAGTGATGTTCGAACATATCGGTAACAAATCTAGCAGCCCGCCTCTGAATAGTTTCGTAGTCTTCCTTTAATCCGACCTAGCGCGGACCCCGAACCAAACATTCCTGAAATTCACCCAATACACAGGAGTCGGACCTTTCGCCTTCCCTACTACAGTCCTTACATTCTCGTTCCATTTCATATCGTTTTGCAGCGTTATGAGTAGATATTTAATTGATATGACTGTCACAAGCAGCACATTACTAATGCTGCATTCGAACATTAAGGGTTTGTTTTTCCTACTTATCCGCATTAACTGACGTTCTTCCACATTTACAGCTAGCTGCCATTCATCACACTAACTAGAAAATTTGTTTAAGTCTTCTTGTATCTCCCTATAGTCACTCAACTCAGACATCTTAACGTATACCACAGTATCAACAACAAATAGTCCACCCCCAGTAGCTGAGTGGTCAGCGCGACAGAATGTCAATCCTAAGGGCCCGGGTTCGATTCCCGGGTGGGTCGAAGATTTTCTCCCCTCAGGGACTGGGTGTTGTGTTGGCCTAATCATAATCATTTCATCTCCATCGACGCGCAAGTCGCCGAGGTGGCGTCGGATCGAAAGACTTGTACCAGGCGAACAGTCTATCCGACGGGAGGCCCTAGTCATACGACATCATCAAATAACCGCAGATTGCTGCCCACCTTCTCTGCCAAATCATTTGTGTGTATACAGCACAATAGCGGTCGTATCGCACTGCCCTGGCCGACAGGTATGGCCGAGCGGTTCTAGGCGCTACAGTCAAGAACCGCGCGACCGCTACGGTCGCAGGTTCGAATCCTGTCTCGGGCATGGATGTGTGTCATGTCCTTACGTTAGTTACGTTTAAGTAGTTCTAAGTTCTAGGGGACTGATGACCTTAGAAGTTAAGTCCCATATTGCTCAGGGCCATTTGAACCACACTGCCCTGGGGCACTCCTGACGATACCCTTGTCTTTTATGAACACTCGCCGTCGAGGACAAAATACTAGATTCTGTTACTGAAGACGTCTTCGAACCACTTACATATCTGGAAACCTATTACGTATGCTCGTACCTTCCTTAACAGGCTGCAATGGGGCACCGTGTCAAAAGCTTTCCGGAAATCTAGAAACATGTAATCTGCCTACTGCCTTACATCCGTTGTTCGCAGTTTATATCACGTGAGAAAAGGGCAAGCCGAGTTTCACACCAGCAATGTTTTCTAAAACCATACTGACTCGTGGAAATTAACGTAGGGATATTGGTCTGTTATGTTGCAGGTCCGTTCTTTTACGCTTCTCATACACTGGAGTCACCAGCGCTTTTTTCCAGTCGCTTGGAACTTTGCGCTGGGCGAGAGGTTCGCGATAATGCAAGCTAAGTACGGGGCGAATGCCGTAGAGTACTCTTTGCGAAAGTGGATTGGGATTCCATCCAGACCTGCTAACTCATTTGCTTTCAAATCTTTCAGTCGTTTCTCTGCGACAGGAATGCTTATTACTATGTCGTCCATACGAGATTCTGTCCGATTGTCAAATGACGGTATGTTTGTACGATGCTCCTGCTTGAACGATTTCTCTAACGAGAAATTTTAAACTTCGACTTTCGTTCTGCTACCTTCAACCGCCACACCAAACTGGTCAACAAGAGAATGGATGGAAGGCTTAGCTCCACTTAGCGATTATACACAAGACCAGAATTTTCTAGGGTTCTCTGCCAAATCTTTTACTAATGTAGGACGGTGGTAGCTGTTGTATACCGCATAGATCTTATCGCAGACGCACGAATCACTACAAACCTTCGCTTGTCGTCGTTTGTAGGTTCTCTTTTAAACCTAGAGTCCAACAGCCTCTACTTCCTCAGGATTTTGAAAATTTCGTTATTAAACCATGGTGGGTCTTTTCCGTACTTAATCTACTTACTGGGCACGTAACTCTCCAGGCCACAACTACTCACATATTCACTTAAGTTAAATGAGCACAGTGTACATATTGTCTACAGGAAACATTTATTCTTGCTAAAGTCTTTAACTTTAAATGTCTTTTAATAAGGCGACATTGGATCCTACAGTTACGTATTAGGTACATCCTTGTACCCGTGTACTGTGGTACGTACGAAGGATGAGCACTGTCACACTCATGCAAAAACGTCAGGTTGGATTTAAAGATGCATACATCCGTTCCGTTCCAGAACTGGTCTTATGTACACGCACATTTTTCAGTTCTGTTATTTCTGGTCGTTTACGAAGGAGGTTATGTACTTTAGTTGCCTTTTTACTTCACATTAAATACAGCTGTATCGACAGGCAAGCCTCGGGCTAGACAGAGAGGAATGGTTCATGTTGGTGAGAAAAAATTAGTTGTTATATCCACCTGGAATAATTCAGGTCAGGACTGTCTTTTAAAAAATTAAAAAATGGAGAAAGTGAAAACTGAATAAATTTTTCAACTGGAAAGATCGCTAAAGTCATTGATTCATATCTTACTGGTTTCGGCAATTCTCCCTGGCCATGTTGTAAAGTGGTGATGAAAGTGAGCACTTGTAATCGGCACTGTAACATACATGTACTTACTGTACTGAGGGAGAAGACTGTGTAATAACGTAAACATGTGGTAGATCCGAAGATGGCAACAGTAAATTGCCGAAACCAGTAATCTATATGAATAAATGATTTGAGCTATCTGGGCACTTAAAAAATTTATCAAGTGTTCATAATACTTGAGATCGCCCCCTACGCTGACGATGTCGGAAGTGTACTAGAAAAGTTACTTTCCGATTACGTATTTCAGTTTATTCTAACTATGATATGTGTGTCTTTTGCAATTGTCTATACAGCATTGTAAGACTTTCGTCTGAAAAGTTTTTAAGGGTGTTGCAAGGGAGACTGTTCTGAGAAACAACAGCTAAGAAGAAAATTCGATACGTTGCGCCGTCTCCAGTTTATCTAGCAGTAAAGTTAGCCAATCGGGTAGTCTTGCGCGCAGCTTCCAGCAGCCTACCAAAGACAGTGTCTGCTACGGTCGCAGGTTCGAATCCTGCCTCGGGCATGGATGTGTGTGATGTCCTTAGGTTAGTTACGTTTAAGTAGTTCTAAGTTCTAGGGGACTGATAACTACAGCTGTTAAGTCCCATAGTGCTCAGAGGAATTTGAACCATTTTTTTGAAGACAGTGTCGCCAAACTTGGTCTTCGTTTGGTTTCCTCAAACCTAAAAAACTAAAGTTTTTCCAACCTAGCTTCTATTTATCACACCCGCAATAGGCACATTTTAACTGGTAATGAGCATCTGAACAAGTCGTAATTCACGGACCCACAGGTGATATGTGCATTAGAGCATTTCAGCGCGTGCAAGTGATTGAATTTTTCGCGCGACGATCTGGTTGGGTAATTTCAATGCTAAAGAACTCGGAAAAGGCGTAAAGTGTCGAATTTTTTTTCTTAACAATTCTTTCTCAGCACAGCCTCCCCTGCAACACCCTTACAAGCTTTCCAGACTATTTCGGACCACCTTGTATATCACTGCAAATCCGTATTGGCGCCATGTACATGTCAACGTCTCCTCTGTGCTTTCTTACAAGGCCATTATGGCTAGTGGAGTATAAAAGTTATGTAGCAGACAGAGCTAATAGCAAAATGACTGCTAGGATGACTCGTCTACCGCACACGGTCCGCCTGCCACGAACTGAACGCCGGTGTCTCGCTTCCTGCAACAGCTGCGGCACATTTTCACACAGTGCGTATCTCAACAGCTGTAGCACATATGTGCAGAGGTCTTCGTTTCCGGTACTGACAGCCCTTCCCAGCTTTAACCTGAGCGCACTACCGGTAGTCTCTCTCTCTCTCTCTCTCTCTCTCTCTCTCTCTCTCTCTCTTTCTGTCCCCCCCCCCTCCCTCCCTCCCACTCGCGTCAAAAGATACATTTGATCGCATCAGCTATGATCCTTCGATAAGTAATTATCATCGCAACGAAACACTTAAAATGAGACTGACTTGTTAAGTTCCCATCGAAAAAGGATTTCACAGCCACGGCGCACTGTAAAGTTGATTTTTTTTTTTTTTATAATGGTAGTCAATATTAAATGAGAGATAAACTTATACAAAAGACGGAAAGTCATTAGAGCTGCATTCCTTCGGGATCGATGACTCGCAAAGTCGAAAAATTCACTCGCAGCAAAAACGTTGCTACGTCTTGACAGTTGTTATGGAAGGCATTCTTGCACATTAACCTACTGCCTTACTTATATTTTCCCCATATTCGACCCTATATTTTGTTTTACATACTTTCCTCAATATAATATAATACTTTTCACAGGTATTCCTTGTAAATCTATCCTTACTATTTACTGATTTATTGGAGTGAGGAGGAGTGAAGATAATACTGTTTTACAAGTTTTGTTGGTATGGTATACCAGAAAAAATACAGGAACGTGCAACGCGACTAGACATTTCTGAAACTCAATTCCGTGTATAAGTTTTCTTCTTCCTTGTTTGCACACTAATCGATTTCCGGAGGGTGTTTTCTTGATGGGATTGGGAAGGGGATAAACCTTACAAAACCTGAGAAAGATTGCTTAAACTCACAAAATATACAAAGGAATTGAGTGTGTTATAACACCACTAAAACGATCAGTGTCTCAGCTTCCCAGTGGTATATAACATGTCATGCCATCTGTTAACAGAGAAGAAGAAACATTAAGAAGCAGCTACAGCTGCTCGGCCAGTCTCACTGCCGGCAATGTAATAACAGACTTGAAACCTGCGGCAGGCTGTGAAATCAATGCTGACTTTCCTGTTGAAAAACGCCACGTGCCGTTATCTCAAAGACAGTCATTACCTTTTGTTCGCTATTTGTTCAGAATATTAGAGTAGAAAAAACCGTGTTATATCTAATAAGGTCCCCAAACCACAGGGGTTTCACAGCTGTGCCTCAAAAATTTTTATTTACTGATTCATTTATCCTAGCAAAATTATAGACTCTCTCTTACATGTAACCAGGTAGCCTTCATATTTTGAGCAGCCGACTAAGTTGACAGAGTAGTGTCGCCACGAATCTCGTCTGGCCACAGCCATCCTTACCAAGCAATAACATGATCAATTAGACCATTCAGGTCGACACATTGAGATTACAGCGAGATTCACCTGAAAATGCTACGTTTTGCCACTAGTCACACCAACGACAGCTCTAAATGCCTAATGTACTGTAAGGTTTTTGTGTTTTCTGGACAATGTAATCCGACGGCATGGCATGCGTCCAGGTTGAACAGTCTACGCGGACTCGACGTAATCCATTGGACTGCTGTAGCGCCGAGCAAATGTAGAACGAAAGTGTACGGTCACCTTGTGCGATTGTCGCGTTGCGTCGTACAGCGCATGCTCACTGTTCCATTTCCAGAAGACCGTTCGACTTCACATGCTGATATTACTGATACTGTGCCCTTTGGCGACAAAAAATTATACTATCAGTTCATACATCGATTGCCGGCTCTTCATGGGGACGATTTACTTTTTCGGTAATATAAGAGAGAGCGCTGCCACGGGGAAGTTTACGCCCTCTCAATCATTCATTCATTCATTCATTGATGGTACATTTTACTATATTTTCGCAGTTCTTTAATTTAGTGCTATCCTTTCTAAATATATCAACTTTCCTTCATTTTAGTATGGATGGGATTTCAAAAAGGAGATGTACTTACTACTGTTAAATGATCCATTATAAACTGTGAAATAAATACGGAATCAGAATGGCAAATTCTCTGTATGAATTAATTATGAGAATTAAGGATGAAAATAATTCCTGATTGCGCCCAGCAGCCACATACCGTAAGTATCGAAATGAGAAACTGCAATGAAAATAAGTTGACTTTGTGCATACATTATTCTAATATGACATGCCAACAGCGGGCAATTTTAGTTTGTCAGCAACTGGTTGAGACTTGCACGTGATTGTACAGACGGCAGAAAAAGTGAGATTCGTGCTAGACGGTACAAAGTACGTTTTTACAATTATCGAGCAGCTAGACAAGTCGCAGAATTGAGAATTGCCAATATCTCTCGCTAACAAACAAGCTAGAACTTTGCCACTCTATTTTGGTACCGGGAGTAGTGGCAGGCGACAATTCTCATATACAGGCAGTGACTGCTTTCGTTGAACTGTTACTAAGGGAAGAACAATAAAAATATGCTTGAACTAGAACACATTCAACCATGTAAATGGGAATGTTGATAACCTATGGTTAAAGATACTGAACAGGCACGCTCAAAATAAATAGCTTACAATCAAAATCTGCCCGATGCAACGTCAAGCGGAAAGATACGTATCGGGTATTTATTCAAACAATTTTAAGGCAAAATTTTATCTTTCGGATTATCAAACACTCACAGGAAGTTTTGGTTCTTTGTACTGTCAGTTTACGAGTAGAAATCATCTCTTCCGCCAATGAATGAGCATCCTGGTACTGCAGTAGTAGATACAATAAAAATAAAATCCCAAATTCTGCCTTTCAAACACTTTCAAGGCCTGAATTCAATATTCGCTATAGAAAAAATGCATCAGCACGATCAGGATAAAATTTATATAACATGGTATTCAAACCAAACGTTGCTGTCGCTCAGACGAGTTCAATCATTGAGCTACCAGCATATTACACGATAGTCGCCCCAACAAAGTGGTATCTCTTGCCGTTGTTACGAACCGCAAGAAAGCACCTCTTCCGAATCTATACTCGTAAAAAGGAAACCGAGTCTTTTTTGTCTGTGTTTGCAGGGTGGAAGCAATCCTTGTAGAGTGTGGACTGTAGCTCGCCAGAATGGTAAAATTTTATAATGTTGAAAGTATCTGCGTGAATTAAAACATAATTTTGTTTCGTTCACTGCACAGTTTCGGCTGTGTAGCCATTTTTTAAAGGTTTACACTATTGCAGCCCATAAAAATCGTCATACATTGATCAGAGTACAAAAATTCATCAAACCACACAAATTATAATTCAAACGCACAAAGTTGGTTACATTACCGGACTTCACAATGAAAGGCATGGCAGCTGCTGTCTAGAAAACTACTCATCCATCATACCACTAGTATTTTATGGATGTACTGGAGTACTTACAGTATGTGATCAAAAGCATCCAGACACCCCAAAAAACATACGTTTTTTCTTATTAGGTGCATTGCGCTGCCCTACTGCCAGGTACTCTGTATCAGCGACCTCAGTAGTCATTAGACATCGTGAGAGAGCAGAGTGGGACGCTCCGCAGAACTCACGGACTTCGAACGTGGTCAGGTGATTGGGAGTCACTTGTATCATACGTCTGTCCGCGAGATTTCCACACTCCTAAACATCCCTAGGTCCACTGTTTCCGATGTGATAGTGAAGTGGAAACGTGAAGGGACACGTACAGCACAAAAGCGTATAGGGCGACCTCGTCTGTTGACGGACAGACGGCCTACAGTTGAAGAGGGTCGCAATGTGTAATAGGCAGACATGTATCCTGACCGTCACACAAGAATTCCAAACTGCATCAGGATCCACTGCAAGTACTATGGCAGTTAGGCGGGAGGTGAGAAAACTTGGATTTCATGTTCTAGCGGCTGCTCTTAAGCCACACATCACGTCGGTAAATGCGAAACGACGCCTCGCTTGGTGTAAGGAGCGTAAACATTGGATGATTGAACAGTGGAAAAATGTTGTGGGGAGTGACGAATCACGGTACACAACGTGGCGATCCGATGGCAGGATGTGGGTATGGCGAATGCCCAGTGAATGTCATCTGTCAGTGTATGTAATGCCAACAGTAACATTCGGAGGCGGTGATGTTATGATGTGGTTGTGTTTTTCATGGGGGGAGGGGGGGGGGCGCTTGCTTCCCTTGTGGTTTTGCGTGGAACTATTACAGCACAGGCCTGCACTGATGTTTTAAGCACCTTCTTGCTTGCCACTGTTGATCAATTCAGGGATGGCGATTGCATCTTTCAACACGATCGAGCACCTGTTCATAATGCGCGGCTTGTAGTGGAGTGGTTACAAGACAATGACATCCCTGTAATGGACTGGCCTGACCTGAATCCTATACAACACCATCGAGATGTTTTGGAATGCAGACTTCGTGCCAGGCCTCACCGACCGACATCGATACCTCTCCTCAGTGCAGCACTCCGTGAAGAATTGGATGTCATTCCCCAAGAAACCTTTCAGCGCCTGACTGAACGTATGTCTGCAACAGTGGAAGCTGTCACCAAGGCTAAGGGTGGGCCAACACCATACTGAATTCCAGCTTTACCGATGGAGGGCGTCAAGAATCTGTAAGTCATTTTCAGCCAGGCATCCGAATACTTTTGATCACACACTGTAAGCTCAGTGTCGGAGGCACACGGGGAACAGCACCTTGCCATCGTGGGCAAGGTCCTACAGGTGGTGTCTTGCTGTTGCCTTACTTCGACCCATGTCAAGGGTATAACTGAGTGAATGTGGTCAGTGCTTTGTATATATTGTTTTGTGTATGTACTGATAGTGTAAATGGGAGACTCTTCTAGTACACACGGATCCACGTAGAGAGTTCCCAACAACCGTTTCGTTCAGCCTTACAAAAAAGGGGATGTGAACTAATGAGCTGGCAAAATCCATACGGAAATTTCACCCTCAAAAGTAACTTTCACAGCGATTTCTAACAGACCAACGTATTGGCAAGAAAAAGAACCATCGGATGAGAAGCTCCACATAACTGTTAGATTCCTGGAGTCAATTTAGTAAAGTAACCCAGGCTGGTGTGTCTGTCCAATAAGACGACAAAGCCTCACAGTTCAAACTCGTATCGCCCGCCGGTGTGGCCGAGCGGTTCTAGGCGCTTTATTCTGGAACCGCGCGACCATTACGGTCGCAGGTTCGTATCTTGCATCGGACATGGATGTGTGTGGTGTCCTTAGGTTAGTTAGGTATAAGTAGCTCTAAGTTCTAGGACACTGATGACCTCAGATGTTAAGTCCCATGGTGCTCAGAGCCATTTGAACCAAACTCGTATCGCAGACACGATTCCGCACAGGAAGACATTGTTTCTTGCGCGACAGCTTGTGTGGCGCCACCGCACGGTGTCCAACCTAAACGCTGGTGGTCTCGCCTGCTCCTCCGCTTCAGAAGCCGCAGGAGGGGGTCAGCGAAGCCTCTCTTCGGGAAAAACTGGCCCTTTTTTTCCAACGTGGTCACTTCATTGAGTCACTACCGAGCTAATAAAACTGCAATACTCTCGCCGTTATTTTCTTGTGTAATCTATGTATTCTTTCTCCGTGGTTAGCATGCTTCTGACAACAGCAGCCCATAATTATGGATTCACGGCTTTTCCCACATTATGAGCCTGATTCGCTTCCTCCCGTGTTTCTTAAAGAGCTATATATTGAATTTAACTAAACTAAAGCATCTCCGTTACACGTCAGTAACCCTTCCCCCCGCCCCTAAATAATTCCAACGCCACAACTGAAGCACTTGCTATAGATTGCAATCACCAACGCCGAACGGTCAAGTGAGTATACAATTTTGCAGATAAGCTTTAATTTACCTTTAAAGTTGCGGGAAGGAGTGAAGAGTTGCCGCTACCTTTGTGATCGATCGTACCCCAACTTCTCGACCGAGCGAGGTGGCGCAGTGGTTAGACACTGGACTCGCATTCGGAAGGACGACGGTTCAATCCCGCGTCCGGCCATCCTGATTTAGGTTTTCCGTTATTTCCCTAAATCACTCCAGGCAAACGCCGGGATGGTTCCTCTGAAAGGGCACGGCCGACTTCCTTCCCCATCCTTCCCTAATCCGATGAGACCGATGACCACGCTGTCTGGTCTCCTTCCCCAAACCAACCAACCAACCCCACCTTCTCAATTAATTAATATCGTCACAAGTGTTGACAAAACAATCATACAATTCCTTCCAGAGCTTCACAGGTCTGGATCATTGTATCCCATCTCCAAGGTATTACAATATAAATTAAAGGGACCGAGAGCGTAAAATCCTGTGCCTGCCCGCGTGCATAACGTCCCTATTCGGCAAATGAGTTACTATCAACAGCATAATATCCCCTCACACTATGAGATACTTCTGAAAAATTTGCAACTTAATCAAGGAATGGGCTCGAAGCTTGTTGATCAGGAGCTAAACGCCACCACGGTCGTCCTATTTTCGGCGAAATCTCTTCCTTTATGATTACTCGATCGTTCTACGTGCAAGGCAAGCGGCACCTTGCGTTGTGCGTCAGTCGCCAGCGGGGTACTGCTACGTCATCTGGGAACTCGCCGTCTCCGCATGCTCGGCCACTCGATACGCAAGTGTCCGCCGCTGCCCATTTAAGTGGTAGCTCGTCAGTTGGGTCTATTGCTGGGTACAAGTACATGATACGAGCGTAGAAACGAGAGCGGGTCCAAGAGTTCACAGGTACAACCGATGACTCCTGGCATCCGCTACATACACAACTTTTGGGTATGACTATTATTATTTACTAGTGCATTGACTAATCTCTTAGCAGTGAATATTGTTCTGTTTATACGTTTATTTGCATTTATATATGTATGCACGTTTGTATGTATGTATACATGCACATATATGTGTGTGTATACAGGGTGGCGCCAAAAGTCACTGGTCTCTGGGCACAGACTGAAACAAAAGATTGAATTTATGTTTCATTACAGATAAAAAAAATACTTTCAATTATTTTTTATGTACAAACTGTTTTCTGCCTTCATTAATACATCTTTGAAATCTTTTTGGAACACTGTTACATACTCTATGGCACAGTGTGGTATACCGTCCAAATCATGAAATGAGTCGTGTATGTAGTTCAGCAATGGTCTGTGGCTTTTGAGAACAAGCAGAGTCCTTGACGACACTTCATACGAAAAAATCCACGGGCGTGATATCTGGTGAACGTGGAAGTATGACAATATCTGCTCTTCGACCAATCACTTTTCTTTGGAAGGTTTTGTTTAAAAAATCGCGGACGATAGTTTTTTTTTTTTTTTTGGTAGGGTTTAAGGGCGCTCAACTGCTGAGGTCATTAGCGCCCAGTCACTGGTGTTAGAGCACATGGAATCTGCTAAAACTCAAGGGGATGGGGGGACACCAGAAGGACCTGACAAAGATGCAGATTAAATAAGTAAAAAGGTTAAATGTCTTTGGTCAAGCCAGTTAAAGTTATAAAACGCAGAATACGAGCAGCTGCTCGAGCGTCATCAGCTAAAACATCCGGTAAAGTAGATGGCAGGGACAGGACAACACGAAATTGACTAAAACGGGGACACGACAATAAAACATGGCGCACCGTTAATGCCTGACCACAAGGGCACTGCGGGGCTGGGTCACCGGAGCGGTGGCTAAACCGGCAATGCCCAATCCGCAACCTGGTCAGAAGGACCTCCTCGCGCCGAGATGGTCGGGAGGAAGTTGTCCAAGCAGTTGGGAGCGGTTTTACTGCCCGGAGCTTGTTTCCTTGGAGGAATGACCAAGCATCCCACCACAACGACACAAGCCTCTTACATACATCCCCACGAACGTCAGATGACGGGACACAATGGGAGGCTGGCCGAGGCAGGAGGACTGCAGCCTTGGCTGCAGCATCCGCAGCCTCATTCCCAGGCACTCCTACATGTCCGGGAACCCACAGAAAGCTGACAGAACCGCCATTATCAGCGAAAGAATGGAGAGACTGCTGTATCCGTTGAATCAAGGGATGGACCGGATAGGGAGCCCCAAGGCTCTGAAGAGCACTGAGTGAGTCAGTGCAGAGTACATACGATGAATGGCGGTGGCGGCGGGCATACTGAACGGCCTGATGGAGAGCAAAAAGCTCGGCCGTAAAGCTGGAACATTGGTCAAGGAGCCGGTATTTAAAGGTGGCGGCCCCGACGACAAAGGCACAGCCGACACCATCGTCAGTTTTGGAGCCATCGGTGTAAATAAAGGTGTGACCGGCAAGTCGAGCACGAAGTTCGACAAACCGTGAGCAATACACTGCAGCCGGAGTACCCTCCTTCGGGAGTGAGCTGAGGTCGAGATAAATACGAACCGGAGCCTGGAGCCAAGGTGGTGTCGGGCTCTCACCCTCTCTGAAGGTGGTAGGGAGGGCAAAATCCAATTGTCGAAGCAGGCGACGGAAGCGGACTCCGGGGGGCAGCAGGGCAGACACATACAACCCGTACTGACGGTCGAGAGAATCGGCAAAGAAGGACTTGTAAGAGGGGTGGTCGGGCATAGACAACAGCCGGCAGGCATACCGACACAGCAGTACGTCGCGCCGGTAGGTCAATGGTAACTCGGCAGCTTCAGCATAAAGACTCTCGACAGGACTAGTGTAGAAGGCTCCGGTCGCAAGACGTATCCCCCGATGGTGGATGGAGTTGAGCCGGCGTAAGAGGGATGGCCGAGCGGACGAGTAGACGAAGCTCCCATAATCCAGCTTCGATCGGACTATGGACCGATACAAGCGAAGCAGGACAGTGCGATCCGCTCCCCAAGATGAACCGCTAAGAACTCTGAGGACATTAAGGGAACGTGTACAACGGGCCGCCAAATAAGAGACATGTGGAGACCAACACAGTTTCCTGTCCAACGTGAGCCCTAGAAACTTAGTTGTGTCCACGAATGGGAGAACAACGGGACCGAGATGTAAGGATGGCGGAAGGAACGCTTTATATCGCCAAAAGTTGATACAAACCGTCTTCTCTTCAGAGAACCGGAAGCCATTTGCCACGCTCCATGAGTAGAGGCTGTCTAGACAACGCTGAAGGCAGCGCTCCAGGAGGCATGTTCTCTGGGCACTGCAGTAGATCGCGAAGTCATCGACAAAGAGAGAGCCTGAGACATTAGGTGGAATGCAATCCATAATTGGATTGATCGCGATGGCAAAAAGGGCTACGCTCAAGACTGAGCCCTGAGGCACTCCGTTCTCCTGGAGGAAGACGTCGGACAATACGGAACCCACACGTACCCTAAACTTTCGATCCGTTAAAAAGGAATCAATAAAAAGGGGCAGACGACCGCGTAGGCCCCACCTGTGCATAGTGCGGAGGATACCTCCTCTCCAACAGGTATCATAAGCCTTCTCCAAATCAAAGAACACGGCTACCGTTTGGCGCCTTCGCAAAAAGTTGTTCATGATGAATGTCGACAAGGTCACAAGGTGGTCAACAGCGGAGCGGCGGCGACGAAAGCCGCATTGGACATTAGTAAGTAGTCGTCGAGATTCAAGAATCCAAACTAACCGAGCATTAACCATGCGCTCCATCACCTTACAGACACAGCTTGTAAGAGAAATGGGGCGGTAACTAGAAGGAAGGTGTCTATCCTTCCCGGGTTTGGGTATAGGAACAACAACGGCGTCACGCCAACGCATGGGGACTTGACCTTCGGTCCAGACGCGATTGTAGGTACGAAGAAGGAAGCTTTTGCCCGCCGGAGAAAGGTGTGCCAGCATCTGAACGTGAATGGCATCTGGCCCCAGAGCAGAGGACCGGGACAGTGCAAGCGCACGTTCGAGTTCCCGCATAGTAAAGGGGGCATTATAAGTTTCCAGATTCAGCGAGTGGAAGGAAGGTCGCCGAGCCTCGTCTGCCTCTTCCCTGGGAAGGAAGGCAGGATGGTAATGGGCGGAGCTGGAAACCTCCGCGAAAAAGCGGCCAAAGGCGTTGGAGTCAGCCACAGGATCAACAAGGACCTCATTACCTGAGGTCAGGCCAGGTACCGAGGAGTGGGCCTTAATGCCCGACAGCCGGCGCAGGCTACCCCAAACGACGGAAGAGGGAGTAAAACTGGTAAAGGAGCTCGTGAAAGAGGCCCAACAATCTTTCTTGCTGTCTTTGATGACTCTACGGCATTGCGCTCGGAGTCGTTTGTATTCAATACAATTCGCCAACGTAGGATGGCGGCGAAAGGTGCGTAAAGCACGTCGTCGAGCACGGATAGCGTCCCTACAAGCCTCGTTCCACCAGGGGACGGAAACGCGACGTGAAGAAGAAGTAGTACGAGGAATGGAACGTTCGGCAGCATTGATAATAACAGCCGTGAGGTATTCGACCTGACTGTCACAACTGAGAAAATCGTGGTCCGGAAAGGTCGCCAGGGAGGAGTAAAGTCCCCAGTCAGCTTTCGGTATGTTCCAGCTCGAAGGACGTGGGGATGGGGTGTGGTGCAGGAGACGAACGACACAGGGGAAGTGGTCGCTCGAATAGGTGTCAGAAAGGACATACCACTCGAACCGACGGGCAAGAGTGGTAGAACAGATCGAGAGGTCCAAGTGGGAGTAGGTATGAGTAGAGTCCGAGAGGAAAGTCGGGGCGCCGGTATTGAGGCAGACAAGATTGAGATGGTTGAAGACATCCGCCAAGAGTGAGCCTCTTTGACAGGATGCAGGAGAGCCCCAAAGGGGATGATGGGCATTGAAGTCGCCAAACAATAAGAACGGCGGGGGAAGCTGAACAATCAGGTGCATCATGTCAGCCCGACTAACAGCAGATGACGGTGGAGTGTAGATGGTACAAACTGAAAAAGTAAAAGCAGAAAGAGTAATGCGGATAGCTATTGCTTGGAGTGGGGTGGTCAATGGGATGGGATGGTAATAGACATCGTCCCGAACGAGCAACATGACCCCACCATGAGCTGGGATACCGTCCACAGGGGTGAGGTCATACCGCTCCGAGGTATAGTGGGTAAAGGCAATACGGTCAGTCGGGCGCAACTTGGTTTCCTGAAGACCAAGGACGAGCGGACAGTGCAGGCGGAGGAGCAGTTGTAATTCCTCCCGATTAGATCTAATACCTCTTATGTTCCAATGAAACAACGCCATTGCTAGTCAAAAAGTTGGGGGAACGAGACGGGGGAAGAGCTGGTCACCTCGATGGCCGCGGAGGGCCAGGTTGCGAGGAAACAACGCTACAACCGACGGGAGGCGGATCCGGTTCCATCGACTCGTCGCCAGCTGCGGCCGCTGTCCCTGATTGTGTAGGAGGGGCCGCATCATTTGCCGACGAAAGGCCGGCGGAGCGCCTGGCAGCAGAGCGTCCCGGCGAAACTGAGGACGGCCGGGAGCAGCGACTCACGGATGAAGCGTCAGACGAAACGCGCCGGGGTGGAGAGGGGGATAGAGACTTCTTCTTGGAGGCCTTCTTGGAGGCCTTCTTGGAAGGCCGAGGAGGCACAGGGATGGTGGGCTGGACCCGAAGAAGGTCCTCACGCGCGGGGTCAGTTTTGGAACGCCGGACCTCGGAAGCTGGGGTCCGGAACGTTTCCCCGATGGACGCCTGAGAAGAGGATCGCTTCTCAGGTGGCGTGGGGGGAGGAGGAGGAGGAAGGGTGGCCCCTGGGGCAGAGGCGGTGGGGGCCACGGGGGAGGAGGATTTGGAAGGGAGGGATTTGGGAGGCGGAGGCAGAGCCCCCTAATGGGCGGAGGAGGCGGAGGGGGGGACAGGATAGGGGTGAGGATACCGCGAAAGGAGTGGACACAACTGAGGCAAACGAAGTGGTCAGTGACACGGGATGAAGGCGGTCATACTTCTTCCTGGCCTCAGAATAAGAGAGCCGATCCAAAGTTTTGATTTCTTGTATCTTCTTCTCCTTCTGATAGGCGGGGCAGTCTGAGGATCTAGGCGAGTGGACGCCAGGACAATTAATGCACCGAGGTGGTGGGGTGCATGTATGTTCCTCACGAAGAGGACGTCCACAATCGCCACAAAGGGGCTCAGCCTCACACCGGGACGACATGTGCCCAAAGCGCAAACACCTAAAACAGCGCATAGGAGGCGGGACGTAAGGTCGCACGTCGCACCGGTAGCACATCACCTTTACCTTCTCCGGGAGAACGTCCCCCTCGAAGGCGAGGATGAAGGCCCGGTGTCGATGCGACGGTCTTTGGGGCCGCGCTGGACTCGCCGGACGAAATGCACGCCGCGGCGCTCCAGGTTGGCCCTGAGCTCCTCATCAGATTGTAGCAGGAGGTCACGATGAAAAATAACCCCCTGCGTCCTATTTAGTGCCAGATGTGGGACAATGGATACTGGGATGTCCCCTAGGCGGTCGCACGCCTGGAGTGCAACCGACTGTGTGGCAGAGGTGGTCTTGATAAGAACGGACCCTGATCGCATCTTGCTGAGAGCCTCGATTTCCCCGAAGACGTCCTCAATGTGCTGAACAAAGAACATGGGCTTGGAGGTGGCGAACGTCCCCCCATCGGTTCGAGAACAGACCAAATAGCGGGGGAAGTACTTCGCCCCAAGCCGGCGGGCCTGTCCCTCCTCCCATGGAGTGGCCAAGGGGGAAAGGGCAGGAGAACTAGAACTAGAAACGGTACCTTTTCTTTTGAAAGACTCGGCCGCAGAGCGACCTGATACGTGTTGACGTTTCATCTGCGAAACGTCCGCCCCGATACCACCCACTCCGACCAGGGGCTCTCCCCACGGGCGCCACCCAGCCGCAGCAAGGGCCACCTGGCAGGATGACCATTGCCGGGAGTCCTGATGCCCCAAGGAGACGGACATCTACTCCTTGGCCAACGTGGGGAGGGTGCAGCTCAGGTATCGGCAGTACGATCCCTGTGTTGTCAGGGGGCTACAACCTAGAGGGTACATGACGACCCCACCACAACGGGCTGGCTACCGTGCTGGATTTCTGGTGCCATGGAAAGTCCATCATGATCTCTGGTGCAGATGGAGATGCACTATGGGCGTAACTTGGACAACCCATCAGGCGTTTAGGCCCAATTTGAGGAATAGTGGGTATGGTTACAACGCCGGTGCAATGCTGAGTGCCAAGGTCTTAGTGCACTTAGGACCAGTGGTACACCATGTAAGGCGTCCTTCCCCAAAAGACTCGTACTTCTGTAGAATTTTGAAAAATGGAGGTCAAACCCCAAGGGGGACCATCACATAGAAGGCCGAAACGGTTGAAACTCCTTTTAGTCGCCTCTTACGTCAGGCAGGAATACCTCGGGCCTATTCTTACCCCGGACCCGCAGGGGGGGGGCGGACGATAGTGGTATAATGTAGCGGAGCACCATCGTGTTGAAAGTAAATTTCATGATAGTTTTCAGCACATGTAGTAAGTTTTGGTACCATGCAATTCTGATGCATATCCAAATAGTTAACTCTTGTCACTGTTCCTTCGAAACAATATAGTCCAAGTACGCCGGATAATGATACTGCCCACCAAACACTCAGATCAGGTTGATTGTCGCTATACCAGTAAGTGCAGTTATGTCTGTTAACTTGTCCGCTTTAACTTCAAATTGGCCTCGTCAGACCACACAACTTTATTGAACAGGTTAGGATCATATTTCTGTTGTTCAAACATCAATTCACATAACTGAAAACGTCGACTTGTATTATCTTCAAGTAACACCTTTCGTAAATGTGGAATGTAAACTTTAGACTTCTGTTTGTGTAACATTCTTTGCATCGAGTACAAGTGCGTTCAATTAACGATTTAAAATTTTAGAGAACCTGTTGCTAAATTGAAAGTTACCTAATTTCATGATACCTTAGCCATGGCTAACTAAAGGGATAAAAATATCTTGTAAACAGAAAAGGGAAATGTATCTCATAGCTAGAAGGAGTAATGACCCAGAAACAGTGAAATATAATAAAATCTACTGCACTGTATCAAGAAAAGTTATTAAAAAGTCCAGAAGTATGGCCACTACGTCTGGGATAAGCGCATCTGATAATAAAATTAAAACAATTTGCAAAATTATTAAAACGGGAACAGGGCAACCGAACGCACAGGAGAACTGAATTTCTATCAAACTTAATGAGAAGTTTGTTAACAAAAAGTCAGAAGTACAAAAAATTTTTAATCAACACCTTTCAAGTATCGTAGAGAAAATAGGATCCAGCTACTCATTAGAAAATACAAGGCAGTAATATGGAAAAAGCAATACCTATGCAATTTGATAAAACTGGAATTCAACCCACCTCGCTTCTGAAATTAGGAAAATAATAAATTCACTCAAAAGGAAAAGCTTGCATGGAATTGATGGCTTTTGCAACAGAGTACTAAAAGCTTGTTCCCAACAGATAAGTAGGATTCTTAGCCACACATGTAGCAGCTCAATGAAACAGGACATTTTTCCAGATAGACTAAAATATGCTATTGTCAAACCATTGCATAAAAAAGGGGATAGGTCTATAGCTAAGGACTACCACCCGATCTCACTTCTGACAGCTTTATCCAAAATTCTGGGGGAAAAAGTCATGTCTTCAATAGTAGCATCACATATTTGTTAAGAATGAAGTACTAACAAAATGTCAATTTTAGTTTTCAGAAAGGCTTTTAAGCAGAAAATGATATATACGGTTTCATTGTTCAAATATTAAATGCTTTGAATAACCGAACATCCCCACTGGGATATTTTGTGATCTCCCAAAGGCTTTTGACTCTGAATTATGAAATCCTTTTATATAAACTCTTGTATTGTGGTATGAGTGGGGCAGTGCAGAAATGGTTTAATTCATATTTAACTGGAATGATGCAGAAGGTTGAAATTAACAGTACAGATAGCTTGCAAAAATTAGCAGAGTCCTCTAAGTGGGGGGTTTCAAAACTGGTGTCCCACAGGGCTCAGTCTTGTGTCCCTCATCGTTCTTAATATTTATTTATGACTTGCCACTCTATACACATGAAAATGCGAAGCTAGTTCATTCTGCCAATAATAGAAGCATAATAATCACAGCCAACAAACCAGAATCAGCTGAGGAAATTGTAAATAATTTATTTCAGAAAATTATTAAGTAGTTCTATGCGCATGGACTCTCGCTAAATTTCGAGAAAACACAGTATATACAATTCTGTACAGTAAATGTCGCAACACCATTGATAAATATAGACTTTGAACAGAAGTTTGTTGCTAAGGCAGAATACTCAAAATTTCTGAGTGTGTGCACGGATGAAAAATTGAATTGGAAGAAACACGTTGAATATCTGCTAAAATGATTACGCTCAGCTACTTATGCTATTAGGGTTATTGCAAATTTTGGTGATAAACATATCAGTAAATTAGCCTACTATACCTACTTCATTCACTGCTTTCATATGGCATCATATTTTGGGCTAATTCATCATTAAGAGAAAAAGTATTCATTGCACAGAAGTATGTAAACAGAATAATAGCTGGAGCCCACCCAAGATCACCTTGCACACGTTTATTTAAGGAACTCGGTATATTCACAGTACCTTTGCAATACATCTATTTCCCTATGAAATTTGTTATTAGAAACCCGTCCGAATTCAAAAATTATAGCGAAGTGCATAGTTACAACACTAGAAGAAAGGATGATCTTCAATATTCTGGGTTAAATCTGACTTCGCGCAGAAAGGCGTGTATAACGCTGCCACAAAAATCTTTATGTGAAGTAGTAACTGTAAAAGAAATTAATTACAGTGCGTAAAGAAAACTTACATTAAACTCACATATTTCACATCATTACAAAATGTCGTATTCTTGATCTATGGAACAAGTATCAATTTAATGTAATGTCACTGACCTTCCCTATGCATCCAGCTTAGTTGCTAATCGTCTGGTTGATTTTTACGGACAATGGGTCAGAGCTAAACATACTAATTAATTTTCCTCAGTTGTGACGGTTGTTCGTGCATGCATAACAAATCCATGTTCTTCATATCTATCTCGTATGGCGTACACTGTTTGACTAGACGATGGTTATGATCTGCAGTGTCTTCCCCATTTATTAACAACTGCAGTAGCACCAATTTTTTATAACGTGCTTTTAATTCGAAAATACTTCCTTCTTTCGTTAACATCAAGACAACTCGGAAACCTACAGCCGTAAGCTCGTTCACGCTTTCAACAATTCACTAGTTTAATTATTGTGTCTGTTTTGTTTGACACCGCAGTGTATGCCAACTTGACAAGGCGTAATTATCACTATATATATATATATATATATATGTGTGTGTGTGTGTGTGTGTGTGTGTGTGTGTGTGTGTGTGTGTGTGTGTGTAAACAGGTATTTGTATACATTGCATCACTTTTCCTTTTACACCATCCATCATCTCAACTACAGCTTCTCGGAGGCCATCTGATCAGGAGATTCGGCCATTTTCCCGTCAGCTTTACATTATAACAGAAGACTGTGTTCTCAACTTCCATACAAACTCACGATTAGCCTTGCACTCCTGTACGCTCCAGTAAGAGGGAATGAGTCAACGAGTTGGTTTGACCGCAGTACCACCGTCCTCAGACCCGTCATACTTGTCATAAGCGCAGAACCACAGTGGAGAGGGGTATAGCACTCACCTAAGACCGACGTCTTGATTTCTAACGTATGCAACCCTCAACACTGGACTCGAACCCACTCCGCATGCATGTCAAAAGTTGAAACAGAATGTAGGCTTGTCAGCTACAATCTGAATTACCGTAACTGCCCCACTACCATGGTAAGAATTACACAGCTAATCTTTGACACTAGAGCTTCACTGCTCAAGTTGTGTGTGTACACAGGGCTCTTTCCCCATTTTTATCAAAAACAAAACCAACCAATCGAACAACCAACCAACCAGTATGAATATGAGCAACTACACCTCCAATATGCTTACACAGTGACGTATCTGTGTAGGCCTTATCCTGTTTTGTATCCACTGAACTATGTTGCATGCATCAACAACAACACAGAGCAATGATTCCGAATATTTGACAAGGTCAATTATTTGCTGGAAAGTCTCATATGCTTAGTATCCCATGAGAATAACATCATTTAGTATCAGCCAATCTGAATATGCCTGACACAGGCAGAATGCGTCATTAGTGAATAAATAATACTTACAGCCCTGTAACGAAGACTGTTTGATCCTTTATCGTGAATCACTGGTTGCTGCATCATCCCGGCTATAAGAGTTGGAAACATTTCTATATTTTATTTCTTTTGTACTGCCAGACAAGATTTTCACTTTAAAGTTGAAGACAGTATATTTGGTAAGCTTCATTCTGTGTTTGCATTTATTATTACGAATACAGTGTGAAAATTCACGGGCGTTAGCCACGAAAGACTTTTTGTTTACAAACCGTTCCAGGGCCACAGGAGTTTGGGAGGCGCTGCAACTATCTACTACAGAGCCCAGTGGTTACCAGCTCTTTACAAAAATCGCCTCTCAGCTCATTTCGCCTATCAACAGACAGTTTTATGAGGATCATTCAATAAATAATGCCCCACATATTTATTCTTTTCGAAATGCGTCCAACATTGAGAAACCTGAAGTGGCCCAAACAGATGGAAATCCGAGGATGCACGGTCTGCACTATAGGGCGGATGAGGCAAAGGTCTCCAACCCAATTTGGCAAAGTGTGCTCCAGTTCTGAGACTCTTGAGTGAGTATGCACTAGTATGTTGAAGCAAGATTTCTTTTTGTATTCTTGTCAGGCCGAACACATCGGAAAAGAATCTTAAGTTTGTTCAGATTCTTCACATATACTTCTGAATTGATGGTTGACACTTTTGGCAACACATCCATGAGAACGACACCATCCCTGTCCCAAGAGACAGTCATCATGACTGTCGTACAGGGAGCTGCATTGAATTTCTTCATTCTTGGTGACTGCAGGTCATGCCACTCCAATGCCTGCCTTTTTGTTTCCAGCTGAAAATGATGCACCCAGGTTTCGTCACGTGTTACGATTCGTGACAGGGAGGTCTCCACTGCTTCATACTGCTCCAACAGTTCATATGATATGGTTTTTCTCTGAATGTTGTCGCCTGTTGTGAGCATTCATGGAACCCATCTTGTGCACACGTTTGGTTATCCAACAGTTTCAATCATTACACTCTCCCTTCCAATGTTCGCCGATTCTAGTGAAGTATTTGTGGAGTACTGATGGCACCGGTTTGCAAGATCAGTGGCATCCGCACGATTCACCCTGTCGGCAGCAGTGACTCTGACACGACGTCTCGAACGTGGTCTATCATGGAGCTCAGTTTATGCACTTCCTGACGCTTTAACACTATTTCCCTATCGCCCAACAGTTGTGTCAGTTGTATCACTACCATAAATCGCAGTCAAATTTTTATGGATGTTCACCAAGGTTTCATTTTCCGCAATCTACAATTCAATTATAGCACGCTGTTCACAACGTGAGCATTGCGTATATGACGTTTGGATATTTCACTAAGGCACTGCTATTTGTCGAAATTGTTCGAAACATGTTGCTTAAACATGAAGTTTAAAGCCTCTAAAGGGACTATTCCTATATAATATGTAATACGTTTAAAAAAAAATATTGGGGCATCATTCATTGAACAACCCTCGTATGGCATGATAAAGCGATTGGCTGGTTCGTAGCTGGAACGGTCTCTGATGCAATTTATATAATAAATTAAGTTCGTTATGTATTAACTGTAGTCTAAGGAGAATTATTTGTCACAGTGTTTGCTATCGACAGCGAACGCCTCTACTCAGTGCAGATCTACTGCTCACGGTAGACCAGTTGGGATTAACTATTATCTATCTCCTCGTTACGCAATGCCCAAGATTCCTTTCATACAAGAACTGGAAGAAAGTAGTAAAAAAAAAGAATTAATATCGTACGATGATTTCTAGTTCTGATTCCATCGTGCGAAAGCTTCGGATGTTACCAAGCCTCTAAAGCTCACAAGTAAAACATAGCAACTGTTCATCGTAATGAAAAAATACGGCGCCAAAGACGCTTGCCGCTTCCATAGCTAATTAAGAGCATTACCAGCAGTATCGGTACAGTTAATTAACAGACAGAAAAAAATGTTAACCATAAATCACTTATAATGAGACATGAAGCAGAAGGCTGGTGCAGAACGAAACAGTCTACAGGCGAAGCGGCCAACAAATGAAATAAAATGAACGGCCCATGATAGTGTTTATAAATGATAGGTCCATGATAGAGTTTAAAGCAGAAAAAGTTACGTTGTTCGAGAGTCATGGGTCACAGTAAAACTAAACTCTAATAACGCGAAAGGGTCAGTATCAATGACGTTCACTCCCCTTAACCCTGACTAACTTTCATCAAAGAGCATTGCATATATCCAGGGTCACAAAATCTTCAAGCAAGTTCTAGTGACA
Source organism: Schistocerca piceifrons (assembly GCF_021461385.2). Taxonomy (NCBI): domain Eukaryota; kingdom Metazoa; phylum Arthropoda; class Insecta; order Orthoptera; family Acrididae; genus Schistocerca; species Schistocerca piceifrons. The sequence continues at coordinate 617,090,020 of NC_060149.1, forward strand.
GTGCGATGCTAACCGACTATTTCATCCTCACCTTGAGGCGTCACGAGATCGCAGAACTGGAGGACCGTGTTGTTAGCACATTTCTCTACCGGTCTTTAATGTCGGCTCTCTTGTTTCAACAGTAAGTGTTGCAATCAGGCATTCCCTGGTGAAGCATTGAAGCGGCGTTCCAAAATAAGTTGTACTATATATACGGTGATAATTATTGAACTATATGAAAAAACGTATATTAGTTACTAACTACAGCGTGCACACACTTTATTCAACATTTACACGTCACTACAGATATTCAGGTTTAGGGTATGACACGTTCGATATGCCTGCCATCACTGGCGATGATGTGGCGTATACGAATAGCGAAATTCTGCATGAACCGCGGAAGTGTCGAAACATCGATGCTGTCGATGGCCTCCTGCATGGCTGTTTTTAGCTCAGCAATGATTTTTGGGTTATTGCCGTACACCTTGTCTTTAATTTAGCCCCCCAGAAAGAAGTCGCATGTGTTCAGATCCAGAGAATATGGCGGCCCACCGCGGCCCATGCCAGTGGCCTATGGGTATCCCAGAGCCAGAATGCGGTCCCCGAAAGTGCTCCTCCAGGACATCAAAAATTCTCCTATCTCGATGTGGTCGAGTTCCGTCTTGCAAGAACCGCATATTGCCGAAGTCAGGGTCCCTTTGGATAATGGGGATGAAACCATCTTCGAAAACCTTCACGTACGGTTCGGTAGTCCGCGTGCCATCAAGGAATATCGCACCGATTATTCCGTGACTGGACACTGCACACCACAGAGTCACCCGTTGAGGGTGACGAGACTTCTCGATCGCGAAATGCGGATTCTCAGTCCCCCAAATGCGCCAATTTTGCTTACTGACGAACCCATCCAAATGAATGTAGGCTTCGGGCTTCGTCGGTATACCAAACCATACTAATTCCCATCATGCCCCGCAGCCAACCGTTCATTTTGAACGTCCTAACGCAAACCGTTTTATTTCATAAAGTTCAATAATTGTCACACTGTATTTACGCAGGTATGAATAATAAAATCTCGTTTGCATAACGGGGTAGTTAATAGGTAGATAAAATGACAGCATTCGCCCTAGAGGAGACAGTCCGCAAACAGAAAAAAAAGAAAGAGAAAGAGAGAGAGAGAGAGAGAGAGAGAGAGAGAGAGAGAGAGAGAGTGTACGGGAGGAAAGAGAGATTTAGTGTTCCAAGGTCTACCGTGATCAAGTCCCATATTTTTCATTTCATTTCGTGTGCAAAGTATGTAGGATGGAAACCAAATCGTTCGTTTTCTTTTCCAGAAATGGACCATAACTGGCTGCCACATCGGTATCAGCAAAATCACATACGGCACATATAAAGAAGTTTATGTTATCACATTAAATTGAACTAACACGATAGCTCTGTTTCATCACACACATGAGTATGTGCTTGTCTGGCACATGCTAACTATAAATGACCGAACTACTTCAATGTAGCGATACCGACGAATATAATAATGATATGGGGTAACGCAGCACCCGAGTGTCACAAAACAATACTTACTCCAAAACACATTATCGGGACTTATTTAAAGTATTACCTGCACTTTCTCTCAAGGACAGGATAGGTAAAATGTCCAATAAAATACGAATGGTATTACAGATGCGCTTTACTCGGAGAGTGGTTTGTTAATTGTAGCAATTTATATTAGGGTAAACTGTAATTTCACTTTTATTTCTTTAGCATAAAGTCAACAGAACTATAAATACTACAAATCTTACACAAGTAAAGACGAAAATCGTTGCTCTGGGTCCCTGTCGTATGCTTATACCAACGATCCATTCCATTACTACTTTGAAGTTCCTGGAACACTTTTAAACAAAAACTAGTAATTGTGAGAGCGGTTGACAGTCGACATACATTCATAGTGATCCTCTGCTATGTTCTCACATTAATATGTAACGGACAGTCAAATGAAAAAGAGACAGATGGAAAAAAAGGAAGTAAACTGTTTATTATTTCAAAAGCAATCGCCATAACTGTTTGTTCATTTATCCCACTGTGAGAGAAGACGATCAATGCCTTCATGAAAAAATGTTTGCGGTTGCTGTACACAGGCGTGCACCTCTTCGTGTGAAGAAAACTTACGATCACCAAAGTCTTTCTTCATGACCTCCAAAAACATGGAAATCACATGGAGAGAGATCAGGACTGTATGGAGGATGTGTAAGGCCTTCCCAGCGAAACTTCTATTGTGTAGTCGAAACAACAGGCACGCCAGCTGCAGGAAAGGCATGACGACTTTCTTTTATCGCAATTGCACGCTGCTCGTTGGCTTTCTGCAACACAGCGCCACAATTCACGTACAGCGGTACATGGACACCTTGCAAACACCGAAGCGCGTCCTGAAGTCCAAACGCCCAGGAATCATTCTATTGCAACATAATGCCCACCCTCTTGTTACCAAGGTTACTTCTAAGACGCTGCTGAAGTTTCACTGGGAAACCTTTACACGTCCTCCATACAGCCCCGATCCCTTCCCATGCGATTTCCATATTTTTGGAGCCCTGAAGGAAGACATTCGTGGCCGTTTCTTGCTTTGTACAAAGAGGTGCACGCCTGGGTACAATCATCCGAAGGCAACAGCGAACATTTTGCCATAAAGGAACGGACCGCCTTGTCTGACAGCGGAATAAATTTACGTTAGTAATATTTATAACGACTACTTTTGAAATAATACACAGTTTACTTACTTTTTTCCCATCTGCCTCGTTTTCAGTTAACTGTCCCTTATATGTAGCAGATTAGCAGATTAAATATCTTCTCCACCTTTGCGTTCTGAGAACATTTGCTTCTTGTCTGCTTCCCTCGGGGAACACGTGTTGCTGGAATTAACACGACTCAACATTATCAGACAGTTCTTCAGACTGCTTATCAGATGTGATTCATTCTTTACTAACACATTACGTGATAATCTTACGACGAGAGAGAAGTGTCATACACACTCTTATCAAACGAAGGTCTCGTAAATGGATCACCTAATCGGCACAGGAGATACGGAGGGGAAATGCCAATGCCTTAATTTTCTCTTTCTGTGTGCAAAGGAGAGCTAATAGTGGCCATGGCACAAGTTCGGTATTTTTGCAGGATGTAATGCGGAAGGTGGTAATCGTTTCGATCAAAGGCAAGTTTTTAATGTGCTTGCTTCTGACAAGAAAGGAATACATTTTTTAACGGTTTGCCCTGGAATAATTTACACTCTAAGGAAACAAAAATAAAAAAACAAGCACCACGAAGGAATTGTCCGAATGCGATAGAAATCGGTGGATGTGATGTACATGTGCAGACAAACAAATGACTTAAATTTCAGACAAAAAATTGGATGATTTATCCAAGAGAAAGAGGTTCACAAATTGAGCAAGTCGATAATGTGTTGGTCCACCTCTGGGCCTCATGCAGGCAGTCATTCGGCTTGGCAATGATTGATAGAGTTATCGAACGACCTTCTGAGTATTATCATCCCCAATTCTGCCCAACTGGCGCGTTAGAGCGTTAAAATTCCGAGCTGAATGGAGGGTCCTGTCCAAAATGCTCAAAACATTCTCAATTGGGGAGAGATCCGGCGACCTTGCAGGCCAAGGTAGGGTTTGGCAAACTCGAAGACAAGCAGTAGAAACTCGTCGGGAGTGGGCAGGCATTAACGCTGAAATGTTAGTCCACGTTGGTTAGGTTAGGTTGACGACAAAACATCGTCTATATAGCGCTGTGCTGTAACGGTGCCACGAATGACAACTAAAGGAGTTCTGCTATGAAATGAAATGGCACCTCAGACCATCAATCCTCGTTGTGTCGTATGGCGGACGACAGTCAGGCTGGTATCCCATCGCTGCCAGGAGCGTCTCCAGCCACATCTTCGCTTGTCATCGGGGCTCAGTTCGATGTGACACTGATACCTGAAGACAATCCTACACCAATCAATGAGATTCCAGGCCGAGGAGTATATCCCCAGAGCCAAGACTAAATGGTTACTTTAACGTACACAAAACGCTTACTTTATATATAAATTTATTTTTTAGGTAGGTTCAACAGTAATGCTCCGATGTCGTCCATATTCAAATGCTGTGGCACAGATTTCAAACAATCTAATAATAACAATACAAAATGCTTGCCAGAGGCGTCTGCTTCAGGCTTTGATGAATTCTCGCCCCCTTGCGTTTGTGCAAGTACCTGAAACAATTTCTCCTCCTCCTGTTATCCTTTGTCTCTTACGAGAATTGGAGGCAGCTCCATCCTGAACATCAGAATCATTTGCCTCATCAGTATGAACAACAGCTTCTTCCATCTCCGTTTGTTTAGTGGCAATTAGAGGTGATAAGAAACGAAGCATGTCAAAATTTAGATTTTTTTATTCTACAGGAGAACCACTTTTTGAGGCCTCCTTTATCCCTTACCCCTCCTCTGGGTGGCACTTTCCAATGTAAGATACGCATACATTTTCGATCGCAGATTTACAAACTCCACAATAAGCAATACATTCGCCTCGTCTTTCGTAAGGCCAATAACCTTCTTGTTTTCTGTGTAACAATACCATAAGGATTAATCAGCCATGTATGAGGACGTGTCAAATTCATTACAGTGGTACGTGTGTACTTCATATGCATCGCAGTTCTTCACCCAATAGATAAAGCTATCTGTATCCATATAGAGTAACTTAGGATCAGCAAAAATGCTTTTTCGCAAACCTGTAATGAAAGCGGCACATGTGGAATTTGGACAGCTCTAGTATGCACATTCCCACGTACGAGATAGGTTTCGTGACTTTACTGCAACCTTTGGCATCTTCACAGCAACGAAGTTCTCATTAAATATTGTGACCCATTTACAATTTGGTCTGGCGATGCATTTTCTCACGTCCCAACGGCCATCCCACTCGGTTCTAATCAAAATTTCACGTTCCTTCAAATGCTCCGTTGTTTTACCGAACACTGAATTAATCATTAATTTAGAGATATCTATCTCAAAGCCACATGTTGCAGGAGCCCTCAGTTTCGTATTCAAATCAATATACTCCTTCAACGAAGGGGATTGCTTGAAGGAGACACCCGGTGAGTCTAACCAGCTTCATCCCCAATCCGAGACAGTGCTGGAGATTAGAACAGTGAATAATGTATCTCCGCTTAGTAAGCAGCGTTATCAGTTTTGGGATGGAGCCTCGTCGCGTAACTAGTTGCTCAGGACGCAGGGGAAAATCGGAGTGCGCACACTGCAAACTAATAGGGTGTGTGATTTCTGCTTTCACCACATACCCCGCATCAGGATTATCCGACATACCCTCGATTTTTCCACCTAATCCCTTGGATTCGGGTCTGGCACCCATTGAAACTCCCCAATCGGCAGTCATTGCTGCATGGCATACCTGTGTAAGTTATTTATATTGAAGAACATGACATAACTCGAATCAAGGGATGCAATGACCCTGTCACCCATTCGTGGGTTATTTGCCTTGGCGTGCCTATGGAAACACTGCCAAAGTCCCCCACGGATTTCTTGCTCTAAGGAAAGAAGCATGGCAGTATCAGTCGATGCTGCACTTCGTTTTATTAAGCATTGCGTCCCAAGACAACCCAGGTGCCGTGTAACAAAAGGCAGGATCCAGAGAATATGTGGTCATGCATAGACTCCAGAATTTCTCGAAAACATCTGCAAGCAAGTGCACATCTGTGTCCACGTAAAGCCGTCCGCACTCTCCTAAAGTAGAGATGTTGAATTCCCGCCAGACATCCACAGCGTGCTCATACTCTGCATCCGTTACGGCATCGCCTGTAATGTTGCTGGAGAATGCAGTTACGTCAGGAAGCCTGGTTTCGTTGAGTTTTTCAGTACTATTCAGATACTTGTATGAAAAAAAAAAACCTGCTAGTCACAAGCTGAAACTTTTCTTCGTCGGGAAATGCAGTTCGAGTAATGTGCATATCCTTCCGAAGCGGAGTTTCAACGAGTTTCTGGAGTGTTGCCTGCATAAAACAGAGTGAGTCGAGGAAGTGGAGCGTAACTCTTGGTGTCATTCGTTTGGAAAATGAAATATATTTCTCAACGCTTTGAGGCAGGACAATGATATGACTCTTCTCCATACCGAAATCAGCCTAGTGCTCAACAAGAAAGTGAGCGTCATACCCGCTTAAATTATAGAAGAAAACGTATTTGTGCCTGGGTAGCTGATACATCAAATTTCACGTATTATCAGATGCGCCACGGAACTTCCCCACAAGATGACAGTGGTCCCTACGAGGAGTTTACACTTTTCTATCTAACGACAGCCCACAAACATGGCAGCCAACTGCATTATTGCACACACAAATCTTCATTCTCTTTCGGATTTGGTCATGAGAATGTTGTTGCTGTAAAGCTTATCAAACTCCCATGAAAGTTTTACAAGCTCAGTGAGAAGCCAAACCGCAGGATTATCCCCAACATAAAATTCGTAGCAATTAAGGACAATACAATTTGGTACGCTGCCACATATGGTACGTGTTTTTCTGTGAAGGTTGTATGGGAGCCTGTGGGGTCACCTTCACGGTGGGACACAGGAGCGAAGAGGCGTTCAAAGTTGGCAGACTCCATGAACGGGCATCACTAGCTTATCGAAAAATAATTCAGACGCCTTAAGCAAATATGCTTTACACGTATACTTTTTGACAATTGAAAGGAAATAAGTCAAGACATGGCTCTGATCTATACATAACGATAACACTCTTCTTCCTCATTTTTCTCTTCGGAGAATAGCAGTATGTTTACATGCAGCTTACGTTCACCTGTAAATTTTGAGAAACAGAGGAGTCCAACATGCTCATTCTGCCCTTTCGACTTGCGTTTCGCCAGGCCATAAACATGAACAATATATCAGTATTCGGAGACTGAAATTTAGATATATCCTGGAGTTTAACGGGGAACTCGATACTATCAAAGTTATACCCTCTGTGAATAGTATCTTTACGCAAGTCATATTTACCTGTACGCTCTGCATCTTTCTTGTAATTTCTCTCACAGATCAGGACCGACCATGCAAAACAAGCATGATCCTCTTTACATTCGACATTAACACATGCCTTCTTATTTGCTATATCTTTAGGTTGTTCGACGTAGCTAGAGACCTTCCATTAGTTGTAGGGCAAAGCGAGAACCAGCGTACTTTTGATATCAAATTGGTATGAAATTAATTACCCCATCCTCTGATGACGACATGGGTTTTCCGCAGCCGGCACGTGGGTCCCTTCTCCGTCCCCCACTCCTTGTAAATGGTAGGAAACTGAAATTTTGGCGGAAATATCAAAATTCAAATGGCTCTGAGCACGATGGGACTTCAGTCCCCTAGAACTTAGAACTACTTAAACGTAACTAACCTAAGGACATCGCACAACACCCAGTCATCACTGCGGAAATATCAAATGATGCGTGTTCACCTCGAGGTTCAGAGACCAGTTGACCAGGAAAGAGGACTGAGTCTGTGCTAGGCTGTCTGACAGGATAGACGCAGTGCAGATTATTGTTTATTTAAACAATTTGAGTCGCCATTGATCTAGGCTGTCTGACAGGATAGACGCAGTGCAGATTATTGTTTATTTAAACAATTTGAGTCGCCATTGATCAAGCACTAGACAGTAGCTCTATCCTGTTTCGCCAATAACTGCGGGATGTAGAGAGGATACTTTTGCTATTAGTCTAATACTAGATAGTTCCTCCAGCCAGTCTAGCCAATACTCCTAGATCGGTAGGATGGTAGTTAATAATGATAAGGCAGCAATCTATCACTTAAGTACAGGGGAGTAGCCTCCTGCCGATCTCCAAGTGAATAGCTGCTGCTGGGAGAAACATAATGATGGGTAATAATAATAGAACAGCGACTCACTGTCCCACTGTGGCTGTAATGCCCTGCCTTTATACATAGGACTTCTGTAGCAGCATCATTTGGGAATGAAGCACACTTATAACTATTTACGAATTGCAAGGCGCATCCTACCCCAACAGAAACATGGGAAATATATCATAAGGTGTTTTTTTTTAATATGTAGTGCTCGATATCTTACCAGAACACGATCTCTCAAGACGATAAATAGAACTGACCAGTCACCTTCAGCTTAGTCCACTGTCATCTACCGGGTGTATTGCGTCCTGAAAATTCGGCCTGCCGGAACAGCTGTGAGCAACACCGGCCGTAAGCCTCGATTTCCGGTCGCCCAACATCCTCGTGACCACTCCAGCCGCTGACCGTGGCACTGCAGCTCCACTCCTGACAGACACCTCAGTTTAAAAAATGCGAAACGGGGATGTTTTGTCAATACACCTCGAATTTCTCACGCGAAATGTAGATTCCTCTCTTTTACAAGTGTTATTTTCGAAGACAGAAGAAATGCTTCCACACGTGTTCCCACATCACTAAAATATCGTTGCTTGTTGTGAAAATCCTGTACAACTCTATGGCATTGGCTATATTTTCTCTAAGTATCCTCTCATCACATAGAAAAATCTGCCCTTATCTGCTTAGTATCTGCTATGTCCTGCATTACAGGAGCAGAATATTAAACTCATTTTCGGCTCATGATTGAGTGCTAAGACCATGCTCTACCTGTGTACCGGATGCTTCCTCACTTTCGAACTCTCTTAATGTAAACAAATGTCTCATCACATATGAAGTATCTCAAGGTAACAGTACAGGGAAGTCTTAAGTATCAGGTTTGTACTATGTATCACTTTATATAAATTCGATAATGCAGCCAATTTTATTACGATAATCATCTCTACCTATTATGATGGGAGATTGAAATCCATTATGAATCATACCTGTGGTTCTAGGCGCTTCAGTCTGGAACCGCGCGACCGTTACGTCGCAGGTTCGAGTCCTGCCTCGGGCATGGATGTGTGTGATGTTCTTAGGTTAGTAAGATTGAAGTAGTTCTAAGTTCTAGGGGACTGATGACCTCAGATGTTAAGTCCCACAGTGTTCAGAGGCATTTGAACCATTTTTATGGTACTCTCGCCCTCGCTCCCCCCAAACTGACAGCCTAATTAATTCAATTGATCGGAGTCCTTTTGCATGCTGAGTAATTTTTCCTGCAGACGGATTATACTCGCTAGATAACCGTTACAGACGTTTCTGTGACTTCTCCAGAGGATTCCCAAATGCTAGGTAGTCATTTCCTCTGATACCAAAATGAGTGGTAACCATTGTCAAATACCTGAAGACATCCAACACTATTTGTCTTGTCACGTTGGTGGAAGTAATTCACTTAGAATTCTGGTACACTGCCCCCGAACTAATCCTGCTGAGACCTGTATGTCTATGGGGAGCAGTACGGCGTTACACACTCTTCTCCACCCCGACGACGCCTCTGTCACTCGATCGCATGCGAATAGTTACCACTGCCGCCACCAGGTCGTGACTCTCCGCCCACACGTCAGGGCTGTACCTCTCCAAGCAGACAACCCACCACCCGCCGTGCCAAACAGCTGTTAATGATTTCACACTCGCAAAAGTTGTCCTATCGTTACTAGGAGGACTGGGCGCATAAATGTCGCTGGGGTAAATGCCAGGAAGTTGAACATTATGCTTTGCTTCATCCTCCTGCAAACAGAAACGTTCTGAGATGTGTTTTCGAAATATCCCGGAAAAGGCTGAAGTAGTGAGCAGTAATAAAATACCTGTCTACTGACTGCCACACCCCAAACGTGTGCTAGTCTGCTGAGCTAGGTTTTGACATGTAGACAGTCTTTTCTCCGTAGCTCTACTTGTGAGTGGAATAGGGAAGGAAATGGCTAGTAGTGGTAAAGGTACCCTCCGCCACGCACCATATGGCGGCTTGCGATGTATGCATATCGGTGTAGATGTAACTTTAGTCTGCCTACGAACATGTCTCACTGTCCATTTATGGGCACACAAATCTCACGCAAGAATGTCGCCTCTTACTTATTGAGAAAACAAAAGACAGAACTTCTGCTGATTGTACGTAGAAGTGGTGTCAGTCCATCATTATATGGTAATCAACAGCATACCAGTGGACGGATGAGATGAAAAAGACTCTGCCGATATGGGACGATGTACTGCAATATGCATCACAGTTGATAGTGTAATCAATCTTAGCAATTTTTTCCGTAATTTCAACGTCAACCAATGACACGACAGCATGCTTCCCAATTTCTGCATCACTGATAAACCACCCCTAGATACATGATCGTAGTACATTTAATCACGGTTAATTCTAGAACATATACACAAAAGTATGCCAGACAGAACCCTATCCGATGCAGTTAGGTTATCTTCATATTTCTAGCACTTCGATTGTAGTGCATACTTTAGGATTGCCCATCTTTCTGTATGTGGATGGGAGTCGAGGAGCATTCTTAGGATCTTGTCACATTGTTTTTGACCAACCCTCCCTAAAACACTGTTGCCGACTTAATTTGCAGCTGACCAAACATAGAAGGGTACCATACCCATTACATTCCACGTCTCATGAAGGTACAGAGCAAGTCGAGTCCATAACTACTGCTCAGCGAAGACTGTTCCGCACCATTCTCTCTCACGGCATCCATCCAAGTGCACAAGATCTCTCCAGATGCAAGCAGGTCGAGGAGGTTAGCACCCCTTATCAGTGTATAGTAGAGATGAGTGTATTGTGTTGATGTCACAGACAGGTAAGAAGAAATGTGTGGTTTACGCACGATGGAGCTCCACAAGGATGGAGTGTGAAGCATTTTACGCAAATCAACTGCACTATCAATTCTGAAGTATTTCTTTTTTTGTGTGTGTGTGTCTGGGGTGAGTACCAAGAAGGTATTGGCAAGAGAAATGATCGCAGAACATAAAAACGCGCACTTCTAAGGCTACACTGTTCTGCATTTAAACACGCTATAATATTAAAGCTATGTGGTTTCCAAAATATTAATGATGCGGAGTGCAACGATCTTGATATTCTAATGCAGGGCATGTATGTCCAACATCTGACATAGATTCAACCTGCAAGTTTTCTATCCCACTCACTATGGTGACGAACTTTAAGATGATGAAACCGACTGTGTCACAAGCAGATGGAACATGCTGTAATGCATCGCCATGGGCATTGTTTATATGCCGATTTGGATCCAAAATTTAATTTTGTACTTATTGCTACAGTGTGAGCGGCTTTTTTTTTTTTTGTTAATATTTATCTATGTGCTTCTACCAAGAAGGACAGCTGGTAACACATCGCTCACCTACAGAATATTCATGTATATACACCATAGTATATAAACTTTGCCAGCATTTAGCATGTGCTGTAAAACTTTTGTTTGTTACAAAGATGTTAATACGAAGATATAACACAGGCCTACTTTGCTCAGATATACTTATATATAATATTTGTTATTCTTTGCATAAATGAGGGTCGATATATGGGCAAATACTTTAATCAAATCTGGCGTTAACGTGAATGCCCAGCTTTTTATAAGACCATGAACTTTATATTTAAAAAACAACAAGCACAAAACTTCAAATGAACTGCTGACTTATTTCTGTTCTTACATTAACATGATCTGGAATATTAGTGAAGGCAGATTGTGTTTATTTCAGCTGAAGGTAATATGTAGAAAACTATTGATTTATTTGAACAGAAGTAAGTCAGCAGTTCATTTGAAGTTTTGCTCTTCTTGTTTTTCAGTATATAGTTCATGGTCATATAAAGAGCAGCAGTTCATTGCAAATACCGTACATTATTTTATTCCTGGGCATTCCAGTTAATGCCAGTTTTGATTAAAGTATTTGCCCGTACATCAGCTGTAATATATGTAAACAAAACAAATAATACTTCTGAACGAAGTATCCTGTATCTTCGTAAGAAGACCTTTGTAACAAGCAACAGCTGGACAGCACATGCTAAATGCTGGTAGAGTTTCGCTACTATGGTGTATATACGTATATATTCTGTTCGAGTGAGTGATGTGCTACGAACTGTCCTTCACAACGGAAGCGGGTAGATGGATATATTAATAACAAAGCCGCCTAAATTGTCGCAGTAAGCACAAAATTAAATTTTGGATCCAATCCGGCATATAAACGATACTCATGGCGATGCATTCAAAAAATGTTCAAATGTGTGTGAATTCCTAAGGGACCAAACTGCTGAGGTCATCGGTCCCTAGACTTACACACTACTTTAACTTATGCTAAGAACACACACACACACACACACACACACACACACACACACACAATGACCGAGGGAGGACTCTAACCTCCAGCGGGAGGGACCGCGTAATGCGTGACATGGCGCCTCTAACTGTGCGACCACTCCGCGCGACATGGCGATGCATTAAAGCATGTTCCATTTGCTTGTGACATAGCCAGCATTCAGCATTGCGCTTTGAATTAGCTATGTAACCTCCTGTGCACCATCTGAAGATGAGCCTGAAAAGATTCGAAAACCTGTCCGTGGAATAAATAACTATTCCAAAAAAGTGACTGGTTGCAGCTTTCTGTACTTATACTACATAAACAGTCGCGAGTTCTTAAACATCCGTAATGGGTAAGCTTAATAAATAGATCGTTTTCTTGGGGAGTTCAGTAACTTTGCTTTCACGGAACTATGGTCGGTAACATCATCAATGCTAACGCACATTGAAGACATCGATAGTGACTTGGTGCTGGTAGATTTACAATCAGAGTCTGTTTGGATTTTCTCATAAATTTCGAGATAGTGGCTCGTGTGGCAGTTAATGTGCGGCAGCAGCTGCGTGAGGCGAGTCGAGGTGACTTCTTCTATCTGCCTGGGTTAGCCCGACAGCTGCAACACTTCGCAGCGGCAAAAGCAAACTATCGCACGCTGCTTCACTCTATTACTGGCTTCGCCAATTTGTTTCTGTTCCTCAGACAATGTGCTACAGTATTGTGGTACGGGAATTTCAATTTTTTCTAACTGATAATTAAAACTTTATGACTTCCTGTCGAGTACAGCGAGATCAAAGCAGTGGGTGCATCTGACATTTTTACACGTACAGGAGAAATCGGAACATATTATGTGGACCGCGTTGAAACAAAAGTTTTCGGAATTGAAAAGTCTCGCTGGGTACAGTTTTTTTTTTCATTTTTCATATCAAACAGTCATAGTCGTCAGGAATCATAAATTTTGAAATTCGTTTGTTGTGGATCTTGGCTCCTCTATTTGCTCTACATTGGACGTTTCATTAGGAAGTACAGAAGGCCCGAAAGAAAACCCAACAACATTCACGTACACACTAATGACAGGAAGGACCCTGAACTCTTACCCGAATTGCGCGGGATTCAAACCTCTGTTCGAAAATACAGTTTTAGGTATTCCGTGGTTTTCGTGAATGACTTTAGGGCTGGTCCTTTGAATAGAAATTTGGCCGACCCGAGCTTCTGCGGTGTATCTAAATCACTGGGACTTTAAAGCTCTCTCCTTCCCTCGAGCTAATGCGCACTTCTTGTTAAGAATCTAGAAGGCAAGTATGCAGTGTATTAAGTGAGCAGTACACTACGACTGCCTCCAGATGTGAGAGGCAGATGCAATGGCGAGGCGACTATCGGCGCTTATCTTATCTAATAGGAGCGGCGTCAGTAGTTGGATCCGGAACACGGCACTGAACAGAGCGACGAGTGCTTCGTGCCGCTGTTGCTTCCGGCACGTACACGCGCCGTATATCACTACAAATTTGAAGGCTTATAACAATATAAGCCACAATTGGAGCACACGAAGCAGAAACTTTATCTCTACTTTCAGTTTTGATCAATGTCACTCACGGCTTTTATTTTTATTTTTGTATACCTCAAAACATATGCTACAATCCCCCTTGTAACATAACTGTCTGCGTCTTCCGATGCCACTTTCAGCTGATACGCATTTGAGATCTGGCGGCACACAGTGATTTCAGGTTCTCTTCTTTATTTTTCTTCAACTAGAGCAATTTTTTACCTAATTCCCCCTCGCGACTCACCCATAACCGTCCTCCTCACGCACATTTTCAATTATTCTGTTTAGTAGCTCTCCACACTGCCCTCGAATGATCGATCGTCTGTCTACTTCATGTGGACAAACAATGTTTATCGATTCTGATTTACTTACAACATTCACAGGACATGAAAGGGGCCATTTTTTAAAGTACACAAACTACATTTATTTTAACACAACCTGTGTATTGCGATTATAATATAAGTTGCCTTTCACTCTCTCGTCTACGAACACCAAATAGTGTTCTTCAAACCGACAACACAGACCCACATATTGCTGTTCCAGTTCGATTTCTGCACTTAGTATCACGTATAACAACAAGTCATAATGCGTTAGTTAGATGAAAATGTGACCATTTAATATTTCAGCATTTCAGTTTATCCCTTTGTTGCTCAACTAGCTGCTATCACTGTATCAGTCTCTGGTAGTGCAAAACTGGACTAGCACACATGGTTGGAAACACAGACTCCCTGCGACCATTCGTGACCCGTCGTACCGCGCGTTAGGAGCCAGTAGCAGTCGTCTCTTATTTTACAGTAGCGCATCCACGGCTGCCTCACACCCACTCGTGCCTCTTGGATCTTTATAGGCTGTTCACAGCAGAGATGGTGCTCTTGTTTACTGTGCAACCCCAATTGAACACAGCGTGCGCGTTCTGCTGTACATTACTAACATGCACTGCCGTGTCCACTATGTTGGCGGTGCCTCACACTGAATGTATCGTACACGCCCGCCGAATTGGGAGACCTAGCATATATTGTAGCCTCCAACAGGAAATTGATTTTGTGGTAAGTTCCTATGGGACCAAACTGCTGAGGTCATCGGTCCCTAGGCTTACACCCTACTTATTCTAACTTAAACTCACTTACGCTAAGGACAACATACACACCCATGCCGAGACGAAGCACATTGCCTATTCGTTTGCTGACGCCCTTGAAGACAGAAAACTATTTTTCTCAGGGTAGCTACAGGATCCCGAATGTCTGCATTGTCTATCGTAGTAATTACGTAACAGGAACAAATAAGAATGACGGGAGAAATGAGCTTCACTATTTTGTTCTGTATGTCCCTCCATCGGCTTAACTGCATATGCGGTGAGTTTCACCGCATAGCCCAGTCCTTTGCAACAAGAAAAGGAGCTCCTCTGTTCCTTTCGGCAATGATTTGTGATCCAAGTTGTTCGAACATGCTGTACAGAAAAGTCTTCTGCCGCCTTCCCCCGTATAATGGCAGCCAGTTAAAAAAATCCCTCAGCACTGGACAACAGTAAAACAATTTATAGCTCAAAGCAGTTTGCTCAAGAATTTGACGCAGGATGGCATGGGTCTGCGGTGGCCGCGAACTCTTACGGTCTCGATCTGGGTTTAACCTTCCCTTCGGGCAGACCCAATCCTGACTCTACAATTAAGGTTCAGAAGTGCTATTCAACTCTACGAATGATTTCTACGTCTACATCTCTCCTCTGCATGACACCTTGAGGTGTGTTGCACAGGGCGCTTTGTGAACTAGTGTCATTTCCCTCCTTTCCTGTTCCAGTTGCGAACTGTTCGCGGGAACATTGATTGTCGGCAAGCATCTGTGTGAGCTCGAGTATCTAATTTTACAATGTCGCAGAAGAAGCCCAGCAGCGCACTCGCCGTAGTATAGTGGTTATCATACTGGATGGTTGCATTGAGGGTCTTGAGTTCAAAACTCACCTTAACTGAAACATTTTAATTTCTATATTCGGTTCGAGTACATTCTAGAAGTATCCACAAATGGCAAGAATCGTTGTACTGGAATGTTCTGTAGCTGTATATATACCGTGTTTGTTCTGGACAGAGGCAGTTCGCTCCGCGCTCTTATATGTGCAAGTGCTGAATAAACCTTCGGTAAGTGAAGTTAGTGTCCGTCATTCATCTACTTACACCATCCTCTACGTGACATTATTCTGGTGGAGGCGCTGGCTATTGGAACTTGTGATACCGCACATTATCGACAACACAGCAGCTCCCACCAGGCCACGACAGAGCCGCCGTTTACGAGGAGAGAAACCCGAGTTAGAGCCATATTCAACGGATCGCAATCTATCAGAGACGGAAGAAGACGACAACGACGACGACGACAACGACGTCACGATGACAGCTACTGTGTGCCACCACATGAGACATCCTTCCCGGTTCTCTGGTGACGATAGCCAAGACCCAAACAAATGGCTGAAGGTATATGAGCGTATAGCCAAATTTAACAAATGGGATGACACCGTGTGTTTGGCTAACCTACACTACTGGCCATTAAAATTGCAACACCACGAAGATGACGTGCTACAGACGCGTATTATTCTACTTGGAGGGCACTACCAAGCAATGGTATGAGAACAAAGACGGAAAGTTCACGATCTGGGAAGTATTCCAGGCGGAACTGCTCAAGTATTTCGGCGACACACGACAGAAGTGCAACGCTGAAGATAAATTCAAGTGCATGGCACAACATCCAGGAGAATCTACAGCATCCTACATTCAAGACGTATTGGAGCTGTGTAAAATAGCGGATCCTAGAATGAAGGACGAAGATAAGGTTCCACATTTGATCAAGGGTGTTGCTGAGGACATGTATCAAGCCCTACTCCTGAAGGAGGTTTCGACAGCAGACGACTTCATAAAATGGTGCCAGTATATCGAGACAATTCATCAAAAAAGAATTACACGCAAGAAGTTTGAATGGCTTCCAAACGTCGTATCGATGTCTGTGACGGAGGAAGAAACTGGGTTCACAAGTGTTCTTCGTCAGACCAGATAGTGAGAGAGGAAGTTCAGAAGGCACTTGGAATGCACTGCGAACAAAAAACCGAGACGCTTCAAGAGGTCATAAGGGAGGAAGTGGAACAGACATTGAACCCAATCTCTCGCCCTTCATTTCCCTTTCAAACGGTAAAAAAGTCGAGACGCAGGCGCAGTTACGTTCCTACAGTGTCGCATGGGAAATCTGTTTGGGCACCACGGACGACTGACGTCTGGAGGACCCACGATAACCAACCAGTATGTTTCCACTGCGGACGACCGGGACATGTGGTGCGCTATAGTCGTAAAAGGCGGCGGATATTTGATGACGTCCGCGCCACAAGAAAGGAGACCGCTCTTAGCCGACGCCAACTCCGGGACGACGAAGCTGAACAAGAAGACGTGGGTGCAGGACGGCGTAGGTCACCATTGCCGCAAGCTAGTCGCTGTAGAGGACGCTCCTCAACACGCCGATCAAGGTCTCCATCGCCGTTTAGAAGCTCCAGCCGATCACCTAGCCGCCGCAACCTGGAAAACTAAGGGGTGCGACCTTCCTTGGAGGTGAGGCCGCCTAAGAGAAAAATCCTCCGCCGTCGATCACTACAAAAATCATACGAAACTACGTCGATATCCTGGATGGCCGACCAGTCCAAGCTCTTGTGGACTCTGGAGCATCATATTCAGTCATTTCGGAGAAGTACCGTCGCCAGTTGCAGAAAACCGTATTCGTCGACAGCAAAACATAACTGCTGAAGGTGGCAAAAAAATGGTTCAAATGCCTCTGAGCACTATGGGACTTAACTGCTGTGGTCATCAGTCCCCTAGAACGTAGAACTACTTAAACCTAACTAACCTAAGGACATCACACACATCCATGCCCGAGGCAGGATTCGAACCCGCGACCGTAGCGGTCACGCGGTTCCAGACTGAAGCGCCTAGAACCGCAAGGCCACACCGGCCGGAAGGTGGCAAATGGGAGATATGTAAAACCTACAGAAAGATGTGTCACTCGTGTGGGTATAAGTGGCTACAAACAGCCCTTAGAATTCATCGCCGGCCGAAGTGGCCGAGCAGCTCTAGGCGCTTCAGTCCGGAACCCCGCGACCGCTACGGTCGCAGGTTCGAATCCTGCCTCGGGCATGGATGTGTGTGATGTCCTTAGGTCAGTTAGGTTTAAGTAGTTCTACGTTCTAGGGGACTGATGACCTCAGCAGTTAAGTCCCATAGTGCTCAGAGCCATTTGAACCATTTTTTTTTTAGAATTCATCGTCTTACAAGAGTGTAGTCATGACGTCATTCTCGGATTGTGGTCGCTCGAAGATTATGCTACACAAGATGAGATACTGTGGACAGGAAGATGGGCATCCGAGTGTGTGGACACTGTGTGTGCTGGATGAAGTGATCATTCCTGCAGTCAGCGCTAGAAAAGTAGCTGTCATTTGTCATGCCATGCAGCAACCCGTCGATCTTGTAGTGGAATGTAATAGAAGCATACCACTGAAGAATAACTTGGTCATACAAGCCTCTATCGTCTCGTTTCAGAGCGAATTCGGTGAATTGGATAGTTGACTGTCGCCGAAAACCGCAAATCCTTATAAAAAGCATGTGCGTAGCAAACGCTGAGCCGTTAATTGCAGAACAGCTGAGCGTCACCGAAACCTCCCATGCCGAGTCTGTGGGCGAAATTAGCGCTACCACAACGGGACAAGATCTTCTAGCTCGACTATCACCAGATCTCACCAAGGAACAACAGAAGAAACTATTTGCCATTCTTCAGGAGTTCTCTGAATGCTTCAATCCACAGGTGAAGAGCAAATCAGACAAATCGACGTTGAAGCACCGGATTAGCACTAGAGACCATCAACCAATAAGCCAGAGAACATATCGTGTGTCAGCAACGGAACGTCGAATAATTCGCGACGAGGTAGAGAAAATGATGAAGAATGACATCATTCGGCCTTCGCAGAGCCCACGGTCGTCACCAGTGGTTCTCGTCAGGAAGGATGGCAGTTGGCGCTTTTGTGTTGATTGCAGGATGCTTGACAAGAGAACTAAAAAGGAGGTTTACCCTCTTCCACGAATTGGCGATACACTACATTGTCTGAAGGGGGCTAAGTTTTTCTCAACCATGGACATGTACTCGAGATACTGGCAAATCGAAGTAGATGAGGCTGATCGTGAGAAAACTGCATTCATCATCCCTGAAGGCCTGTATGAGTTTAAGGTAATGCCGCTAGGTTTGTGTATTGCACAAGCAACTTATGGACGAATGATGGATAATCTTCTAAGTCTTCTCAAGTGGACGATGTGTCTTTGTTATTTAGATGAAATTGTAGAGTTCGAGACATTTGATGAACACACAAAAAGACTGAGGGCCGTTCTAAGTGCCTCCAACAAGCCGGACTGGAACTTAATCCAAGAAAGTGTGTCTTTGGAGTAAAAGAAATCAAAATATTTGGGCACCTTGTGTCAAACGAAGGTGTGCGGCCAGACCCAGAAAAGGTGAGAGCTATAACGGAATTTCCTATTCCTAAAACTATGCGAGATGTGAGAAGTTTACTCGGATTGTGTTCTTATTACCGTCGTTTTATCTAAGACTTTTGTATCAAAGCCAGGCCACTCCAAGAGTTGTTACAATCCGATCCTAAACTTATGTGGGGGTGGTGCTCAACAAGATTATTTGGATGTGCTGCGAAAAGCTCTGCCGACTGACCCTGTACTCGGTCCCTATGATTGCAGAGCACCTACAGATGCCAGTGGGTAAGGGATCGGTGATGTTCTGGTGCAGATTTCGGATGGGAAATAGAAGGTTATAGCCTGTGCTTCTAGGACACTTACAAATGCCGAGAGAAACTACTCAACTACAGAAAGAGAATGTCTTGCTGTGATCTGGGCCATGTGCAAATTTCGACAGTATCTCTATGGAACGCCATTCACAGCTGTTACAGACCATCATTCACTTTGTTGGTTGACAGGTCTTAAGGATCCAACAGGACGACTGGCCAGGTGAGCACTTCGTCTTTAAGAGTATGACATTACCATAGTGTACAAAAGTAGAAGAAAACACCAGGATGCCGACTGTCTCTCAAGAAACCCCCTGCAAGACCATCAAGACTTTGATGAAGATAGTGACTGTCTCGCTGCACTTCAGGATCTCTCTGCTGAGCAGAAGAAGGACGCCAAGATATCTCTCTAATTATGCTTGCCTTAAATCGGTCAGAGGGTGTGAAAGGACAATTTAAGGTAGTTAATGGATTACTTTGCGAGAACAACTTTGATCCGTTTGGAAAGAGGTGGTTACCAGTGATTCCTACACACATGCGTTTAGATGTTCTACAGAAATTGCAAGACACACCTGAAGTCGGACATTTAGGATTTATGAAGACATAGGATAGGATCCACAAGAGGCCAGGTTTATTTAGGAGTGTTCGTCACTATGTGTCGCACTGTCGAGAGTGCCAGAGAAGAAAGGCAGTTCCTCAGAAACCACCTGGCCGACTCATACCAATTCCACCATCCGAAACGCCTTTCCAGCGTGTTGAGATTGACCTCCTCGGACGATTTCCAGCGTCTGCTAGTGGCAATAGATCGATTATTGTTTGCACCGATTATCTGACGCGCTATGCCATTACAAAAGCCGTGAAAACAGCCGAAGTAGTCGAGGTAGCTTAATTCATCTTAGAAGACATTGTATTAAAACACGGTGCCCCAAGGTCGTTAATTACGGATCGAGGGAAAGTTTTTCAATCGAATCTTGTGACAGAGATAAACCGTCGGTGCAACATTACTCATCACATGACGACTGCCTACCATCCGCAAACTAACGGTTTTACTGAACGCCTTAGTAAGACCTTGGCTGACAAGCTATCAATGTTCGTCAGTGTTGAACAGAGCGACTGGGATGAGGTGCTACCTGTCGTGACGTTTGCCTACTACACCGATAAACAAGACACCTCAGGATTTACGCCATTTTTCTTGGTGTATGGGCGTGAGGCGACGACGACGGTGGACACTGTGTTTCCGTTACATCCCGATGACGTGGACGACGACTACAGAGCTGAGGAAGCTCGGCAGTCAGCTCGACTCCGCACGCTGCAGGCTCAAGAAAACGATCGCCGAAGGTATGACGCGACCACCGCCCTGTTGTCTACCAGCCTGGTGGCCTCGTCTCGATCTTCACTCCTGTTCGGAAGGTTGTTCTCTATGAGAAGCTCCTCAGGCGCTACTTTGGACCTTATAAGGTTGTAAGACAGTTGTTTGTTGTTACTTACGAAGTTGAAGATTTCGACCCCGACTCAAGACGACGAAAGATCAGAGATACGGTCCACGTCCTTCGAATGAAGCCCTATAAGGTTCCTGCAACCCAGTGTAAATTCGAAGCTGCAGCGACAGGCAACGAGCGGAAAGGTAACTAAGAACGTAGCAGCAAGGAAGTTATCATATCACCGCCAGGGCGAACATCAGTCATCGGGAGTCGAAGTATGCAGGACCGATGACTTGTTCCCGGACTGGGAGGATGTAACACCGAGATGCTGTTCTCTATTCCACATTCACATATTTCGGTGTCGGCCATTTTGTCATTTGTACGATGATTTAAAAGAGGTACTACAGTGTGATCCTCCTCCGAGAAACAGATTTGAAATAAGACGTTTAGATTTCGGCCTTTTCTGTGTCGTCCTCCGTTTCAATGCAATTATGGGCACAGAATCTGTCGACAGACGACTTCGATTCTTCTACTGCTTTCACCTAAGACCAAAACTTCAAGATCTTCCGTCACGTCTACCACGTGAAAATTACAGTATTCAATAACTGTTAGCAGAGACTAGCGTGCTACACATTCATTCTCTCTCTCTCTCTCTCTCTCTCTCTCTCTCTCTCTCTCTCCCTCTCCCCGAGAACAGAAGGCATGTTGTGCGGGATACTAACAAATGTTTGGTTATCGCATCTGTTAGAATTCCTTAAATATTCAGTTCATGAGTCAGATATATTCGATTCGACTTATCGATCGACTGCGTCACAAGAATGCGCTTTACGCGACTCATCATCATCATCATCATCATCATCATCATCATCATCATCAATGTGAAGAGTCGTACCTTTGCCAGATGAGTAAAAATCTGGCTTTACGAAACCGTCCGAGGAAAGTGACTTGCAGGAGGCTGCAGCAGCCTCTTTATCTTGGTAACATTAGGAACACCACCTCTAAGCCTGGGGTGTCATTAGCAAACTTCGGTACTACTCAGATGCCCACCCTTGCCAAAAGGGTCACGCTATTCACGTAAATTACGGACCGGTGGTTTGTGAGCGCAGATCTCATGCCCGTTAGCGTCGCAGATATGTTCCGTCGGGCTCAAATCAGGTGAATTTGTTGGCCATAACATCAACGTGACTTCACTGCCAGGCTTTTGAAACGGACAGTTATCCTGCTGGAACATGCCATTGCCGTCTGGGAAGACAAAGAGTACGAAGAGCGGCACGTGGTCGTCAATAATGCTCACGTAGTCCACGCCTCTTATGGTGCCTTTATTAGCACCACAGCCCAGGTCATATTTTCCTCAGCCTAACACTCCTCCAGCCGGCATGCGTCTGGCCGCAGCCCTTTGCCTGGATGACAACATATTCGGTCAAGAAGATCGACCTGATGTAACCAGAAACTTTATTCACCCGACCAGTCCAGAAGTCCAGACTCCATGATCCCACGCCCACGGCGATCTTAATTGGTGCTACTGGGTCAAAATGTAGGGGTTGTCCGCTGTGGAGGCTAATGTTCAATGTGTGCTGAACGGTGTGCTCCGAAAAACTTGTGACTGCACCAGTATTTTACTCTGTCAACATATGCACAGATCGCCGCTTATCCTGCTTTACAGAGCAGACGATCCTCCGACACCCCGTTCTGTGATGATGCGTGAACGTCAAAGAACTTTTCACCTACTGGTGGTTTTACTGTCCTTTAGCGTGTACACCGGGGACTGAGAAAGAGAAGAAACTAAATTCTTTGGAGGTCTGGTGTTATAGGCGAATACTCAAAATGAAGTGGACTGACATGATTACAAATGAAGACGTCCTTAAAAGAGTGGGTGAGAGGAGAAACTTGTGGAAGTCAGTTAAAAAAAAATACAGCTTACTGGCCATTTAATGAGACACAAGGGTTGCCTCAACACAATAATATGGGGGTAGGTTAGTGGAAAGAGACCCAATGGGAGACAACGTCTAAGGTATAAAGACCAAATTATGAAAGATGCGGAATGTGACTTAGTAGAAATGAAGTCTGGAAGGCGTGGAGAGTTGTTGACAACTTAAGTACTGCCAACCAATTCCCAGACTGATCACTACTGAAGAACAACATGACGATACATACATTATATAGTAGCACTATGACAAAACTGTTTCAGATACGACCTGTGTAAAGTTTGTGTACCTCACTTCCCACGACAATGAATTATTTACTTTCATTTTCATTTTAGAGTACAGTTAACGATTGGCAGTGAGACGTAATTTTTCTAGCCTTTGCGGGAAGGAAGGACGGACGACGCTGCACAAAGCTAAAATTATGGAACGACATCGTCCATGTAGCTTTCGAAAGATCCCGTCATTTGCCTAAGTGATTTAGGGAAGCCATTAAAATGGAGACTAGAGAGAGAGAGAGAGAGAGAGAGAGAGAGAGAGAGAGAGAGAGAATTCGGAGACAGCTGAGCTTCCACTTGCTGTATTCGTCGGTCACGGAAGATTGCCTAATTGGACAACTTCTTTTGACTTTGAAGTTAACACTAGATCGGTCAGTGAGGTGTGTATGGGTAGGACAATAAGGGCCTATTCACAATCATCCACCTGTACACGGTTGAAGGGAGGTACGTTGCATACCTCGACAGCCGTGCACAAGACGCTGTTTGTCAACCGTGAAAGTGTGAAACGGCCCGGCACGCGTATTTAACATGTCAAAAATGTTCAGTCAACCAAGTTCTCTGAGATACTGAACGTAATCATAGTAGTCACCAACACAAACAATATATTATATCAGTTGCAGAATATCTACCAAAGCACATGATAATTTCTGAGTAAATGGAAGAGACTAAAGAGGAAACAGTATTATTTTCCATGTTACTAACAGTAACTGACAGAGCGGTAGGTTACGACCAGTGGAAGTATATATTTTTTATGATTTTATTACTAAATATGTTACTACGAGATAAATAAACAAGAATATACATACTTCGAGATAAAATAGTCGAAACTGTTCGTAACAACAACGACATATTAGTGTACGATTTTATTTCGAAACTTTGTGTTATTACGCTGTGACTTGTTTCAGCAGTATCGAGGACTCAGAGGCAGTGGATGAGAATCCTGAAAAATTTGTTGTACGAGGTCCAACACAACAGGAACAAGTCTGATGCTATAAATTTTTTGTACACTCATGTTCAGAAAACACAGAACGACTAGAGATAGGAAGTTCATATTCACAGGACATGTGCATTACTATGTTATGCAGACATGATTAGCATTTCAGTCACCTCGGTTCAGCATGTGTCCTGTTACTTAGTAGGCACAGGGTCATCCACGGGCCCTGATAACTTGTTCCACGCTTGATGGCATCGACGGGTATAAGGCGCGAATGGCGTCCTGTGGTATAGCCATCCTTGCTGCATTCACCTGGTTCATCTGTGGTGGTTGGCACTAAGTCGCAGCGCTGCACCCGTCGTTTCATCATATCCCACACGTTTTCGATTGGCGACAAGTCTGGTGCTCTGGCGGGCCAGGGCAAAAAGCTGACATCTTGTGACACCAAGAAGGCACGTGTTCGTGCAGCACTGTCTTGCTGAAAAATGGCGTCTGGGGTATTGTGCAGAAAGGGTGTGGATACGGCTTGCAGGACGTCATTCACGTAGGTCACACTGGTCATAGTGCCCTGGACACGCATCAACTGTAATTTGTGGTTGCACTCAATAGCACCCCGAACCAGAAGGCCTCGAGTTGGCGCTGTACGTCTTGTGCGAATGCAGTCACTGTGATGCCGCTCCCCCTGTCTATGGCGAACCAAAATGCAACTATCATTTTCAGACAAACAGAACTTAGATTCGTCCGAAAACACTATCTGATGCCATTCCTGTCCCCAGTGACTTCGTTCCACACACCATTGCCGTCTAGCATGTTTCTGCATATTCGTCAAAGGTGAGCAGAGAAGTGGACGACACGCACGTAACCCATGCCGTAATAAACGCCGACGGACTGTCAACTCTGATAGTGTACGATGTAATCCACTGGTGCGCCAGAGCCGAGTAGGACGCAGATCTGTTCTGCAATGCCATTCGGGTGAGGTGCCGATCTTCTCGAGGGGGTGGGGGGTGATCTGGGTGGTGCGACCCGATCCATCTCGTTATGTTCTACGATCTTCCTTGAACCACTCTGCATACACCCGTTGCATCGCCAAACCACTTCGTCCCACACGAGCAGCAATTTTCCAGATGGATGCATCACATTCTCTCATACTAATAATGCGCCCTCTTTCAAGCTCACTGATTCGACGCTACGGTTCGCGCAAACGTCTGCGAGGTATCCTGCACGTCTGCTCAGGACACACTGATCCATTACTTTCGGTTTACAGCGACAACGAGAGCCGCAGGCATATTTTACTGCTAGGTGATGTTGCGCCGCGTTATTTATGTTGACCTCAACCCGCGGTCCGACATGGTTCAAATGCTGATTATTTCTGCGTAACATACTAATGTACATGTCCTGTGAATATGAACGCCCTATCTCTAGTCGTTCAAGGTGTTCTGTTTTTTCTGAACATGAGTGCATTTACCCACGAGGTTGAATTAATGGCAGTTGCCTTCAAAGTACGGCCTATTTTAATACGTATTCGCACCTTCCCCTACTCTGCATGTCATTTGCTGTGGATTCTTTGACGCTCCGCCGTTTCTGTCTCCCGACAAAGTGCAAGAAATGATATGCAATAAACTGCCCCTCTACTGTCACCGCATAGATAGATTTTGATGGAATTTGTCACAAAGTAAGGATACAGTTCAAATTTGGAAAACAAACGCGCAACAGCAGATGACTTCCTTAGTAATACGAGAAATGTATTTTCTTTTCAGTCCAGATACTACAACCACCTAAGTGTTACAGCAATGATGAGAATAAATCTCAAAGTATTAATGTTAAATATGGGTAATAAAGCATTCAGCTTAAAGAAAAGTCCGTTTTTTGCGGGGAGGGGCACTTATATGGGCATGTTTTAGTAATGTGATCTAGTGACATTCGGTTCACTAAATAAATAAATAACTTACAAGGTACGCCTGTAAAGTTCGGCGAATGGTCTCAAAAAATTTAGAAAACAAGAGTTACAAACAAAATACCTTTACTGGCCTTCAGTATAGTTACCATTAGCTACAACGGACTTCTGAGATCGGCTATGTAGCTGTTGGAAACTGTCAGTAAACACTTCTTTTGTCAATTGCTGGAAGCACTGTGGTCGCGCGTTGTTGGATGTCCACATCAGTATAGGAGATGAGACGTGGCGTGGTGTTACCAAGACGATACGTAGACCAAGCGACAGTCAAGAGCATGGTGTTCGTTTTCACCGCCTTCCAACAATATTGGCTAAACAAAATCGAAGATTAAGACGATGTTGATCGCCTTTTTCGATAGAAAGAGCTTTATTCATCATGACCTAACCGAGAGCGGCTAAAAAGTCTAACACCGTGTCACTGTCGCTTGATCTCCAGATCGTATTGGTAACAGCAGATATCATCTCCCGTAACGATGCGGATATCCAATACCGCATGACCGAGCTATTCCTTCCACAAGAAGTGTTTGCTGACAGTTCCCAACAGTTTCACAATCAAATGGTTCAAATGGCTCTGAGCACTATGGGACTTAACATCTGTGGTCATCAGTCCCCTAGAACTTAGAACTACTTAAACCTAACTAACCTAAGGACATCACACACATCCATGCCCGAGGCAGGATTCGAACCTGCGACCGCAGCAGCAGCGCGGTTCCGGACTGCGCGCCTAGAACCGCTAGACCACCGCGGCCGGCGAGTTTCACAATCGATGTCTGAAGTGTGCTGTAGCTAGTGGTGATTACCTTTAATTCCTGTCGAGGTGTTCTGTTTGTGACACTGGTCTCAGCAAATAAAAGAAACAATTCACCGAACTTTTCAGACGCTCCATGTATAATACAAACGCGAACAACACACTTATCCAACATGAATTAATAACACGTCGTTTAAACAGTTATAAATGTATAAACGCTTATCAGTTTAATTAACTGATTTGTTGCTAAAGGTGAAATTAAAGTCCTAAAACTATTACGTTATCTATGTTTTCACTCATTCCAAGGCGGCCGGTGTGCCCGAGGGGTTCTAGGCGCTTCAGTCTGGAACCGCGCGACCGCTACGTCGCATGTTCGAATCCTGCCTCGCGCACGGATGTGTGTAATGTCCTTAGGTTAGTTAGGTTTAAGTAGTTCTAAGTTCTAGGGGACTGATGACCTTAGATGTTAAGTCCCATAGTGCTCAGAGCCATTTGAACTCATTCCAAACGCAGCCTCCATTGTAAGACACTAAGTTTTAAGTTAAATAGTTAGTAGTCACTGTCAGATACTTCATTCTGTGCGTGCGATGCCGTTCGCCAATTCTTTAGAAAACGCTCCTTTCGCGGAACATGAACTTTGTGTTACTCAAAACCAGTTTTCTCAGACTACTCGCATGTAATTGCAATATAGAGTACCTAGCAGAGTAATGAGCATATATGTAGCAGCATATATCTAAGTCCTCAGAAAATGAGATCCACAATGCACTGGATCCGATGAGAGAGAAGGGGCGACGTAACGCGAAAAAATGTCCTACGTGATTTAACTCCCAACAGAGGGGTTAAATTTGAAGCAAGCATTTTATGAGAGGAAGTAATCACCCATTGCTTATATACTGGAGCACGATTTTGAGATCATTCTATTAAGACTTTACAGAATACTGTTATCGCTTATTTCTACACCGATACACTCGATACTCATTATGCCGAATGAGATTCAGTAATTGCATAGTTTCGGGTAATGCTCTTGCACAGCTGTTCCATTTACTGTCTGCAGGAAATGTTAAGCAAATGTCCAACAGCAAATATGGCGCACATGATATTGTTATCCACGAATTCTGGAGCTAATCGTCCAGTTTGCTGGGAAGACTGTCCGTCTCACGAAGCCGTATGGCGTAGCAGCGAACGAAACCTTCTTGACGGTCGATCTTCAGTCCGAAATAGCAATTTCCGTGCCGTAAGTCCGTCTTCATCGTGATCAGTACCGTCACAGAAAACGGGGACCGCTGGCAACAAGAGAGGCAATCAAGGAGGCAGCCGGCCTTGGGAAGCAATTGTGGATGGGCGACTGGGTGAGGCCGCCAACCACCACCGGCCAGTCACCCTTCCCTTGCTGTCGTCATTAATCAAATCGAGCACAAGCTCAAATTATAGTGTACACCATTTATGTAAATATTAGGTAACCCCGTATGGCTTGAAGGCTCAGTAGTTAAGTGTCAGACTAAGAATCAAATTTAATTCATGGGATTTTTATTGCTCGCTGACCACTTTTTTCAGTTCTGGCAATGTTTGTTAATATGAAAACTGCCGAGTTGTATGGCGGTTCGCAGTCTACATTAAGCTTTAGGTCCCCCAGTAAATACCCAGGTAAGTCTATTTAAATCTCGGAGAAATGCAAGGACATATCACCTCTAATACCGGTGTGTCTTGTAAAGCTATGTGGAGTTCAAAATAAACTTTGATTTGACGACAGCGTTACAAGTAACACGCAAACCTTTTACAAAAAGATCTATCGTATTTTTGTTGAAATGTATTCACCAATGGTTACAGCAATGACAGTGGTGCGGGTGATGTTCTCTGTAGGCTGTGATTGTGGGGCAGGGTAGTGGAGGGGCGGCGATATCCACATATTCCCGCTCTACACTAAGGAAACAGGATTTCAGTAACGTAGTCATCATAATCAACGGGAGTAATAGCAATGAAAATTAACACACTGGATGCATAACTAAGACACTGCAACGACTACAGACAGAGATCATCAATTCAAGACATAGAAAAGCAAGGCAGAAAAATTCTAAGGAGAATTTTTCGCATAGACTACTTATGTGGGGTTAGGAAGAATCGAAAATCTCAGGAAAGGTATCAGAATACCGAGCAAGTTATAGGTAAAGTTGTAATCAACACAAAGGCTGGTTTGAACATCATAGTGATTTATCCCACAGTGCCCTGCTGTAGGTGGTACGGCATTGCCGTATTTCGAAATGACACTGACTTATTCAGTTAGTTCTAGGAGGACATATAATTTAACATCGGCTCAACACCACTGTTCAACTTGGAATTTTTCACGCCAACAAATCACTGCAAAGTCCATACAGTTAATAAGCTAAAACGTAAGGGGGCGAGATTACCTTCAGCAATGATGCCTTTTTATATCTAATAATTTTAGTATGGGGAAACTGTCAGCATTACTCACTTAGACACTCTTCTGAAAAGAAAAGGGGTACAATACACTGATGAATCAAAACATCATGAGCACTGCACACCGCGAGATTGAATACTGCCTGGTGGAGTTGCGAGCACGTAACACGGCACGGAAAGTACACCTATATAGGACAGGCAGAGAATAGTGGGTCATCATTCTAACGACGGCAAGGGGAGCAAAACCGGAAATCCACTGAAAAAAAAGGCGACTTTGACATAGTGTAGATTATCGAGGCCCGCCGCCTGGAAACAAGCATTAGGAAACGGAGACGCTGGTCGGCTGTTCAAAAAATGGTTCAAATGGCTCTGAGCACTATGGAACTTAACTACTGAGGTCATCAGTCCCCTAGAACTTAGAACTACTTAAACCTAACTAACCTAAGTACATCACACACATCCATGCCCGAGGCAGGATTCGAACCTGCGACCGTAGCGGTCACGCGGTTCCAAACTGACGCGCTTAGAACCGCACGGCCACACGGCTGGCTCGGCTGTTCACGTCCTAATGCAATTAACATATATGCAAAGTGGTTGAGGAATGGTGAAACCACAAGTATTCACATGGTTGCCCGCCCCCGCCTCCCCCTCCCCCCCCCCCCCCCCGCCCCCGTTAGCGGTGCGGTCTAACACACTGCTTTCCGGGTAGGAAGGCGTGCCTGTCCCCGGCACGAATCCGCCCGGCGGATTAGTGCCAAGGTCCGGTGTGCCGGCCAGTCTGTGGAGTTTTTACGGCGATTTTCCATCTGCCTCCGCGAATGCGGGCTAGTTCCCCTTATTCCGCCTCAGTTACACTGTGTCGGCGTTTGCTGCCGCAAACACTTCTTCCACGTACTCTT
Organism: Schistocerca piceifrons; assembly: GCF_021461385.2. NCBI lineage: Eukaryota > Metazoa > Arthropoda > Insecta > Orthoptera > Acrididae > Schistocerca > Schistocerca piceifrons. The sequence goes on from NC_060149.1 coordinate 617,120,115, forward strand.
ACACCATAACTACTCTACCACGCCTGTTGTGGGGGTTGTGACCCACTGAGGGCTTCGGCGGGGACTAAGCCTCTCCGTCGTTTCGTCAGTTCCATACAATACAATCGACAAGGTGTTTGTTGTCCACGCCTCATTCTGTAAAACAGGATAGGAGGCGATCTGTGACAGAGCCGACGACAGATGGCAGAGTAAAATGCTGGAACAGTCACAAGTGTTTCGGAACACACCGTTCACCGCACAGTGAACATTAGCCTCTATAGCAGATGACTCCTATGTGAGTAGGATATCAGTTCGCTTTGTGGTTGCAATAATTATCTTATCTCAAGGTCACTGAAATGGACTTTTGGTGTGAGGTTACAAACTTTGGCGATTTATAATCAAGATCAACCCCCTCTTGTGTGTGGTACATTCAAGGTCATCCAGGGAAGCACGACACACTCTTCAGGCGCCTGTGCGAGTTATATTTAGGGTCATCCATGGGAACCACTGCCCTAACCACGCATCGTCTACTGAGCAACGATGTAACTCGATACTTGCCACGTTATGTATTACTGACGGGAAACCCCTGGACCAATGAAAGCACAAAAAAATAGCGGGAAACCTCAAGGACCAATAAAATTCGATATCCCCCTAATCATTCTTTACTGCTAGCCCAACTGTGTATAGGCCTCCTTATTCCAGGTCTGAGCATCATGGGGGAAGGGTTCAGGTTTTTAATAAATAAATTAACAATAATTCTACAGTGACAGGGTTGGGAATAATAACAGTCATGTAGCAAATGAACTTATAGTTTATTATGAACAATTTCTTTTTAGCAATATATTATTTACAATTTATTTTTACAAGGCTATTTGTTACACAATTTTTTAAATTTACAATCATTTGTTAATCACACAGTGCTTTATATATAAAACAATTTTCTATTTTTATATACTGATACCATTTATACATTTACGAAGTAACTGTTTTCCTGGTCACAAATATCTGTTACAAGACGAACAACTGAAATACTACGTTTCGCGTTATCTGTACACACACACACACGCGCACACACACGCACACACACACACACACACACACACACACACACACACACACACACACGCACAAGCACTTCATCCAACTATTCCATAAACACACGTACATAACATCACAGTCCGCAGCTCGTGGTCGTGCGGTAGCATTCTCGCTTCCCGCACCCAGGTTCCCGGGTCCCGGGTTCGATTCCCGGCGGGGTCAGGAATTTTCTCTGCCTCGTGATGACTGGGTGTTGTGTGATGTCCTTAGGTTAGTTAGGTTTAAGTAGTTCTAAGTTCTAGGGGACTGATGACCGTAGATGTTAAGTCCCATAGTGCTCAGAGCCATATGAACCTATTTACAAATGAAAATACAGCCACACACTCAGTCACTCTAACGAACACTGTTAATATGGTAGGGTGCCAGTCCCGTCCCCAGAGATGAATCATTTGCCATCATGATACAACAGCCCTGCTTCTAGCTGCTATGCACCTACCTCTCGGTAGAAAAACTTACTTGCTCACCATATGTGGAGTATCGCCAACACCCTCGGGTAGGCACATCTTGTAATCGTCTACCGAGATGAAGCCTCTGGGTGGCACTTGCATCTATGCAGTATGTTTGCATTTGCACCCTGAGCTCTACTAACTCCATAATCTGCGAACCATTAGCCTGATCTTTTATCAGGGCGAAACCTTCTTGTCCTGTGATATTATTCTAAAAAGGTTATCCAGAAGTGTTGAATTCTTCATCATTGTACCTAATTACTTCCTATGGATGGTAGTCTTTCACCCAGTAGATGAAACTGACTGTGTCCATATGAAGTTAACTTGGGATCAAAGTTTGGCATTACAAACTCACCGTGAGAGAGGTACATATGTTTGGAGAGGTCCAGAACATGATACCGATATACACAGGATTCGTGAACTGCACTGAACCTCGGCCATCTCCGTACTGACCAGTCCTTCATTGAAGATGGTGGCCCGTTTGAAATTTGACCTGGCAATGTAATCTCTTGTGACGTAACATCCATCCCACCGGTGGACTAATGAATTTCTCGGTATTCTCTAACGCTCGCCATGGTTTTTTCGAAAACCAAATTGTTCATTAACTTGGAACCGTTTCGGGAGGCTATGCACTCCAGACAGCAAGTTGCTGTGCTTGGCGTGAAAATGGGTGAGATATGCCAGTTCTGCCTCCAGGACATCTCACTCACAGCCACAGCCACAGCGACATCATGGATCTTTTCCTTCCATCTATCAATTTCCCCTTTGCTCGTCCACTGGAACCCTTCAAATTGTGGACTTGGTTGAATGGTGCGCCCATAGAAGTTGTTTACATTCAGGTAACAGATGTCACTTAAATCTTCAAATTGCCTGTACTACTACTCATTCACTCACTCACGGTTTATTCGCCTTGGCGTACTTGTGTACGCACAGAGTCACTCTACGAATTCCGCATTCAAATAAGAGCAGCATGGCAACATCAGTTAACAGCTCACTGCTGATACATGTTGTTCTTAACACTGCGTCTCATAAAAGCACTGGCATGATGAAATGGACATGAGAATCAGATAGTATGGGTACATTCGTACATCCAGAACTTCCCAAAAATATTCCCTGAATTAGGGATGCCGAACTCTTGCCAAATATTCATAGCGTGCTCATACTTTATATCCGTTATGGCAGTGCCACTTAGTTTACTGAAGAATGTGGTTATGTCACACAATGTGATTTCTTGGAGTCAGTGCATCGAATCTAGGTATTCGTATGGAAAGACTCCCTCCTTCGTCACAGGCTGAAACATTGCATCATCAGGATATGCGGCTCTGTTAATACGTATGTCGTCCTGATCCAACATCCGAACAAGTTTCTGAAGAGATGCTTGCGTGAAGTGAAGCAAATCCAGGAATCGAGCGATATTCTTGAAATGATTCTCCACGAAAAGAAACTTACTTTTCAACGGTATCAGGATTGACAGATATTTTCACCCTTCAACCTGAAATCACCCACGGGTGACCGATAAAGTGTGCACTATACCCGCTCAGATTGTGGAAGAAGATGGATGTGTGTGGTAGCTGTTGGTACTTCAATAGTTGCTTGCATTGTGAGCTGGGCAACTTCCCCGTTAGATGACAATGGTATCTATGTGAACTGTCTGCGTACCTATCCAATGGCAGTCCACAAATATGATTCAGCTGCTTGCTCGTACAAGGCATCATTCTCCTGCGAGTCGGTCATATAAACATTGTTGCAATAAATCCCATCAACTTTCCAGGCAATATTTTCGAACTCTGTGAGCAATCATCTCGCAGGATTATCCCCGAAGTAGCTGGAGTCATACGTTCATAGTGGTTCATACGCTGGCACATACAAGAAGTGACTTTCTGTGAAGGTAGTAAGGGAGGTACAGGTGTCGTCTTCACAATGTGTCACAGGAGCTAGGAGGCACTCGAAACCGTTGCATATGACGAACAGACATCGCTCCTGGTGATTGGCGTTCTTTAAGAACTTTTTATCGTCGATAGGCGTTTCCACATATACAGCTTCCTGGCTCGAGCAGTCAGTGGGGTGCCTTTTTTATACCAACTCTTCCTATTGTGTTGATGTTATTTTATGCTCATCTGGGAGAAAAGTAGGCGGAGCATGTTTTTGAACCATACTTACACCCCCCCCCCCCCCCCCCCCCGTTAGCAACAAATCTATGTTTGGGAACTGACTGGCTAATTTTGAAAAGTACGAGGTGCAACTACTTTGTGCTTAACTTCTTTGTTCTGCACATCGTGCTCTTTGTTCCCCCTCTTCTGGCTTCCTATCATCAACGTCCAGGATGTATACGTGAATTGAACCATCATAGCTTAAATGATGATAAACCGATCAGAAAGAAAATGTAAATAGACAGGCAATGTGAAACGCAGTATTTCAATTGTTCAACTTGCACCTGATAACTAAGTCTTCAGGAAACAACTTATTTTGTAAGTAAGTCCTGTGTGTATATACACCAAAAAAATTTAAAATTATTGTATGTATAAAAAGCTTTGCAAAAATCACTATGTGAATAACACATTACTGTAAATAAAGAAACTGAGCAACAAATAGCCCTGTAAAAAGAAAAATAAGTTGTAAGTAACACGCTGCGAAAAGAGAATGTTCATAATAAACTATTAGTTCATTTGTGATATCACTTATTATTTCCATATCCTGCGAATGTAGAATTAATTTGTTTATTAAAACCAGAACCTCTCCCCCATGATGCTAAGACCTCGAATGAAGAGGCCTACACAGTTGCTGTAGTAGCAAAGGATGATAAGGGGGAGATTGAATCTTGTTGGCCCTTGTTGTTTCCCGCTATTTTAATGTGCTACCATTGGTCCATGGGATCCCCGTCAATGATATATGTTACCAGTATCGAAATGTTCAAATGTGTGTGAAATCTTATGGGACTTAACTGCTAAGGTCATCAGTCCCTAAGCTTACACACTACTTTACCTAAATTAGCCTAACGACAAACACACACACCCATGCCCGAGGGAGGACTCGAACCTCCGCCGGGACCAGCCGCACAGTCCATGACTGCAGCGTCTTAGACCGCTCGGCTAATCACGCACGGCTTTACCAGTATCGCGTTAGGTGTATGGGTAGGGCAGGGGTTACCTGGATGACTCGTAAATTACTCGCTCAATTGCCTGAAGTGTGTGTGGTGTGCCCTGCACATATATGTGCTGGTGATTCCCTAAGGGGACGGGAGTGGTGGGTGACCATGATGTAAGTCGCCAAAGTTTGTAAGCTGACATCGGAAGTCCCTATCAGTGACCATATAAGATCGTTAAAACGGCCAGAATGCCTACTGATATCGTACTTACGAGTTCCCATGTTGACCCAATCACATCGTCAGTTACGATCGAGACTGGACTGTATATCAATGGAAAAGTGTCCCATGGTCGGTATAATCACATTTCTTACTACACAAGGACGACGTTGGTGCCGTATACGCCGACAGCTACTACTCGAAACATGCACGGCACCGTGGAAGCGGGTTGGTGACGGCAAATATTATGCTGTGGAGGGTATTCACGATGGGAACTGTGGTAGTAATCGAATGCACCACGACATATGGAGTACGTGAACATTACTGCGGACCACCTACATCCCTTCATGCTTCATGTCTTCCCTCATGTTAATGGCATCTTCCAACAGGGCAACTGCCCATGTCGCATGGCCAGAATCTTGCTACAGAAATCTGAGAATCATCATAGTGAACTCACATTGCTGTGTTGCCATCAAATTCGCGTAATGTCAACCCGATGGAATAGATCTGGGGTGCTATTGAGCAACTTCGATCCCAAGAACCAGTGGCCCATAATTTACGGGTACTGCATGACCTCCACGAAAACATCTCGCGCCATATACTTCCGGAAACCTACCACGGACTTGTCGAATCCATACCACGCATAACGGTTGCTGTACTGGGTTCCAAATGTGGATCGAAACGCCATTAAGCAAGTGGTCATAACGTTTTGGTCACCAGTGTTGGAGTCACATGGTGTAAGAACACGCTAAGGTGACTGCATGTTATTCCGATTAGTACATCTGTTGCTATTTGGACGTCTAAAAATCATTCCAAATGTCTGTCGACCAAATGCTGGAATATTCGGAATTCCTCGCATAAGTTACTAGGCGGGGACAGGAAGTGAAGTAGGCCTGCAGCGACCGCATCTGGCAGAACTACGACCCTGACGCACAGCCGCAAACAAACAAGTCCGGAAACTTGCCCGCCGGAATCTGCCAGACTTCTGCATTGAGCACCAGGCATTCTCTCGCTACCCACTGTTCGACTAAGCACGAGGAATCGTCCACTCTCTTGTCTTTAGCATCAAAGCGGACTTTACAGAAACTGCCGCCTTCTACTTTAATAGCGATTCAGACATTATCGGGATAATCTCACTTGATACGACTTTAAATTTAAACACACAAAAAAGTTAAGTTTCATTAAATACTAGCTCGTAATACAGAATAACATATTTATAGTCACGACCGGTTCCAGCCGCTATTCCGTTTCCAAGTGATCAATTTGTTATTACAAACGGAATCGTCCTTTAATTCCACGGGTGTTTGACCACTCAAGGACTTACAACATGACTGTGTATGTGACAGCTAATTTCTAACTAGAAACTGGTCCGTGTGCCAAGAAGGGTAACAAAATTGATAAATTTTTATACAACTGGAGCTTTCAGTTGATCACACTGATAACAACAGCGGGATGTCCACAACGCGGAGCATTCTAGATGAAATAAGTAAATAAATTTTACTATTTGATCACAATCGACTGAGTAGTTTTCCACCTAAAAGTATTTAGAGAGATCTTTCCGTTGAATACCTGGGAGCACGACAATATAAAATTATTATTTCTTTCACAGATAAATTATACAGTGTTCCATGTAAACACAGAAACACAGTAATTTTAGTTAATACTATTATTGGAACTCCTTAACAGCCGGCCGGAGTGACCGAGCGATTCTAGGCGCTACGGTCGCAGGTTCGAATCCTGCCTCGGGCATAGATGTGTGTGATGTCCTTAGGTTAGTTAGGTTTAAGTAGTTCTAAGTTCTAGGGGACTGATGACCTCAGATGTTAAGTCCCATAGTGCTCAGAGCCATTTGTACCATTTTTTTCTCCTTAACACAACTTCAAATTCTACATCTATTTGTTCGACCTGCATATTATTCCGAACAGTCATTTTGGGAGAATATAAAGTTTCGGTGTCTTCGCAGGTGTAGGAACATTAATTGACCAGCAATCAATCGCCAGTTTGTCCTTGGATCTTGGACAGTTAACAGCTCAACCCCCCTCCACCCACCCACACACACACACACACACACACACACACACACACACACACACACACACACACACACACACACACACACACACACCCTCTTGTTGATACTCTGTCCGCGAAAACAGATGCATGTGGCTCAGTTGGGCATTAAACTGTAGACACCTTCGCGTCAGTCGGCTGGATGAGAACGCCTCTCACACAGGAGGAAGGGAAGGGCGTACTGCCTCGATTAGGACCATGGCTAAAAACTACTCGCAATAATCCAGCTAATCTTCCGAATTATTAAAGTTTTATTTCTTAAAGCTATAGCAGTCGGATGCTTAAAGTTGCAATTATGAATACGCATAACCAACACATCCAACTGTATCTGACAAGGGGAAGCCCTCAAACACGGCCAACTTATTCGGGTCAGATTTGGCAGGCCACCTGTGTTCAACCTAAAACGAAGGACTAAGATATTTTGGCTCAACGCCCCCCCCCCCTCCGAGTCGATTGCACGTCATAACCTTTAGGGATGATTTTCTCAGAAACGGGAGGGTATTGAGCCAAAATATCTTAGAGTCCTCCGTTTTAGGTTGAACACAAGTGTCTCAGCCCTTCCCCTTGGGACACTAAATGAATAGAGAAGAGGGATGAAGATTTGAACACAATACGAGTCACCTGTTCTAATCACTCCGTTCCGTTTTATATCGTGTGGAAGAACTACTTTTTAAAACCATCTTAGCATGCTATGGGACATGAGAGCTAATTGTTTCGAACATGGTAGTATGGAGCAGGGGCACACATCCTTTTTTATCCTGATTTGGTACAATATCTTTATGTCCCTTTATTGAATTCACTATTTTCTGTCAAACAACAGACCATTCACGGGCACCTGCATGCAGTGAAAAACGCCGTAATTAGACACAATGACCACAAACCGAGCAATCATTAAATATCCATAAAACAGTCTTCACATAACCCATATTTGCAAAAGACGTTATGCTTTCAAGCATGATCATGTATCTAAGTCAATGTTATACATTGGCTGCAACTTAATGATCGAATCCTTTTAAATTGTCACCTAATAACTGTAATACGCCACGCCTAATTCAATTCCTCAAGCAGAAGTGGGTAAGTTAAACATATGAATTCAAACAGTCGTAGAACGGAAACGGTACGTTTCTGAACATTGGTCCCTATTCAAAATATTATGTACTCGATACCCTCTGTAAGTCCTAAAATTTTGTAACGCGAATTTCCGAACACCATTACATATGCATGAAGTTTAGCCTCAGTTTGTAGCGTTTTTGCTTAGCATGTTGGTATTCCGGTTACTATGGATTTATTTATCGATTGTCACTTTTTTGTAGTTCATTGTTGTTTTTTGATTTTACATATCATAACGAAAGGATAACGTTCTACGTGTCGGGGCGTGGAATGTCAGAAGCTTGAACGTGGTAGGGAAACTAGAAAATCTGAAAAGGGAAATGCAAAGGCTCAATCTAGATATAGTAGGGGCCAGTGAAGTGAAGTAGAAGGAAGACAAGGATTTCTGGTCAGATGAGTATCGGGTAATATCAACAGCAGCAGAAAATGGTATAACAGGTGTAGGATTTGTTATGAATAGGAAGGTAGGGCAGAGGGTGTGTTACTGTGAACAGTTCAGTGACCGGGTTGTTCTAATCAGAATCGACAGCAAACGAACACCGACAACGATAGTTCAGGTATACATGCCGACGTCGCAAGCTGAAGATGAGCAGATAGAGAAAGTGTATGAGGATATTGAAAGGGTAATGCAGTATGTAAAGGGGGACGAAAATCTAGTAGTCATGGGCGACTGGAATGCAGTTGTAGGGGAAGGAGTAGAAGAAAAGGTTACAGGAGAATATGTGCTTGGGACAAGGAATGAAAGAGGAGAAAGACTAATTGAGTTCTGTAACAAGTTTCAGCTAGTAATAGCGAATACCCTGTTCAAGAATCACAAGAGGAGGAGGTATACTTGGAAAAGGCCGGGAGATACAGGAAGATTTCAATTAGATTACATCATGGTCAGACAGAGATTCCGAAATCAGATACTGGATTGTAAGGCGTACCCAGGAGCAGATATAGACTCAGACCACAATATAGTAGTGATGAAGAGTAGGCTGAAGTTCAAGACATTAGTCAGGAAGAATCAATACGCGAAGAAGTGGGATACGGAAGTACTAAGGAATGACGAGATACGTTTGAAGTTCTCTAACGCTATAGATACAGCAATAAGGAATAGCGCAGTAGGCAGTACAGTTGAAGAGGAATGGACATCTCTAAAAAGGGCCATCACAGAAGTTGGGAAGGAAAACATAGGTACAAAGAAGGTAGCTGCGAAGAAACCATGGGTAACAGAAGAAATACTTGGTGACATTAAAAGCAACGGTTGTAACATAAGAGTGCAATGGGAATTCCACTGTTATATGCAGAGGAGACAGCAGATAGGTGGAAAGAATACATTGAAAGCCTCTATGAGGGTGAAGATTTGTCTGATGTGATAGAAGAAGAAACAGGAGTCGATTTAGAAGAGATAGGGGATCCAGTATTAGAATCGGAATTTAAAAGAGCTTTGGAGGACTTACGGTCAAATAAGGCAGAAGGGATAGATAACATTCCATCAGAATTTCTAAAATCATTGGGGGAAGTGGCAACAAAACGACTATTTACGTTGGTGTGTAGAGTATATGAGTCTGGCGATATACCATCTGACTTTCAGAAAAGCATCATCCACACAATTCCGAAGACGGCAAGAGCTGACAAGTGCGAGAATTATCGCACAATCAGCTTAACAGCTCATGCATCGAAGCTGCTTACAAGAATAATGTACAGAAGAATGGAAAAGAAAATTGAAAATGCGCTAGGTGACGATCAGTTTGGCTTTAGGAAAAGTAAAGGGACGAGAGAGGCAATTCTGACGTTACGGCTAATAATGGAAGCAAGGCTAAAGAAAAATCAAGACACTTTCATAGGATTTGTCGACCAGGAAAAAGCGTTCGACAATATAAAATGGTGCAAGCTGTTCGAGATTCTGAAAAAAGTAGGGGTAAGCTATAGGGAGAGACGGGTCATATACAATACGTACAACAGCCAAGGGGGAATAATAGGAGTGGACGATCAAGAACGAAGTGCTCGTATTAAGAAGGGTGTAAGACAAGGCTGTAGCCTTTCGCCCCTACTCTTCAATCTGTACATCGAGGAAGCAATGATGGAAATAAAAGAAAGGTTCAGGAGTGGAATTAAAATACAAGGTGAAAGGATATCAATGATACGATTCGCTGATGACATTGCTATCCTGAGTGAAAGTGAAGAAGAATTAAATGATCTGCTGAACGGAATGAACAGTCTAATGAGTACACAGTATGGTTTGAGAGTAAATCGGAGAAAGACGAAGGTAATGAGAAGTAGTAGAAATGAGAACAGCGAGAAACTTAACATCAGGATTGATGGTCACGAAGTCAATGAAGTTAAGGAATTCTGCTACCTAGGCAGTAAAATAACCAATGACGGACGGAGCAAGGAGGACATCAAAAGCAGACTCGCTATGGCAAAAAAGGCATTTCTGGCCAAGAGAAGCCTACTAATATCAAATACCGGCCTTAATTTGAGGAAGAAATTTCTGAGGATGTACGTCTGGAGTACAGCATTGTATGGTAGTGAAACATGGACTGTGGGAAAACCGGAACGGAAGAGAATCGAAGCATTTGAGATGTGATGCTATAGACGAATGTTGAAAATTAGGTGGACTGATAAGGTAAGGAATGAGGAGGTTCTATGCAGAATCGGAGAGGAAAGGAATATGTGGAAAACACTGATAAGGAGAAGGGACAGGATGATAGGACATCTGCTAAGACATGAGGGAATGACTTCCATGGTAGTAGAGGGAGCTGTAGAGGGCAAAAACTGTAGAGGAAGACAGGGATTGGAGTACGTCAAGCAAATAACTGAGGACGTAGGTTGCAAGTGCTACTCTGAGATGAAGAGGTTAGCACAGGAACGGAATTCGTGGCGGGCCGCATCAAACCAGTCAGTAGACTGATGACCAAAAAAAAAATATCATCATTTGGAGATAGTGAATAGAGCAGTGGACGCCATAAAATGGAGTGCTAAGTTGAGAAATCGAAACATTTCCCACATATTCTTCTGTTTGAGTTCGGCAGAGGGGTGACAGCAACGGAGGCAGCCAGAAAAATTTGTGCCTTATATGAGGATAATGCCATTGGACAGAGCACGGTAAGAAAATGGTTTTCTCGTTTTAAGGAGGCTCGGTTTGACATCAGTAACTCTCCACGTTCAGGAAGACGTTAGGAGTTTGACGACGATCGTTTAAATGCACTGATCACGTCAGAGTACTCGAGAACTGGCAAATGTGAATTGGGATCATTTCACCATCATGCGACATTTGCATGTATTGAGGAAGGTTCAAAAATCGGTTGTATGGATGCCGCAAGCTCTAAGCCAAACACAAAAAATCTGCGGATGGCCATATGCACATCTCTGCCTTCTCGTTATCAATTGGCTCGTGAACAACACCGACTATTCCTATCCTGTATCGTTACTGGTGAAGAGAAATGCTGTCTTCATGCATAAGGAAAAGGAAGGATGGCTATGTCCAAACAAAGCGGCAACTCGCTGTATAAAACGTCATGTCGCGCGTCTGGTGGAACAGCGACGGTATGGTGTACCACGAATTGCTGCGCAGAGGTGTAACCATCACCGCTGACATTTACGGTCAACAACTGAGACGTCTTGCATGCGCAGTCCAAGAATAACAACCAATAAGACTGCGTGAAGTGATGCTACTGCACGATAACGCCCGCCCGCATTCTGCTAGAGTGACAAAAAGCTCTATATAGGAATTGGGTTGGGAAGTTGTTCCCCACCCACCTTATTCACCTATTTTGTGTCCTCAGATTTTCGCTTTTTCCGCGCTCTATCTAACTGCCATAAAGGAGCCTCCTTTCTGGATGAAAATGTACTCAGAACATGGCTCGACGACTTCTCCTCCTCGGAACCACGTGATTTCTACAGTCGCGGAATCGAGAAGTTAGCCGGGCGTTGGAAGTCTACCGTAAATAGTGAAGGAGCATATATTATTGACGACCGAAATCTTTGTTATGGGTATCTGTTGTGTTTGGTAAACTTACGGAGAAACGCTACGAACCTATGCACCAACACACACAATATATATTACTCAATATCTGAGGAAATGTACAAGTACTGACAAAAGCGAAACTTCTCATCCTCTAGCGTGATAAGGTAGGTATTGGAAGATTACGACCTGTTGAATACTATCCAGGTGATTATAGCTGTATTCCCTGTACATATTAGAAGGCAAAAACAGGGCTTCCGCAGGGATATTTGGTCGAAAACGGCCAGATTCCAAAAGCAACGGCAAACTGAACGCACCGGGAGAAGCGAGCAGAGGCGCCCTGCGTATACAGTGTGGTCGCCCATCCAATAGGCTCACGGAAGCTCGAGTAATTCTGCAATTTCCTGGGAACAGTGGTGGGCGCTCGACCAATCATGAGCCATTACGGGCTATTCCTGCCCCAGGCCCCAGCTTACGCATACGCTCCCCACGGTGTTTCGCCATATTCGTGGCGGGGCGAGGAAGCGCGGTAGCGGCGGGGCAGGTCAGCATGATGCTATTCACGGATCCGGTCGGTCAGGGCCTGCGGTCGCATTTCCGACGACGCCGCGCCGCTCCTCTGCTACACGCCACGCTAACGCTGTACCAGAGCAGTTGCATGACTCGACCAGTACATAGACAATTATCCAGTACTATTAGCATTCACCTACCCTCTTTTTTCATTATACATACGCTGTACACCTTGTACGGGAGTGAAACGTGGACGATACACGGCTCCAACAAGAAGACAATAGAAGCTGGGTAGACCGAGCAACTAACGAGAGGGTACTGAATCGCACTAGCGAAAAGGGAAATTTACGCCACAATTTGACAAAAAGAAGGGATCAGTTCAAAGAACACATCCTAAGGCTTCAAATGAGTCATGGAGTGAGATGTGTGGGCTAAAGATTGTAGAGGGAGACCAAGCTTCGAATACAGCGAACCGTTTAAAATAGACGTGCGTTGCAGTAGCTATGCAGATATGAAAAGGCTTAACAGAGGAGACACTAGCGTGGAGGACTGCATCAAACCAGTCTTCGAACTGATGACCAGCTATGGAATTCATTTGAAAAGTTTCTCGCATACAGAACACAGCATGAAAGTCTCAACGAAGAGAAATCTTCAGACGTAGAAGAAACTTCGCGTGTATCCCAACGGAGCGTTATACCACCATTACTTTTCACAATATATTAAAACGAGACGAGATCAAAAACTAGCGGGATTTTTTAAATTTCGAATATCCGATTTTTTAAAAAAATCATCTCGTTAGTACCCATGTTCCTAATGTATGTTTGCATTTTCAGGTATTTTGAATATTTAGTTTATTGTTGATATTCGGAAAGGTTATACGTGTTTTCGAGTACTCGGTGCATATTTATTTCCGAAAGAGGCGGATCTAAGAATTTGCATTAAATTTTGCTTGAAAAATGGAACAAAGTGCAGCACCACATTCGAAACACTGACTGTGGCTTTTGGCGAATCTGCTATGCTGAAGACACGAGTTCACGAGTGGTTCAAATGTTTCAAAGAGGGTCGAGAAGACATTTAAGACGATGCCAGCCCTGGAAGCCCTAGCACATCAGTTACTGACGACAGTGTGGAAATAGTAAAGAGAATGGTCCCGGAAAAATCACCGAATCTCCGTCAGAGGGGCTGTTGACAGCATATCCTTTGGCTCATGACAAGAAATTATTTCGTATGTTTTGGGCATGAAACGTGAAACAGAAAAGTTTGTCCCGAAATTGTTGAACTTCGACCAAAAACCACGTCGCGTAGATACTGCTCGGGGATTGATGAATGAAGTCAACAACACACCAGAACTTCTACACAAGGTTATAAAAGGTAATAATAATAATGAAGTGTGACTCCCGTCGGGTAGACCGCTCGCCTGGTGCAAGTCTTTCGATTTGACGCCACTTCGGCGACTTCCGCGTCGATGGGGATGAAATGATTAGGACAACACAACACCCAGTCCCTGAGCGGAGAAAATCTACGACCCAGTCGGGAATCGAACCCGGGCCCTTAGGATTGACAGTCCGTCGCGCTGACCACTCAGCTACCGGGGGCGGACATAATAGGTAATGAAACATGGGTATATGGATATGAAGTCGAAAACAAGGCCCAATCGTCCCAATGGAAACCGCCTGAAGAGCCAAGAGCAAAAAACATTCGACAAGTTCGATCACGTGAAGGTGTCACGTGGAAAATAGTTTTAGTGCTACGGTTATTATGAGTTGGATTTATTACTACTGGCTGTTCGGAGGATGAACTCATGGTATTGTTGACCGCTAGTTGCGAAAATCTGACCATCTGAAATTTGGGTGGCCACTCTTAATTGCGACCACAGCCGGATCATCGATGTCCCCATGCAAACACTAAGGTAAACTGATTCGTTCTACTGCCGTGTGCAATCATTAGGTCGTCTCACTTTCGCTTACTCTCAGTTATGTTTCTTTATCTCTCTCTTTTGCTCATCTCTTTTAGTAATCTGTATGTGCAGTTTTTCTTCACTGAAGGATCTTTGTCTCTCAGTCTAGTAAGCACTATCTTTAAGCCAGGCAATTTTTCCACCAATTTGGGTGCCTTTTTATGTTGTACGAAATCTTTTGTTACTTTGATTGAGGTTTTTCTTACAAATTATAAAACAGTCGGCAACAGACTCATTTTAGTAGCGCTATGTTACACTCACCTTACTTCTATCTTTAATTTATCATCGCTTCGGATCTTCTCTCTCTTACAATCATGAAGACAAGATCTAATCACAAGTGTAGGAAGAGCTTAAATGGTTCAAATGGCTCTGAGCACTATGGGACCTAACATCTGTGGTCATCAGTCCCCTAGAACATAGAACTACTTAAACCTAACTAACCTAAGGACATCACACACATCCATGCCCGAGGCACGATTCGAACCTGCGACCGTAGCAGTCGCGCGGTTCCGGACTGAAGTGCCTAGAACCGCACGGCCACCGCGGCCGGCAGGAAGAGCTCATTTCGATGGCTTAGGCCCGGTCTGTATAGAGAGGAAGGTAGTAGGTATTTGTTTTCAGGCCATGAAGCTGGGGCCACTGTTTCACCTTTTCACGAGGTAGCAAACGCTCATTCGACCAATACTTGAATATTACTGATCCCACTCTCACCAAATAAGATTGATACAGGAACTGAAAAGCACTGTATTTCGTCCAAGTAAGCGCGAAAGCGCCATGGAAACTCTCATCCAACTACTGTGACAGACGCTACAAGAAGGACGTTGTGCATCACGGTGTGGTTTACTGTTAAAATTCTGAGAGCGTACATTACTAGAAGAGTCAACCAATATATTGCTCCCTCCTACGAGTAACTCGCGGAAGGGCCATGAAGGTAAAATTAGAGATATTCCAGCTCACACGGAAGTTTACTAACAAACGTTTTTCCCGCGACCGATTCTCGACTGCAAAAGGGAATGTGGGAAAAGTCATTGGTACAGAAATTATCCTCCCGCCACACACCGTCAGGTGGCTTACAGAGTATAAATATACATGAAACAACAGCGCTGTACACGACGTCTTTTTCTAGGAATTTAAGCAGATTGGCCCCATATGAGACACTGCTACAGATTGCCGAATGGACAAAGCTATCGATAAAGAAAAGGAAAAACACAGTGCACTAGCTAAACACACATTTATAGCGGCACAGGTACTGTTTCCCAATTTTAGATAAATATTTTTGTTCAACAAAACATTTGGTCCACATGTTTCCAATTTTAGGAAGCAGTCTATAAAAATTATTCAAGCACCTTCGTTGTCATTTCTGACCTACAGATCCTACGAAAGTATGCTAGAATCAAACTCCAGTGTTGCATGGCTATAGCATTAAAATGTCTCACATGATTATGCATTCACTGCTATCGTGCGAAAACTTTCAGCGTACCGCACAAAATGTACTGATCGTACTAAACATCCAGCCTACTTCTAGATGAAGGAATTGCTGTATTTCATAATTTTTTCACCACACTTAATCTAATGAACATGTTGCTGAAAAACGGAATCTATTTTGATACCACAAAGTTCAAAAATGGTTCAAATGGCTCTGAACACTATGGGACTCAACTGCTGTGGTCATAAGTCCCCTAGAACTTAGAACTACTTAAACCTAACTAACCTAAGGACATCACACACATCCATGCCCGAGGCAGGATTCGAACCTGCGACGTAGCGGTCGCGCGGTTCCAGACTGAAGCGCGTAAAATCGCTCGTCCACAGCGGCCGGCTTATTTTTATCAACTGATTCTGGCAGGATTAGTGTCAACAGGTCCTCCCTTACATCTAACCAACCATTTTACAGGTTTTACATTATACTATTCTTACGGTACAGTGTTATAATAAAGCACTTAAAATGGGATAAAACACTTAGAAACAACATAAATAGTGGAGGCAGTAATACCTACAGCAGATTAAGAGAGACCTGTTATGCGATTATGATGAGATGAGCGGTACTTAATCTCTATCAGGAATTCCTGGCCTTTATGCAGACAGAGCAGCAGATGACGTAGACGTAGCGTATGGTAGTTGCGTAACTTGTCCGGTCGCAACCATCCTAGCTGGGTATACGGAGCACTGGCATGATCAAATAGATGGATGTTGTATATACGCATTATATTCGTAGACCGTATTTAATTATTGTGTTAATACAAAAAACTACCTTCTCAGACTCTTCTACTGTTCAGTGCCCCAGAAAGCAATCCACTGGAAATATCTTCATTGCTATCATTATCAAAAACGTATACTGTTAGCAAAAATTGAGGAGCCAAAGATTTGTGTGACTGAAATGACCATATATTAAGTAAATGACAAAAAAACAATTATTATTGCATAACTGTAGATGATCTCCAACTATATGAATTCACTAAAGCCGGATATTCCGGAGGCATGGCTTAGCAATATCCTTTCTTCCAGGAGTGCTAGTTCTGCAAGGTTCATAGGAGAGCTTCTGTAAAGTTTGGAAGCTAGGAGGCGAGGTACTGGCGGAAGTAAAGCTCTGAGGACGGGGCGTGAGTTGTGCTTGGGTAGCTCAGTTGGTAGAGCATTTGCCCGCGAAAGGCAAAGGTCCCGAGTTCGAGTCCCGGTCCGGCACACAGTTTTAACCTGCCAGGAAGTTTCATATCAGCGCACACTCCGCTGCAGAGTGAAAATCTCATTCAGCCTCAGCTATCGTTTAACGGTCCATTTATCCTGTGCATAAGTGCCCTAGAAATGGTACAGAAATAAACTTATTAATCTTACTTTCAGTCTTCAATCTGCTGTTGCCTGAAGTTGAACACTCACGAAGTGTTTTTTCTTTACAGCATGAACGGTCAACCTAGGGACATATACACTGCTAATTGCAATGAATTTAATTACGAATATTTCTTTTTGAAAACAATGCTCTTCTAAAGTAGCGCGCACTGCAGAGTGGAGGACGTGTATCACACAGGGGAAGTAGGCTATTAAACACGAAATATGTTTGCAGATTTGGTGTTTCTGTGAACAATAGTCTAAAACAAAACTTATCCCTTTCTATCATAACACAAGACCATCGTTTCACTAACTCTGGCGTTTACGTAATTACATGTAATGACTGCCCCAAGTATTACATAGGACAGACAACGAACGTTCACAGTAAAATATAAAGAGCACCTGCTAAGTAAAGATGGGGGCAATGTGTATAATCCCACTTTTGCTGAACACCCGCTTCTTCTCAACACACACCACGAACACTAGAGGATTGAGAGCTTTTGTATAAGCAAAGTCGAGGTTACAGGCTTCACCTGCTAGAAGAATTGGCCGGCCAGTGTGGCCACGCGGTTAAAGGCGCTTCAGTCTGGAACCGCGCAACCGCTACGGCCGCAGGTTCGAATCCTGCCTCGGCCATGGATGTGTGTGATGTCCTTAGGTTAGTTAGGTTTAAGTAGTTCTAAGTTCTAGGGGACTCATGACCTCAGATGTTAAGTCCCATAGTGCTCAGAGTCATTTGAACCATTTTTTGCTAGAAGAATTAAAACTTTTTACACATTCTGCTCACAACGAGGGATCCATTTTAAATGAACAGGTGCAACTCAAAAACAGAAATTTTCTAGATAGTTTCAGACACCTACTTTCGTTGATCTAACAGAAGTGGCTCGATCTTCCAGATAATTGTTGGCTATGTCTTTTCCTCATATTAATGATAGTGGTACATATGTTTCTTCTTCGTTATGAAGTAAATGTATTTCGAGAGGTTTTCACGTTCACAATTTTTCTAATAAATTACATTTGTGAGCTATACACGTTGTTACGATCCCCCCCCCCCCCCCAAAAAAATCTCTCTCCAGCCCCCTTTCCGCCAATCCCTCTACAGACCATTCCCCCTCCCCCCACCTACTAGAGTATCTCATGGGACTTAACTTCTGAGGTCATCAGTCCCCTAGAACTACGAGGGCAGTTCAATAAGTAATGCAACACATTTTTTTTCTCGGCCAATTTTGGTTGAAAAAACCGGAAATCTCTTGTGGAATATTTTCAAACATTCCCGCTTCGTCTCGTATAGTTTCATTGACTTCCGACAGGTGGCAGCGCTGTACGGAGCTGTTAAAATGGCGTCTGTAACGGTTGTGCGTTGCAAACAACGGGCAGTGATCGAATTTCTTTTGGCGGAAAACCAGGGCATCTCAGATATTCATAGGCGCTTGCAGAATGTCTACGGTGATCTGGCAGTGGACAAAAGCACGGTGAGTCGTTGGGCAAAGCGTGTGTCATCATCGCCGCAAGGTCAAGCAAGACTGTCTGATCTCCCGCGTGCGGGCCGGGCGTGCACAGCTGTGACTCCTGCAATGGCGGAGCGTACGAACACACTCGTTCGAGATGATCGACGGATCACCATCAAACAACTCAGTGCTCAACTTGACATCTCTGTTGGTAGTGCTGTCACAATTGTTCACCAGTTGGGATATTCAAAGGTTTGTTCCCGCTGGGTCCCTCGTTGTCTAACCGAACACCATAAAGAGCAAAGGAGAACCATCTGTGCGGAATTGCTTGCTCGTCATGTGGCTGAGGGTGACAATTTCTTGTCAAAGATTGTTACAGGCGATGAAACATGGGTTCATCACTTCGAACCTGAAACAAAACGGTAATCAATGGAGTGGCGCCACACCCACTCCCCTACCAAGAAAAAGTTTAAAGCCATACCCTCAGCTGGTAAAGTCATGGTTACAGTCTTCTGGGACGCTGAAGGGGTTATTCTGTTCGATGTCCTTCCCCATGGTCAAACGATCAACTCTGAAGTGTTTGTGCTACTCTTCAGAAATTGAAGAAACGACTTCAGCGTGTTCGTAGGCACAAAAATCTGAACGAACTTCTCCTTCTTCATGACAACGCAAGACCTCACACAAGTCTTCGCACCCAAGAGGAGCTCACAAAACTTCAGTGGACTGTTCTTCCTCATGCACCCTACAGCCCCGATCTCGCACCGTCGGATTTCCATATGTTTGGCCCAATGAAGGACGCAATCCGTGGGAGGCACTACGCGGATGATGAAGAAGTTATTGATGCAGTACGACGTTGGCTCCGACATCGACCAGTGGAATGGTAAAGTGCAGGCATACAGGCCCTCATTTCAAGGTGGCGTAAGGCCGTAGCATTGAATGGAGATTACGTTGAAAAATAGTGTTGTGTAGCTAAAAGATTGGGGAATAACCTGGTGTATTTCAATGCTGAATAAAACAACCCCTGTTTCAGAAAAAAAATGTGTTGCATTACTTATTGAACTGCCCTCCTACTTTAACCTAACTAAGGACAACACACACATCCATGCCCGGGGCAGGATTCGAACCTGCGACCGTAGCGGTCGCGCGGTTCCAGACTGTAGCGCCTAGAACCGATCGGCCACCCCGGCCGGCTTTAAGTAAGTTTAACAGAATAATGTTCATTCACTATCGCGCACCCTCCTCGCGGATACTAGTAGTGCCTTGTCTTGCTGGAAGCTTTCGTTAGCTCAAGCATTACGTACGCGACGCTAGTGCATTAGCTGTACATTGTTGAGGCTATATAAAAATCACCATGTTGTGCATGTTTTAATTATTACGGAGGTGACATTTTATATTCTACTGACACCTTTAGACTACATTTTAATGTACGTCTGCCACAACATGTAACCCAGTATATATACCATTTCCTTCTGTAGAAAAGGTTTTCATAAATGCTGAAAATACAGTCAAAAGGTTTAAATAAACCTTCATTATTTCCTCAAGATTATTGTGATACCTCAATCACAGAATATTACGTTATCATATTCAATGCCTTCATGTAAACACAATATTTTGTATGTTACATCAAACAACATCAATTTACTTATGTATCTTATTTCTATACGAAACACATATTTCAAACGAAACATAAAATAATGGGACAGAGCACAAAGTTCACTACAGATTCAACAAAATCCAAAGCCTTATTGATGAACGAAAACTGAAAAAGACCACAACGAACGCAAGTAGAGCAATGCGAGAAGTCCTCGACGAAGTCGAAGCTGTAGCTATATATACAAAAGTGAACCAAAACATTCATGACCACCTGCTTGGCAGCGCGATGGCGTATTTTTGGAACACAATGCAGCAGCGATTCTGCGTGGCATGGATTCGATAAGTCCATGATAGATTTCCGGATTATGTAACACCAGATATCTACCCACAGGAGAGACAAATCCCGTACATTATGTGACAGCGGTTTGCGGTTGAGGAACTCGTGCTCGATAGCATGATTCTGGTTTCCTGACACGGATATTTGTTCTGCAGGAAGGTGCCATCACCGTCGGGAAAGGCATCAAGCATGAAGAGATTTAGCTCGTTCGCAATAACGTTCACGTGGTCCACATTTGTCACGGTACCTTTATTACAATCACAAGTCCCACGGGAGCCCAGGCCGATCGTCCCCACAGTGTAACACTGCTCCCACCGGCCAGCGTCGGTAGCGCGGTGCATGTTTCGAGCAGTTGTTCGTCTGGATGATGTCGTATCCGACACTAACACCGAGCTGGTGTGACAAAAAGCATGAGTAACCAAGCCAGACCACTCATTTCCATTGATCCACAGTCCAATCCTGACGATACGGTGGCCACTGCAATCTTATCTGACGATATCGTTGGGTCAACATGGGAACACCAATGGGTCATCTCCTGCTGAGCCCCATATTCATATTCAACAATGTGCACTGAAGAGTGTGCTCCGAAATATTTGCACCACCATTCTCCCTGTCTGATCTGTCTCAGATCGGTGCCTAGTCTGTAGAGAGCGGGCAAACTTCCGAACTCAATGTTTTGTAATGAGGCATCGATACCCAATATTTTGTCGCAGCATACACGTGATCTCACTGTCATTCAACCACTTTTCTTATATGCTCCCAATATTAGCAGACGAAATGCCGAGCAGCTTCGATGTCTCCGAGATGCTCGATATCAAGCTGCGGGGCATAACAATCTACCCTCGTCAAAGTCCTTATGTCGGTGTATTTCCCCCCAATCGTCGCTAAAATGAGTCCCCATTCGTTTCCGCTCCGCTTATATTATATCCTTGGCACGTCTAGTGCCCACAATGTCACCAGGCGGCATTCAATCTTGCGGTGGGCAGTTGTAATGTTTTGGTTCAACGGTGTATGGTCGTCATACCATGACACTTCGGCTCGTGCTGAACATACCGCTAGGACAATGACGCCTCTGCAAAAGCAGCAAGTGGAATAGGTTTATACCCAGAGAAGAGCTGATATTAGATCGGATAATGTGCAACTGCCACTAATTACTACCATATTGTTCCTGTGGTTGTACCTTCGTGCACAGTGTTTTCGATGGTTGGACGGGGTATTCTACTGACTAGTCTTCGGAGTTTCGAGTGTCACTGCGTAGATTTCCACTGTCCAAAAATCAAAAATGACTGCAATAGGCACTTGGTCGCGGTAAAATATATTTGCAGACGATCTACACTTTAACTTCTATACTTTCAGTAGCTGTCATTGTGACTACACTGTGACAACCAGCATTAATGTGCTATATTGCAGGCAAAGCGCACTGTGAGTTTCTGGGGCTCCACTGGATGCACCACGTGATTTCGAGTTCTACAAATTAAGGTAAAGAGGAGCAGTATCATCTACATAATGGTGGTTTCATGGCCTAAAATACAGACCCTCCACCTGCCATTTCTCAGCAGGGCAGTGGCAAGTATAAAAGTCTTAATAGAAGAATGAATTGCACCACTGCTTACCGGAGCTGCGTGTTCGCCTGACACGCAGTCCACCCATGTTCTTACTCGTCACGGTCCTCATGCAACCACTACTGATGCTTTGTGGTCCTGTATAGAAACCAGGTGCAGAGAAATTCTCCACAAAAACATACCCAGAGCTTCTGAGTCTATACCATGAATATTAGGAAGTCAGAGATAACGTATAGTTTCGTAATCATAGTCACCCATATACCTTAACTGTCCTATACAGGGCGTCAAGGCGGAATGGTCCGTATTCAGGGATATGATAGGAGCGATCATTCGAACCAAGAAAGTCTAGTAAACATGGACTCCCACAATGTACACCTCAAGCCGACCGGAGTGGCCGAGTAGTTCTAGGCGCTTCAGTCGCGGTCGCAGGTTCGAATCCTGCTTTGGGCATGGATGTGTGTGATGTCCTTAGGTTAGTTAGGTTTAAGTAGTTCTAAGTTCTAGGGGACTGATGACCTCAGAAGTTAAGTCCCATAGTGCTCGGAGCCATTTGTAGACCTCAAGGCCTACGAGCACTTTTTCAGTAAAAGAGACGTGTATCGCTGTAGCGAAGATGAACAAGCGCTCATAGCTCTTGAGGTATGAACTTCATTGCCCATGTTTACTAGACTTCTTGCTTTGAATGATGGTTCCTGTCATATTCCTGACTATTAACCAATCCTCGTCAGATACCATATACAGTTCGTTTCAGTCGTGCTACAATTTCCGTCAATAATGTATACTCGCAACGATCATAACAATAGCACCCTACCACAATAACACTGACTTCAATATTTTGATTATCTGCGAGTATAACAAGTTTCACCCCCCAAAAAAATGGCTCTGAGCACTATGGGACTTAACATCTATGGTCATCAGTCCCCTAGAACTTAGAACTACTTAAACCTAACTAACCTAAGGACAGCACACAACACCCAGCCATCACGAGGCAGAGAAAATCCCTGACCCCGCCGGGAATCGAACCCGGGAACCCGGGCGTGGGAAGCGAGAACGCTACCGCACGACCACGAGATGCGTTTCACCCCCAAACCCGTCAACAGATCAATGGGTATATTTCTCTCTGTCACAAACATGTAATAAACGCAAGAAATGTCTGCTACTGCCCGAAGATGGGATTCAGGCAGAAACTTGTCATGGTACATAAATCGGCTTGGTGATGAAACTGTGGTCATTTGCAACGATTTGTTTCTCAATTTCATAACTGTAGATTAAGCCTTCTCTACAGTTAATCACCAAAAGGACACGGTCATCTGCCAAAAGCCTTTCTAGGAAGAGCTTTTGTCTCCATCGAATTCCCTTGTTGGGTGGTTTATCAGCATCTGAGCATTGTATTGTGACGCTGGCTAGCTTGTACTTATAAACGTGTGTTTTCCTCCTTTCTTACGAGGAATGTTATGCTATCTCGGACGCTATAAATTAGGGATTAAAGAGAAGTCATAACTGAAGAAACGTAAGCAACAAGAAGCACATACTCAAACAGGCGCAGAGAAATGGAGTGCTAGTTTTAAGCTGCTTAAACGGAGAGCGAAAGCTGCTTGGTGCCGCTCCCTGGCTTGCATTGTCTTCTCATCGCATGTTGACGTACTTAATTCGTCTGGTTCACTTTTTACCAGCGGGCAACTGAGCTGAAGCATTTAACATTGTAGTGTCATAATCCCGTTGCGTGAATTTATTATATTATGATCTGGTGTTTGCGCCTCTGTTATTTCGTTCCTTTTACGTGTGCGAGTTTCCGCTTACGGCGTGTTTCGAAATTGCTTGTTGCTGTTTAGTGAATTACCGCTTTATCTACGCGACAGGTGTTAAGAACCGTACTGCAAAATTTAAGAATTCACAAACCTTGTAGTTGTGGATGTGTTACTTCCAAACGACTTAAGATTTGCACCGCAATACTTGTTGCAACGAGCCGGCGGAACAATCAGCCGGTTATTGAGAAAAAGGTTGCTAGAGAAAATGATATCTGAAGTATAGCAACAGGTTGTGTTTCCACTCAAAAGAAAGTGACAGTCTGAGGCGGAAAATTACAGTACTGTTATGAGTACGAGCGTTAGTGAAAAACATGCTCTAGTTGAAAGTAGGAGATCTGAACCAAATTACTGTGGCTCTTGTTGTTTTCATATTGAAAGTACAATAGAGTGTTAGCAAGATGCCTTCAATGTCTGTTCGAAAACGAACACACTTGGATCATCCTGAAATTAAAGTCAAACTGTAAGTATTACATCGGCAAAAATACCATCGAAGTGGAAGTAAGAAACATACTCACGATCCATCATTTAATATGATCGTAATTATTTGCACAGCGTAAGTAATGGCGTTTATAACTTCTTATACTGCGCGTAAGCGAAGTATTATTCAAGACTTTCAGAATTTGAGGAGCAGGAAACACATTCCGAAATCGAATTTTTCTATTTTTGACACAATCATAACCGGTTTCAGCCTTCAAAGGCCATCTTCAGACGCTATGGGTGGCATTTTATGAACAAGTTTTCATGCGTTATGAATGCCGCCCAAAGCATCTTAAGACGGCCTTTGAAGAGATTGTGAAACCGATTAAGTACCAGTGGCTTCTACCTGATACTACTATTTCATTATTTTTTTTTTAAGTGTCATTGCCTTTCGCGTGGAACGAACTTCGCTATTGTAAGGTACAGATATGTAGTGGCACACTGAGGTATTCTACAAATGTAGTGAGTGCATCGTAGCAGACACGCCGTTCAAAGCAACAGTCGGCGCGGAGATTCTGAGATTGTCATTTTTTTTGTTATCACAGTGAAGAGTTCATTGACAGTGAAAGCAATCATATCTAAAGTTACTGTAATGTAAATCTAAGTTTGTACTACTGCTGTTGAGTGGATTCAAAATGACACCACTCGAGCAGAATGCACTTTTCAGGTAAATTTATTAAATTTTAGGTTCATTTTGTTTGTTGTTTAGTATTATAGTTTGTTTCAGCATTATGAGTTCATGGAAGTTTCAAGATGTGGGATTGTGTCTTGGGAAAATGCGAAACTGCTTTAAATATTTCAAGGAATGGTGGGTGGTTGAAAACTGTACGTCCCGAACTTTCCAAAGTGAAACCAAAACTTTAAAACAAATGGTTGTTTACTTCTTGCCAATTTCTTCTTCTATTCATTGTTTACTATGATAATAATAGTTTATTTTGTGACGAATTTTCCAATTATTTTTTTATATTGTTGGGACTCAAAGGATTGATCGTCAGTCTCCTTGACTCAGTTATCTAAGAGGCATAATATACAACAAACTTAGCTCTACGCCCGTGTGGATTACGTCAAAGAAGTAGAAAGAAAGTGCTATTGTTTCGAAAGCCAGCTTCGACGATTGACAGTGTTAATCTTACTTGTTGGTTTCAGCACTATCCTGCAAGTTTGAATGCTGTATCACATCAATAATGAATAAACATTGTCATGCAAACATTTGGAAGCCTGAAAAGTAACATTCAGAATACGGAAGCAAGCTCACAAAACTGAAATGTCTGAATCTACAGGCTGTGTGATATAGCATGTCAGCATGTCTTGAGGGTAGAGACGTCTGAAGCGATGCCTTAGGAAAGGACTGAACGAGACCCGGATTCCGTTTACGCTTATTTACTATTTCTAGTCAGTTGTGCATCTGTATCAGAAGCATAAATTTGTGGGGATTCCCACTCCATACAAACAAATGTCACATATAATTACAAACTATGTAGGAAAGTTAATCCAACAACAATAGTGTGTTTTTAAACCTCATCAAGGAAAAAGACTGGCAGGATGTTTACAGTGCCGACAACATAGATGACAAATATAATGCTTTCCTTAACACGTTTCTCATGCTCTTTGAGAGTTACTTTCCATTAGTACGTTTTAAACAGGGTACTAGCAGCCAAAGGCAGCCTGGGTGGCTCACTAGTGGGATGAGGATATCAAATAGAACAAAGCGGGAATTATATCAAAATGTTAGAAGAGGTCACAATTAAGCTACAGTAGCCCATTACAAACAGTATTGTAAAGTGCTCAAAAATGTTATTAGGAAGGCAAAAAGTATGCGGTACGCAAGTAGAATAGCTAATTCACAGGATAAAATAAAAACCATATGGTCAGTTGTGAAGGAAGTGCCTGGGCAGCAGCACAAGGTCGACGATATAAAGTCAGTTCGTAGTAAAAATATTTCTGTTACTGATAAAGATATACGTAAAGTACTCCGTAGTAAAGGCGCGTTATAAAAAAGGGAGAAAGGCCTAAAATTGGCTACATTATTCCCTATCTCTACGCCATCAGTGTTTGCTAAAGTTATTGAAAAGACTGTATGTAAGGTTAATTGATCATTTTATATCAAATGTACAGTTCGGCTTTAGATATCGTTTAACAACTGAAAATGCTACATTATCTTTTCTCTGTGAGATACTGGATGTGTTAAACAAAAGGTTTCCAACGCTAGGCATATTTTTTGATTTAACTAAGGCGTTTGATTGTGTTGAACACAAAACATTGCTCCAGAAGTTGGACCATTACGGAATACGGGGAGTAGCTCACAATTGGTCCACCTCTACTTTAGCAACAGACAGCAAAAGGTCATTATTCACAGTGTTTAGAATGGCTGTGAAGTGGGGTCTGAGTCGGGTGCACACAAATGGGGGGGTTGCCCCAGGGATCAGTGTTGGGGCCCTCTAGTATTTGGGTAACTATAAAATATTTCCGTCTGCTGATGACACTAGCTTAGTAGTAAGGGATGTTGTGTGGTTTCAAACAGTGCAGTTCATGACATAAGTTCATGGCTTATAGAAAATAAACTTACGCTAAATCACAGTAAGGCTCAGTTTTTACAATTTCTAACACACAAACAACAAAACCCGAAGTTTTGATTTCACAGAATGGGCATATGATTAGTGAAACTGAACAGCTCAAATTTCTGTGTGTTCAGGTAGATACTAAACTGTCATGGAAAGCCCACGTTCAGGATCTTGTTCAAAGACTTAATGCTGCAATTTTTACTGTTCGAACGGTATCTGAAGTAAGTGAACGTTAGATGCGAAAATTAGTCTACATTGCTTATTTTCATTCGCTTATTTCGTATGGTATTATATTTTGGGGTTACTCTTCCCATTCTAGAGAGATATTTTTGGCTCAGAAACGCGCGATTCGAGCAGTAAGTGGTGTAAGTTCGCGAACCTTTTGTCGATCTCTGTTCACGTGTCTGGGTATTTTGACATTGGCCTCTCACTATATTCCTTACTGTCATTTCTTGTTAACAATATTAGTTTAGTCCTAAGAATAAGCAGGTTTCACTCAGGTAATACTCGGCAGAAATCAAACCTGCATTTGGATCGGACTTCCTTAACTCTTGTGCAGAAAGGTGTGCAGTATACTGCTGCATCCATTTTCAATAAGCTACCACAAGAATTCAAAAATCTTAGCAGTAATCCATGCGCTTTCAAATCGAAACTGAAAAGTTCCCTCATGGGCTACTTACTCCTTCTATTCTGTCGAGGAGTTCCTTGAAAAATTAAACTGATTCTTGTTGTATTGTTGACTGCGTTTACTTAAACTTATGGCTTGACTTTTTTCGTGTTCATAAACATATTTTAATCTGTTACAACATATATGTTTTAATTTCATGTACCGAAACGTTCCATGACCTTGGAGATTTGCTCCTCAATTTGGTCCTATGGAACTTGACGTGTAAATAAATAAATAAATACTTCGGAGTCAAATATAGCTTACAGAAGTTAGCACAGTTCTCAAGACAGAAAATTCTCGTACAGTACTTTTTCCCCCATGTCAATGTGACTGTGACGATCACGCTGGGAGGGGTATCCGGCCACAGAAATACACACAAATAACACTATCTCTGTAACGAAAGCATTATGAATAGACAAGCGATATCGTCGGAAAAAATCTGAAAACCTCTCTTCGAGAAGGTCTGTGCGACAAATACAATGGTGACTACTGACACATTTTCTATGATAACTGACATTTTTATCGTAGAAATCCATCACAGGAAAACCCCGGCGCATTCTCTCAGCGAAGAACCAGTTTCCTGCGTCAATAAAGTGACTCTTAACTCTGCTATACTAACATAGAGCTACGTAACCTGAACGTTTTTTTCTGAAAATTAAGAAAAAGAATTCTCCAATAAGTATCTACAACACACAAAAAGTGCAACCGACCGGATGAAAGCAATTTCGGCTGAGTTATAATGACCTCTTCGTTGATTGGAACGATCTGTGTGGTTTCCCAACAAAACGATTTCATGGAGTAACTTAACTGCAAATGAATACTTTGAACAATTTATTCATAATTTTTTTATAGTCACACATCGTATACCTACTTTAAAAATTCCAACTGAGCTGATGACCACTTACACTCTTATAAAAAAGTATTCGGACACCTATTAGCGGACATTAATATGCGGTGTGTTCACCCTTCGCTTTTGTAACGGCTTGAACTCCTTTGGAGACTTTTCAATGAAGTGTCCGAATGTTTAAAGGAATGGCAGCCCATTCTTCCTTAATAACAGTAACCAGAGAAGGTAGTGATGTTGGTAGCTGGGGTCTGGAGCGAAGTCCACGATCCCTTAAAATTACTGTGCGTGCCAAGCGAACTGCCCAACCCTGTGGTCAAATTTTAGTATGGATCGCACATTAGCTATCTAAAAACTATTGTACGGAAGTGTGGGCTCGTGCAGCGACACTGAATGCGCCGGCAGCAAGCGTGGCACAAGTGCTTGCCTTATACAGAACCGGATATCCGTACCCCACACCTCCAGGCGCACTTGCCCAGCCTACGCTCTATCACGCTTCATGGTTACATATTCGTCTGCAACTACAACTTTGCAATCAATGGTAGAGGAAACTCGTTAATAGAATGGTTGCCGAATACTATTGGTTTACTGTACTTACAAACCCTCGACTATAGCACCTTTAGAGGCGATTTTTACAACTATGTGCGTCTTTTATTATAAACTCACTCCAATTTCAGCACTAATTTGCGCATATCTTCGTAGTAGTCCCTGAACATTATATAGTTATATCGTTATTTCATTCCCTACGTCCTATTCGAACCTCGCGAGAAGAGCGAGTGAGCAAGCAAGCAATCAATCCTTTAACAAGAATCAGTAATTTTTGGGAACATGTCTCTTGGTTAAAGCGGTTTTCTTTACTTAAGAATGACCGTGAACAGTCACAACTGCAAGAAACTACTACTTTTATGAGGTTACCGGTTTTGGTCTGTTTTAGACCATCCTCAGAACTACCACTGAAATATGTACATACAATAGTATGAGAGGGATATAGTAATATATAACATACATCTTCATTAATAAATAATAAAAGAAGAAATTACACCCGTGATGGTAGACGGTGGCGGTGAAAGGAGCAGGCGCTATGTCTCCACCAACGCTAACTACTAAGGAGAGCAATGCAGCTGTTGCTAAAATATGCGACGCTCCGCCCACTGCACATCGAGTTACATTAGCGATAGCCAATCAGGCATTCTGGACAATAAAGTATATCCAGAATGGTTACACGAAAACTAACAACACAAACAAATAGGTGCTTTGTATTACGACGTTAATGGTTCCAATGGAGACAGCGTGGTCATATCGACATGCGGCATACAAAAGAAGAGGATCTGAGAGCTGCAACATTGGCTGGATGTCGAATATGTACTGGCATGCAAGTCGACATGTAGAAATGTATGCAAGTGATTGAATATTGCTCTCATATCGTAGCGCCAGTGAAAATACAGCTTGACCGACGCTGTTATCATGGAAGCGGCGTGGAGGTGACGATGTACACGTTTCACAGGAGCCGATTTCAAAGTTGCGACAGCGATTAGTTGTTATCAACTATTGGCATGAAAGACAGGCGACTGTCGTAATGTGTGTAGGATCCCCCAGATGACACTAACCAAGTAACTAACGAAGATAACTAGTATAGTACGATACCTAGAGCATAGAAAGGAAAAAAATACGCAAGTTACATTAAATGAAATATGGCCCAAAATCTCATTGATCCCTCGAGGTAGACAAAGACATAAAACAATGAACATAAAAAACAAAACCGTGAACGTAGTTGTTTACGGTAATTCCTACTACGTTCACAGTTCTATAACTTCAGTTTTCTTATGCTCATTGTTTTATGTCTTTTTCTACCTCGATGGGACAATGAGATTTTGGGCCATACTGCGTTTGACGTAACCCACTTTTTTTTTCCTTTCTATGCTCTAGGTATTATACTCTACTAGTTATGTTTGTTAGTTCCGTGGTTAATGTCATCTGGGGAATCCGACACATACTACTACAGTCGCCTTACTTGCATGCCAATAGCTGATAAAAACTAGTCGCTGCCGCAACTTGTACATCGTCACCTCCACGCCGCTCACATGATAAATAACGGCGCCAGTCAAGCTGTATTTTCACTGGCACTACTGTCTAAAAGCAATACGCAATCACTTGCATGCATTTCTACATGTCGACTTGCATGCCGGTACGTATTCGACATCCAGCCGATGCTGAACCTCTCAGATCCTCTTCTGCTGAATGGCGCATATGGATATGACCACGTCATCTTCACGGGAACCATTAACGTCGCTTAACCGCCATGTTTACTGCCATACAATCTAAAAGTTTGCAATAAATCCCCACAGATGGCTACTGTTGTTGTCACAACAGATTATGATTGGTTATCTCTGTTATATATATTTTTATCACTGTCTGACCTAATGCTGTTTCTAGCAGTTACTTTATGTAATACAAAGCACCAATTTCTTTATCTGTTATTAGTTTTCGTGTACCAATTCTGGATATACTTCATTGTAACAACTATTTTACGTCCTGAATGCCTGACTGGCTACCGCTGATGTAATTCGGTATGCAGTGGGCGGAGCATCGTGTATTTAAGCAACAGCTGCATTGCTCTCCTTAGCAGTTGGCGTTGGTGGAGACAGCGCCTGCTCCTTTCACCGCCACCGTCTACCATCACGATATAATTTCTTCTTTTATTATTTGTTACGTAAGATGTATGTTACATATTACTGTATCCCTCTAATTCTATTTTATGTACATATTTCAGTGGTAGGTCTGAAGATGGTCTAAAACAGACCAACACCGGTAAACTCATATAAAAGACGTTTCTTTCAGTTGTGACTGTTCATGTTTATTCTTTAACAAGAAGATATCTGTCATAATGCAACGACCATTGGCGTTCTCCTTTTGCATAAAGCACAAAAAGAAAAAAAATTTTGGTGTTCCGCAATAATTTTAAAAACTGTTGCAGAAAATTAGAAAATTGTTAGTATCGTGTTCTATCAAGCATTCAATTAACGTGCCCTTGGAAGCATAATCGTAGTTTCTTCTTTCGATCGTAGTAAGACACAATTTACATCAACTTGGACACCACACAATATTCTCGAAGTCGACTTTGCTTACAAAATTAATAAATTACTTAAAGAACCAGAACTTCCGTCATAAATTGCCGGACAGTTTATACAAAAAGCAGGTGTAATTTACTTGACATGATCACTTACAAGTATTGGAACAGGGCAGAAACAGTTTGGAGACATTCTACTCAGTCGAACTAGTGTAAATGCACACACAAAATCCGTGTTCTTCCGACTTCGAATCACGCCTTTTGCTTGCTCTAAACAAGAAACAAATATTTCTAATTACTCAAAACACCAGGAAAAAAAATCTTGCAACCCTTGCCCTCGTTGTCAGTCGATCCGACAATTTCGTATGCTATCTTACTTTGAAATTACCAAAAAATGTAGGCAAGGAAATTGGGTTTTCACCTGACGGTGGCTTAACAAGCTAAAAGCCCGTTAGTGACCAAATGAACATAATTTTGCTGAATATTAAGAAGGGTTTCCTATTTAACTTTATTGTGTTCACTAATCAGTGATGGAAAATTCACTTAAAGGGTTTTAATTGCCATCTACGAGATATCTCTACACAATGTAACACCCTGATTATAGTAACTAAACAATTTTTAATACGGTGTGCCTAGCGGGATCAAGTTTGGCCAGCCTAACTCCCCCTCTCCCTCCCCCTCCCACATGCGCTATGTTGAGGCTCCGACTCGGAACGAACTCATTTTCATGGATATTCATCGGCACCCTTTACAGCCGCTGTTAGCTTTTAAGATGTAAGTACCAGGCGTGGTGCATCTTTGTACCAATTCAGATCATCCTTTATGTTTTCGCGCTGCCGAGAGTGGACGTGAAATGACCGTCTACGAACTAACTGTTGCATGCGTGGAGGCCGTTAACTTGCGACTCCGCTAACAAAACTAATTGGTCTAGCTCACTTCTCGTGTACTACCTGCACCCGTGCAGCCGCTTTGAAATTCCGCTCTCGGGGTAGGTGCGCCGATTTCGCACGATGGACGTGAAAAAGCCCTACAGGTATACGATAGCCACGGAAAATATCTTTCAGCGACCTCAGCCGTTACTGCTCACAATAGTGTGTACAGCGAGGCTGAAAATAAAGTTCTACATATTATATTATATTAGTTCTACATATTATATTGTGAAAATTGTTTGATATATTCGCCGACTTACTTTATGACAGTCCGTTACGACTGGAAACTTATTAGTTCGAATAGTTCACACAGTGCACAAAAAAAAAACACCGATTGGACTAAAATAGAAATCTCTGTTGGTCCATCATGGCCATTATACAATTTCTTCATACAATTGCAATTGTATAACGATTGGAATTTACGATAGACAGTGATTTATGGCGCTGTGCATTTTTTTGTGGTTTGTATTAACCAATTCCACTAGCCCCTCTCCTCACGTTCGGTCTGTGGAATCGATTCGTCAGTATTTGATGTGGTTTACGAAATATATCCAGCGGTAATGTCAGGTGACTCACCCTGTGTGTTATATATATATATATATATATATATATATATATATCCACTTTTTTTTTGACACTGAGTTTTCTGACTTTCACACTAGTCATTTGACCACATGCAACAGCTGTAATAGTAGTTTGTCGTTCTAAGTTCTGAAAGGTTTTCTCGGCGGATCGACAACGATCCCATGGGCACGTAAGCTCCTACTCTACCGTGGAACAGGAATAATCAAAAGAAGACATATTTACGTTGATCATTGTCTATTATCAGAAATTTGATAATTAGTCTTTATTATCGCAAGTTGTGAAATATTAAGTAATGATATTAGGTAGGCAAGGAACATAAAATATATCATTATGCATGAGACTTTGTAAAGCTTTTGTCGTGTAAATTCACGTTACATGTGCGCACATTTTGACAGTTTCATTTTTACAAATCGTACATCTTCTCCTGACCCGACCAGTGAAAATAAACCATTCAGGATTCACTGAGCGTCGGTGTCCAAAAACATAAGATCGTTTTATATGTTAAAATTGGCCTTACAGTATCATTAGATGGATATTCATATTATTTCGTCCTACCTCTATTTTCCTCAATGGTCATTAGCTATAATCACCCAGTTAACGTGGAATTATTTGACCAAGATTATAAGTATGCTGCTGCTGTTTACTTGTTTTAGGGGCGTTGCTGAATATGAATGTATGCAATTTGTGAATGTCGCAAAGAAGTCTTTCCTCAGAAAAGTTTAAATATATTACTAGTTTTTTGACAATATGTATAACGTCAGTGTTTGGGACATTGTGAATGACTCCCCGTTCATGTAAGATCACGGGGGAGAGAAGATACCCACCAATGTCAACATTTCCGTTCCATACTGTCTACGCTTGAAAACAGTATTGTACGAGTGATTTTAAAACGCGTAAAAGGTTAATTGTTAATTAAAATTATTTATAATTTAAACTAAGCATATTAAAAGGAAGTACAAAAATATGAATGATTGTGTACATGTCAACAAACGCGCTCAAGATATTGTCCTCGCGCCGGCCGAAGTGGCCGTGCGGTTAAAGGCGCTGCAGTCTGGAACCGCAAGACCGCTACGGTCGCA
Organism: Schistocerca piceifrons; assembly: GCF_021461385.2. NCBI lineage: Eukaryota > Metazoa > Arthropoda > Insecta > Orthoptera > Acrididae > Schistocerca > Schistocerca piceifrons. Next base: position 617,154,315 of record NC_060149.1, read on the forward strand.
GGTTCGAATCCTGCCTCGGGCATGGATGTTTCTGATGTCCTTAGGTTAGTTAGGTTTAACTAGTTCTAAGTTCTAGGGGACTAATGACCTCAGCAGTTGAGTCCCATAGTGCTCAGAGCCATTTTTTTATTGTCCTCGCAGTTAAATAAAATTGTAGTAGTCTTACATACAACATTACTTCGTGATACAAAGATTAGCTGGACGCAAACTTTCCCAAATACATGCGGCTGGTTGACCACAGATTATTTTTTAATGTATATAAAATCCAAGAGGGAGCCAGCCAGCCAATCAATTGTTAAGATCTGCTCCCTATAGAATTGAACATGAGTCCTGATTCCCCACAAAATTTTAAAATCGAAGAAACTCAAAATAGAGAGCACATCCAGCCAATCAGTTTAATGCTCTCTGATGGGCATACAAAGAACATTCAGTTACAATATGGCGCAGAGTTATAAGGATGCCACATGCGTCGCATTTTGGACGCTCTTCATGTCGCAGGAAAAAGCCCTGAGTTGAAGAACAGTGCCTTATACGAACTGAGCTAAAATTACCTCGTTTCGCCTGACTAGATGGAAGTACGCCACAATCGGCTTCTTTGACAGAGTTGTCGGAGTCCTGTCGGATGCTTCAGGAAGCGTTGTTACGGTAATCTTTTACCGTAATAGTATAGATAAAACCCGATTTATTACTGACAAGGAAAAACTGCGGTGCGAGGCAGATATTTACCTTGCTTAAGTGTATCTACATCCATTTTATTACTATGAGCCACACAAACTACCCTTGTAGAGCCGTAGGTTCTACTTCTCTTTGTTTGAAGTTTTAGTTAAAATTTGCATTGTATGTCGAAGGCAATATCGCCTGTAAGATAATTCGGGCATATGATGCCACCGTCACTAGCATACAGAGGAGTCCTCCCGAGACACACAAGTTACTTCTAGCCAAACTTTTGCTGGGTTCGCTATCAACATTTCCGTCTGTCAGCGGCCACTCGGGCACAGCCTTTACCACCACCGCACTATTAAATGGAACAGAGCTTTTAACTTAACAACTGTGTGTTTTAGAAGATGCCGAGTGGAGCAGGCTTCAAATATTGCCCCAAAGCAGAATAAATAACATGCACACAATGAATATTTTATTGATGATATATTACTAGACAAATTTCCGCCATGTTATGAACAATACAGGAAAATACCATCTTTAAAAAAAAATCACAGCTTTTGTTGCACAGAACTGGAATCCCAGAGTGAACCAATCATTATGTTCACACGAAAGAATATACTTACGAAAAATGAAGCACCGGAACTAAAGTGGCTAGTAGTTTATTTAGGACGGTGTCATGAGAAGTAATGCCTCCAAATTTTTTATGTGCAAACTCTTACAACTTTTTAAATAAACACATGTTATTAGCATTCTACATCTTTATTCTTCATGTCTACATATTTACGTCTCAACATACACACCTTGGTGACAAACATTTCTACCAACGAGACACCAATTTGTTGATATCGCCACTATAAAATGTTCGACTTCGTTGACGGAGCCACAAACTCACCTGTGCTCGCACCGCTTCATCACTATCAACGAAGTCCTCGAAAGTGTTCTTTACATTTCGGAAACAGACGAAAATCACATGGGGCCAAGTTGGGATTGTATGGAAGATGATCGATGGCAGTGAACCCAAGGCGTCGTCGGATTGTTGCAGCGCTCGTGTGTGGTCTGGCACTGTCCTGCTAAACTCTTCGAATTCGGAACTCGGTTACAGCACGCTGTTTCTCACGCACCGACATAGTTACGTTACACACTGCCATGTTACACGCTACAGTTCGGAGCCCTCTGGCGGCAGATGGCTGCAAATATGTAGATATAAAGAATATAAATGTCGAATGTTAATAATGTTTGTTTTATTCGATAAGCTTTAAGAGCTTTCGCATAAAAAATTAGGAAGCATCACTTTTTAGCATGCCCTCGTAGATGAACCGTTGATTAACACATATTACACTGCAAAAATATCGCAGATTGACAGTGTACTAACTCAATCGACAGTGTCGATCAACGTTTCATTGTTGTGAATGCAGAGTTTTGTTTCGTTTTCAACTCTACGACGAACAGGAATACGTGAGACTTATGTAAAAATGGAGAGAAAAACTAAAAATACGTAGAAGCAAGGAAAGTCAAACTTTTAGCATTAATTAAGAAACGCCAACCCTCTCCGGTTTATTCCACTGGCAAAATTTTGCAAGAAAATGGTTCCCTTCCTACTTCCTCCATAGAATCTACACCTAAAACCTGTATAACAGGTCTGGAAACTTGCAATGAATAAGATCTGCATCTGTAATACGTCATACACCTCGCTCTCTAACCCTAAAAAATAACAGCTGGAACTTTTGCTGCTAATAACTACACATCGTGTGTCATCTAGCCTGGGTTAAGCCTTTCCATGTAAAACCCTTCTTCGGCGAACAGCGCGTCAAGTTCGCGTCTTTTGTATTTGAGTAACTTTTCATATGGTCTCACTAGGCTGAGGAGACCTCCTTTCACAACTTTTTACAAGAGAAAAACTGAAGGTGGTCACTAGAAATAGAACCCAGGGCCTATGCATTACTAGCTGAAACCGCTAACCACAAGACGATGCAGATAGTTTCCTTTTGATGTTGTAACATCAGAAAACTAGAAAGGTCGTGGGTATCGCCAAAAAAGTGTGTGATGAATACTGGAGAAGATACTCTGACGGACGACAGCATAAATCATTCAGCGTGGATTTGAATCAAGACTCGCGACTGAAACAGCGGACGATTAATCAACATGCACAACTGAGGAAAATAGCGACATCAGCGGGGAAGATAGGTTTACGGATTTGGCCAACAAAGCATCGAGAGCGGGCAAGGTGAGATATACTGTACGTCTTGCTTCTGTGCTTGTCCTAAATGGCACTTCATTTAGTGGTCCGCACAGACGGGTAGTGTGTGGTAGCTCTCCACTTACACAGTACGCTCTCACTGCCTCCCCTCCCTGCTTCTCGAACCTACACACGATAGTGCTACCATCCTGGAAATGTAACAATTCGCCTTGTCGAGTAATATATATCAATTTTGTAACACGAACCGTCGTAATTCACAAGTAGTATTACTGTGATATGTCTCTCAAATTAGCGACCTTTTATTTTCTTTCCATCTTCTTCAAAAGTCTGGCAAAGCTGCAGAGAGCCGCCTGCCTCCCTCCTCCCCTCTCCCCTTTTTCCTTCCTTTGCCAATGCCGTCCCGGAGTTTTCTATTACTGTAACAGCTTGGAATCGCTCCACAGCATTCCCTTTTAACGTTAGGAATCTAGCCTCAAAGGAAGAATGCTGTTATGAATTAGGATCATTCTAACAGGGTACGATGCCACAAGAAGGGAAAATAACGAAACCGTGTGTATTACTGATGGATGAATAAACACGTCTTCTCCATTAAACCAGCATAAGAGATCAAGTCTTTACTAAAGTGATTAAAATTATAACAAGATTGTGTGGTTTTGCTGCTCACAAATAATTAAAAGCTATTATTAAAAATTTTGGTTTCATGCATAAGCAAAAAATAAAATCCACACTAAAAGAAATTGATGTTAACACGACATGAAAGATAAAGCAGAACAGCAGAATGTGACTGGTTAACCGCTTGGGAGAAATGTATGGGTTAGTCATACTGTTACACATTAAAATCGACCTAACATTTTAAGAGGCGCCTCGACTCATCCCAAAATTTAATACTTCTCCAACACTGTGGGGTTGCCAGACAAAATTGTCAGTAAAACCTTAAGAAATTCGAGAGTTTCCTCCTTGTTAGCAAATAAAACGCATGCAGCTAAAACATGGTATATAGAATAGGTTATCTTGCAGCTACTACATACTGGTGGGTTCTCTGTCCGAAAAGGTAGCTGTGAATCATTGAAGTAAGGAAGATTGGGATCCAGTGTTCCGACGACGAAGAGGTGGATGATCGCAGGGGGAATTTGAACACAAGTCCTCCCGAATGCGAGTCCAGTGTCTTACCACTGCGATACCTCGCTCTTTGTGGGTTATGGAGAGGTGGTGGTGGTGGTGGTGGTGGTGGTGGTGGTGGTGGTGGTGGTTGTTGGGATGTTTAAGGGGGACTAAACAGCTAAGGTCATCAGTCCCCCATTCCAAAAACAGGCGAGCCGAAAATCGGCGGAGCAGGTAAAAACCAAAGGGGGGAGGAGACTCCCCCCCCCCAGGCACTAAAAGAACACAAAAGCAGCAACAAACACTACAGACAAGAAGAGTACAGATGAACACCAGACAGAAAGAAACAGAAGAAAAGAAGATGGCTGGAGACTGGTTGACTGACCATTAGAACAAAAAAAAGGGAATGAGTCAACCATCTGACGACACAGAAAGGGAAACGTGCTGGACCTCCCTAAATAGAACCATAAAAAGGACTACCATGGATAAAATTTAAAACGTTGTCAGCCATGGAGGCATCGTCGCATAAAACCAAAGGCAAAGTGCCCCTGAGATAAAAGACTGCCGGAGGGTGCGCAGTCGGGGACACTCCAACAAAATGTGGGCGACCGTCAGCCGGGACCCACACAGACACAGGGGGGGGGGGGGGGGGGGGGTCCTCCTAACGCAAAAGATGGCCGTGCGTCAGGTAGGTATGGCCGATGCGGAGCCGACACAGGTTGACAGAGTCCCTGCGAGAAGCCCGCAGGGAGGAGCGCCACACATCGGTCGTCTCCTTGACAGCCCGCAGTTTATTCGGGGATGTCATGCCACGCCACTCAGCAGTCCACATCCCAAGCACCTTACGGCGCAACACCAGCTGCTGATCGCGGGCCGTGAGGCCGATCTCCAAAGCTGGGGCGTCGATCGCCCCTTTGGCCAGCCTGCCAACACGTTCGTTCCCCGGGATGCCAACGTGACCTGGCGTCCAAACAAAGACCACCGAACGACCAGAACGGGTAATGGCGGAAACAGACTCCTGGATAGAGGACACCAGAGGAGAGGAGGTATAGCAGCGGTCGATGGCCTGGAAGTTGCTCAGGGAGTCACTGCAGATGACGATAGACGTACCTGAGCAGGAACGCATATGCTCAAGAGCGCGCAATATGGCCACCAGCTCTGCAGTAAAAATACTGCAGCCAGCCGGCAAGGAGCGCTGCTCAACATGGGCAGCGTGAGCAAAAGCGTAAGCAGTGCGACCATCAACCAGGGAACCATCAGTGTAGACAGTCTCACAGCCCGAAAATGAGGCGAGGAGCGCAAGAAAACGGCGACGGAGGGCCACAGGCGGAACCGAGTCCTTGGGTCCCTGTGCCAAGTCCAGACGGACGGACGGCTGGGGCAAACACCAGGGAGGCGTAGGTGCACGGACCCGGAAGGGAGGCAGAAGAGGGAATGACCCTAGTTCCGACAGCAGGGACTGGACGCGGACAGCTATGGAAAGCCCAGACTGAGGTCGCCTTTCGGGCAGATGGAGGACCATGGCAGGAAAAAGCAGGCGACGATTGGGATGGCCCGGCGAGCAATGCACGTGGACAGTCGGCGAGTAGTCGATGGCGGCGAATCCGCAGCGGGGGAACCCCGGCCTCCACCAGTAGACTATCCACGGGGCTCGTACGAAAAGCGCCAGTTGCAAGCCGAACCCCACAGTGGTGTATGGGGTCTAACAACGTCAACACTGAGGGTGATGCAGACCCATAGGCCAGGCTCCCATAATCAAGCCGGGACTGCACAAGGGCCCTTTTTTGTTTTGTTTTGGTTTTAGGGCGCAAAACTTCTACGGTCATTAGCGCCCGGTCCGTGACTTAGGAAACAGTAAAAAGCCGAAATTGAAAACCAGCAGCAATGGGAACGAAAGTCATAAAATTGGAGAAACTAAAAGCAGAAGGAAGGCTTAAAAATCCACTACAGAAAGGGGTTGGTTGTCCCCAAAAAAAACTTCAAATGACTGACGTCATTTCACTGGCACTAATAAACTTGAGAACGCGGTCGGCTGAGCGCGTGTCATCTGCTAAAATCGACGATAGATCAGGCGATAGCTGTAGACGGGAGCGTAACGGATTAAAATAGGGGCACTCAATTAAAAGGTGTCTTACCGTCCACAGCTGAGAGCAGTGGGGACAGAGTGGGGCAGGATCGCCGCTTAAAAGATGTCGATGGCTAAAAAGACAGTGCCCTATCCGTAGTCCAGTTAAAATTACCTCCTCCCGACGACGCGTTCGGGAGGAAGAGGTCCAAGCACAAGGAAGAGCTTTCACTTCCCGCAATTTATTATGGGGAAGTGTGGACCAATGCGCGTGCCATAAATGAACAACACGACGACATAAAACGCTCCGTAGATCGGCGAAGGGAATCGATTCAATAGACGGCCGAAGAAGAGAGACTGCAGCCTTGGCTGCAATATCGGCCGCCTCATTTCCACAGATACCAACGTGTCCGTGGAGCCAGAGGAACGCCACCGAGACGCCCCCCAGGTGGAGCAAGCGCAGACAGTCCTGAATCCGGTGGACCAGAGGGTGCACAGGGTAAAGAGCTTGGAGACTGAGGAGAGAGCTGAGAGAATCTGAGCAGATTACGTACTGTATCCGCTGATGGCGGCGGATGTAGTGGACAGCCTGGAGAACAGCGTAAAGTTCCGCAGTATAAACCGAACACTGGTCGGGAAGCCGAAAGTGATTTGGGGTGTCGCCAACAATATAGGCACTCCCTACACCTAACGATGTTTACGAGCCGTCGGTGTAAATAAATGTGGCGTCTGTCATTTGTGCACATAGAGCAGCAAATGCGCGACGATAAACAAGTGTAGGGGTACCATCCTTGGGAAATCGACAAAGGACACGGAGCAGGCAGATCCGGGGACGGAGCCAAGGCGGTGCTGTACCCCAAGTTGTCAAGAAGGTTTTAGGAAAGCGGAAGGAAAGAGAATGGAGCAGTTGACGGAAGCGGACTCCCGGGGGTAGTAGGGAGGAGGAGCGGCCTGCATACCCTACATCAAAGGAGGCGTCGAAAAAAAGGTCATGGGCTGGATTACCAGGCATGGAAGACAGATGGCTAGCATAACGACTCAGAAGGACTGCTCGCCGATTGGACAGCGAAGGTTCAGCAGTCTCAGCATAAAGGCTTTCCACAGGGCTAGTGTAAAAAGCTCCAGACACTAAACGTAATCCACAGTGGTGGATAGAGTCGAGACGACGAAGAATAGACGGCCGAGCAGAGGAGTAGACTATGCTTCCACAATCCAATTTTGAGCGTACTAAGGCGCGATAGAGGCGGAGAAGGACCACTCGGTCTGCTCCCCACGAGGTACCATTCAGGACACGGAGGGTGTTAAGGGATCGTAGACAGCGAGCCGAAAGATAGGAAACGTGGGAGGACCAGCACAGTTTTCTGTCAAACGTAAGACCCAAGAATTTAGCGGCGTCTGAAAACGGAAGGTTGACAGGACCTAGATGTAAGGAGGGCGGAAGAAACTCCTTACGTCGCCAAAAATTAACACAAACGGTCTTACTGGGAGAGAAACGGAAGCCGGTTTCGATGCTCCAAGAGTGGAGGCGATCGAGACATCCTTGAAGACGTCGTTCAAGAAGGCTGGTCCGTTGAGAGCTGTAGTAGATCGCAAAATCGTCCACAAAGAGGGAGCCCGAGACATCAGGAAGGAGACGATCCATAATTGGATTGATGGCAATGGCAAACAGTACAACACTCAACACTGAGCCCTGCGGTACCCCGTTTTCTTGGGAGAAAGTACGGGAGAGAGTAGTGTTCACCCGCACCCTAAATGTGCGCTCTGCCATAAATTCGCGAAGAAAAAGGGGTAGCCGACCTCGAAAGCCCCAAGAGAACAGTGCGCGGAGGATGCCTGTCCTCCAACAGGTATCGTATGCTCTCTCCAGATCAAAAAATATTGCTACTGTTTGGCGTTTCCGGAGAAAATCGTTCATGATATAAGTGGAGAGAGCAACAAGATGGTCAACGGCAGAACGATGCTTTCGGAATCCGCATTGGGCAGGTGTTAAAAGACTGCGCGATTCCAGCCACCACGCTAGACGGTAATTCACCATACGCTCCAAAACCTTACAGACACTACTCGTGAGAGAAATGGGGCGATAGCTAGAGGGGAGATGTTTGTTCTTTCCAGGTTTCGGAACGGGAACGACGATAGCTTCCCGCCATCGTCTGGGAAAAGTACTGTCGGTCCAAATTCGATTATAAAGGCGAAGGAGGTAATGCAGACTATGGGTTGATAAATGCAGCAACATTTGGACGTGGATACCATCCGGTCCTGGGGCGGAGGAGCGAGAAGAAGAGTGCATGTTGGAGTTCCCGCATGGAGAAAACAGTATTATAGCTTTCGCGATTTTGAGAGGAGAAAGCAAGAGGTCGCACTTCCGCTGCACATTTCTTCGGGAGAAACGCTGGCGGGTAATTGGAAGAGCTCGAAATCTCAGCAAACTGCTGACCCAACGAGTTAGAAATTGCGACGGGGTCCACGAATGTATCATGCGCGACAGTGAGCCCAGAGACCGGGGAGAAACTAGGCGCGCCTGAGAATCGTCGAAGCAGACTCCAAACTTCCGAGGAGGGAGTGAAGGTGTTAAATGAGCTAATAAAGAATTTCCAGCTTGCCTTCTTGCTATCGCGGATGACACGACGGCATCGCGCTCGGAACTGCTTATAGCGGATACAGTTGGCCAAAGTAGGATGGTGGCGGAAAACGCGGAGAGCACGTCGCCGCTCACATATTGCATCACGGCACCACCAAGGAACTGGGGGGCGCCGGGGCAATTCGGAGGTGCGTGGTATTGAATGTTCCGCAGCTGTAAGAATAACGTCGGTAATATGGGTGACCTCATCGTCGACGCTGGGAAAGTGACGGTCATCGAATGTCGCTAGGGACGAAAAAAGTGTCCAATCAGCTTGGGCAAACTTCCAGCGTCGCGGGCGCATGTATGGCAGTTGAGGCTGCAGTCTAAGGACACATGGCAAGTGGTCACTCGAGTGTGTATCATCAAGGGCGAACCATTCGAAGCGCCGAGCTAGCGGAACAGTACCGACCGCAAGGTCCAAATGAGATAAATTTGTCGTGGAGGCAGATAAAAACGTCGGGACCCCAGTGTTGAGGCAAACTAGATCCGCTTGGTGGAAGACGTCTAGCAACAGTGAGCCACGTGGACAAGGATGAGGAGATCCCCAAAGCGGGTGGTGGGCATTGAAGTCCCCAACCAGCAAATAGGGGGGTGGAAGCTGACCAAGAAGATGAAGGAAATCAGCTCGTGCCATTGGTGTGGACGATGGAATGTATACAGTACAAAGAGAGAACGTGTATCAGGAAAGGGAAAGACGGACGGCGACAGCTTGGAAGGAAGTGTTTAAATGGATTGGGTGATAATGGAGAGTTTCATGGAGAAGAAGCATGAGTCCTCCATGTGCTGGAGTGCCTTCAACAGAGATCATATCGGACGGACTGAAAATGAGGGAGAACAAAGCGGTCACGGGGACGCAGCTTTGTTTCCTGAAGACAGAAGATGACCGGCGAGCAGGATCGTAAGAGGATCGACAATTCATCCCGATTGGCTCGAATGCCGCGGATATTCCAGTGGATAATGGACATGGGGTGAACAGAAAATGGAGGAATGTGACCAAAGTTGCTGTCAACTCAAAGACTGCTCGGAGCTAGCGACCGACAGCATGGAATGGCATTCAGCTGAAGGCAGAAGATCCTGATCCATAGGTTGTTCAGGAGCAGCTCCTGCCACCAGCGATCGGCCGGTTGACCGGCCACCAGCAGTGCGCCTCGGCGACACAGAAGACGGCTGAGGGCGATTTCCGCCAGGTGGTGCTGTAGATGGGACACGCCTTGGCGGAGAAGGAGAGGAACTGGGTTTCTTTGTAGCCTTCTTGGAAGTATGATGTTTAGAGGAAGGAGGAACCGATGGTTGTGAAGTTGCGGGACGTAAAAACTCTTCACGAGTATGCTCTTTTGTGGAGGTCTTGGTGTCTGACTTTTGGGCTCGAGATTTAGCACAACCCGACGAAGGGTGAGCCATAGAGTGGGCAGGCGAAAGTGGTGAGGTTGAACGGGCGATCTTTGCGCTGGCCGATCTGAGGACCGTGGTACTAAAGGTGAGGTCGCAAGTCTGCGTGGCCGCCTCCTTTGTTGGCCGAGGAGAAGCAAGGACAGTGCTGTATTTTCCTGTCTGAGGCACGGTGGGCTGTCGACTGGCGAATAATTTTCGAGCAGCAAAGGTCGACACCTTTTCCTTCACTCTTATTTCCTGGATGAGCTTTTCGTCCTTAAAAACGGGGCAATCTCGAGAGGAAGCAGCGTGGTCACCCATACAGTTGATGCAGCGAGGGGATGGAGGTGGACAAGCACCCTCATGGGCATCCTTGCCACACGTAACACATTTGGCCGGATTGGAACAGGACTGGCTGGTGTGATTGAACCGCTGACACCGATAGCAACGCGTAGGGTTTGGGACGTAAGGGCGAACGGAAATTATCTCATAGCCTGCTTTGATTTTCGATGGGAGTTGAACTTTGTCAAATGTCAAGAAGACAGTGCGGGTTGGAATGATGTTCGTGTCAACCCTTTTCATGACTCTATGAACAGCTGTTACGCCCTGGTCAGACAGGTAGCGCTGAATTTCTTCGTCAGACAATCCATCGAGGGAGCGTGTATAAACGACTCCACGCGAGGAATTTAAAGTACGGTGCGGTTCCACCCGGACAGGGAAGGTGTGTAGTAGTGTGGTACGCAGCAATTTTTGTGCCTGGAGGGCACTGACTATTTCTAACAACAGGGTGCCATTCCGTAATCTGGAACAAGACTTTACAGGACCTGCAATTGCGTCGACACCTTTCTGAATAATGAAAGGGTTGACCGCGGAGAAGTCGTGACCTTCGTCAGACCGAGAAACAACAAGGAACTGTGGCAACGATGGAAGAACTGACTGTGGCTGAGACTCAGTGAACTTACGTTTGTGAGCAGACATAGTGGAAGGTGAGGAAACCATTGCGGAAGAGGAGGAGGAGGAGATTAGTGTTTAACGTCCCGTCGACAACGAGGTCATTAGAGACGGAGCGCAAGCTCGGGTGAGGGAAAGATGGGGAAGGAAATCGGCCGTGCCCTTTCAAAGGAACCATCCCGGCATTTGCCTGAAGCGATTTAGGGAAATCACGGAAAACCTAAATCAGAATGGCCGGAGACGGGATTGAACCGTCGTCCTCCCGAATGCGAGTCCAGTGTGCTAACCACTGCGCCACCTCGCTCGGTTCATTGCGGAAGAATCCCCCATGATTACCGGCGTCTCCGATGGCGCGCTCCTCCCTTGTGGGGGCCCTCTCTGAGGGCACTCCCGCCTTAGGTGATTGTTCACACCTCAGGTCACACCTCCCGACAAACGGACGGAGGGACCAATTGGCACTTTGGGAAGGTATCAGCTCGGGTAATCACCCCTCCCTGGGCCTGGCCGTTACCAGGGGGTACGTACGTGTCCTACCTGTCTACCCAGGGCGGGGAATTACGCGTTACCCCGTCACCGGCTACGCATGGAAGTGCGTGGGTCGGCCTTCAGACACGCACAGGGAGGAAGAAAGAGAAAGAGAAAGGAAAGAAGAGAGGTCTCAAACGCCACAGCGGAGAAAAGGGTAAAGAGAAGAGGTAAGGAAAAGAGAAGGACAAAGGAAGGATGAAGACATACAAGCAAGGAAGGCGAAGAATGCGGTACATTTACAAGCGTCCGTCTCCAGACGTAGGCACAAACCATACTCCCAGAGGGGGAAAAAGGGAAGGAAAGAGCCAGAGGTGAGGGGGGGAGGGCGAAGATGGGGGATGGGGAAGGATGCGGAAAGGGAAGGTATGCAGCCCGGAAAGGAAGGAAGGCCACATTAGCTCAGGGTCCCGTGCTCGCTACGCACGTATCCACGAAAGATTTGTGGATCCCTGGGGGGACAAGGGCCCTGTATAATTGCAACAGCGTGCAGCGATCCGCACCCCAAGATGTGTGGCTCAGGCAGCGGAGGGCGTTGAGGTGCCACCAGCACTTTTGCTTCAGCTGAGTAATATGAGGAACCCATGTGAGCCGGGCATCAAAGACGAGTCCTAAGAAGCGGCAAGTGTCCACCACTTCAAGCAGGTGGCCATTGAGGTAAAGTTCAGGATGAGGGGGGACCGTCCGACGCCTGCAGAAGTGCATAACTCGAGTCTTGGCTGCAGAGAACTGAAAACCATTAGTCAGAGCCCATGATGCTGCCTTGCGAACGGCTACTTGCAGCCTGCGTTCGGCGACTCCCGTAGTCGTGGAGCTAAAGGAGATGCAGAAGTCGTCGGCATACAAAGAAGGAGACACTGACGACCCCACGGCTGCAGCCAGACCATTAATGGCCACTAGAAATAAGGAGACGCTCAACACCGAGCCCTGCGGGACCCCATTTTCCTGTGTATAGGAGGAACTAGAGGTGGCACCGACTTGCACCAGAAAGAGCGGCGCAATAGAAAGGTTTGAAGAAAAGCATACGCCTTCCGCAGATCAAAAAATACAGCAACGAGATGCTGATGTCGGGCAAAGGCCATACGGATAGCAGATTCCAGCCACACCAAATTGTCCGCTGCAGACCGTCCCCGACGGAAGCCACCCTGGGATGGAGCGAGGAGACCGCGCGACTCAAGGACCCAACACAAACGCCGCCCCACCATACTTTCGAGCAATTTGCACAAAACGTTGGTGAGGGTAATGGGACGATAGCTGTCCACCGCCAGTGGGTCCGCACCGGGCTTCAAGATGGGGACAATAAGACCCTCACGCCATTGCGACGGGAACACGCCCTCGCTCCAAATGCAGTTAAAGAGGGTGAGGATGTGTGTCTGGCAGTCCCTGGTGAAATGCTTCAGCATCTGCGCGTGGATGCAGTCTGGTCCTGGTGCTGTATCAGGGCAATCTGCGAGGGCAGCGAGGAACTCCCTCCCGCTGAAAGGAGCATTGTACTTTTCAGAACGACGCGTGTGGAATGATAACGGCGTCTTCTCGGCGCGCTCCTTTAGAGGGCGAAATGCGGGGGGTAAGTTGCAGTCGCAGAGCTCTTAGCAAAGTGCGCGGCAAGGTGTTCAGCAATGGCGCCAGCGTCCGTGCAGACAGCGCCGCCCACGGAGATCCCAGGGACACCCACAGGGGTCTGGTATCCATAAATCCGCCGGATCCGGGACCACACGAGCGAGGGGGAGACACGGGAGCCCAAGGAGGAGACATACCTCTCCCAGCACTCCTGCTTACGCTGTGCAATAAGACGACCGGCCAAGGCACGGAGCCTCTTAAAGGCGATGAGGGTCTCTAGAGACGGGTGCCGCCTATGACGCTGGAGAGCCCGCCTACGGTCGCGAATAGCCTCAGCAATCTCCGGCGACCACCAGGGTACAGCCTTCATCTGAGGGAGTCCAGAAGAGCGGGAGATGGCAGCCTCGGCCGCCGAAATGATGGACGTGGTTAAGACACGGACCACCTCGTCAATGTCACCCTGTGGGGGAGACGCAATGGTTGTAGCGGAAGTAAAAGCCAGCCAGTCAGCCCTGTGGAGAGCCCAGCGGGGCAGGCGCCCAGAAGAATGACACTGGGGCAGTGAAATAGATGGGAAAATGGTCACTACCACACAGGTCAGGATGCACTCTCCAGTGGAGGGATGGGACAAGTCCGGGGCTGCAAAGAGAGAGATCGATGGCCGAGAACGAGCCATGGGCCACACTGAAATGCGTGGGAGCACCGGTATCCAAGAGGCTAAGGTCGAGCTGTGCCAACACATGCTCCACGGCACGACCACGGTCATCGGAGACAGTCCCACCCCACAGAGGGTTGTGGGCATTGAAATCGCTCAGAAGCAGCAATGGTGGTGGGAGTTGAGCCAGCAGCACAGCTAAGACATGTCAGGGGAGCTCCCCATCCGGAGGAATGTAAACAGAGCAAACAGAGCAAACAGTAATAGCCGGCGAGAGCTCAACCCTGACAGCGACTGCCTCTAAAGGCGTCAGAAGGTGTACTGGCGAGCTACAGGCAGAGTGGTGAACAAAGAGGCAAACTCCACCGGATGCTCGTTGACACGCAGCACAGTTCTTATAGTATCCCCGATAACCACGAACGGCAGGGGTCCGCATTGCTGGAAACCAAGTTTCCTGCAGAGCAATGCAGAGAACAGGGGAAAAACACAGAAGCATCCGGAGCTCAGCCAGGTGGCAGAAATAACCACCGCAATTCCACTGGAGAATGGAAGCAGTAAGGGACTGGGAGGGCGTGAAGGCGACTAAGAGGCAGACGGCGCCTCAGAGCCAACTGCCGCCACCGAGGGAGAGTCAGCTGTGACCATAGGAAAGGCCCCCGAGGGTTCCGTGAGGGCGAGATCCGCGGCAGAGGCGAGGATCTCCACCTCATCCCCAGAGCCAGAACTACGGACAGCAGGCGGCACTGAAACCGCCGGAACGTCCTTCTTCTTGGACACGTTCCGTTCCTTCTTCTCGCGTCTGCCCTTAGGGTGAGAGGGCTGGGAGAGCTTCTCTGAAGGAGCGTCTGAGGCTGATGACGACACAGAAGCCCTACGACCAGCAGGTGGCGGAACCTTCAGCCACTGGCTGACATCCGGCTGGGTAGGAGAAGAAACGGAGGAAGGGAGAGCCCCGAGGGACCCCTTCCGCGAGAGAGGAACCGGCAGAGGCAACGCCGGCGGAGAAGGAGGGGGAGGGATCGAGCCCCCCGGTTGTGGAGCAGATGTCACTCCCGAAGTAAGCGTGGGGGGAGCGACAGAAGAGGGTTTGCCCCCAACTGCTAAGGGGGCAACAGAGGAAGGCTTGCCCCCAGACACGAGGGGGGCAGACAGAGATGCATGGCCCCGAGGGCCCACTGAAGGCGGCACAGAGAGGAGGCGATAACCGCCGCTCGCGAGAGCGACGATAACGTTGCTGCAGCATAAGATGTTCGAAGGGAAGCAGGATACAACCTTTCAAATTTCAGTTTTGCCTCTCGATAAGCAAGCTGGTCCAGGGTCTTAAATTCCATTATCTTCCGCTCCTTATGAAGAACGGGACAATCCGGCGAGCATGGAGAGTGGTGCTCCCCACAGTTGACACACACAGGTGGAGGCGCACATGGAGAATTGGGATGAGAGGGGCGTCCGCAATCTCATCATGTAGCGCTGGATGAGCAACGGGAGGACATGTGCCCAAACTTCCAGCACTGGAAGCACCGCATCGGGGGAGGGACGTAGGGCTTGACGTCACAACGGTAAACCATTACCTTGACCTTCTTGGGCAAGACATCACCCTCGAAGGCCAAGATAAAGGCACTGGTGGCCACCCTGTTAGTCTTGGGTCCTCTATGTACACGATGGACAAAATGGATACCACGTCGTTCCAAGTCGGCTCTCAGCTCGTCATCGGATTGTAACAAGAGGTCACGACGGTAAATAATCCCTTGGACCATATTTAAGCTACTGTGGGGAATGACGGTAACAGGGACGTCACCCAGCTTATCACACAAGAGCAACGCTCGTGACTGGGCTGGGGAGGACGTCTTGAGGAGGATGGACCCATTCCTCATTTTAGACAACCCCGCCACTTCCCCAAACTTATCCTTCAGATGTTCCACAAAAAACAGAGGCTTCGTTGTAAGAAAGGAGTCACCATCAGTCCTGCTGCAGACGAGGTATTGTGGTATGTAAGGCTCCCGCTTGGTACTAGATCTACGTCCCTCCCATGGCGCAGCCAACGAGGGGAACGACTGAGGGTCATATTGCGCAGCATCAAAGTCTACTCTGCCTCGCTTAGAGACGCTGGTGGCCGTGCGACCACCAGCTTGGTGTGATTTATTGCGCTTCATTGCGCCACATCCGCCCAGATGCCACCTACTCCGAACGAGGGCTCTCCCCAAGGGCGCCACCCAGCCAAAGCAACAGGTACCTGGCCGATATCCCGTTGCTCGGAGTCCCCGTGCCCCAGACAAGATGGGCACATACTCCTTGGCATGCATGGGGAGGAAACAGCTCTGGCATCTGTAGTGTGATCCCTGCGTGGTCAGGGGGCTACCACAAAGAGGGTACATGACGACCTCACCACAACGGACTGGCTACCGTGCTGGATTTTAGGTGTTGAAAGGGTCCACAGTTGTCGGGGGCGCTAAGAAGGAGATTGCGCACAAGACGAGAAGGAGGCAACCCAGAAGACATTGGGTGTAAATCCCGCCACACGACAATAGGTAGCATGCAAGATGGTGGTGCGTGATGGACCAATAGAAAAACACCATGTAAGGCGTCCTTCCCCAAATGGCACGCACTAACAACGGAAATTTGGAAAAAAAAGGAGGTCAAACCCAAGAGGGGACCATCACAGAAGGCCAAAACGTTTGAGACTCCTTTTAGTCGCCTCTTACGACAGGCAGGAATACCGCGGGCCAATTCTTACCCCCGGACCCGCAGGGGGGAGGGGGTGGAGAGATTCCCTATTTTGTGTCTGCTGCGCAGTACTTCCATCCTTGTATCCTTGTGGCTAGGACGACGTAAACCGCAGTCTTTGTTGATTACTATTTATTGTTCATTCCCTTCGAGCATTCTTCCTGACGTGACTAGTAATTTCTGTTTTCGTTGCCGAGGAAAGGGTATGTTGGGGAAGAGGATCATCTTGCACGGAACTATTCTTACAGGCGCGTCCGCTATGTCGTTGCCCCTAATTTCCACATATCCTGGCGCCCAACAAAACTGTACTCTCTCTCTCTGTTCGGAATGTTCAGGACAATATCTTGAATGTACTGAATCATTTTGCCCGTTTGGCACATTTCCACTATATCTGGGGGTACTGAGAACCAGAGCAGATAAAAAAAAAAAACTTCCTGCTAGGATGATTTTTTATCCTGTCAAAAGCCTTTTGGATAGCGTAAACTTCCGCACCATATCCGCTACACATATTAGGGACACGGAACTTTAAGGTCTTATGTGAAAGAATAACAGAGCAGGACCAATGTATAAAACATTCAATCATAACCCTTACTTAAAACTACGGTTAAAACATTATTACAAGTACGCGGCTTTTAGCGTTGTGTCGTTTCTGAAATTTCATAGAAGTCTTTTAATTAAGCAGGGTGATTATCTGTTCCAGCCCATGTTCATACCATCTGTCACTTCAAATTTCCCAAGGCATTATCGTTCTCGTATCCCAATTTATTTTGTACTATGATTTAGGTTTGCAACGGGCCGCTCAAAAGAAGGATCATCAAACTTTATAGCATGTTAACAATAGGACTTTCAGTAGATTTTCCCCAGGAGAAGCTGTCACCATGTTGAGAGTGGTGGGTACCCAGCCTCGTCACATATGCTGGAGTTCGAGGTGACTTACTACGCCATGGTCCTTAGCCTAATCTCTTCATTTGGACATAATTTGAGAACTTGCAGATCCATGCGAAGTGGAATTGTTTACAAGTAGGGACCGAACACATGCCTTGTAATACTGCAGGAGTCGGTACCTACCGGCTGTCCAAGTGCGTTGTTATTTAGGAGAGAAGTCTTTTAATAGGAGCAGATCCTCTAAAACTCTATTCCCATTCAAGATTATCTGTAAGGACAGGTACGCACCGAGAGACGTGGCGCAGTGGTCAGCACACTGGACTCGCATTCGGAAGGACGACGGCTCAAACGCGCGTCCGCCCATCCTGATTAAGGTTTTCGTTGATTTCCCTAAATGCGAGAATGGTTCCTTTGAAAGGGCACGACCAACTTCCTTCACCCTTTACCTCGCTGTTTGGTCCCCTCCCCCACATCAACCAACTGACAGGTGAGCAAATCAAATCAAGAAATTTATAGCGGAGAATGAGCCCGGTGTGATCCCGAGACGTGTTATTCAGGAGAGAAGTTTTCTAATACAAGCAGATCCTCTAAAACTTGATTCTGTGTGGAGGTGGCGTTGGAGGAACCCCTCAGGACATTGTGTGCACTGACGTTTCCAAGGAGAACAACTACGGGGAAAAAGAGGTCTGTGAGTACTTGACTGCCAAGGCGTTTCCGTGAAGGCGTATTTATTATATATGTAAAATGAACAGCTTTTACTCGAGTGCTAAAGGAGATGGGAGAGGAGCAAAGCAGTGCACATGCGTGGCCAATTCGAATGTCTTCCCTCGGCTGCGGTGTGTGTGTGTGTGTGTGTGTGTGTGTGTGAGTGAGAGAGAGAGAGAGAGAGAGAGAGAGAGAATAAACTTAGCTTGTAGGAAATTGAGGAAGATGACCGATTATACTACATCGCTTAATGGCCACTGGAATCTCACTCGTTTGGGCACAGGCGGCGAATTTGCTGTATGCGCAGGCTGGACACGCTTGAGGCCAAGTTGCGAGGATAAAGAGTTATGGGAAACGAAGGGTCCCACTCGACTTCGCCTTGCAGACGGAGTGCTGATCTGAGCACTGGTAAAATTCACTGACAAACAGAGCCAAGTCTAATTTACCCCCTTCACTACTGAGGTCGTCTACTTATAACGTTCGTATTCTCACAGAATAAAGGAATCAAGGGGCGTAAAGTGTGTGGCTTGTAAATAAATGCAGACAGGTTTTGCCTCCTGTACGTGCGTCTTACAACAATTCAAATTCCACTCAAGTATTGTTGACAACTTCCAGAGAGGTTTTTTTCTTTATCTTCTCCATTCGTCGTAGTGACGACTCAAACAGGAGGAGGAATACATGGGTCTGTTACTATAGTATCTACGTCCATACCTCCTCGCCTATACTGGATTTTTTGGAGTGTTTTGATCAGATATATTTCGCTCTATTTACTTAGGCTTTGGTTTACCTCTACCTGCAACTGTGGAGATACCATCTTTGTCAGTGAGTAATGGATCTCTTTAGCTGACAATAGATTTCGAATTGGCTGTGGATTTTTCTAACAGATGCAGTGTTACACGTGTCCGTTTGGGCTAAGGCACTTCTCCTCATAGCTGATTCACGAAGTGTGGCCGCATATGACTTACTAAACGTAGTTGGCTACATTTTTACAACCGCATACAGAAGACGTGATTGTTGAGCTCCACAGTGTTCGTTGTTTTTACTTAGATGTACCGATAGACATGTAGCTTATGCCTTTTGCACGCTAGTGTAGATGGTTCCACGAAACAATCTTTTAGCACTTTTATGTACATATATTTACGTACATAAATCGGTTTTCGGTATTTCTTTTGTGTCCGACTAAAATGACGTGTGTGATATGAATTCACTTCGAATTCTAGATCGTAACACTTCACATAAAATTTAAACGTTCTTTTCGTGTTGACTATAACGAAACTCGTGCAAGTGTGCTTCACACAATTTTAGCTGTCGTCCTCTTTTAAAAACTGTCCGTCCCAAATTTTAGTGTATTTCTAACAGAATAAACATTTTTTTGAGAATTTTCAGAAGCTACGTGTTACGGAAGTTGTGTCATGTATAGCATATTTGTAGCAAATCGTCGTTTGTAATTTATTTACTATAACGTATATTCTATCATATCATGTAATTTTAGCTTTCCCTTTCAACAAGAGTGTCTGTAGTTCGAATTTGTCAAACATTCCCACCGTATCCGAGTTTATTACCCGAGTTTGCTGGTGATCGTAACTTCGAAAAAAAAAATTTCAAGTAGCTTCAGCATTGCATGTGGAACTGCGACGAAACTGAAGCTTCCGCATTATCCCCAGAACTGATCATTCCCCCTAAAACTAAGGTTTTGAGTCAAGTAGAAGACCTGAATCAGAGACTTCGAAGGTTCTGCTAAAAGCTAGGCTTCGACTTTCTAGACTTTTGCCATCAGGATGTCAAATCTAGAGTTCCCATAAATGTGTCAGATGTGTACTATACATCACAGTCTGCCACCCAAGCAGCTGTGCATCGGAGTACCCACTAGGGATTTTACTTTTAAAAACTAGGTGACTCTCCGACCAATCCACTTGACAGCTGTAGGAGAACCCGAAGAATTAGTGTAAAAATAGAGACAATAATCTCTCCAACCCAAAGTCCTGTCCATGTAAGTGCTTTCTCTCTAAATATCCAAGACGAGGAGGATCCTGCTACTGTTTTTCATCAATAAATCCGAAATTCTACAATTTTTCTTCAGTAAGCGATCTGACAAAGTATACCAGTTTGCGACAGATGCGTAGAAAACTGTATGCTGCTTATTTAGACGGGAAAAATGATTAATTGCGTTTTTTGGTTACAATCTATTTTAAACCGAAAAAGGCAACAACACACAATCATTCGTAGCGCTGTTAATCATTTTAACATACCAGGTAAAAAAGTCGTAGAGCGAGGAAGCAAGTCCACTACAATAAACAGATACTTTATCACATCTGTGAAAACAGAGGCAAAATATTGGGCTTACTCAAAACAAAATCTTTTCAAACGACTGCATTTTTGCTTTTAAAGGTGTTGGTTCGGTTTCACGTCCACAACCTTGGAAAGAGTATTGGCTAACCAAACGTGTTTCTACTCGCGTTGCGAGGGAAAGGAAGGGAAGGTAGGGATGAGACGTTTCGTGGTTCAGATTTCAGATCGTTAACTAGAAATCCATTTCCTCTCACAAACTAATTCGATATCAATTACTAGTTAACAAATGCCCAAGGATAGGTGCTAGCCTCACTCCCACAAAAATTTCGTGATTACTATATGACTTTTGGTACAATTCCTGGCCGATAAACGGTACTGCACTTTTTGGTTAGGATAAGAAACATCATCTAAGCGATTCAAACAAGATCTGAGTTTTGAAGATCTGGTCTACAAAAGAGCGAAAGAGACCGACAGAAAGACGGAGCGGAAAAGGTTCCTTGCAGTTTCTCAAATCACGCAGATTCGTTTCTGAAATAAAGTCTGACAACAGTGCACTTTCAAGCTCATAGGTAAAATGCAGTTGATCGAGCGAAGAGTCGCTGACGTTGACCAGTGGATTACAAACCGGGAGCAGAGCGGTGAAAGAAATGTCCAGTTTCTCTACAGAACACCCGGATGATTGTATAGTTTAACTGCGAACACAATGCAGTGAGGTGTTAGAGGTGGACGCGACAGCAGGTGTGCAGATGGGCACGTTCCCGTCTTTCCTGGCACGCACCACCGCGGTCTGCCTACGCGGTCGGCATGCAGACACCGCACTGCCTGCCTTCGCTAGTCGCCTCTGACACGACTGCCGGCAAAGTTCATTAGTGGATTCCATAGCGACCATAGCGACAGCTTCGCCGCGACTATTATGTTGCGCTTTTTTAGCATACAGTATGGTGCCTTACGTTCTCGACAGTCACATTTCATAGGCAGATACGGTGGCAAAATAGAGAGGAAAAAAGTTAGAACTTAATGTCGGTAGAGTGCTACATTTTTATAATAGTTGTAATACAGATACAATTTATACTCTAGGAACGCAACCATATTCAACCACAGGTTGTTTGATGACCCAACCAAATAACTGTGATGCTCGTAGCTTTGGACGTCTGCACCGTAATTCTTCATAGGTGCCTCACGCGTGCACTGACACAGACTTCCAGTAATTTCGGTCACACTTTGTTCCAGGACCTTGGATGTTTTTCATGAGGAAACAGCGTGTCGTTCCTTTTCTTTCATTCCACATAATATCTAAAGTCAGTATTTGGTCTGCTTGTCGCCTGAATCTCTGAGCTTGAACTCAGAGTTTGCTACACAAATAAATGTCAACACCAGTCGCAGATGACACCTTAATGCAAATGTGTACACTCCAAGTCAAGATAATGAGAGCCGCACGACAAAGTTGCCAGAATTTAATAACGAAACTAATGATGTGTGTGCTTCTCGTAATAATAAATGAACTCTCTTCTGTTTCTGAGCCTGAAAAGTGATGGAGACGTTTCCCATAATTTGTTTTGGTTACAGGACTGAACGGCTAAGATATTTTGTTTAATTGGGCCTAAGTACTGGAAACAATGTATTTTGTCAGCGGCTGCGTACCTCATCGTTTCCTTGGAAGTTAACTTCAATTCTCTTTAGAAATGCTTTCAGTAATTTTGCGTTTATCTCTCTATATTTGGTGAAAAGACGTTGATTCTTCAGTTGCTTAAGAATTACTTCTCGCTCGTTGGTGTCATGCTATTCTTAACAATCAGACTATTTTACGTGGAGTTTCTCGATTCTGTGATGACCCCATGGTATCAAATATTATGTAGAAATACACAGAACAGTGTACTGAGCGCTACAGATGAGGCTCTACGCCTTTCATTCGCAGATCAATTAAGAGTGTAGCAGGTACGAGGTTTGGGGAGGGGAAGGGGGTGAGGAGGTACTGGCACTAGCTGTAAAAATACATTTTCGACTTTTATAAGTTTCTCTTGATTTGATGCATTTCCGCTGTTGGAATCTGTTACGTAGCGCCGAAATCTCTTTCCAATGAAGTTGTTCACGTAGGTGAAAAATTTGCAACTTTTACGTATCCAGCACAAAGTCAATTTATAATCGTCATGTGGTACCGAAACGAATTCCAAAATGCCGAATATAAAGTACTATAGTGACAGAAATTTACACTTAGAGAAACACTGCAACACATTAATCAACAACTGTTAAGTTCTCAATATAGCTGAAATTGTTGCTACCGTCATCTATCTCGTTCGGCTATTACGTGGCATATGTAATATAACTTTATAGGTAGCTCCGTGGTAAAGTGCTAGACTACCTTAGTCAACCTTAGTCAGTCCAAGGATTTTTTTGTGTCACTTATCGCTTCTTTCGCATTTGGTAATGCTAATATAAAAAATGTAGAGTTGCACCGTGGTTCACGTTATACGGTATACGCTGATGCTCATAAATTAAGGATAATAGAAGAATGTAGTGCCACACAACGTGGCACTACAAAAAACTGGCGCTAATAGCATAGGCACATAGGGAACACACACGAAATAGATCTGTTAGTCCTCGGTATTGGTGATAAGCTGAGAAAACCGTCCCGAAGCACATGTGCTACAAAACGCCACTGTTTCCTGTGCATGTACGACGGCATCAATATGGGATATGATCACCGTGCACACGTACGCAGGCTGCACAACGGGGTGGCATACTCTGGATCAGGTGGTCGAGCAGCTGCTGGGGTATAGCCTCCCATTCTTGCACCAGTGCCTTTCAGAGCTCCTGAAGTGTCGTAGGGGTTTGAAGACGTGCAGCGATACGTCGACCGAGAGCATCCCAGACGTGTTCGATGGGTTTTAGGTCTGGAGAACAGGCAGGCCACTCCATTTGCCTGATATCTTCTGTTTCAAGGTACTCCTCTACGATGGCAGCTCGGTGGGGCCGAGCGTATCATCCATCAGGAGGAAGGTGGACCCACTGCACCCCTGAAAAGGCGGACATACTGGTGCAAAATGACGTCCCGATACACCTGACCTCTTGCAGTTCCTCTGTCAAAGACATGCAGGGGTGTACGTGCACCAATCATAATCCCACCCCACACCATCAAACCACGACCTCCATACAGGTTCCTTTCAAGGATATTAAGAGGCTGGTATCTGTTTCCTGGGTCACTCCAGATGAAAACCCGGCGAGAATCACTGTTGAGACTATACTTGGACTCGTCTGTGAACTTAATCTGGGACCACTGTTCCAATGACCATGTACTGTCTTCTTGACACCAGGCTTTACGGGCTCTCCTGTGACCAGGGGTCAGTGTAATGCACCTTGCAGGTCTCCGGGCGAATAAACCATGTGTGTTCAGTCGAAGACTGTGTGTCTGGAGACAACTGTTCCAGTGGCTGCGGTAAGGTACCGAGCAAGGCTACCTGCAGTACTCCGTGGCCGTCTGCGGGCACTGATGGTGTTGCTGCTCACATCTGTTACTTTCCCCTCTTTGGGGAAGTGTGTGTGGGGGAGTTTGTAGCCTTTCGGCTTTTACTCCCCTGTGAACGTGTGTGTGTGTGTGTGTGATTTTTCTATAGTTTTTTGGTGTCTGTGACTTGTGATGTTTGTTGTGAGTGAGTCTAGTACTTGCCTGAGATAGGCGAAAAGATTGGTGTTATATGGGAAGGAACTGGATTGGGTATTGGGATTTTCTCTTCGACTTAATCGTCGAAGATAGTCATAGGGCGCTTATGCTTATCGCGGGACATGTCGTACCGACCTAGGGAGTGGATGAGCGCGTTTCCGGATCTGGAAGAACCCTCATAGAAGGCCCTTGCCAGATCCTGGAAACGCTCTCTCAGGAGTGGGATTTCGGCTGCGGCGTGCAAGTCGTCTGTGGGGAATCCAAGAGGTAGGTGCAGTGCCCTTCTGAGGGCGCGGTTCTGCAGCCTCTGGAGTTTGTCCAGGTGCTGCTTTGCCGCGTATCCCCAGATGGGGCACGCATACTCCATTACTGGCCGGATCAGGGCCTGGTAAACATTTACTGCTACTGGGCAGGGAAGGGAGCTGTTTGTGTTCAGGATAGGGTATAGGATGGACATTCTGGCGCAGACCTTCCTGCGGACCTCGTCTATGTGGGGTTTCCACGTAAGACGAGAGTCCAAGGTTACGCCAAGGTACTTGGCGGTTCTGCGCCAGGGGAGTTGGATTCCATTTAGGTGAAGGTGGAGGGGGGGGGGGGGACGTTGAGGAGGTTCGCGCCTTCCGAGCCTGCGGGTAATCAGCATTGCCTGCGTCTTCTCGGAGTTGATCGTGATGCGCCAGCGACGGGCCCAAGTTTCTGTGTCATCTAAAACCTTTTGTAGCCTACGGAAGACCAGGTCCTTGTTCGCATTTCTCGTGTAGAAGGCTGTATCGTCAGCGTACTGCGCAGTGTGCACCAGGGGGGACTGATGGTGTGGTGTGGTGTTGTTGTGTTCGCTGTGGACGTCCCGTAATGTAGCGCCTGGACACGTTTCCTGTCTGCTGAAATCGTTGCCATAATCTTGAGATCACACTTTGTGGTACACGGAGGGCCCGTGCTACGACCTGCTGTGTTTGACCATCCTCCAGTCGCCCCAGTATTCTACCCCTCATAACGTCACCAATACGTCGTCTTTGAGCCATTTTCAACACACAGTCACCATCAGCACGTTTGAAAACGTCTGCACATTTACTCGCTGCACCATACTCTGACATGCACCAACACACCTCTGCGGGGGACTGATGACCATAGCTGTAAGTCCCATAGTGCTCAGAGCCATTTGAACCATTTGAGCCACACCTCTGCGTGTGTGAACTGCTGCCAGCGCCACCGTGTGACGACCGCAGGTCAAATGTACCGCATGGTCATACCCCGAGGTGATTTAAACCCGCAAAACCGACCACCAGAGCGTTATTTCACCATGTATCAGCATTACCCGTAATTTATGAGCATGAGTGTAGTACAGATTTCCCCATGACTCTGGATACGTGAGTTCGAAGGTCGGATGGTAGCAAGGGCACAGCACCTCCAATAGAACCACGCCTCATAAAGCACTCTCGGATCTGCAGCCGGACACCTGGCTGCATACTAGAGAAGAGTATACTGAATTAATACACTGGGGAACTTTAGGTATGCACATAACTTTCACGTTGACGACAGCTTTACCTTTTTTATGTGACTACAGCGATAACATGCGTTTAGGCCCGTGACTGCATATACAGGTGAAGCTGTGACACCGTTCACGATGCTGTAATTCTGGCCACCTGATCAAATCGAGATAGTGTACGTTAACCACACCGAACAAAAAATTAGCCAATCTCAGTGGCATGACGCTAATACACTGTAACACAACCTGTAGCCTTGATAATGGGCTCAATTAGTAGAGGAAGAGAGTGCACAAGCTTCTCCGGATACGCCTTATCAAGCTGAAACTGCTCATTGATGATTAGATCCCATTGAGCTACCACTCTGTGGGGGTGCTGAAGGCTACATTTCACCTGCTGTTCCAGTAGTCCCAGACACTTTCTAGAGCTTACTTCGCAATGTTCGTTCGGAAACTGGTTGAGATGGGCTTTCATTCACTTAT
The DNA here is from genome assembly GCF_021461385.2 of Schistocerca piceifrons. Taxonomy (NCBI): domain Eukaryota; kingdom Metazoa; phylum Arthropoda; class Insecta; order Orthoptera; family Acrididae; genus Schistocerca; species Schistocerca piceifrons. The sequence continues at coordinate 617,180,244 of NC_060149.1, forward strand.
TTATTGACATGTGAAATTCTTGTCGGATTTTAAACATATTATCACTGACGAGGCTGTACACCCACATCCCCTCCAAGTCGGTTAGGATCTTTTTAGAACCACTGTTCTTAGGAAATGTTACGTGGCTGCTAGAGGTACACCATTTCTCTTATACACGTTCGACAGCCCGCGATGATACATAAAACAAATCACGGGACTTCCTTTACAGTTTAATCATATGCACGTCCAAAGGTGACAGGTTCTTCCTGCCACTCTGTCACGTTTCTACGCCGACCAATTCGTGTTCTATACAACCGACCGGCACATACCCATCACTTCCATGTCACGACTTACGTAAGCGGCAGAGGGTGATAACCGCTATTGCTGACGGCTATGGGTTTTAAGAAGACTAAACATCCAAGGTCATCAGTCTCCCCAGGACGGAATCAGTGTACACCAATCTGTCTCCTAGAGAAGGGTTTCCCAAACTGTGTTCGGCGGAACGCTGGTGCTCCGTGGCAAGTGAATAACTACTTCGCGGAAAACTATTAATTTCAGATGTAAAGCGCGTTGATGCGCGATCGAATTCCCGGAGAGTTTACGTGGAGTGGCAGAGCGCGCTAGTCGCTGCAGTTACTCTCTCCGGATCTCACTCTCGCTGTGTGTTCGATGGAGCCCAGAAAATAGATGCTGAATAAGCTGTAATTTTGTAGCTGTATTGTAAGAAACAATGAAAACGCGCACACTGGGATCAGCCAGTTTTAAATGATAGACTATCTACGAGTTTATTTACCAAATTGTATCTGCAACTGAGGGACAATGAACTTAAATGTTTTAATTACTTCAGAAAGTCTATCAAATCACCTTTGTTAACTTGGTGAACTCAAAATGAGTTGAATTTCTTTTGTCAGCTACGAAGGTGGATCATCATTAGTCTTCGCACTATTACTTGTATTTCTTTAGTTAGTACGCCAGATTTTAGGAACAGTAAAACTGTTGAAGACAATGTGACAGTTCTTGCACGCACCAGATCCAGATTTTCCTTTCTTCGTCACTTTAATGAAACTGTCCTTCGTGTTTTCCATTTCTTTTGTGTCAAAGCAGCGGGCAGCTGTAAAGAGTAAATACTAAACGATATTATTCATTAGAGATATCTTGGAAGCGGTTGTTCAGTGGCAGAGCTGCACTATACATATAAAACTCGGAAATAAACTGCATATGGGATAACTCATTAAGTATGCAAAGTTATCTGAATGAAATTAAATGAATAAAAACGGATTGAAATATCTCAAGGATTTAAACACTACGCGAAGTTTCCGCATTGAATCGGAGCTCTCGACGATAAACATATCAGAATCCAGAACGTTCAGGTTCCTTATACTTCAATTATAAACATTTTTTTCTAGTGCTGTTGACGTTATGTGATTCTCACTATCGCTTTATGTGGGTACACACAGGCGATTATGAGAAAGACAGCGACTCGGAAACTTTCAGATCTTACGTGGTATATCGAAGACACACACTAAAATTAAGGTTTATAATTTATATAAAAAACAGCTACCAGCCACATGTATGGTTTAAAAAGGTTTATTCTCTTCAGACCATGACCGGTTTCGGATTTTTCTTTACAAATCCATCTTCAGATGGCAGATTACAAGCATTCTTGGTTGGACCTAGTTTTGTTTGTGTTATTCGTTTGCTGCACTAGGAAAGAAAAGAAATATTTTTGTTGTCATATCGGTAATGGTATTACTACGAAAGATTTACTTCTTTTACAAAATCTAATTGCTCATGAGATGGTTTTTATAAACATTAGTAAACTTGCAGGATTAGTGTACTTACGAGCTGTGTAGTTCTGTCTGACGAAATATTCGTGCATTAATGTTTTCGATCGCCAGCTTAATACACTTTTCAATATGCACTATGTAAGTGCTATTCCAGTCAATGCACGTCACTTTAAACCTCATCATCTTAATTACACACGCAGCACACACGAATAACGTTTACAAAACGTGGCCCAGCTTCACATTACAAACGAAAGCAATATTTGCAAAGAGCTTACAGTCATAACGATGTTAACTTACAGATGCTGCATAGTCGATATGGGTACAGTAAAATATCTCTTTGCTATTATATGAAATTAATCTAAAACGGAATAAATAAAATTACATACAGATAAGATTACAAAAATTATATGTAGTACAGAATTACTGTGTGTTACTAATTAGTTGTTACAATAGTAAGAGAGAAATTCTAATATATGACATAATATGCAATGCATATGTTTTCATTATGCAATTTTTCAGTGACATATAAGCAGTTTTTGGGGCCTGTATACTGAATGTTTTTGATGGAATATTGGACTTAAGTTAATTTTAAAAAAGTAAAAACGTCTTCAAAGTTATTTAAGAAGGGGGTGTTAACTGACTCTGTCTGTTCATTCGAAATGAGATCAGGGAACCTGTTTTTATGTGTATGAATCTCAATCTCCTCTAGGAGATTCAATGTGAAACCTTTGTCTTTGAGGTGTAATATCTGCAGGTTGTTTTCTATATTCTCAACTGTATGATTGTTTTCTGCAAGATGGGTGGCAAAAGCAGATTTGCTTAGGTTTTTCAGACGTAGGGCATCAAGGTGTTCCTTGAATCTTGTTTCAAAAGCTCTACCTGTTTGGCCAATGTAGAATTTAGGACAGTTGTTACACTCGAGTTTATAAATTCCAGATCTTTTATGGGGTATGCTATTGTGTGGTAGTGAGTGTATGACTCTTTGTTGGAGTTTGTTATTGTTAGAGAAACTGATTTTGGCATTCTTCTTCTTGAATAAGTTGGAAATTTTATATGAAAGTGGGCCTATATATGGTAGGGCTACATATTTTACTGATTTTTTGTCTTTCATAGTTATTGTGGCTGTTGCTTGTTGCAAAGACTTATTGTTAGCAATTTTTACTTTTGTTTTTTGATAGCATACCCCATAAAAGATCTGGAATTTATAAACTCGAGTGTAACAACTGTCCTAAATTCTACATTGGCCAAACAGGTAGAGCTTTTGAAACAAGATTCAAGGAACACCTTGATGCCCTACGTCTGAAAAACCTAAGCAAATCTGCTTTTGCCACCCATCTTGCAGAAAACAATCATACAGTTGAGAATATAGAAAACAACCTGCAGATATTACACCTCAAAGACAAAGGTTTCACATTGAATCTCCTAGAGGAGATTGAGATTCATACACATAAAAACAGGTTCCCTGATCTCATTTCGAATGAACAGACAGAGTCAGTTAACACCCCCTTCTTAAATAACTTTGAAGACGTTTTTACTTTTTTAAAATTAACTTAAGTCCAATATTCCATCAAAAACATTCAGTATACAGGCCCCAAAAACTGCTTATATGTCACTGAAAAATTGCATAATGAAAACATATGCATTGCATATTATGTCATATATTAGAATTTCTCTCTTACTATTGTAACAACTAATTAGTAACACACAGTAATTCTGTACTACATATAATTTTTGTAATCTTATCTGTATGTAATTTTATTTATTCCGTTTTAGATTAATTTCATATAATAGCAAAGAGATATTTTACTGTACCCATATCGACTATGCAGCATCTGTAAGTTAACATCGTTATGACTGTAAGCTCTTTGCAAATATTGCTTTCGTTTGTAATGTGAAGCTGGGCCACGTTTTGTAAACGTTATTTGTGTGTGCTGCGTGTGTAATTAAGATGATGAGGTTTAAAGTGACGTGCATTGACTGGAATAGCACTTACATAGTGCATATTGAAAAGTGTATTAAGCTGGCGATCGAAAACATTAATGCACGAATATTTCGTCAGACAGAACTACACAGCTCGTAAGTACACTAATCCTGCAAGTTTACTAATGTTTATAAAAACCATCTCATGAGCAATTAGATTTTGTAAAAGAAGTAAATCTTTCGTAGTAATACCATTACCGATATGACAACAAAAATATTTCTTTTCTTTCCTAGTGCAGCAAACGAATAACACAAACAAAACTAGGTCCAACCAAGAATGCTTGTAATCTGCCATCTGAAGATGGATTTGTAAAGAAAAATCCGAAACCGGTCATGGTCTGAAGAGAATAAACCTTTTTAAACCATACATGTGGCTGGTAGCTGTTTTTTATATGAATTATAAACCTTAAGTACAACAGCCACGTTTCTCAACATGTCGCCTTTGACAAAATAGCGACACACTAAAATGTTTGCATATTTGGAAGCCAAGACCACCTTTATCAGAAAAACACATGACACTTCCTTACGCGATCGTAGGCGATGAACCATTTGGGCTAATAGAAAATTTAATGACACCCGGCGGTGGCAAGCACCTGGCTTATGTAAAAATGATACTTAACCATAGACCAACTTTACCACGTAGGTATGTATAGTGAATTTTTGGTAGGCCTATAATGTGTAATAAGTGGAGAATACTACAATGCCCAATAGATGTCAGGGCGCATTGCGCAGAGCACAACGTAAAAGATACTACAGTGTTTCATAACTATGTTCGAATGTGAAAGCTATTAAAACACTAAGACATCTTAGGGGGAAATTTTTTAAGTATATAGACGCTACGCACAATGGAGGTCCCACTTCGTCAGCGGATAACATTCCGGCTATATTTAGTTAGTATTGTCAGTGAAGGTAAATTTGAACGTACAGATCGTGTCATATGAACGAAAGTGTACTGGACAACAGTAACGTTTTTCTTACCTATATTCTTCTTTTTGACAGTCATTTCCCTTACAGTAATCAAAACCAATTCTTCCCAAGCCCACATCAAAAAAATTATTTTTATACCACTCTGACGTTATATTCCAAATTGCTGGCCTTTTTCTACTTCGTCGATTAGTACCTCTACGTCAATATTCTCACCTTGCGTTTGACTCATTTTTCACGACGTCATACAAATAACAGTAACGGAAAGACACAGAAAGTACGTCTAGTTACGATGGAAACGCGCATTTGTCTGCGTCTGGAGAGCTTTTGCAATAAACGCGCATCGGCGTTTTATCGCGCGATTGTATGATTGGTTGTAAGTTAATGTTAGATGTTTAAACGCGCGACTTGAAAACGAGCGTCAAATTTCCGTCGAGTGAGCACAGCCTACGGGGCGACCAAACAGTTTTATTTGAGGGCGCTGCTGCGGCGTATGTACTACGTAGTTGGTTCCGATGTGGGTGTACAAGCACCGACATGTAGGCAAGGGATTAATATGGTTGATTGGATTAGAAGAGGGGGAAAGGGACCAAACTACCATGTCATCAGTCCTGTGATCCGAATAAAACAATGCCACAAGTGTGAGAATAAAACAAACGAGACTGACAGCTCAAGACGGAATGAAAGGAAAAATGACAAGAACGATGAAGAGCAATAAACATGTAAATAAACAAAAGACAAGAAAACCACAGAAATGCAAGAAACGGGATGAAGAGATTAAAACAACAAGGCAGATTACCATGGCTGGCTGACCATGAGAATGAAAAAGGAGAAGCCAGCCACTTTGCAACACATTAAAACCTCCACCCCAGAAGCACTGGGGTGGAAGGACACAGAGGGACAAAGGACATGCGCTAAAACTTAGATCACATGATAAAACCCACCCTCACGAATAAAACGTATCAAAGATATATGGGCCACTGTCAACCGGGCGCTACACCGACACTGAGGCGCTTCTTCACGGCGCAGGAGGTAGCCGTGGATCGCCCAAGCGTGTGACCCATGCGGAGCCGGCAGAGGACAACTAATTCCCTGCGAGAGGCCCGCATGGAAGACTTCCACACATTCGTAGTCTCGTTAATGACACGCAATTTGTTGTGTGTGCTGTTATGCCATTCCGTCTCCCAAAGCCAAAAATCCCTACGGCGTAAGTCAGAACGCAGGTCAGGTTCAGAGATGCCCATCTCCAGAAGCGGTTTCCGCGTAGCCTGTTTGGCCAGCCTGTCGGTAAGTTAGTTGCCTGGGATGCCGACGTGTCCTGGGGTCCACACAAACACCACTGAACGACGGGACCGGTCCAGGGCATAGATGGACTCCTGAATGGACTCTACCAGACGATGGCGAGGGTAGCACTGGTCGATAGCTTGTAGGCTGATCAAGGAGTCAGTACACAGAAGAAACGATTCCCCGGGGCATGAACGGATATACTGAAGTGCACGAGAGATGGCCACCAGTTCTGCAGTGAATACACTGCACCCATTGGGCAAGGAATGCTTTCAAAATGGCCTCTGTGGACGTAGGCGAAGGCAACATGACCATCAGGCATCGAGCCGTCGGTGTAAACCGCTTCAGAGCCCCGGAACTCGTTAAGAAACGAGAGGAAGTGACAGTGGAGAGCGGGAGGAGTAACTGAGTCCTTAGGGTCATGCGAAAGGTCCCGACGAATCTGCGGCCCTGGTGTACACCATGGAGGTGTATGCGGACGGACCTGGATGGGAGGTGGTAAAGGGAAGGACTCCAGTTCAGATAGAAGGGATCGCACGCGAACCGCAGTCGTTAGCCCTGAACTGGGCCGTCGATGCGGGAGATGAACTGCCGCGGGTGGAAAAAAGGAGGCTGTAATTCGGATGCCCAGGAGAACTACAAATGTGTGCAACGTATCTTGCGAGCAGTTGTGCACGTCGGATCTGCAATGGAAGGACTCCGGCCTCCACAAGGGCTCTCGCCGCTGGACTCGTCCTAAAAGCTCCTGTCGCTAGGCGAACGCCAAAGTCATGCACTGGGTCGAGTACACGCACCGCTGAGGGCGCCGCCGAACCATAACTCAGACTCCCATAGTCAAGGCGGGATTGAACAAGGGCTTTGTAGAGCTGCAGCAGAGTAGAGCTATGTGCACCCCAGTTGGTGTTGCTCAGGCAGCCGAGGGCACTGAGGTGCTGCCAGCACATCCGCTTAAGCTGACGAAGGTGAGGTAGCCAAGTCAATCGGGCGTCGAAAACATTTCCTAAGAATCGATATGTCTCCATTACAGTGAGTGGATCGTCATGAAGGTGAAGTTCTGGTTCCGGATGAACGGTACGACGCCGACAGAAGTGTATGACACACGACTTAAAGGCCGAAAACTGGAAGCCGTGGGCGAGAGCCCATGACTGTGTCTTGTGGATGGGTCCGTGAAGGCGCCTCTCAGCAACACCAGTGCTGGTGGAGCAGTACGAAATGCAGAAGTCGTCTGCATACGGAGGGGGTGAGACGGACGGCCCTACAGCTGCTGCTAGACCGTTAATGGCCAATAAAAAGAGATACACTCAATACAGAGCCCTGTGGAACCCCATTCTCCTGGATATGGGGTGAACTATGGGAAGCACTTGAACATGGCCGACAGGAAATTCTGGATAAAAATTGGGAGCAGGCCTCGGAGACCCCATTCGTATATGGCAAGGATGTGATGTCGCCATGTGGCGTCTGGAAAAGGCTGTTCGGATGGCAGACTCGAGGGACACAAGATTATCAGTGATAGAGCGACCTTGGCGGAAGCCACCCTGACATGGAGTCAGTATGCCATGTGACTGCAGGACCCAACCCAACCGCCGACACACCATACGTTCCAGCAGCTTACAAACAGCGTTTGTGAGGCTGATGGGCCGATAGCTATCCACATCAAGCGGGTTTTTGCCGGGTTTGAGCACCGGGACGATGGTGCTCTCCCGCCACTGCGATGGAAAGACGCCATCGCACCATTTCCGGTTGAAGATGACGAGGAGATGGCGCTTGTAGTCAGACGAGAGATGTTTAATCATCTGACTGTGGATACGATCCAGCCCGGGAGCTGTGTTGGGGCAATGTGGAAGTGCGCCGAGGAGCTCCCTCCCACTTCGTGAAGGGGACGTTGTAGGGTTCACTGTGGCGTGTAGTGAACGAGAGAACTTTCCTTTCCATCCGCCGTTTGTGGGTGCGAAAGGCTGGGGAGTAGTTCTCCGACGCAGGGGCTCTAGCGTAGTGCTAAGCAAAGAGGTCATCAATCGCGTTTGCGTCGGTACATAGCGCGCCACTGATGGTAACGCCAGGGACACCTGCTGGGGTCTGGTACCCAAAAAGACGTCTGATATTCATCCAGACTTGGGAAGGGGACGTATGGCACCCAATGGTCGACACGTACCTCTCCCAACACTCCTGTTCCGTCGTTTTATAAGCTGATGTACATGGGCACGGACCCAGTTAAGGCTATCAGATGCTCTAGGGAAGGGTGTCGCTTATGTCGCTGTAGAGCTCGACGACGATTGCCTCAGCGACTTCCAGCGACCACCAAGGGACTTTCTTTCGCCAGGAGCACCCTAAAGAGCGAGGGATCGCGTTTTCTGCTGAAGAAACGATTGTAGTAGTCACCTGCTCAACCATCACATCCATGTTACCTTGTGGGGCAGAGTCAATGGTGACATCAGAAGTTGGTTGGTTGGTTGGTTGGTTGTTTGGGGAAGGAGACCAGACAGCGTGGTCATCGGTCTCATCGGATTAGGGAAGGATGGGGAAGGAAGTCGGCTGTGCCCTTTCAGAGGAACCATCCCGGCATTTGCCTGGAGTGATTTAGGGAAATCACGGAAAACCTAAATCAGGATGGCCGGACGCGGGATTGAACCGTCGTCCTCCCGAATGCGAGTCCAGTGTCTAACCACTGCGCCACCTCGCTCGGTGACATCAGAAGTGAAATTTTCCCAGTCCACCTTGTTTAAAGCCAATCTGGGCAGGTGTCCGTGGGCCTGACGCCTGGGCAGTGACAGGAAGATGGGGAAGCGGTCACTAACACACATGCCGTCATGTGCTCTCCGTTTGATAGATGGGAGAAGTCCTGCGCCGCAAATAGATAAATCAATGACCGAGTAACTACCTCGAGCCACAATGAAATGTGTGGTGGCCCCAGTATTTAAGAGGCAGAGGTCGAACTAAGACAGTAAAATTTCGACATCTTTGCCTTGGCCAGTAAGCATGGTGTCACCCCACAACGGGTTGTGGGCGTTAAAATCTCCCAAAAGGAGGAAAGGTTTAGGGAGTTGATCAATCAGTGCAGCTTATACATTCAGGGGTACTGCACCGTCTGGAGGAAGATATACATTGCAGACAGTTATTTCCTGTGTCGTCCGTATTTTGACAGCCACAGCTTCAGGAGGGGTTTGAAGGGGCACAGTTTCACTACAGACTGAGTTTAGGACATAGACACAAACTCCACCTGACACTCGATTATAGTCGCTACGGTTCCTGCAATATCCCTTATAGCTGCAGAGGGCAGGGGTCCACATTGCCAGGAACCAGGTTTTCTGGAGGGCAATGCCGAAAGCCAGGTAAAAAGCTTAACAGTTGCCGTAGCTCAGCCAGGAGGTGGAAAAAACAGCCGCAATTTCACTGGAGGATGACGTCATCGTGAGACTGGGAAGGCATGAGGCAGTTCACACCTCAAGGTCACCTGCTGCCACCGACTTTTGGCCTGAGCAGTCTATATCCATTGTGTCTGGGAGTCCGGCGAGATCTAGGTCCTCAGCGGACGCCAGAATCTACACCGCATCCTCAGACACAGAACTTGTAGGTAGCGGTGGTGTGGGTGCCACCGCAAGTTCCTTGTTCTTAGGGGTCTTCTTTTTCGATTTCTCGCACTATTCCTTGGGTTTCCCTCGCTGGGAGAACTTCACTGAATCAGTCTCCAGGACTGAGGATTAGCGTGAAGCCCTACGACTAGCTGCTTTTGGGCTCTTCAGCCGCTGGCGGGTGTTATCTTTCCCACTAGCAGAAGCCTGGGAAGGGAGTGACCCAAGGGATCCCATCCTAGTGAGAGGAGCCAAAGAAGCCTTACTCTTCTCTGGCTCAGAAGTGGGGACTGAAATCCCCGATGGTTGGGGGGGATGTTGATCCCAAAGTATCTGGTGCGGGAGCAACAAGGAGGGGAAGTACTCCCCCACCATCAAGGGGGCAGGTGTAGTCTCCCAGTTCTGAGAGAAGACAGGAATTCTAAGAACTGATGGGACGAGAACTGTTCTCGTAGCGGCAGTGTATGAGGTGGTCATAGCCACAGGATGTAGGCGTTCAGTTTTCCTCTTAGCTTCAGTGTAGGTCAGTCGCTCCAGAGTCTTATATTCCACGACTTTCCTCTCTTTCTGTAAAATTGGGATGCGATGGGCGTCCACAATCTCGACAGGTGGGGCTGGAGGTACAGTGGGAAGACATAAGGCCGAACTTCCAGCACTTAAATCACCGCATCGGGGGAGGGATATATGGCTTGAGGTCACAGCGGTAGACTATCACCTTCGCCTTCTCGGGCAATGTGTCACCCTCAATGGCCAAGATGAAGGCACCGGTGGCAACCTAGTTATCCCTCGGACCCCGATGGACGCGACGGACAAAACTAACACCTCGCCAATCTACATTGGCGCGCAGCTCGTAGTCAGACTGAAAAGAAGGTCACTGTGAAATATAATACGCTGGATCATATTTAAGCTCTTATGAGGCGTGATGGTAACAGAAACATCCCCCAACTTGCCACAAGCGAGTAATGCCCGTGACTGGGAAGAGGATGCCGTTTTTATCAAAACTGACCCAGAGTGCATTTTGGACAAGCGCTCCACCTGCCCAAACTTGTCCTCCACATGCTCCACAAAAAACTGAGGCTTCATGGACACGAAAGATTCATTAACACTCGTACGTACGAGGTACCGAGGCGCATAAGCTTCACTGCCATCCTTAGTCCGGCGTTCCTCCCATGGTGAGGCCAGGGAGGGGAACGACTTGGGGGTCATATTTCTTAGCATTAAAGTTAGACTTTGCCCGCTTAGAGACTGCTGGCCGCGGACCACCAGCAAGAGATGACGTACTACGCTTCATGGCGTGTCATCTGCCCTGATGCCACCCACTCCGACCAGGGGACCTCCCCACGGGCGCCACCCAGTCGCAGCAAAGGCCACCTGGCAGGTTGACGGGCATCTACTCCTTGGCATACGTGGGGAGTTAACGGCGCAGGCATCAGCAGAGTGATCCCTGTGTTGTCAGGGGGCTACAGCCAACAGGGTACATGGCAGCCCCACCACAACGGACTGGCTACCGTGCTGGATATAAAGTGCAAAGAATTCCATTGTCATCGTTGGCACAGAAAGTGACACTGCATAGTTCATGGCGGAAAACGCACAGAGGAAGGTGTCCTCGCCCAAGAGATGGAGAATAGGTGGGACTGCAAAGCGACGACGAGAAAGTGGGCTAAAGATTTCAATGCATGATGGACACGATGCAACACGTAAGGCGCTCTTCCCCAATTGGCTCGCTCTTCGGGAAAATTTTGAAAAATTGAGGTCAAACCCTACAGGGGACCATCAAATAAAGGCCGAAACGTGAGAGACTCCTCCTTTTAGTCGCCTCTTACGACAGGCAGGAATGTCTCGGGCCTATTCTTAACCCCCAGATACGCAGGGGGGGAGGGGGGGAATAACGTGGCTTTCGTGTCCTTCCGACATGCGTTATATACGGCTACGTGAGCTCTGCCGGCCGGTGTGGCCGAGCGGTTCTAGGCGCTTCAGTCTGGAACCGCGCGACCGCTACGGTCGCAGGTTCGTATCCTGCCTCTGGCATGAATGTGTGTGATGTCCTTAGGTTAGTTAGGTTTAAGTAGTTCTACGTTCTAGGGGATTGATAACCTCAGATCTTAAGTCTCATAGTGCTCAGAGCCATTTGTTTTGAACATGAGCTCTGGCTACGATATTAAAAATGCGCTCAGAAAGGACCACTGTGCAGCTATTCTTTCCTTGGCTGCCGAAGGCCAAACACCGGTAGACATCCATCGAAGAATGGAGAACTGTATGGAACACATGTCTGTCGAAACCACCACTGTTGCGTGCTGGGTGCTGCTGTTTCATGGTAATGCATGTCCCTCATATCGCAAATGTAACGCCTAAGTTACGCCAGCTCAAGTGGGAGACACTCAAGCACCCGCCCTATAGTCCTGGTCTCTCCCCATGCGCTTATAATGCCTTTAGTTCTTCCCCCCCTTTTTTTTAAAAAAAAAAAGAAGTCCTTGAAGTGTAAAATATTCCTGTTACAGACTTCTTCACGCAGCAGGGTACTGTGATTTACCAAACGGAAATCTTCAACCTGGTACGGGTGGGATGATAGCCTAAATGGTCACGGCGATTTTGCCTGATTGACAGACCGATTGCGCACTGTACGGTCTTAGAACGCAAACTTTTGGTAGTCCATTATATTAATACCACTGCCTTTTTTCCGACATTTTGATGATACTAATTTAACGGATGCAAATTTCATAACTGACCGCCACTGACGCCATAGAACGTCGCGTGCGTCTGTTTGCCAGTAACATTACGCATTTCTTCCAGTTTAAATTCTTTATGAAACTAGCCTATATTGGCTGCCGCCATTAACGTGGTCGCTTTCTCTTACTAATAATGCTGAGAAGGAGTTGAAAGTAGTTGTTGGAACAACTGAGAAACTATGCTATCTCACATTATAACGATGTTTGTTACACGTTGCCTGCCTGCCTGCATGTTAAATAGATATTCAAAACATATCCCTCTTCTAACTACGGAGTAATTCAGTTACAACAGACCCCAAATATTAATAAAAGTCCAGTCACTCTTTTTGTTTCATCCCATAACGCGTTTCGAGCGCAGATGGTGCTACATACAGCCATGATAGGAAAAACCAAGGGACCTGCACAACACATATACAGCAGGAAGTTACAACAGCCAACAGCAGTCATTGTATTTTGCACAGGCAAGCTCTAATAACAAACGCCTACTGATTTCAAATGTCTTATGAATGAAGCGGTCAAAATGATACACTGTGTAAAATCTCGACCACTGCAGTCCAGATTGTTTCAAATTTTGTGCGACAGGATGGGCACTGAACACAACACCCTTTTACTACATACAGAAGAGGGCTGTCCAGAGGAAAATTACTACTGAGGCTTTAGGAACTACTAATGACTTATTGATTTTAATGCGCAAAATCATTCAGTACAAAATTTTACTGAAGTTTTAAGAAGTCTTTACGGTCGTTGAAACTCCCAAAGCTGGCAGACATTTTAGACAGTGCATCGGAGTTAAGTAATCATTGGAAGGAAATAATGTTAGAATTTTTAATACAAGAGATAAAATTGCACCATTTTAGAGAACATTAAAATTTTGGATTTCGTCAGTTCAAAAATCAGTTTTGAAGCTATTTATGAAGAACTTACATGACTTAGAAAAAAATCTTTTACAATATTTTCCTAAGATTAGTGAAGATAATTCCTGGGTTCGAAATCCATTTTTTGTAACAGCTCAGCCAGCAGGCTTAAATGCAAGACACTATGTAAAACTACTGGACTTAATAAGTAACTGATTTAAAGCAAATGCACAAATAGCAGCCATTATGTAATTTCTGACCAATTTTAAGGAATAATATCTGAATTTACGATAATAAGCTACAACTGTTTTACTTTCGTTTATCACTGCATATGTATGTGAAGTAGATTTTTTTATGCTGCAACGTAGGCGAAGTTCAGGAACAGGCTTGACACCGCACCAGATACTTTAATTCAACTTTCTACTATTGTATGCCAAGAATAGAATTTAATGGCCCAAAATTACCGAAGCCACTGAAAACTTTATTCCACTTTATTGTTATGTGTTAACGAAAAAACTTAAATAATTACTAAATACGTCTGAAATATGATGATCTATGTTACCAGTTATAATTTGAAATAGAAGTAATCACTGAATAAAATAAGTATCTTATTTTTTAAAATTTTGTTGATTTTTATTAACCTTTAAAATAAACAAGGTGTTCCATGAAAGTATCAGGTTTCTCGAAGTATTCCGCCAGACGGTACGTCTGGGAATCCCTGGTCCAGAAAAAGTTCTATGTGCAAGTCTGAGGAAGTTTTCTAAATGTTTGCGTAACCTGTGTCTGAGGCAGGAGGTGGATGCCAGTTCGGTATTCACCTAGTGGGATGTGGGAAACCGCCTAAAAAACCACATCCAGGCTGGCCAGCACACCGGTATTCGTCGTTAATCCGCCGAGCGAATTCGAACCGGGTCCAGTACCCCGACCCCTACGCAGAAGCGGGCGTTCGAACATGTACGGCTATTCAGGCGGGTAACACGACCACCTGATAGTAGTTGGGTAACTAATGCTTTGGCCGTGTGGTTACCATAAAATGTAAAAGGTTACAGAATATACATGAAATGTATTCGCAGTTGCGAATATGAACAACCGTCAGCTGACAATGAAAATTTGTGTCGGACCGGGACTGGGATCCGGATTTCCCGCTTATTGCGGGCGGTCGCCTTCCATTAGGCATCCGAGCACGCTCCACGGCCAGACCCAAACTTCCACATGTCAAACACGTGTCAACAACCTGCACTCATACATTTCTATGCATATTTCCGCACAGGGGACATTGAAAGTCGCATGTTCGGTGTCGGCGAATAAATACGATATTGCAGTGCCTGTGTTGTTCAGAATCACGAAGCACTGTGATTCACTGCATCGTAATTCTGAAAAACACAGCGACTACAATTTCGTATTACAGAAGACAGCTATTTTCTGATGGAGATGGGTATCTGGCCCAACACCAGAGCAGGTTATTTGTGAATAAATAATTTTTATGCACCTTTTGTTGATTTCTGCAACACAGTAGCTTTCAAGCCTTATCTACGCTTTAGAGCATCAGATTTGCAGCGAAAAGGAGACACCGGGAATATTTCGAAAGAAGATTACAATTCAATGTCTCGGTGATGATGGGACAATGATCTCGTGCAAGCTGCTAACGGACAAGGAGGGGGGAGGTAATCGGCTGTGACTTTTAGATGTAACTAGCCCGGCATTCACCTTAAATTAGTGAAACACCGGAAAACAACATTTGGATGACCACATGGTGGTTTCGAGTTAGCTCCTCCTACAGGTGAGCCCAGTCACTTCTCTATCTCTATCCGTGGGAAATTTGCACGCAAATTAGAAGTATTATGACCTTTCACATGTCCAATGAAAGCCATTAAAGAATCAGCGAAAGCTGTGCTGTAGACCAATTGTTCATACATTTTGTGTGTTAGGTATAAGCAACTTCTCCATCTGTAGCCATGCACACAGTATACTGTAATCGTAAATAAAGGTATAAAATAGAGTGCAAAAGTATGGAAGTGGCTCAAGCGAGATTTTCTCATAGACCTTCATATTTCAACTATTAATGAAGCAAGAGACCGTTCAGGACTGCAAAGTACTCAAAAATAACCTGTAACGCATAGGGCATCCTCTCTGCAGCTAATACGAGTACATGAGGGTTGTGGAAGAGAAAAATTTCCATCAGCGAACCCACACAATAAAGTTACCCCAGTTTATTTTGTGGCCGGTTCGAAATAACGTAACGGGGTTTTCGGCAAATGACACTAGGTAGAACTCACGTGATTGATACGAACAATTTTTTTTAAATAGAACGATACACTTTTTAAAAGCACTCTAAAGCTCCAAAAGACTAATACAGCGATACAATGATCGTTAATGCTGGCGTTGAAAGGTAACGCGGCCGGAATCTGCTATTGCGGCGAAAACGCCGATAAGTTGAGTTCTGAGCAGACTAATACAATAAGGTATACATCAGTAATACGTTAAAATCGTCTACTTAAAACCGTCTCCTCGGATGGTAAAATATAGTTCAGGAGCTTTGATTTTTATCCATGAAAGCTTCAAGAGCGTAGTGGTATTAAATTTGAAAACTAAAATATAGGCACAACCTAAACGAGGTTGTAAGAGAAACAGCGGAAGGTCCCATTCCTAAGAGAGATTAATGAAAACTACCTTGTACTTTCCAAAGGAAGCAAACCCGATTTCAGCTTAATCTATTTAAGGTAACTACGGAATACTTAAATCTGGATGACCGTACGTTGATTTGAAGCATTCTCTCCCGAATTTCGACAGAGTTTCTTGGGCTAATTCGCGAATTCGACTAAACAAAATTAGCGAAACCACTTAAAACTTCGTTAGCACGAAGCTGATATGATACGGCTCCAGTGTCGTAAATACTGTGCAATCACTCCTAGTATAAAGACAAAAATCTTACAAGGCAAATAGTAAAGATCGCAAGGTTCGTGTGCCAGTCAAACGAGGCACAAAGTAAAGTACGCTATATTAAACTGTAACAGGAAAACATTCTTGACTTTCATTTTCATCGGGGTCTGTAAACATACCCCCCACAATTCCAAATATTAATCGGCGTTGCATTCGTGCCACTAGGGAGAAGCGGTTTGAGAAATAAAACAATTTGCATGCAGAACGTAGTAGAAGTAAAAGATCACGACTTACATCGATCGTTCCTCATTGAGTTTCCTAATATAATGTATATTTATACTATATACCGTATATTTTGTACTACACAATGTATAAATTTAAAAAACGTGCTAGGGTTGCTGTCCCACTAACCTCATTAGCTTTGAACAGCCTGCCATGTACCACTCGCAAGATTCAGGCTCAAATTTTACACAAGGGTCGGTAACATTAAGCCACATAAAATTCACATATATTGTGCGTGGAATTATTTGTTTTAACGATTTCCAGCATGGTGGACTCATATACAGAATGAAGCTTTTAATTTTTCCATTAATTGCTCATAATCCTTTTTGGCTTAATAATTCGTTTGGAAAATACGGAATCTTGTGTAACTGCCGTTTTTGTCATGCTTTATGCCATACATAAGAACAGTAAACTAATGAACCACCGAAGTTTTTCGTTAATGAAAACTTTGGGGTCACCTGTTAATGATGTAAAAGGTTTTTTTTGTACGTTCCGTTTTTTTTGTAAAAATTTGAAACGATCTGATTTTTTACTTTATTGTAAAAAAACAGCGGTATAATCGCCGCATGCAAATGTGTGGAATGCTGGTAGACAATGAGGATACCAACTTCAATGCTAATTCTGTACAACTGATGCAGTTAAAGACTATTATTTCTTTTCTTAGTTGCTGAACCAGTCAGCCAAATTACATATCCAGAAACTTTATGGACACTGGCCAGAAAAATTAATATGAGGATTTTACCAGAATTTTTGAAGTTGGTGGCACTTTAATACCATGAAACTAAATTCGCTTGTCCCTTTTTATTTATTTATTTTACTTTATGTCTTCATGTTGACATCCATAAACAATTTTCAGTTTTTAAGACAGGACTTCCCTTTACTTGTATGAGTAACACTGACTTCCAAAGATTATGAAGACTTTCTTAGTTTGCATTTTTGAAACCAGGGTCGTCATTCTCCCAATAACCGGCTAAGAACTTCACCAAAACCTCCGTAACACTATAATCCTTACAACTTCCCGACAAATCGGTAGGTCTGACTAACCTAAGGATTTAACTGACTCTTTGGTTAACTGAATATCGTGATATGTAAAACACATTTTCTTTTCGGAATAATAAGTTTAAAAAATGACTTTTAAATGTTTCAATGTCGAAATCAAGTATTTCGTTATCACTCACATCACAGAAGAAATACACAAGTAAAGCTTAGCAAACACTATATAGGCCCTACTGCGCGGAAGTCACGCGAACAATGAAGTTTCGCTCGCACTGCGCTTGTGAGATAGCAGCAGTTTCGGAAACGTTCATTTGTCTTTATTACACGAAGAAATGAGCACGCCCCACTCTTTCACTTAGCAACTGTTTCAGTTGCAGCTGTTATTCTACGTCTTTCTCTACCGCATAGGTTTTTACAGCCAGTCTTCCTCCGCCGAGCCATGTACTCGTTCGCAGTTACTGAAACGTAAAATCGCGACAACACTCAGATAGGCCTACTTTTGCTAAAGCAACCCTATACCAACGTGTTCGCAATAAAGTTATCTACATTTTCTATATGATTGTATATGAAAATTCGATGAGGCAATTTACTCCTACAGGCTTATCTGTTTGCACCTGGCAACCTTTCATCGTTGTCTGGAAAAACGTAAACTTAGTTCGGCATTTTATTGACACATTTTACTCTTGATTTATGTTAACTTTAAGAAACTTCATAATACTAACTACCGAAAAAACCTTAATCAAACAATTTTGATTAAAATGGCTGTGCACGGATATGGGGTGACAACCCTAACATGCTTTGTATATTTACAGATTATAGTAAATAGAGATTTTATTAGGAAAATCGATGAGTGAAGATCTATATAAGTGGGCACCTTAGACTATAAGCTCAAGGAGGTCCCTTGCGCTAGAGTTCGCTATCTTACTTGACGACCTGTTCCACTGTGTCACGTGGTAACCAAGAGTGCTGTTCTGCCACAGGTGGACGCAAGACCTATCTGTAAGTTACAGTATGTAACACCACCTTTACCGCCCTTACTTTTCTTACGACAGTGTTTGTTTGTTTGCAACGAAAACGCCGCTCGAAAATTGCAATCTTTCTTATTACAGATACAGCGCACCAACGGCGACTCCTTTAATGATCAATTAAATTCAACAGGTCAAATGTCGGCAAAGAGTGCTATCATACAATAGTAAACAATATTAACATCAGTATCACAGTCTGTCCCCTAAACCTTTGAGTGTAACTGTGGATTGTCTAGTCTTCTTCACTGTGTGCGAGAAAAAACACATTCGAAGCATGTGAAGACTATGCTCTTAGTTTCGGATAACATTCATTCAATAACGTAAGAGTTCAGGATGAAAACTTCGCTGCGTTATTGGCCACGGACATATGAGCTGTTAAAACCAGCCGGCCAGTGTGGCCGAGAGGTTCTAGGCGCTTCAGTCTGGAACCGCGCGACCGCTACGGTCGCAGGTTCGAATCCTGCCTCGGGCATGGATGTGTGTGATGTCCTTAGGTTAGTTAGGTTTAAGTAGTTCTAAGTTCTAGGGGACTGATGACCTCAGATGTTAAGTCCCATAGTGCTCAGAGCCATTTGAACCATTTTTTGTTAAAGCCAAAAAATCTCTTGCTCTCAGTTTACATCTCGGCAACAGCGAGACTTGCAATCACCCATCAGACCACACAATACTAATCCACACAGTTCACAGTGGTCTGCGTTAAGATAGCTGTTGCGCACATGGGCCCTTTAATGCGACCCTAAAGCCCTAAATGGGGATACAATCACCTGTGCCGATTATGTCCTATAAAGAGTCGCGATTTAGTATCAAGATGAAAAGCGGCGAATTCACTCCCCGCGAGTGTGTTGAAGACAACACATTAGAATGTGAAACATACAGGCACAATAGCGGCGAACAGGGGGTGTACACAATAATCAGCATTAATGGAAAGAAGCAGCCCGTTATATAAAGCTGTTCTTTGATAGCTCCGATTCGGGAGGACGACATTTCAAATCCCTGTCCGGCTATCCACACTTAGTCTTCCCGTGGCTGCCCTAAATCGATTAAGCCAAATGATCCGATGTTTCCTCTGGAGAGGACACGGCCGATTCGCCTCGCCGGCCGCGGTGGTCTAGCGGCTCTAGGCGCTCGGTCCGGAACCGCGCGACTGCTACGGTCGCAGGTTCGAATCCTGCCTCGGGCATAGATGTGTGTGATGTCCTTAGGTTAGTTAGGTTTAAGTAGTTCTAAGTTCTAGGGGACTGATGACCACAGATGTTAAGCCCCATAGTGCTCAGAGCCATTTGATTCGCTTCCCAATAACTTTGGAACTCCGTCTCTAATGACATCATCGTCGATGAGCCACAAAGACCTGATCTTCTTCCTGTTCTCTGACAGCTCACAGCATCGGGGGCAAAATTTTGAAGTAGTTTGTTCTATACGATGGATTCTGGCGTTAGTAGTGGCTCCTTCCTATTAGACGGCTTGACTATTCTCCGTTGAACTCGCATCGTGAAGGATATGTTCCACTACGAAGTCGTTATTCCACTGCCTGTCAATTTGTACCCGAGGTCTGTTTGCTTAAACGACATACTGGGATCGACGACTGCCACTGAGATTGAGTCTACTCTTCGTGAGGAGCGCTACACTGTCGAGCAGTTACTGTTCAATAATTTCATTGAAGAAACAGCTGTTTGAGCAACTCAACCGGGACACAACTTGTTTTGTAAAGTTTTGTGTCGTGTTGGCAACAATTTCAAAGCACCTACATGAACATAATCCAGTGCATTCAGCTGTGTTAGAAAGTATCTCCTCCAATGTAAGCACATAGGACAAAAAAATTAGTCGTCCCCAAGGAAAAATTAGGATAATACCGCTTAGCATCACCTTTAGCCTTAATAATGGCCTCAATTCGATGATGATGATGAAAGAATACTAGTTACTTCACGTGGGTCACATCAAGCTGAAGCCACTCAAGGCTGATTACATCTCGTAGAGCTACCTATCTGCAGGGATGTTTAGTGCTACGTTTCGTCCGCTTTTGCAAACATTTCCAGGCAATTTTTGTGGGGTTAAGACGAGTGACTTGCGCGCCAGTCGAGGTGCGATATGGTGCCTGATCGCCAGGTAACCAATTCCGCTGAAATACACTCCTGGAAATGGAAAAAAGAACACATTGACACCGGTGTGTCAGACCCACCATACTTGCTCCGGACACTGCGAGAGGGCTGTACAAGCAATGATCACACGCACGGCACAGCGGACACACCAGGAACCGCGGTGTTGGCCGTCGAATGGCGCTAGCTGCGCAGCATTTGTGCACCGCCGCCGTCAGTGTCAGCCAGTTTGCCGTGGCATACGGAGCTCCATCGCAGTCTTTAACACTGGTAGCATGTCGCGACAGCGTGGACGTGAACCGCATGCGCAGTTGACGGACTTTGAGCGAGGGCGTATAGTGGGCATGCGGGAGGCCGGGTGGACGTACCGCCGAATTGCTCAACACGTGGGGCGTGAGGTCTCCACAGTACATCGATGTTGTCGCCAGTGGTCGGCGGAAGGTGCACGTGCCCGTCGACCTGGGACCGGACCGCAGCGACGCACGGATGCACGCCAAGACCGTAGGATCCTACACAGTGCCGTAGGGGACCGCACCGCCACTTCCCAGCAAATTAGGGACACTGTGGCTCCTGGGGTATCGGCGAGGACCATTCGCAACCGTCTCCATGAAGCTGGGCTACGGTCCCGCACACCGTTAGGCCGTCTTCCGCTCACGCCCCAACATCGTGCAGCCCGCCTCCAGTGGTGTCGCGACAGGCGTGAATGGAGGGACGAATGGAGACGTGTCGTCTTCAGCGATGAGA
The DNA here is from genome assembly GCF_021461385.2 of Schistocerca piceifrons. Classification (NCBI taxonomy): domain Eukaryota; kingdom Metazoa; phylum Arthropoda; class Insecta; order Orthoptera; family Acrididae; genus Schistocerca; species Schistocerca piceifrons. The sequence continues at coordinate 617,201,367 of NC_060149.1, forward strand.
GTCGCTTCTGCCTTGGTGCCAATGATGGTCGTATGCGTGTTTGGCGCCGTGCAGGTGAGCGCCACAATCAGGACTGCATACGACCGAGGCACACAGGGCCAACACCCGGCATCATGGTGTGGGGAGCGATCTCCTACACTGGCCGTACACCACTGGTGATCGTCAAGGGGACACTGAATAGTGCACGGTACATCCAAACCGTCATCGAACCCATCGTTCTACCATTCCTAGACCGGCAAGGGAACTTGCTGTTCCAACAGGACAATGCACGTCCGCTTGTATCCCGTGCCACCCAACGTGCTCTAGAAGGTGTAAGTCAACTACCCTGGCCAGCAAGATCTCCGGATCTGTCCCCCATTGAGCATGTTTGGGACTGGATGAAGCGTCGTCTCACGCGGTCTGCACGTCCAGTACTAACGCTGGTCCAACTGAGGCGCCAGGTGGAAATGGCATGGCAAGCCGTTCCACAGGACTACATCCAGCATCTCTACGATCGTCTCCATGGGAGAATAGCAGCCTGCATTGCTGCGAAAGGTGGATATACACTGTACTAGTGCCGACATTGTGCATGCTCTGTTGCCTGTGTCTATGTGCCTGTGGTTCTGTCAGTGTGATCATGTGATGTATCTGACCCAAGCAATGTGTCAATAAAGTTTCCCCTTCCTGGGACAATGAATTCACGGTGTTCTTATTTCAATTTCCAGGAGTGTACATAATGAGTGGCCGAGCGGTTTGAGGTGTCACGTCACGGACTGCGCGGCCCCTCCCGACGGAGGGAAGATAGCAATGCAAGATGACTGTAGCGACTTGCAGGAAGACCTGCAGAGACTCATAACCGGTGCAGGGCCTGACAGCTGACTCTGAACGTAAACGAATGTAATATATTTCGCATACATAGGAGAATAAATGCACTACTGTTCAATTCCACTAGGTGACGAAGTGTTAGAAACAGTAACTACTGTAAAATATCTGGCAGTAACCATCCGGGTCGACCTTAAGTCGAATGACTACATGAAACAAACTGTTAGAAAAGCAGATGCCAGGCTGAGAGTCACTGGCAGAATGTTAAGGAAATGTAACTCAAAATGGCTCTGAGCACTATGGGACTCAACTGCTGAGATCATTAGTCCCCTAGAACTTAGAACTAGTTAAACCTAACTAACCTAAGGACATCACAAACATCCATGCCCGAGGCAGGATTCGAACCTGCGACCGTAGCGGTCTTGCGGTTCCAGACTGCAGCGCCTTTAACCGCACGGCCACTTCGGCCGGCAATGTAACTCATCCGCGATAGAAGTGGCTTATAAGCCACTTGGTCGATCGATTGTTGAGTATTGCTCATCAGTCTGGGAACCTTACCTTACCAGACTGATTAACAGGAGAGGGAGAGAAAGAAGAACCAACGATGAGCGACGCGGTTCGTCAAGGGAGTGTTTAGGGGGCGCGAGAGCGTAACGGAGATGCTCTATAAAATCTAGCGGCATACGCTACACGAGAGTAGTAGCGTACCAAGGAGAGGTTTACTGTTGAAATTCCGAGACAGAACGTTCAATATTACTGAACACTAGGAAATATTGAGCAGTGACATTCACTGTCTAGAGGGTGCTCTCATTTACTTTCGCCTGCAGAGCTCTCACTCCGTGGTCGACTTCTTTACATTTCGGTAGCGGACTATTTGCTCCGTAGTGAACCATCCTCGATGGTGCACAAATGTTTGTAATTTGGGGTTTTGAAGTATTTGCACGTGATGACTAGTGGCATCATTAGCTGCCAAACACTAGATTTCTATCTATACTCTGCAAATCGCACAAGTGCGTAGCGAAGGCGACTTCGTGTCACACCCTATATTTCGGTTTTCTCCACTTCAATTAACGGATGAAGCGTGAGAAGTGTCTGTTGTTTGTGCGCTCTATATCTACTATTCACCTTCACGGTCCCTATGAAAGCAGTGTGTTGGAAAATTAAGTAGATTATGCTCCAAAGACAATTTCCTACTATTTTCCAAGTGTCGCAAAACTGTTGTTCGTAAGTGCCTGTGAATTCTAATTTTGCAGCGTTCCTTTTATACATTTCTGCCATTCCAGTCTGAGACTGCGCTGCCTGTCGTTGTAATCTCTCGCGGTATCGCTTGTTAATCCGATTTCATCTGGGTCTAGCACATCTGAGAAGCTGTGTAAGTGTTTTCAAAATTATATCTTCTGAGGACTCATTGCATTATCTCAGAATCCTGGGCAATTCTTGTTGTAGTCGGTATTTGACATGACTGACCCCTGCTGCACCTTGTTAAAGTTGTCGTCAACAGTGTTTTTTCGTCACGTGCACAATTTTACGTCTCTCTGCATAAAAAACTAGTTATTCATTCTTTTAACAGGATGAGATAAGAAAGAGGTGTGGCATTGTTAAAAGAGGCAACTCGTGCTGACTAAGTGGTTGAGAGAAATCACGGAATGAGTAGTAAACGAGAAATATCACTGAACTCTGACAAAATGGAGTCTAGTGTAGTAAAAACTGCGCTATATCTGCCGGTAGTTTCTAATTACTTATGTGGCTATTTAACAGATTAAACCTCAATAGGATGCTCAGTGTTATACGACATTGTTGATGTTGACTTCTTTGTGGAAAAATCATGAAGCGCCAATTATCTTTCGCACTTACCGAAGGCCGTAGTGCAACGGTTAAGGCAATGGATTCGCATTAGGAAGGACTGCTGTTCAATTCTCCTTCCGGCCAATCAGGTTTAGGTTTCCGTCATTTCCCTAATTTACTTGAGGCGGCCCATATCCGATTCCATCCTTCCCTTGCTCTTGCTCGCGCTCCAGCTCTAGGGTCCTCGTCGTCGGCATGACGTTAAATCCTAATCATCTTTCCTTGGTACTTATCAAGAGCAATAACTTTCGTGTTAGCAACGAGTTTCACACCACTAAATCGAGAGGGGTTTCTCAGCAACTGACGAATGATTGTGTTGGACGACTGCTAGATGGCACCCCTTTTTGGGTAGTAACACCAGACTACCTGATTGCTCCCCCACTCTTACAGCAAAGGTACATTTTGATAATTTCCAGCTGGCTAAGAAACCTCAACGTTTCCAGTACCAAACCTCTGACAGTACAAACAAAAAATATGATGTAATGCCGAGAATACGCTTGTTGCGACTGAACACTAAAGTATACGACAAAATCATACAAAGTACATTGTAATCTTAGAATTGTCATACGTGGTTTTTACGAGTGCCTTTAAATCATCTTTATATACTTATTTATTGTTCACTACCTAATGTCCACTGATAAATAATCCATCATTTTCCGAAAGTAACTAGCTAACTGAAAAATCTGATCACACCAAGAATTAAGAGCGAATAAAGTTAATAACATAGCAACTGCGAAAGTACGCTATCATTATGAGCTGAGCTGACCTGACGCAATCTCGAGCAATCAACAGCATTGTTTTCCATATTTTAAAGAAGGGAGCAAGCAACTTTCGAAACTTCCTGACAGCTTGGAACTGTGTACCGGACCGGAACCCGGAGACTTGCCTTTTGCGGAAAGTTCTCTTAAGACTGAGGTAGTTTCGTCAGAACATCTGTTATCTTACTGATACCGAGACGGCTTTTGTATGGATACCTTACACATTATATTTAAATTTGTACTGAAAATTCATACGAAACAAGCTTCAAGATTCTTGTGAAAAATCAGCTTCTCAGTCTAATATTAATCGCAAACTACTCGCTTTGATCACCAAGTAATTGCTACCCCTCCTCTAGTCTCAGTCAAGAACAGTTATCTAGCGATTGTAGCTTCATGTGTCACAGCTCTGCGACACATCTAATCGCCTTTCCTTCTGTTTTCATCGGAAAAGTGATAACGCATAATATATGCGGGCGTGCTGAAAAGTAATGCCACCAAATTTTATATGTGAACACTCTTACCAGCTTTTTAAATAAACAAAGGGTTTAACATTCTAAATCTTTATTCTTCACGTCTACATATTTATTTCCCAACGCAGTCACCCTGACGACGAACATTTCTCGTGAAGAGAGATCAGCTTGCTGATACCTACACTGTAGAATGTTTGACTTTGCCGACGGAGCCACAACCTCACCTCTGGTTGCACCTCTACATCACTATCCAAGTGAAGTCCTCGAAGGTGTTCTTTATGTTTTGGAAACAGATGAAAATCAGATGGGGTCAAGTTGGGAGTGTATGGAGTATGATCGAAGACAGTGAACCCAGGGTGTCGGATTGTTGCAGGTGTCACAGCGCTCATGTGTGGTCTGGCATTGTCACGCTGATGGAGAGGGTGCTCCATGTGTGGACGAACTGTTCTGACTCAGAACCCGAATAGAGCACGCCCTTTCTCAAGCCGACGTAGTTACGTTAACATCGCCATGTTACACGCTACAATTCGGTGCCCTCTAGAGGCAGAGGGCTGCAAATAGGTAAACACAAAGAACAGATGTAGAATGTTAATAAAGTTTGTTTTATTTTAAAATCTTCATGAGTTTTTACATAAAAAGTTCGGAGGCGTTACTTTTCAGCACGCTCTCGTGTGTGTGCCAAAAGTGGTTACAAAGTATGCATAAGAAACGACACCAAGCTGATGTATGTATTAGCTACCAATTGAAGTACGAACATGCAGACTAAAATTGCGTCCTATACCAATGTTTGTCGCCTCTACAGATGCAACAGCTGTCGAGCCGTTATAAAGGAAGCATTTTATCGATGTGACTATCAAGCGCCTTACACGCGACCATAGCTTACGCTCAAACAGCGGTTTTCATAGCGACAATAGCCCGTCGTGTCATTTCCCGGGAGGAGTTGGCGCACGCTGTCGACAGTTAACAGTGGACCCCGTTGAGCACACCAGTATCACTAGACTCAGAGACGAAGCTAGTAATCTTTCGTTATTTTTACATATTCGCAGATATCATGGTGCAACAACAATAATATGGGAATTGTGGGTCCGCCTTGATGCAAAACATTTATTTATTTATTCATTCACCATACCAGTTTAGGGACAAATATCACCTACATCAGTGTGTTGTTCCAAATGCACAACATTCAGAAATGGTGTCGTTATAAAACAATCGCACCTGTATAACGCTGAGACACACACACACGAGCTCACGTTTTTGTATTTGTTTACTAACAGCCGCTCATACAGCTGCAGATGACATGGTGAATGCCGAGGAAAACAGCAACCGAAAAACACAGAAAATACGCCGCACACAGTGACTACAATCTTAAAACCATGCTGTGACATAGTAAATAAGGTATTATAAAAATATTCACAGAAAACAATATTTAAAAAACAACAGCACATATGTAATAATAAGGTTTACGATGTTTTATAACTATGCAATGTTTTGGAGTTAAAGAACCCACTGATGATGGCGACATTTGTCGCTAAAACTAATTTGGAAAATGATTGAATGAATAAATAAAGTATTTTGCATGAAGGCGGACCTACAATTCCCATATTTTTTTTATATGCGAACGCGGACCAATGGAAGAGTTCCAAGACAAAATTATCGAACTGACAACTAATTTCCATCCGACGTAAGAGAAATCGCGCCTAATGTCCAGCAACTTAATAGTTTTCTCCTTTCTCGTTGTGCGCATCTACTGAGATCTCCATCCGAAAGGCCACAAATCGTTATATCCATAGCATTAACATTTTTAGGAAAAAAATGGCGCAGCTGAACTCTACCTAAAACATTGTTTGTACACTGATATTTAGTGGCGCTCAGTCGGATATCAGCATTCAGATGCCTCACGGTATTACTGTACTGGTCTCTCGAAGATAGAACACACTGCACATCGCGAAGTGGTTTGCCGTCAAATTACAAGCTAAATGCTTTCGCTATCAAAGGTGGTCGTTACAGCGCAATCGATCGTTAGCAGTTCCGCAACTCTGGTCAAATCCGCTAGCCCGAAGAGCCCGTACTTCTTCCTAGAATCTTTGCCAGTATTTCGTAGTCACCCATATAAATTATTTAACAGATTCTCGAGTTGAGTTCATCCTAATGTGTTTACAAGAAACATAACTTTACAGTTGGCATTTTATGGCATGGTAGGACTGAATTATGTCCTTAAAACTGACGACGTAAACCAGCTCGCATATAAGAAAAAAACAGTGCACGTCATGTTCCATAGCACTGTGCCTAGTTGATCTCTGTGGTGTTAAAAACTAACCTATTTAATGAGAGCCGCTTCAGTCTCAAAATAAATAAATAAATAAATAAATAAATAAATAAATAAATAAAAAATAAAACGTCAAAACTAAAACATTACCACTAATAATCACAAACAAATGCAAAATTTTAACAATTTTTTTCGGGCCATATTCAAGTATTACCTTCGGCCTCATTCGTACGATGTCAAAACACACCTTACTCAGCACGGGATACGGAGCACTTTATTGCCTACGACTGATAGATGGTAACAGCGATGCCTGCACTTAATTTACTGCAATAGTTTTTTAATCACATGCCTGTTGATAAACATTGGTTTGTAAGGAAATCAGAAATTCTTACTGGAAGAGTTGATACTGTAATGGGAGATACAGCCGGAATAACTTGGAATCGCTACCCAGCACTGCAACTTCTGTTGCGCCGTCTCGGGAACAAACAAAAGAAACTCAACATTAACACTTTAAGATTTCAAAAACCGGAAATACGGAAGCGTCCGATCCCATGACGTCACAAATTTGGCGGAAACAAAAACACACACACTTTCCACAAGAAGCCTAATGACACTAACGGGACAAGCGCAGGAAATGGGGTGTTTTGGGTGGGGCAAACTAAATATAAACAAATTTAGACGCCTTGCGTAGCTACAACGTGTAAGTGAAGACAGCCATGAATGAATACCCACCCACCTCCCCAGGGGTCGTAACCCCTGCAACCCACAGAAGATAAAGATGCTTCAGTAGCTGATTAGTGTTTTTTGTCTTTTTTAAAAAAATCTCACGGGATAGAACGAACAGATCAGAAAGATAAATATAATAAACTAAAACAGAAATTCGAGGAAACAGATAATTAAAATAAGTAATAAGTGTCTTTAAATTTAAAAAATCTCACGAGATAGAACGAACAGATCAGAAAAGTAAATAAAATAAGATAAAACAGAACTGGAGACAGCCACACTCAAACCAAACTCCGCGCCGTCATGACGTCACACACGACAACACCCTTACGTCACGGGTCAAAGCCGACCCGTGGGATCGGACGCTTCTGTCGACCCCAAAAATCATCAGTCGCGCCGTACATTAATTTCAAACGTTGACGGTAAAAGTGTGTGTAAACCAGTGGAAAAATGCTCCTTAGAAGCACAAAATAGGACGAATATGTTTCTATTTATTTAAAAGACTGACTGAAAATTGGGGTACCAGCTGCCTCATTCTCCCTTCCTCAGCATCTTTAAACATTTTGGCATGTGAACATATTCACACTTATTTGTAACATGAACTCTACATCTACATCGATACTCTGCAAACCACATTTCAGTGCCTGGCAGAGGGTTCTCCTCAAACTCCTATAAGCTTCCCTAACTCAAATCCGCTGGTCCATCAATGTAAATTACTCATACCCACCACTCCCAGTTGCCCTTTCTCACTCATTCATTCCAACATACTGTCAGTGTCTCTCTCCGTCATTGTCTCCTGTGTCACGGCCACAGTCCTCTCTGCTCTGTCCTACAATAAAGTCACATTTCATTGTCACTACTTCCTCCTTGCTAAAATCTCGTTCCTTCCTTTTCCACTGCTGCTGTCTCTTCCCACCTCCCACCTCTCTCTCTCTCTCTCTTCCTCATTGTCATTGTCATATATTCTCTCTCACTGTCATTTGCTCTCACCCACTTCCACTGTCTTTATCCTCCCTTCTCCTCTCCCCCTGGCACTGTCTCCTCTACACTCTTCCTAGTGCTGTTCTGTCTCTACACTCTTCCTAGTGCTGTTCTGTCACTGTCAACTACGTTCCAGTGTCACCGTGCCCCCCCCCCCCTCTCGCACTACTATTGTCTCTCTCACTATCTGTAACATAACCACTATCTCCCAGTAATTATTACTTTTCTGTATTTCTGCCACTTCCACTGTCTTCTCTCTCAGCATAAAAAAGCGTGACTATGATCATATGTCAAAATTTTTGGATTTTTTAAAAATAATCTGAGGAATGTAGAATGACGCAGGTGGTTCCCACTTTACAGTCAGAATATTTTAAATGAACAGGAGCATATTCGCAAATTTTGTGCTCCAATAGGAGCATTTTTCTGCTGGTGTCCCCCTTTTTCCCTGTTGCAGCAAGGCATGTAACTCATATAAAAAGAAATAATTGGTAAGTAAAATTTAGATAGTTTGCTTATGTGAAATTGAAATAACGCAAAACTAACAATACCAGGGATTGGATTTAGCATGCGCTTCAGTGCTACAGCATGGGGTTTCCAGACAACGGAGACACTTTACAGCATATTTCTCCGTGCTACGTCCCTTTATAAACTACGTTTTTTCCTCACAACGGATTTTACGAGCACATTTTGCATGAACAAGTCGGGTAACTATGACCCTTGTACCTAGGAAACGGATAAAGATACGAAGAAAATTTGCAAGGTTGTTTGAGATTGGATCTTAGGAAAATATCGTATAAATTTCAGCCATCTGCTGTGCATGGCAGTCTTCGAATCTTTTGCTCGGTTTTGGTGACGTCAAAATATGGTGAAAAAAATCCGAGGAACGCCCGTGAATTAATGGTGCCTCCGTAAGTCCCATCACGCCCACTGTACACCACATCAAAATGCAAAAAAGAACCAAACGATTTGCTCCATCTGCCTAAGCAGGAGGAAGTGTATAACATTCATACTCTGGCCCTGTACTGTAGGATAGTGACACCATTCATCTGTTGCATATACAAGTAGTCCCTAGTCCATGGGCTATCCAAAACACTTGGAACTACCCTTCTATCAAAGTCACCCGAGTTGTGAATACCGAAAATCGCGTTTTTATGAGCGGCGTTTTGGAATGTATTAGGTACCCATGCTGTCACTTGCATACAGATGACCAGAAATTTAGAAATACATATGCGGATGGATGGTTGTTAACACTGCCGACGCCAACTGAAGGAAGAGCTCAGACGCGGGCATACGAAAGTATACATCGTACAAGAGAAATTACTCGGTCCAGCGTGACAGAAATTTGAGTACTCCCACGAAAGTTTCATCTTTCTGAGGAATATTTTTTAGTAACTCGAACAAGCAAAACAAACCAGTTTCGCCAATGTTCAGTTTGTCTAGCTACATGAATTATCAGCAAAATGCTCAGCAGCGAATCACACACATACATACGGTACTAAAATACGATAACTACAAAATGAAAACCTTTTCACGCTGTGCATGAAAGTCCAGCGAGTAATATATACCTTTTAGAACAATAAGGTTAAAAATTTCAGTTGTCAGCGCCACAAAACAAAATATTTACAGGAAGACATAAAAAAGGTACCGATGATTTAAAGACTACATAAACAAACTACTTCGAAAAAAAGATGGAGCATATAATTATTCCTGTGTTACAAAGAACAGCATATTTCACTGGGAATCTTGTTGATACACACAGGAAAAGAATACTACATGATTATATTCACTGTTGGACATGAAAAGAACACTTGTCGCTCTCGCTCGCCAGTTCAGAAGAACAAATCTCCCAGTGGCACGTAAAAGAGAGAGAGAGAGAGAGAGAGAGAGAGAGATATGTAGGTTCAGGCGTAAGCATCCTCATGCGCACGAAGTTTCCGCGGTAAATACAATCTGTCCAATGAAGAAGCCATGACAGCCAGGCCATTCCATAATACATTTTCATTAATAGGCCTCGCTTTCAAAACTAGTGCATTTATTATATTTACAGATCCTGTCTTGAAATAGCAGCCACATGACTAAAACATTTAAATTCATATGGCTGACAAATAGTAAAGACGCATTACGAAATTGTCAACTACACATTAGAATCTGAGCTACATCATGTGCCAAATGAAATGCTCTACAAATGAACTTAAAACATTGCAATTTCTCACATACATTAAAGGATAGAAAGCAATATATCGGAAAGGCGCGAAGATGGTGTTGATATTGCAAAACACAAAAATTATAAACTAATATCAATGAGTGATGCGTAAATGATATTGGAAATAATCTAGGTTGTTGAAGCAATAACAATTTCTCTCAGTAGACAGCAGCAGCAAACTAGGGCGATGCTGTACTCACAATAACTGTTCGATCCTAACCTCAAATTCCGTGAACTCCCATGCAGCCAATACAAACGAAAATACATATTTGCAACCGCCAATGGCACTTTAATTGCAACCCATCACACAATGTTTTGCTCGTTATAAAAATTCAGCGATTGTGCACCACAAAGAGGCAGCAACTACACCACTTTACCGACAAGCCAACAGCTGATGAAAAGTATGATTTCATGAAACTCGTTCACTAATATAAGCTGCAGTTTGTATTTCCCTGTATGGCCATTGACAATGGCGGTCACGACTTTTGAACGGACAATCAATAGACTCACATATCATGTTCCATAGCCCAATGCACTAGGATGGCACTCACCTGAGGAAGGTTTGCTGAGATCTGTCGCTGAAGAGAGTCCCGCTCTTTTTCTACTTCTTGAAGTTTTGCTTCTGTTTCACACAGCCTTTCTTGAGCTTCTCGTAGACTGTCCATAAGCTTGTCTCGTTCATCCAACATTGAAACCATAAGCTGTTCGAAGTTCGCATCTTCTCCAGAGAATTGCGAACTTCTCTGACTGATACTGTCCTCCGAAATTGTCGGCATCACATCACACATCATATTCCACATGGTTGCTTATTCGGAAGCACCGACAAAGAGTGGTAAATATTAGCGGAAAACAAGAAACTGAGCAGTTTCGGACTACAACACTAAGGGAATGAATATCTATATTTTACAGAACATGCAGCTATTTATATTATCTAGAACTGACACACGGGGCTGTTAACGCTTCATTGCAGATACGATCATACACACAACAATCGAAGCGGCAGTACTTCATCGGCATTATTGCCGAACCACTAGCGTGACACACCTACGTTCAGTCTCCTACCACCCCATTACTACAACTACACTTCTTAACCCACGCGGCCATATTGAAACATGACGTCACAAATGACAGACGCCGAGAGGTCACGGGACTCGAGCATCATGACTGAAAGAAGTCGACGCAATGCGAATAGTCTTTGCTTGGTATCGCGCCGTAAGAAGTGTGATGTGTGGCTAGTATTGTTATAAAATTCAGGCGTTTTGTGTTTTTTTTTTTTTTTTTTTTTTACAATTAAAGGTCTAAATAAACTCGTTTGCGACGGATAAGTCAATTGCATAAACCTTTACAAGTTTAATAGTAGTACAGCAAAAACAAACACACCAGGACAGCCAATAAATGTTAATCGTTATAATACGCAAGAAAATAGCCATGATGTGTCTTGTAATAGACGTGGATAGTAACATTATATTAACATTTGAAATATTAATGTTACTTTTAGATGCATTGGCGTGAAATTGAAACAGGCCCTAGTGCATTAAGGTTATAATAGCATACGGTATTTCAATGTGCTTATTTAAGGCGAATTTGAACAAGGGTTATCTCGCATATAACACATTTCAAAACTTGTTAGCGCACGAACAGGCACTTCTTTCATAATTTATTGATGTACTGTACACATGAAGATTGCCAGTATCCACATTGCACACACATTTCAACATTGGAGCTGTTTTCTTCACTTCTTGTGTATCAATGTGTCAGCTACTGACTCGTGCTTGAAGATATGTGATACAAATCGTACTAATGATTAAGGTTACTTCGTCTCTGCGTTGCTGCTCAAAAAATATCGTGTGGAACTTCATATGGAGCCTGGAATGTAACTTAAAAAATCACATTAGTTTTGTGTTTTCTTACCTAGGGTGAAATCATTCAGTGAATTTCACAGTCGTATCCCTCCATATTGTACTACACGTGTCGTACAGTAACCCAGGAACATGAGGTACCCAAAATTCCATCACCACCGAGCTATCAGGACATATTTTCAGTCGCACCTTGTGCAATGAGTATGCAGCAATCTTTACATAAGAGTTACTACAAACTAAGAGACTTTCTTTCCAAGTCTCATTAAAAAAAGTTGGATGAACCAAGTTTCTGCCTCTGCATAGTATACATCAGCAATGGAATAGTGTTAAGTTCTTAGGTATTGTTATAGATACTAAACTGACTTGGGGGCCACATATTAAATACATTAGTGCAAGGCTGTCTAGAGTGGTGTATTTGTTAAAGAATTTAATAAACCATGTACCTGCGGCCTATGTAAGATCAGCCTACTTTGCTTTTTTTCAAAGTATTATATCTTATGGGCTTTTAATATGGGGCAATAGCTCACACCTTCAGGACATTTTGGTACTTCAGAAGAAAGTAATTCGAATTATCACAAACAGTGATAAACTGGCCCACTGCAAACCACTGTGTATCAACTTAAAAATATTAACTGTGATAAACATGTATATTTACACTGCCCTACTGCATATAAAGAGCAACTTATCAGAATACCAGCGTAGAAGAGATGTACACTCTCATGGAACCAGAAATAGTAACAATCTTGACATACCTTACTACAGATTATCCAAGTCATTGAAGAGCTACGAAGTGGTGGGTATGAAGATGTTTAATAATTTGCCACTAGAATGAGTAGAAGCTCCAGTTGATTTATTTAAAGACAAATTGTTCAGTTGGTTAGCTGCAAATCCATACTACTCACTTCAGGAATTTTACGGCTGTAAAATATCATAGTGGTACCGATTTGGAGAGTGCAGCGTAATTTCTTTAACTGAATCAGTTATGATGCAATGCTTTCATATTATTTCATTTTAAATATTGTATTTTATGTAAAACCTATGTCACATATTGATCTTTAACCCATGTATATATGCTGTATAACTTGTATATATGTAACTTGACTTTGTCAATTGCTGTAATAGCTAAACGACAATAAAATTTCATTCATTCATTCATTCAATGAAAGCAGCAGGTTCTGTTAAATGTCACTAAGGGCTGTATGTATGTGACAGCTTAGGCTGACCCAATTAAAGATTAGTAAGAGCAAGCTGTAAAACAACATAACAAATAATTTCGGTTCTCCATTGTACTGAATGACAAAATCTGTGATATTTGCTCTGATGACTGTTATTAAAATGCATATTTATAGTTTACAATTTGAAAAGATAAGTGTTGAGGAAAATTTGCTTCTTCTTCAGGCAATAGGAACAAAACAGAGATGACATGACTCTTACAGGAAATAGTGACAACATTATTTGAGCAGTAGGGGATAAGTATTTTGAATACTTTAACCCTGAAATTTTCTTTTTTTTCCATTTAGAGGCAACATGCACAAATAGAAATATGTACAGGCAGAAGGATGTAAGTGTCTCCTGTTTACCGTAGAAATTGGACTTACACCCTTTTTCCCAAAGAAGAGCTAGTTATTAAAATCAAATTTTGAATTTTTGAACATTTTAACTTATAGCCTAGGTAAAACACTTACCTCATCACTTACCTATGCAGGTAGTATTCTTCCAGCTGAGTACAAAAACATGCTTAATCTCCTGTTTCAAGGAATTAAGCTCCTACCAACTGACACCTTCACTTTCAGATGCTGTAGATGATCTGCTAGTGGTCTCTGTCAGTCTCATTGTCAACTCATCAGCAGTTTGCAGTCTCACTGACCTTTATTGAGTGTTAGCGGCATGTTGAGGTTGTGTGTAATCTTTATAAACTGTTGTTTCATAACAAGCTAGATATTCAAAACTTTGTTTGTGCCTGTAAGTACACACAAATTTCACACAAATTTATGAGGACAGTAACATGATACACAGCTGCCACAAACTAATAAGATAGAGTGAGTCTTAATTCTTAAATTATGCAAAAATAAAGCTGAAAGTAATTGGGAGATATTTCCTGGTATCACTGCAGTCTTCAAATTGAATTTCTTCAGCTTCTGGAGAATAGGTGGAGACATTCTGCTAATGATGACAATTTGCGTGGTGTCATTTATTGTTTGTGCGGTCTGTAAATTGGTGAGTTCACATTATTCAATAATGTGTTTTGTTTCAGAATGACTACTTTGCCAAATTGGTGTATCAATATCAGATGAGGAAAACTTCTAGTGTAACTCCATTTTTTGCTTATCTTTCAGTTTTCATGCATCACTTTATTATTTTTCTCCAGTTTTTAATTTAATAATTTCTTTGGCTGTTTGAGTAACTTTTGCTTGGACTGTCATACAAAAATATGAAGCTCCTGACAGGACTTACAAATGCAGAAAACGAAAGTTTTCTAAAAATCTTCAATATTGTGGGCTTCTAAACAGTTATTAGTATAAATATTTTAACCACAAAATTGGGGAAAAATTTGAATACCAGATTACCACTGCAAGCAGTCAAAACCGAGCACAAATTAGGCCATATCCGGCTCCACTTAACTGAATAGTCCGAGGACTGCACGTGCTGGTATTCAAACCGATCTGGAGCCACAGATAAAACATCTGTGAAAGTTCTGCTATAAGTTAACAATGTACCAAACTAAAATTAAACAATGTGCAGCAGTCCTGTCAGGTTGCTAGCAAAAGAGAATATTTTGTGCTCATTTTCTTTTTAAAGTGGGACTCAAAAGTCCCCTCAGATCTTAAAGGATTAAATATTTTGGTTTACCTGACACCTTCAATGGCCAGCTCTCAACCAAACTGTCACATTTCAACCTAACCTAAACTTCGGTCTGCGCTGTAGATCAGTAGGTCACCACAACTAAGATTTCATATTTACATTCATTGCCTTTGCCAACTCTCAACCAAACAATGGAAGCAATCTTGAAGGTAGATGACAAAACAGCATATCAGAACATATGGGACACTGTGGTATGTTACAAAAGAAAATGACTAAGAAGAATATGAAGTCTAGCAGTAAAATATAACCTATGATGACAATGCAAGATGATTCATATCTCTGCTGCAAGGGATTGACTAGAAGTCATTCTTTCAAACCACTTGCTGAACAAACTGTGGTGTGATGGCTTTATCATGTTGTTTAAGAACACTTCATAGAACGGCATTTCTGGGGATACAAAGCAAAACCTGTACCATGAGCTACACTACAGTTGTAGTCTGCATTCTGTTCTCTTCCTGTTTGTACACGTGTGCTGTAACATGCTACGTCTTTAAGTCACAGGACAAAGCAGACATCCTGAATCGGTGGCTGTGGTTGACACAAGATTCTCAAGCAATTGAACATGTGCATTGGCCAGGTAGGTTGATTGATTATAGAGAAGAAAGGGTGGCAGTAAACAATTAGAAAGCAACAAGTATTTTTAGTTATTTGTAAAGAGACTGGAATCATGCATCTTAGTGTGTTTAAATCAAGTATAGTCTCATAGCTGCAACATCAAGTAAAACTGCACATTTTTCTCTATGTTGTGAAAAAGTGAAATTGCAAGAGTTGTGTATCATACCTTAGAAAGACGTGTTCACAGCTTGCATTCTGAGTGTGTGGCATACTGCATAAGAAAGTTTAGGGTTTAATATTCTGTTGATGACATCATCATTAGAGTTAGAGGTAAAATCTTTGAAGTTTTGGAGATACCATCATTGGAGTGCCCCACAATATTCCATAACAGTCACAGTGTGAAACCTCTGTTGTGACTTTGTTGTTCCTGCAACTGTAGTTGTGATTTCAGGGTGCATATAGTAGACATTCACACAATGAGCAACGGCATTTACCATTTGGGCATAATCTCCATCCATGGCCAAGCTTTTTGTTGGTTCAAGTAATTCAAACATGCGATAAATCCATTTTCATCTACATCTACATGACTGCTCTGTAATTCATACTTAAGTGCTTGGAAGAGAGTTCATAGAACCACTTTCAGACTATTTCTTAAACGTTCCACTCTTGAGTAACATGTGGAATAAAAATGAGCACCTAAATTTTTCTGTGTGAGCTCTGAGATGAAAGTGTGTGCAGGTGCCACCACAAAATGAAACATGTTTAGTGTTCATGTAATAATTGCACACACAACAACATCAATTCTTCTTTTGGAATTTAATTGAAACTGTCCCTAAGATTTTACATAGCAGTCTTCATGCGAGGGAGACAGCAGCTATCACAATATCTAACCCAGTATCAGCATTTCATTGATTCAAATGCAGACAACAGATGTTTGATGGTTTTAGTTCTGGAAGGTCAAAACCAGTGGCCAATGAAGTAACTGTTTGCAGCATCTTACTGTAAAAGTTTGATATGAAGCTGAAGTAACAGTTGTGCATGATGGTTCCCACTCTTCATTATAAGTCTATATATCGTCAAACTCACACTTGAAAAAGATACAATAACAACTGCAGATTTGTATACTGGGATATACCTTTCTAAACTGCTATATGTGTGGATGCTCTTTCTTCATTACACACTGAAAAAAAAAAAAAATTAGTACAGCCTTTTAGAGGTTTCCAATTCACACAAGATTTATTGTTCCTACAGTGCAAATGGAGTAAATGAAATGATTACATTTACAGATCAATAGCACAAGCGGTTCTAAGGTACCAGGTATTGACTCGTGCTATAACACCCATATTAGTATGTGGTGTTGCCTCCACAGGCAGCAATGCAGGTGGTGATTCTTACATCTGATCAATTGTACAGAAGGTGACTACTGTCCTGGGATACATTACTCCACACCTGCTTGACCTGTTCATGTAGTTCCGTAAGAGTTGTTGGCTGACGAGTCACGCAAGTCACTTCTCGTCCCATCACATACCACACGTGCTTGATTGGAGACAGGTCCGGATATCGTGATCACCAGGGAAGCTGCTACATGCCTTGCACAGTACATTAAGTCTCACAGGCAGAGTGTGGGTGAACATTATCCTGTTGGAACAACACATCGCCTTCCTGTTGATTTAAAAATGGGTCCAACAACAAAGGTGAATGAGAGTTGCAGCTTATCGCACTCCAGACCATAAGGCCTAGGGTGGGGCCAGTGTGTTTTGGATGAATGCATTCTACGAGACTGCTCACCAGGTCTACGACGTACCTGCAAACGACCGTCACTTACGTGCAGGCCGAATCTGCTTTCATCACTGGAGACCATGGCACACCATTCCATCTTCCAAGTATACCTCTGATGGGACCAGTCAAGCTGTGCATGTTTATCCTGGTAGCCTGAGTGGAATACAGGCTGGAGGTGTTTGTGCCCATAGTCTCACTGCTATTAACCAGTTTGCAACAGTTCTTGTTGACACTTCTGGTCTCCCAAGCCCTCTTATCTGTGCTGTGTTAGCTGTACGCTCTGCCACTGCTGCTCTTAAAATACGGTGATCCTGTGAGGCATGTGTGCTGTGTGGACATCTAGAACCTTGTCTACTGGTGTGAGAATGTTCATGTGATCACTCATACCAGTATAACTGCGCAACTGACACAGCACATCCAACTTGTGTTTCTATTCTCCAAAAGGAGCATCCTGCCAATTGGAAGGCCACATGATTTGACCTCTTTCAAATTCGCTCAGTTGCTGTAGGAAGCACTAGTGTGTCTCCATGACACGGCTGCATGTTTCCTTCACACATTTGCACCACACTGAGCCTTCTGACTTGAGCATTCACTGTTAAAGGGTAGACGCAGATGGCTTTCTGGTAGCCATGCCACTATGCTCTCTGTTGGTGGACAACATTAAAACTATTATCAGTACATCTATTATCCCCCAGGTGGAATGTGCCATCATTAGATGAAAATCAATGTCATCTTTCCAGGTGTCCTATTTTTTCTTTCTTTCTTTATTTTTTTCTTTCTTTTTTTTCAGTAAAATTACTAACATTTGAATAATGTTGGACACATATTGAATGTTGGTTTGCTGGAGTACAGCTTTCTAAATTTTTTGAAAACTTTTAACAGAAGCAGCGAAAGGCAAGCCTGAATGGAATTTATTCCATCACAATGACACATCTGCTCACTGGGCAATAAAAGCACAAAGCTTTCTCTTAGTAATTTGAAATCTAGACAACTCCACATTTACCATACTGGCCAGATCTGACTCCATGCAATTCTTTTCTTTTCCTGAAAGTGAAAGAAAAAAAATCTGAGAGTTCTGTATTATGTCCCCAGAAGTGCTGTGTCTGTGAAGTGTTCTTGAACAAACTTATAAAGCAATCACACTTGAAGAACCTTATAAAGACATCACATCATATTGTGTTCAGCAAGTGGTTTGAGAGAATGGCTTCTAGTCAGTGCCTTGCAGCAGAGATGCGTGTCATCTTGTATCATCATATGTTACAGTTTACTGCCAGATTTCATGCCCTTCTCAGTCATTTTCATTTATAGCATGGCACAGTGCCCCATACTTTCTGATATGCTGTGTCATCATCCTTGGATATTGTTTCCCTTGGAACTTCAATGTTTACTAATAATGTGACTCACTTAGATGAGACACAATGAACCTTGTCCAAGAGTTCATTGTCACTGATGGTGATATATTACGCATCTGACTCCCCGGTTTTTAATGCCTTCTCTCACCTGCAGGGTCCTAGCTTGTACATTCATTCTGTATTTCTCAACATCTGCATGCTCTACCCTCAGTTGCATTTCTCACTAGTTTCATTCTGTTGCACTGGTTCTATACAGATATTGTGTTGCTCATAGACAATAAATCAATTTCACTCAGTTGCTGTTCATTACATTCTTCAGTCTAGTCATTCACACTGAATGTAGAAGCTGTGATCAGGAAGAGCTATATAAATAAAACTGAAAGCTCTAAAGATGCTTACTTCACTAAATTCTCTGATGATACCTCTGCAGTAAATCACCGTGAACATCTTCGGAGTGAAAAAAAGACACTCAGCTGGTACTTCTGAAAGAGATTACATGCTAAACAGACTTTGTTAGGAAAACTCATAGACATACATTTAGTAAACAAGAAGTATAACACCATTAAAGAACTCTTGATCAGTAGGATATTAAAGATGCCTTGAAAACACTGTATTTGCACCTTCTTCTTAAGTACCATGAAATGTGGTTTCACCTCTCCATTTGTTTAACAATATTTCCTCATCCTTTGATCATTTTGTACAATATTGCAGACAGATACTCTTTTAAAGATTTGTGCAATCTGGTGCACAGAACTGAGATATCATATGGAAACAAATATCTTTGTTGAAAACTGAAATGCACTGTTTTGGTGTTTCACAATAATATTTATTTTCTTTCTGTTTTGTATGCCTTTCTCAGACAACTTAAGACTATATGATAGATATCTGAGCTTCATTAGCACATTTGATAAATATTATGGAATTTTCTGCTGGTACTTGAAGAGATATTGAAATATTAAAAGCAGAATATCAGTGTTCTTTGAAGTACTGACAGAATATTCCATAGATGTTATCAGATGTTCTAACATACCTCAATTATCCATCATATAGTCTTAAGTTGTCTGAGCATGGTCTAGGAAGCCAAAAGGAAATAAATATTATTGCGGACGAGCAGCGCTACATGCTGCAATGTTTAATAGGTTGGTATTCCTCCAAGTACCAACAGAATATTCCATAAGTATCTTTACCTTAATTATTTTTGAAAGCACCTAAAATCTTATGTTCTAATCCTTTCACATGTATAAAGATAAAGCATTGTAGGTATACATGCTTGTGCAATGACATAGTTTCTGTGCTCACAGTGAGGAAGAACTGTCTTTTTCCCAGCTTGTTAACTGGGTTGTGTTAAAATTGCTGTTGAAAATGAGAATTTGAGAAATAACCTGCGCCTGTGACTTGTGAGGGCTGTCGAGTTCACTTAGTATGTGTTGACAATGCTCACACTAACTTATGATGCATACCATAGCATCTTGCCAGCACACTACCAGCTGTGCTGTCATTCATTTTCTCACAACAAAACAACTATCTGCTGGAGTGAGCTTCTGTCTATGGGAAAGGCTGTATGTGCATTCAAATGGTTCAGTGTTGGTGTGTATGCTTTGTGGAAGGGCTAGAAGATGTGCATGATGAATAGCACACAGGAAAGCCCACTGCAGTGACTTTTGATGATGCCATTATTGCAGTTCACACTGTGGTGGTTGAAGATCATCAAGTTACCATTGACATAATCGTCGTGCGCCTACCCTCTGGGTCTGCAATTGGATGCAAAGATACTGACTGGCCATCTACACTACTGCAAAGTGAAGATTGGTGCCACATTTGGTGAGTGATCACCAAAATCAGCAATGGATGGACTCAGCCAGAATGTTTCTGGAAATCCATGAGAGAGTGGGACACCTGCTCTTCAAATGGCTTGTCACTGGGGTGAGACCTGGGTCCATGATTCAACTCCTGAGTGCAGACGTCAGGGAGGAAGAAACCCAGCAAAAGTGCCTTAAAAAATGCAAAGTCACATGTTCAGGAGGAAAGTTATGGCAACCATCTTTTGGGACTGTCCAGGGGTTTTGCTTCTTCCCTACCTGCCTTACAACACCATAGTGAATCCAGAGGGATAGTGTGATGTTTTGAGGAATCTGCGAGCTACCATCAAAAGAAGATGTCCTGAACTTTTGTCTCACAAATATCTCTTCCTTCATGACAATGCTCAGCCCCACACAGTTCAAATGGCCCAGGTGGAGCTTGGAAGATTCAACTAGAAGTGTTCCTGCCTCCTCCATTTTCACCAGATGACCCTCCCCCGCCCCCCCATGTGATTTTCACACATTTCCTCAACTCAAAGGTCACCTTGGAGGTAAGCACTTCAACACCAATGATGAAGTCACATCAATAATGACCAGCTTGTTTTGAGCAAAGGATCGAACCTGGTACAATGCTGGTTTGGAACATCTTGTGTCAGATTAACAAAAATGCTTGGAAAAACATGGTGGTCATATAGAAAAGTAACAGAAGCATTGTACAATGTGAATTAAATTATTTCAACATGATAAATTGTGTGTAATTTTTTTTGTAAAATAGGGAAACTTACTTGTTGGGTTCCCCATATATTTTAATTTGTACTTGGTTGTAGTAATATTGTATGTGAGTGTCAACAAAAAGGTTGATGAGGTGCAGTTGTTTTCCTACATATAAGGTGCTCGAAAAGAGTCTTGCACCACTTGCATTTATATAAATGTGTCTCAATTTGGATACATAATAACTAAAATAAATGTAGTCTGTCTGAAAATGGACATCCGTGAAATCAATTACCTGCTGCTTTCAGTACCATGTTCCTCCACCCTATAACATGCTTGAATCCTTGTCATACTGTTAACTAAATGGTTGAGATGTTGCTGCTTTAACTTGCCTCCACCCTTGGATGACAGCAATCCTGAGGTCATTTGTTGTGTGAGGTTAGTTCATACAATGGCACACAGCAGTTTTCAACAGGTCCAGAGCATGCTGAAATTGGTTTGTCAGCAGATACTATAGACAATTCTGTTCAGTTGATTCCTGTCTCCTAGGGGAAGATGATCACAAGATGAATGCAGTGTGTTAATTATTAGTGATTTCAAATACAAGTCCACTGCTGAAATATTTTCTAGGACTGGACAGTAGTTTAGAGGATCCTGACTCGGTTCTCTGTAGCTGTCAAATTACAGTTGGTAGTAATTCGAGGTGCCCAAAATCTGTATATGATACTAACCGTAACATTATTGATCCAGTATCTTATTGAACCCATGAAACTGCATGCCTGAGAACTGCACTGGCACTAGCACAATTTCAGATACTTTTATTATAATTGTCATGCACAAGGCAGATCCTTTTTTCGTCTATGAAGGGAACTTCATACCACAGATTGAGGTTCCATTCTGTGTGTTCCTTTACCCACCTTCTTTGAGTACTATAGTGCAGAAGGAGGAGGGGGGGGGGAATTGTACTGTTGTTCATAATGGACAGCTAGAGGCTAAATTGATTGTGTGGAGATAGTTGTATACTGTCTGGAACCGACACAGCTCACCCAGTTACCTCCAAAAAGACAGCATGAAGTTATTTTACATTCTTCTTGGAGTAAATAAGAGCCATAATTTCTAGGTAGCGTTCGTCAACACATATTATTGACTGCAGGCAACCACAATGAGGTAGATGTTCATTGTCTTGTGTGTCACTGTATCGGCTGAATGTTCAAATAATGCCACTGTGATGTACACCAATCCACTGGGAAACTTCTTGCCAACAACCCTTCTTTATGTGAAGTGACATAGCACACATGGCATAAGCTTGAAATGATTATGTGATGCATCTTGACTGACTAAACAGTGTACATAAGCCATTTTGTCCCATCTGTAACAGATCTCAATCTGTTGAACAACCTGGGGTGATCTCCACTAGTTTTGAGGGCAGATTGCCTTTATAGAAGTCCTGTTTATGATAAGGGACACATTGTGCTCTACTGAACTACACAGAGAATGAAAGTTTGCTTTTGCCACCATATGCAGGTGGGTGGTCAAAAGGATACCAGTACTGAGAGAGATTTTTTTTCAGTTAAAATTTTTTTGCTGAATTAACTTAACTTACCTCTCCTCCTTGCAAACTTTTGTGATGGCAGTCATTGAGTGAATGATGACATTCATTGTTTGGTGTCTGTAACCACTCAGTCATTGAGTCTTGTGTTTCACGCCAAAATGATGTCAGTTTTTTCAAGGTGGCTATGTAACTAGAAATGTCAGTATTAATAAAAGTCACAACATTTATTTTATGTGCAATATATACGGTTGGAATCATATGAGGAGACTGGATAAAATACATAAGTTCATTAAGGGTCACTTAGAAGAAAAGTCCAAACTGGATAAGTTATACTTTCCTAATTCAAAGTCTAATCCAGACTAGCTGGCTGTTGGTTGTAGTCCAGTGTGTACATATTAATAAGCCAGAGTAGAAACCTGGCTTACTCAAACTTTACTTGATGACCATTTCTAGACAACTCATGGACAACTGCTTGTAGAACTAGGAGGTAACAGCTGATCACTTAACTTCACTGGAGTCACAGTTCAACTGGCTCTGCAAACAGAGCAGCTGGCTTGGGGGTGTGTGGCCTCCTAAATGGCAGCTGAGCGGATGAATTCTCGTCCCACTCTGTTCTTGTGTATGTGAGCAGTGTAAACAAACATTGCAGTGATTTTGGCGCTGCCTGTGCGAGTTCCGCCTTCTGCGAGACTGACCACAAACATGATGTCATCGTACTGTTGTTCTCTACAAGGTATGCAATCTGGCCAACCTAGCCGTACCATGGAAGGGCTTAAGACCTAGGATATAGCAGAGACAGTACGTAGGATATAGCAGAGACAATACCTTGTTGTGCACAAGGTACTCAAATCCCCAGCCTATAAATACTCAAAATATTTATGCATGCCAAAAAGAATGTCCAGATATATGAAAGTAGATCAGATGTGCACTCATATGGAACCAGAAACAGGAACTTACTGAACTTTCCATGGACTCAATTTAGTAAAGACAAAAATAATTTTTCACTTATTGGCAAAATATTTTTCAACAATTTACCATATGACATAGGAGAATTATGTGAGAGTAAATGTAAAATGGTGGTAGAGACATGATCAAAAGAAAATGAATTTATATACAGGGTGTCCCAGAAATGTTGGAGCAAACTTCTAGGGGAGGTGGGGCACATCAAAAGAATTGAGAATTTCATAGCAACCCACGGCTGCAAATGTCGTCATACGCTGCTAAGTGGGGCTGTACATGAGAGTATTGGAGGGGAACACTTCTAGATGGTGCTGTACATGAGATTACTGTAGGAAGAATGTGACAATTTCCTCATTCGATTGCTAGCCAGGCCAGCCTACAAGGACCCTGGAATGGTATACAAATGGTGAGCTTGCAGGTATGCACTTCATGTTTGGAATAGCTGAGTGCAGTGGATGAGCCACTGGATGCATTTATCAAGAACAGTTCCCAGACAGACATCAACCACACTGCAGTTTGTTCGCATGCCCTCATCAAAATTTGTCTTAGTATGGATCATTAAGAAGTGGCAGGGCTAGTAAGGGCAGGCTATGATCGGTGGGTTCAGTTATTAGGGAAGAAAGTGTGTTGGATGCTGTAGAGACTTATCAAAGCACCAGCATATGTGCTATTACCTCGGTCTTAAGAATGTCTCGTACCAGTGTCTAGTGTGTTTTGAACATCAAGTCCATACATGCCTTTCATCTTCAAAGGATGCAGTTATTGCAAGCCAATGATCATCCTGCACTAGTGTGTTTTGCGCAATGGTTCCTACACTGAGTGAGTAAGACGTGCATTTCCCAACTTCTGTGGTGTTCACTGACATTTCCCAGCTTATGTATTGTTCACTGATGAAGTCAAATTCACTAAAGATGGCATATTCAGTCACCACAGTGAGCATTTACGGGCCCCAGGAAACCCCCACAGCATGTGGCACAATGCTGCACAACATCGGTTCACAGTTAATGTGTGGACATGTTTTGTCAACTACTGCTTAGTCGGGTGCATTTGGTCATTAGGGAAGATAGTGTGTTGGGTGCCATGGAGACTAATCCAGGCACCACTGTAGATGCTGTCAATTCTGACCTAAGAATGTCTCATAGCAGTGTCCAGCATGTTTTGAACAGCGAGTCCTTACATGCCTCACATCTTCGAAGGGTGCCATTATTGCACCACGATGTCCATCCTGTATGAGTGCATTTTACACAGTGGTTTCTCCAACAAAGTGGCTGAGATGTGCGTTTCCTGGCTTGGGAGGCCACATTTACTAGGGTTGTCGTATTCATGCACCACAATGAGCATTTGTGCAACCAGAAGACATGCATGGTGTGTGGCATAACACCATTTCACAGTTAATGTGTGGGCAGGTTTGGTTGGTGACTGCTTAGTTGAGTCTTACCTTTTATCATCCTGCGTGGTCACTGCAAATTGTCAGACCTTTCTGGAACAGGTTCTTCCTGGCTTGCTTGAAGATGTTCCATCAAGTGTGAGGTGGAGCATGTGGTTCCACCTGCTCATTTTGGATTGGCTGTTGGCAGGCATTTGAACAAGTCATTTCCACATCAGTGATTTTTAGTGTTGTGGACTGGCTCCCACACTCACCAAATTTATTGAGCTTTGAGATCTCTCTGTGGAGAGCCATGAAATCTCTCATGTATTACGATCCTGTGGAGTCTCATGTGGATCTCATTGCAAGAATTGTCTGTGCAGCCGTGTTCAAGTGTGTCTGGCAGTCAATGGTTGATTGGAGTGAGCCATGTTTTGCATGTGATGATGCAAACGTCGAGTATCTCCTGTAACACTAGAGCTGTATTCATGTTGTACACCATGTGTACTGATTATGTCCAATAAATGTTTCAAGTGACTCACTATCTTGTTTCCTTTCTAATGTTCAACCTCTGCTGCCATTTACGCCTGATGTTTGGGGCCATGGGTTGCTTTGCAGATCTCAATCCTTATGATGTGCCCTACCTGGCTGTGATTGCGGAACGATTTGAAGTGGAATGATCACATAAAATTAATTGTTGGTAAGGCGGGTACCAGGTTGAGATTCATTGGGAGAGTCCTTAGAAAATGTAGTCCATCAACAAAGGAGGTGGCTTACAAAACACTCATTCGACCTATACTCAAGTATTTCTCATCAGTGTGGGATCCGTACCAGATAGGGTTGACGGAGGAGATAGAGAAGATCCAAAGAAGAGTGGCGCATTTTGTCACAGGGTGATTTGGTAACCGTGATAGCGTTATGGAGATATTTAGCAAACTCAAGTGGCAGACTCTGCAAGAGAGGCGCTCTGCATCGCGGTGTAGCTTGCTCGCCAGGTTTCGAGAGGGTGCGTTTCTGGATGAGGTATCGAATATATTGCTTCCCCTTACTTATACCTCCCGAGGAGATCACAAATGTAAAATTAGAGAGATTCGAGCATGCACGGAGGCTTTCAGACAGTCGTTCTTCCCGCGAACCATACGCGACTGAAACAGAAAAGGGAGGTAATGACAGTGGCACGTAAAGTGCCCTCTGCCACACACCGTTGGGTGGCTTGCGGACTATAAATGTAGATGTAGATGTAGACTGAATATGGCAAACCTGGGGTTCCTGAAATCACCATTTAGAATCACATAGTGTTCATGTGTACGATTCATGAATTACTATGGCTGTGGCAAGCTTCATCTTCCAGCTTGGTTAATAGTGTCAGTGGTTAGTAGTGTCAGTTCTTTATTACTGTAAGCTCCATGCATACTTCAGAGATTGTGGTTGGCCCTTACAGTGGAATGTATAGTGTCAGAAAGAGAGAGAGCAAGAGGCTTGAGGAGTATCTGGTCAAAGTTGAACTGATGCAACACCTAATTTCAGTAAAGTTGTTGTGAATTGCCATGTAAAAGCAGTAGACCTTCAGAAAGGATTAGACCTAGAAGTACAAAATATAATGCCATGAAATGAGCTTTCAGTATGTGTACTGCTTGAAAATAGCTAATGGTCAAATCTAGTCATGAAGTACTGAGTGGTTATAATTAATTGACAGAGTTCCGAATGCATTAGTGCAGGTTGTATATATTGCAGGATTCTGAAACATCGTGGGTATGTTCTTTAATCTGCGCACTTGTGGAGCATGCTGAAAAAAATAATAGTTCCAGCTTCTGCCACCAGGTGAAAATATGGTCCTGTAAGCAGTCAGAATGTGAAATGTTTCCTGTTTTGACATCAGTATGCTGTTTGTCGGTTGGCAATGCATGTTGATTTCTTTTGTGAAGTGACTGCTGGTGTTAAGGATCAAGAAAGTTGAAGTTATCTGTACAAAATGCAATGACTATTGAGAAGAAAGACTGTGCACTGCTGTTAAATCTCTTTTATCAGAACAGCAGCACCAGCACCAGGACTGCACTGCCGGACTATCACTGACAGAAACAGCTGTAAAAAGAGGGCCCATGTCAATAAATGGGCCAAAGACTATGATCAATAAATCTGCAGAAAAAAGTGAAGTAGGTGTTGCAGCAGGGAGGAGGAGGCAACCCCATCCCATGGCAGTTGTTGAAGTTACTGTAGCTATAGCCGACAGTGCAGCATGTGCCTCAAATTCTACAGCCGGTGTTTGAGATGTGCCGCAGGAATTTTGTCTCCCCTGGTCAACAATACAAAAGATGTTGTGCCAAATTTTGCTCTGGAATCCGTACAAGACTCAGAATGTGCACCAAACAAAGCCCCAAGATAGGCTACAATGCTGTGACTTTGCACATCGTTTGTTGGTGTGCATGGAAATCGGTGACATGTGGCTGGGAAATAATCTTTGGACAGAAAAGGCACATTTTACTCAGTGCAGTGCTATGAATGCACAGAACTGTTGCATATGGGGTTCTACTCCACCACATGTTGTGCAGAAGCATTCACTGCACTCAGAGTATATGACTGTGCAGTGTGGTTTCACGAGCTCCTTTGTTCTAGATCTGTAACTTTCAGAAGATCTCATAAGGAGACCAGTGATTCAAAGACAGCCTGTTTGTCCTTGCTATCACACCTTAATTCCTTAATTAACCATCTTGCTTACAATTTCAAGACACCAAGCTTACTGAAGAGAGAAACTGAAGTACCTCATGCAATAGTTTTGTTCAACAATCCTAAGGTAAATTTGATGCAGTTCTTCTTTCATCTCACTTGCCAGCTATCCTCATCATTCCAGCATAATTCATCCATCCTGCATCATCGGTGATCTGCCTTATACACCTCTATCTAGGCCTGACTCAGTGATTCTTTCCTTCCACCATCCATTCAACGACAGTTTTCATCAATAATTAATGTGATAATATGTACAGCACCAAACCATTCCACCTCTTTGAAGCATTCTGTACTTTACTAGAAATTTTTTGTTGTTGGTTTGTTGCAGGGCATCTTCATTCCTTACTCTGTTAATCCAATAATCCATACAGTCTTTAACAGTCTTGGGTAATATCACATTCAGCGGCTTCTAACTGTTTCATTTCTGTCTTCCTCATTGTGCATGTTTTATACCCTTATACAACTGTGCTGCAAACATAGCTTTTTGTTCATCTTTTACTGATCTGAAGGTCAATATTTTTTTATGTTAGCAGTTTATTTTTGTAGTAAGCTCTCATCATGTGAAATTCTTGCTTCTGTGTCTTTCTTGCATCTTTCATGTTTGTCTGTGCTACTTCTGAGGTAATTTACCCACCTCTTCAAGAGACTTGTACAGATTGCACATTTAGCCATCCAGCATATCCATCTGCTGCACACTCACCATTACATTAGGTCTCTCTTTGTTTGTACTCATATTACAGCCATAAGCTAGCACACATTCAGTTTCATTGAGCCCTCCAGTTACTGTTTACTTTCAGTGACTACTGTTAAGTCATCATCAAACTGCCATTCTGGGTCTCTGCCTTGGAGAAGCAACTCCCACATTGATATAGTTCCTTGCTTTCCTCATTGTAACAAGATGCATACCACATACTGAATCCAAGTCATAGTGAATATTTTCTCATGGGAGCCCTGCATGTGAATTTGCACAAGCTGGTGTTGGTTCCACCTTTAGCCATTTCCAGTGAGATACTTTTCCTCAGTGCCATTTCTGCAGTGCAGCCAAAGGTAATAGCACTCCTTTGAAAATCATCTTAGTTTCAGGATGTGGTACACATCTTGTTATAGTGGGGAAAGCAAGAAACTATATCAGTGTGGGAGTTGTTTCTCATAGAAAGAGACTCAGTACAATACAGTGAACAGGAACGGGAATATCCAGTGGCAGCAGACAGCCACCTGTGCTGGGGACCATACAATGATCAGCCAGAACGTTATGACTATCTACCTAATAATGGGTATGTCCACCTTTGGAATGGATATCAGTGGCGACACATCGTGGCAGGGAATCAACGAGGTCTTAGTAGGTTGCTGGAGGAAATTGGCACCACATCTGCACACACAAGTCACCTACTTCCTGTAAATTGTGGGGTGGGTGCCAATGAGCTCTGATGCCATGCTCAAGCACATCCCAGATGTGTACAATGAGATTCAGATTGGTAAGTTGGGGGCCAACACATCAACTGGAACTCACCACTGTGTTCCTTGAACCACTCCATCACACTCCTGGCCTTGTGATACAGTGCATTATCTTGCCAAAAAATGCCACTGCAATTGGGAAACATTATCGTCGTGAAGGTGGTGATGATGTTTGGTTTGTGGGGCACTCAACTGTGCAGTTATCAGCGCCCATACAAATTCCCTAACTTTGCTCAGTCCAGTCTTGCCACTTTCATAATGATGATGAAATGGTGAGAACAACACAAACACCCAGTCATCTCGAGGCAGGTGACAATCCCTGGCCCCTCTGGGGATCGAACTCGTGCTCGGGAAGCAAGAATGTGATTGCGAGACCATGAGCTGTGGACTCGTCATGAAGGGATGTACATTATCTGCAACTAGTGTGTGATACTCCTTAGCCATCATGGTGCCTTGCATAGCCCCAGTTGACCCATCGATGGTCACATGAATGTTCCCCAGAGTATAATGGAGCCACCACCAGCTTGTCTCTGTCCCACAGTGCAGCTATCATGGAGCTGCTCCCCTGAAGGCAATGGATTCGCACCCTCCCATCAGCATGATAAAGATGGTATCTGGATTCATGAGACCATGCAGTGCTCTGCCACTGTGCGAACATCCAGTGCTGATGGTCATGTGCCCATTTCAGTTATAGTTGCCGATGTCGTAGTGTTAACATTGGCACATGCATGAGCCGTTAGCTGCGGAGGCCTATCATTAGGAGTGTTTGGTCGACTGTGTGTTCAGGCACACTTGTCCTCTGCCCAGCATTAAAGTCTGATGTTCCATTACAGTTTGCTGGCTGTCCTGTTTTACCATTCCGCCAAGTCTACGATGTCCAACATCTGTAATGAGGGATAGCCGCCCAACCCCGCGACATCTGGACGTGTTTTCACCACATGTTGAAGACACTCACCACAGCACTCCTTGAACACACAACTAGTCATGTAATATCCAAAATGCTTGTGCTGAGCCCCCAGACCATCACAATCTGCCCCCAATGAAACTCGGACAGGTTGCACACCTTCCCCATTATACACACGGACAGCACACTCACTCATACTACATGCACCGTACGTGTGTCTGACTACCAGTCATTCCTTACCATGTAATGCTGCTATTGCCTGGATGGGTTATATTGATAGTAGGTCAGTTGTCATAATGTTCTGGTTGATCAGTATATATGCAGATGACTTAGTGCCTTCACACCACTGGGTCTCCCTCTGGGTGACTATCTCCTGCTGGCAGCCAGCTTTCTACTGCGATGAATGTTTGAGTCTGGGCTGGGTGGTCCAGTCACTCTATTGCTTCTTCACTGGTTCTGAAGGCCATCATTGAGGCTGATCATT
Source organism: Schistocerca piceifrons (assembly GCF_021461385.2). Lineage (NCBI taxonomy): Eukaryota > Metazoa > Arthropoda > Insecta > Orthoptera > Acrididae > Schistocerca > Schistocerca piceifrons. The sequence continues at coordinate 617,231,776 of NC_060149.1, forward strand.
GCCCAGGAGATGCACACACTTTCAGCAGTGATCGTGCTGAGGGTTGTGGTTTGGGTACAGTTATAACCTGTGCTGTGTTCTGCGGCCAGAGATGGGGCGAGCAACCTCCACTAGGTTGTCATACCTTTGCTGCAGTGCATAGTCTCTGTCAACTGCTGGCTCCAGCTGAGCTACTACTTATGCAGGCAGCTGGCCAGGTGTACCTACTGAGAATAGCTCACAGAGCTCTGTGGCTCACTACATCGTCCCGCCAGTGCCAACCGCACCTTTACACCTAACGTGAATAAAAGTCTAATTCAGTCATGGATGTCTTACTAGCCATCTGCCACTCACATCCAGTCACCACAACTGCTATCAGCCCACATCCTGGCGATGGTGATGGCGTTGCTTCCTGACTTTTGCATAGCTGTTTCCTCTGTCACAGTAGAGGTCACAGCCTCAGCCTGTACACCTGGTGTTAGAAGTATTTACTGCGTCAGCTGCTGCCATTCATTGAGAGGACACTCCATCTGTTACATCATCACCAGCTCTATACTGTGGTCTCAATGGTGTCAGTTTGGCGAGTGGGCTTTATATTTTAGTGGCCTCCATTGTGTTGTTCTTGTGAACAGCCTTGGTGGATAGGACTGATGTGCACAGGAATTTATTGTGTGGTTTGAGAAATCAGAGGGACCTGCAGACCTCTCACAATGTAGGGGAACTTTGGAGAGTACTATTTGTGGCCAGTAAGGAGTCTATATTGTAATTTAATGAATCATGAAATACCATGTATGCAGGCACTGGCAGCTACACACGGGATGTGCTGATGTTATGGGCATGAAGCATATCACCACTTAGAGTCTCAATGGGCTATGATCCATTGCAAGAATTTGTGTCATTTCATTGTACCTTTATCCAAATATTTGTGCTATATGTTTTTGCCTTCTAGTGTACTTTCACTATATTGTCTTTTTAGATAGAGGTAGCACAAATGCCAGAAACATGAGCAATGACTATACAGAAGCAGTTGAAGTTTTGACAAAACAGATGGTTGAACTATTGGAGGAGAATACTGCATTACAAAAGCAGGTAGATACTTTAAAGGCAGATAGTGAGTGTGCACAAGCTATAATGGTGGAGGCAAAAGTTTCAGCCAGTATACCTGGTTTTTTCTGTGGCTCCTATTGCACCTAGTCTAGTGACTTATTTCTTTAGATTAGTCAGCTGAGGATATGTCAGCATTTATTGACAATTGGTAGCTGCTGCTAGTATCGGTAATCGCTCAAACAACATACATTTGCATGTGGTTAAGTTAGGATTAGTGGGTAACACAAAGAAGTATGTCATTTATCATGAATAAGGCATGTGGATTTGAACAACTCAACCTTCGACATTTTTTCTCCATGAGTGATCACTGTGGATATTCAGCACCACACCTTATTGATAAGCTGTAATTTATTTAGGAATCAGTTAAGTATTTATAGTTTTCAGTGACATTTTTATGTATTTGATTCAAAAGCTTTAATCAGCACCTGAATGAAGGAATTCATGGGTACCAGCTATCAACCTATCTCCCTTTTTAACAACCTTATCTAAAATTCTCGAGAAATTGATTCACAAAGACTTTTGACTACCTCATTCATTATAAGGTATTAAACACTAGCTGTTTGGATTTCAATGGGGTGTATCATCAGAACAAGCTATTTTTCCGTCACCCATCAAATCTTAGTGTCTTTTAATAATAAATTATCTCTTGTTGGTATCTTCTGTGACCTTTGTAAGGCCTTTGATATTGTCAACCATGAAATCCCCTTAGCAAAGGTTAAATAGTATGGCATAAGTGGATCACCTGCCTCATGGATTAAATCTTATCTAACTGAAAGAAAGCAGAAGGTCATGTTGAAGGACTCTGAGGGGCATTATATGTCATCCAGCCGGGGCTCTATTGGCTGTTGTGTTCCTCAGGGCTCTCTACTTGGCCCCATTATCTTCCTCATCTTTATCAGTGACCTTCCCTTGTGTACTAGTTTCAAAATTCATTTTACTCTTTTCGCTGATAACACCTCCATCCTCATCGACAAAGCTCCCAACCACAATCTTGAGGTATCAGCCAATATTTTGTTTAATGAAGTACTTAAGTGGTTTGAAAATAATAGGTTATCACTAAATGTCGATAAGACCCAGTTTATTCATTTTCAAGTAAGTAAAACAGTGGAGAAACAGTTAAGTATTAAATGTAATGGTATTGAGTTACTACAGGTTGAGTCATCAAAATTCCTGGGTGTACATGTTGACAGCAACCTAAAATGGTCTGGACATATTTTACAACTTCTCAAAAACCTCAGCTCAGCAACATTCTCTATTCATATTATTTTCACCGTCTGTGACCGAGACATCACAAAAACTGCTTCTCTTAGTGTTGTGTCTAGGAATCCTGCATACTCAGTTTGCTAGACAAACAATAAAACAACTCATGTCAATAAGTTTTATTATAACAAGGCAATTACAAATATTTAAGATTGATGGATGTGTTGCAAGCAAAGGGCGATATGCAAAATAACAATCTTCTTCAGAACAGACAAACACAAGTCTGTACAATGTAGAGAGTACTAATGGTAGAGGCTACGATGCATCAGCTAATGAAGTGACTAACGTTGAAGCTGCTATCGAAGTGGGCTGCCACCAGCTGGGCACTGCGCTTATGTCCTCTTCACCTAGGGGCCACAGCTATCACATTGTCATCCTGGAGGGAGTTCGGTCAGTGTGTGATTGGCTGACCTCTTCTCACAGCCATCTCTTCTCTGTCGTTCCCGACTGGCATGCCAGTGCTGACTTTATGCCATAACATTTAGTTACTTCCATGCACTATTGTTGTAAGGCATAGTTTCCTAGGATAATCAACCACTTTCAAAAAAAAAGTTAATTCCCCAAAAGAGAGTTATTAGGATAATGAGCGGAGTGCAGCCTAGACATTCTCGTAGAAACCTTTTTAGAAAACTAGGGATACTGACAGTTGCATGTCAATATATCTATTCCCTGTTACATTTCATTCGTAAAAATGAGCAACTATAAAAAACCAGTGATTCATACCATATCCACAATACCAGGAGGAAGGTAACCTTCCTTATGAATTAAAAAACAAAAAAACCTTAGTATTGTTCAAAAAGGAGTCCATTACATGAGCTACAAGGTGTTCAGTGCTCTCCCACTATCACTGAAATCACTTGTCCACGAGCTTTCCAAATTTAAACACCAGTTCAAACACTATCTAATAGATAATTCATTTTATTTGGCTGAAGAATATTTCAATTGTGTTAACTGTAATTGATTTTTTCTTTTAATTAAATCTGATTTACTCTTATGCATTACAATAGTTGGAATCATTGTTAACATTACTATGTTTTTTATGTAGCTATTAAGATCTACCTTTATTTTAACTTTTTTAAGTGTAATTTTGTCTGTACCTATTAATGTGTATTTTGTCTTATACCTATACCTCCTCTTGCAAGAGGGATTTTTGTGTGTTTGCTCTGTATAATTTACAAAAATCCAACACATCCTACAACCATGCGAATTTATCAATGTATTGGATTTATGGGATCTAAATAAATAAATGTAACAAAGGGAAGAAATACATCATTTAATTTATATGAGAGACAATTAACTTGTAAGTAACATAAAGATGACTATATATTTTAATTATTTTATGTTAACTCTATACAAATATATTCCCAGCTAGCACTGAAGCTTATATCAAGGTGGATAGTTTAGGTTCAGTTGAAAATTCAAGATTGAAAAATCAACCTGTTACACAGCTTATTTCAAGGTGGATATTGAGTTTAGGTTCAGTTGAAAATTCAAGACTGAAAAATCAACCTGTTACACAGTTTACATCAAGCTGTAAAAATTTAGCTTGAATTACAATAATTTTCCCAAGCTTGAAATAAACTGTAATTTCCCTGGAAGGCTGTACAGCAGATGCGCGCGCAGCATAGCTTTCATAGACGTCCACGGGAAGCGCCACAAGCGTTTATAAGCCTTGCAGTTGCATTGACTCTGCTAGGTTTACGGCCATTTTATTTTTGTGACGTGCGTTAATGATTGTTGACTGTTGTGAAGTTTGTTTTATACTGGAAAATAGTTCGGAAAGTGTGTGGCGTCCCCTGCCTTACTGCTACACCGGGTCTGAAGAAGATATATAGTGTATTACAGGTACGCTGATGCATTTTTTCTCTAGTGGTACGTTAATATTACAAACGTTAAATATTATTATGTAACGTAAAGAAATATCATATTCTTTTACGTAGAAAAATTGAACCTGGATGAAAGTGAAATGGATTACCAGCTAAGAAAACATATTACAAGTTGTTCAGCAAAAAGAGGTCATTTTAAACCAGCTCTCTAGTACGTGGCACCAATAAATTAAAACTTAATGTTATTTTACCTTTTTAAAATCTCGTCTTTTTATATATATCGCCCTATTACATTTGTTTACTTGTAAATACTCGCATGTGTCACACCATGAATGAATAATCGTGAAGTGTGAAAAGTTTCTTTGCTAATACTAATAGTAATGACATGGTGAACGGGAAAAGTGCATCAAGAACCAGTCACTACATAGGTGTCAGTCTTTTTTATTTACGTAGCTTTGACTGGTCTTCAATTGCTCTTAATTTTATTGTTCCCTAGGTGAAATAATACTGCAAGGCCTACTGGTATATCTTACTTTTATTGTTATTTGTAATGTGGCTGAAATCCAATAAAAGGCAATATTAAAATATGACAAGGAGAACATTTTTTGTTCTTTTACATTACAGTTCCACTGAACTGGTAATTTCTTAAATTCATTTCAATTTCATCTTTTATTTCATTTTGATTCAGTTTTACTCACTAAAATATAATTGTGGATAGAATAAAACGTCTACATTTTTCTAAACGGTAGTTTCCTTATAAGCTTACAGTATGAGGTGTATATGATTTCAAGTAATTGTTTCTTTATACACTCCTGGAAATGGAAAAAAGAACACATTGACACCGGTGTGTCAGACCCACCATACTTGCTCCGGACACTGCGAGAGGGCTGTACAAGCAATGATCACACGCACGGCACAGCGGACACACCAGGAACCGCGGTGTTGGCCGTCGAATGGCGCTAGCTGCGCAGCATTTGTGCACCGCCGCCGTCAGTGTCAGCCAGTTTGCCGTGGCATACGGAGCTCCATCGCAGTCTTTAACACTGGTAGCATGTCGCGACAGCGTGGACGTGAACCGCATGCGCAGTTGACGGACTTTGAGCGAGGGCGTATAGTGGGCATGCGGGAGGCCGGGTGGACGTACCGCCGAATTGCTCAACACGTGGGGCGTGAGGTCTCCACAGTACATCGATGTTGTCGCCAGTGGTCGGCGGAAGGTGCACGTGCCCGTCGACCTGGGACCGGACCGCAGCGACGCACGGATGCACGCCAAGACCGTAGGATCCTACACAGTGCCGTAGGGGACCGCACCGCCACTTCCCAGCAAATTAGGGACACTGTGGCTCCTGGGGTATCGGCGAGGACCATTCGCAACCGTCTCCATGAAGCTGGGCTACGGTCCCGCACACCGTTAGGCCGTCTTCCGCTCACGCCCCAACATCGTGCAGCCCGCCTCCAGTGGTGTCGCGACAGGCGTGAATGGAGGGACGAATGGAGACGTGTCGTCTTCAGCGATGAGAGTCGCTTCTGCCTTGGTGCCAATGATGGTCGTATGCGTGTTTGGCGCCGTGCAGGTGAGCGCCACAATCAGGACTGCATACGACCGAGGCACACAGGGCCAACACCCGGCATCATGGTGTGGGGAGCGATCTCCTACACTGGCCGTACACCACTGGTGATCGTCAAGGGGACACTGAATAGTGCACGGTACATCCAAACCGTCATCGAACCCATCGTTCTACCATTCCTAGACCGGCAAGGGAACTTGCTGTTCCAACAGGACAATGCACGTCCGCATGTATCCCGTGCCACCCAACGTGCTCTAGAAGGTGTAAGTCAACTACCCTGGCCAGCAAGATCTCCGGATCTGTCCCCCATTGAGCATGTTTGGGACTGGATGAAGCGTCGTCTCACGCGGTCTGCACGTCCAGCACGAACGCTGGTCCAACTGAGGCGCCAGGTGGAAATGGCATGGCAAGCCGTTCCACAGGACTACATCCAGCATCTCTACGATCGTCTCCATGGGAGAATAGCAGCCTGCATTGCTGCGAAAGGTGGATATACACTGTACCAGTGCCGACATTGTGCATGCTCTGTTGCCTGTGTCTATGTGCCTGTGGTTCTGTCAGTGTGATCATGTGATGTATCTGACCCCAGGAATGTGTCAATAAAGTTTCCCCTTCCTGGGACAATGAATTCACGGTGTTCTTATTTCAATTTCCAGGAGTGTAATTCAGATTAAATGGCCCTGAAACTGTTAGAAATAGTGATGTGTGGCTTCTTCATGAAGTCATCGCAAAATTACCCAAATGTCATCTTTATTTTCAAAATTTCAAACAAAAAGTTATTTCAAATTACTTTAAAAACTCTTTGGAATGAAGTCACCAGAAGCAGCTGCTTACTCAGTGACGTTTATACTAGTTAATGATTCTTACTACATCAGATTTGAAGTTATTTTGCTAATCTGGGGCATAACTTATATTTAGGTTGATCAGTTTCAACTTTTTACATTTTTTATGTTTAGGTATGGCTAACATTTTCTTTTACCTGTTACAGGATCATTATACCAGCAGAAGTCAGCGATATTTGATCCTGCTCTGGTCTGTGTACTGGGGCTGGAGGGGCTTCAGAATAATTAAATTTTAAAATAAAACAATTTTAAACACTTTGAAAATAAAATTTTTTGAACATACATGTCTTGATAATTTTTTTCACACCATTTCCATTCTGATATTTAATTAATTAATTAGGTTCAATAAATTCAGATTAATAATTATGTAGCTTAAAACAAGCTGTAAATACCATGCTGTATTCCACGTGTGTAGATACAGCTGGAGACAAACTTGATAAGTCAAGCTTGAAATATAGCTTGAAATCCGCCAACTTTGATGTTTGTTTCAAGCTTGAATCTAATAAAGATGGCGGCGCGCGTTGATGTAGTAATAAATCGCTCGGTAAACTATGAGTATTTAGCGTCTACAAAGTGCATATCGTGTGATAAAATAGTAAAAAGCGGTATTAGAACTTGCCCAGTGATGCATATGTGGTATCATCCACACTGCTTTGCGAAAGTAAATCTCGAAAACATATCGTGTGCCTGTGGAACAAAGTGCAACGGTTATCTAAATGCGACTGGAATGTATCGTGAAAATCGCGAAACCAATGTATGAGAAACACTGCAGAAAGAACTTCAAGCCACAAGACAACATGCTCTGCTACTGGAAAGCATGATCAAAAACCTTTCTGAACCGCCACATAAGGAAAAAGTTCGAAATTTGTACAGTGATGTTGTTTTAAATACTTGTACTAACAAAAGAAATGACGCTCCATTGAAGAAGAGTGAACATGAAAAATGTGAAACAGTAAACAAAGGTAAGAGTGAAGATGAAAAATGTGAAACAGTAAATAAAGGTAACCTACAAAGTGCTTCTGAACACTTCTCGTGTAATTTAAAAATGGTTAAGAAAAATGACTGCAGTAAGTTGAAAACAAACACGAACATGAGTCAGCTTACAAATAACAAAAAACGGGTACTGTCACTTTCGGATAGTCACGGTAGGAATTGTGCAGAAGTACTGAACGAAATTTCAACAACCAGCTATAAATTTACATCTTTGATAAAGCCAAATGCTATATTCAAAGAAACAACATGCAATATACAAAACAAAACGTCTAGTCTAGGACAAAATGATTATGTTGCCGTCTTAGCTGGTGCAAACGATATTAATGGATCAAAACGTGGTTTTATGACATCACTAGATGAAACGATCGAAAAAACTAGGCACACACAACTAATTCTATGCACAATACCGTATAGATATGACATGCCAAATGAAAACTGCAAAATCTACCAAATGAACAATTACTTGATGCAGAAGGCATCTTACAGTGAACACATCAGAGTTTTAGAGGCAAATAGCTTCCTCCAACGGAAATACTTCACTTACATAAAAATGGGAAAAAGAAACTGTGTGTTAATCTGCTGAATGCCATCAAAAGTCCACTGGTAACAAGAAGTGCCATAAAACGTGTTACACCAGGACATCAAACATATTCGTGGTCCAATGAAGCTAATTTGGTGGACAATCTCAGAAGAATGAGCAATACTGCAGCTGAACCAACAGCAACACCAGGAGCTGAAGAGCCATCAGTAACAACAACAAAAGTGAATATGCAGTCAGGGTCATCAAGGAAAACAACAGAAACAGTTTTAGAAAAGAAGAAGGTATCCACATTCAGCACTAAGTCACCAACAACATCCTATGTAAATATCTCGTCAAGTGCCACAAATCAGTCAGCCCACGACATCCAAGTGTAAACAGCAAAAAATGTGCAGCCACACTCCAAATCAGTACCACTGGAAACTGTGACAAGATCTTCAACACGAAAACGCAGACCTCCAGCCCACAGCCAGTATTTTTTATGGGCAAGAACACCAGTAGCTCCCTGCTAGCAGCAAACCAAAGGAAAACAGGTGCAGAGCAAAATTTTCATGAACCAAAACTACATGAAAACCCGGTGAGTGGTGTCAAAAATCATTCCATTGGAAAACAGTCACTATTATCCTTTAAAATATTACACCATAATGTGCAGTCAATGTTTAATAAGTTACTAGAAATAGATCTCTTCCTAAAAACAAAGCCACACTTAGATGTTCTCTGTATTACTGAACACTGGTTAACAGAAGACAAAATTAAAAAAAAAACCACTTGGCGAATTTACTCTAGCTGGTTATTCTTGTCGGAACAAAAGTAAGGGAGGTGGTACAGCAATCTATGTCAAAAAATATTTAAGATACAAAAGCCTCACAAAGTACAATAATATGCAAATAGAAACAGACTTTGAATTCTCCTTAATTATCTTAACAGACTATAACCTATTGATACTGAGTGTATATAGAGCCCCTGATGGGAACATCCAAACCTTCAAACAGTCCCTCGAAGCACTACTCACAAAAATTCACTCACTAAACAAAAATCTATTAATAAGTGGAGACTTTAATATTGACTTCCCCACACCTGGAAAAAACAAAGACGAATTGTTGAATATTACAAATTCATTCAACCTATCCCCAACTGTAAACACACCAACCAGGATCATAAAAAATTCAAAAACAGCTCTAGATCAGATTTTCATAAACACAGACAAACTGCACCACTCAATCGAAGTCATCAGCACAGGTTACAGTGACCATGAAGCCCAAATACTAACAGCGAATTTAAATTACATAGGACAATATCCCACAATAACTAAAATGCAAAGGCAATTTAATGATGATAATATAAGGCTTTTTAACTATCTGTTAAGGGCTGAAAACTGGGCAGAGGTCTATAAAGAAAATGATGTAAACTACATATTTAATTCCTTCCATGAAACATTTCTCCACCACTTCAATACTGCATTTCCACTGAAATCCAGGAAAATCGGAAACAAACACACAAACTCATGGGTAACAAAAGGGATAAGGATTTCCAGCCAAAAAAAGCGTGACTTAAAAAATCACATGAAACACCATGACGTCGATGATCAGTTTAGGTCATATTGTAAGACCTATTTTGCAATCTATAGGAAAGTTATCCAACAAGCAAAAAAATTATACAATGATAAATTTATAAAGGAATCTAACAATAAAATGAAAGGATAGTGGACAGTTGTAAAAAATGAAACAAACAGTAAGCAGCATGTTACAAACAAAACATTAAAAATAAACCTCAATGATGAAGTCACATCAGATCCCCAAAAAATAGTAAATGGTTTTAATGACTATTTTAGCAACATAGCAGAAAACCTGATAAAGAACAACTGCCACAGGCCAAATACTCAACACCAAACACTAATAGAAACCGTACCGGTACAGGCATCAATGTTTCTTCACAAAGTTTCCAATCCTGAAGTACTTACAGTTATAAAAGGACTAAAGAATAAGTACTCCAGTGGTAGTGACAATATTCCTGATTTAATTGTAAAGAAATGTGGAGAATCCATTGTAGAACCCCTAACCCACATAATAAATGCATCCTTTACAAATGGAGTTTTCCCTGACCTACTAAAGACTTCTAAAATTACCCCACTTCACAAAAAGGGCTCTAAAAATGATGTAGCCAATTACCGGCCCATAGCAAAACTCAGCTCAATCTCAAAAATATTTGAAAAATTATTTTACACCAGATTGGAAGACTTTACTAATAAACTATCCTTATTGACAAAACACCAGCATGGTTTTAGAAAGCAAAAGACAACTACCACAGCTATTTATGAGTATCTCATCGAAATCTTAAATGCACTGGATAATAAGGAAATCACTACTGGTATCTTTTTAGATTTATCCAAAGCGTTTGATGTAATTGACCATACCATACTCCTTAAGAAGTTAGCAAATAAAGGTATAAGAGGAATTGCAAACAAATGGTTAGAATCTTACCTGTCAAACAGATTTCAAAGAGTTGAAATTAATTTTGAAAAAAAGAATACAACCACCCATCAATCTACTGTCCACTCCTCTGACACAATGCCTATTAGATATGGTGTGCCACAAGGCTCAATCCTGGGACCCATACTGTTTCTGCTATACATTGATGATATAAGCACATAGCTTGCTACAGGACATACCACACTATTTGCCGATGACACAAGTATTCTAATAACGGGTACTGGTACAGAGGACCACAACCAAAAAATTAAACCGCTTATGTCGTCACTCAGCAAATGGTTCAACGAGAACAAACTGATTATAAACATACAGAAAACAATGTACATCAACTTCAGACTCTCATCCCAAAAACAAGAAATGCCTGATGTGATTCTAAATAACCAAGAGCTTATGTGTGTGGACTCTGTCAAGTTTCTTGGCATATGGCTTGCAGAAAATCTTAAGTGGGAGACACACACAAATTACATCTCAAAAAAGCTCTCAACTGTGTGTTACATTTTAAGGATACTCAAGAAATCAGTCACAAAATCTGTTCTCATACATGTATATTATGCTTACTTCCATTCTGCATTACAGTATGGAATCATATTTTGGGGGAACTCTCCTGGAGGTAGATATACACTCCTGGAAATGGAAAAAAGAACACATTGACACCGGTATGTCAGACCCACCATACTTGCTCCGGACACTGCGAGAGGGCTGTACAAGCAATGATCACACGCACGGCACAGCGGACACACCAGGAACCGCGGTGTTGGCCGTCGAATGGCGCTAGCTGCGCAGCATTTGTGCACCGCCGCCGTCAGTGTCAGCCAGTTTGCCGTGGCATACGGAGCTCCATCGCAGTCTTTAACACTGGTAGCATGCCGCGACAGCGTGGACATGAAACGTATGTGCAGTTGACGGACTTTGAGCGAGGGCGTATAGTGGGCATGCGGGAGGCCGGGTGGACGTACCGCCGAATTGCTCAACACGTGGGGCGTGAGGTCTCCACAGTACATCGACGTTGTCGCCAGTGGTCGGCGGAAGGTGCACGTGCCCGTCGACCTGGGACCAGACCGCAGCGATGCACGGATGCACACCAAGACCGTAGGATCCTACGCAGTGCCGTAAGGGACCGCACCGCCACTTCCCAGCAAATTAGGGACACTGTTGCTCCTGGGGTATCGGCGAGGACCATTCGCAACCGTCTCCATGAAGCTGGGCTACGGTCCCGCACACCGTTAGGCCGTCTTCCGCTCACACCCCAACATCATGCAGCCCGCCTCCAGTGGTGTCGCGACAGGCGTGAATGGAGGGACGAATGGAGACGTGTCGTCTTCAGCGATGAGAGTCGCTTCTGCCTTGGTGCCAATGCTGGTCGTATGCGTGTTTGGCGCCGTGCAGGTGAGCGCCACAATCAGGACTGCATACGACCGAGGCACACAGGGCCAACACCCGGCATCATGGTGTGGGGAGCGATCTCCTACACTGGCCGTACACCACTGGTGATCGTCGAGGGGACACTGAATAGTGCACGGTACATCCAAACCGTCATCGAACCCATCGTTCTACCATTCCTAGACCGGCAAGGGAACTTGCTGTTCCAACAGGACAATGCACGTCCGCATGTATCCCGTGCCACCCAACATGCTCTAGAAGGTGTAAGTCAACTACCCTGGCCAGCAAGATCTCCGGATCTGTCCCCCATTGAGCATGTTTGGGACTGGATGAAGCGTCGTCTCACGCGGTCTGCACGTCCAGCACGAACGCTGGTCCAACTGAGGCGCCAGGTGGAAATGGCATGGCAAGCCGTTCCACAGGACTACATCCAGCATCTCTACGATCGTCTCCATGGGAGAATAGCAGCCTGCATTGCTGCGAAAGGTGGATATACACTGTACTAGTGCCGACATTGTGCATGCTCTGTTGCCTGTGTCTATGTGCCTGTAGTTCTGTCAGTCTGATCATGTGATGTATGTGACCCCAGGAATGTGTCAATAAAGTTTCCCCTTCCTGGGACAATGAATTCACGGTGTTCTTATTTCAATTTCCAGGAGTGTATTTTCAAAATGCAAAAAATGGCAATCCGCATAATATGTAATCTAAGACGTAACGAATCATGCAGACAACATTTCAAAACAAATGGCATTATGACACTGCCCTCTGCTTACATTTATAATATCGTCTCATTTGTCAAGTCATACCTGTTAAACAATGACTGCACACTAAAATTCAATGGAGATATTCATAACTATGCAACAAGGCAGCAATCTGACCTACATAAGATTCAGTCCAGAACTACCTGCTACCAAAAAAGTGTTTTTAAATGTTGGGATAAAAATGTCTAATAATTTACCCAATGAAATCAAAGCAACAAAGAACCCAAGAGCCTTCACACATAAGTTAAAAAAATATCTCTTGGACCATTGCTTTTATGCAGTTGATCAATTTTTTGAAAGGGGTTAAAAATGTAAAAAATATGATAAATGTTCAATTAGGTCTGAAAATTATATACTGTGCAGGTCTATGAAATACACTGGACTACTTTACTATTACATTTGTATTGGCTGTTTGTATTTTACCATACAACATTTGCATTTACTGTTTTGTTAAAGATAGCTAACTTCCTCATTGCAAAATAATGTAAAATCAATTTATTAAATATTACCTGCAAATATGTTCCCTTGACCTATCCAATATCGTATGTAAAACCTTACATCTCTTTGATTTGTATTAACTGTTTTGTTGAAGATAGATAATTTCCTTGCTACAAAATAATGTAAACATCAATTTGTAAAAATTACTGTAAATAGCTCTCTTGACCTATCCAATATCATATGTACAGCTTTACAATACTATGATTGCCTGGATCAATAAAAATACAATACAATACAATACAACTAACAGGCCTGAATATTCCAGCTTTGATCAAGCTAATACACTCCTGGAAATTGAAATAAGAACACCGTGAATTCATTGTCCCAGGAAGGGGAAACTTTATTGACACACTCCTGGGGTCAGATACATCACATGATCACACTAACAGAACCACAGGCACATAGACACAGGCAACAGAGCATGCACAATGTCGGCACTAGTACAGTGTATATCCACCTTTCGCAGCAATGCAGGCTGCTATTCTCCCATGGAGACGATCGTAGAGATGCTGGATGTAGTCCTGTGGAACGGCTTGCCATGCCATTTCCACCTGGCGCCTCAGTTGGACCAGCGTTCGTGCTGGACGTGCAGACCGCGTGAGACGACGCTTCATCCAGTCCCAAACATGCTCAATGGGGGACAGATCCGGAGATCTTGCTGGCCAGGGTAGTTGACTTACACCTTCTAGAGCACGTTGGATGGCACGGGATACATGCGGACGTGCATTGTCCTGTTGGAACAGCAAGTTCCCTTGCCGGTCTAGGAATGGTAGACCGATGGGTTCGATGACGGTTTGGATGTACCGTGCACTATTCAGTGTCCCCTCGACGATCACCAGTGGTGTACGGCCAGTGTAGGAGATCGCTCCCCACACCATGATGCCGGGTGTTGGCCCTGTGTGCCTCGGTCGTATGCAGTCCTGATTGTGGCGCTCACCTGCACGGCGCCAAACACGCATACGACCATCATTGGCACCAAGGCAGAAGCGACTCTCATCGCTGAAGACGACACGTCTCCATTCGTCCCTCCATTCACGCCTGTCGCGACACCACTGGAGGCGGGCTGCACGATGTTGGGGCGTGAGCGGAAGACGGCCTAATGGTGTGCGGAATCGTAGCCCAGCTTCATGGAGACGGTTGCGAATGGTCCTCGCCGATACCCCAGGAGCCACAGTGTCCCTAATTTGCTGGGGAGTGGCGGTGCGGTCCCCTACGGCACTGCGTAGGATCCTACGGTCATGGCGTGCATCTGTGCGTCGCTGCGGTCCGGTCCCAGGTCGACGGGCACGTGTACCATCCGCCGACCACTGGCGACAACATCGATGTACTGTGGAGACCTCACGCCCCACGTGTTGAGCAATTCGGCGGTACGTCCACCCGGCCTCCCGCATGCCCACTATACGCCCTCGCTCAAAGTCCGTCAACTGCACATACGGTTCACGTCCACGCTGTCGCGGCATGCTACCAGTGTTAAAGACTGCGATGGAGCTCCGTATGCCACGGCAAACTGGCTGACATTGACGGCGGCGGTGCACAAATGCTGCGCAGCTAGCGCCATTCGACGGCCAACACCGCGGTTCCTGGTGTGTCTGCTGCGCCGTGCGTGTGATCATTGCTTGTACAGCCCTCTCGCAGTGTCCGGAGCAAGTATGGTGGGTCTGACACACCGGTGTCAATGTGTTCTTTTTTCCATTTCCAGAAGTGTATACTTGAACTTTACATCTGGAAACAAGTTTGAAACCGGCTTACTGTGATATCTGGGTTGTACCTAAAATAAACTGATTGCATAAAAATAATAAATTATGTATGAATTAGTCTCCTCTTGGTGACATGTAACACACGTAGGCTCTGTAATCAAATGTGCTTGACAAGCAATCTTATTGCACTTCACACAAACTTTCCTCGTGGAATTGTCCTTTTTTTTTCCAAACACATTGCAGGGCCCTTTCTTCCTCTTCTCTGATAGCCCTAAAGTGTGCGTCATATATCTTGGCGGCCGAGTTAAGGTTCGTTCTGCGCATCTGACGTTACAAAACACAGTCAGCCAATGAACAGAGAACGACGTTGCCAGATCTCGACAGCAGTGCAGAGCACGAACGAGTGTCTTCAGTTTTAGAGACGTTCAGTCATAAATAAAGTAATAAAACAAAAGCAATGTCTTGATAGCAGACTTTCTTTTACAGAAAGTTTGGAAAAAGCATTCTTTATACCAATTGCTTCATATTCTATTAATTAATTAAACCAAACAAGCAATAAGACTCCTAATTCAGGCAATAGCAAGGAAAGGTGTTTGTTTCAATCTCACGAACTGCTTTTTCACAATAAAGAACAGCGGTAATTGTTTATTTCCTATTGTACTTCGACGAAGCGTGAGTAATTCATAGTCATACCAACAGTGTTTATAAGTAGTTGTGTGCTTATGGAGTTACACTGTTCGATGAGCTGAGGTAGCGGATCGGTTAAGGTGTTGGGCTACCAAGTGAAAGGTTATGAGTTCAAACCTTGTGCGGTGCGTAATATTTCCTTTATTTAAAAACAATATTGGAGTGCCTTACTTCATGAATTTTATTCGTTTTAAGGAAATTTCTAGTGCTTTGCCTCTTCATTAACTTTTTCGCTGCTGCAGACACGTGCTCCCCTCATTCCGCGCTGTGCGCGATTTTGTCATCACTGCACTTCTCGCCTGTGCAGACACATGGTGTTCCCACCGCGTTGACACACTTATCATTCGATTTCACAAAAATTATTTGGCCAAAAAATTTGATTTTTACACATCTTCTTGCCTGATACCTTCCCCCCATAAACGACTTAATTTTGTTTTGATGTGCAGCATTAAATGTAGTAAACCACTGCACGAAATTTTGAAGAGTTTGCAGAGGTAAAAGTCCATAGCGTATACTTTCCGTATGGTCGATTTTAGTTGCCACAATGTTGTGAATGAAATGTGGACAAGATACCTAAATTTCATATAATATTTACTGTATAACAATATCTCATTTAATTTAAGTACCACATAGGTGTCGTATGTAATATTGAGAAATATTCCGTCTTTCGCGACTGTAATAAAAGTTTTATATACACACGGCGCGTTTGGCTTTATTTTAAAGCACTTCCATCGATGAAAGGTATGGCACATACACAATGGTATTCATGTTCTATTTCTTGTTTTTGTTCCACAGTCGCAGTTTTACCAATGGTATTGAAATATATCCCTCTTCTGCAACTGTAATAAGCGACTTATTTAGACCAGACGCGTTTCTCTCTTTTGAAGCATCATAAGAGGACTGTATTTTGTGTCCTCCATTGTCAAGTCACCTTTCGTAGTTTTGTGCTGCGGTGGCACAATATTCAACGTTTGTGTTGGCTCATCAGTGTTTTAGCAAATAAATGCTGTTTGTGTGTGCCACACACAAAATTATATTTGAGATAGCTTTGAGCACTTCACTGACAGACGGTATATTCAAGTCCTAATGTTTTTGTAAGTCCACAGTTTTGTTTAATGTATTTTGTCTACTTCCTTTTGATTGATTGAAGTGCTTTAAAATAAAGCCAAACGTGCCCAGTGTAAGTAAAACTTTTGTTACAGTCGCGAAAGGTGGAATATTTCTCAATATTACATACGACACTTATGTGGTACTTAAATTAAATGAAATATATAGGTATCTTGTCCACATTTCATTCTCAACATTGTGGCAACTAAAATCGACCATACGGAAAGTATACTCTATGGACTTTTACCTCTGCAAACTCTTCAAAAATTCGTGCAAAGGTTTACTATATTTAATGCTGCATAATAACTGCGTTGAACATCGAAACAAAATTAAGTCATTTATGGGGGGAGGGTATCAGTCAAGAAGATAGGTAAAAATCTAATTTTTCAGCCAAATAGTTTTTGTGGAATCGAATGATAAAGAGTGTCAAAGCAGTCGGAACACAATGTGTCTGCACAGGCGAGCAGTGCAGTGACAAAATCGCCCACAGCGCGGAATGCAGGGAGCACGTCTTTGTAACAGCGAAAGGGTTAATGCGGCCGTGGCGGCTTTACTTCATGAACTGCGCGCTCCCCCCTAAACGTAAGCTTGCGAACTATGCTATACCATGGCGCTGCTTCTATTGGCGCGTGCGTCGTGTGCAACTGGCAACGCAGCAATCTCCAGCGTCTGGGCGGGCATGCGCGAGCCGCCAAGGTAAAAGAATGTCAATGACTTTTTCTAAAGGGAATTTCCTTGTTATAAATTCAGAAACATCGTTCGGCAGTGATACAATTTTCGATCTATTTTTGAAGTGTTCATTAATCAATGCAAATGCTAAATTCTTCAAAAAAATTTGTCAAATTTTGACGGTTCCTTCTGGTTTTGAAAGTGAATGCAAAATATGACAATTCATCCCAGCTATATTTAGCTTAGTATAAAATAACACCATAGACTATCTCCAGCAGGATATCCTGCTGTCATTTTGTCCACAGTATCCACTCATTCTTATAGTGTGATTGTAATCAATAATGGTGATTGGCTTTCGTGTTTTAGGGTTGATATTGTCCATATTATGCATTGTGGAGAGGAGTATCACTGAACGATTTCTTTTTGTTGAGTATGAAACGAAGAATTTTGTTACCTTGAAAGCCCAATTTCAAAACTCCATTGGCTGGTTTTTAGAGCCAAAAATTCTGGTGGGATCTCCCTCTTGTTCTTGTGAAGAGTGCCTACTAGAAAAAAAGGTAAATTTTTTTTCTCTAACATGTCTTCTGCTAACGAGCAGCTTGTGTACCATTTGTCAATGGTAACATTTCTGTGCGTACCTTCGATGTCGCTGACAAGACTTTTTACAATTTCTGCTGGGCTGTTTGATACTTGAAGTGGTCTATCTGGCTGCTTTCCCACACATGCTTCAATATTACTGGTGTAAAAACTCTTTGCACCACACATGGAAAATATTTTTATCCTGTATTTATCAAGTTTGGTTGGTATATATTGGATCCAGGAGCAGCGGCCTCTAAATCCCTTCAACATTTTATTGATTGTCACATGTTCAATAGGATTATAGGATCGTTTCAGGTCAACTGTAAAGCAATGTAAAAGCTCTCTGACAGCAGCTAACTTGCTAAATTTTCTCCTTTCATTTTGCCTAATACCTCATCAACCCTCTTACAACGCTTGACAAATAAAGATCTCTTATAGTTCTTTGTGGTCCTCAGGATATCCATACCTGTACCATCTGACTCCTGAAGTTCTTTTACATTTACATGTTGTCCTTTCTTTATACCTATCAAAGATAAAATTGCCAAATCATGTCATAATTTCTCATTTATCCAAAACTTTACAATCTCTTTCACGTTTAAAAAAATAGTTTGTTCTAAAGTTGTCAATATACACACATCAAAAAAAGTTTTTCATCACCTTGGTTTCGAGAGTTCTGGAACCTGTACAGAAAATTGGAATAGAGATCAACATAAACATCATTTACGCCCTTTTTATTGCTCATGAAAACCACACATTGCATGTTGTACCACCATACAGCGAGACCTTCAGAGGTGGTGGTCCAGATTGCTGTACACACCAGTACCTCTAATACCCAGTAGCATGTCCTCTTGCATTGATGCATGTCTGTATTCGTCATGGCATACTATCCACAAGTTTATCAAGGCACTGTTGATCCAGATTGTCCCACTCTGCAGTGATGATTCAGCGTAGATCCCTCAGTGTGGTTGGTGGGTCATGTTGTCCATAAATAGCCTTTTTCAATCTATCCCAGACATGTTTGATAGGGTTAATGTCTGTAGAAGATGCTGGCCACTCTAGTCGAGCGATGCCATTATCACGAGGTGTGCACGATGGGGGTTCGAAATGTCATCCATGAAGATGTATGCCTCACCAATTTGCTGCTTATATGGTTGTACTATCAGTTGGAGGATGGCATTCACGTATTGTACAGCCATTACAGCGCCTTCCATGACCACCAGCAGCATACGTTCACCCCACATAATGCCAGCCCAAAACAGCAGGGAGCTTCCACCTTGCTTCACTCGCTGGACAGTGTGTCTAAGGCGTTCAGCCTGATTGGGTTGCCTCCAAACACGTCTCCGACGATTGTCTGGCTGAAGGCATATGCGACACTCATCAGTGAAGTGAACGTGATGCCAATCCTGAGTGGTCCATTTGGCTTGTTGTTGGGCCCATCTGTACTGCACCGCATGGTGTCGTGGTTGCAAAGATGGACCTCGCCATGGACGACAGGAGTGAAGTTGCGCATAATGCAGCCTATTCCGCACAGTTTGTCATAATACAACGTCCTGTGGCTGTACGAAAAGCATTATTCAACATGGTGGCATTGCTGTCAGGGTTCCTCCGAGCCATAATCCATAGCTAGCGGTCATCCACTGCAGTAGTATTTCTTTGGCGGCTTGAGCAAGGCATGTCATCGACAGTTCCCGTCTCTCTCTGTATCTCCTCCATGTCCGAACAACATCACTTTCATTCACTCCAAGACATCTGGACACTTCCCTTGTTGAGAGCCCTTCCTGGCACAAAGTAACAATGCAGATGCATTCGAACCGCGGTA
Source organism: Schistocerca piceifrons (assembly GCF_021461385.2). Classification (NCBI taxonomy): domain Eukaryota; kingdom Metazoa; phylum Arthropoda; class Insecta; order Orthoptera; family Acrididae; genus Schistocerca; species Schistocerca piceifrons. The sequence goes on from NC_060149.1 coordinate 617,251,575, forward strand.
TTGACCGTCTAGGCATGGTTAAATTACAGGCATCAGGAGCTGTGTACCTCCTTCCTGGTGGAGTGACTGGAACTGATTGGCTGTTGGACCTACTCCCTCTAATAGGTGCTGCTCGTGCATGGTTGTTTACGTCTTTGGACGGGTTTAGTGACATATCTGAACAAAGTGACTGTGTCTGTGATACAATATCTACAGTCAACGTCTATCGTCAGGAGTTCTGGGAACTGTGGTGATGCAAAACTTTTTTTGATATGTGTATTTGATTGTATGGAATGCTATCATAGCTATGATATCAGTTTTAGAAATCCTGAAAATCACACCAGTTTCATTCAAAATAGTGTTTGAATAGCTTGTGAGGCCAGGTGAAACTTTTATAATATTTTTTTGCTTAGTTGTTTTTGTTTTAGAGGCCAGTTTTTTTACTCCATTTTAATGGTTTGTCATTTCCTGAGAAGAACTCAGTTTCTGAACTTTTTTCTTTCTCACTTCCACTTCCGTCTTCCTATTCAGAGTTCAGAGTTAGTTTCATGGTCTTGGCCACTAAAATGAACTTCTTCATCACTCAGATCAATTTCACTTTCAGCTAAACTAATAAGATTTACTCCAGTTGTCTCAGCTTATTCAAGTTCTTGAAGGTATGCAGGTATGTCCTCAAGCTTTATAAAATCTTTGAACCTAGAAACAAATAGACAAAAAACAGTAATTGTTGGCTAATGACTCTTACATCGCAAAAAAATATACAAAAAACATTACTTAGATATTTTTCAACCATTGTAATAAATACTGCTGTGAAAAATACTTTTACAATTCAATCCTTTGCTTAGATAAAGTGAAAATGGCACACATGTTCAAAATTGTCCAAAAGAAACAAGCATAACATGAGTGAGCGCGCAGTATACGGAGTCCCTCACTACATTTTTCTTGCAAAACAACGCGATACTGAGGGCTCTGAGTTGAGGAAGGAGGGTAGAGGAAAGGATGGGGGCAAGGAGGGCCAAGTAAATAAATACCTAGAGCTGTCATGTTGAAGGGCTCTGTGTACACTACAGCATTACTAAATTCCCCAATGTAGTGCTCAATACTCCAGCACACCTGCTTGAAGGTTAAGGGCATCTATCAGTATTACTGCAAGTAGAACAGTGCTAGAATCTTCAGGGAACAGCTCAATGTGATATCCCAGAAATGAAACAAGTTTGTGGAAGTATTATTAGATAGGATCAGGAAAGTCAATGTGCAGGCATTTGAGTTGACACAGAATGAAGAAGTGGATAAAATTTTTTGCAGGAGGTGGAGCACAGGGTGTTAGATGTATTTTTGAGAGGGCTTCTACCCAATACATCCACTGTGGGAGGTGGCGTTGTGGCTAGCACACTGCACTCGCATTCGGGAGGATAATGGTTCAAACCTGCATCTGGGTATTGTGATTTAAGTTTTTCGCAATTTCCCAAAATCACTTCAGGCAAATGTTGGGATGGTTCCTTTGAAAGGGCACAGCCAATTTTGTTCCCTATCCTTCCCTAATCTGAGCTTGTGCTCTGTCTCTAATGACATCATTGTCGATGGGATGCTGAACACTGATCTCCTCCTCCTCCTCCTCCTCCTCCTCCTCCTCTTGATATGTCAAGGAAAGTGTGGATTACAAATCCAAAGCATTTGGCTGCTGCCATTTAGGTTGGTGTGCAGCTGAAGGAGCTGGATATAGCAACAGGAGTGCAAGATAAGCAGAATGCATTTTCTTCAGAAGTGAAATGTTATTGGTGTGAAGGTACGAACCACATTTGGAAACAATGCCATCAACCACAATGTTATGAATGTAGGGTGGTTGAGCATTTGGCACAGGACTGTTTAAACAGAAAGTAATGTGAATGGGCAGGATAATAAGTTGTTCATTAAATGCCAACAGGAATTCCTCAACCACCAGATGGTGTTCCCAGTAAAATGATGCTGCAAAAGCATACGCAGAGGACTTCTGGTTTGGTTGGCATGGCAAATGGAACACAACACAGACTTTTAGTGGAACAGGGGCTCACGTGTTGGTAACTAGTGTGGGTAGGAAGAGACTGAAGTCACCACAATATAGGTTGCATGAAGTACAGCACAATTATGGGGTATCATTCGGTTTAGCATTGATCAATTTACGTGTTGGAATTTTCAGAAAGATGCCAAAGTATTATTCCATGTCAGTGAGGGGTTCTGCTCAATCCTAGGGCTGGATTTTCTGAAAAGCATCATGCCATAACTGATATTTTGCAGCATACTATGAGACGCTGTTCTAGCTGGTAATGACAGCTGCAAGTGAGACTTTATCGCAAGGTTCACTGGTCATGGAGATGAAACTGAATAAACTATGTGCACCTTCATTAAAGCTCAGTTTCTATGATAAAGTACTGAGAGGTACAGAAAAATTACTCTGTGAGACTGTTGGTAGTGACATACCAAATAATATATTGTGCGTTACAGAGCCATCGGAACACAATGACTAATTGGATACTTTGCATTGTTTTGTGCATAGAAGTGTGGCATGCATGTAGGAAGTAGATGGAGATTATATGGTTCCATTGAGTGTAAATAATTTTGGATCTGACAAAGCAGATCTGCTGAAATGGCTTTCTATTGCCAATTTAGACTTTGCAGGTGAGAATGATTTGGATAGTTCAGGTGGAGACTTGTGCCGCAAGCAAACCATCAATGCATCTGTGTCACACAGGAAAGTGGAGCATTTAAAAGGAAGGGATATGTCTACATCAACATCTACAGCTACATCTACATCTGCATGGCTACTCTGCAAATCACACTTAACTGCTTGGCAGAGGTTTCATTGATCCACCTTCGCAGTAATTCTCTATGCCACTCTTGAACAGTGCACGCAAAAAAAAATGAACACCTATATCGTTCTGTGCCATCTTTGATTTCCTTTATTTTATTATGATGATAGTTTCTACCTAAGTAGGTTGGCATCAACAAAATATTTTCGCATCAAAGATGAAAGTTGGTGACTGAAATTTCGTGAGAAGATCCTGCTGCATTGAGAAATGCTTTTTAAAAAAAATTATAACCACCACAAATCCTGTATCTTGACCATGACACTCTCTTCCCTGTTTCTCAATGATAAAAAATGTGCTGCCCTTCTTTGAACTTTCTTGATGTAGTCTGTTAATCGTTTCTGGCAAGGACTGCACACCATGCAGCAGTACTGCAATAAAGGATGGACAAGCATACTGTAGGCAGTCTCTTTAGTAGATCTGTTGCACCTTCTACGTGTTCTGTCAATAAAACGCAGTCTTTGATCATCGCCCCCCCCCCCCCCCCCCCAACATTTCCTATGTGTTCTTTCAAATTTAAGATCTTTGTAATTGTAATTTCTAGACATTTAGTTGAATTTGCAGCTTTTAGACTTGATTAATTTATTGTGTAACAGAAGTTTAACGGATCCCATTTACCACTCATGTGGATGACCTAACACTTTTCATTATTTAGGGTCAGTGCCAATTTTTGCACCATACAGATATCTTTTCTAAATCGTTTTGCAATTTGTTTTGATCTTATGATGACTTTACTGGACACTAAATGACAGCATCCTTTGCAAACAACCTAAGATGACTGTTCAGATTATCTCCTAAATTGTTTTATAGATAAGCAACAGGAGAGGGCCTTTAACACTACCTTGGGAAACACCAGGAATCACTTCTGTTTTATTCTATTACTTTCAGTCAGTTACTACAAACTGTGGTCTCTCTGACAGGAAGTTATGAATCCATTTGCATAACTGAGACAATATTCCATATGCACACAATTTGATTACAAGCTGCTTGTGAAGTATAGTGTCGAAAGCCTTCTGGAAATTTAGAAGTATGGAATCAGTTTGAAATCCTTTGTTGATAGCGCACAACACTTTGTGTCAGTAAAGAGCTAGTTGTGTTTCATGAGAACGATGTTTTCTAAATCTATGTTGCCTGTATGTCAATAGACCATTCTCTTAAAGATAATTCATAAAGTTTGAACACAGTTTATGTTCCAAAATCATGCTCATTATTGACGTTAGTGATATGGGCTTATAATTTACTGGATTACTCCTAGAGCCTTTCTTGATATTGACGTGACCTGTGCAGCTTTCCAGCCATTAGGTATGGATCTTTTGCTGAATGAGTGGTTGTATACAATTGTTGAGTATGGAGATATTGCATCAGCATACTCTGAAAGGAACCTATCTGGTAAACAGACTGGACTGGAAAATTTGCTTTTATCAAGTGATTTAAGTTGCTTCACTACTTCGAGGATATCTACTTCAAAGTTACTCATGTTGACAGCTGCTCTTGATTTGAATTCTGGAATATTTACTTCATCATATTTGGTGAAGGAATCTCAGAAGGCTGTGTTTAATAACTCTGCTTTAGCAACACTGTCATCGATATTTGATAGTATTTCCATTGCTGTGGTGCAGAGAAGCCATGACTGAGCCTTTCTGCTAGCATACTTTACATACAATCAGAGTCTGTTTGTATTTTCTAACAGTTTTGAGACAAAGTTTCATTGTGGAAACTATCATAAGTATTTCGCATAGATGTCTGCACTAAATTTTGAGCTTCTGTTATAGAGTGCCAATCTTGGGGTCTTAGTTCATTCAAATTTGGCATGCTTTTTCCATTGTTTCTGCAACAAGTGTTCCGACCTGTTTTGTTTATCATGGCGGATCAGTTCTGTCATTTGTTGATCTATTTGGTATGAATCTCTCAGTTTCTGTTGGTACTGTTTCTTTGAATTCAGTCCACATCTTGTCTACACTTACACTACAGAAAATTTGTTTATATGTTTTGCGGATTTGTTCAGTCCTAATGGACCATTGCTGGCAATACCCATGTCTCAGCATAAAATCCTAATGGGAGATAACCCTTCACTATACAAGAAACCATACAGAATTCCCAGGCACCATCAACCCACAATGGAAGAATTTATCAATCGGCATTTGTCTGATGGTATTATTGAGGAAAGCGACAGTCCATGGGGAGTAGCCATCATCATTATTCCAAAGAAATCAGGGATGGAACAAAGAAATAATGGTTTTGTTGTGATCACTGGTACCTAAATGCAAGAACAGTCAGGGATGCATTTCCAATACCAAAAATAATGGAGATTTTGGGCAACCTAGGTCAATGTAAATACTTTCCCATCTTGAATCTGAAGGGTGGATATCACCAACTGAAAATGGTTCCAGAAGACCAGCCAAATACTGTGTTTACAGCTCCATAATATCACTATCAGGCTGTTGTTGTGCCATACAAAAATACAGTGGGTTCTTAAGGTTTGCTCTGGGAGGATATTAAGTGTAATTATAACACATAAAATATTAGCTCCCTTTATTAAAATATAGTTATGAATATTTACTTAACTTTGTACAATCCATATCTGTAGGAATGATTTGAGTATTTACAACTGTCTGTGAATATTAAAGTATGACTTGATACAGAGAGATTTACAAGAACCTTAACTTGAAGAACAACTGTTATAATGTTCAGATAATGTTCTGCATAAGACATTTAATATATTGAGCATTTCTCTGCTCAGTCATAAGTAGAGAAGCCATTGCGGTGACGTAATGGAAACTCTAGGAGGTATGACTACGCTGGCATTTCTCATTTGTTGGTGTGGCATGAAGCGACTGTACTCTTTTGTGGTTTCATTGTGAGTTGCCAACATTGCTTTGGCACCCCGTTCTTCGGATGACACCACATTCCCCCCCACCCCACCCCCCCCTCCCAAAACCTCTGCACCTTCATTGTGTAGGGCAGAGGCCTGTTATGATGGTGGGGAGGGGTAGGTGAACAACTGAATGTGGATGGAGATGAGAAGACAGGGAGTGTAACTATAGCCGATGGTAGCTCCCTGCCTGCTCTCTGGTGTCTGCCTTACAAGTGCTCAGAAGCAATGGCTGAAAAACCAGTCACAGGGTGTATGCATGTATCCAGAGATGCAGATGCTGTGATCAGCTTAACAGCAAAATGATTTCTGTAGTTGCATGGTGACCATCCAGAAGTGGTGCATCCATAGACGTTGGCTCAGGCTGCGAGACGGGTGGTGGTGGCAGAGTGTTGAACTCCATTGGCACCACAGTTGATGTTGTCGGCTCTGACTGGTGGCAAGATGGAAGTGACAACTGGTATGGACCCCAGCGACATGCTGGGCCTGTGGGCACACATTCTGTGACAGAATCACTGACACTCTCAGAAGTGCATGGCAGCTGGTTTTGATGATGTTGCTACAGTCCAGCAGGACCCTGCATGATGTAAGAAGAACATCAAATGGCTTTGGTAATGACTCCATGGTCCAACCACTGTTTTGTTCCAAAAATTTTGTAGAAGACTTCACTTATGGAAGAAACTTGGTCTGACCTGGTGGAATGAAGTTTATCTATGGCAACTGCAGAAGATGTGACAGGCTATGGTCTCTATGACAGTGTAACAATTCTGCCAGGGACTTCCTGTCACATGGCAAGGAGTGGTAAGAGGACAGAAAAAATTTTCAGTGCCTGCTCTCCTGTGTGGAAGAAATGGAGTTTCTCCATGTGGCTTTTCAATATTTTAATGAACTGTTCAGCTTCACTATCAGACTGAGGGCAAAAAGATGCAGTGGTCAGATGGTGTATGCCGTTAACAGTATAAAACTGTGGGAAATCAGCTGACATGAATTGTGGTCCATTGTCTGATACAATGACCTCTGGAAAACCTTAAAGACAAAAAATAGAAGAAAGGGCCACTACTGTACTTGCTGTGGTGGTGGAAGTCATGGGGACAAGAAAAGGAAATTTACTGCATGCATCTACTATTAACAACCATCACAGGTTCCAGAATGACTCCATGAAATCAATATGAATGTGTTGCCATAATCTGGACAGACATGGCCACTCAAAAAAGCATTGAGTCAGAGCTGACTGATGTTCTGTATAAACTTCACAACTAGGTGTCATTTGCTCAATCTGAGCATCCATTCTGTGCCAAGTACAATGACATCGCCAACGTATGACAACCCTATCCAGGTTGCTGGCCCAACTCCGGCCACAGAACACAGCACAGCAATAGAGAGACTGGACCACCCAGCCCAGACTCAAACAGGCAACGCACTAGAAAGCTGGCTGCAAGCAGGAGGTTGTCACTCAGTGGGAGACCCAACGGTGCAAAGGCACTAAGTCATCTGCACATATAGTCACCAGCACAGGTGATTGCCTGCTGCTACTGGAGACGAAGAAGTACTTGGTAGATGACCGAACACTTCATCTGGCACTGCAACAATCTCCACCTTGAAGTCTGCAGCTGCCAGAGACAGTGACGGTTGGCATTCCAAATAGACCTTGATATGCTCATGCATAGAGAACATCACCAAGCATCTGAGAACAATTGAGTACATCTGAGAATGAGGGTTTGATTTGGGGGGATATTTAGACTGAGGGTGAAAAGGTGAAGGTGCAGTGGTCACATGGTGTATGTCATTGGCAGTACAAACCTGTTGGAGATCGGCTGACATGAACTGTGGTCCATTATCCGAGAGAATGACCTTCGGAAGATCTTCAAGGCAAGAAATAGAAGATGCAACCAATACTGTTCTTGAAGTAGTGGTGGAAGTCATTGGGACAACAAAAGAAAATGTACTGTATGTGCCTACCACTAACAAACACCATGTGTTCCAGAATGGAGCCATGGAATAAATATGAATGCATTAGAATGGTCCAGACAGATGTGGCCTCTCAAAAAAGTGTTGTGGCAGAACTGACTGTTGTTCTGCACAAATTTTGCAAGAAGATGTCCTTTGCTCAATTTGAGCGTCAATTCCCTGGCAAGTACAATGACATCTCGCAAGTTGCTTTATGAGAACTATGCCTCTATCATCTTGGCACCATAAAGATAAATCTTCCCACTGTAGTTAGGGAGGAAACACAACATGCACGTTGGCATTCTCTGTATGCAACAGCAGAATACCTGACCATGTGGATAGCATGTGACAATGCAAAAAATATTGACAGCCCACTGGGTGGGTAATTTCATTCAAATTGCATGGCCACCCATGACACACGTACTACAAAACAACCTGAAGGGCTCTGTCAGAAACTGTTCTTGTGGCAACGCACTGAAGATCGAGAGGAAAATTTTGAGGGCATTCTAAATCCTGTAATCAATCTGGGGAATTCCTGCGACATACTGGTGAAAAGGGTAAAATGGATCAGAAAAGTTAAGATCTCATTTGACTCTCCCACTTGGGGAAGAATACAATTAAGACCAGTATTGGGCAACGTGTGGCTCAGATAAGATATTTGGCTCACTGTTGTCATAGAGGTTGAACAACAAACATCAGCTTTAACACCCTCCATTAGCTTGGCTGCAACAATTGCCAGTGATTTTACAGCCTAATTTACCATACATTCACTAGTCATTGCAACTGTTTACATTAAATAAAATAAATGATATTAGGTGGTCTCATAATTAAATGATGTAGTCAACCAAGAAGATTTTAAGTGAAATGATTGGTTTATTCTTTCAGTTGCTCTGTGAAGTAATTGATGCTGGTGGTCATACATAAATTATTTAAATATTCAATAATAAAATAAATCACACAGTGAATTGTGCTATAATTCATTAACATGAAAGTGTATCAGCTTCCACAATACTAACTGTTGATAAAGTTCAATTTGCAACACGTTATAATTGCTGAATTTTGACTAAGTCCCACATCACATGAATATTTTTAGAGTCCCAACACTTGCTAATGTATCTAATGCAACCACATGCCGCACAAGTTAAATCATCATCATTTGAAGCTGTTCTTGCGAGTCCCGGAATGTAACTGCTGCTTCGCTCACAGAACATGAACTCCCATTTTCACACTATCCACCGGCTACCAGCTGCCTTCAAGACATCCCACCAGCGCTGTTCAGTGCCAATAAGATGCGTGACTGCATATAGGTCTGCACCTGGACTGCAGTCTCCCTTCCAACTTACAGCCTTTCTTAAATCTAATGCTTAATAAAATGGAATGCTTAATAAAGTGGACCACCATGCTTTGCCTTATACTATTCCAATAAAAGTATTTGAATTATATAAAAGTTCAGTTCAATCTGGTTCAAACAGTACCAGACAAAATACATGACATTCAGTAATTTCATATAAATAATTAATAATGTACTTCCAAATAGAGCAGTATTAAAGAAAGAATCAGCAACTAGAATGCATGGATGATTGACGATCAAAGTATCATATTGGATTCACTGATTGTGTTCATGTGGAGGACATGATGATCTGACCCCAGTATGCACTAAATCTATATTCTATCTTAACACTAGATGGATTTTGGCTTTGTAGTGGTCATGACCGATAGCTAGTGTGCAATGCTGTGGTCTGGTACAATGTCTGTCAAGATTTCTCAACTGATTTGCTTGCATTCAAAAGCTAACGTCCACATTATTAGAAATATCATAGACATTAGTATTTCAGTAGAAGCATTGCGACTGATTGGTGATTTTGATGCACTCAGATTAGTTCTATGATGAGCAATTGAATTACTATTGAGTCTTTGATATTTGGATATTCCTTCACTTGCAAAAGTAACATAAGTCTCAGTTCTTAGCACTGACTGAGCACCCTGTTCATTGGTTTACATTAACAAGCATGGAATTGCCCACTTTGTACCTGCCCTGACCAGATCTTTGTATCAACCTCCTAACTGCCACTGGGTTAGGAGTTTTCCAGTGCCACTCAAGATGGTGGTCAGATTGGCGGCACTGCAGCCGAACAATACTTCCATGCTCTCAAGGTCTTAAGATCCTAACTTAGCTGGCTGGGCCTTCTCCAACATGTGTGTTATGTTACATTCCTCAGGAGAATCAAATCCTGTGTCAGTGAATATCGGTAGCAAGACAACAAGTAAACATTCAAATGTTGGTCAGTGGGCCTATACAACAACCCATACTGATAATTACACAATATCAGAGTCCTACATTGAAATTTTTGCACTGACCATGAAGGGACAGGCTTGGAAAGATTGAACAAGGCCTTTCAAAGGCTTATGATCTGTGAGAAAATAGAACTTCTGACCGTACAAATATTGGTGGAACTTTGTAAGATCATAGATAGTGACAAGTGGCTCTTTCTCAATCTGACTGTAGTTACACTATGCTTTGTTAAAAGTTGTTGGGACAAAAGCAATAGGTCTATCAGAAGAACCAGTTTTATGGGAGAGCATCACTCTTATCCCATAAGAAGACGCATCCACAACTAACACGACAGGCTTACCTTGGTCAACATCGACAAACATTGACAACTTAGCAATGCATCTTTTAATTGCTGAAATGCATTGTGGCATTCTTTGGACCACACAAAAGGAACATTATTCTGGCACAGTCAGTTGAGCAGCGCACCAATTTTTGCATCATTTGCAATAAATTTTACCCATAAGTGATTGGAGTTTCTGTAATGTTACGGGGTTCTGGCAGGTCTCTGATCACACCAAAGTGCAATTTAGTAGGATGCATACCCCACACTTGAATTATATGACCCAAGTAGTTCAGTTCTTCCTGGAAGAAGGAGCACTTTTCTCTGTAGCACTTTACACCAGCTGCAGAAAGAACATGTAACAAAAAGTCTAAATTTACTGAATGATCAGCAGGCATATGATCCATGACTCTGATACGGTACAAATAGTTCATAGAACAAGAGACTTTTGCTGTAAACTGTTCCAGGAACTATAGAAAAACTGCAGAAGCTGAAGCCTTTCCAAACAGTAATCCATGAAACTGTAACAAACATAGGTGAATGTTTAACACAAACTATTGGTTGTAGTGCTTGTCCAGTGGTAACTGTAAATATGCCTCATGCAAATCAGTTCCTCTGAATGTGAAAGAGGAAAAGAATCTGTGACAGTTTGTGGAATTACTGTTGCCTTAAAGTCAACACACAGGTGTCAGCCAGCTGATGGACTCTTCAGGATGACCAAGGATGAGACACATTGACTTGCATAAACAGGTTGGATAACCCCACTGTCCTTCTGTCTCTGCAGTTTCTGAGCAGCTTGTTCAGGTATTGAAAGGGGCCCAGGCTGTGTGCAAAAACATGGGGGATGTGCGTTATCTTTCACAATAATGTGCACTTCACAGACCTTACCCATTCCTAAACCTTGTTCAAACAGTTCCTTGTACTTAGTACACAAGTCAGAAATATTAGTATGAGCTACTGAAACACTACATCTACTACATCTACATACATACTCCGCAATGCACCATACGGTGCATGGTGGAGGGTACTTCATACCATAACTAGCATCTTCTCTCCCTGTTCCACTCCCAAACAGAACGAGGGGAAAATGACTGCCTTTATGCCTCTGTATGAGTCTAATCTCTCTTATCTTATCTTTGTGGTCTTTCTGCAAAATATAAGTTGGCGGCAGTAAAATTGTACTGCAGTCAGCCTCAAATGCTGGTTCTCTAAATTTCCTGAGTAGTGATTCACGAAAAGAATGCCTCCTTTCCTCCATAGACTCCCACCTGAGTTTCTGAAGCATTTCCGTAACACTCGCATGATGATTAAACCTACCAGTAACAAATCTAGCAGCCCGCCTCTGAATTGCTTCTATGTCCTCCCTCAATCCAACCTGATAGGGATCCCAAACGCTTGATCAGTACTCAAGAATAGGTCGTATTAGTGTTTTATAAGCAGTCTCCTTTACAGATGAACCACATCTTCCCAAAATTGTACCAATGAACCGAAGACGACTTTCCGCCTTCCCCACAACTGCCATTAAATGCTTGTCACCCTTCATATCACTCTGCAATGTTATGCCCAAATATTTAATCAATGTGACTGTGTCAAGCACTACACTGCTAATGGAGTATCAACACATTATGGGATTCTTTTTCCTATTCATCTGCATTAATTTACATTTATCTTTATTTAGAGTTAGCTGCCATTCTTTACACCAATCACAAATCCTGTCCAAATCATCTTGTATCCTCCTACAGTCACTCAACAATGACACCTTCCCGTACACCACAGCATCATCAGCAAACAGCCGCACATTGCTATCCACCCTATTCAAAAGATCATTTATGTAGATAGAAAACAACAGCGGACTTACCACACTTCCCTGGGGCACTTCAGATGATACCCTCACCTCTGATGAACACACACCATCGACGACAACGTACTGGGTTCTATTACTTAAGAAGTCTTCGAGCCACTCACATATTTGGGAACCAATCCCATATGCTCGTACCTTAGTTAGGAGTCTGCAGTGGGGCACCAAGTCAAACGCTTTCCGTAGGTCAAGGAATATGGCATCTGTCTGATACCCTTCATCCATAGTTCATAAGGTATCATGTGAAAAAAGGGCGAGTTGCATTTCACAGGAGCGATGCTTTCTAAAGCCGTGCTGATGCATGGACAGCAACTTCTCTGTCTCAAGGAAATTCATTATATTCGAACTGAGAATATGTTCGAGAATCCTGCAACAAACCGATGTTAAGGATATTGGTCTGTAATTTTGAGGATCCGTCCTTCTACCCTTCTTATATACAGACGTCACCTGCGCTTTTTTCCAGTCGCTCGGGACTTCACGTTGGGCAAGAGATTCGCAATAAATGCAAGCTAAGTAAGGAGCCAATGCAGTAGAGTACTCTCTGTAAAACCGAATTGGAATCCCATCAGGACCTGGCAGTTTATTTATTTTCAACCCATTCAGCTGCTTCACAGCCCCACGGATGTCTATCACTATGTCCTCCGTACGGGAATCTATACGAGATCAAATGGCAGTATGTTTGTATGATCCTCATGCGTGAAAGATTTCTCAAATGCTAAATTTAAAATTTCAGCTTTCATTTTGCTGTCTTCCGTTGCCAGGCCAGACTGATCAGTGAGTGACTGGATCGAAACCTTCGACCTGCTTACCGATTTTATGTAAGACTAGAATTTCCATGGGTTTTCAGCAAGATCTTTTGCTAAGGTATGATGGTAGTAGTGGTTGTATGCTTCACGCATCACTCTTTTTACAGCAGCACGAATCTCTACTAACTTTTGCCTGTCCTCATTCTCCTGATCTTTCTTGTACCACGAGTGCAAATGTCTTTGCTTCCTGAGCATTCTCCGAATTGCGCTGTTAAACCACGGTGGGTCTTTTCCGTCCATAACCCACTTTTTTGGCACGTACTTCTCCAATGCATGATTTACAATGTGTTTAAAATTTCCCCATAATTCTTCCACGTCCGTTGTACCGGAAGTAAATGAAGTCGATTCATTTACTAAGTGGGATGCTAACAACTGCTTATCTGCTCTTTCTAGTAAGAATACTTTCCTAGCCTTCTTGACCAACTTTTTAACTTTTGTAACCATAGTCGTGATGACAACATCATGATCACTAATCCCTGTCTCAACACTGACACCGTCAATGAGGTCTGGTCTGTTCGTGGCTACCAGATCTAAAATATTTCCATTACGTGTTGGTTGTCAATTTAGCTGCTCAAGACAGTTTTCAGATAATGTGTTCAAAAGTAATTCACATGACGGCTTGTCTGTACCACCTGTAAGGAATCCATAGACATCCCAGTCTATACTAGGTAGGTTGAAGTCGCCTCCGACTAATATAGCATAATCCGGGTACTCCTGCGATGCAGAGTGTAGACTCCCTTTGAATGATTCTAGAACTGTCATGGTGGAACCTGGTGGCCGGTAATAACAAACAACAATTACCTTTATTTCTCATAGCCCTGTTAAATGTGTCCAGATAACTTCACAATCACACTCTACTTCGACCTCAGTAGACACAATATTTTTGTCAACTGCAATGAAGACACCACCTCCTACCGTGTCTAATCTATCTTTCCGATACATGTTCCAATTCTCACTAAATATTTCAGAACTTCCTATCTCAGGGTTCAGCTAGGTATCAGTCCCGAGAATAATTTGTGCGCCACATGCTTCCTGGAGGGCAGTAAATTCAGGAACTTTATTCCGAACACTCTGAAAATTTACTGCTAATATCATGATAGCTGAAGTGTCTTTACACTAAGCACCTCCTGATTTCCCTGCCTGCACGTCAACTGGTGACTGTTCATCAAGACACCTCGCACTACTGCCTAGCCTAAAAAATCCCCATGTGCATGCCACAAGTACTCTGCTACCCGAGTAGCCGCTTCCTTTGTGTAGTCCACCCCTGACCTATCTAGGGGTGCCCTACAATTCCCCAACCAATAGCGCAAGTCTAGAAATGTGCAGCCAAGACCATCACAGAGTCGACGAAGCCTCTGGTTGAGACCCTCCACTCGGCTCCAAACCAAAGGATCCCAATCCACTCTGGGAATGATGCTGCAAATAGAGAGCTCTGCTTGCACCCCGCGTGCGAAGTCAGCGGTCTTCACCAAATCCGCCATCTGCCTGTACGAACTGAGGATCGCCTCGGAACTCAAGCAACAGGCATCATTGGTGCCAACGTGAGCAACTACTTGCAGATGACTGCACCCCATACGCTCCATAGTCGCAGGCAAGGCTGCCTCCACATCTTGGATGAGGCCCCCCGGCAGACAAACTGAGTGCACGTTGGAATTCTTTCCAGCCCTGTATGGTATTTCCCTAAGGGGCTCCATCACCTGCCTAATGTTGGAGCTCCCAATACCCAGCAAGCCTTTGCCCCCGTGTGCCTGCTCGGGCCCTGCTGAAGGAGCGGCCACCTGCCCACTGACAGGATGAACGTGCGAGGCCAGCCAGCCGGCCTCCACATTGAACCTCCACCTCGAGCGACGTGAACGCGTTGCAGTCTGCCACTCACCCTGAGGTGAGGGCAGCCCCAACGCGCCAGGTACACTAGAAGTTGCCTCGGTGGCTGTGTCAGCGGACGCAGCAAGCGACACCTGGGGTGTCTCAAGTGACCTGCCAGACCCTCTGCCGTTGCTGCACCTCGAGGCAGCAGCCTGAAGGTGGCTGACCGTGGCCAACAGCACGCTCAGCTGCTCGCAAACCGCGGCCAGTTCCTCCTGCACCCGCGCACAGCATGCACACACTCTATCCATCCTACTGCTAATATCTGGACGTATAGAGTTGCGACAAATGAAACAGCAATATGCGACTGCACAGTTGCGTCACCAGCGCCAGATTGAGCTGCGATATATGAACAATTACGTTCGAACTAAGCAATCAAATGACCGTGACTATGCCACTATATAGATATCACAATGCGATCCTACCCCTGTCTTAGTACAAATGACAACCGCCTACGTGATGTTACACTCTACCATTGTTAAAATTTAATACTACGCTTTTCTAATTCGAAAATACGCAGAGATCTGAAAAATTTCACCACGCAAGCACACAAACACACAAAGTAATTTGAATTAAACCTGCAGAACTAATACGAAAAACTGAATATACGACTAGTTTCTGCTACTGCTGCTTGCACACGTCAGTCTGCAAGCACAGATGAAACTGCACTGGCCTCTGTCTGCTGCTGACTGACTCTATGAAATAAACAGAAAGCACTGGCTGTCCAAAACAAACAACTGACTAACGACTCCGCAAATTTATACTTGACAGCTATCAATAAGCAATATAGCTCCTCTCAAATACGAGAATAGGCAAGGATTTTATGTAATTAAATATGCAAGTGCACAAACACTCAGAAAGAAATTAAGAATCAAACTGCAAAACAAATATGAAAGCTAAATACGCGACTCCCTACTGCACTGCTGCTGCACGACTGCTGCACTGATACTTCACCAGTGGCTGCTCAAGGCACACTGATTTGTAACACATTGTCTTGTATGCACAGAGTGAACAAATCAAATAAATCTAACCCAAAAATGTTTGCATTGTTTCTAGAATTAATACATAAACAAAACACAATTTGTCACTCCACAAAAAGTTGCAGGCAAACTGCACATGCCAAGGGCTGGGATTTCTCGTCCATTGTAGGCAGACAAAATAGAAGTAGGCTGCTGTAGTGGTGGGCTACCAAGTCTGTCCTAAGTTTCTTGATTAATTATCGAAAGAGAAGCACCAGTGTCCAGCTGTAATTTAATTGTCTTTTGTTCCACTCATAGTTTGTTCACATCACCTGTGTATTGCAGAGGAAGATTTCCACGATGTGGAAGTGTGAGGTTTGGCTTGTGCCGTTGTTAATGGCTTCACCATAACCAAGTGTTCATATTCAGAGCTTTGATGTGGCTGTGTGTTCACATGGCTGAGGCTGTTTGCTGAGCCTGGGTTGCCATCTAAACAACAGTTTGAATGTGACCTTGCCATCCACACTGGTGGCATTTTGCATCACGACAAGGACAAGCTTTGAAAAGCACTGAGGACACGACTTCCTCACAGAATGTTGTGGCACACGCCATGCACTATGAGACTGAACATTTTTACTTCTATGCTTATTGTTTGTTTGAGTTCTATTTTCAATCAGTGTAAACTGAGTGCCTTTCGCACTACGAACAACAGAAATACAAGGAGCCTCAAAATCGACCTCTTTTTATTCTACACTAGTTTGCAATTCCATAATAGACAGAACTGTTTTTTTAGATCAAGATCTGGTAGTTTTAGAATTGTGGCATGACTGAGTGCATGTGATACATTCTATGTGATTTGATCATGTAACATGATACCATTATAGTTGCTTCCACAAGAACATAAACTTACAATGTCTTGTGAGTGCTTTGATTTCAGCAATCTGCTATTTTATTGTTTGAGCTGGCTGCTGCTTGAGACAAAAAAAATTTAAAACTTGCTGCTGTGACATGGACCTGACTGTCATAATGATCATCAAGTAGCTTAATAAGGCCGCTGCACTTAACTGATAGGGGACTAATGTCTGGACTGTTTTACACACAGATGGTAGATGACAGCACCAACTGTTGATAAAAAGAAGGCATTGTGCTCAATACCTGTTACATTGTAAGCAGCAAACAGGGCCTCCAATTGCGCCTGATATTCTGACCACTGTTTTTCCTTACTACGGTATGGGCAAAAATGTGGTACAGCAACCATTGGAGAGAGAGTACTGATGTCAATTTCTGAACACTGAGCAACAAGCGTTCAATCTGCTGCACCTGAAACTGTGCAGTTTCAGTTACAGACTTTTCGGGTGGCAGATCAGACATTGTGAAACACTTGTTATGATACATAAAGTTTAAGAACAGAAAGCTGGCAACACCACCTAGTGAAAGAGCATGCACACTCACACACTGCAATGTGCAGCAGGTGAGGCAAGGCAAGGCTAGTTTACAACCAGCATCATCGCCATTTGTTGTGCCTTACAAAAATACACTTGTTGGCACAATGGTGGATCCTTAACAGTTTGCTCCAGGAGGAGATTGAATGGAACTATAACATATAAAATATTAGTTCACTTTATTACAATACAGATATGAAAATTTGCTTAAATTTGGACAAGCCATTTCCACAGGAATGTTCTGAGTATTTACATCTGTCTCTGAATATTTACTTCATACAGACAGATTTACAAGACTCTTCACTTGAAGAACAACTGACATAATGTTCTGCATAAGACATTTAATACTCTGGTGCCTGTCTAAGATGATGCTGTCATCTTGACCAGTGACTACAAACTGGGCTGAGCGTTTCTCTGTTCTGTCATAAACAGATGAGCCATTCTGGTGGTGTAGGGAAACTCTAGGGGGCATGGGTACACAGGCATTTCTTATTTGTCAGTGAGACATGCAGTGACTATACTCTTCTCTTGTTTGGTTGTGAGGTATTAACCTTGCTTTGGTACCCTGCTCTGCAGATGACACCACTGATGTGCCAGACATATTCCAGAGATTATTGGATGGTGGGCTAACGGGATTACAACCACCTCAGTGAATGGTCTATCTAGAAGATATTACTGTGTTTTCTAAAGATCTACCAGATGATTAGAATTATAACACAGAAATTAATTACCATACAAGGACCAAAATTGGTAGCGTTAATTTCAAGGTCATGGGGAAGAGAAATAATGCAGAATCAGTTCAATTGAAACACTTTTAATGTGCTACTACGGTACATCATACCATTACATACTGGTACCATTAATGTTTCAAAAGGGGCTCAATATGGCGCCCATCAGTGTTCAGAAGAGTCTGAAAGTGCATAATTGTATTCTGTAGGTATGCTTGCTATCCCTCTTGATATGCTGCACTTCAGATCAGCACAAGTGTGAATGTTCCCCTGGTAAAACCTGTCTTTCAGGCAGCCCCACAACCAGAAACCACAATCAGGTGATTGTGCTGGCCAAGCATTTGGAAACGATCTGCTGATAATTCAATCATTTCCAAATGTTTTTCAGAGAAGTAGGTGAACCTCATGAGTGATGTGCAGGGGGGCCCATCTTGCATGAAAATTGTGGAGTTCAGTGCATGTCTCTCCTACAGGGCAGGTATAACATTCTGGTGAAGCATATTGCAGTAACACTGGCCAGTGACACTGCATGTCTTTGGTCCTTGTGCACCAACCTATTAAAAAAGAATGGCCCAATAATGGATGTAGCTGTGAAGCCACATCATACGGTGACATGTTCACCACACAGAGGAACTTCATACACATTGACTAGAGGTGAAGATCTCCACACTCAGCAATTTCGTGTGTTCACCTCACCCATCAGAGAAAAATGAGCTTTGTCTGTCCATAGGATGGTCCAGGACTAGCCCTCAACAACTTCATTCCTTGCAAGAAAGTGGAGAGCAAAGTCAACACTTTGTTGTTCATCCTATGGTGCAAGCTGCTATAGGATATTGATCTTGTACAGATACCATTTGAGAATGATTGGAAGCACCTTCCATTACAGTGGAGCACAGATGTTCAACTGTCATGGCACAGCACGTGCACTGCGTGACGATCGGGAATTGCGCGCAGTGTTGTCTGCCATAGCAACAGCGATTTCATCAACCACCTGTCGAGCTACCAGTCATCTGCCACTTCGCGGAGAATCTGGAAAATAAGGACATCCTGCCCTCAAGCAGATTTGAAGAGGAGAAAATGCAGACTAACAGTCCATGGTAAAACTTCGTACCAACATTGGGAATCATCCACCAATGAGCCAGGTCTCATATAGGATGTCCTGGCTGAACAATTGATAACCATGGAGGTAATGGAGAAGATGCTTCAGGATGACATTACTGAATCTTCAGAGTGTTTTTGGTTGCCTCCTGTGGTCCTTATGAAGAAGTAAGATGGCACATGGTATCTCTGCAGCAACTGCCAATGACTGAACAAAATCATGAATACAGACGTCTACTCACGGTTGCGCACTGATGACACCCTAGGCTGCTTGAAAAGAGCAAAGTATTTATTAATTTTGGGCATGTAGGCAGCCTACTCAAAAATCGACATTGATGAGGTTGGCTGAAAAAAGATTGTTTTCTTAACTCCTGACATCTTCTATCAGTTCAAATTTATGCAGTTTGTAATATGTAACAGTTCAGCTACGTGTTTGTGTATGATGGACAATCTGCTTTGATGCCTTAAATGGATGATGTGTTTTTGCTATCCAGATGACACTGTCATTCTTTCGAAGATGTCTGAAGAACGTCTAAGGCACCTGACAACTGCATGTTTAAACCACAGGCCTCTACCTTAATCTGAAAAAGTGTGTCTGCAGTGCCCATAGATTTTCCAACTACTCAGCACATTTATGATGTTAGGAGATTTTTCTCAGAACGCACTCGTACTACCAGTTATTCATAAAGGACTTCTGTTCAAAGGCAAGTCACTCGCAAGAGCTAATGCCGTGAGATGACAAATAGTCCTGAAAGATGGTACAAGGAACATCTTTCCTTGTCATTAACGAGGTACTGATATCCTATCTGTCCTAGCATTGCATGACAAGAATACTGAGAGAAAACTTTACACTGACGCTAGTGGTTATGGGACAGATGAAATTCTAGTGCAAATCCAGGAAGGTACTGAGAAGATGACAGCACTCTTCCAGAGTACTCTACAAGCCAGTGATAAATTAGTCTACAACCAAGAAAATGTGCCTTGCAGTTGTTTGGGCCACAATGTGTTTTGGTGATAGTTACTTGGCAAACCACTCACTATTATGATGGAGTACCTTTCTCTATGCTGGCTGACTTGTCTGAAGGATCCATAATGTCAGTAGGTAACATAGCTGGCTGGTTGATTTTGGAGAGGGACCAAACAGTGAGGTCATCGGTCCCATCAGGTTTGGGAAGGATGGAGGGGGAAGTCAGCCAGGCCCTTTCAAGGGAACCATTCTGGCATTTACAAGAAGCAGTTTAGGGAAATTGCAGAAATCCTAAATCAGGATGGCAGGACGTGGGTTTGAACTGTCATCTTCATGAATGTGAAACCAGTGTGCTAACCACTGTGCCACCTCACTTGCTAGGTGAGATGGGCATTGAGGCTTCAAGAATACAACATCACAGTGGTTTGTGATACCCACATCTGATATTGTATGCATTCATTACAGACATCTTACAGTGTTACATATCAGCGCATTTATTACTGCATTAACATTTACATTGGTAATAACAATTATCTAAGCAATTTGTACTGGAATAGCAATGTGTTAATGTAATTAATAAATTTCAAAACATGTCAGTGCTGTCTATTTGTAAAGAAACACCAGCATTTATATTTGACAAACTATCAAATTAATGATCTTTAGTTCTGTATAAATTACCCTATGTGATCTTGTTGAAAACATGTTAGCATCTGCAGAATCAGCACAATGTTGTTGTAATGTATATTTTGATATATGTCATTGGTTACATAATCAACACTGCATATTTACACATTGATGTAGTAACAGATTGGTAAAATTACTATCAAGTGTAAAACTCTATGTCAAAACAATGCTTCTTTCATTACTAAATTAATCAAATTAGCACAACTTTAATTGTAATTTTGTAGAAACCATCACACCAACAATGTGAGAATACATTACATATTATTGTTAAGCTACAGTACTTAAGCCATGTGGTCGAAGCCACATTAGGGCAATCTTGAGCATACTTTTCTGTTTTAAAATCTATGTTGACCTGATGTACAAGTTTTATGTTTTGATCTATATGAAGAAGTTCTATAAAATCAATGTGTTGTATACACTGCTTTAGTTAGAGTGCCAATTTATTATTTTGATATTGCTTAAGAACTGACAGGTGGAGTTAATTAAAATGTGAATTTCTGGAACTGTTTATTCACTTGTCAACAGAGGGGCAACGAATTCCAAATTAAGTAAATGTGAAATATTGGCACATTTAGTGCTGAACAGAGGGAAGATGTAGCATTGCTGAAAACCATAAAAGCTGTGAGGAGTGAGGAACCAATCAAATTAGAATTCAAGTTAATCAATGGCACATTGTAGTAGGGGAACTACGATGTGATAGAGGAGAAATGGTTGCTCAGAATCCCACCTTATCTACAGCCAACTATCTTGAAGTTTTTCCATGAT
Organism: Schistocerca piceifrons; assembly: GCF_021461385.2. Classification (NCBI taxonomy): domain Eukaryota; kingdom Metazoa; phylum Arthropoda; class Insecta; order Orthoptera; family Acrididae; genus Schistocerca; species Schistocerca piceifrons. Next base: position 617,273,001 of record NC_060149.1, read on the forward strand.
GCTCCTTCTGATCACCTGAGAGTCATCAAGACTCTACACAGAATCAGACACAGTTATCCCTGGCCAGGGCTCTGCTGATCTGTTAGACACTATGTGAGCCACTGTAAGGATCACCAGTGACAGAAGCATGTGCTACAATTAACTGTGGGACATGTGGTAACAGTTCTGCATGCAGCAGCACCATTTTACTGAACTGGAATGAATCTTGGGGAGATTACCAATGTTTACAAATGGTAATTGATTGATAATATTCTGCAGTAATCACTGCACCTGCTACATTGTCACCAAAACTGTGCTGACTGCAAAAATTCTGGAAATTGAAAGGTTCCTTTTGAAGCACAGAGTATATCCTGTGTGTCGTGATCTCTGATTCTGGAAGTTTTCCAGTCGAGACTAACATACAAGTATTCTCAACTTGGGGTCATGAATTTTAAATCCCTTTTAGATTAAGGAAGTACTCATTGTAAGTAAAGTAAAGATCTCTTTCCCCCCTTTTGGCTGCCAATGCTTAGCTGCTTCCAAGGAAAATCAGTTTGAATAACATTACGCGATTCATATAACCATACTGTTGCAAATGCTATTCCCAAGGCTATGCGGCTCATAAGATGAACACTTGATTACTAAGCTGGTAGTCCATGTTCAGTCCCTAGCCCAGACATTCTTTTTGTTTCCTTTGTTTTTTCTGTGCCTATCTGATGATGTATTATTCATTCTTTCACGATATTGCTGCCTAATCTGTGGACTGGAACACTATTAATCTTCATTATTTACAACTCTTTATGATAAAATTTTACAAAAATGTACAGTATATTTTGTTTGTGATGGTGTTATTATACACTACCACTACCATCATCTGGAGCATGGCCCCTATGTTCTTGCAGATGGTACTTGTTGTAGAAGCACGTGAAACATACATTGTACCATGTGCATTATATAAATAAATAATAGGAAACTGTACATCATTGACATTAAAAAATGCAGGTCCCTGTTCTGTCACATTTGTGGCAAACCAAGAATATCACAACATATTCTGAAATATTGGTGTACTTAATTGATTTATAATCAAGGAATGTATCTTGTTAGAATTTTCATATGATGTTATCTCCCTCTGGTCTTTTATTAAAACAGGGACATTTTGTAAATATTTCATCAAAAGTTTCGCCTTACAGTAGAAATATATGTCACAAGGTTGACAGATGGGTACCAAAAGAAGGGCACGACAGTAAATGCTAATAAAATAAAACTATATAATTTATTATAATTTTTCAATGTAATTATAATATTAGACAAAACATACGTTACTATTTATATTTTTATTGTGATACTAATGATACTTGATTAATGTTTCACTATAACTTTAAATTAACAGTAACAGTAACTTAAAAACTTAATCATCAACTGGTATTTTCTTAAATCCTGAAAGGAATTAATACTCATGAAAAATGCTTAATGAACTGAAATTGAATTAAGATCTAAAAAAATTACATAAACAGTGTTTTGACTCACAGAAAATGCTAGATGCTGCAACAAAAATTAGCATGGTTTATAGTATCCTTGTTTGGTTCCAATTGTCAGAATCATTTTGCTGTTGAAAGGGTTAATATAAGGTGAAGCTCTTTGGAGGTGTAGGTTTTAGAAAGGCAATGAAACTGTTCTCAAGTATTCATGTTCAGTGTGAATCTACGTTCTTTCTTGTAATACTGAACTGTGCTTGTGATTATAGAATGTTTTATGCTGAATGAGAATAAAACCACATATTTTGACAAGACCTAATACTTTAAGTTTGTCTTAACAAACAATCCAGGACCTTAGCAGTGAAATTAAAATGAGACAGACCCCTAGACATTGACACCATTTGTAAATTAAGTAAATTACTTTTTTATAAAATGTGATGATGTCTCTTTTACAATGCAAATACATTGTCATTTCAGTGCTGCTGAATCAAATGTAATGTCAGTGAAAGTAAACATATTCTATATGATTTATTAGAAGAGAATCATTACAAGTTGACTGCAATGGTGAATCAGGAGCTCTTGAACAGCTGTGATGTCAAACAGCTGACACAACCTGTGGCCTATGACGACCTCCTGGGACCACCCTGGGCACCGGCTGAATGTGTGAACTCAGATGTTGGCACCCTACATGTGGTCATACCTCTACTTAGGCTGAGCACACTTCAGGGGATACATGAGATCTAGTAGAATCTGATGCCTAACCCTACGCAAGATTTCGGATGGATTGGTGCCACCGACAGGGTTGTACTGGCACATGGCAAGCAAGCTGCAGAGCATTTCCTCAGTCAACACTGGCAGCAAGGCCTTACACATTTGAGCCTTAAACATTGTAACTACCCACTCAGCATCTGCCTTGGAAGCTGGGTGAGAGGGTGTACAGGTCAGGTGCTCACTGCTGTTGCAGTGACAGAAAAACTAGAAATGTCACAACATGAAATTGGGACCATTGTAAAACACCAACATATGTGGTACTCCCTTAATCACTACGACTGTAGAGGGGACAAGGGTGGTAGCAGGGATGGCTATTGATGGTAACCACACTGAAAAGGGGCAGTTAGAGAGAGTGTCGACCACCAGCAACTACCTAGCCCTCTGAAATGCCCCCACAAAATCAATGTGTACCTTCTTCTCTCCTGTGAGTACTCTGGATAGGGACATGGGGAGAAACATTATGCTGGGGTTGCCCAGTTAAGGGAGTGGCCCCAACACTTGTGGCACACATGTTCAATTTTAGCATCAATACGAGGCCAGTACATGTGTTGCTGGACTAATGCCTTCATGTGTGTCATTCCTCAGTGTTAGGCATGAAGTACCTGTAGGATGTGGGGCTGGAATGGCAGCAGGATGCTGACCCAGCTTTCTGAATCATCAGTGGCCAACATCTAAATGCTGTTTGTAGTGTTGAGCCTGTGTTGCATTGCAAAATAACTGCAAAAAGCTGATTCTGGTTCTTTTGCACAGAACTTGGTTTTAGGCCATTGCTATTGCTACCTTGCATGCTGTCAGTTGTAATTCATCCTGGATTTGCTGCAGATGCTGACTGACGGCAAATCAAACCATTTCCTAGCAACAGAACTCTGTGTCAGGGCCAAGGGGAAAGCAGGACATGGTGTCTAACTTGGCATGTTTAACAGTGGAGTGAAAATGAATTTCGTACTTATACCTGCTTAAAAATAATGTCCACCACTGCAGATGCTGTGCTATATTTACCAGAAACTTAGGCTGATGGCCAAAGATTGATATCAAGGGTTTGTAATTGGTTAACGGGTGGAATTTGCCACCATACAAATACCCATGAAACTTCCTGACACTTTAAATTATTGCTAAGGCCTTCTTCTCAACTTTGGTATTGTTCATTTGTGCTACTGTTAATGTTTTGGAGGCATAGGCAATTGGTCTTTTAGAGTTGTCCAACAATGTATGGAACAAAATAGCCACAGCCTCACACTGAGATGCATCTGTCATGAGTGTCACTGCAGGCCCAGTGTATACAGCATCAGGTATTGTACTGTTTTGAGACAATATTTAAGGAATTGAGAATGCTGTTTACTGGAAGCCAACCATAAAAATTTGATACCCTTTTTTCAAGGCTGGTTGAGTGAGGCCATGATTTGTACTGCTTGGGAAATAACCTTTGCATGGTAAGTGATCTTGTCCAGAAAAGAATGCAATTGTTTGGGATCAGCAGGCACTGGCATTTTTACTGATGTATCTACATGGTCATGTGTGCCCTTTGCTACAGGTATTTAACACTGTGGGAAAATTTGCTTGTTCGGTTTTCAATATAAACCATTTTACAAGAGCCACCTGCAAAGGGATTCAGAGTTTCTGTGGTATTCTGTATGCATCACTCCTGTGACGATGATACTGTCCAAATAGTTAATGCAATGTGCAGTACCCTGAATCAGCTAATATAAGCATTCTTGTAAGATGGCAGAGGAACTGGCAACCCCAAAAGGTAAGAAATTATACTGGTACAAGCTGAATGTCATATTTAAGACCACCAGTTGTTCTGATTAGTGTCTAATGGAAATTATAGATAGGCTTATTTTAAATTTATTTTTGAAAAATATTGCCCTTGAGCTACTTTCATTGACAGATCCTCTGGGTGAAGCACAGATAGAGATGAATGTTGTATTGAGTGCTGATAGTGGCTTTGAAATTGCAACAAATGCATAAAGAGCCATAAAGTTTTTTAGCGACAACCATAGGCATTGCACATTGGCTGACTGAGACTGATTAAAGGATGGCTAGGCCACTGAGACATCTGAGCATGGCTTGAACAGCATCTCTAGAAGTAAATGATATCAGAAGAGTTCTACAAAATTTTGTCACTGCTGGCAGTTTCATAGAGGTGTGAGCAATAAAAGTTGTTGCAGAATTCAGTGATGTTTCGAAAATCTCTTTGTTTGTACTGCAAAGAGAATTGCAATCAGAAAATGGCACTGATTTGGATACTAAATTAACAGGGTCCACTGTTTTGAAACCAAATGCTGTGAAGGCATCTAAGCTAAAATGTTAATAGTGTTAAATGACTTCACTACTAAGAATGTTGGTACATGACCAAAGTGCTCTTATTTAGCTGGAAGTAATGATTCTCCAAGGACAGGAATTGTCTTTTGGAAGTAAGAGATGACTCATTGCTGAGCTCTTTGCAGTGAAGGTGAGCCAATCTGCCAATAAGTGTTCTCACTGATTACTGACACAGCAGCTCCAGTGTCCAGCTGGAAGTCCACTGACTGGCTGACAATAGTAATGGCCAACATCAGCTTCTGCAGTACTGGAGCCGGCCGGAGTGGTTGTGTGGTTCTAGGCGCTACAGTCCGGAGCCGAGCGACCGCTCCGGTCGCAGGTTCGAATCCTGCCTCGGGCATGGATGTGTGTGATGTCCTTAGGTTAGTTAGGTTTAATTAGTTCTAAGTTCTAGGTGACTGATGACCTCCGAAGTTAGGTCGCATAGTGCTCAGAGCCATTTGAACCATTTTTTTTTTTTTTGCAGTACTGGTGGAACTGCTTGGTCCGCTGGTATAGCTGCAAGGACAATGAGTTGTCACTGGGGCATGTTACAGAGAACAGGAAGTATACAGAAAGGGGAGCAGGCAGCTGCTCTTTGATTTCCGTCAAGTCAAGCATTGCCCTCGATGTCATATTGAAAACGAAAAAACCTAATACAACATCTCCTTACTACTATGGCTCAAAATGTACATTTTAACAAAATGTAATTATTCTATCCAATGAAATGAAAATTTTTATCTAACGAAGCAGTAATGAAATGAGTTAAGATAAATGTTTAGTTAAAAACCCATCGCATAAAACTTTAAATTTATTACTTTTCATATGTACAAGCCCTGAGGTGCCATTGCTTTTGCCTTCAGATAGCAATTAAGTTACTTTGTTTTGTAAATATCAGTTTCTTCCTTGCAGAAATTTTATTTTACTTATTAATTTTTCTTTTCTGGGTCTTTGAGCTGATAAACCAACTTAACTTCCAATAGAAACAGCTGTTACGAGTCACTGCAGAAGTTTATGTTCATCAGTGCTGAAATTTTCGCTCATGTTTCCAACTTTAAAGTAACACATAGGTGTTACTTTAAATGAAGACAGTAGGCTGCACTAAAATTTAATTTATACAAAGGTTTTGAATTAGGCCCAGTCCTACAAGTTCACTCTAACATATTGTGTAATATGAATCTTATTTGTTTAATAAGTGATGAGTTGTAATAGTTGTAAAGAAACTTTTGTCAAACTTTGTCCTAAATATGAGATGTGTTTCAGCTTATAAAACATACAGTTGTTGGTATAGAATGTCTTCTTCTTCATTATTTTCTTTCAGCATTATGTACAGGAATAAATAGTGATCACCAATTTGAGAAACATATGTGTACTTGCACAAACTGCTAATGACTGAGTTGTGGGCTACAGTACATGCACATGGCATGCTCAGGCAATGCATCTGATGCCATAATGCTCAAATAAAATACTTCATCTTCTACTTTCACCATACTGTAGGGAGATGTGGCTTTCTGTCCAGCTTTAAATACAACTTTGATATGTTAGCTACATTTTTAACACAGCAATATATCACCTAAATTGAACCAAATGTAAAGTAGCCAATAAGCACATGTTTCACTGCAAACCCTTCAAATTATATGCTATAGAGTTCTTGGACATAAGTATAAAAGTAACTGTGACTGATAATGAAAAATAGGTACTTCATCACCAAGTTGTCATATGAAACTACACTCCTGGAAATGGAAAAAAGAACACATTGACACCGGTGTGTCAGACCCACCATACTTGCTCCGGACACTGCGAGAGGGCTGTACAAGCAACGATCACACGCACGGCACAGCGGACACACCAGGAACCGCAGTGTTGGCCGTCGAATGGCGCTAGCTGCGCAGCATTTGTGCACCGCCGCCGTCAGTGTCAGCCAGTTTGCCGTGGCATACGGAGCTCCATCGCAGTCTTTAACACTGGTAGCATGCCGCGACAGCGTGGACGTGAACCGTATGTGCAGTTGACGGACTTTGAGCGAGGGCGTATAGTGGGCATGCGGGAGGCCGGGTGGACGTACCGCCGAATTGCTCAACACGTGGGGCGTGAGGTCTCCACAGTACATCGATGTTGTCGCCAGTGGTCGGCGGAAGGTGCACGTGCCCGTCGACCTGAGACCGGACCGCAGCGACGCACGGATGCACGCCAAGACCGTAGGATCCTACGCAGTGCCGTAGGGGACCGCACCGCCACTTCCCAGCAAATTAGGGACACTGTTGCTCCTGGGGTATCGGCGAGGACCATTCGCAACCATCTCCATGAAGCTGGGCTACGGTCCCGCACACCATTAGGCCGTCTTCCGCTCACGCCCCAACATCGTGCAGCCCGCCTCCAGTGGTGTCGCGACAGGCGTGAATGGAGGGACGAATGGAGATGTGTCGTCTTCAGCGATGAGAGTCGCTTCTGCCTTGGTGCCAATGATGGTCGTATGCGTGTTTGGCACCGTGCAGGTGAGCGCCACAATCAGGACTGCATACGACCGAGGCACACAGGGCCAACACCCGGCATCATGGTGCGGGGAGCGATCTCCTACACTGGCCGTACACCACTGGTGATCGTCGAGGGGACACTGAATAGTGCATGGTACATCCAAACCGTCATCGAACCCATCGTTCTACCATTCCTAGACCGGCAAGGGAACTTGCTGTTCCAACAGGACAATGCACGTCCGCATGTATCCCGTGCCACCCAACGTGCTCTAGAAGGTGTAAGTCAACTACCCTGGCCAGCAAGATCTCCGGATCTGTCCCCCATTGAGCATGTTTGGGACTGGATGAAGCATCGTCTCACGCGGTCTGCACGTCCAGCACGAACACTGGTCCAACTGAGGCGCCAGGTGGAAATGGCATGGCAAGCCGTTCCACAGGACTACATCCAGCATCTCTACGATCGTCTCCATGGGAGAATAGCAGCCTGCATTGCTGCGAAAGGTGGATATACACTGTGCTAGTGCCGACATTGTGCATGCTCTGTTGCCTGTGTCTATGTGCCTGTGGTTCTGTCACTGTGATCATGTGATGTATCTGACCCCAGGAATGTGTCAATAAAGTTTCCCCTTCCTGGGACAATGAATTCACGGTGTTCTTATTTCAATTTCCAGGAGTGTGTAAGAAACAAAAGAAATCAATTTTGTGTCCCAGTTAGTTTACTCAGAACAAAAGAGAGGTATGATATATGGCATTGAAGAAAATGAGAAAATGTGAAATATGTTGTTTTTTAATTTTTAAAGAAAAAGGAGAACCTCTATGAAAAAACTAACTCCAGAATCTGATGTGGATTTGCTTCTTTATATACAGCATGTTTTACAGTTTAATCAGTTTTTATTGTTTATAGCAAGAAAATCTGAAAATTAATCTTTTTCATGTATTGCTACTCATATCAGCCACTTTGAGGGAACCATTCATTACCTTCCTGTGTGGTCTCTTCTCTTACTACTGCTCATTATGTATTTGTACCTTATACAGCACATCAAACAACTGTTTACGTGTAGGTAAGCCCACCAGTTAAAATGCACAATTAGTAAACTAACAAAATACATTTGTTTGCTTTTGGCTTCAACAGGGCTGCTTACTCAGTTTCAGTGGGGGTAGACTTTGCACATGTGCGCTAAATTTTGGTGGAAGAATTGGAGCCAATTTTCATTCTGTATGCTCTCTATTCTGTGATGTTGGCATGGGGTGTTGTTGGGCAGCTTGCTGACACACAACTGCCAGGTGCCTGTGTTTGCCACATGACCAACAGTGCACAATGTGGTACAGACAACAGCCTTTGGAATAGCAGCTGCCACAGCCTGAGCATGAATGGAGAATTGTTATGTTTTAAGGTGAATTCTTCAATGTTGAGGGGAATGCATTTCTGACCCACCCTTTTAGTATCAAAAAAGAGTTTATCTGACACTGAGCAGGGTCATCAACATTGATGTACTTAGGTCACTCATGAAATGCAGATGATTCAGATGACTGTAAACTTGAGTGGGACTTGAGAGTATGATTAGAAGGTGATGAATCAGTACCATCAGTTACTTGTGATGCTGATGAACTACTTTTGAAATTTGAATTTATTTAGTGAAAGTGTGTTGAGCATCAGAAGCAACCTCAGAATATTTAACAAATTTAACTAGGATCAGATGTGTCCAATGCCTTAACCATGACTTCCCTCTCATGGGCTAGGTATTCAGCGACATCACAATCAATAATTCTGCATAGTAAACTACAATTCTGACAAGTGAAATTGCACTGGCATGCATGACCCTGCAAGTCAGTAGCCCATGCTGCATGACTGGCCATATTGTTTATGACATTGATTAAACTGAATCCTTGCTGGAACAAGGTGCATTTGATGACTGTAATAGTCAGTTAACAGAGCACATAGTTCACTGATGACAAATCAGTAGGGTTCAAGAGTGGTCAGGATTTTCACAACAATTCATGCAAACAGTTTACAGTTAACAGAGCACATAGTTCACTGATGACAAATCAGTAGGGTTCAAGAATGGTCAGGATTTTCACAACAATTCATGCAAACGACTGCTAGAAAACAAGAGTAAAACTCTTTGCTGCTCAAAAGAAATGCTGTAAGCAAGACAAAGCAGTTCAAAACATCAGCTTTCTGAGTCCTCAACAAAGCAGGTGAATGATTGTGGGAGCATAGCCATGGCCAGCAACTGATGTTGCTGCTGTTGAGACAAGAGCTGCAGGAGAATAGCATCCTGTTCTTGTTGCAGTCTTTGTTGTTCCTTGTGTTGTTGCTGTAGTTGTGAAAGTTCTAGAAACTTATGTTCCACAGTGCCAGCACAGGTGTGAATGTGATGCAGACAGTACCATACAATAAGACCTCTTCACCACTTTTCTGTCCATGTTTGATGAAAACTGTAAACTGTGAACAGAGCAATAGCTGTCATAAACTGCACACTGAATTCAAACCAACAGTGAAACTAGGATATTCCAGGAACTAACCAGATTCATTGTAGTCACATCAGCATGACAACAGATCTGAACATCTTACTGTTTGGCACAATAGAGACTGTCCGGCTGGCTGTCCTAGCTCCAGACAGGAGGCCCCCTGCAGTCATTGGCACAATTTGTTGTAGCAAAATGCAGTATCTCTGTACGGATATTGATAACTGCTGCAGGCAAAGATAATAAAAAGAGTGTAGAGCATTATATATGGGTGCCCTTGTTAGAAACACAGATGTTTGTTTAGCCTCTCACCATTAAGTGTGAGCTAAGACTCTCAGAACTTTCTACCCAATCATTGTGAAATTTGTAAAAAGGCAATTCGTATGAAGTACTGTCATCAATATCACTAAGAACACCAAAGAAACTGCCGGCCGCGGTGGCCATGCGGTTCTAGGCGCTGTAGTCCGGAACTGTGCGACTACTACAGTCGCAGGTTCGAATCCTGCCTCGGGCATGGATGTGTGTGATGTCCTTAGGTTAGTTAGGTTTAAGTAGTTCTAAGTTCTAGGGGACTGATGACCTCAGATGTTAAGTCCCATAGTGCTCAGAGCCATTTCAACCATTTGAACCAAAGAAACTGGTGTAGGCATGCATATTCAAATACAGATGTATGGAAACAGGTGGAATATGGCACTACAGTTGGCAACGCCTATATAAGATGACAAGAGTATGGTGTAGTTTTTAGATTGGTTACTGCTGCTACAATGGCAGGTTATTGAAGTGGGGATTTTCCCATATGACCATTTCACGAGTGTACAGTGAATATCAGGAATTCAGTAAAACATCAAATCTCCAACATCGCTGTGGCTGGAAAAAGATCCTGCAAGAACAGGACCAACGACAACTGCAGAGAAACATTCAACATGACAGAAATGCAATCCTTCTGAAAATTGATGCAGATTTCAATGCTGGCCACCAACAAGTGTCAGTGTGAGAACCATTCAACGAAACATCATTGATACGGGCTATCAGCATCAAAGGCCCACTCATGTACCGTTGATGACTCCATGACACAAAGCTTTACACCTCGCCTGGGCACATCAACACCAACAATGGACTGTTGGTGACTGGAAATATGTTGCCTGGTTGGATGAGTCTTGTTTCAAATTGTATCGATTATGGAGACAACCTCATGAACCCATGGACCCTGCATGTCAGCATGTCAGCTGGGGACTGTTCAAGCTGGTGGAGGCTCTGTAATGGCGTGGCACATGTGCAGTTGGAGTGATATGGGACCCCTGATACATCTAGATATGACTCTGACAGGTTACACATACGTAAGCATCTTGTCTGATCACCTGCACCTGTTCATGTCCATTGTGCATTTTGCCGGACTTTGACAATTCCAGTACGACAATGCGACACCCCACATGTCCAGAATTGCTAGAGAGTGGCTCCAGGTACACCCTTGTGAGCTTAAACATTTCTGGTAGCCACCAAACTCCCCAGACATGAACATTATTGATCATATCTGGGATCCCTTCCAACGTGCTGTTCAGAAGAGATCTCCACCCCCTCGTATTCTTATGGATTTATGGACAGCCCTGCAGGATTCATGATATCAGTTCCCTCCAGTACTACTTCAGACATTAGTCAAGTCCATGCCACATCATGTTGCAGAACTTCTGCATGCTCGCGGGGGCCCTACACGATATTAGGCAGGTGTACTAGTTTCTTTGGCTCTTCAGTTGTAAAAATAGCATTTTGTTTATCAGTGCACATACGGGGTAGCTCATTACAGCAGCTAATACACAAAAGTCATTGGTTGTGAAATCTACAAGAGGAAACTACTCATATATGCAATATTACATGTAAACTGCAAAAGAAAACACCTCTTATGATTGCTGTACATACCCAGGGAGGTGGACAACAAATAATTTTTTCAAAGATGTATATGACCTTAAGCTATTTGAGCACATACAGAAGAATTAATCTGAAGAAGAGCTGAGACTGAAATTCTCCATTCGTCCATCATGTACTGGAAGAACCCCTTATGTTTTTAAGCTATTGGTTTCCATATCCTTGAAGTGGTTGATTAATTGGTATTGCAAAAAGATTATAGATGTTGTAACTTGAGCTATACCAGGGCTTAACTTTCTGACTTTGAGCATGAGTATTCATGACTGTTGAGGCTCTTGGTCATCAGCAGAGCCATAGCGGTATGGTGGGGAATGAGGGAAACATGCTTGCATCATGTGGTCATGACAACACATGAGAAGTGACAACTGTGAAGTAGGTAAGGGTTAGTTTTGACTGTGGCTCCATCTAACAGCAGCAACGGCGAGTTGGCATTGTGTAACACTGACAGTGTCTTCACACTTCAATACATGTTGCAAGGAATATTATCATTTACACAAAAAGATGTTACACAAAAAATGTTTAGTGTATCATAAGACATTGAATACTTTCAGAAAGTTGAATTTTCAAAGGCACTACATATCTTACCATGTCAGAGAATATGACAGCAGAAAATCTGAATGATTGTAAAGTGTGCAAGAGGTTTTCAAATGTAAAATGAAGCTCTCTGAAGTGGAGGAAGAATAGGAAGGAAAATAAAGTGGGTCTGTTGGTATAAGTTCCACATAATGCCATTATCAGACACAACAATCATGTGTCCCACATAGGTTACAACAGACAACTTGCCAAATCTCTGTACAGATTTTGTCACATATTCTTGTGTCCTATGAACATATAGATATCACAGGCACACAGCTGGATGTGCCATTCTTACCATTGTTAAAGAAAGTGTAAAAAACATAGATTTGTTAAGGAATTTATTAGTTTATATGCCTAAAGATGGAGCACCAGTCATATTGGGAAACAAATAAGGATTTTTAGTACAACTGAAAGAGAAAATGAAAAATCTATAAGTACCCAATTCACACTGATAAGTATCTGCCATCTGACAGGCTTCATAAAGCCATTCTATATTTCTCCAGGCATTTGCCTCAGGATAGATTTATTTGTTCACACAAGTCTCCAGCCTATTCCCTGTGTCAATGGAGGGAGTACAATGCTTACTGTTGGCAGACTTTCTGTCACCTTCTGTTTGCACATCACATTTTCTGTAAAGCACTGGGCTATACTGCGAAGGTATGCAAGCATAAATGTGTGAACATAGATTTAACAAAAACCTGTGTGCTTTTTGTGTGAAATAGGAAAAACAAAATGTAATGCACTGGGGAGGAATTATAACTCACTGGGGAGGAATTATATGTCATATATGGTGCAGCTGTTACGTGAAATAGCTGGAACAGAATATTGACGCATTTACTGTGCCTGACAAAAGATATGAAGCTCTCAGGAGAGCTTGTCGGGTGTTAGTGTAACTTTGTTCATGTACCCACCATTGGCAGGTACGTAAATGATTAGAGTTACAATTCTCTGTGACAGGTAGAATGACCACCAGAGAGCATCAGTTTTTTTTTGTTTTTACTGTTGTTATCAAACCTGGGATGGTTTAAGGAGTGCAAACTGTGTCAGATTTTGAGTGATCACTGTGAAAGACATGGAAATGCTGGATATGTGTGTGAGACAGCATTATCAGCACCTGACAGAATTCGAAAGGGGCCTCAGTATGGGTCTCCATTTAACTGGCTAGTCAAATCATGTAATATCCAGATTTGTGGAGCATTTTGATGTGACAGTTACTCTACATTGGACTGCATGGGAATGTGAGGGCAAGCATATTCATTGTCAAGGCTCGGGTTGACCATGCTGATCACCAAAAGGGAGGATCACTGTGTGTGCATCACTCACATTGTAACCCCTTCATTTCAGTGCCTGCCATCTGAGGAGAAGTAATGGACTCTCTGCAACATTGTGTAACTCTGCATCATTAGTGAGAGACTAGCAGCAGCCAGACTAGGGAATTACTATCACATGTACTGGCTGTCATCAACACAAACAACTGCATTTAAAGTGCTGCCATGACTGAGGAGCATAGATTGTTGATGAAGGCCATTGCATTGAATTTAATGATTAATTTCAGATTTGCACTTCCCCAGATGACCATCATTAGCGAATATGGCAGTGACCTGTGGAGAGGTCCCATTCTTACAATGTTTTGGAGAGACACAGTGGTGGTACTCCTGGCATCATAGTGTGGGCAGCTATTGGGTATGACTTCAGGTCACAGCTGGTAGTGACTAAGGGAACTCTTGATGGCAAAACTGTACAACAAGTACACACTCCTGTAATAGTGCCATGGTTTCATTTTTGAACATGACAATGCTTGTGCACACATGGCACAAGTGTCTATGATCTGTCTGCATGGCGTTGAGGTACTCTGGTGGCCAGAAAGATCACCAGACCTGTACCCAATAGAACATGTGTGGGACCATCTTGGATGTTGACTTCACCCTACTGCCAGTATCTGGGATATCAAGGACCAGCTACAACACATATTGGCCAAGTTGCATCAGGAGGGAATACAATAGCTTTATGACACCCTTTTCAACCAAATTAGTGCATGCATCCAGGCCAGAGGGGGTCCAACATGATACTGATAAGTAGGCTCATACTACCAAGTTCTGTGTGAATTTGCCTCAACTTTTTAATCACCAAAATAACATCACATAACCTCACAATTCACTAAGTTTCATTTTTTTCCTCTTCCCCTTCTGGTACTTCACTAGTTTTTGTCAGGTAGTGTATATACTACCAAATTTAAAGTGGACAACCGTGTACAACAGATGTTTCAATAAAAAAGTGAAAGACATTGACAGCAGCAAGGAGTTGGCAGTGTGCCATAGCTTACTGTCAACAACTTAGATTGATACTCTCTGGGAAAGAAGAGTCATGATTTCAGGATATCATGGCACCAGTCAATACAAACTCAATGGAAAAAAAGTATCATGGTTCTGTGAACTTCATAGATGATATGGTACAACAAAATACATCAGAAGCAGCCATTGAAAGCATCTTAGGAAACATAGTTTTGAATGAGCAATGACTTAATTTAAGATGTGTTTTATGATCAGCGGACTACAGCTATAGCAGTCTTACTGTAATCAAGCTGAGAATCCTGGAAGTCTGCTCCCAGATGGGACAGCTTGCTCTTCCTTTTCATATACAGCTTCCTACCAAAGAAGGTCCTTGAACTTTTGTTCCTGAATTGTAATAATAAAACTCTTGTTATTGGTGATGATGTTACAGTTACTGTTTTCTTCAGTAGAACTCTTTGATAGACTGAAAGATTTCTTCTGGAGAGATTCCCCAGTATCCGCATAAAGTAGAGGTGACCGCAGCAGCACTATTGGGTATGGAAATAACATGATACAGAAGTGTAATGAGAATCAGCACATCTTCAAATAAAAATACCTGTAGTTCTATTATTCCAAATTCTTTTAAAATGATAACTGATTCAATCTAGTCATAATATTCAGCTGAACCAGTAAAAGGATCCCAGTGTGCTGCAGCTAGTTCTTCAATGTGCAAACAGACTCGAATTTCCTAAAGGTGAATGAGTTATGTATCCTGCTCTTGTGGTCACAGACAGGATTGTTTTCAGAGTGGGAAACTTGCCAGGAAATTTTAAACAATTGTATGAGGTAGGCATTCAATAGCATGAATGAAGCATTAAACGTTGAACAAATATACAAGGATTTTACTATAGTATATGGACATGTATACTTTTACACAATTCTCTCATCACTAAAATGTTTACATTCAGTATACAACAAGGTAATGCAGGAGCTAGTAAACTAACAGTTGGCAAGACTCACAAAGCTGACATGGAGACTGATACGAATATAGTTTGTACAAATAATAGGCTCACACATAAGTTAGATTGTGGTGAGCATGTATATGCTCTATTCACATTATCAAGCTCTTCATAGTAACCTTGGATTATACATTTTGCACCAGCTGACCCAAGGAGATTTGTTCCTAATAAATAAAGAGATACCGTATTTTAGAACATTCTAGTCTAAAATAGAATGTAGAATATAGTTTACTCATCTCATAACATACAGTTACAAATCAAAGATTTTTGTACTGGAGGCACATAAAATCACTTTAAAGAAATAAGGATATAATAATTAACATATTTAAGTGGGCATTTCTGAATTTTTAGACATCAACAATTTAACAAGAACATATATAACACTTATGGTCATTTTCCAGCTTGCAATACAATTTATACAATATATATTAACAATTTATTATACAATACCTAATATTACTGTATAAGATTATACAATACCTAATCTTTCCCCCCATGAACCATGTTGCCGTTGGTGGGGACACTTGCGTGCCTCAGCGATAAAGATAGCCGCACCGTAGGTGCACTCACAATGGAGGGATATCTATTGAGAGGCCAGACAAACATGTGGTTCCTGAAGAGGGGTGGCAGCCTTTTCAGTAGTTGCAGGGGCAACAATCTGGATGATTGACTGATCTGATCTGGCCTTGTAACATTAACCAAAATGACCTTGCTGTGCTGGTACTGCGAACGGCTGAAAGCAAGGGGAAACTACAGCCATAAATTTTCCCAAGGGAAGCAGCTTTACTATATGGTTAAATGATGATGGCGTCCTCTTGGGTAAAATATTCCGGAGGTAAAATAGTCCCCCATTCGGATCTCCGGGCGGGGACTACTCAGGAGGACATTGTTATCAGGAGAAAGAAAACTGGAGTTCTATGGATCGGAGTGTGGAATGTCAGATCCCTTAATCAGGCAGGTAGATTAGAAAATTTAAAAAGGGAAATGGATAGGTTAAAGTTAGATATAGTGGGAATTAGTGAAGTTTGGGGACAGGAGGAACAAGACTTCTGGTCAGGTGAATACAGGGTTATAAATACAAAATCAAATAGGGGTAATGCAGGAGTAGGTTTGATAATGAATAGGAAAATAGGAGTGCGGGTAAGCTACTACAAACAGCATAGTGAATGCATTATTGTGGCCAAGATAGATATGAAGCCCACACCTACCACAGTAGTACAAATTTATATGACAACTAGCTCTGCAGATGACGAAGAGATTGATGAAATCCATTATGAGATAAAAGAAATTATTCAGATAGTGAAGGGAGACAAAAATTTAATAGTCATGGGTGACTGGAACTCAATAGTAGGAAAAGGAAGAGAAGGAAAAGTAGCAGGTGAATATGGAATGGGAGTAAGGAATGAAAGAGGAAGCCACCTGGTAGAATTTTGCACACAGCATAACTCAGTCATAACTAACACTCGGTTCAAGAATCATAAAAGAAGGTTATATACATGGAAGAAGCCTGGAGATACAGGAAGGTCTCAGATAGGTTATGTAATGGTAAGACAGAAATTCAGGAACCAGGTTTTAAATTGTAAGACATTTCCAGGGGCATATGTGGACTCTGACCACAATCTATTGGTTATGAACTGTAGATTAAAACTGAAGAAACTGCAAAAAGGTGGGAATTTAAGGAGATGGGACCTGGCTAAACTGACTGAACCAGAGGTTGTACAGAGTTTCAGGGAGAGCATAATGGAACGATTGACGAGTATGGGGGAAAGAAATACAGTAGGAGAGGAATGGGTAGCTTTGAGAGACAAAATAGTGAAGGTAGCAGAGGATCAAGCAGATGAGGTCTAGTAGAAATCCTTGGGTGATGAAAGAGATATTAAATTTAATTGGTGAAAGGAGAAAATATAAAAATGCAGTAAATGAAGCAGGCAAAAAGGAATACAAACGTCTCAAAAATGAGATCGACAGGAAGTGTAAAATGGCTAAGCAGGGATGGCTAGAGGATGAATGTAAGGATGTGGAGGCGCATATCACTAGGTGTAAGATAGACAATGCCTACAGGAAAATTAAAGAGACCTTTGGATAAAGGGAACCACTTGCATGAATATCAAGAGCTCAGATGGAAACCCAGTTCTAAACGAAGAAGGGAAAGCAGAAGGGTGGAAGAAGTATATAGAGGGTCTATACAAGGGCGATGTTCTTGAGGACAGTATTAAAGAAGTGGAAGAGAATGTAGGTGAAGGTGAAATAGGAGATATGATACTGCGTGAAGAGTTTGACAGAGCACTGAAAGACCGCAGTTGAAACAAGGCCCCAGGAGTAGACAACATTCCATTGGAACTACTGACATCCTTGGGAGAGCCAGGCCTAACAAAAATTTACCATCTAGTGAGCAAGATGTATGAGACAGGCGAAATACCCTCAGACTTCAAGAAGAATATAATAATTCCAAACCCAAAGAAAGCAGGTGTTGACAGATGTCAAAATTACGGAACTATCAGTTTAATAAGCCACGGCTGCAAAATACGATCACAAATTCTTTACAGATGAATGGAAAAACTGGTAGAAGCCTACCTCAGGGAAGATCAGTTTGGATTCCGTAGAAATGTTGGAACATGTGAGACCATACTGACCCTACAACTTATCTTAGAAAATAGATTAAGGAAAGGCAAACCTAAGTTTCTAGCATTTGTAGACTTAGAGAAAGCTTATGACAATGTTGACTGGAATACTTTCTTTCAAATTCTGAAGGTGGCAGAGGTAAAATACAGGGAGCAAAAGGCTATTTACAATTTGTACAGAAACGACATGGCAGTTATAAGAGTTGAGGTGCATGAAAGGGAAGCAGTGGTTGGGAAGGGAGTGAGACAGGGTTATAACGTATCCCCGATGTTATTCAATCTGTGTACTGAGCAAGGAGTAAAGGAAACAAAAGAATAATTTGGAGTAGGAATTAAAATCCATGGAGAAGAAACAAAAACTTTGAGGTTCACTGATGACATTGTAATTCTGTCAGAGACACCAAAGGACCGGGAAGAGCAGTTGAACGGAATGGACAGTGTCTTGAAAGGAGGATATAAGGTGAACATCAACAAAATCAAAACGTGGATTATGGAATGTAGTCGAACTAAATTGGGTGATGCTGTGGGAATTAGATTAGGAAATGAGATGTTTAAGTAGTAAATGAGTTTTGCTATTTAGAGAGAAAAATAACTGATGATGGTTGAAGTAGAGAGGATATAAAATGTAGACTGGCAATGGCAAGGAAAGTGTTTCTGAAGAAGAGAAATTTGTTAAAAGTATCAGGAAGCCATTTGGGAAAGTATTTGTATGGAGTGTAGCCATGTATGGAAGTGAAACGTGGATGATAAATAGTTTAGACAAGAAGAGAATAGAAGCTTTCGAAATGTGGTGCTACAGTAGAATGCTGAAGATTAGATGGGTAGATCACGTAACTAATGAGACGGTATTCAAAAGAATTGGAGAGAAGAGAAATTTGTGGCACAACTCGACTAGAAGAAGGGATTGGTTGGTAGGGCATATTCTGAGGCATCAAGGGATTACCAATTTAGTATTGGAGGGCAGTGTGTAGGGTAAAAATCATAGAGGGAGACCAAGACCAAGAGATGAATACACTAAGCAGATTCAGAAGGCTGTAGGTTGCAGTAGGTACTGGAAGATGAAGAACCTTGTACAGGATATAGTAGCATGGAGAGCTTCATCAAACCAGCCTCTGGACTGAATACCACCACAACAACAACCTAATTTTTATTGTTTCTTTTCTTTTCAAATTGCCAAACTGTCCTGCAAGAATTCTTCAATTGTATAATAACATTTATCCACTAGTGTATTAAATAACACTCTCTTTAGCAGGCCAAACTCCATATTTAGCAGATTTGTGCTATTTAATTTAGTGTAAATTTTTAATCCAATGTACAATGGTGTTTGAGCTTAAGGTTTTAAATTATGACAGGGAAGTTTGAAACTGTCTCTGTGACAAGTACTGTAATTGTGGTTGAAATGAAAATCGCTGTTAGTTTTGATTTTTATATGTGAAAATAAAAATTTTGAACATGTACAGAGAAGGAATGTTAGTATTTTTAATTTTTTAAGTAATGGGTGACATGATGTTCTTTTTTCAACTAAACACATGTTTCTTATGATTCTTGTTTGAAGTGTAAGTAACCTTGGGCTGTTAGTAGAGTTTCCCCAGGAAATTATTCTGTATCAAATTATAGTTTCAAAGTAGCTGTGGTAGACTATCTTCCTGGTGTCCATAGGGGTGGAAACAGATAAGACATTCATAACATAAGCTAGGCTGTTTTCTTATTTGCTAAGAAGTCTACATGTGCCTTCCAATTTAAATTTTTGTAAATATTTAGACCTAGAAATTTTACATAACTTGCTTCAGTCATTTGCTGATGATGTTTTAGCAGTGAACTGCACTAATTGTGTTTTTGTGACATTCAGTTTTAATCTATTTTGCTGAAACCATAATTCTAGGTTTCCTATTATATTTTCCACAGTATCATGAATCTGTTCTAAATTGTTATTTTCAATTAAAACCGAGGTGTCATCTGCGAATAAAATGGAGTGAACATCAATGCTTAAAGGTAAATCATTTATGTACAGCAGAAAGAGGTAAGGCCCTAAAATTGAGCCATGAGGGACCCGTACAAATCTTTCTCCAGTCCAAGAATGATTTTTTTCCATTTGAATTTAGAAAAACTCTCTGTTTCCTTTCAGACAAGTAAGATTTGAATCCAGAATGAGATTTTCACTCTGCAACGGAGTGTGCGCTGATATGAAACTTCCTGGCAGATTAAAACTGTGTGCCCGACCGAGACTCGAACTCGGGACCTTTGCCTTTCACGGGCAAGTGCTCTACTGTGGTGTCACCACCAGACACCACACTTGCTAGGTGGTAGCTTAAATCGGCCGCCGTCCATTTAGTACATGTCGGACCCGCGTGTCGCCACTGTGTGATCGCAGACCGAGCACCACCACAAGGCAGGTCTCGAGATACGGGCTAGCACTCGCCCCAGTTGTACGACGACTTTGCTAGCGACTACACTGACGAATCCTTTCTCTCATTTGCCGAGAGACAGTTAGAATAGCCTTCAGCTAAGTCCATGGCTACGACCTAGCAAGGCGCCATTAGCCTTACATAGTTTGATAGTTAGCGTATGAAATGTCTCATCAAGAACGTTGTAAAACAATGAAGAATTAAAAGATAAGTATTCGAGGAGCTGCATACTTTTCTTATTAGAATTCACTACTTATCCTGTTCCAGAATTCACGCCTGTCTGCGTTAGATTTCGGCCTCCTCTATCTGCAAGGTGTTGGCACATTTGCCAACACATCATCTACCATCTGAGCTACCGAAGCACGAATCACGCCCGGTCTCACAGCTCTACTTCTGCCAGTATCTCGTCTCCTACCTTCCAAACTTTTCGCAGGAGAGCTTCTGTAAAGTTTGGAAGGTAGGAGACGAGATACTGGCAGAAGTAGAGCTGTGAGACCGGGCGTGAGTCGTGCTTCGGTAGCTCAGATGGTAGAGCACTTGCCCGTGAAAGGCAAAGGTCCCGAGTTCGAGTCTTGGTCGGGCACACAGTTTTAATCTGCCAGGAAGTTTCAAGATTTGAATCGCTGTAATGTCCTGTCCACGCTCCCATATCTCTCAAACTTGTGTAGAAGTAGTTAGTGATTTATCGAGTCAAAAGATTTGGTCAAATCACAAAAAATACCTGTGACATTTTTACCCTTGTCTAAAGCAGAAATTATCTTTTCAGTGAATTTCCTGATAGCATGTATTGTATTTTTCCCCTTTTGAAACCCAAATTGATTTTTAACTGTAATATCATTTTCTATAAGAAAGTTTTCAAGATATTTTGCAACAATCCTTTCTATCACCTTAGCAGAAACTAGCAGCAGGGAAATAAAGTGGTAATTTCCCATGTCATCTGGTGAGCCTTTCTTAAACAATGGTCTTATTTCAGCATATTTTAACACATACAGTGGTTGGAATTTCATCCCATGCAGCTGATTTTTAAAGACACTACAGCATCTTCTACATCTTTGGGGATAATTCATTTGAATGTTTTAAGGCTTGCAATTTTTTTTATATTTACAAAGTTGACATCTACTTTATCCTGGTGGGCTGTGGTATCTACTTCTGATTTTGCCACATTTATGAAGAAATCATCGAAACTGTTTGACATTTGAAAAGGATCTATGTTTATATCATTTTTAATTTTCATTTGGG
This sequence comes from Schistocerca piceifrons, assembly GCF_021461385.2. NCBI lineage: Eukaryota > Metazoa > Arthropoda > Insecta > Orthoptera > Acrididae > Schistocerca > Schistocerca piceifrons. The sequence continues at coordinate 617,294,520 of NC_060149.1, forward strand.
TGATTTCTTGGCACTTGTTCTTTACTCCCAATTCAGATTTGAAAACACCTCAAAAAATGGTTCAAATGGTTCTGAGCACTATGGGACTCAAATGCTGTGGTCATCAGTCCCCTAGAACTTAGAACTACTTAAACCTACCTAACCTAAGGACATCACACACATCCATGCCCGAGGCAGGATTCGAACCCGCGACTGTAGCAGCAGTGCGGCTCCGGACTGGAGCGCCTAGAACCGCACGGCCACCGCGGCCGGCGAAAACACCTCAAATTGCCTTTGATTTATTTTCAAGTTTACTAATATACATGTTGTTAGCTAATTTTTTTGCTTCCTGTACAACTTTTTTCAATGTATTCTTATATCTCTTTACATGCCCCACAAAGTGAGCATTTTTATTATGTTTTAACTCATTGTGAAGCTGTCTTCTCCTGGCACTAGAAAATTATGTTCGTGGTGTAATCCAATTTATTTTGTTGGCCACCCTTTGTCGCCAGGCTTCAGAGGGAAAAGTTTAGTTGAAAACATCTAGGAAGCAGTTTAGGAATGTTTTGAAATTTTTTTTCACTTGACACACTGTTATCTAGAGGCCGGTTTATAGTTCTTAGCTTGTTAGAAAATATATTTACGTTCTCTTTGGTTAAGTTCCTTTTAAAACATGTGTGGCATAGAGCGCCATAAATATCGATATTTGTTCAGTGTATAAGTGTGCTATCTTTGAGGAGAGGGGCTTTGGGAGGATGTTGGCCGCCTACGGCAGTTAACCTCTGGAATTTTATCTGTGTAGAAGCAAAGTGCTAATAATTCTGTATCTGAGAGAATTCTAGTTGTTTACCTACAACTATATCCTATTCCCTCACTGGAGACCCCATTTTTTGTGTAATATGCGTCTGAGTTACTGCCCAAAGGTTATTTATGCACTTACATCGTCGGGTTTCTTTGCGATTGCGAGGGCCGTTGTTCAGCTTCAGACAATGGCCTTTCAGCACTCACTGCCGCCCGGATTTCAGCAACATCTCTCCAGAACTCCTGCCATCATAGTGGACATACCACAAGACTCTTCGGAATCCTTCAGCCCGAACATGTAGTGGAATTCATCAAGTGCCACCAGTTTCTTCCAACCGCCAACGGTCGCGGACTCTGGCTTTGTTAGCCTAGACCTTTTCACGTGTTCTCCACAGAGTGTTGTTTGGAACATTCCTGCTCCTGTGTCAAACGCACAATTCAATACAGTTCGTGGCATCATGTGAAGTTTTGTTACTTTGGAAAATACAGTAGTAAATTCAAACTCGAATCAGTTCCCGCCACGTGTGTATCCTTCCACGTCGGCTAGTCAACAGGTGCTCAATGCTCACCAAACAGCAAATATCACACCGAGTGTGCATCCTAGTGGACACGTGTGGGATCCTTGTGTTGCTTCTAATCAAGTCAACAATCCTGTCCTGGACAGTAATTACCTGGACACTTACAACCAGCCCCACCACTCACGGTCAAGTGACTACAGTGTGCGTAACGGACATTCACCGTCATACTTAAGTACTTGTGTCTTCTCTCTGAGCTACCACGTCAATGAGAATGCACATTTTGACTACGATCCTCACACAGTTTGAGCGTCTGTCGCTTCTCAGCCCCCCCCTTCCCCCCCCCCCCCCCCCCGCCCCCCCTGGGGTCAAGTGTATTTTGCGATACCCACATTACGGGACGCAGTGACTGCAGTGCCGAATCTGCCGAAACTACCAGACTTCAAACCCGCTCACCCGGAGTTCTGGTTTAACCTGGTTGAGCAAACATTCAATGTCTGTGCTTTGGACGATGACGCACGCTTCGCCTGCCTCATGAACCATCTTCACGACCGCATCAATTTAATTTACGATCTGGTCAAAGCACCCCCCCTAGCAGGGAAGTATGCTTTGGCGAAACAGACGATACTGGAGTGCGTCTCAAAAACCAGGAGAGAAAATGTGCGACAGCTCATCTACGAAGAGCGTCTCGGCAACAGGTCTTCGTCCCAGCTGTGGCGGTGCATCCGTCTTCTCGTTGATGAGCAAGTTATGCCTGATGACACGCTTGCAGAAATCTGGACAGAAAAGCTGCCTTTGCCTGTCCAGACTGCAACCTCTGCATATGAAGATAGGCCAGTAAATGAATGTTTACGTGCCGCCGACAGAGCATACTCCGCCAGGCGATGTGAGCCTCGTGCACTGCATTCTGGATGTGACCGCACTAAGCAGCTTTCTGACACCACGCCCTTGTCTGGTGCTGCTAATAACAAGTTTGTTAAACTAGCCACCCTGCCTGCACCTTCGACTCCCTGCAACGACAGTGCATCGGCCTCTGTGAAAGACTCTGGGTCACATAATCCGTCACCTAGCAACTACCCACAGGAGCACAGACCCGCCCAACCTTACTGTTTCTTCCATGCAAGATTCGGGGAGCAAGCTCGCAAATGCCAGTCACCGTGTTCTTACCCAAACTCCAACTGCAGGTAGGCTGCGGTGCCACCTCCTGCGATGTAAACAACGGGCACCATCCAGTGTTGCATTCCGTTTCGGACAACAACAGTAAGTGTGGTCAAGTCTATGTTTGCGATTTACAATCAGGTGTACGTTTTCTGGTAGACACTGGCGCAGACGTCTCTTTGCTGCCGGTTCGCCTAACAACCAATAAAGTGCAACCACACAAAACAGTACTTCGTGCAGTGAACTTGTCTACCCTACAGTGTTCGGGTTCTACTCTGTATACAGTGAAACTTTTGCCTGAGTGCAAGCTGGAGTGGACGTTTTTAGTGTCAACAATTGAAGAACGTATTCTCGGAATTGATTTCCTCAAGCACCATCAGTTGTCACTAGATTTTGTGCAAAATACTGTGTTTTACCTCCCACTAAACAAACATATTCCTTTCGCTCCGCCGAGTGACAGTTCAGCTAACACCAAAAATGTGTGTTGTGCTAAGAAGTGTTTAAACCTATCCTTGGAGCTGCAATCTTGGACAAACAAGTGGCTAGTGGAGTGCACCAAGTCTTCAAAGTTGCGGATGGACCGTATGGAAATGCTGCTGCATCTCCACAACATACACCACGAGCTGGCCTCCACACAACAACGCCTCGCGACACTACAAGCATACGACTTGTTGGCTACAGACAAGGTCAGTCCGTGCCAATCTGGTGTTCCTGTGCCCGCGCACGTTAACGACAATGTTGTGAACTTTGTAAACTGTGTCAGCACACCCTCTTGTAATGACAGTGTACGCCCGAGTGCTCATGTTCCTTGCGTTCCGAATGGACAATTAACTTCCCAAGCTCGTGGCAATGAACTATGGCCATCTGCTGTTCGGCCATGCCGACTCGTGCCTACAGCGCTCGTAGTGGCATGGCCCGCTAACAAGAACCAGTGTACCAACCTCGGCCATGTTAACATGCATGCGGCCTTTAGGCAGCCTACGAGTGGTTGGCACACCTGTACTTCCGTACCCTCAGCGCCACAGCTTTGCCCGTCCGCCACTGCCTGCTCTGCTTCACGAACATCTGACTGTCATGCCGCACCATGTATTGCAGTAGTCACTAATGGCACATTTCATCGGTTACGTCTAACCTATGGGCCACCCATATCGCAACGCCCATGCCGCCTCAAGCCGGAATTTATGAAAATTGCAAAAGAACAATTAGATGACCTATTACAAAAGGGAATAACTGAACCTTCTTCTGGTTGCTGGGCTAGTCCTATCCTGTTTGACCAAAAGAAAGATGATACTTGGCGTATGGTCGGAGACTATAGGCATTTAAATGCCCGCACCAACATTGATAAATACCCGGTCCCACACATTGCGGACTTCAATCATGCACTCGCAGGTGCAAAGTACTTCTCTGTTTTGGACTGTATGCATGCATTTCATCAGATTCCTATGGCTCCGGAGGATATTGGAAAGACTGCCATAACCACTCCCTTCGCGCTGTTTCAATACAAATTTATGCCGTTTGGGTTAAAAAACGCCCCCCAAATGTGGCAGCATTTCATCAGTCAAACTTTATCCCATCTAGACTTTTGTTTCGTATACATGCATGACATATTGGTTTTTGCTTCTACTTTGGAACAGAGTGAGGAGCGTGTTCAAGTCATGACAGATATTTTAGCAGCCGCTGGTATTGAACTGAACAATAAAAAAGACTCAATTGCACCAGTCATCCGTCACATTTCTAAGTTATGTTGTGTCGTTGGACGGTCTGACAGCACCGCAGGACAAGATCAAGCCTGCTCTCGAGATGCTACACCCCCAGACCTATAGGGAATTACACAGTTTCATCGGAACAGTTAATTACTACCGTAAACATTTGCCAGCCACTTCTGCGGTGCAGGCTCCTCTCACAGATGCTCTCGCTGGCCCACAAACTCCTGGCACCCACCAGGTCCCGTGGACACCAGACATGGACAAGGCATTTAATGAACTCAAACAGCTGTTGGCCTCCGCTGCCACTATTGCTCACCCACGTGCGGGCGCCACAATCTTTATCCTACTGATGCTAGTGACAATGCTGTCGGCGCAGTACTGAGTCAGACATACGAGGGCTATCCACAAAGTACATTACATTTTGGAATTAAAAATAAATAAAGTATTGGAAAAATGTTTTATTATATACAGATGAAAGCCACACTTAAATACTACTCTTCTACATAGTTGCCATTTAAATTAAGGCACTTATCGTAGCGATGGATGAGCTTGGAAATTCCTTCGTCGTAAAATTCGGCCACCTGCGTCTTCAACCATGTGGTTATCTCTTCTTGAAGCTGTGCATCGTCATCAAAACGATGCATAGCCAACCACTTCTTCATTGCTGAGAATAAGTGGAAGTCACTCGGTGCCAGGTCGGGACTGTACAGTGGCATTTGCCGTGTGGGCCTGGGTGTTGTCGTGATTCAGCAAAATCTTTGAGCCCAACTTTCCCCTGCGCTTGTTTTGTATTGCTCTTCTGAGGTTGTGCAGAGTTTGGCAATACCTTTGAGAGTTTATTGTAGTGCCTCTTTCCAGGAAATCCACAAAAATCACACCTTTTCTGTCCCAAAAGACAGTCTCCATCACCTTTCTTGCCGACATTGTCTGCATGCATTTCTTGGGTTTTTGGGGAGAATTTTTGTGCCCCCACTGCATTGACTGCAATTTTGCCTTGCAGTTCACATGCTTAACCCATGTTTCATCACCAGTAACGATGCGATCAAGTAATGAGTCGCACAGCTTCAAGAAGAGGTAACCACGTGTTTGAAGGCGCAGGCGGCCGAATTTTACGACGAAGGAATTTCCAAGCTCGTCCATCGCTTTGATAAGTGCCTTAATTTAAATGGCAACTATGTAGAAAAGTAGTATTTAAGTGTGGCTTTCATCTGTATATAATAAAAAATTTTCCAATACTTTATTTATTTTTAATTCCAAAACGTTATGTACTTTGTGGATAGCCCTCGTACGATGATGTTATGACCCCCCTGCAGTTTTTCTCAAAAAAGCTAAACAACGTGCAGAAGAAATACTCAACATTTGATAGAGAATTACTTGCAGTTTACAAGGCCATAAGACACTTCAGAACTGATGTTGAGGGACGAGATTTCCATGTGCTCACTGATCACAAGCCATTGGTTCCTACCATAAAAAAACCTGCGGCTGATCCGCCCCCACGACGCTTTTGTCACATCGATTACATCTTGCAATTTACAAATGAAATTCGCTACATCTGAGGAGTGGACAATGTGGATGCTTATTCTCTCTTGCGCGTTGGTGCTGTCACAACCTTAACTGACTTAACAGACCAACCTCTGTTGCAATCGGCAGACCCCGATACCATGCAGTTAATTTTGGACCACAGCTCCTCTCTCCAACCGGTACGCTCTGCTTTCCCTGGCATATCTGACTTAGTGTGGTGTGATGAATTGACTGGTACGTTGCGGCCATTCATTCCTAAGCCCCTTCAACGCCAGGTCTTTGACAAATTACACACATTAGCACACACCGGTGTCAAAGCTTCCACCCGTCTGCTAGCTGAACGATTTGTCGGGAGAGACATGCGCTGCGACTGTCAGTCTTGGGCCAGGTCATGCGTATTGTGGTAACAGAACAAAGTTTCCAGGCACACTTCCCCACCCCTTGGCTGTTTTGCCCAACCGCCAGGCCGGTTTCATCATGTTCATGTGGACCTCGTAGGCCCTTTGCCCCCCTCCGAGGGTTTCCGTTACTTGTTTACAGCTATTGACAGGATGACTCGGTACGCTGAGGCTGTGCCTATTCTGAACATTACCTCTGAGACAGTAAGTCGAGGATTCTTAGGTTCGTGGATCTATAGATTTGGCTCACCTGTTTACCTCACCACTGACCAGGGACGACAATTCGAGTCTTCATTTTTCTCTGACTTACGTAAAATGTGTGGTATTGTCAAAATTCATACTTCCGCATACCACCCCCAAAGCAATGGGCTTGTTGAGCGATGGCATCACACCTTAAAGTCTGTCTTGCGTTGCCATGACTCACTATGGACAGAAGCACTGCCCTTCGTGCTTCTTGGCCTTCGTGCGACTTTCAAGGAAGACCTCAAGGGTTCCGTATCCAAGTTCATGTATGGGGAACCTCTGTTTTTGCCTGGAGTATTAGTCACTCCCACCCCACTTCCACGGCCCTCTGAACTCCCTTCACTTCTTGAGCGAGTGCGCTTGCACTGCAACAAAATTCAGCCGCCAGCTCCGGCTACTCATACACCTCTGCGTGTGTACGTACTGCGCACGATAGACTCTTGTGAGTACGTGCTTCTCAGAGACAACTCAATCAAAGCCCCACTTCAGTCGCTCTACACAGGTCCTTCCAAGGTCATCAAATGCTCCAAGAATAACATGGATCTCCTCATAAAAGACTCTGTAACCACGGTCTCACTCAACCGAGTGAAACCAGCTTTCATTGAGCCTCAGGTGAACCTCCCTGATTCTGCCCCTATTGCTCCCACTCCTGCTTCGAGCGGCCATCCATCTTCTCATACCATACATTCGGGTATTGATTCTCCACAGCGTACTTCTCTGCCGAGCACTGCCTCTTCTCCACGTTCATCTAATTCGAGTGGCCAATATTTTCAAGGTTTCACTCCTCACAGCCCTCGCAGTCGAACTGCCAACCACTCGGATTCTACCATTGTGTTACCATCTTCATGTGACAGCTCTGTCACGCCGTTCAATCCACGCTGGCTCCTCGTTGCCTTCGGTCACGCTCCCTCGTCCATCAGCGGATCGCCCGAGGTTGTCGCCTGCGCAGTCCAGTGCACCTGCCACCCCCCCTCTTCGCAGATGCTTGACCCTGCCATGGCTTTCCCACACCTCCCTGCCTCCCTACCATTGCTCGTACAGGTGCCACCCAAGAATTCACAACACATGTACACCCTGAGGACATACATAAATTATCTGTTGTTGTAGATGGCGATACAGTGTGTGTGGTACTCACATGTGACAATGTTGAGGGAGGAAGTGCAGAAACTCATGTGGTGCGCCGCTTTAAATTAAGCACAAATGCTGTGTGTGGCAATTTACGTGCCTTTGTTAGGCCTTCTGGCAAGGTGATTCTCCGGCTGCCTGCTGACGAATTGCTACAACTCCACTCCAGGATGGCAGGATGGGACATCGTCTTCAGCCACCAGCGTCGCTCGCTGACTTCACCGTTGACGTACTGGGTTTCGCTCCCCGGTCTCCTACCCATCGACCGCTTCTGCCTGACGCGGAAGAACTGTACATTACCTTCCTAACTTCTCACCCCCCCCCCCCATTCACAGGAACGTACTCCATACTGCGCAGGGGGGGGGGGGGGGGGGTCTATGTGGCGTAGAGCGCCATAAATATTGATATTTGTTCAGTGTATAAGCGTGCTATCTTTGAGGAAAGGGGCTTTGGGAGGATGTTGGCTGCTAATGGCAGTTAGCCTCCGGACTTGTATCTGTGTAGAAGCGAAGTGCTAATAAATCTGTTCAAATGGTTCAAATGGCTCTGAGCACTATGGGACTTAACTACTGAGGTCATCAGTCTCCTAGAACTTAGAACTACTTAAACCTAACTAACCTAAGGACATCACACACATCCATGCCCGAGGCAGGATTCGAACCTGCGACCGTAGCGGTCACGTGGTTCCAAACTGATGCGCTTAGAACCGCACGGCCACACCGGCCGGCAATAAATCTGTATCTGAGAGAATTCTAGTTGTTTACCTACAACTATATCCTATTCCCTCACATGTTTTAACATATTTTGGTTTCCCTATTTTTGGAAGCTCCATGAGCGTTTCTGAAGATCTGATATGCCTAAATCCAAACAGAATGTACTTCCATCCTCAAACAGGTAATTTGTCAGAATATTGTCAATACATGTTTCAGAGTGGCTATTTCTTCTAGTACATCCTGTGAAATTTAAATCAAAAGCATATTTCTAAATTAAGTCACATAAATTTGCTGCAATTACAATTTTTTCTTTCTTTCTTTCCGAATTCTTTCTAACAAACATTGAAATCTGGATAAAAAGAATTTTGTTACTGCGCTTCCAGGAATTCTGTATAGAGATACAATCACAGTATTTAAATCAATTATCTCCACAGAACAACTTTCAAAATTACCTACCTCATTCAAACAATTGAACTCAGTTCTCGCTTCAAAATTTAGTGAGTCATTTAGAAGGATGCAGCAGCCTCCACAAGATCGGTTACCTCTACAAAAACTGCTGGCAACTGTAAAATGTTCAGTTTTGTTTAGAATCCCTATACTGTCTTTTGTCAGCCAATATTTGTTTAAACATACAAATTTTAAATTTGAACATTCCAAAAGTAAAACTTGAACTTCATCAATTTTAGAATAACTTGGGTTACAAAAATCTGAGGCTGTAGCATTTATATTACAATGCATTAGAAAATGATTATCACTGTTTTTAATGCTTTTAAGTAAATCATTTGTTGGAATACATCTATATTTTTTATTTTCAGTTGATCCTTTTGTTTTAACATCCCTTCTCCACTTTGTCAGTTTCCCTGACTGCTGATGAGTTTGCGAATGTCCAAAAATATTTTACTCAGAGTCACTGAGCCTAGCCTATTTAGATGTACACCATCTATACCCAGACATTTGTTGCTTATAAATTTGTTTGGGTTTAAAAATACCATGCCAAGATTATGGCAAGCTTATCACACTAGTCCCTAGTTCCATCGTTTATCTTATTTATGTAAGAGTCACTTACCGATCTCCTGTGAAAAATACCACTTATTACCACTCTTGAGTTAATACACAAAGATTTGGCAGTACGAATCAAGTTTTGAGATTCACTAATAATTTCGACCTCACTGCTATGTCGAACAGTTTGCCTCAACATGCATGAATATGCCCTTGAAAGTTGGTTTCATTTTGACACTGTTTTGATAAGTAGAATGTGGTAGTGCTTTATTTATAAGGAGTGAACCTCCTTGGGTCAGCTGATACCAGATGTATAATCCAAACTGTGGCACACTAGGTAAACTGATGAATGAGCTGAGGTACAAGAAGATGAAATGCAGGAGCATTGTTCTATATTCTAGGGGGCAGCTGAACATGTTATGCGAAAAAACCAGTGTTGCCATTACCATATAAGTCATCTTCACACAATAGAAGACAACAGATAAGATAATCAATGTGAAGGTATTCCAGTATCTAAGATCAAGCAACCATAATGCAATTGCTTTCAAAGCAGATAAAGACAGCAATAGAGGTAGATATGTACTACTGCCTTAGATGCCAGGAAAACAGACTGGAATTGTGTAACAGACTATACTGAAATTTTTCAAATGAAATCACTATCAGTCCATAGAGACTTGTACATCTACTAAATGAAACCTCACAAACAGCACAGGGAGCTGTTTTGCTCATAAGGACAAAGTGAATAATCAGGCTAGAATCTGTTGGAGGACAGAACTTCCCATGTCGAGGGACAGGATTAAAGTCAAGAAGAATCTATTAATACACTTCTGGGCCATCAGAACACTCAGAAAGGCAAGGAGAATATTAGACAGTCAAGACTTTCTTTAAATAATTTCTTCAGGAAATCAAAAGGTTAATCTGGCAGAAGTATCTTTGCCAACAACCACACATAAACTTAAGAGGTAACCTTAATTAGTTTAATAGCTAGTATGTATATTGCCCAATCCTACTGCCATCACTGGAGAAAACTTCAATCATCCAACAACTGATTTCAATAACTGCTGTTTCGTAAGTGGTGGATGTGAAAGATATTATACTCCCCAATCCTACTGTCATCATTACAGGAAACTTCAATCATCCAACAATTGGTTTACATAATTACAGTTTTTTAAATTGTAGGTGTGACAAGACATCATGAAAAACAATAATAAATGCCTTTTCTGGAAGCTAACTAGAACAGATAGTTCATAAATCAACTCATGATGGAAATATATTTGATATAATGGCAACAAATAGGCATGACCTTTTGGAGAAAGTCCATTGAAACTGATGTCAATGACTTTGAGGTTGTGGGCTTTTTGGCTATAGCGATGAACCACGCACAGAAAACTTCAACTTATTACGATAAGACACTTTTATTAAGGTTCGTATAATTACAGAAAACACAAGAAAAACAATGCAGAAGTTCACGACACATGTATCAGTCAGTCAAGTCATAGATGGAACGCCAAAGAATCTCGAGTATCGAAAGACCATTTACTCTGCACTTCGCTGCTGAAGTTACTGGCGGTCGACTGTCACCACAGAGGCTGCCCCCCCCCCCCCCCTTCCCCCTGAGCACTGGCGGAAGGACGTGGGTGTCTTCCTGTGTAGAGGCATTGTGGGATGCTCGCTCGTTGATAGCAGCATGTACTAAGAGTCCATACTGTCTGTGCAGGGTGGACTAGCGCTTGTATAGTCCACCATCCAGTGGGGAGGGGGGGGGGGGTGCGGACAGGTCAACCCGCAAGTGTGAACTGGACTGGCACAGAAGATGTCGTCATTGCAGTACAGGCAGAGAGGGGGATGCGAATCTTGAGCATCCCATCGGTGCTGAACATTGCAGCTATGGCAGCCATATTCACCCCATTTGGGATAAGGACTGTGCGCAGGATGGTGATATGTGACATGGGTGTGGACCCATGTGAAGTATCCCCTATGCGGAGGATGAAGATGGATCCCTCATGGAACTGCAAGGAAAGCTCGTCGTGTGGGCACTCAGAGGCAGGGGGGCACTAGGGGGGGGGGGGGGGGGGGGAAGTAACGTAGTTCAGGAGACACACTGGAATAGTCTGTGGGGGTATTGGGTGCCAACACTCGGGACAGGGTAATGTCACACTCAACATGTGGTTGTGCCTGAGGTTGTGGATAGTCACACATAGTGCCTGTGTGAAACAAGGGTAGAGTATCATCATACGCAACCACTGAGTTGCCCACAGGTGTAGGCTCAGTGCACATATGATCATGGTGGGGCACAGGGGAGTGGGCAGTCTGTGTGAGATCGGGGTTGTCACCTGATGGAAGAACACTCGACTCGAGGGGGTGTGGTACAGGTTCCTCGATCGTCCAGGCTTTCACGCGTTGGAGGGAAACTGTCTGCCGGCGGCCACTGACGAGGATGTCCATAATATTATCTGTGTGAGCCACTACTTGATTTGGGCCAGTGAAAGGTGGCTGTAATGCCGGTTTGACTGTGTCATCCTGTAACATAACCAACTCGCAAGAGTCCAGTGCCGAATGCAGGAATACCTGAGGACGGGTATGTAGTCATGGAGGAGGTGTGCGGATCGCGGCTATGTGTGTCCAGACACGCTCAACTAGTGTGGGGAGGTCGGATAGGTCGGCAATTGCTTCATCATTGACGAACTCTGCAGGGAGAACTGGGGTCTCGCCATACAGGATCTCTGCGAGTGAAGCCTGGAGGTCTGTCTTGTAAGCCGTGCGTATTCCTAGCATAACCCAGGGAAGGGCATCACACCACTCACCACCGTGGCACATGAGTGCCGCTTTCAGAGTCCTGTGCCACCGCTCAACCAGTCCATTGCTCTGAGGGTGGTAAGCCATAGTGTGGAATATATCCACCCCACAGAGGACGCAGAGTTTGTTAAACAGCAGGGATTCAAACTGTCTTCCCTGGTCAGTGGTGATGGATGTAGGGCAGCCAAATCGAGCTATCCAGGAGGATACAAATGCGCGTGCTACACAATCTGCTGTGATGTCCTGCAGGGGTATTGCCTCCACCCAACGTGTAATGTGGTCAATGACGGACAGGATATACCTGAAACCATCAGACACAGGTAACGGTCCTATGATGTCCGCATGTACATGTCAGAAGCGGCCTTTCAGGATGTCTAATTTACCTAGTCTGGGTTGTGTGTGCCTGCCGACTTTGCTGCGCTGGCACTGTAAACAAGCGCGAGCCCAAGTACGACAATCCCTCTTCACAACTGGCCACACAAAGCATTCTGTAACCAGGTGCATAGTAGCCTTAGCACCAGGATGTGCCAGGTTGTGTAATGTAGTGAACACTTGGTGACGCAGCGCAGGGGGAACAATAGGCCAGGTGGTGCCCATGGATGTATCACACCACAGTAGCCTGGCCGAGCCTGGTAGGTTGCACAAAATGATCTGAAGGGAAGTATCTGGGTCCTGTCGGAGGTTGTGCTATTCGGTGTCACTGTCCTGTAAGTGGGCCAATTCGTCGATATTAATGGGGGACGAAATGGCAGTGATACATGATAGGTAGTCAGCCACTACATTTTCTGAACCTCGAATGTAACCTGTCTGTTGTGTATTGGCAAATTAAGTCCATTTGCCAAAACCTACGTGGGGGAAGGTCAGCAGCGGGGTTACGGATAGCCTCTGCGAGGGGGCGATGGTCTGTGAAAATTATTATATTCCTTCCTTCAATGTCTGTGCAGAAATATTTTACAGCTTCATAAACTGCAAGCAATTCTTTGTCAAATGGTGGCCATTTACGTTGAGCTGTAGATAGCTTTTTGGAAAAAAACCGGAGTGGTTGTGTCATGTCATTAACATGCTGTTGGAGGACTGCACCGATTGCAAAATCACTTGCAGCCACTGTAATAGTGATGCAGGCATCTGGCAAAGGGTGGGTGAGAGTGACACCACCTGCTAACTCTGATTGAAGGTCTTCAAAACCTCTCACCATGTTGTCAGACCACTGTGCTCGGCGACTGCCTGAGGTTTGTTTCCCGGCCAATGCATCAGTCAAAGGGGCTTGAACTGCTGCCATCATCGGCAGGTTACAACGGTAGAAATTGACAGTTCCTAAAAACTGGCGTAATTCATGAAACGACACTGGGAGAGGTAGATGGCGAATGCAGTCAACCCGTTCCTGCGGGAGGCATATACCATCCGAGGAGATGGTGTACCCCAGAAAAGTGACAGTGGTGCAGTGGAGTTTTGACTTGTCATTATTGATATTGACGTCGTTACGTGTCAACAAGTCCTGTATCATGGCCAGGTGGAGTTCATGTTCCCTGTCTGAGGGGGAAAAAATTAGTATGTCGTTGAGGTATGCATAGCAATATGTGCAGTCAAACAGGAGTGAGTCTATAAGACGCTGCCAAGTTTGGGTCGCGTTTTTGAGAGCATAAGGCATGTAACAAAACTCGTACAGGCCGAAAGGTGTGATTACTGCTGTCTTTGGTATGTCACTCTGTTGCATTGCTATCTGTAAATATGCCTTGCGGCAGTCCAAGACACTGAAGATGCGTGCTCCGCTAGGTACTTGTGCAAAGTCTTGTATGTGAGGTATCGGATAATTGTCTAATACTGTCTGCGCGTTGAGGCGTCCTTTTTGGGGACTAAACGTATGGGCGAGGACCAGTTACTGTCCGATGGGTGAACAATACCTGCCCGTAGAAGTTCCTCCACTGTGGCTTTAGCAAGCCGTAGTTTATGTGGTGGCAGTCGGCGTGGTTTATGACGCACTGGTGGCCTATCTATCCTGACAATTTTGTATGGCGTGCCATTCGTGATAGCATTCAGCTAGGCTGGCAAACTCGCTCAGGGGCCGGCACAAACAGGAATCGGTAGCACACAAGAGTCACTAACCTGATGTGCCGGGGAAGCTGTCTGCGTCGGTGGCAACAAAGTTCCACGAGGTGCGTCTCTGGTGTCAGATGGTGGCAGCATTGACAGACATTGTACGAGGCACCGTGCCTCGGTGAGGGCTTACATAGCTTATGATATGGCATGGTTGAGTTCGGTGTTGTGAGCACGGAAATCGTCGACTGCAGGGCATTTGGGCTGGAGCTGGGCAAAGGAAGTTGTGACGCTGTCCGCCAGTGAAGAGCACTCAATGGGTGCTGTGTCGAAGTCGTCGGGAGGCTGAGGGGGAGGGGGGACCAACGAGACGACTGAACATGCAATACAAGTGAACGAGGTGTGGTGCAATAATGCGGCCAACTGAAGATCTGGAGACAGTCCGAAGCGGAAAAGTAAGGCAATGCCTAATACTGGATCTTTGATGTCAGTCACGTAGAAGGACCAAGTGAACTGTTTGCCAGATATGAGTTCAATAGGTAACTTGGCCAAGCCATCGACACAAAGTGGCGACTTATTTGCTGCTCGAAGGGACAGTTTGGTTGGTGTCATGTCCTTTACAGCAAATGTGGGAGGTGTGACACTAACGTCTGCTCTGGTATCACCGAGAAAATACCAGCGCGAACCTAAATCCAAGGCGTACAGACGTCCTCGTGAGGTGGGGGATCTGACAGAATGCAATGTCTGTGGGCGCCACTGTATGTATCCGCGGACCGTGACACCTACTGCGGCCTGCGCATGGCATTTGGGAATGCACAGGGCGGACGGCAGTTGCGAGCGGCGTCCCTGAAAGTGGAGTGGAATGAATGGTTCAAATGGCTCTGAGCACTATGGGACTCAACTGCTGAGGTCATTAGTCCCCTAGAACTTAGAACTAGTTAAACCTAACTAACCTAAGGACATCACAAACATCCAAGCCCGAGGCAGGATTTGACCCTGGGACCGTGGCGGTCTTGCGGTTCCAGACTGCAGCGTCTTTAACCGCACGGCCACTTCGATCGGCAAGTGGAGTGGAACCAGCATATGCATGAGTCAGCTGTACTCGTCCCGCCAGCCGAAGTGTCAGGCGAAGGGAAGGCGGGGCGGGCAGGTGCTAGCCCAGTTGGGGTGGGGAGAGGCTGTTGCTGACCCACTGGTGGTTCCAGGTCTTGGCTGCTAGATGGCTAGATGGCTGCTGTTCCGTGTGCTGTCCACGATACGCACACGCCCGGCCTCTACCGCCCGACGGTGGAAGTATAATCACAGGATTACCAACCTCGGTGGTATTAGGCACTGTGCTGCGCGGAGGGAGGTAGCTGTGTCAAATAATGGTGTATGCCTGGTCTGCCAGCCGTAGTTTACCCTCGAGTGACGCTGTGGTATGTGGAAGCAAATGTAACTGTAGTTCTTGTGGCAGCTTCACCAACCACAATGCCCAGAGCACTAAGTTTGGCAAGATCTCAGTAGTGACCTACACACACACAAGCATCGCCACAGCTGTGAGGGTGTTCTGTCGCCTAAAGTCTTGTTGTAAATTATGTTGTGAATCGTATTGGCTGGCGGACGAGAGAGGCGTTCGATGAGTAATGCATGAGCAGAGGCATATTTGTTGCTCTTGGGTGGGTTCAGCAACAAGTCACTGATGACATCAGGGTGGTCGAGCAGGTGTTTCACTAAACACACAAAACGAGTGCTGTTGTCCGCAATACCGTGCGTGTCCAACATGTTGTCCACCAAGGTAAACCACATCACTGGGTTGTCCAGTTGAAATGGCGGCAGCTTCAGTAAACGACCCGGGGCCAGTGCTTGCGGGGCTGTAGGAAAGGCACGAAACGTACAGGGATTCCGCACGATGTTCACTGGTGCAAACTGTGCCTCAGTGATGGGCGATGTGTTGTGTTGAACGTCCGTTAGCTGTGTAGGCGATACGTGATATCCAGTCCTTGTAGGCAGGGAATCTGTACGGCCACCCGACAAGAACGGCGCGGCATGCGCGGAAGGATCAACAGCCGATGCAGCTGAAATCTCGAGCAGAGGGGCGAGATCGCGATTGAGCACTGAGTGACAGGGCTGAACCATGGCAGGTGCATCACCCAAGGTGTGCGTGGGGTGGCACAATGGATAGGCCTACAAATGGCCCAGCGCGGTTGGCGTGAGTGTCCCTTCGACTGGCACGGAGGGGGACAGGTTAAATGGCGGGCTGCTCTGAGGAGGGGGAGGCCGTGCGTGTGGACCCCGAAAGTGGACAGCCGCGTGGTCCATGTTGTGCGGTAGAAACTCAGGTGAGGGGTTTCCGGGATCTTGTGCTGGAGGAGCATTCTGTCGAGTATAGAATGTTGTAGAAGGTGTCCGCGACGATATGTACAGCACTCGGTGTGGCATGCCGGCATAGGTTGGAGTCGTCCGGCCAGGCGAGGCAAACACCGGAGATACGAACATTAGTAGCACACGGGGTAAAGTGTTGCACTTCACAGTCGAATGTCCATTCTGCGGTCGTGGCATCCTGCACTGCCGGAGAAACTGGAGGCTGTGACATTGTCTATTGGCGTGGAACCGGTGATACACAGCGAGCGAATGCAACGTGTTTTCGTGATTCAGGGTCCCCAATGTGGGTTTTTTGGCTATAGCGATGAACCACACACAGAAAACTCCAACTTATTACGATAAGACACTTTTATTAAGATTCGTATAATTACAGAAAACACAAGAAAAACAATGCAGAAGTTCACGACGCGCGTATCACTCAGTCAAGTCATAGATGGAATGCCAAAGAATCTCGAGTCTCCAAAGACCATTTATGCTGCACTTTGCTGGTGAAGTTACTGGCGGTCAACTGTCACCACAAGGTGATTATAACCACAACGATTACCAAAGTACAAAAGGCAACTAAAAAAGTAAAAATAGTTACATACTCCACAAAGAGGCAATAGTATCATATATAAAGGAGAAACTTTAAAGCATTTAGCTGTGGGGACGAGCATCTAGAGGCACTGTGGCTGAAGTCTGGAAGAATTGTAGTGCAAGCACTGAATAAATCTGTACCTAATAGAACAATTTGTGATTGTGAGACCTTTCACACTATAGTGTCACTGTAAAAAAACTTCTAAAGAAACAGTGACTACTTCACACTAGGAGTAATACAACACATTGGGCTATAGATAGAGAGATGCTATGTTTGGCTATCACAAAGGAAATGGGTGAAGCCTTCAACAACTACCATAGCAGAATCTTATTGAAAGACCTTTCACGAAACCCAAAGAAATTCAGGTCATATTAGTGTCCACTTTCATGGATAATACAAAAAGTGAAATTGAGGGTAACAAAGCAGAGAGGTGTTATCTCCCTTTCATTCTCACTTCACTGCAAAGATGAGTGATAAAGATATTAGTGCCAAAGGCATTAAGAAACAGCTGAAATGGCTAAAACTGAACAAAATTCCAGGGAGACCACTGTCAGATTTTATACAGAATTTATGGCTGAGTTAGCTGCTGTTTTCACCATCATGTGTGGTAAATCCCTCAAACAAAAAACTGTGCCTGGTAGTTGGAGGAATGCTAGTCTACAAGAATGGTAGCAGAAGTGGTCCACAAAACTACCATCCAACAACTTTCATATCTATCCATTGTAGACTCTTAGATAATATTCTGAGTTCAAACATAAGGAGGTAAATCCAACAGACACATTTCTCACATGGCATCCTGAAAGTCAGATACAAAGACATGCTGGTAGATGCTGTATTTCTGGACACTTAAAAAAGCATTTTGCTCAGTATCACACCAATGTTTATTAACGAAAGTATGAAAATATGGGGTATTAAACAAAATTTATGGCTGTATTGAGGATTTATTTGCGGGGAGGATGCAGATGTAGATGTAACTTCAGGTGTGTCCCAGGGAAATGTGTTTGAACCCTTGCTGTTTATGATGTATATTACTGACAAGGCAAACAATATTAATAAAAACCTCAGATTTTTTGCTGATGGTGTAGTTATCTATAATGAATTACCATCTGAAAAAAGTTGAACAAATATTCAGGCAGATCTTAGTAAGATTTCAAAATAAAGTGGTGAAAATGTTGGCAACTTGTTTTAAATGTTTCTAAATGTAAAACTGTGCACTTCACAAGATGGAAAAAAAAACATGTTAACTTATGACTACAATATCAGTGAGTCACAGCCTGTATAAGTCGACTCATACAAATAGCTGGGTATAACAATCTGTAGGGATATGAAATGGAATGATCGCATGTGTTCAGTTATATGTAAAGCAGGTGATAGACTTCAGTTCATTGTTAGAAAACTGGAAAAATGTTATCAGTCAACAGCACAGACTGCTTACAAAATAATCATGTGACCCATCCTAGAATATTGCTCAAGTGTGTGGGACTCACACCAGACACTAATAACAGAGGTTATTGAAGATAAACAAAGAAGGACCTTAAGAATGATCGCATGTTTGTTTGCCCCACAGGAGAGCATCACAGAGAGCCTGAAAATTCTGAACAAGCAGACAGTTGAAGGCATATGCCAATTCTCCTGTGAAAGCCTTCTTACAAAGTTTCAAGAACCAGTAGTACAGGTTGTCCAGAAATTAAGTATCTATTTTGTAAAAATAGTGATGGTACTTGCAATGTTTGTTATGGTATCAGTTTATGTGATTACTTTCAACATGTTCACCATCCATGTCATGACACACTTCCCATTTTTCAGCAATGGTGTGAAACACATTCTGAAGCACTACTGGTGTTATGGCAGTAGCAGCTTGTGTAATGTGGTTCCTGAGCTACTGCAAAGTGGTAATAAGTCAGGTCAACACATGTCCTTTGACAAATCCCCACACAAAAAAGAACAATGGAATGAGGTCAGGGGAATGTACTGCCCATGGGAGGCGGTCTGCACATCCAACCCATCTCCCAGATAATTGTGAATTCAGGAACATGAACATCTATGCTGAACATGAACAGTTATGCTGTTAATGTGGTGCCCCATCTTGCTGAAAGTAAACAGTATGCTGATGAGCATCCTGGATAAGTTGTGGCAACAGAAAATTTGTGGGCATGTCTAGGTGCTCCATTCATGGTTTTTTTCAACAAAGAAAAATGGTCCAGAAACCTTGTCACATGTGCACCTATCCAAAAATTAACCTTTGGAGAGTCTCACATGACTTCAACATGTTCCACTGGTGGTGTGTTAGCCCAGATATCACAGTTATGCTGTTAATTTTTCCACAAATGTTGAAGGTCACTTCATCACTGAATAAGATGTGATTCAGGATGTTGCACTCTTCATGTGCAAGGAGCAGGTCAGTACACATGGCTACACACTCTGCAAAATCTTCTTCATGCAGGTGGTGGAGAACCTGCAAGTAGTACGGCTTCTTCTTTAGGGCAAATCACAACACCTTGTGTACTATCAAACACAGAATGCTCATTTCCACTGACAGACCCTGCACCTATTTTGGATTCCTTTCAATGGATGCCCTGACGACTTCAGTCCTTTTGTTGGAGATTGACAGACATCTTTGTCCAGGCTCCCTTGCCAGCAATCCAGTGCACTTGAACTTGTTTACCAATGTGTGAATAGTTTTATCAGTGGGACCATTGTGATGGAATTTGTGGTGAAATCTCATCTGAATGTCATCATATGATGACCCCTGTAGCCTCCACATCACAACAGCCAACTTCTTTTCTACAGTAAACATCATACACATTCACCCTGTAAACAGTGAAACATATGTTTAATTGTTAGCATGAGATTAATGCATGATATCAGGCAACAAAGTACACACAAAATATGTTTAATGTACCAGCAATGATCTACCACATACAACCTCTTCATAAGTATGCATTTCTACAAAATAGATACTTAATTTCTGGACACCCTATAAGTGAGGAAACTAGGAGTAGTTCAGAATCACCTACATATTGTGACAACAAGATTAGACTCATCACAGAACCCACAAAGGAATTTAAACAATCATTATTCCTGCATTCCATATATGGATGGAATGGGAAGGAACTCTTGTAAAACACAGAACATTGGGAAGTACCCCCTGCCATTCTCATCACAGTGTCTTGCAGAGTACAGATGGAGACATATGTCAGTAACTTACTGCCAACACATTCTGGTACAGAGCACTCTGGCCGATTTCTGGTATGTACTGAACACTAGAAGATGGTCAGAAGATGCCATACCATAACATGCAGCAGAAACTACTGACTCCTGGGAGTTGTTCTGAAATTTTATGAACACAATTTAAGTTTACTTGTAAATAATAGATTTCAGCTCTCAGTCGTCTTTTTAAATTTTATTGACAGATCTAGATTTCAGCTAGAAACTAGCCATTTTCAACACTATGAATACAAGAGGTATATTGTTAGATGATGTCATAAAAAGTTGCAATTAATGGCTTAGCTTATATGGTTTGTTTATTACATACCACTATCATATTTGATCAATGCATGTAATACCTGTTGGTCAGGTTTCATCCACAGTTCATTGAATACTACTGTTTGTGGAAGGTGGGCTGTATAGAGAACACATCAGTTGGTTACATGGCACCATCTATGTGAACTGCTTATAAACCTCAAGGGGAGTAAACCACTTCAAATTTAATTACATAAAATGAAACGTAAGTAAAATTCTTAAATTGTCATCTGACTTATTTCATATTTATCATCAATTAATAAAATTTCCATGTTCACTCCTTGTGAGTCCATTATTATTATTAAAACATTTAAATTATGTCAGGTGGATAAAGCTTTTTAAATTTTTTAAAACATTTTTTAAAATTTATAAAACACTAGAAGACATGTGCCATATACACCTATTAGTTGATATGGCTTAAATATATTTATTTTTATATTATATCTCACTTTATTAAAACATAATAAGTATATTGTTCATCATATTTACTAAATAGTTCATAGATGGCGACAAACATCAGTCAGATGCATGGTTATTACAATTTGACTATTGTGCTATAGATATAGAGGGTGCTAACCTCTTTCTCACTTAAAGCCAATTTTCCTTGTAAATGCAAAACAACCAATATATTGAATTACTGTTAATAATACTGTTTATGCATCTGACCTAACATATCATGGAAGAAGTTCTGTTGGTTCAGAATTATACTCATCATGCTTGTAAAGTATAATGCAAATGGTTGCTACATATTTTCAAGACGGCAGGTGTTACCTCTGTTCAAAAAGATTTCGCGCTTGCAGCTGGTTGTTGTAAGCTTCATTGCATGATATTTCAGCTGGAAAACTGCCAGCCATCTTCAGGTGGGCTGAACGAGGGCTGACAAAGATGGTCTCAGCTCCATCTTATATAGTGCACTGATAGTAATGCTGCGCATGCATTGCAATCTTGGAGACAGAAGGGCCACACCACCCAGTGACAGCACCCTCGCTGGTGGCACTGCAGTACTCAGCTGCCATCAGTATTGTCGCTGGCCGCAGCTGTCGAAGTCTTCTGGCGTCTTCATCTAGAGCAAATTTCGGAGATGACGGGATTCTATGCATTATTGAATTGGTAACCACTGTCACGGTTCATTAGATTTCCTGCAATGCATATTTCAGTGGATTCTTTGATAATGGAGTGGCCAAAATCGAAGTTTTCCCATACTCCATTGAATGTCAGAAATACAATGTTCCGCAACTGCAGACTTACTGGGTTGCAGTAGGCGAGTGCAACGTTGATGTTCTGTACAACGCTCTTCCACTGTACTCATTGTCTGTCCTATATAGGCCATACCACATTGACACAGTATTTTGTAAATTCCTACCTTCCACAGTAACAAATCATCCTTCACCGATCCCAGCAAATCCGAAATCTTAGAAGGCAGATAAAAAACCACTTTCACATGAAAATTATTAAGAATCCTCACTGTGTTGAAGGAGATATTTTCAATGAAGGGAAGAAAATCTAGGGGCTTGGCTGGCACGTTCCCCTCTTTATCCACTAAGCGGGTCCTGGCTCTAGTTGAGAAGGCCCTGTTAATTTGCCGGGTCGAGTACCCATTATCTCAATGTATGGTACTTTGTTCTGGGATCTCAATATGGAACACTTTTTACATTTATTAGATGCAGCAGACACTATTGTAAGGATAGTTATGTGTGTGGATTCCAGGGTGAGGCTCCAAGAAAAAACAAATGATGTACTCATGTAAATGCAACAGTGATGCATGGACAACAAACACAATATTGTCCTTACTCAGATATGGTGCAGTAGTGTACAGGTCATGGGATACCTCAGTTGACTGAGATGCAGGCAGATACAATTTTAAGATTGAGAAGGTTCTCCTGACATATGATTCTTTGTTGCTGCCATTTCCTGGAAGAAAGGGAATGTAACTATTGGATTGAAGTATGCAAGCAATTGTGCAAAATCTAGATCAATGGGCTAAAATTAACATTGCTGCAAATTGCATTTTAAAGAAGAAGTTGCACACCTTGGGGTATTTGAGGACAAGAGAACACTTGGAGTATCAAAAAGACTTTAATAAGTCCTATGAATCAATTTAACTATGGAGGATATAAACAAGTATTACTTCCACAGCAGTACAGTAGCAACTGGGACTGAAATTACAAAATATGTTTTGAAATAAAAAAACAATATCATTTGTATAAAGTGGGTACTCCCATGGGAATCCACAGACTTGATGATTTCCAAAGCATGCATATATCAGTGTTGACCATACAAAGTGGTAAAATAGTAATAGGTTTTGATATAACATAGATATAGTTACATTTTGTATGGGTCTGAAAAGCACTGAGCATTTCTGAAGTAACCAGTAAACATTAACCTGTGAAAATTGTAACCATTAATTTAAGGTGGTCATTTAGTTATAATACTTCTAGTTTATCTTATTTTATCAAATGTTTTGTTTTGTTATCTTATTAGAAATTACTAGTCTCTGTTATCTTATATCTATATATGTTGATGACTGCCCATCACAAGGTAAAATGATGCCTGGTGACTTTGCAGGCATGTGACACAGTGAGGAAAGTATATAAGCAGATCAGAGACATATGGGGTATCATTCTAGCAATGATATGGGCAGCAAATGGGGAAATCTAGTGACATAAGCGAATTCAACAAAGGGTAGATTGTTATAGCTCAGTGCCTGGAAACAAGCATCTTGGGAACAGTGATTGTTCACATGGCATTGTTGTGAGCATCTATGGAAAGTAGTCAAAGGATAGTGAAGTCTTCAGTAGATGATATTGTGATATGTGATTTATTCATCTCATTATGTACAATTTTCAAATCATTTGATTTGATGTACAGGAGACATGTCAAGAGTTACAAAAAGAAACTTTTAATCTCTTTTTTAAGAGAAATACAAACGTTTACATTATATTTTACATTCCTAAGTTACATAAGTACATAAAATAATACATGTAATACAATCCCTGTGTTCAGACTATAAAGCTGTCCTCAATGAATTCTTCGACAGAATAATAACACTTTTCCACCAGAAGAGAAAAGGGCAATCTTTTCAGTGAACAAAGCTCCATCTTAGATATATTACTGCCTTTGATTTTACTGAAAATTTTTAACTCATATACTCTGGCGTTTCGGCATAAAGCTTTAACTATGTATTGTTGTTGTTGTAGCTGTGGTCTTCAGCCCAGAGACTGGTTTGATGCAGCTCTCCATGCTATTCTATCCTGTGCAAGCTTCTTCATCTCTCAGTACCTATTGCAATCTACATCCTTCTGAATCTGCTTAGTGTATTCATCTCTTGGTCTCCCTCTCTGATTTTTACCCTCCACGCTGCCCTCCAATACTAAATTGGCGATTCCTTGATGCCTCAAAACATGTCCTAGCAACCAATCCCTTATTCTAGTCAAGTTGTGCCACAAATTTCTCTTCTCCCCAATTCTATTCAATACCTCCTCATTAGTTATGTGATCTACCCATCTAATCTTCAGCATTCTTCTGTAGCACCACATTTCGAAAGATTCTATTCTCTTCTTGTCCAAACTATTTATCGTCCACATTTCACTTCCATACATAGCTACACTCCATACAAATACTTTCAGAAATGACTTTGAGACACTTACATCTATACTTGATGTTAACAAATTTCTCTTCTTCAGAAATGCTTTCCTTGCCATTGCCAGTCCACATTCTACATCCTCTCTACTTTGACTATTATCAGTTATTTTACTCCATAGCAAAACTCATTTACTACCTTAAGTGTCTCATTTCCTAATCTAGTACCCTCAGCATCATCTGACTTAATTCGACTACATTCCACTATCCTCATTTTGCTTTTGTTGATGTTCATCTTATATCCTCCTTTCAAGACACTGTCCATTCCATTCAACTGCTCTTCCATGTCCATTGCTGTCTGTGACAGAATTACAATGTCATCGGCGAACCTCAAAGCTTTTATTTCTTCTCCGTGGATTTTAATACCTACTCCAAATTTTTCTTTTGCTTCCTTTACTGCTTGCTCAATATACAGATTGAACAACATCGGGGAGAGGCTACAACCCTGTCTCACTCCGTTCCCAACCGCTGCTTCCCTTTCATGTCCCTCGACTCTTATAACTGCCATCTGCTTTCTGTACAAATTGTAAATAGCCTTTCACTCTCTGTATTTTACACTTGCCACCTTCAGAATTTTAAAGAGAGTATTCCAATCAACATTGTCAAAACCTTTCTCTAAGTCTACAAATGCTAGAAACGTAGGTTTGCCTTTCCTTAATCTATTTTATAAGATAAGTCGTAGGGTCAGTATTGCCTCACGCATTCCAATATTTGTACGGAATCGAATCTGATCTTCCCTGAGGTCGACTTCTACCAGTTTTTCCATTCGTCTGTAAAGAAATCGCATTAGTATTCTGCAGCTGTGAATTATTAAACTGATAGTTCAGTAATTTTCACATCTGCCAACACCTGCTTTCTTTGGTATTGAAATTATTATATTCTTCTTGAAGTCTGAGAGTATTTCGCCTGTCTCATACATCTTGCTCACCAGATGGTAGAGTTTTGTCAGGACTGGCTCTCCCGAGGCTGTCAGTAGTTCTAATGGAATGTTGTCTACTCCGGGGGCCTTGTTTCGACTCGGGTCTTTCAGTGCTCTGCCGAACTCTTCACACAGTATCATATCTCCCATTTCATCTTCATCTACATCCTCTTCCATTTCCATAATACTGTCCTCAAGTACATCGCCCTTGTATAGACCCTCTATATACTCCCTCCACCTTTCTGCTTTCCCTTCTTTGCTTAGAACTGGGTCTCCATCTGAGCTCTTGATATTCATACAAGTGGTTTTCTTTTCTCCAAAGGTCTCTTTAATTTTCCTGTAGGCAGTATCTATCTTACCCCTAGTGAGATAAGCCTCTACATCCTTACATTTGTCCTCTAGCCATGCCTGCTTGGCCATTTTGCACTTCCTGTCGATATCATTTTTGAGACGTTTGTATTTCTTTATGCCTGCTTCATTTACTGCATTTTTATATTTTCTCCTTTCATCAATTAAATTCAATATTTCTTCTGTTACCCAAGGATTTCTATTAGCCCTCATCTTTTTACCTATTTGATCCTCTGCTGCCTTCACTACTTCATCCATCAGAGCTACCCATACTTCTTCTACTGTATTTCATTCCCCCATTTGTGACAATTGTTCCTTTATGCTCTCCCTGAAACTCTGTACAACCTCTAGTTTAATCAGTTTGTCCAGATCCCATCTCCTTAAATTCCCACCTTTTTGCAGTTTCTTCAGTTTTAATCTACAGTTCATAACCAATATTATGGTCAGAGTCCACATATGCCCCTGGAAATGTCTTACAATTTAAAACCTGGTTCCTAAATCTCTGTCTTACCATTATATAATCTATCTGAAACCTTTCAGTATCTACAGGCTTCTTCCATGTATATAACCTTCTTTCATGTTTCTTGAACCAAGTGTTAGCTATGGTTAAGTTATGCTCTGTGCAGAATTCTACCAGGCGGCTTCTTCTTTCATTTCTTACCCCCATTCCATGTTCACCTACTACGTTTCCTTCTCTTCCTTTTCCTGCTATTGAATTCCAGTCTCCCAAGACTATTAAATTTTTGTCTCCCTTCACTATCTGAATAATTTCTTTTATCTTTTCTTACATTTTGTCAATCTATTCGTCATCTGCAGAACTAGTTGGCATATAAAATTGTACTACTGTGGTAGACATGGGCTTCATGTCTGTCTTGGCCACAATAATGCATTCACTATGCTGTTTGTAGTATCTTACATGCACTCCTATTTTTTTAAATTCATTATTAGACCTACTCCAGCACTATTACCCCTGTCTGATTTTGTATTTACAATCCTGTATTCACCTGACCTGCCACCGAATTTCACTAATTCCCACCATATCTAACTTTAACCTATCCATTTCCATTTTTAACTTTTCTAACCTACCTGCCCGATTAAGAGATCTGACATTCCAGACTCCGATCCGTAGAACTCCAGTTTTCTTCCTCCTGATAACAACATCCTCCTGAGTAGTCCTCACCTGGAGATCCGAATGGGGGACTATTTTACCTCCAGAATATTTTACTCAAGAGGACGCCATCATCATTTAACCATACAGTGAAGCTGCGTGCTGTAGTTTCCCCTTGCTTTCAGCCGTTCGCAGTACCAGCACAGCAAGGCCATTTTGGTTAGTGTTACAAGGCCAGATCAGTCAGTCATCCAGACTGTTGCCCCTGCAACTACTGAAATGGCTGCTGCCCCTCTTCAGGAACCACACGTTTGTCTGACCTCTCAACAGATACCCATCCATTGTGGTTGCACCTACGGTACAGCTATCTGTATCGCTGAGGCACACAAGCCTTCCCACCAATGGCAAGGTCCATGGTTCCAATTTAAATTTTTATCAAGATTTAGGCCTAAGAACTTCACATGGTTTACTTCTGTGATATCCTGATCGTTGCAAGTTATCTTTATTTCAGTCCCTTCTCCTAATTTAGCTTCAAATTGCATCATTTTGGTTTTAGTTAAATTTAATTTTAGTCCATTTTGATAGAACCAAGATTCAAGTTCTTCTAAAGTATTTTTGGCTTTTTATGAAATACTTTCAGATACCTCATTTTCAATTAGAACTGATGTATCATTAACAAATAAGATTGAATGCACATCAATAGCAAGTTGTAGGTAATTTACATAAAAAAGAAACAGATTGGGACCCAATATTGAACCTTGGGGAAACTATTTTCCAATCTGAGGAATAATGGGTTCCATTTGAAGTTAAAATTACTCTAATTACTCTTTGTTTCCTATGTGACAAGTAAGAGCTAAACCATTTTAAAGCAGTGTCCCCAATTCCATATATCTGTAAATTGTTAAGGAGTAATGCATGGTTCACTGAATTGAAAGCTTTAGTTAGATTACAGAATATTCCTGTGACCTTTCTACCCTTATCTAACATAGAGCATATTTTTTGGATAAACTCATTTATAGCATTCACAGGGCTTTTACCCTGTTGGAATCCAAACTGGTTTTTAAAAATTATATCATTTACAGTAAGAAATTTATTAATGTTTTGCTGCAATCTTTTCAAACACTTTAGAGAAGACCGGCAAAAGAGAGATAGGGTGGTAATTCCCCATATCTTCTGTCAATCCTTTTTTGAATAGAGGTTTGATCTCAGCATATTTCAATACATTTGGAAAGCATCCTTGTTCAAAAGATTGATTTATAATAATTGGCAGTGGTTGAGAAATAATATCATACACACACTTGATTACAGATGTAGTCATTTCATCCCACCCACGTGAGGTTTCGTTTTTTAGAGACAACATTTCCTTTTCCACACCCCTTTGGGTGATTTTTCAAATTGTTTAAAAGATGTGTTCTGGCTGTTTTCCAAATTTATGATGCCTTGATAGAATGTCATATCCACATCTGATCTTGCTAAATTAATGAAGAATTCATTGAAACAACTTGACATCTGAACAGGGTTTACTATAATTTCATTTTCATGTCTAATTTTCAAAATCTCACGAATTTTTACTTTGGCTCCTAATTCAGACTGAACAATTGACCACACTGCTTTTTTCTTATTTGTGTGTTCTCGTATGAATTTATTATTTGCCATTTTTTTAGCTGCCACTACAACTTTCCTAAATACAGCTTTATACTGGTTCTCATAAGTAACAAAATCCAGATTTCTGTTTGATTTTAACTCATTGTGGAGCTCTCTCTTTCTGGCATTAGAAATTTTTATTCCTGTTGTAATCCATTTGTGTTTACCATTTACTTCCTTTTGATTAGATCTACGAGGAAATGATTCATTAAATACCTCTAAGAAACAATTTAAGAATTTGTCATATTTTATTGAGCTTGAACTATTGTGGTCTACAGGCCAGCTTATTATAATTAATTTACTGTGGAATAAATCCATTTTACTTTTACTGAGATCCCCTTTTATATCTTCTAGAAAGTGTTAGAAATCCATACCTCCTCACAAAATGTGATGATCGAAGGTTTGAGTTTCCAGGAGGCACCACATTGCAAAATTACTGAGCATGCAGGCAAAGAGGCTTGGGTATTCATGTAAACCGATGGCCATGCTGACTGTGGTACAACTACTGGCACAGTCTGCCGTGCTGGACAGGTCTCAGTGGATGAACCAAATGAAGAGTGTCCCACAGTGCCCCATTTCTCCCACATCTATTCCCAACGTCTTCACCTAATTCCTCAGGTACCCAACACAAGGTGTGATGTGGGCCAAGGGGTGCATGGCACATGGGAAGATGTGTCATGAGTCGAACCTCGTTGAGTACTGGATGACCTCACTGTGTAATTACCCTTGCGCCATATGGGGCTCTGTGGCATCAATTTAATAAATCCCTAATTCTTGTGGGACCAAAATGTAGAACACAGAATAAAACAAAACAATACCTGAGTGATTTGATGAAACCTCGAACACCCAGGCATCAGGGCTGGAACTGATGGACAGGGTTTCCGTAACTGGATTGGGTGACAGACCAGGCCAAGAAGTGGAAATTTTCATTGAGATGTTGGACTGGTTCAAGATCAGATCCTTGCCTGGAGCTCAGATATAAATGAAAATGAAGGCAAAAATTTGATTCCTATGCATAAATGCCGAGAATTAAAAGGTATCTAGCCTCAGAGCTAAAAAAAAAGGGGAGGGGGGGGGGGTCATCTCAGAGTAAAGGGTCCAAACAGACCCCTTTCACCTTCAAGATATGGAAAAAGAGAACAAGGGAGGAGTCTAATACTGCCGCTTCTTGGTATAATCAGATCCAGAAGATAAGGCAAGACAGAGGGGAACAGATCTATAGTACTGCAGTCTCAGTTTTCAGGATGGCAGTTATTCATAGGGATATCCACAGGTCAACATCATCTCACAGCAGATGGAGCCAGTTCAGATGGCTATCTTTGAGAAGACGGGGTGGAGACAAGCCCAGGCCCCATTCAGGAGGGTCTATCTGGACAAAGGTGCTCTGATTTCTGTGAGGGGTTGGAACATTTGATTAACTTAAGGAGATAGTGCCAATGATATCTCCAAGGGAGGAAGCATGGTGGCTGAGACCTTCAACACTGTAAATATACCAATCTGGGTACCAAAACTTGATAAGCATACTCCTCCAAAGACCCTATATGAGAAAGTATGTGTGTAGAACCAGTAGGTCCCGACAAAGGATTGGAGGGTAATCAACTGAAAAGTTGTATCAGACAGCCAAACTGTGAAAAATCCCTGAGGGCAATTTGAGAATAGTATCTGAAACTGTAGTTAGGGTTCATGGAGGTTAGTGTCAGGATAACCAAAGACATTGGAAGGAACTATGGTGACAAGTTGGTGGCTGCAAATGTTACAGGTAAACCTGCAAAACAGTAAGGGGGCAACTTATATTGTGAGTCATCTTCTGAGAAGACAGGAGATAGATGTGGAACTGATTGAGGAACACTATTTATATGAAATGGGTAGTTTGAGACCTGGAAGAACTGGAGGTAAGTTGATTTATACTAGAAATCTAAAGAACTCCAACACATACGGGTCAAGAGTGGAATTTTATTCAAGCTGATGGCAGCCTGTTGCTTCAGGGGCTTAGTGACCATCAGGCTGAAACAGCAAAAGGAAGGTACCATTAAACTGTACTGGCCTCAGTTTACCTGCCTTGTGAGGACAGTGCTCCTCCTTCCCAGGAAGTGAGGAGACTGGTAGATAACTGTTCACAGCTGAATGAACAACTGTCAGTTGGTTGTGATGACAGTGCCCACAAACTGGTGTGGGTAAGCAGCAAAGCCAACAGCAGAGGTGAGTACCTTCTTGAATATTTATTTGAGAATAACTTGCAGATCTTGAATGGATAGTCATATCAAACAATGGCATGTGGGATTGGAGCCATCTTTATGCAACATGTATATCAAGTTAGAGGTTGAAATAGGTGCTGAATGGACCGTGACCTATATGAATCCTAGGAAAACAGACTGGGAGTCTTATAGGAAGACCTAAACTCATGCCAATCTGATGTCAGAACATCAATAACTAATCTAGTAGATCTGAAGGAAATGGCAGACAAAGTGATGACTGCCATTATGGCCTCGGTCTTACAAAACTGTCCTATCACCACAAAATGCACAAACAGGAATGTACCTTGGCAGAACAATAACCTGGCACTGCAAAGGAAGCAAGTGAGAAGACTGTTTCATGCTGGAAGAAGGAAAAGGCAAGGACCAAATATTGGGAGGCCCTTGCCAAACACAACCTTGTGATTAAGTAAGTGAAAAATCATAAAATCCTCACTAGACTACCAACCAATCCATGAAGTACACTTAGGAAACAGGATCGTGAATATACAAAAACAGTGTGTGAGATGTGGGATGTGCTCCTCAAGATCCGCTTTCCTCGATGTACTCTGGCAGATAACACATACCAAGACTCAGTCACCGGGATGTATTGGCTTACAGGTAACCAAAAGGAAAATTAAGAATCTTTCACTGAATAAAAAAATAAAAATAAAACAGTTGGGCATTGGGAATGTTTCACCAGGTCCCGATGGAATCTTTCTGGCTCTACTGTAAGAAGCAGGAAAGAAATTAATTAGATTCCTATCTAGGTTGTTTAGAGACAGCCTAACAGCCACAATCATTCCTAATGTTTGGAGGAAAGTGGAGGTTGTTTTCATTCCAAAGCCAGGGAGGACATCATATTAAGGATATGACCCGTATCAGCCTGTCCTGCCTTCCCCCCCCCCCCCCTCCCCCCAAGCCACTACATGTAAACCAATGCATATCAACCAGGTAAATCATGTGACACAGCACTCCACCAACTTGTTGAGAAGGTGGAAAAAATGCTACACATTCAGGAAATTTCTCTCTGCATCTTCCTGGACACCAAAAGAGCTTGTGGCAATATGACCTCTGAATCCACAGTGAGAGTTTCAGAAGAGCATACCACAAATAACATATTTGTAGGTGGATTATGACCATGCTGAGTACGCATATGGTAGGAGCCACCATGTTGAATGAAAAAATGGTGATAAATACCACCAGACGTTGTCCACAAGGAGGGGTTGTGTCTCCACTACTGTGGAACCTAGCGGTTGATAAACTCATTGAAGTGTTAATACTACAGGTCACTTTTGACAAGGACATGCAGATGATTTAGTCACAGTAATTCTTGGGGAATTTGCTAGTACAATTGTAATCCTGGATGGGAAACTATCTTAGACTCCACACATTAAGAATATACATTCCAAGGTGAATTGTGGTCTTATGTGCAGTGGAAAAGCCTGTGGTAAAAACTGGGGTCTAAGCCCCAGGAGCACGTACTGGATACACACCACTGCAATAAGCCTTATGGGTAAGTTATGGGGCTATAGTATGGAGGAATTAAGTATGACATAAAGTGGATACTGAGTTTCACAAAGTGCAGAGATCAGCCTGCTTAGACATAGCAGGTGGAATTAGCAGCACACCCATTGCTGGAATGGACACCATGCTGGACGTGCCACTATTACGTCTTTGGGTTACAATGGTGGCAGCAGCAAGGATATGCAGATTAAAAACTGGTAATCCTTAGGAAATCCAGAATAACATAGCAACATAGTGAATGTGGTAAATATAGAAATGACTGGAGAAATGCTGACTGACTATACAACAGCTTCCAGCTGCTTTAATAAACCTTTCCAGGTAATAATTGGAAGTAGGGAGCAGTGGAAGAATGAACCTTGATGACACTCAGGAGACATAATCTGGCTTACTGACAAATGAAAAACAAACAAAGATGCTGGGGCTGGGATATATGGAAAACAGCACAGAGTAGAGAGTGCAATCTCTTCAGGGCAGCTGACCATGGTATTTCAGGTGGAAATATCTGCTATCAGATTGTGTGTTGAGGAGAATCTGTGTAGGTGCTTCAAGGCTGTGGTATATACATTCATTCAGACAGCAAAGCAGCTCTGAAATCTCTATCAGCACTTGTGAGGAAATCAAAGATCATCAAAGTATGTCATCAACACATTGTGAGGCTAGGGGGAAGCAACAGGGTAAACCTGCTGTCCCAGTCACTCAGCAATCAGTCACAATGGACAAACTGATGGGCCAGCCGGGACAGGTGCAATGACTTCATCTGTTGGACTGGACCCTGTCTTGTCACTAAGGTGATGGTAAGAATAAAACTACGTACCTAGATTAGAAGACAGCATGCAGAATATTGGATTAAGATCCAAAAACAGACACATGGCAAACTAATTATGCTAAAGCCATGTTACAAGAGAAGGTAGGTAATCCTGAACTTGAACAAGAGACATTAAACTCATGGTAGGACTGACAACTGGTCATGGGAACTTAAAGAAACACCTACACACAATGTGGGTACAGAAAGAAGTCCATAACAGCAGACAATGTGGTGAGGGGCATGAAACTGTGCATCACATTTAATCTTCCAAGAAAAAGTGTTGGAGGCCAAAAGACACAGAATATTGGGTCGTTAACTCCTGAAGAAATTGTGTCTAATAAAAAACTGGTAAAAGGCTTCCTACTAGTCTTTAATGGTACTGAAGTCTTTAATAGAATTACAGAGAAAGAAGCAGCACAATAAAGTCAGCTTTGGTGGAGGCAACAGTGAGCTAAGATTACTGTTGTTATATCTCCCTGGTAAATCAATCAATCAAGTAATTAATTAGTTAGTTAGTCTCATGTTACATGCATTATCTGCATGATAAATCATGATGATGTGGAACTAGACATTTTACATTCAAATAACAAATTAATTTGTAAATATGGCTACATGCTGGCCATACATATATTTTTAAACCCACAGATGTGAGTTAGTAATTCCTACCCTTCACCTTTTACACATTACAATAGAAATTCTTCAACTGAATAGGAACTGTCAAGAAGAAACTTTTTCAGTTTGTTTTCAAATTTTACCTTGCTTTCTGTCAGAAATTTTATATCACTGGGTAAGTGATCAAAAATATTAATTGCAGCATTGTACACACCTTTTTATGCTAAACACAACCTTAACATGGAGTAATGAACATCATTTTTCCTTCTGGTGTTGTTATTATGTATATCATTGTCCCATTTGAACTGTGGTGGATTATGTAAAACAAACATCATGAGGGAATAAATATATTGTGAAGCAGTAGTCAGATTAGCCTACTCGTTAAACAGATGTATAAAAGATGATTGTGGGTAAGCACCATGTATTATTCTTACAGCGTGTTTTTGAGCAATGAAGACTTTCTTTCTTAAAGATGAGCTACCCCAGAACATTATTCCATATGACATTACTGAATGGAAATATGCAAAATATGTCAACTTAAAGATTAGCTCTCCCCTAGATTTGCACAGATTTTTATTGCAAATGTGGCTGAACTACATTATTTTATAAAGGAATGCATATTATTTATTTAGTTACTTGTCAGGACTATATAGTTCTATTAAATAGTTTTGCAGCTATGCATTAGCAGTTTTGCACAAATTGATAATTTTCTTACTATTAAATTATTGTTTTTGAGATGTCATCTTAGAATGCATATTCACTGCAGTAATCATGGTGTATAACATATTTTATGTTCATTTTACATACACATTAACAGTGAAATTATTCTATTTAATGTTTGTGAGCAACATCTCATTGGTTAAATATTGTAGAATTGAAATTAATCAAACTGGCAACTTGCTTTAAATGTCCAGAAATGTAAAACTATGCACTTCAAAACACAACAAACTGTAGTGTCTTATGACCATATTTTTATATGGTACAAACTGCCAACTTATGGACAGATGGAGACAATTTCACAGAGCTTTGCACTCAATTTGCCACATCTTGTGACTCATGTAGTTTCATAATTGAAAGAAATATTGTAACACTTTTGCAACCTCATAATGGAGACCTGAAAACTCTATCTGAGGAAAGCAATGTAGACTTTCAGGACAGTCTTATTATAAAAATATTTGTCATTAAACCTGGAATTACCTTGCATGTCAATCAGTTACACCTGCACATGCACAGAGGTACTTTCAACTCAGACAGCAAACGATCTCGAAGACAGATCCAATATTGACAATGTCCTCAAAACTTTTATAAAACTATCCTTTTACTTCTTACAAGGCCACAACGAATTCTTCTTTAATGCTGGTGAGCTTAGGGAACTGGACTGTCTTTGTCAGAATGTGTCCCTTCTACTACACAATTTACTTTTTAAATGTATCCCCATCCAATCACAAAGAAATTACCTTGCAGTCTCTTATTGTGGACAGTTTGCAGTTAAGTATACTTAAAATGCAAAGTCCGCAATCCATTCTAGATGTTCTAATTTTTGTTCATGCCCTCTTTTTTCGTTCATAAATTCAACAATAGAGGGTTTTTGAACAAAAATCATTCCACACATGCCCTTTGACTTAAGCAACATACTTTGCAGTAATATATGAAGTCTCAATACTTTTCATTGAGTTCCACTGGAAACTGTTGCAAATGACAATGGAATAATGCATGAAACTTCAGAAATGTTACTGTTAATACTATCAGTTGCTTTATTTATGTTTGGACAGTTTGCAGTTAAGTATACTTAAAATGCAAAGTCCGCAATCCATCCTAGATGTTCTAATTTTTGTTCACGCCCTCTTTTTTCCTTCATAAATTCAACAATAGAGGGTTTTTGAACAAAAATCATTCCACACATGCCCTTTGACTTAAGCAACATACTTTGCAGTAATATATGAAGTCTCAATACTTTTCATTGAGTTCCACTGGAAACTGTTGCAAATGACAATGGAATAATGCATGAAACTTCAGAAATGTTACTGTTAATACTATCAGTTTCTTCATGTGCTCCATGCCTGCAAATTTTGCACAAAGTGCTTCTTGATGTGCAAAACGATGAATCCAGTTTGTCAATCATTGTAATCTTTTGCTCTTTCATTGTCAACTAAACCTTTACATTCTTTCTGCACGGTACTGTAGTGTGATTTCATAGCAAACAGGCAGCACCTGTTACTTATGCCAACTGAGAATTCTCAATCCTCTCTTCTGCCATTCTCACTAGTTTTACAAAATTGTGACAATAGATTGCTTTCTATGCAAATATCCACTGGACCTGTGAATGTACTTCAAACCGAAAACAAATAGCGAAAGATAAACAGCAATGATGCTACGATACTGCCTAACTCAGAGTTTTGCCAACCGAAATGTGCCGCACCCCAATGCTCAATAAAATGTCGTGCTGTTCTGGGTACTTCCAAGAAGGACTGAACAGAGTAGACAACCAGGCTGGGCCTTGGCCGCACATGGCACACACATGCTGCATGAGTGAAGTTTGGCATGCCATGGTCAGCCTTAGATGTACACAACTGCGTATGTTGCGTCTTTTTGAAACTGAGAGTGAGAAAAATTACAGAAAATAAGTTTTTGGTACTTTTAAGAACATTGTTTACCATTTATTATGTTGCTTTATTTATGTTTGGATTGATTACAATACTAGCATCATTCACAAAATGAACTAATTCTACTTTTTGTACATTAGACAAAAGATCATTTAAATACATTGATGAAAAAAACTCGCAACATCAAAAAATAATTACTGCAGAGTCATGAAATTTAGGAAATACATTTGTCTAGGTAACATATTTAAGTGATTAACATTGCTAGATCACAGGCTAATGTGCAAGATAAGCCACTGGAAACATGAAATGCTGGTACATTAATAACAGGTGTAACCGTTAGAATATTGAATTCAAACATGCAAATGTGCCTGCATTGTGCTGTACAGATGACAGATGTCAGTTTGTGGGATGGAGTTCCATGCCTGTTGTGCTTGGTCAGTCAATACAGGGATGGTATATGCTGGTTGTGAATAATGCTGGAGTTGTCGGCCGATGATATGCCATATGTGCTTGATTGGAGACAGATCTGGTGATCAAGCAGGCTAAGGCAACATGTCAACACTCTCTACATCAAGTTGAGTTACAACAGCAGTATGTGGGCGAGTGTTATCCTGTTGGAAAACACCACATGGAATGCTGTTTATAACCTTAACCTAACCCTAACCTAACATAACCTAATCTAACCTAACCTAACTGGCAGCACAACAGGTTGAATCACCAGTCTGACGTACAGATTCACAGTCAGGGTGCATCAGATAACCATGAGTGTGCTCCTGCTGCCATACAAAATTGCATCCCAGAGCATAGCTCCAGGTGTAGGTCCAGTGTGTGTAGCACACAGACAGATAGGTTGCAGACCCTCAACTAGCCTATTTCTAACTAATACATGGCCATCATTGGCACCAAGGGAGAACCAGCTTCCATCATAAAACACAATAGACAACACTGCTCTCACTTGACACCAATGATGTCACAAATGGCAGTAGTTTGGAGTCAGTGAAATATATGCTACAGGACGTCTGGCTGAAAGCTGTCCTTGAAGTAACCAATTTGTAACAGTTCATTGTCTGACTGTGGTGCCAACTGGTGCTCAAATTGCTGTTGCAGACACTGTATGATGTGCTACAGCCATGTGCCCAACATGATGGTCTTCCCTCTCGGGACTGCCCCGTGGCTGTCTGGAGCCTGGTCTTCTTCCCACCATGCATTTCCATGACCACCACTGCCAGCAATCATGTACAGTGACTACATTCCTGCCAAGTCTTTCTGCTGTACTACATAAGGAAAATCCAGCTTCTTGTAGCCCTGTTACATGACCTTGTTCAGAAACTCAATGATGTATTAATAATGGCACCTCAAAGGCATTCTTGACTAACATCGACTCACCACATCCAATCTCAAAGCCAACTAACACTCACAACTGTTACAGTGTGTATTTAAAGCAAACCTGATTTGCATCCTCATAGTGGAACTACTTGAATCACTTTTCTGTGACTGGTATGAAACTTGAATAGGCACTATCTTTCAGATGTAGAAATGTGCCTATCAACTTTTGTTTGTGTCACACAATTCTTTCTTGGTGTTGCGATTTTTTTCTGTCAGTGTATATGAGGAAACAATATAAGACATAAGATTGAGATTTGTGGAACCCCACATGTGATTTCTCTCCAGTCAGAGGAATCTCAACATTGGTTGAATTATGAAGTATAATTTTTTGCACTCTGTTGGGTAGATATGACATTATCCATTGGTTGGCTGTCCCATCAATTGCACAGAATTTATCTAGGAGAATATTGTAATTTGCATAGGCAAATGCCTTAGATAGGTTGTAGAAAACACCAACCAGTGCTATTTTGTATTTAATGCTTGTGAAATTTGGTGAGTGAACATGTAAATGTCATTCTCAGTTGAGCAATTCTTCTGAAATCCAAATTGTGATCTGCTGATGATATTATTGTTGTTCAGGTAACATACTATTTTAGAACACACCACCTTCTCAAAGATTTTGGGAAATGATGTCAGTAGGGAAACAGATCAGCACTTATTGACATCTCTCCTAACAAATTTAATGTAGAGGTGTTTAACAATGGCGTATTTCAATCTTTCTGGAAAAATGCTTGATTTAGTGATGCATTACATATTTCAAATGCAACGATTTTTTTTTTTGGGGTGGGGGATATATATGAAACGCCATCCCCAAATTGCTCTTCAACAGTGGGAAGCAAGAACGTGCTTAGAACATCAATGTACACCTGTGCTGTCAGTCATAGTGACATGCAATACAACAAGGGGAGCAAGCCCCCACCATGAAACACATTACCACACCATAACATCACCACCTCCGAATTTTACTGTTGGCACTACACACGCTGCCAGATGACATTCACTGGGCATTCGCCATACACATACCCTGCCATCGGATCACCACATTGTGTACCGTGACTCGTCACTTCACAAACGTTTTTACACTGTTAAATGGTCCAATGTTTATCCTCCTTAACCAAGCGAGGCATCATTTGGCATTTACTGGCGTGATATGTGGCTTATGAGCAGCTGTTCGACCATAAAATCCAATGAGCAGCTGCTCGACCATGAAATCCAAGTTCTCTCACCTCCTGCCTAACTATCATAGTACTTATAGTGGATCCTGATGCAGTTTGGAATTCCTGTGCGATGGTCTGGATAGATGTCTGCCCATTACACATTACGACGTTCTTCAACTGTCGGCGGTCTGTCAGTCAACAGATGAGGTCGGCCTGTACACTTTTGCACTGTACGTGTCCCTTCACATTTCCACTTCACTATCACATCAGAAACAATGAACCTAGGGATGTTTAGGAATGTGGAAATCTTGCATACAGACGCATAACACAAGTGACCCCCAATCACCTGACCACGTTCACAGTCTATGAGTTACGCGAGGCACCACATTCTGCTCTCTCACGATGTCTAATTCTACTGAGGTCACTGATATGGAGAACCTGGTAGTAGGTGGCAGCACAATGCACCTAATATGAAAAACATATGTTTTTGGGCGTGTCCGGATACTTTTGATCACATAGTGTATGTAAAGATTGTACCTCAGTTGATACTTTCTTTAGAATTCCTTTTAGTAATAATTTCAAAGGGGTCAAGATGTTTGACCACTGTTGCATGCCATAATTACTGAACAGTGTTGATAATATAGTCGCAAAGGAAAATATTCTGCAGTTGTTCACATTTGTGTCATCCATTTTGGGAGGAGGTTTTACATGTCAGTTTTCATTCTGTTAGGAAATATAACATAGTAAACTGTTGCAGTCCATATTTTAATCAAGCATAGAAGTGGATATAGCACAACAGACAGATAGTATAGGTAACTTTAAAAATCTGATGGAGGAACTTCATGAAAAAAGGCTGAAAATATGCCTCAAAATCATTTTCAGCAGACCAGAATAATGGGTAACCAACATACTAAATATAGATTTGAACAAATAATCGCCAAATTCATGAAAATAATTGATGAATGTATTTAGAGCACTTCATGATACAAGATATTGACTACACAAAGCGCGGTAAGTCAAGATTAGCAACAAAGCAGCAGTTTAATGGTGAATCATGTAAAAAGTGTCTGAAATGGATAGTAAAAGGAATATGTGTATGAAATGAAAACTGCACCTTCCAGCTGAATGAAAAATGTGCAAAAGTATGCCTAATATTGGTGACAGTGTTCAGTGGCCACGCCAGACAGTATGCAGGACAAAAACATGAAACTTGCATCCACCATGAATTTTCAAGAATAAATTATTGAAGGACTATTAAGTGATACTGGCACATTCAAAGTGAGAAAACTGTGGACTGAAGAATGAAAAAAAAAAAATCTGTTAGAAAATTGAAATGACAGGTGATCATAACTGCAATATAAGTGAAGTCATTATAGTAGCAAAGTTCTGGTAGAATGTAAATAATTTAGGGGTAAATAAGAACATTCACCAAAAAGGAGATGCATTGAGTCGTTGATGGGGGGGACACAAAACACACACACACACACACACACACACACACACACACACACACACACACACACAAATGTTCCCCCTACATGCCCACAATGCCAGGACTGCAGTTTGGCAGTGAACAAGGGTGGGGTGGTGGTGGCTGGAGCGGAAGAGACACCTGAGGCAAGAAGAGGGGTTGGGGTGGGTAGCTAACAGCTTGGAGGGAGACAGACAGTTCGTTGGCTAGGAATGTAGGAGGGAGAGGTGGCAGGTGCACAGGCTAGACATACAGGCACATGTATCAAAACCGGTGGAGGGCAGCACACGACGAAGATGACATGAAGACATGAATTGGGAGGGGGTGATAGGACACAGGAAGGAGAAACTATTGAGTGGAGGATATGGAGGCATTAAGCTAACAGTGATTGAGGCCAAGAGGGTTACAAGGTGAAGGACGTCTTGCAAGGGAAACTTCCACCCGCATAGTTCAGAAACACTGGTGGTTGAGAGAAGGATCCAGATGGCGTAGGATGTAAAGCAGTCATTGAAACTGATTATGTTATGTTGTATTTTTAGTTTTGTGTGTCTATCAACCACATTCCATTTTTTTGAATTTCATGAGCTCGTAAGCAGATGCTACTCCTCTGTCACAAATATTTTTTATTTCACCACATGTGGATGTATAGAATAGTTTGTAATATCAACAATTAACTATACAGAGTTATTACAAATGACTGAAGCGATTTCACAGCTCTACAATAACTTTATTATTTGAGATATTTTCACAATGCTTTGCACACACATGCAAAAACTCAAAAAGTTTTTTTAGGCATTCACAAATGTTCGATATGTGCCCCTGTAGTGATTCGGCAAACATCAGCCGATAATCAAGTTCCTCCCACACTCGGCGCGGCATGTCCCCATCAATGAGTTCGAAAGCATCGTTGATGCGAGCTCGCAGTTCTGGCACGTTTCTTGGTAGAGGAGGTTTAAACACTGAATCTTTCACATAACCCCACAGAAAGAAATCGCATGGGGTTAAGTCGGGAGAGCGTGGAGGCCATGACATGAATTGCTGATCATGATCTCCACCACGACCGATCCATCGGTTTTCCAATCTCCTGTTTAAGAAATGCCGAACATCTTGATGGAAGAGCGGTGGAGCACCATCCTGTTGAAAGATGAAGTCGGCACTGTCGGTCTCCAGTTGTGGCATGAGCCAATTTTCCAGCATGTTCAGATACACGTGTCCTGTAACGTTTTTTTCGCAGAAGAAAAAGGGGCCATAAACTTTACACCGTAAGATTGCACAAAACACGTTAACTTTTGGTGAATTGCGAATTTGCTGCACGAATGCGTGAGGATTCTCTACCGCCCAGATTCGCACATTGTGTCTGTTCACTTCACCATTAAGAAAAAATGTTGCTTCATCACTGAAAACAAGTTTTGCACTGAATGCATCCTCTTCCATGAGCTGTTGCAACCGCGCCGAAAATTCAAAGCGTTTGACTTTGTCATTGGGTGTCAGGGTTTGTAGCAATTGTAAACAGTAAGGCTTCTGCTTTAGCCTTTTCCGTAAGATTTTCCAAACCATCGGCTGTGGTACGTTTAGCTCCCTGCTTGCTTTATTCGTCGAGTTCCGCGGGCTACGCGTGAAACTTACCCGCACGCGTTCAACCGTTTCTTCGCTCACAGCAGGCCGACCCGTTGATTTCCCCTTACAGAGGCATCCAGAAGCTTTAAACTGCGCCTACCATCGCCGAATGGAGTTATCAGTTGGTGGATCTTTGCTGAACTTCGTCCTGAAGTGTCGTTGCACTGTTATGACTGACTGATGTGAGTGCATTTCAAGCACGACATACGCTTTCTCGGCTCCTGTCGCCATTTTGTCTCACTGCGCTCTCGAGCACTCTGGCGGCAGAAACCTGAAGTGCGGCTTCAGCCGAACAAAACTTTATGAGTTTTTCTACGTATCTGTAGTGTGTCGTGACCATATGTCAATGAATGGAGCTACAGTGAATTTATGAAATTGCTTCAATCATTTGTAATAGCCCTGTACTTTCTGTTGCAATATACTTGTTTGCTTAATGTAGGAACATAAATTTCTTTGATTATTTGGGTTCAACAGGAAAATATAAGAACATTATACGTAAATTTAAGTAACAAAACTGTCAAATAATACTGAGATTGTACTTCTGGCACTCAAAATGAAAACTGTTGGAATGTATATGTAGCAATTTCTGTTTCTCATAACTTCAAAAACTTCTATAAAGAACATACCATGCATGTTCATTAGTAAACAGACACAAAATTATTGTCAATTACTGACGTAATGATTTACAATAAGCAATCACTATTTCTGGTTTGAAATTCAAATTATTTCCCTTGGCACATTTTGGAGGTTTTCAGCTCTAATTTTGGAAAATGCACATTTATTCATTGTAATATTATAAATGTAAATAATAGCCCTGAGTCTGGTTGTTGTCAGTTTCTCACAACTCCTTCATTCTTCTTGTTCTTTTTTTCCAACAGAATTTGTATCAGAATGCATACTAGACACACTTAATGAGTTTGAAAAAACATGTAAGGATCAAAATGGACAAATGCATTACAAGAATAAAAATTAGTTTCAAAATCTAAAAAAATTAGATTATTAAAGCAGAGAAAATTAGGGTTACCAGGTGTATGAACACCCACTAAAAGACTATATACAAATGAATGTCCTCAGGTGAGACGATAAAGACAAGAAGCTGTTGCTTTTACTGCAGTCATGAAGAAAATAAGAATAACAATTAAAACACTATCTGCTTCACAAATACAATATGATACAACTTCTACACTATACAGGGCAACATAACCAGCAAAGTATTGTTGTAAAGGTAGTGACAGTAAACAAATGATAACAAAGAACAAAGTAAAACGGTTGTTTATTACCTACAATTACATTTGTACTGCAATGACAATCATCTGGTTAATAAATAAATTAGAAATATTAACAATGTGAATAATTTATGATACATATATGAAAACTGAAGAAAACATAACATGGAACTCTTTTGCAACACAAAAAAATTATCATACCCATCAAATTTTTAACAAAAAACATTGCTGGCATAATTTTTCCCATAATAGGTAGCTGACAAAACACATAATGTAGTAAATCTTTATTTACTGGTATCATGAATTTGTGCACTAAATAGTGAGTCAAAACATTTCACTGAACTAGTGATGTTCATTTGGAATATATTAGCATGTTCTGATTCTGTATTTGCCCTTCCAGTATGTCAAAAGGGATAATATTCATAAAAGAAAACAAGAACATTTTTGCTGCTGTTATTCTGCACCAATGTATCAAAATACACTGACGCAGCAAAGAGACTGGTATAGGCATGCGTATTTAAATACAGGGATATGTAAACAGGCAGAATATGGCCCTGCAGTTGACAAAGCCTAGATTTAAGTGAATTTGAACATTGTGTTATAGTCGGTGCATGAGCGATGGGACTCAGCAACTCTAAGGCAGCGATAAAGTGGGTATTTTCCCATATGACAATTTCATGAGTGTGCCGTGAATGTCAGGAATCCAGTAAAACATCAAATCTCTGGCATCGCTGTGGCCGGAAAAAGATCCTGCAAGAACGGGACCAACAATGACTGAAGACAATTGTTCAACCTGATAGAAGTGCAACCCTTCTGCAAATTGCTGCAGATTTCAATGCTGGGCCATCAACAAGTGTCAGCATGTGAACCATTCAATGAAACATCATCAATATGGGCTTTCAGAGCCAGAGGCTCACTCATGTACCCTTGATGACTGCATGACACAAAGCTTTACACCTCACCTGAGCCCATCAACACTGACAATGGACTGTTGATGACTGGAAACATGTTGCCTGGTCGGTCGAGTCTCAT
Source organism: Schistocerca piceifrons (assembly GCF_021461385.2). Taxonomy (NCBI): domain Eukaryota; kingdom Metazoa; phylum Arthropoda; class Insecta; order Orthoptera; family Acrididae; genus Schistocerca; species Schistocerca piceifrons. Next base: position 617,338,296 of record NC_060149.1, read on the forward strand.
TTCAGATTGTATTGAGCAGATGTGTACAAGTATGTAGACAACCTCAAGAATCCATGGACCCTGCATGGCAGCAGGGGACTGTTCAAGCAGGTGGAGGCATGTGCAGTTGGAGTAATATGGGACCCCTGATATGTCTAGGTACGACTCTGACATATGACATGTACATAAGCACCCTGCATGATCACCTGCATCCCTTTATGTCCATTGTGCATTACGACACTCTTGGGCAATTCCTGCAGGACAATGCGACCTCTCACATGTCCTGAATTGCTACATAGTGGCTCCAGGAACACTCTTCTGATTTTAACACTTCTGCTGGCCACCAAACTCCCCAAACATGAACATTATTGAGAACATCTGGGATGTCTTGCAACATGCTGTTCAGAAGAGATCTCCACCCCCTCGTACTCTTATGGATTTATGGGCAGCCCTGCAGGATTCATTGTGTCAATTCCCTCCAGCATTACTTCAGACATTAGTCGAATCCATGCCATGTTGTGTTGTGGACTTCTGCATTCTCACAGGTGCCCTACTTGATTTTAAGCATGTGTACCAGTTTCTTTGGCTCCTCAGTGGAAATGCTCATGGCAGGATTCTGCAAACATGGTTAAATCCAAATTGGAATGTATGTTCTGTACAACCACACCCTGATTATAATGACTGTGGAAGTATTCAATGAAATTTCTCTTCTGACAGTTGTTGTGGTGGTGTTAACTAGCAAAAATTAAGAGAACCATCATGCTTCTAATCACAGATATATGTGAGACACATTATACAAGTAGTATAATTGGAAGAACTATCGTGAAAATAATTATCCATGAGACCAATCTCAATGGTCACTTCATCAATGACTCTGCCCCCCTTCTTCTCAGTATAACAAAAGATACATGTAATGTCAATGTGTCTTTTGCAGTCCATTGGTACAATATTCTTTCAGTGTGCCATTCTCAAGCTGTTATGTATTGACCAGTGTTTGTATTTTAAACAGTGTGGAGTATTTGAAGGACACTCGTTGACAACATTACAAATAGCTGAAAAAATGTGAGAACATGTGGAAATACTTTTTTTTTTTTTGTATTCAGAAATGACTCTTATATGTGATATCAGCATTTAGAATTGTAATGTATTGTATGTCCAGTTTTCACAAAGAGCTCACTTTTATTCTTGACATGGTTCCTCTACTCTGTATGTGGACTGGACAAAGACTTCTGAGTTCTACATACAACCCTCCACAAACCTGTCATTCTCTGGACAGCCTTATTACATTACTTACATCCACAGGTATATATTTCAAGAGTTTTTCTGCCTGTGCTTAACATGCTTCTTGTTCATAATAAATACTTTCTACACATCTCATCTTCATGGACTTCCTGAAATCAAGGATCCCCACAGTGACATTTCCAGTCAGTGAATCAGGCAACTTGTTGGCAGCTACACTTATTATTAACTGCATTAAATGTGTGGCATGTTGGCAATGAGTCTTACATCACAATAATAATCATATCATCAGTTTGTTGCATACAGAAGACATGCTAATTTCTTATCTATTGAGAAATGTGGGTTTTACAAAACTTTCAGCAGCCCAATGTCTCCAAATTTCTGCAAATGGAATTTACATGTACGCATTTGGAAACAAACATTAGAGGCACTCTGGAGTGTAACTATTTTTTATACTGAAAATGCTTATAAATTTTTTTATACAAAACAGCCTTTATTTACATATAACATTCATGAAATGTAATCCTTTGAGTATTTGTAAAAGTGTTGGTTTTAAATAAGTGTAAGGCACTTCCTTGGATCAGTAGCTGGTACAACGTACCCCTATTCACACACAATTCAACCAGCAGCACTAAGTGCAAGTCTAAATGCAATTTCCACCATGTTCTGCGATGTACAGTCTTGATAACACACATAAACTTCTCGTGGATGAGGAGTGAAAAACAGCCTCCTGAAAACAGAAACAAATTTATTTTTACAAAATATGTTAAGAGTGTGTTATACAATATGAACATTCTGTCTTCAGTCAAGAGCCACTCTTTTATTGTAAAATGTAATATGTGCCTTAGTGGCACCCAGCGGTCATCTTGCAAGAGTATTGTTTTCAATACTTTTCATTGTTCTTGACACATACTGGGAAAAAAACTGAACAGTTTTCAATGGAAATGACAAAACTAGCGAGTTAGAACTGTCATGATTAAAAGAATGCAGATGACATTTAAAAACTATTCTCAGAATTTATTTGTGACACAGGCAAGTTAATATATTAAATTAAAAACATCAATTAGCACAGCAGTAGGAGATGTGTGAAAAGGTATAAAAATTTGTACGAGATTCGAAAGCTTTGTGATTAAATCAATACATTTCAGAGAAAGTTCACTTAAGCATAGACCAATAAACAAGAAATGTGCCAATAGCGGCTGTCTTCAGCCACTGTCTAGGGGCAAAATGTGTTTACAGGCATTTTGTTATGTCCTCTGTCGTTTCAAATATGTATGATGAAACTGGTAAATTAATGTCCCAGAATGTAACACCAAAATTTAGTGTACTATGGGTTTATATGACTTGTTGCTTTGCAGTATATCCTTTTTTTAATTAGTCTTTTGGATTTCATTTAACTGGGATGGGATCTTAACTCAGGTTATTTCTTCATGAAATGTTTGTAATGCTCTACCTGAATCTTCTCAGATTGGTTTGTTGGTTGGTTAGTTAGCTAATTAGTTACATGTTCAATAGTTTGTTTGAATGATTCTTCCATCTAAACATCCTTCAATGAGTCAGTTTGCAGGATGTGTAGACATGATTAGTGTTAACATTAATAAATTTTATTTTCTTGTCCTACTCATGCATAGACAGATTTTTTTTAATTACAAACTACCAGTTTTTAAGTAAAAACACATCGATGGAATAGGAGTAGTTCTCCAGGAGAAATGGTTTAAGGTTAGATTTAATATATGCTTTGCTACCTGTCTACATTTTATGTTATTAGGCAAATTATCAAAAATTTTTGTTTCAACATTTTGAACTACTTTCTGAGCTGCTGACGATTTTAATAATGGGTGATAAAGGTCTTTTTTCCCCTCTAGTGTTGTAGATATGAACTTTAATATTCTTCTCAAATTGTGATGGATTATTTATGACAAATTTCATTAGCAAATATATGTATTGTGATGGTGCAGCCAAAATGCCTAACTGCTTGAAGAGGTACATCTTCATGATGACCACGGGTGAACACCATGTATAATTCTTACTGCCTGCTTTTGCACTATCAGTGCTTTCTTTCTGTGTGATGAGATAACCCAGAAAATTATTCCATAAGACATTATTGTATAGAAATATACAAAATATATCAAGACGCTTATTTGTTTGTTTCCATGACTGGCAATTATATGAACAGCAAAAGTAGCTGAACTTAATTTGAGCAGATCAGTAACATGATTGTTCCAGTTCATGTTTCCACCAATATTTACATCAAAAATGCATCTTTTTGGAGTATTCTACCCTGTTTACTGACTCCTGTTAATGTGCTACATCCATTTTTGGCATGACTGTGCGTTTTTTCTTAAAATTCAGGGAAAGTCTATTTTTAAAGAACCCCTTAATAATTCCTTGAAAAACATCATTAACAATATGTTCTGTTGTTTTCCCTCAAATGTGATTTATTATAGTACTTGCATTGTCAGCAAAAAGTACCAATTCTGCTTGATGAATGTTGAGTAGAAAGTCATATACATATATAAGGCATAAGAGTGGACCCAAAATCGGACCTTGTACGAGTCTCTTCATGATTCTCCCCAGTCACAAAAAATTTCTTTCCTTCCAACATTGTTTGAGACATTCAGCACAACTTTCTGCATTTTGATGCTCTTCCTATCACTGCCTCTTTTCCCTGGGAAGGAATTTGTGTACCCCATCCGTCTGTGTCAAGTTTAGTCCCATGTGAAACTGTGAGAACATTTTTGAAATGTTTGCAAATTGTGTAACTGATGCAGGATGTGGGTACAAGTTGGGTTTTCGCCTTGCCTGATGCAAGAAACTGCCTAAAAACCACAACCAAGCTGAATGGCCCATGGTGCCCTCATCCTCAATCTGCCAAGTGGATTCAGTATGGGTGTACTGTATTTTAATTCTATTAATTTCAGTAGAGGATGTTTGTGCCACTTATAGTGGCTTAAAGTTTTGCTGAATGCCATTTTTAATATATTTCCTTGCTTCTTCAACTGAACCACTGAATTCTATATTTGCTGCTACGTGCAAAAACCAATTGTTAAAAATAATGGTAACTTGTGAATTACCAGTCAAAACATTGTCATTTAGTGTTATTGTTGAGGCATCTTGTATGCTGACTGGTTATGCTGCCTCCTCTTTCACAATATCCCATGTAGTTTTAATCTTATTGTCTGCAATATTAACTCGTATGAAGATGTGCATATCTCTGGAAATTTCAATAACTTAAAATATTACAGTATCTTTTACAGAATACAAATAACCTTGCATCTTCCCCTATTCTGGCCTTTATAGAAATTTCTTGTTTCTCTTACATGATATTTTGACCATAATTAACTATAGCTTAACTCATTTTTTTCCTTTTTCTTGTTTTTAATGGACTTTGTAGATAACTTTAAAATACTGACACAAATTTAGTGTGTAATATATTAAATTTCACATTGAAGTCTCTTTCCACATATATACTTCATACCATACTATCTTGTTTAACTTACAAGGGGAGGCCGCCAATTGTGAAATTCAGATTCGATTCATACTGCGCATAATAAAAGCTCATGGCCAGAGGTGTAATGTGGCAAAGCAGTAAGATGCACTTCTCAGCCATTATCGAGAAAACCGACAGTTAAAAAGAAACCGTTGCGGTGAAATACTCTCTACGATTTACAATTCTCCACAGCGTTGTGGCGCCACACACACACACACACACACACACACACACACACACACACACACACACACACACACAAAAAAAAATTCCCGGCAATTTGGCGACTTCGAACATCATTATGTTTTCTGCAAAGTTGTATTTCACAAATGTTATTAATTGTCTTCATAATGTTAACCACGTATAGTTAACGGAAGACGTAGAAATGATATTCCGAAACGAATACGTATAGTGTAAGTCAAACGTTCGAATTAGAATAGAGACCCCACGAACACAAATTTGCTGTGGCAGGTATGAAATATAAACTCCGTTACTCGCTCGTTACACTTGATGGACAGATGTTGAATGGGCTGAAACGAGCCGCCACATAACAGCGTAGTTGCCTGCTAACTTCGAAAGAAGGTAGATGCGGTCCCTAGCGCAACTTATAACATCGTCGAAAATTAGTGCGGGCGTGAGAGCTTTGGTACACCCTGTTAAACAAACGGAAAAATGAAGGTGGTACAATTGGAGAGCGATCCGCCTTCACCAACATGCATAAGCAATTCATTAATTCGCGGCATGCAACTTTTTTTTATTATTAGTTTTTTGTAATTCAAATATAAAAAACTAATAATGAAAAAAAAGTTGCATGCCGCGGTATTTGATCCTATGACCTTCGGATTACAAACCTGAGCGCTTACCGCTGCGCCACGACGCTGTAGAAAAATTATGAACTGTAGAGAGTATTTCACCGCAACGGTTTCTTTTAACTGTCGATTTTCTCGACAACGGCTGAGAAGTGCATCTTGGTGCTTTGCCACATTACACCTCTGGCCATGAGCTTTTATTATGCGCAGTATGAATCGAATCTGAATTTCACAATTGGCGGCCTCCCCTTGTTAGTCTTAAAACGATGTGCCCTGTTTCATTAATAAGCCTCACAGAATTGTATGAATATGCCTCAGAGCTGTATGGTGAAATATTCTCTGTAATGATAATATGGATATTTGAAGCCATGCAGTTTTTCCATTGTGATAATATAAATAGTTTATAAGAAGTATTTTGTTCATAAACAGAGTTCGAAGAACTCCTTGGAAGTCTTTTCACACCTGAGATGTTACTAAGAGTATTGTGTTTATTTCCATTAATTGAGCACCATTATCAGACAGTCCATTAACAATTTGGTACACATTAATTGTTTCAACCTGTGAACTGTCTATAAAAATGGTACCAGTCAACTGACCCAAAAGGATATTTTGTGACTAAAATTGCACTCGGTACTATATATAAATGTTTTACATTGTTAGTTCTATGGCAAACACAGGGTACAGTTAGTTAATCTGATGATATTTTGTTGTAACACACTTTACAAATATCTTGTACAACACTTTCACTGAACAATTTTAAGAAAATACTAACATTTGTATAATATTTATCATTTTGGATTAGGATGCTTCATTGAATAAGCTGAAGAACTGTTTTTACCTTGTATACTGTTGTTAGTTGGTGACATATTTATGAAGGTGGAAGCACTGATGGTGTTAGGAACCTGATGATTTGAAGGGTGTATGAGAGTTTTAAAGTTTCTGGTTAATAATGATGATGTATGGAGTTTGTGATAGAGAGGAAATATTGATGAAGTTATGAAGTACTGATGAAGCTGGAGATTTAAGGATATTAATTGTACAGGCACAGAAAGTTGTGATGATGTAGAAGGTATGAGGATACAGTAATACAGAAAAGAGATTTGCTGTATTAAGTAAAACCACTAGAATAAGCTGATGTCAGACTGAGGATACGAATTGCTCTTGGGTCTGATGTAATTTGTAAAAACAATGATGAAACAAAGTAATGCCATACATAAATGAATTCTGTACCTCCAAAAGTACTTAAATAAACTAAATGTGCCTTTGGAAAAATACATATTTGCATCATAGTAATATATGTTGGTCTAATGTAGTTGGCACTTGTAATAACTACAGAGGGAGCATTAGGCAACATTATAGCAAAACAGGGGAAAGGAATATAATAGAGGACAAATGGGTAGCTTTGACAGATGGAATATGGAAGGCAACAAAATATCATACAGCTAGAAACACAAGGCCTAGGAGAAATTCCTGAATAATATAGGAGATATTGAAGATATTTGATGAAAGAGGAAAATATAAAAATGCTGCACATGAAACAATTGAAAGGAAATACAGGCATCTAAAACTGAGACTGATAGAAAGTATAAAGTGGCTAAGATGGGCTAGCTAGAGGACAAATGGAAAGCTGTAGAAGCATGCATAACTAGGGGAAAGATAAATGCCTCATGTAGCAAAATTAATGAGACCTTTGGAGAAAAGAGAAGCTGCTGTATGAATAGCAAGAACTCAGTCAGCAAGCCAGTACTAAGCAAAGAAAGAAGCAAGGAACATGGAAAGAATATTCAGAGTGTTTGACTATTATATGTACAAATGAAAGAGGCATGTAAAATACAAATAATACTGATCAATATAGGTTTGGAAACCAACGGTAAGATTGAGTACATGAACAACTTATAACAGGGTTCCTGAAGAATCAAACTGTGGATATGTACTTGAGAATAAACACATTACAACAAGTGTTTTACATGACCACCTTTCATGAGCAGGCAGGTTTCAGCATGTTTCCTCATCATTGCCTATATACACTCAAAAATCCCAGATGTGTTCCAATTGTACTGACAACCATCCCCAATGCGATCCCAGAGCTCATTGGCAATATCAACAGGGCTGGAATACGCAAAAGCTTTTAAACCTCCTCACACAAAAAAATCCAACAGGTACAAATCGAGAGACCTGAGAGACCACAGTGATGATGATGTTTGGTTTGTGGGGCACTCAACTACACGGGCATCAGTGCCCGTACAAAGACCCAATTTGTACACAGTCCAATTTTAATACAATCCGATCTAGCCACTGTCATAAATGATGATGAAATGATGAGGACAACACAAACACCATGTCCCCGGGCAGATAAGATCCCCAACCCAGCAGGGAGTCGAACCCAGGAACCCGTGATCCAGAGGCAGCAACACTAGTCACTAGAACATGAGCTGTGGACGAGAGACCACAGTACTGGCGAGCCACATCTAATACACTTGCTGTCAAAATACTATTTACCAGTAATTAATTATCTGGAATGATGATAAAATCAAACAACCCCAGTTTCTCTCTATGTAATTTATGCCTCACTTGCGGTGTTTCAAAATACATGTAACCTTAGACATTAACAGTGTTGTAACATTAGCATGACTGCATTTGTGCATACATTATATTAGGGAAACCTTTCATTTGTACCTATAATAGTCAAACATCCTGTGCACTGGGGTCTGTATAAAAGAACAAACTTGAAGAAAATATTACAGAAAGAGAAGAGGAAGTAGGTGAAGATATATGGGAGATATAATGTGAGAAGAATTTGACAGAGCATTATTACTTGAGTCTAGTTGGCACCATGTAGGACATAGGCATGTGTCTGCATTCATGCATGCATGTTTGTGTGCATGTGATAGTTATTTTGCTCTAGCTCGTCACATGATAAAATCCACAAGACAACAAGGTTTTTTTTTTTGTGGTTTCCTTTAATCTTAATATGGAAAGTTAATTTCACAGTGCACAAGAAAACATGTACTCTAGATGTAAAACTGGCAGACTTGACCCTATAAAGAGAAGCACTTTCAGTTTCCTATTCATTAAAAAATTCCTGCTTCCAGTTGCAATTTTTATTTAATTTTACTAATGAACAACACATTCTCAAAAAATAATTCCCATTGTAAAGTGTGCTTTATTATGGTCTGATGGTGTCATGCTTGATGGGGTGTTTGTGAGTTGCTGCATTGTAATGGCGACTTTACTGTAATGTAAACGTGCAAAACTTATGATGTTCATTGTCCTATATATACTGGCAAATGGGAAAGTAATTGAATCTACAAAATTATGAGATGCTTCTTACATAGGAACTCACACTTGTCACTTACACAGTTCACTGCAAAGTATCATATGTACAATACTTTCACATTTGGCACTAGCTACGGAACTAGATATATAAGTATTGGTAAAATTGTTTGCGTATTTAGATTACAGTACAATCACCACAATGAAGCAGCAGCTCATACACAGCAAGCATCACACTTAAAGATTTCACAATAAAGTGAGCAAACACATTTGATGATGACAATTATTTGGCATAATGTGTCTTGCACAAAATAAATAAAAATTGTGACTTCCGCACACAATGAAACTATTACTTTTCATCATTATAGACTTATTTTACAATGGTTAAAATGAAATTATAAAAATCAGACCTAAATCGGCTTTGCTGCTCACAGTAACTTCATGACTATTGTGTCTTTTGTGTTATATGACAAATTTGTTTTATTCCTAAAAATTGATTATGACCACAAAAAATTCACCAGCAAAACTATTGATGGAAGAATGACCAACATACTGTATGATGACACCACAGACAGAATGAGATTCTGTGTTTCTGTTGTCTTTTTTCAAGTGTCAGATGCAGAAGGATGCAAGTAATTGCCTGCTGCTGTGAAATTGCCAGAATCAGCAAAAGCAACAAAATCGATTCTGCACAATTGGTTGTAGATTATTACTGGAATGCTGCAAGTTTAATAATGGGCACACTACTATTTTATTACTGGTGTGAACATGAACTCCACTGACAGAATTTAGGAGGTTGTTCAGTAACAATATAATCAAAGGATAGTTACTACTCACCACATAGTGGAGATGCTGACTTGCAGAAAGGCACAACAAAACGACTGTCTCACAATTAGATTTCGACCAAGCTTTTTTTCTTTAAGCAAGAGAGGATGTGTTAATATTTCTAGAAAACCTGTTGACAGCCCAAAAGCTGGGTTGTTGGTCAGAGGAACAATTCTTACATAAAGCTAACTTACAGTTGGTGTGTGACGAAAATGTATGTGACGTATCATGAGGAGTTAAGCAATGCTCAGACATTTGAAGTTCTGAGGACAAGCTTGCTATAGCAATACTGGAAGAAAAATAACTGTAGATATTACCAAGAGAAATTAAATCACAGAAACAGGGCAAGTCCATTGAGAGTTTTGTGGACAGGATAAAGAAGCTTAAGGTCAATATGTAAGTTGATGAGGAGTAATGACACTAATAAGGTCCTTTGGCAGGAAGCAGAACAGGGTGCATTTTTGTGGGGATTCTCATCAGATGTATCATGAAAGGTACGGGCAGAGTTTCATAAAGACATAGTTGGAGCAATAAGTATAGCAAGAGATTTGGAGGAGATAGATGCAGCGACCCAGTCTCACAGGTGTCATGTGTGACCCTTGTGAGCAGTCAGGCCACATACAAGGAGATTGCCGTCAGCTGCAGTGTAGGAAATGTGAAAGAGTAGGGCATCAGAAATGAGACTGTAGGCATAATAGGGCACACGACAGAAGGACACGGAATGGGAATGGTAAGCTGCTGTTAAATTACAATGAGGGCTCCAGGGGCACTGAGTGGAGCTCCCAATAAATTTTAGCATGCTTAAAACATGTGCAGAAGCAGAATTTTGGTTAATTGGATGGAAGGGAATGTGATTTTCTATTGGGCACAGGTGTCCATGCGTCAGTCGAAAGTTTTGACAGCATAGGAAAGAGGCTTAATGAACCCACCACAACGTGAACTGCATGGGGTGGTTGGTAGTGATGTACACTTACTGGGATCAGTGAGGCTAAATCTTCAGATACGGGCAAAGCGTTTCTGGGGGTGCATAGAAGTTGGTCTCATGTAGGTGACGGTTACTGCACAATCTTAGCATTAGATTTCCTATATGAAAAATCACCCTAAAATTGACCTTGGACAGCATATAGTGGCCTCTATGGGGAAATTGCTGCCACTGAACACTGCCGCACAACAAGGTTCATCTCTTATGACAGTGGAACCAATTACACTGTATGGAAGGCCCTAAAGATAAATTTGCACAATAAAGTACCACAAGGTATAGGAAAACCACTGAGGGTTAGCATTTGCCAGAAAACATATTGTGTGTGGTTGAGCCACTAAAAGAGAATGACGAGTTGGACAAAATATGATGTTTTGTATGCAAGAGTGTTGGACACATACAGGAGATGGATGGTTACCAGGTAGAGCCTGTCACAATATATTACTTTGAGACAGAAGACGTGCACACATCTAAAGGGTTGTTAGTCACCAATTTGGAGTTTTTGGAGGAAAATGATCTGGGTAGGACAAACTCAGACCCTAAGCATACGCAAGCCACCACTTTAACTGCATTAAATGAGAAAGTAAAACATCTGGAGGAACAGAAAAATTAGCAATGGACCAGTTGTTAGAGTTTGAGGACCTAATTAATCAACATGGGTCTTTGCCAGTGACCCCAGTGACACAGCATAGAATCTCAACTGGGAATGAGCAACTTGCATATAGTAAACCATGCCACATACCTCTAATACCAACTGGTGATGAAGGAGTTTATTAATTAACAGTTATGGGATAGTATTATTGAGGACAGCGCCAGCCCCTGGGGAGCACCAGAGGTGAATGTTATAAAGAAGAGTATGGACAGAATCAAAGCTTATAATTTTTTATGTAATTACAGATATCCTAATAACTGTATGATTATGCATGCTTGTCCAATCCAAAACATAACAGAAACATTGGACAATTTGGGGCAGTGGGGATATTTTCCCACCACGGCTCTGTGGAGTGGCTATCATCAGTTGGAAAGTGGCACCAGACGAACAGCCAAAATCAGCACTTACAGATCCTTCAAGACATTGCCAATATCATTGCGTGCAATTTAGGTTACAGAATACACCAGTCACATTTCAGTTACAGAATACACCAGCCACATTTCAGCATTTGGTAGATGGAATTTTATGAGGGTTAAAATGAAAGCAGGGTATGGCATATTTTGATGACACAACTGTCATTGCATTGGATATAGAAGAACATGTGTTATGGCTACGGGAGGCGTTTAAGAGGTTATGTGCAGTGCACCAAATACACAGTATGGAGAAGTTTCATTTTCCATTACAGGAAGTATGATATTTAGAACATGTGAATAGTCATTATGGAGTTCAGACAGATTGTAGCTTAATAAAGGCCATGCTGGATTTTACAATGCACTGTACGGAGAATGAGTTAAAGTCTTTTTTTGGGTTTAGCAAATTGTTGTAGAAAGTTTGTTCTGAAATTTGCAGAAATAGAGCAACTTCTCACTCACTTATTGAAAAAAATGAGTAAAATTTCTTTGGATGTTAGAGTGTGATGATCTGTTTGGTAAATTAAAAGAACTGTTGGCAACTGGTCTGGTGCTGATTTTTCCAAGCTATAGGAATGAATTCATCTTATCATGTGATACAAGCAATCATGCACTCGGCTGTGTATGGAGTCAACAAGCAAACGGAGCAAAGCATCTGGTGACCTATGCCTCCTGTCAATTAAATACAGTGGAAAGTAATTATTCTACTATGTAGAAGGAAATGTTGAGCCTCTTGTATGGCATACCATACCTCTGATATTATTTATATGGTGGGAAATAAGTAAAGGCAGATCATGCAACATTAAAGTGGCTATTAGCGTTGAAAAATCACCAAGCAGACTAACATGTTGGGCATTAAAACTTAATGAGTTTGACTTTAAAGTAATCCATCAACCTAGCAAGAATCATGGGAACTCAGATGACCTCAGTGGAAAGACTGGTATGTTACAAAGAGTAGGTCGAAAAAACAAAGTGGGAGGAAGGAAGTATTGAGACAGTCACATATTCATGTATTAGTAGGAGAGGAGGGATGAAAAAACATGGAACAGCACATGGCCGAACTGTACTGGTGGCAAAGACATAAACAGGATGTGAAGCAGTGTATGATTAACTGTGTACCATGTGCACACCAATTTCATGTTTGAGTTAATGAAATAGCGTTGTCATTTATTGCTTATTCGTAAGTTAAGAGCAAGTATGTTACATCTACAGTCCAATGGGAGAACAGCGCAATTTCATCAGAGAATACAGAAGATGGTAAGTCATTATGAAAATAGTCATCATAATAATTGGAATACACTGTTAAAACGTGTTGTTGAAACATATACTTCTAAGATTCACAAAAGAGCAGGACTATCAGGGTATTAGGTAGTATATGCGTGGAAAATGCCACCGCCATTCGAGGCAGTGAAGCAAAAACCAGGGGAGAATAGAGAGTCAGTATGGGATTCTGCAAAAACTTTACAGGAGGTATGGAAGCAAATTCAGAAAGCCAATACAAAATTCCTTGAATGTCAGAAATGGATGGGACAATGGAATGTGAAGCCACCTGGATACTATAAAGAACAATGGAAGATGTTAATGACACCATACACCATGAAGCAATAGACACAGAAATTCTCACTCATTATCACAGTCCATATCAAATGATTGAAACGATGTCACCAGAGCATATGAAGCTACACCTTCCTGGTCATACCACAGCCGTCCACATTGGTCATCTCTATCCCTTTAGGGGTCTGTCAGACTCTTTACTGTCATTAATGGTGCCAGTCTCATAAAAGGGGGAAGGCATGGCAACAGGTAAAGCAGACTATGCATACATTGTCATATGCGTTTAAACTCAGTGTTAAGTCAATGTGGAGGTGAAGGTCTGGTGTATTTATTTACTTATTTATTTATTTATTTTTACATACATAATTTTACGAGTAGGTTGTTCTGTTTATATGTATATGTATTTTGCTTGACTGTACCAAAGTTATGGAGCGTTGAGGGTGACCGTACCACTGTATGGTTGCAGACTGATGGTCAGATGTTTTCCAGTAACAAGTTAATTTGGTAGTTATAACGTGTGAATGAATTTCATTCTTGTGGTATGTGAACGGTTATTTGCAGAGATGTCACACATGTTGTTTATTTGAATTGATTTGTCTCATTAGTGTAGTAATTTGGAAGACTGTTTCATAATGAACTTCAGATGACAGGAGATGGAATTTGTTTATTTATTTATTTGTATATGAGTGAAGTATAGTTATCAATATTTTGGCGTTGTAGATTTAGACAGAACAATGGGAGAGAAGTAACTTGCAGCTGACACATGGTTTGGCATTACACATGTTACAAAAGTCCAAACTATCATGAATACAAAAGAGAAAGAGTTGTTATCTGGAGAACAGCTGCAGAAGAATACCAACGAACTGTACTTCCTAAAGGCATGACCTCACTGGGCATACTCTGTATATGACCCAGTGGTAGTTATCATCACCTACTATAAGCAGGGAAGTTCGAAGGGAACAGAATGCTTTGAACTAAGCCACAGCGGGATACTTCTGAAGTAAGAGTGATTTCAGGTGTGCTGCAGGGGAGTGTCGTAGGACCGTTGCTATTCACAATATATATAAATGATCTTGTAGATAACATTGGAAGTTCACTGAGGCTTTTTTTGGATGATGCTGTAGTATATCGAGAGGTTGTAATAATGGAAAATTGTACTGAAATGCTGGAGGATCTGCTATGAATTGACACATGGTGCAGGGAATGGCAATTGAATCTCAATGTAGACAAATGTAATGTGCTGCGAATACATAGAAAGAAAGATCCTTTATCATTTAGCTACAATATAGAAGGTCAGCAACTGGAAGCAGTTAATTCCATAAATTATCTGGGAGTAGGCATTAGGTGTGATTTAAAATGGAATGACCATATAAAATTAATCATTGGTAAAGCGGATGCCAGACTGAGATCCTAAGGAAATGCAGTCCGAAAACAAAGGAAGTAGGTTACAGTACACTTGTTTGCCCACTGCTTGAATACTGCTCACCGGTGTGGGATCCATACCAGATAGGGTTGATGGAAGAGATAGAGAAGATCAAATGGAGAGCAGCGCGCTTCGTTACAGGATCATTTAGTAATCGTGAAAGCGTTACGGAGATGACAGAGAAACTCCAGTGGAAGACTGCAAGAGAGACACTTAGTAGCTTGGTATGGGATTTTGTTGAAGTTTCGAGAACATACCTTCACCTTCCTCCCACGTATACCTTGCAAAGAGACCATGAGGATAAAATCAGAGAGATTAGAGCCTGCACAGAGGCATACTGACAATCTTTCTTTCCATGAACAGACTGGAATAGAAGGGAGCACCGAAAGAGGTCCTCAAGGTACCCTCCGCCACACACCGTCACATGGCTTGTGGAGTAGGGATGTAGATGTAGATATAGATGTAGTACAAAGTGGAGCATCTTGGAACAGACTTGTCGACTTCCAGCAACAGTAACTTGGGCTATGGCTCTGTTCCTAACACACACACTACTGTATTTGCCCAATAATTCTCTACAAATACTGCCAGCTAGGAACCTGACCTTCCTGAAAATACCTTAGATCTCACCACATTTGGCTCTCTCAAAGAGCCTATAGCTGCACAGAAGGGATGCATAAGTGCAGAACAGATGTTCCCACATATTCAGCCCTACTGCTAGGTCATGATCACAGGAATATCACCTTCAGGTGCAAATTTAATCCTGGTCCTCACTTGTACAGCCTATGACTATCAACAGGGGAGAATTATCCACCATACCAAACTTCCAGTCCAGATTACCTACCGGCTAAATGGGTCACCCCTTATGTTTGACCAATTATGGATGTACCTATCTCCGTACATCATGTGACTGATTGAACAAAAAAGAAAAGACAATAAGTGTGGAAATTGCAAAGAAGAGTGCATAACAGTGTAAAGAGTACTATGTTATGTTATATAATTCACAAGTTTAGCAGCACCTCAGGTTCGGTGATAAAATCTTCCTATTGGGGGTGAGTGTTGTGGCTACACCCTTCTGTGCAGACTTCACAACAAATGGAGAGGCGGGCAACCAAATTACCTACAAAACCTTGTTGCTGTGACTGGAATATTGCTGGCATAGCACGGTGCAAGAACCCCAGCCCGCTGCTGTGGGGAGCTGAATTTCCTCATCCCATGGCTCCACACTCCACTGCCTTTGTCACCTACATGACCAATGCTGGACACAAAACTCAGACCCTTGAAGTACCTTGTCCTAGACTACTGCTAAAGCCAAGACATACTCCACACCAGCTGTTGATCCCATATGGGACAATTAGCTTCTATTACACCAAGCTGCGATATCTACTAGCTGCTGGTCTACCAGCTGTTGCTAGACCTGATGTTTATTGGGCCTGAGCCAGAGCCACCAAGAGGAGGCCACCACTACAATGCCTTCATATGGTCTCTGGGCTTCTCCAAGGGGTCCCAGGTTCAGGTGCCTGGACACCAGCATGGTGTGCACTTGAATGACCTCTGGGTACGTCTGGCTGTCCAGGACATGTACCTGCCACCTGCCAGATACCTGATGTCAATGTTGTGACTCAGTGCCAACACAAATGCCACTTTGCAGAGGCAGCACTCACTCACACTGTGTACTACACTGCTGTGGACTGTGCATTTCGCCTTGCACTGTATTGAGGTAGCAACTTCTGCCTGGGGGTCTACATATGTCACCAAGTCGCTGTCACCAAGCTCTTTACAAGCGTCTTACTGAATAAAGGCTGTTATGGCTAACTGGAAGGCAAGGAAAGCGTTTCTGAAGGAGAGAAATTTGTTAACATCGAGTATAGATTTAAGTGTCAGGAAGTCATTTCTGAAAGTATTTGTATGGAGTGTAGCCATGTATGGAAGTGAAACATGGACGATAAATAGTTTGGACAAGAAGAGAATAGAAGCTTTCGAAATGTGGTGCTACAGAAGAATGCTGAAGATTAGATGGGTAGATCACATAACTAATGAGGAAGTATTGAATAGGATTGGGGAGAAGAGAAGTTTGTGGCACAACTTGACCAGAAGAAGGGATCGGTTGGTAGGACATGTTCTGAGGCATCAAGGGATCACCAATTTAGTATTGGAGGGCAGCGTGGAGGGTAAAAATCGTAGAGGGAGACCAAGAGATGAATACACTAAGCAGATTCAGAAGGATGTATGTTGCAGTAGGTACTGGGAGATGAAGAGGCTTGCACAGGATAGAGTAGCATGGAGAGCTGCATCAAACCAGTCTCAGGACTGAAGACCACAACAACAACATGGCTAACTGAACTCTTCTAATTCCACAAACACCGGGGGGACTGGTGTCATCAGTAAGCAACCCATCGTCCTGCACACGTCATCCTGAGAAGAATATCCTGAGATTTAAAGGTGTTTGTATCCCTGACACTATCACATATTTGACAAGACAAGGATCTTGGTCCATGTGGCTACATAATGTGGCACAACTATAAAAGAAGGTTTCGAGGTTTAATTATGGTACAATTACTTTGACAGAGAATAGGAGTAGGGCATGGGGATGGGCTTCAGACACTCAATGTAAACACAGAAAATTTCTTGACAGCTGAGGGTCTATAGGAGAGGCAGTTTCAAGTGTGGTGTTGCTCCATCATGCCTGCTGAAGTTGTCATGCCTGGGACACAACAGCGCTGTGGTAGGCTGCCCACACATGCAATAATTTGATCCGCCTCGAGAACTTTATGGATTCTGCTGCCTTGCATATATAAAGTCGACACCTTGCTTATCCTGACAGTCAAAAGTTTTAACTGCTGAGGGCAATGACAGTGAGTGCTTATGAAAGTGCTAGGATGTTATCTTAATTGACATGGCTTGAAAATTGAGAGCATTTTCCCCAAGATGTTACATACTGGAAAATAATGATGTTGATCATTCGACTGTAAAACAAAGGAAAGTGCATGAATCTTAATACAGACAGGAGAAAGCAGTAAGAATGGATTCTATGTTAGCAGCAAGAATGGATTCTATGTTACTCACCCTACAACCCAGTATGTCATTGTGGATGCTGATTTTCTTCCACTTTGTGACTGCTGCATGTTCATCTCAAACAACATGCCACATTCTTTAATAGCAACCAATGCTTTGTTTATGATGGCCTTGTTTATTTCCTGATTCATGAGTTTCTGAAGCACAGATAACATGGAAAAAAATCACATCATTTCCATAACCATGTCCACTTGGAAAAGTAACTGAATACAAATTGATAGTACATGTGTGGGTACAAAAATATATTTTTACTGAAGACAGATGCTACAGACTGATAACTCTGTGTGTATGACATACAAACAAATTTTAACCACTCCTGAAGCAAGAGAATTCTGTGCCTATTGCAATTACACAAATCTTGGAAAAATTACTTGCTGTCAGTGATAGTTCAAATGTAAGTTTGTGGATCACAATTGCCTGTTATGCAGCAGGAGAAATACTTGATTAGCTAGCTGCAAAATGTGGTTTTATGCTGTGCATCTGTATGTATTGTTTGAAGTTACCAGTTTAGGTTTTTAGAAAGCAACTTAGGTATGAATACCACTGTAACAAAATTATATCAGAACAACGATGTAAGGAAAAGACAGATCGATATTTACTGTAAAGATGACACATTAAGTTGCAGACATGCACAACTAAAATATACTTACACATATAGCTTTCAGCCACAGCCTTCATTAGAAAAGGAAACACACACATATTGATTCACACAAACAAGCACCTCGCACGCACATGACCACTATCTCTGTCAGCACAGATTGGAATGCAGTTGTCACATAGAATGGAAGCAGCAATCTGGAGGGGGTGAGGAAAGGGAAGGAATAGCAGTGTACAGATGGAGTGAGAGAAGAGCACTGTCTGGCAGTGTGTGCAGGGACTGGACTGCCAAAAGTGACAGTTGCATTCAGGTCAGAGCTGCCAGAGATGACAGCCACATGTGTGTGACATGTAACTGATTGTGTGAATGAATGTATGTGTTTGTGTTTCCTTTTCTGATGAAGTCTCCTAGTTGTGCCTGTCTGCAACTTAATGTGCCATACAATAACTAGCAATCTATCTTTTCCTTACACTGTTGATATTCCAGTCTGGAGTTTCCTTTGTTTAATTATATCAAAACAAATT
The DNA here is from genome assembly GCF_021461385.2 of Schistocerca piceifrons. Classification (NCBI taxonomy): domain Eukaryota; kingdom Metazoa; phylum Arthropoda; class Insecta; order Orthoptera; family Acrididae; genus Schistocerca; species Schistocerca piceifrons. Next base: position 617,357,123 of record NC_060149.1, read on the forward strand.
ATTTTACTCAAATAATATTATGAAACATGACACACTGAGTTCATGGTTGATGGGAACCATGAGAATCCAGTTCTGAATGATTTTTCCCATCCCTTAACCACTTTTGATGTTACTGATATTTACCATTATTTTCACTTCAGCAACTACAGTTTTCATATATAATTTTTACATGTTGTTGCTGTGGTCTTCGGTCCAATGACTGGTCTGATGTGGCACTCTATATTAGTATATCCTGTGGGAGCTTCTTCAACTCTGCATAGCTGTTGCAACCTAGATTCGCTTCAACCTGCTTACCGTGTAAAGCCTCGGTCTCCCTCTAAAATGTTTACACTTCCCACATTACCAAACTGATGATTCCTTGATGCCTCAGCAAGTATCCTATAAACTCATTCAGTCTACACTCAAGTGTGTCACAAATTTCTTTTTTCTCTCATTCAGTTCAAGAGTTATTCATTAGTTATTCAATCTATCCACCAAACCTCCAACATTCTTCTGCAGCACCACGTTTCAAAAGGTCCTATTCTCTTCTGATCTATACTGCACACTGTCCATGTTTTACTTCCATATAAGGATACACTGCAAACAAGTACTTTTACAAAAGTCTTGCTAACATGCAAATTTATATTAGCTATTAAAATACTTCTTTTTTTCCAGAAATCTGTTTCTTGCTATTGCTAGTTTACATTCTATATCTTCTCTACTTTGAGCTTCATTTGTTAATTTGCTGCCCAAACAGCAATGTTCATAAACTAATTTTACTGTTTCATGTCATTACCTAATTCCCTCTGTATCACTTGACTTAACTTTAGTACATTCTTTTACCTTCGGTTCACTTTTGTTGATCTTCATCTTGTAATTTCTTTTCAAGAAACTATCCATTCCATACAAGTTAAATCTAACATTTCACTTCCTGTATTTATCCCTGCTATCTTCAGAATTTCAGAGTGTATTCCAATAAACACTGTCAAAAGCTTTCTTTAAATTTGAAAATGCTCTAAATATTTTTGTATATTTTAGAAAATCATGTAACGTCTCAAAACTTTTATATGTCTTTGGATTTTTTAAATGTGTTCCATTTGGTAGTTTATCATACACATAGTTAAAAAGTACATACAACAAAAACAATACCTTGAATGAAACAGTGTTTTGTAGAAGTTTGTGGATAGCTTGGCTGCTGAGTTTAAAGTTTGTGAGAATCTCCTGCATCTTTTGAGATTGCATTTGTTCACTGAAAACTGATGGCGATAAGAGAACACCTTCACAGATGTTAAGATCAACATAATGGAACAACACATTATCATCTCCTGTAGTTAGTCTGGAAGAAATGAAAATGCAAATATTACAATAAATCTTACATTTATTCCATTACAGACATGCACCTCAGTCTTCTGAAAACATTTAACATCAAAATTCTGATTCATACCAACACCAGTTTTTCTAAATAAACAGCTCATTATAGTATCTTATTTAATGATGTTTTCTGGCACAGTCATTAGTTCAGGGAGTCTTTTAGACTAAAAGCATGTATTAAGAGTAATAAGCAGTGTTCAGTCACTAATAATTTGTGTTTTACTTTAAGCAAGTAAGCAGACTGACAAGAGGTTCACAACACACTTAATTCAATGACACATACTAGTATGAAAGTGAAACACTTACACGAAAAACATAGTTTAATAAAACTGAAGGTTGTTTAGAAAGGAATTCCTTAATGACACAAAACATCTGATATACACAGAACTTATTACTAAAGTTAAATTAAAAGCATTTTCCTTGAAAATTGTGTTAACACCATAAAGAATTTATAACTAACAACAAATAGTACGTCTGGTGAAAAGATGATCATATCCATTACTAAACTTCAGCATTATTCTCTATTTCAGCTTGCTCAACAGTAAGTGGAAAGCACGCTACCATACACACATTCCACAATCTGTAAATTGATTTTACATAAGTGACACATTCATCATCCATGCAGAATGTTAAGTCCATACCCTTTGACAAAACATAATTCAGTACCTGGCTTCTGCATCAATGCTTGAGCAGTGAACAACAAACAGTAGCCAATGCACGTAGTTTGCACAGAGAGCGTAATTTGGCCATTTTATTATTCACTTCTTTCTGGAAGTGTACATTAACAATTTATTTTCTGTCTGTCTTCAATATAACTTTTTATTTCTTTACTTTTTTGTATATTTTATGGACGTTAGTGATGTGCATTAGACGTTAGAAGCAAATAGTAGTTCAGTCGGATTTAGTCATAAATATTGGCTCTCAGCTTTTCAGACTATTAGACAGAACAGCTTTATAGATTTCCAAATCTTTCACTTGTTTAATTAGTTGTATCTATTAATAGAAGATGAGTAGGGACTACAAATGTCATGCAAGGGGAATTGCCTGCAGTCTGTAAAAAAATAGAGGCTGTGCTGGCTGCAGTCAAGAGGCTTCAGGTGGCTGCTTCAATCTGCAGGAGCAAAAGGACCACTGGAGTGATGGCTATGGCACCTGTCATGCCACCAGTGTTGCCTGGGATCACTGACACCACTTTACCTTCCAATATAAATGACCTGAGTACTCCATTCTCACCTGAGATTGAATGACAGACAATGGAAGGTTGTAGGCATGTATGTGGGGGAAAAATGCCTGTATTGGCTGTATGGCTATCCCTCCACCCCTTAACAACAGATGTGGTGGACATTTGCTCATATGTTACGACTGGGGCTAATATCTTCATGTGAGGTTCACATTTACACAGAGGGAGTGGTTGCTTGTTCCTTGAAGCTCCTACGTTACAAGACTGACAAGAGTCTCCTAGGAAAATGGCAGACTGGTCCAAAAAGGAAATCCACTGTAGACCCAGTATGTTTGCTCTGTGTGTGTGTGTGTGTGGGGGGGGGGGGGGGGGGGTTATTAGTGATATGGAAGCAGCTTCACTGGTAGCTACTGAATACACAGGGCACAGCTGAGGTACATGTTGTACCAATGCTGACTGTTGTTTGGTGAAATATTAAATTCAGATTACAAGGATAGGCAGGACAACAACAGCGGTGGTGCATAATATCTAATGAGATAAATAGAGAGACAGAATGTGAAACAATGTGAGTGAAGATAAGAATCAAAGTTTGCTTAATACAGTAGTCAGACATTTTCATCATCTGTCCTTATGAGTGCTGCTGTCTTTTTAGGACCTGATGTTTGCCATAAAGCTGAAATCAGTAATCAGTTTAGATAAATTAAAATGTGACCAAGATTGTGAATTCTACATTTTATTTAGATATTAATGTCACCATTCTTCTGGGAAGGTCAAAATGAGACCATTTCAAGCATTTAAGCACATAGTACCATCAGAATGAATTTTCACTCTGCACCTGAGTGCGTGCTGATATGAAATTTCCTGGTAGATTAAAACTGTGTGCCAGACTGAGACTCAAAATCGGGACTTTTGCCTTTCGTGGGCAAGTTATCTACCAACTGAGCTACCCGGGCACCACTCACAACGCATCCTCACAGTTTTACTTCCTCCAATACCTCATCTCCTATCTTCCAAACATCACAGAAGCTCTCCTGTGAACCTGGCAAGACTGGATTAGCCACAGCTTGGGGGATTGTTTCCAATATGAAATTTCACCCTGCAGTGGCGTGTGCACCAATATGAAACTTCCTGACAGATTAAAACTGTGTGCCACACAGAGACAGAAACTAGGGACGTTTGCCTTTTGCAGGCAAGTGCTCTACCAACTGAGTCTGCCAAGAAATTTCTTATCAGCACACACTACGCTGCGGAGTGGAAATTTATTCTGGACACAGTCCCATAGACTGTAGGTAAGCCATATCTCCACAGTATCCCTTCCTCCGGGAGTGCTAGTCTTACAAGGTTTGCAGGAGAGCTTCTGCGAAGTTTAGAAGGTAAGAGATGATGTGCTGGTGGAAGTAAAGCTGTGAGGACGGGTCATAAATTGTGCTTTGGTAGCTCAGTTGGTACAGCACTTGCCTACAAAAGGCAAAGGTCCCAAGTTCAAGTCTCGGTCCAGCACACAGTTTTAATCTGCCAGGAAGTTTCATATCGGGACACACACTGCTGCAGAGTGAAGATTCTTTCCAGAAACAATCCCCCAGGTCCCCCAGGCTGTGGCTAAGCAATATCTCTGCAACATATCATTTCTTCCAGGTGTGCTCATCTTGCAAGGTTTGCAGGAGAGCTTCTGTGAAATTTGCATGGTAGGAGATGAGGTATTGGTGGAAATAAAGCTGTGAGAACAGGTTGTGAGTCGTGCTTGGGTAGCACTTGCCCACGTATGGCCAAGGTCCTGAGTTTGGGTCTTGGTCTGGCATACAGTTTTAATCTTCCAGGAAGTTTCATATAATGCCATGTTTAATAACAGATGCAGTGATTTATTTGTGGGCTATATTCTCTAACTGCACTCTAGGTCAATAATGTCTAATACAAATTGTATTGGTAAAATTTTGGCAGTGTCGCCACTAATACTGAATATAACCTCAAATGTGGTGGCAGAAAAAGGTTTTCCTTGAGTGACAGTATACCCACAGCTTTGCCAGCACATGCCCATGTCACATATATTTAACAAATTTCACACATATTTGTACACATATTTCACCTGTATCTCTAGAAAATTTTGTCCTGCAGTTTCGGTTTCATACAGTTCAATGTTCATGACATTATATCTCCTGAACTATGTCTCGTACAATGAAATAATTTTACAGGTACATACAGTTGTGTGTGTGTGGATCTATCAGCAAAATGTGTTGCAGATAGAGTTGGTAGTAAATAAGTAATAAATTAAAACATCATGCATAATTCAACAGTTTTTCATGCACCTCAGTGTTTATGATATCATATCTCCTGAGCTGTGTGTCATTCAGTGATAATTTTCTCAAGTATACTCAGTGGTACTTTCCGCAAAATGTTTTGTGAATACAATTATTAGTAAAGAAGTTATAATTAATAGGTCATGACTGATATGGCAGCTTTACTGCATGAACAGTGAAAATGTAGTAAGTGATAATTTTTTTCCTTTCATCATTTTGTGGTGGAGGGGGGAAAAGTGAGTAAGAAAAGTCTTGTAAAGGTTTTACATCATGTGTGAAGTTGCTTTCAAGTCGCTAATATAGTCTGGTTAAGTGTGTTCATAAACTATGCTTCCCTTATCCGACCCCTACCTCTGCAAGAGATAGATGGTTCTTATCCCCACTGTTGTTCTTTCGAGGTAGTAAGTATCAAGTATCAAGTTTGGTTGAAACTGATCAAGTGGTTTAGGAGATTTGGAACAAACAAACAAACATACATACTTTCTCTTTTATAATATGCATGGATACTTTTTATTTGCTGATATATGAATCAGCAACTATAGTTTCTTCTAAATGGGATGGTGTATTTTTGTAATGACATTTGATAGATTATGAAATAAGAATACTAATTATTCACATGTTGTAAAGAACAACTGAATTCCAACTTACTTTGATGGTATGATATCATCCATGTCCAATGCTACAGGCTTTCCAAATGATGTTGGATCATAAGGACTGCCCTCAGTGACATGTTCCTGAAAAGAGATCTATTTCAGAAAAATAACTCTTCTTGCTCCAAGGTAAAAAATTAATGGAAACCCCTATAATAGCTGCAGCATATGCAGTGTTAGAAGCTATAAATAAGAAACATGAGCTCATGTGATAGTAGCAATGACTGTTTGAGAAATTGGTTCTTGCACTGAACATGACCTAACTTCTGGAAGGAAATCATATCAAAATTCACCGTCTTTACATTTCATGCTGCCATATTTCCTCATTCCTATGCTTATCCTCTTCCTACAGTGTGAGCACTGAACTTACATTCAACTCTGAGAGGATAGTTCAAAACTGTCTGAAGCTGTCACCAATCATTTAATTTAATCACTGCCTCTTACACCTTCAATCCTGTTCATGTTTCATAGGTGTACTTCCTTAACACATGACATATTTGTGACAATATTTTTTCCATTCAAGGGCCACTGCAGTTTTCATACTGCCTCTCCCCCATTAATTAAAAAAAGGAGAAAAAACTTTCTTTCTACTTAAATTGTTGGTACACTCAAAGCAACAGTTTTTACAGGTCAGATAACCAATGGCTGTACGAGTTGAGAGAGACTCAACTCAGTCACACTACACAATTAATATCTACATCTAAAAAATCCATACCTCTTCAGTGGATTGCAATACTGCTTACGTTAATCACAGAGAGGCAGTTAATAGTATAAATAGAGATTTTTCTCTCGTCTCTCTGAAGAAGAAGGAATTTACAGTCCGGAACGCTGTGTTCTATGATTCAGTCACCTAACCTCTGCTAATGCACTCCTAAAAGTTTTCCATTAGCCTTGTATATTGTTACATTACCCAGTTCCATCCTCATTAATAACTTCTTCATCTTTGAGACCAGATTTATAAACAAATTGTTGGACAGATTTGGGAAACAGTGTGGTCCTACCCTCAGCTAACCATTTCAAAGGCTGCATGGAAGGATCATTTCTAAACTTCTAGAAGCTGCAACCCATTTTGGGGCAACAACTACCTTGACATGTGGTCACTAATAGCACTGTTACTCCTAAAAGAAGAGCAGGACAGATTCATTGTCAGTCAAATGTATGAGTAATTTTATAAATGTAAGTTGCTGTAATATAGCAATGAGTGACAGCTTTTTCTTCTTCTTGGAATTTTCAAGCACCGTAGCACACTAATGATAAATATACACACCAATAACATAAATATACATGTAAGCAAAAAGTGTAGGTCAAAACAGTTTGTAATGTTCTAACAAAAAGATATAAAAGAGATTACTGCATTATTTACTCTATTGTACATAAATCATGTATCACAGATAAGCAATTACCTCCCAGTCAGATTCCGACTCTTCTGATTGTTCTGAAGGTGATTCAGAAAATCTGTCTACACTGCCATGTCTTGTAATACGTTCTCTTTCAGCTCTCCGACCCAAAATGGGAGCTGACTCGTCACTCATTTCACTCATGACACTTGTTGCCTGACTAGCTGAGTCTTCTGATGTAGAGCCTTGTAGTGACACACCTACACAAGACATAACATTTGACAGAGAGAGAGGGGAGAGAGAGAGAGAGAGAGAGAGAGAGAGAGAGAGAGAGAGAAAGGCTCGTGCATACAACTTTCATTTTTGCTCGAGTCACTCTGATTTCCAGAAATTTTATGTGAAACTTGACATTATAAATTAAATCATCATAAAAATTCAAGCAGCATGCATAATTAAATTATTAGACACTGTACAGAGGGCTACTGAGCAATATCTATTACATTGTTATGTCTCCTAAATAATACATGTCTGATAGTAATGTAGAACTTAGTTTGTTTCTCATTTTAAGATAATTACTGAAATTTGTGGCTCTACTTGTGGAAGATAAAACACTATGACTTAGTAATGTGTCAAATTCCGCAAATAGATTTTAATCAACAATAAATCATGAGATCAACAGAGTGATATATGTGTTTAATGACTTGGAACTTTGTGTCCTAAATTCTGTAAGACAATCATATCATATATGTCGCTACAGAGGTGGGACAGGAGATCTGAGGTTCAACATTCCTTTTCTATGAGGTCATTAGATCCAGAGCATATGCACAGATTGGACAATAATGTGGCGCGTATTGGTAAAATCTTTTTTAAGGAGTCATCCTGATATTTACATTAAATGGTTTATGGAAACCACAGTAAACTTAACATCTGGATGGCTGGATGGAGATATAGATGCAGGTCCTCCCAAATACAAGACTAGTATGGACTTTTATATGATGAGTAAAAAAATATATTCAAATGCTGTGATAAATGTGGTACACACATTGCCTGACATAAAAAGCAGAGCATCCAGAAGCAGAGGAGGAAAGGAAATGAATCTTAAAGGGTTGAGAAGGTATGCGATGTTATTACAGTGATTATACACTACTGGCCATTAAAATTGCTACACTGAGAAGAAATGCAGATGATAAACGGGTATTCATTGGACACATATATTCTACTGGAACTGACATGTGATTACATTTTCACGCAATATGGGTGCACAGATCCTGAGAAATCAGTACCCAGAACAACCACCTCTGGCCATAATAACAGCCTTGATACGCCTGGGCATTGAGTCAAACAGAGATTGGATGGCGCGTACAGGTAGAGCTGCCCATGCAGCTTCAATACGATACCACAGTTCATCAAGAGTAGTGACTGGCGTATTGTGCTCGGCCACCACTGACCAGACGTTTTCTATTGGTGAGAGATCTGGAGAATGTGCTGGCCAGGGCAGCAGTCGAACATTTTCTGTATCCAGAAAGGCCTGTACAGGACCTGCAACAGTAGGGTTTTGCAGGGATCAAACGAAGGGTAGAGCTATGGGTCGTAACACATCTGAAATGTAACGTCCACTGTTCAAAGTGCCATCAATGCGAACAAGAGGTGACCGAGACGTGTAACCAATGGCACCCCATATCATCACGACGGGTGATACGCCAGTATGGCGATGACGAATACACGCTTCCAAAGTGTGTGCACCACATTGTCGCCAAACAAGGATGCGACCATCATGATGGTGTAAACAGAACCTGGGTTCATCCGAAAAAATGATGTTTTACCATTCGTGCACCCAGGTTCGTCATTGAGTACACCATTGCAGGCACTCCTGTCTGTGATGCAGCGTTAAGGGTAACCACAGCCATGGTCTCTGAGCTGATAGTCCATGCTGCTGCAAACGTCATTGAACTTTTCATGGATCGAGACGTGGCTGCACGATCCGTTGCAGCCATGTGGATAAGATGCCTGTCATCTCGACTGCTAGTGATACGAGGCCATTGGGATCCAGCACGGCATTCCGTATTACCCTCCTGAACCCGCCAATTCCATATTCTGCTAACAGTCATTGGATCTCAACCATCGCGAGCAGCAATGTCGTGATACGATAAACCACAATAGTGATAGGCTACAATCTGACCTTTATCAAAGTCGGAAACGTGATGGTATGCATTTCTCCTCCTTACACGAGGCATCACAACAACGTTTCACCAGGCAATGCCAGTCAACTGCTGTTTGTGTATGAGAAATCGGTTGAAAACTTTCCTCATGTCAGCATGTTGTAGGTGTCGTCACTGGCGCCAACCTTGTGTGAATGCTCTGAAAAACTAATCATTTGCATATCACAGCATCTTCTTCCTGTCAGTTAAATTACACGTCATCTTCATTGTCGTAGCAATTTTAATGGCCAGTAGTGTAAAATTGAATCAAATTTACAAAGTACTTGACAGGACAAGCCCTTTTATCAGTATGCAATTGCACCCCCTTCGGTGGTGGTGGTGGTGGTTAGTGTTTAACGTCCCGTCGACAACGAGGTCATTAGAGACGGAGCGCAAGCTCGGGTTAAGGAAGGATTGGGAAGGAAATCGGCTGTGCCCTTTCAAAGGAACCATCCCGGCATTTGCCTGAAACGATTTAGGGAAATCATGGAAAACCTAAATCAGGATGGCTGGAGACGGGATTGAACCGTCGTCCTCCCGAATGCGAGTCCAGTGTGCTAACCACTGCGCCACCTCGCTCGGTGCACCCCCTTTGGCCTTGGACAAATGCACTGATCTGGTTGTGAAGGACATCATAAAACCACAGCATTTTCTCCCAAGGCAATCTGGCCTACAACTGTTGTAACTGATCCTTGATATCCTGGATACTGGTACTGGGACAGAGTTGACATCCAAGCTGATCACACACGTTCTGTCAGGAACAGATGTGGGAATCAGGCTGGCCACAGGAACATTCCAACATCATACAGACAGTTCATACAGACATGTGTCATTTCCTGTTGACAAATGGCACTTCAATACCGTCACATGAGAGGCAAAAGTTGAGGATGCAGGACATCCACGACGTACCCTTGTGTCAGCAGATTTCCCTCAGTCACTACCAGATGTGATCTAATGTCATACCTGATGGCTCTCCACACCAGAACATAGGGAGTAAAAATGCTGTGCCTCCACAAAACATTGGAAGAATTGAGCCTTTCCCAAGATCACCACCATACTCGCCAACAATAGTTACATGGAGTAGTGCATTACCACAATAACACATTATGACATCATTCAGCAGCAGTCAATGCTTCCTAGTCATGGCACCAATTCACACGCAGCTATTTGTGTTGTGGTATTAATGGCAGAATATCCATGGGATGGGAATTCCCTAGGTTGTGTATTGCTAATCCCCAACCAATGGTTCAGGATAACACAGAATGTTGCAGGGAGACCACTACTTGTTCTCAGATGGCTAGTGCAGATGTGATGGGGTTGAAATGTGCTTGGTGCACAATAAGGTGATCCCCATCATGCTGGTCAGATGTGGTCGACTAGAGCCCTTACATTGAACTAGTCTTCCCTCACATTCCCATGCAGTCTGACATTGAGCCACTGTTACATCCGAATGCCCACAAATCTAGATATTGCATGATTTGATCAGCTGGCCAAATGGAGAGCCATAATGAGGCCCCTTTCAAACTCAGTCAGGTAGTGATAACATTGCCTCACACATGTAGGCAGCATCTCCACATCCTTTTAAGTGATCACCCAACATCTGACACTGTTCACATTACTTATACACTGATTAACCAGAACATTATGACCATCTACCTAACAACCAGTATGTCCTGCTTTGGCATGGATAACAGTGTAAATGTGTTATGGCAGGGAAGCAATGAGGCCTTGGTAGGTCGCTGGAGGGAGTTGGCACCACATCTGCACACACAAGTCACCTAATTCAAGTAAATTCCAGCGATGGGGTTGATGAGCTCTGATGCCATGTTCAGTTAATCCCAGATGTGTTCAATTGGGTTCAGATCTGGTGAGTTGGGGGCCGAGTACATCAACTGTAACTCACCACTATGTTCCTTGAACCACTCCATCACACACCTCGCCTTACGACATGGCACTTTTTGTTGCTGAAAAATGCCCAGTGCTGTCAGTAAACATGATCATCATGAAAGGGTGTACATGGTCTGCAACAAGTGTATGATACTCCTTGGTGGTCGTGGTGCCTTGCATGAGCTGCACTGGACCCATGGATCCCCCTGTGAATGTTGCCCAGAGCATAATGCAGCCACTACCAGCTTGTCTCCATCCTGCAGTACAGGTGTCAAGGAGTTATTCCCCTGGAAGATGACAGATTCATGCCTTCCCATCAGCATGATGAGGAAGGTATCTGGATTCATCAGACCATGCAACACTCTGCCACAGAGCCAACATCCAGTGCCAATGGTCTCATGCCCATTTCAAGCATAGCTGCTGATGTCATGATATTAATATTGGCACATGGATGGGTCACCGGATGGGAACGTCCATCATTAGGAGTGTTCGGTGCGCTGTGTTTCCAGACACAGTTGTACTCTGCCCAGCACTGAAATGTGATGTTAGTTCCACTACAGTTCACCGCCTGTCATGTTTTACCAGTATGCCCAGCCTACGACATCTGACACCTGTACCGAGGGGTGGCTGCCGAAACCCAAGATGTCAGGACATAGTTTCACCTTGGTTTTGCCACACTCACCACAGTGCTCCTCGAACACCTGACAATACATGCAGTTTCTGAAATGTTCATGCCAAGCCTCTGGGTCATCACAATCTGCTCTCGGTCAAACTCAGATACATCATGCACATTCCCCATTCTACCCACAGACAGCAATGACATTAGATGTACCGTGTGTGTGTCTGACTATCAGTCATTCCTTGCCAGATGCTGCTGCTATTGCCTGAATAAGTTTATATCAATAGTAGGTTGGTTGTCATAATGTTCTGGCTAATCAGTGAACACCCTACCAGGCCTGGTAACAACATAACAATCAGCAACAGTAGTGCATTCTGCTGGCAGTTCTACGTGTTACAGAGTCTTGCAGCTATTAATCATGTACATATGCACCAGTGGTGTATGTGTGTGTATAGCTATACTGAGATCTGACCACGTCTTCTGAGTGCATCAGTTTTTTTTGTCAGGCAGTGTATTTTGTGACAGAATTTCACACAATGATTTCTTCCTCATTAGTGCCCTTCCTGTTATGACCTGTCAAACATGTTCAAATAACTGAATCCCAAGATTTTGTCTGTCGCAGCACTGTAAGACAGAGCTTTCCCCATTATTTTATTCATTAAGTAGGAATCTCATGAATACCGACTTGGTGAATGAATGTTGGCTGGTTTGAAAACACTGTATGCCACATGTGGAGATGGAGCTCTCTCATTGTTTATGTTCAGTTCCCCCACCCTCTAATGTCTATTAGTTTTTCCAATACAACATGTATCAGGAGAGTTTTGCAATGCAACGTCCCAGGTGAACAAGCCCCAACCTGCTTTTGTGTGTCACACATCTACCTTTATAATCCAAAAGCCACCATACGGTGTATGTAGTGGAGAACAGAGCGTGCGCTACTACACTCTTGATGTCTGTTTTCTTTATTTTATGGGAATGTGGAAAAAAGAAAATATATCTATGAGGGAAAGATATTAAGACAAATGGCTACCTCATGATGCAGATGTGTTAAAATCATATATCCAAGACTGACTTTCATAAGCTAATTCTTTTAACATGACTGCTAGTAAAAAATTTACCCTGGCATCTGCAGTAAGTTATGTGAGATTGATTTCTTACCTCAAACAGATACTCTACTGGAATTTTCTATGAATGAATTGGTCTCACTGATATGGTATGATGACTATATTTAGTTGTCAGATGGCACAAGGAAGAAATGCCTTGAAGACATGTTTGGAAGAATGAAGAGATGGTCTATTGGAAATTATTTTTTTAAAAAAGTACTATAGCTTTTACTGTGGATTTTTTAAATCATCAATTTTTAATTTTTTTCCAGATTTCTCTATTCATCCTATTAGAAGGAAAGATGAACATGCTGCTGGCTGTGCAGTCATAACTGTATTTGTACTCTGGGTGAAACATACACACACATTATTTCTTCATCTCATTGTAAGACCCATAATTTAAAATTGATCCTGGTATTCTCTACTCGTGTAGTCTGCTATTCTCATGTCTCATAGGGTGTTTCCAATATGTTATTTTCACTTTTCCAGAGCCAAATATTCTTTGTACTGCTATACAGACTGATTACAAGATGCTATACAAGCCAAAATTTCGAAGTAATTTGGTACAATACACACACATGACTACAGTACTTTAGCTTGTTGACTGTACAGCACCTTAAAAAGCTCATGAAGTCTCAGAGGTGTAATGACAAAGAACTTGAAACTAGTACCATATGCAATTATGCTGTGTCATTAATTTTAGAGCTGCTTTCAAGTTCTATATTATTATATGATATACATAAAATAGCATACATTCTTCATGTGGCTAAATTTGTTTCTTTATAATATTTTGTCATTTTATTTCATATTATTTCACAAAAACGCACCTGAAGACATGTACCCATAACATTTGTCTGGACTGCTTCGCCTTTTTAAGATCGATGTCACTTCTGGCTGCTTCTTCGATAATACAAAACTGTTACCTAATCAACATGATTTAATTTAGAGCATCAATAATTATGAGTACCAATAAGACAGATATACTTTAAGCAAAGCTGTATTTCTATGTGTACCTTAATTGGCACAGACAATGAATAGCATGTGATGTTACAATTTAATAAAGAACTGATTTCACAACAGAAGGGGGGAGCAGTGAAATGGGAAGATTTATGGAATGGATAGTCCATGTGGTGGCAGGCTTATGAGAGTAAGAGGCAGTGATCTTACATGTCTACACTCTCATAACTGATAGTAGTTTGCTGGAAATGGTACATAGTATTTTGGAATCTTTCACTCTCTGACTACAGCAAAGGTGCACAATCAAGGTTTGAAATCTTATAGACATCATCTAAATGAAATGAACAGATTTCAGTTTTATTAATAAGTTTCATTGATATTAAATCATGTATATGCTTTTCAGTCAGATAGAGTTGGTACTGTAATTATCTGCTGTTCACAAATCATTCCATTTCACTGCATCACAATGTACTAACTAATAGTGGGAATATCAGTTGCATACATAAAAAAATATTAGTGAACAATTTTATACTAATCAAAAGCTAACAATGATTTAATAAAACATCTAGCACACATTCAAAAATAAAAATGTTGTGTGTGGAAATTCATTATATTTGTAAGCAACAGCTCTAAAAAATCAGGTGTCTTATTTCTTATAATATTATTGTTACCTCAATCATACTTCTGTCACACCTGGAAGTGAGTTACATTCTCCAACATTTGGTACATAAATCTTCTAGAGAGGAGCAGATAACAAGTATGAGAGCAAATACCTAGTTACAGGTTCCATATACCTCATCTCCAATGGATATAAAAATACGGGACATTGATAAATAGGAAGGAAATCGAGCTTTGATTGTAGTTGAATACGTGAAACTCGTTTCCCTTGTTATCTACAACATTCAGAAGGGTTAATATATCAGAACTCTACTTGACAAAATGATTCTGAACTTCATGAAATCTTTAACAGTATTCCACATCACCCCCTACCACACAAAATATATGCTTACACAATATAAGACCAAGTATGTGAATTGTCTAAGGAATTACTGGAAAACAGAATGAAGTATGCTGTTCTCAATACAAAGATATCACCAGAAGCAAAAATAGCATATGTGCTGCCTTGCAGAAGGCAACATTTGTGAGATGTGGGTGACTGATCTAAATTTACAAGCAGCACAAGATATCATCTACTAACTACTCTAAAATCTTTATGATCTTTCTTATAACAAATTGATTACCGCATTCTCTTTCCATCTCAAAGGAAAAAAGTTCGCATTGTTAAAAAATATCTTCAAAACAGTTCTGAGTTTCTCTGTTTAATGACAAATTAGTGTCACAGCTTTATTAACATCATAACTAGTAAAACTTGTGCTGTATCATTAACCCACAGCAATGGTTATCACAGAACTCCAATGGTAGTGTGAAAGACAAAAACCTTCACCATTCTCATGCATAACATTGGGGAGAAATTTCTGCAGATTTTAATAAGGTTCACATCTCAACTAGAAACGATGTGAATATGTCAGTGACTTCATAAGCTATGAAATCATGTCTGCAGTATTTGTGCCTGTAGTTTCCGCTAGAGGTCAGTGACAGCTCTGTGGAATAAACTAAGGTGATTGCTAATGTTTCAGGCATGTGAGGACTAATACTGTGATTTAGTACTTACATTTACAAGAAAAACTGACAATGTAAATTTGTGATGAACTGCTGATTTTGCATAGAAAGAATTCACCAACATATAGGGTATTGTAAAAATTGAAAATGGGTTTTCACTGTGTATCCCATACAAGTAAAAACACACTGTGGAATGGCAGGCTATTTCTGTGGGAGAAGCAGACAGCCTTTATGCAAATGGAATCTTTGGTGTCATCCATTAGTAGTTTAACCACATAATATGAGGTGTGTGAGAAAATTGATGACACTGAGGACACTGCGAGTAATATGGCAATGCTGTGTTGTTCTACTTGTGTAGAATGGTTCAAATGGCTCTGAGCACTATGGGACTTCACATCTGAGGTCATCAGTCACCTAGAACTTACAACTACTTAAACCTAACTAACCCAAGGACATCACACACATCCATGCCCGGGGCAGGATTTGAACCTGCGACCGTAGCAGTCGCGCGGTTCCAGACTGAAACGCCTAGAACCGCTCAGCCACAATGGCTGGCCTACTTGTGTAGACCGTGTGTTCATCTCTTCCAGATGTTCAGTCAGAGTTTCAGCTTCATACAGCCACCACATAACTTTTGAGAGATTCATCAGTGAAACTGTGTTTTTGTTGTGTGTTATGATAATGGAACAGCGGACTTGAGAGCAACGTTATGCTATCAAGTTTTGTGTTAAACTTGAGGAATCAGTGAGCAGGACCTCTGAAAAGCTGAAACAGGCCTAAGGGGCAACATTCCCTATCAAGAGCACACATCCCAATGAAAACATCAAACATGTGCATGCTCTTGTGAGATGAGACCCACATTTAACAATAAGGTAAAAAGGACTTTGTAAATTTAAACTCCTTCACCATACATCAAATTTTGTGCAAAGATATGCACATGCAAAAGGTCTATGCCAAAATGGTGCTGAAAAAACCTCACAACTGAGCAGAAGAACAATCGAAGAGATGTGTTGAAATTCTTGAGAGGATTGCCAATGACCACGAATGGTTCAGTTGTGTGGTCACAGATGATAAATAATGGATTTTTGAGTATGATTTCGAGACAAAGTGACAGAGCAAGGAATGGCTCACTAAGACATCTCCTTGACCAAAAAAAAAATCAAATGAGCAAATCAAAGATCAAAACAATGCTGATTTGCTGTATTTTTCACAAAGAATTTGTTCTTCCAGAACAGACTGTCAACCGAGTGTTTTAAAAAGATGCCTTGAAAGGCTCAGGAATGGGTGAACTGAGTGAGACTGGACATGCAGACAAATGAATGCTGCATCATGAAACAGACTCATGTCACATGGCCACCCCCATCATGGAATTTTTGACCTCAAAAGGCATTCCTATTGTTCCACAGCCACCCTATTCACCTGATCTGAGTCCATGTGACTATTTTCTTTTCTTGAAATTGAAAACTGTCTTAAAAGGACATTATTTTGGGACTCTGGAGAACATTCAAAAGAATGTGACTAACTTGTTACAGGCTCTACCAGTTGAACCCTTGCAGCCCTGCTGCCAAGTATGGGAACAATGACTCCACACATGTATAGGTGCCAAAGGGTACTACTTTGAAGGGAACAATATTGTTTTTTGAAAATAAAATAATAAAAAATAACAACTTTCGTACATGAAACATCAGACTCATTACTTTTCTCACACACCTCGTAAACACACAACCTTGATCAGATTTTATGTTGAGAAAAACTAATAAACATACATAACTTGATATTAATCTCTTCTTACATACTTTCTTTGTAGAAACTTTATAAACACCTTTTATACATGCCATATACTTAAGCCACCTGCAAATAAAGTCTGTGGATACATATCAGAGACATGATACCAAGTGAAATAATCCAGCTTAATCATCACACATGATCATAATATATGACCAAAGTTGTGTGTAAAATGAACATGACTGCTGGTAACTTAATGGGAAAAAATATAACTCCACCATGTGAAATTCTTACCTGTTACTGATGATGCTTTTGTTGGTGTCAAAGAATCTAGCTGCTTGACAAAACCAAGGAAGTTCTCTGCTTTTCGAGAGGCTTTATTAGACAGCAATACATCCGGTGTTGTAATTTGTGGACGGCAATTTGCAGATAACCTTAAAAAAAAAAGTAAATTTATTTGATTAGCATCAAGAGTAAAACTCTACAATAATAATGTGCTGATATATGGGTAACTTTTTATACCCACACCTACGTACCTACCCCACAAGTCACCATACGATGCATAGTGGAGGGTACGCTGTACAGCTGTTAGTCATTCCCTTTGCTGTTCCTTTCACACATGGAGTGAGGAAAAAATGATGTCTATATACTTACATTTGAACCCTGATTTCTCTTATCTTGTCTTCATTGTCCTTAAATGATATGATACTTATGTTGCTTGCAGTAGGGTTGTTCTGCAGTCTGCTGCAAATACCAGTTCTCTAAACTTTCTCAATTGTGTTTTGTGAAAAGAATATCTTATCCCTCTGGGGATTCCCATTGGAGTTCACGCAACATTCCCATAATACCTGCATGCTGATCAAACCTAAAGGAAAAAATATAGCAGCAAGCCTATGAATTTCTTCAATTTCTTTCTTTAATCCTACATGGTGGGGATCCCAAACACCTGAGCAGTATTCAAGAATGGGTTGCACGAGTTTTCTGTACACAGTCTCCTTTATAGAGACTTAACCCACTAAACCAAAGACAAGCATTTGCCTTCCCTACAACTGACCTTACGTGCATGTTCCATTTCATGTCACTTTGCAACATTACGCCTATATATTTACAAGCCATCACTGTGTCACGCAGCACACTACTGATACTGTAATCAAACACTACAGGACTGCTTATCCTACTCACCTTCATTGAGTTACATTTTCCCACATTTAAAGAAAGCTGCCATTCACCACATGAAATAGAACTCTCTCAAAGTCATCTCGTATCCACCTATAGCCATTCAGAGGCACACTTTCCAGTACATTATAGCGTAATCAGCAAACAATCACAGAACGCTGCAGATCATTTACATACTTAGACAACAAAAGCAACCTTATTACTCTTCCCTGGAGAACTCCTGACAATACCTTTGTTTCTGGTGAACACTCGTCATCCAAAGTAATGTACTGGATTCTATTACTTAAAATTTTTGCAAGCCACTCATGTATCTGTGAACCCATTCCATATGCTTGTAACTTCATTGACAGTGCACTCTGTCAAATGCTTTCTGAAAATCTATGAATGTGGAATCTTCCTGTTGCCCTTCATCCATGCTTCACAGGATATCATATGCCTTTGTTTTATGTTCTCCATACAGCAGTTTGTGTGGTGGTTGAATGATGGTATGTCTATATGATTCTCCTACACAAATTATTTTTTAAATGCAAGATTGAAAACTTCAGCTTTCATTTTGCTGCCTTCATTTGCCATGCCAGCCTGATTTGAAAGTGACTGAATAGAAGCCTTTGATCCAGTTAGTGATTTTACATGTGACCAGAATTTTCTACAGCTGATGGCAAGATCTGTAGCTAACACATGATGCTGGTGGTGATTGTATGCTTCATGCATCAGCCTTTTTACGGATGCATGAATTTCTACTAACTTCTGCCTACTGGCATTTTGGTATTCTTTTTTGGACTGTGAATACAACAGTCTCCATTTTCTCAGCATTTTCGGAATTTTGTAATTAAACTACTTTAGTATCCAGCCAGCTGACATCATGATGGAGGCACATGAGGTGGCTGGGTAGAGCAGTGGAGCATTTCAGAAACCTGCCATGGAAGGCACATGTGTCACTCAGTATGGGCATAGGGGCATGCCTCTACTTTCTGTAGATTGACTCACATGGTAAGTTCATTTCCTCTCATGGTGTAGTGTTCCCATGTTGTTATCAGCTCACTGTCAGCCCATGAAGTACCCATGCTGACAGTGTACAGTAGCGACGTTGTCATGCCTGTGCAGATACTAAAACGACATTGGGTCTTTTCTGTTCTTAATCCACTTACCCAGTACAAACATATCCAGAGCACGATTAACTTAACAATCAGTTTAAACTTTGCCCGCCAATGACTTGCTGCAGTGGTAACACCGGTTCCTGTCAGATCACCAAAGTTAAGCACTGTCGCACTTGGCTAGCACTTGGATGGGCCACCATCCGGGTCAACTGAGTACTGTTGACAAGTGGGGTGGACTCAGCCCTTGTGAGGCCAACTGAGGAGCTACTCGACTGTGAAGTAGCGGCACTGGTCACGAAACCTGACAATGGCTGGGAGAGCGATGTGTTGACCACATGGCTCTCTGTATCTGCATCCAGTGACACCTAAGGGCTGAGGATGACATGGCAGCCGGTCAGCATAGTTTGACCTTCAAGGCTTGTTTGGACAGTGCTTTTCTTTCTTTTTCCTTTCCTTTTTTTTAAAAAAATCTTGCCCATTATTCCTGTATGTCCAAAACTAAATGACGTCCACTCATTCTCTAAGTAGAATGCTAACAATTTTTTTTTCTGCTCTTTCCAGCATAAAAAACTCTTCTAGCATTCTTCACAGATTTTTTAACTTAAGTAGCCATCATAGATGTGATGACATAATCACTAATTCTTTTCTCTATATACAGCCAGTGTTATAAGATCAGCAATATTTGTAACTACGAGGACTAAAATATTTCCACTGCATGTGAGTTGGCGGATTAGTTTCTTTTTCCTTTCCTTTTTTTTAAAAAAATCTTGCCCATAATTCCTGTATGTCCAAAACTAAATGACGTCCACTCATTCTCTAAGTAGAATGCTAACAATTTTTTTTTCTGCTCTTTCCAGCATAAAAAACTCTTCTAGCATTCTTCACAGATTTTTTAACTTAAGTAGCCATCATCATAGATGTGATGACATAATCACTAATTCTTTTCTCTATATACAGCCAGTGTTATAAGATCAGCAAAAATATTTCCACTGCATGTGAGTTGGCGGATTAGTTGCTCAAGACAGCTTTTGGAGAAAGCGTTCAGGACTGATGTGCAGATTAGCCGTGACAGCAGCTGAAACACCTACTTGGGCATCATCATTTGTTGCAGGTCGTGGTTGACATTTCACATGTGGCTGAACACTTCCTGTTTCCTTAAATAACGTAACTATCTGGCGAATGGTCCGGACACTTGGATGATGTGTCCAGGATACCGAGCAGCATACATAGCACACACCCACTGGGCATTTTGATCACAATAGCCATACATCAACACAATATCGACCTTTTCCGCAGTTGGTAAATGGTCCATTTCAACACAGGTAATATATCACGAAGCAAATACCATCTGCACTGGTGGAATGTTACATGATACCACGTACTTATACGTTTGTGACTATTACAGCGCCATCTATCACAAACCGAAAAAAGTGGTCCAACTAAAACATTCATATTTCTTTACGTACTACACGAATATGTAATAAAAAAAAATGGGGGTTCCTATTTTTAAAAAACGCAGTTGGTATCCGTTTGACCTATGGCAGTGCCATACAGCGGGTCAACCATAGCGCCATCTGGTTTCCCCCTTCAAGATAGACGAGTTTCGTTCATTGTAGTTTTTTCGTTTGATGCTTATTTCGTGATATACTTGGCCCAGTCACTATCAATGGACCACTCTGTATTACACAAGTGTCTGGTGCAATTGTTAGTATGGTTATTGCTGTTACAGTTGCAGGTTATCAAGATTTACGTGACTTTGCATGTGGTGTTACAGTCAGTGCATGAGTGATGGAGCACAGCATGTCCGAGGTAGCAATAAAGTGGGGATTTTCCCATATGACATTTTCAGGAGTGTATCGTAAATATCAGGAATCCGGAAAAACATCAAATCTCTGACATCACTGCTGCCAGAAAAAGATCCTGCAAGAACTGGACCAATGACGGTTGAAGAGATTCATTCACTGTGACAGAAGTGCAACCCTTCTGCACATTTCAATGCTGTGTCATCAACAAGTGTCAGTGTATGAACCATTCAACAAAACATCATCAAAAGGGGTTTCGGAGCCAGAGGCTCACTCATGTACCCTTGGTTACTGCACAACACAAAGCTGTATGCCATTCCTGGGCCCATCAACGGTGACAATGGGCTGTTGATGACTGGATACATGTTGCCTGATTGGACGAGTCTCATTTCAAATCGTATTGAGTGGATGGATGTGTATGTATGGAGGCTACCTCATAAATCCATGGACCCTGCATGTCAGCAAGTGACTGTACAAGCTGGTGGAAGCTCAGTAATAGCATGGGGCATGTGTAGTTGAAGTGATACAGGACCCCTGATACATCTAGATACAGCTCTGACAGGTGACACCTATGTAAGCATCCTGTCTGATCACCTGCATCCATTCATGTTCATTGTGCATTCCGACAGACTTGGGCAATTCCAGCAGGACAATGTGACACTCCACACATCCAGAATTGCTACAGAGTGGCTCCAGGAACACTCTTCTGAGTTAGGTGGGTACCAACAAAAATTTTCACAATTGGAGGAGAAAGTTGGTGACTGAAATTTCGTAAGAAGAGTCTGCCGCAACAAAAAAAAAAGTGCCACCCCAATTTGCGTATCATACCACTGGCACTCTCTCCCTTATTTCAAGACAATATAAAAAAAAGAGTTGTTCTTCTTTAAACTTTTTCAATGTCCTACATCAATCCTATCTGATGCAGATCCCACACTGCACAGCAGTACTCCAGAAGAGGATTGACACGCATAGTGTAGACAGTCTCTTTAGTAGCTCTATTGCATTTTGTAGGTGTTTTGCCAATAAATCACAGTCTTTGGTTAGCTTTCTCCACAACATTACCTATGTGATTGTTACAATTTAAGTTATTTGTAACTCTAATCCCTAATTAGATATATGCGATTTATCATGTAATCAAAATTTAGTGGATTCTTTTCAGTACTCATCTGGATGACTTCACATTTTTCATTCTTTACAGTCAATTGCCATGTTTTGCACCATACAGATAATCATTTTGCTATTGATTTTGATCATCTGGTCACAGTAAATGAAAGCATCATTTGCAGACAATCTGGGTGTGCTGCTCAGATTGTCTCCTAAATCATTTATATAGATTAGGAACAGCAGAGGGACTATAACCCTTCCTTGGAGAATACAAGATATTACTTCTGTTTTACTTGGTGACACCTTGTCTGTTACTATGAAACATGACCTTTCTGACAGGAAATAAAAAAAAATTCAGTTGCACAACTGGAACAATACTCTGTAGGCACACAATCTGATGAGAAGTAGCTTGTGAGGAATGGCACAAAAGCCTTCTGGAAATCTAAAAATATGGAATTAATCTGATGTCCCCTATCAATAGCACTCATTAATTTGTGAGAATAAAGAGCTGCTTGTGTTTTACAAGAACAATATTTTCTGAATCCATGTTGGCTATTTGTCAATAAATTGTTTTCTTTGAGGTAATCCATAATGTTTGAATGCAGTATATGTTCCAAAATCCTACTGCAAATTGAAGTTAGTGATGTGGGTGTGTAATTCAGTGGACTATCCATATTTCCCTTCGTAAGTATTGGTGTGATCTGTGCAACTTTCCAGTCTTTAGGAACTCATCTATCAATGAGCCACCGGTTGTATATGATTGTTAAATATTAAGATATTGTATCAGCAAAGTCAGAAAGGAACATAACTGGTACCCAATCTGAACCTACATCTAAGTTACTGAAGTTAGCAGTTGTTCTTGATTTGAATTCTGGAATCATTACTTTGTCTTCTTTGGTGAAGGAATTTGGTAAAACCATGTTTGGTAGTAGAGTGCCACTGGTGTACCCTACTAATAACCAGAATATGTTTGGGTTTTCTGCCAGATTTTGAGACAGTTTCATTGTGGAAACTATTAAAAACATCTCACACTGACTATCACACAAAATTTGGAGCAACTGTAAAACTTTGCCAAGCTTGGGGATTTTGTGTTCTTTTAAATTTGTCATGCTTTTTGCATTGTTTCTGCAGCAGTGTTCTGACCTGTTTTGTGAGCCATTGGCAATCAGTATCAAACTTGCTGTCAGTAGCATTTCTTTGAATTTAAACCACATCTGGTCTACACTTACATAGTCAGATTGGAAGGAGTGGAGACTCTCTCTTAGGAAGGCATCAAGTAAATTTATGCCTGCTTTTTTTAAATAGATATATTTTGCATTTATTTATCTCAATTTGAATTATACTCTGGTTGGATTTATCATACTTTGTGTCAACATTCACTGTCTTCTCAAGTTCATTTCTCGCAGGCCATTCTACATCTACACCTACATACATACTCCACTAGCCACCGTGTGCTGCTTGGCAGAGGGTTCCTTGTACTACTACTAGTCATTTCCTTTCCTGTTCCACTTGCAAATACAGCCTCCGTACAAGCCCTAATTTCCCTTACCTTATCTTTGTGGTCATACTCCACAAGCTACCGTGTGCTGCTTGGCAGAGGGTTCCTTGTACTACTACTAGTCATTTCCTTTCCTGTTCCACTTGCAAATACAGCCTCCATACAAGCCCTAATTTCTCTTATCTTATCTTTGTGGTCCTTAGGTAAAATGTATGCTGGTAGCCACTCACTGGATGAACTCTATCATTACCAACCACTTGAGATTGTCTGCTTGTTCCACTAGTCTACACATCACTGCCCAACCCCCAAGACCTGACTGGATCCATCCCAAAGTACTACAGCACCTGATTCTACAAATTCTGCCATATTTAAAATGTTCCTGTACTAGGAGGTGTTGGAGATTAGTATTTAACATTACGTCAACAGTGAGGTCATTAGAGACAGTCAAAGATGAACTAGGACTGGTAGGGTGCCAGAGATCTGGACACTGGGTGAGGCAGTTAAAATAAAAACAGAATCTGAAATCCCGTTCATTTGTTAGATCTGCTAGCAGCATAATATTTGTGTAAAGTATTTGTTGAGAGATTGAACCTAAAACTGGCAACACAAAAGCAAAGCCAGTTCCTTCCTCTAGGAATCCCCAGAAAGCATGTTCCTTACATAAGGTACGATGTAAAGGCCTGTATCTATAACAATAAAAAATATTTGAAATACAGAACACCTCATATTTAAATCCTGCTGTGTTATGGTAAGACTGGTTGAATTGTTGAGACCGACAGGATTGTTCCATTCTATATGTAGCTGAACAACATGCAGATGAATATATAATGCCCAATTTCAATGGCTGCTTCACAATATGGGCCATGTGGATCCTCCCTTCCACCACCAGCTTCTCTGTTACAAAGGAGTGTCCCCTTCATCACCCAGTACCACCCCGGATTGGAAAACTGAACCACATCCTACAAGAGGGCCTGAAATGAGGGACATCCTACCCGAAATACTTCCCACCCCTCCTAAAGTGATGTTCCATCAGCCACCCAACCATCATATCATCCCAGTCCATCCCTACGCCACTGTCAGCCCCAGTCTCTTACCACAGGGATCATACCCCTGTGGAAGACTCAAGTGCAAGACATGCCCAATCCATCCATCCAGACCGGTCACAGGCTACCCCATTACGGTCCGGGCCAGCTGTGAAAGCAGCCATGTCATATGCCAGTTTAGCTGCGATCACTGCACAATTTTTTATATTGGTATGACTACCAACCACCTGTCCACCAGGATGAATCATCATCATTATCAGTATAAGTATCAGTATCAGTATCATCATCATCATCATCATCATCTGTTCTGCTCATATGTAGGTTTTCCTATGGTAACTCTCCATGCTCTTTTGTCTTCTGACATCGTCTTCAAATCTTCAAGTGGCTAAGAGCGAAGTGCACTACCATGTGGCACAAAATGCAGCTGAAAGTAACATGCTTGATTACAATTGGTGCTTCACAACACCAGCCACCTGTATCCTCCCCTCCACCATTAGCTTTTCTGAACTGGGCAGATGGGAGTTATTCTAATAACACACCTTCCACTTCTAAAATTATCCTGGTCTCAGGTTATGATAACCTACTGACCCACATCCTCCATCCAACAGTTTCCACCCCATCTGTCCTTCACCTCCTCCCAATTCACACTTCCTCACTGTCACTGTGTGCCACAATCTGTCAATGCACTCACCCTTTCTTTCCCCTTTCTGCTCTCCCCCCCCCCCCCCTCCACCCCCCAAACACCCTGCTGACGCTGCATCTGGGAGCCTTGTCCCTTCTATTCCCTGCATGCCCTGACAGACAGTGTTCTTCTATCTCGCCGCCCACCCGTACCCTACTATCTCTCCCCCCTTCCCCACCCCATTCTGGACTGCTGCTTTCATTCAACATAACCGTTACAGTCTGGCCCAAACGACCTGAGATAGCAGTCGTGTGCATGAGTTGTGCCTGCTGTGTGAATGTGTGTGTGTTTTATTTTCTTTTATGAAGAAGGTTTTTGGCCGAAAGCTCAGTGGTAAGTCTTTTTATTGCGCCTGTCTGTAATTCAATGTCTCTCTCATCACGGCAAAAGACTAGATCCACCAAATTAGCACCCATGTCATTAACACACAGTCCACACACAGAAATCTGGTAGATGTTTTAAGTTCGAATGTAATAAGAAAACTTGAATGAAATGGCCTCTCCCTGGCAATGAGCATACGTTCTGGAATTATTTAATGTGTGAAACCAAATGTCATATTTTAAAATGCCATGGATTCTGCAATGCTTTTCATGAGTTTCATTTACCTAAATAGTTCACAGATCTTTTGAGTGACTATTAGCTGGGGTGGTACAAGTTAACAATCATTAATGAAGTTCATGTGAACAGTACATGATTATATTGCATTTAGGTGATCTTAAAGATAAGATACATGAAAGTTCACATTATGCAATGGATGTTTTGGCAAAAGTTAATGTAACAATCAAGTTGAAACACATAAGAGAGGGCCATTACATCATACCACATTAAATATATGCATAAGAAATAAACACTGGATTCATAATCAGATTGAGAATTCCCTTATATACAGACGAACACCATAAACTATAGTGGAGGGAGGATGATAAAGCAAGATCAGGGGACAATCAGCAGTCTTTACAGGAAGTAACCTACTGTATTGGGTTAGTATGAACCTGGCAATAGAGAAGTCAAAATAGAGTACGCAGGGCAGAATAATGTGGCAGAACAAATGAAAGTACTGGCTGGTTATGAAGACTTCATTATAGGAAAAGATTGGTATACACAGTTTGAAGAAGGCAGTTAGAACAATGCACTGTGAGAAAAACAATGCACAGAGCTCAAGAAGTCTAAGCATGAAATCATTACCCCTCCCCTAAACACTTGCACACATAGTGGAAGACACAAGTTCTTCTGACATTTTCCAGAATATGCTTTTAATCAGTTGTATATATGTGGCCCACGTTGAAAAAAGAAGGAGGGCAATGGATGACATATTGACTACCCATCTAGAAAATATAATCTGTAAATGAACCCCAGTGCTAAGGTATTTCTGGTATCTAATACTGTATACAATTAATAAATTTTTCTTTATAACATTTTTGCCAAGCTGTTCACAACCACTGTATGAAAAACAAAACAGGAAATTATAACCACTGAGATAACTAAGCAAACAGTTTTATAGTTCATAAGAAAAGATTAACTTACCATTCAACTACAACTTTTCACTTAGAGAGAATAATAGATATCTTACCATTTGGAAGCAACTGAAGAAATGCCAGTCTTCTGGATGGAATGTAGTACTTCCTGGGCCATTTCCACATAGCACACATCTGGGCCTGTTTTTTCCATTGCCCTGAAAAAAATTGCTTGTTTTGAGATCAACTTTATGTTGTGGGAACATGAAAAGAAAACAAAAAACCAGCCTCAGTTGTAACCCTGGAGAATGTGGACAAGTGTGAAACATATTGAGTGAGGAACCCAATACATCAACAAGACATGCAGCATAGAAAATCTGGATGCTATAGCAATCTCTCCAGAGGATAATGAAAGAGATAATTAGGCTTTTTCCTTACAAAATTCAATTGCGTTAATCTTTGAAAGACAGGGATGTGGAGTGGGAATACTCTCTTATAAATGACATCACTGAGGCCTCTGGATATGGGACAGCAGAAAAGGATCAGGTCTGGATAGATCAGGTCTCGTTAAGTGATTTCCACATGTACATCAACCAACAGAACTGGTGGCACTGGGATACTATGAATCCACAATTTCAAGCTGCTGTGCCATTTCATCCACAAAAAATCACTGCCATAAATGATGCACAATGCGTTATTGAATCCATTTTTATTGAGTCAACTGTCACAGCAGACAAATATAGACAGTTACTGGAACACAAATCTGTACCAGATGCACACTACTGCCAAATACTCCAAAACTTCTCGTTCATGCTGCACTGAGCATGTCCACACCATACTGCAGACATCTTCAGTTTCCTTTCGGCGATGTTCAGAGATCGGACTGTTGCACTGGACACCTTAGCATTCACTGGACATGGTCTGGAATACCCTCCTATAGTCCCAATCGCAACCTGAGTGATTATTTCATATGGGTTTATCTAAAGGTCTGAGTCTATACAAAGATGCACTTACAATAGTCCAGGATCTTCATACTGTAATTTCCAGAGAGAATCGTGTGGGTGAAAATGATGTTCTTCAGAAACCCACCACAGAATTCAGTTCAAGGCTCTACACACTCAACGCTGCAGAAGGAAAACATTTTGAAAATATTCTGTATAAAATTTCACATTGCCTGTTATCACATAAATACACTCCTGGAAATTGAAATAAGAACTCCGCGAATTCATTGTCCCAGGAAAGGGAAACTTTATTGACACATTCCTGGGGTCAGATACATCACATGATCACACTGACAGAACCACAGGCACATAGACACAGGCAACAGAGCATGCACAATGTCGGCACTAGTACAGTGTATATCCACCTTTCGCAGCAATGCAGGCTGCTATTCTCCCATGGAGACGATCGTAGAGATGCTGGATGTAGTCCTGTGGAACGGCTTGCCATGCCATTTCCACCTGGCGCCTCAGTTGGACCTGCGTTCGTGCTGGACGTGCAGACCGCGTGAGACGACGCTTCATCCAGTCCCAAACATGCTCAATGGGGGACAGATCCAGAGATCTTGCTGGCCAGGGTAGTTGACTTACACCTTCTAGAGCACGTTGGGTGGCACGGGATACATGCGGACGTGCATTGTCCTGTTGGAACAGCAAGTTCCCTTGCCGGTCTAGGAATGGTAGAACGATGGGTTCGAAGACGGTTTGGATGTACCCTGCACTATTCAGTGTCCCCTCGACGATCACCAGTGGTGTACGGCCAGTGTAGGAGATCGCTCCCCACACCATAATGCCGGGTGTTGGCCCTGTGTGCCTCGGTCGTATGCAGTCCTGATTGTGGCGCTCACCTGCACGGCGCCAAACACGCATACGACCATCATTGGCACCAAGGCGAAGCGACTCTCATCGCTGAAGACGACATGTCTCCATTCGTCCCTCCATTCACGCCTGTCGCGACACCACTGGAGGCGGGCTGCACGATGTTGGGGCGTGAGCGGAAGACGGCCTAACGGTGTGCGGGACCGTAGCCCAGCTTCATGGAGACAGTTGCGAATGGTCCTCGCCGATACCCCAGGAGCCACAGTGTCCCTAATTTGCTGGGAAGTGGCAGTGCGGTCCCCTACGGCACTGCGTAGGATCCTACGGTCTTGGCGTGCATCCGTGCGTCGCTGCGGTCCGGTCCCAGGTCGATGGGCACGTGCACCTTCCGCCGACCACTGGCGACAACATCGATGTACTGTGGAGACCTCACGCCCCATGTGTTGAGCAATTCGGCAGTACGTCCACCCGGCCTCCCGCATGCCCACTATACGCCCTCGCTCAAAGTCCGTCAACTACACATACGGTTCACGTCTACGCTGTCGCGGCATGCTACCAGTGTTAAAGACTGCGATGGAGCTCCGTATGCCACGGCAAACTGGCTGACACTGACGGCGGCGGTGCACAAATGCTGCGCAGCTAGCGCCATTCGACGGCCAACACCGCGGTTCCTGGTGTGTCCGCTGTGCCGTGCGTGTGATCATTGCTTGTACAGCCCTCTCGCAGTGTCCGGAGCAAGTATGATGGGTCTGACACACCGGTGTCAATGTGTTCTTTTTTCCATTTCCAGGAGTGTATGACGACAAGAAGCTGCCACCCCATATTATGTCATAGTAGACAAACAAGTCCAAGATATTGACTTAAAATGGTTTCAAATCAAAACTGAAGAGTTTCCTCATGGGTAACTCTTCCTATTCTTTTGAGGAGTTTCTTGAGAAATTAAGCTGATTCTTACATTACACTGTTGATTGAGTTTACTTAAACTTATGGCTTGGGTTCATAAACATTTCATTTTACCTGTTATTACTTTTATGTTGTAATTTCATGTACTTATATGTTCCATCACCTTGGTGATTTGCTCCTCAATTTGGTCCAATGGAACTAGATGTGTAAATAAATAAATAAATAAAATAAGGTAGAAATAATCTTCTTCTCTCTCTCTCTCTCTCAGAAGCTTTAAGTCCAGCCACTGCACAAACAAGCAACAATGTAGGATGTGAAAGTTTACAGAGGGAGTGGTATCTTCCTTTGAGCTTTTGTGACTGTGTGTCTGCTCGTTGTCTAGCAGCAAATACTGCGCAAAGTAAACTTGAAGTTTAGCGTTCAAGCCTACACTTTTTTCATTCTCTTAAACTGCATTTCGGGTGAGTATCAGTCTCATAGAAGTAGAGAAACTATTTTTTTCACTTTCTGGCCTGCAAGTAACTGAAAAACTCCTATAACGTTTTAATGGCTGACTGTCCAGTTCAGCACATTTTCTGATCTGGAGTTTGGCTCTGGACCACTGGGGTTTCTGGCTGACAGTAAATGGTATTTTCCTAGAAGACTGTAAAGCATTGTACCTTGCACCTATGACCTACACATGTTGTTGCACTCACTTTGGCAAACATAAAATTATTTATTATTATTATAGTGTGAGTTTCACAGGGAACATCCTGCAGTAACAGCAGTGGTATGAGCATTGCCTATGCTGCATATGGCTTGAGGTATATTTGAAATCTTTGTTGTAATTTACCTGCAGAAAAGGAAAGGTTGGTGCATAACTTCATAGCATTTTTGTTTGGCACATTGATGCACAGGTTGCTGTTGAGTCTATTTATCGTAGTTATTATTTGTCATTTGATGTTTTCATATAGTTCTTGTGGTTATGTACTGAATTTAAATATCTGATGGTTAGGAGTATTGATTAAGTGTTGGAAAATGGAGGGCAAATTGTAAAAGTCTATGTTTGTAACAAGTTGTTTGCTTTGAATTTAATAGAGGGGTGAAGGCAACAGAATCAGCTCAAAACGTATGTGCCATATATGGGACGAGTTCCATCAGAGAAATTATGACGGAAAATGGTTTTCTTGTTTCCAGGAGGATCATTTTGTCACAACTACCTCTCCACATTCAGTAAAAAATACACATTTGGATGATGAACATTTACATGGCTTAATCCATGATGGTCCACTGTTACTGAACTGATGACTGGAAAATTTCATGAAATGTGACTTTTTAAATGTTGTGTGGCAAATGCATTGAATAAACAATGTCCATAGTTCAGGTGCTGAGATATTGCATGCTCTAATTCAAAGCAACAGAAATCAGTTGGTGTCCACAGGTACAGTTTTGATTGAATGTTATTAATTGATAATCACGCATTTTTATCCAATATCACTTCTGGTGATGACATATAGTGTTAACTCAATAAAAAGAAATGGATGGTTGATTATTGCTATCAAAAAACATCTACTTAAGTGAAGGTCAGTTTGAGTCAATGAAAGATCAAGTTATGCACCTGGTGACACACAAAAAGTGTGTTATATCCTACAAACTGTTTCCCTGTGATATGTCAATTACAGCTAGAATTTGGTGCCAGCCTTTTGGTAACACTATAAGAAAAACAATCAAGAAGTTTAGTTTAGCTTAGTTTAAATCGTTACCTTTATTGCTTTATTGCTCCTTACTGAAAGACCATTAATAAAATTTACTTGTAGGTGAAAATGTGCTTCCAATTTCACTTAACAACATCTTTAACTCCAAGCTGGTAGATTTCTACTGGCATGCAATCAAATAATTGTGAAACTGTTGTAGATAATGTGAAAGAATATATTCTTGATGATTTATTTCTCTCTTATGATTATCTGCTATGTTTAATAAACAAACAAAAAATTCTATAAGATATGCACAGTGCTAATGATGAAAGTCAAAAAGTATTCATAACACAAACCTTCCCAAAACATCACGAATTATAATACATGAAAATAGCATTTCAGGACTTCCACAAATGTATGGAAATCTGGCACTGTTTGTAGACCCATAAAGAAACTCAGTTCATGAATTATTAAGTGCCACACTTTACTTAGTCAAACTGTGTATCTACAAAAACTAAAAATTATATGGATAGAAATAGAAAAATGCAGGCATTAGTGTCCAATTCAGTAATTTTGTAAGTATTTCAACAAGAAGTCTTATGATGGAGAAGTTTTAAAAAATCAAACATTGGGAATTCCAGGTTGGAATACCAACAACGCAGGAACATATGATTGTTACTCACCATAAAGATGACATGTTGAGTTGCAGTCAGGCACAAAGAAAAGACATTTATACATTAGCTTTCAGCCAAAGCCTTCATCAGGAAAGGAAAAACACATACACACATTCATTCACACAAGCAAGCACACTTCATGCACACATGACCACAAGCTGCTGGAGATGGCGCTCATTGAGGTGTGCTTGCTTTTGTGTGTGTGTGTGTGTGTGTGTGTGTGTGTGTGTGTGTGTGTGTGTGTGTGTTCTTTTTTTCTCCTTTTCTGACGAAGGCTTCGGCCAAAAGCCAATGTTGTTGTTGTTGTTGTTGTGGTCTTCAGTCCTGAGACTGGTTTGATGCAGCTCTCCATGCTACCCTATCCTGTGCAAGTTTCTTCATCTCCCAGTACCTACTGCAACCTACATCCTTCTGAATCTGCTTAGTGTATTCATATCTTGGTCTCCCTCTTCGATTTTTACCCTCCATGCTGCCCTCCAATGCTAAATTTGTGATCCCTTGATGCCTCAAAACATGTCCTACCAACCGGTCTCTTCTTCTCGTCAAGTTGTGCCACAAACTCCTCTTCTCCCCAATTCTATTCAATACCTCCTCATTAGTTATGTGATCTACCCATATAATCTTCAGCATTCTTCTGTAGCACCACATTTCAAAAGCTTCTATTCTCTTCCCGTCCAAACTATTTATCGTCCATGTTTCACTTCCATACATGGCTACACTCCATACAAATACTTTCAGAAACGACTTCCTGACACTAAAATCTATACTCGATGTTAACAAATTTCTCTTCTTCAGAAACGCTTTCCTTGCCATTGCCAGTCTACATTTGATATCTTCTCTACTTCGACCATCATCAGTTATTTTGCTCCCCAAATAGCAAAACTCCTTTACTACTTTAAGTGTCTCATTTCCTAATCTAATTCCGCCAGCTTCACCCGACTTAATTCAACTACATTCCATTATCCTCGTTTTGCTTTTGTTGATGTGCATCTTATATCATCCTTTCAAGACACTGTGCATTCCGTTCAACTGCTCTTCCAAGTCCTTTGCTGTCTCCGACAGAATTACAATGTGATCAGCGAACCTCAAAGTTTTTATTTCTTCTCCATGGATTTTAATACCTACTCCGAACTTTCCTTTTGTTTCCTTTACTGCCTGCTCAATATACAGATTGAATAACATTGGGGAGAGGCTACAACCCTGTCTCACTCCCTTCCCAAGCACTGCTTCCCTTTCATGCCCCTCGGCTCTTGTAACTGCCATCTGGTTTCTGTACAAATTGTAAATAGCCTTTTGCTCCCTGTATTTTACCCCTGCCACCTTTAGAATTTGAGAGAGAGTATTCCAGTCAACATTGTCAAAAGCTTTCTCTAAGTCTACAAATACTAGAAACATAGGTTTGCCTTTCCTTAACCTTTCTTTTAAGATAAGTTGTAGGGTCAGTATTGCCTCACGTGTTCCAATATTTCTATGGAATCCAAACTGTTGTCTTCCCCGATGTCGGCTTCTACCAGTTTTTCCATTCGTCTGTAAAGAATTCGTGTAAGTATTTTGCAGCTGTGACTTATTAAACTGATATTTCGGTAATTTTCACATCTGTCAACACCTGCTTTCTTTGGGATTGGAATTATTATATTCTTCTTGAAGTCTGAGGGTACTTCACCTGTCTCATACATCTTACTCACCAGATGGTAGAGCTGTGTCAGGACTGGCTCTCCCAAGGCCGTCAGTAGTTCTAATGGAATGTTGTCTACTCCCGGGGCATTGTTTCGGCTCAGGTCTTTCAGTGCTCTGTCAAACTCTTCACGCAGTATCGTATCTCCCATTTCATCTTCATCAACATTCTCTTCCATTTCCAGAATATTGTCCTCAAGTACATCGCCATTGTATAGACCCTCTATATACTCCTTCCACCTTTCTGCTTTCCCTTCTTTGCTTAGAACTGGGTTTCCATCTGAGCTCTTGATATTCATGCAAGTGGTTCTCTTTTCTCCAAAGGTCTCTTTAATTTTCCTGTAGGCAATATCTATCTTACCCCTAGTGAGATAAGCCTCTACATCCTTACATTTGTCCTTTAGCCATCCCTGCTTAACCAATTTGCACTTCCTGTCAATCTCATTTTTGAAACGTTTGTATTCCTTTTTGCCTGCTTCATTTACTGCATTTTTATATTTTCTCCTTTCATCAATTAAATTCAACATTTCTTCTGTTACCCAAGGATTTCTACTAGGCCTCGTCTTTTTAGCTACTTGATCCTCTGCTGCCTTCACTACATCATCCCTCAGAGCTACCCATTCTTCTTCTACTGTACTTCTGTCCCCCACTGCTGTCAATTGTTCCCTTATGCTCTCCCTGAAACTCTGTTCAACCTCTGGTTTAGTCAGTTTATCCAGGTCCCATCTCCTTAAATTCCGACCGTTTTGCAGTTTCTTCAGTTTTAACCTCCAGTTCATAACCAATAGATTGTGGTCAGAGTCCACATCTGCTCCTGGAAATGTCTTACAATTTAAAACCTGGTTCCTAAATCTCTGTCTTACCATTATATAATCTATCTGATACCTTTTAGTATCTCCGGGATTCTTCCATGTATACAACCTTCTTTTATGATTCTTGAAGCAAGTGTTAGCTATGATTAAGTTATGCCCTGTGCAAAATTCTACCAGATGGCTTCCTCAATCATTTCTTACCCCCAATCCATATTCACCTACTATGTTTCCTTCTCTCCCTTTTCCTACTGCCGAATTCCAGTCTCCCTTCACAATCTGAATAATTTCTTTTATTTCATCCTACATTTCTTCAATTTCTTTGTCATCTGCAGAGGTAGTTGGCATATAAACTTGTACTACTGTAGTAGGCATGTGCTTCGTATCTATCTTGGCCACAATAATGCGTTCACTATGCTGTTTGTAGTAGCTTACCCGCATTCCTATTTTCCTATTCATTATTAAACCTACTCCTGCATTACCCCTATTTGATTTTATATTTATAACCCTGTATTCACCTGACCAAAAGTCTTGTTCCTCCTGCCACCGAACTTCACTAATTCCCACTATATCTAACTTTAACCTATCCATTTCCCTTTTTAAATTTTCTAACCTATCTGCTCGATTAAGGGATCTGACATTCCACGCTCTGATCCGTAGAATGCCAGTTTTCTTTCTCCTGATAACAACGTCCTCTTGAGTAGTCCCCGCCCGGAGATCCGAATGAGGGACTATTTTACCTCCGTGATATTTTACCCAAGAGGACGCCATCATCATTTAACCATACAGTAAAGCTGCATGCCCTCGGGAAAAATTATGGCTGTAGTTTACCCTTGCTTTCAGCCGTTCGCAGTACCAGCACAGCAAGGCTGTTTTGGTTAGTGTTACAAGGCCAGATCAGTCAATCATCCAGACTGTTGCCCCTGCAACTACTGAATAGGCTACTGCCCCTCTTCAGGAATGTGTAAGTGTTTTTTCATAGTGCCTGTCTGCAACTCAACATGTCAGCTTTACAGTGAATAGTAATCTTTTTCTTATATTGTAGCAGTTTTCTCAAGATTTCCTTACTAATTTTTGATCCAACTACTTGGAGGCCATTTTGAAAAGAGATAAAAGGCTGACATAGTGCAGCAGACCTTCAGTAAGAATGTAACAAAATAGCGAAGACTGGCATTGCTTCACAAAGTAACCACATTACCACTTGGCTAGCAAAGTACTGCTGCATTCACCTCTCTCTCTTTGCCATTGTGAAGACTAAGACAGATAATTCGCAACACAAAAAACAGGATTAGTTGTAGCTTCAGTGTGGAATGACCTTCCTCGGCTCAAAAAGTTAAATTTGCTAATTTGATGTCATAAATTAAGTGAGATTCTTTTAGAACATTTAACCAAAATTACAAGAAAATATCTAGTGAAGTTGGCTGGATAATTTTGCACCACTCCTGGAAGTACATCAATGATCACAGAATTGTAAAACATTTTCTGTGATAATGCCAAGTCCATTTACAGTACACACAGAAAGAATACATTTCTACAATCAATCTGTTTTTTGAGTGTCACACTTGAGGAGCATAGCTTGTACTTCAGAGATGTAATGCACACAGCTGCCAACTTGTTTGAGGGCCAAAATAATAGGCCAATGAGTTTTATTACCATTATTATAACTAGGGTTAGGGGCTAAAGCATAGTTACAAATAATATTCAGATAATAAAACCTGAACACATTTAATTAAGAGCAAGGGAAATTATGTAGGCAGCTGCTCTCTACAGTGGCTGCCATGATTATCATGATTTTTCTGTCTTAATTGTCCAGCAAATAGAAGAGCTCATTTTCTAGACACAATCTGCTATTTTGTTTTAGCTATTTTGGTTATACTGTAAACATTATGAGCAGATAACAATTTTTGAGCTTTTGATTATTATAGACCTAAAAACAGTCCTTAAAATTGTTTTCATTGGCACTATCCCCAAAACAAAGACACAAATGAAAAGGCAATACAGCACTTATAGCATAACACCAATATATCCACAGGTAAATTTCAAGCTATGAATAATAACATACAATTCTTAGTCAAGAAAGCGGATTGTGCAAGGAAACCATGTGCAGTAACTAAGAAAGGGGCCTCAAAAAATCATTATGAAGTGAAACAAATGCATGTGTGCAGGGGAAGTTCAATTCCACCTTCCATTAAAATGAAGGGAGAAACATTGGGCATTAGAACATGGAAAAAAGGAACACAAAATGCTGACAATAATGTCTAGAATATGCCTTTCTTATGCATAACTGTCGTTCAATCTGTAGTAATCACAAGAACAAAAAGCATCATCTACTCAGAATGTTTACATTATAATCACTGCTTTGCCCATAAAATGAGACGCATCTGATGACGAGCTTTCTAATTTGCTGTGCACTTATGACATGAAGAAACCAAAGTAAACAAATGAGGTTCGGCAAGCTGAACAGGTGGCATAGTTTCTATGTAGCATCTCACAGTTTGCTCTTAATGCAGTTCCTTATGATTTTATTCTAATGCCACTAAGCTGACAGAATATTCATACATAAATTATCAAGATTAAATTGTAAGAACAGACTGCTATATTAAGAAATATTATACTTGTGACTGGACATGACTTAGTCAGTGACACTAATTTCTTTCCATCTGGTGATATCAAACAGTATGGTCCCCCCCCCCCTCCCCCCCGACCCACAATCCCATGTCCCCTACTGCCTTCCCCCCTTCCTCCCAGCTCTTGAAAGGATGAAATGTAGTGTAGTGAGGTGTTTTCTTTTAAGAAAATGATTTAAAAGTTGGTATTATGCAGGTTTTTAATAGGGTCACAAATGAAACTTTTTTTATTTATGGCTACTTAAAAGTCACTATTTGTCTTCCAAAATATTACAGTGCTTAGTTTTACATTCAGCGAGTTCTACAGCAGAAGTCCCTCTGCCATTGGCCTAGCCCTTGCCAGTTCTTTATTATTTCCTAGGAAGGTTTTTTGTTTTTTGAGAAAATATTAGAGTGGTCGATGTGTCATACCTGCAAATGTTCTTACAATTAATGGTATAACACTAGTTTCATTGAAACTGTATATAGGGTCTCAGTCTTTACATAGTTATAAAAAGTGCACCGAATGATGTCTGTGCATTGGGTTCACAGCTAAGATATTTTTGCATTTTCAACAGCAAGGTTTCCTAAAACGAAGGTTACAATAGGAGGGCATCTATTGCTGTGCTTTGACATGTAAGAAGAGTGAGAGGATACTGAAGAAAAGAAATCTGCAAGATTTAAATACCAAATCCTACAGGATAGGCAGCACAGAAAGTAGAATGGGTTATGAAATTCATTCTTAAGTATGTAATGAAAAAAGGAAAACCCTGCAGAATCATGAATGTAATCTGCTGGTGACTTACATTCCCTGCCTAACATCAAATGACCTTCATTTCTAAACTTCCTCTGTTACCATTTCCAATTTCCTCAAGTCCACTGTCCTAAAAGGAATCTCTTTTTGAGATATGATTGTGGATAACATCATGTTTACTTTCTCATTCTATCTATTTAATGAAAGGTCCTTTTTTTACACTTGGCTTTCGCTTTTAGAAACACACTGTATTATGAAGTTCAGCTGATTCTGGTAAGCATCATTCTTTCACATATACTTATTGAAATATGTATACCAATAAAACTGCTTCTACTTACGTCAGGGCACAGCCTCCTGATTCAAGCAAGACCACAAGTAAGTCATGGCCCTAGGAAACAAAAATGAAAAATTAGCCACTGTACAGATTTAACTCACAGACAAATAAAATTCTTGTAATACATATTATGAATTACAATAAACACAATTAATGATTCAAATTTAGAAATAGAGAGAGATGTGAAATGTGTTACACAGTTCATTACATACTGACTTAACATATTATCTATCGAAACAAAAAACAGCACTGAATTATAATCATTGAAATGCATTGTCTAAGTATGTCAAATTCAATATGGACATCAATTAATGTAATCTATAAACACATATCTTATGGAAACCTGAAATAAAACATTATTTGAAATTACAGATAGAAATAGCACTCCTTCACTTTTGCCTCACCTCAGTCAGCATCACATTCATTCATTTAGTTGGTTAGTTGTGTGTTCCACTGATCAGTCCCTCAGAAACTGTTATGATGTGGAAAGTGTCAAGTGCATAATAAATGCACACATGAATCAAGTTTTTTTTAAGCTTAAAATTTTTATTACCTGTCCCTATTCATTAAATGGCACAAAATGCATATTTTATACCTATAGATTTATTTATTTCTATTAAAGAATTCATCTATGGTACAGAAGGAGTTGTCAAGGAGATATGATTTCAATTTATTTTTGAAACTGTTAGTGCTGTCTGTCAGACATTTATTTCATCACATAATTTATCGAAAAGTTTTACAGCAGGATATTTTACCCCTTTCTGTGCTAAAGATAGGTTAAGTAGAGGATAGTATAAGTCTTTCTTTGTTCTGGTATTATAATCATGAATGCCACTTTTGTTTTTAAACTTGTCCATGTGGTTAAGAACAAATTTCATTACTGAGTAAATGTACTGTGAGGCTATTGTAAGAATTCCTAACCTTTTAAACAGATGCCTACAAGATGTGTGACTATGAGCCCCACACATTATTCTAACTGCTTTCTTTTGAGCAGTGAATACTTTTTGCCTACGTGTTAAATTACCCCAAAATACTATTCTGTATGACATCAAAGAGTGCAAGCATACAAAGTATGTTAGCTTGCTAATTTCTATATCCTCAAAATTAGCAATTATTCTGACTGCAAAAGTTGCCGAACCTAGTCGCTTTAGGGGATACAAAATACGAATTTTCCAATTAAGATTCTCATCTCTATTTACACTCAAAAACTTAGTATGCTCTTTCCTGCTCTTTCCTTTTGTTGATGAGTTATATTTATTGAAGGAACTGTACTACTTGCAGTAGAAAATTGGATGTTCTGTGTTCAGAACAAGCCCATTCGCAGAAAACTAATCAATAACTTTCCCAAAGACATTATTTGTATCATTTTCTATTGGAGTTTCTTTTACTGAACTAATCATGATATTTGAATCATTAGCAAACAGTGTCAGTTTAGCTTCTTGTTTCAGCTAAGGATGGAGGTCACTGACATGCATCAGGAACAGAAGGGGACCCATGATCAAACCCTGTGGAACACCTAATGCAATTTCACCACAGTTAGATGAAGTGGGAAACTTCCTTAATTCATTTAATCCATGTAAAGAAACATTTTGCTCCCTGTTCTCTAGATATGCCTTAAACCACTGACAT
This sequence comes from Schistocerca piceifrons, assembly GCF_021461385.2. NCBI lineage: Eukaryota > Metazoa > Arthropoda > Insecta > Orthoptera > Acrididae > Schistocerca > Schistocerca piceifrons. The sequence goes on from NC_060149.1 coordinate 617,396,772, forward strand.
GCTGTTCCATTTATACCATACAATTGTAATTTCTGTAACACAAAGTCATGGTTCACACAATCAAATGCTTTAGACAAGTTACAGAAAATTCCTACTGGTGACATTTTACTATTTAAAGATTGTATTATCTGGGCAGTGAAATTGTATATTGCTGTTTCAGTAGAACAACGTTTTTGAAATCCAAAGTGTGATTTACTAAGTATCCCATTACTGTTGAGATGGCTAACCACTCTTGCGTACATTACTTTCTCGATGATTTTTGAACATGATATAAGCAAGGATACTGACCGATAATTATTGACATCTGTGGTGTCCCTTTTTTTGTACAGATGCTTGACAATGGAATATTTTAACCTGTCTGGGAAAATACCTTCAGTTAGTGATGAATTACAGATGTGACTCAGACATCAGCTGCAACTGCTCCACATTGTTTTAACATCTTGTTAGAGATGTCATCCACTCCACCAGAACATTTATTTTTCAAAGATTTAATGATTTTTCCTTATTTCACAAGAGGTTATTAGATGAAAATTAATCAGACAATGATTTCTCAAAACTGACTCTTCCATGTACTGCTTGGCTTTTTCTTTTTAACTATTCTCACCAATTTTTTCAGCTACATTTAAGAAATGGTGGTTAAATACATTAGCTACTTGTGTACTGTTGGTTAAGATGGTCTCATTCTCTTTAATAGTAATACTACCTACCCCAGTGGTTACTTTTCCTGTCTCTCTTCTAAAAACATTCCATATTCATTCAATTTCATTGCCCCAAGTTGTTAACTTCATCTCTAATATACATTTTTTTTTAAATTTTCTGACAACTTTTCTCAGTATGTTACAGTAATTTTTATAGTGTAAAATTACTCCTGGCCAATTTTCTTTTTCTTTCTGAAGACATGTTAATACCTGTAGTAATCCGAGGCTTCTTTGAAAACTGTTTTGTGTTACATTTAGTAATTTTTTGGAGCAACAATGTTACCAAGAAATATTTTGCATTTATCATTAGCATTTGGCTCATTATATACATCTCCCCAATTAACATTTCTTAAACTTTCTCTGAAGTGCTCTAAAGGTGCTGAGTTGACCAGCCTTACACTTCGACTTAATGGCTTTGAACTGTACACCCTGATAGTGTTTGTAAGTTAGTCAATTGTGCATCATGGTCTGATAATCCATTTCTCACAGGGAAAGCATGTGTTAGTTTTACATCATTTAGCCCTACAAATACATTATGTATTAAAGTGCTATTGTCTTGAGCTATTCGTGTCGGAAAGTTGATCACTGATTCTAAGTTATATTTCATTAATAACATTTCTAGTTGACTTTTCCTATCAGAATTGTTTAGAAAGTTTACAATGAAATCACCACAGATTAACAGCTTCTTCTTTTTGTCTGACAGACAGCATAATATAGGGTCAAACTTTTTCTATCAATAGCTTCCAATCTCCTAATGGGGACCTGTACACTGTTGCTAATATCAACAGTACATTATCTAGCTGTGGTTCACATGCACAAATTTCAAAGTGCTGATCGACAAAAAATTTGCTTACTTCTACAGTTTTGTATTTATACTCATGTTTTGTGTAAATGGCAACTCCACCTTTGTGCATGCTAGATCTGCAAGTGTAAGATGCTAAATTATACCCATTTGTACTCACACTTTCCATCCCCACAATTACCTGGTGTTCAGACAAAGTATACCAACCTCATTCTTATTTTAGAGATCATCTAAACACACTAATAGCTCATCTACTTTATTTTCTATTGCCCTGATATTTGGATGAATAAAATTGATACTACTCTTAGCTTTATCCCTATTTGGTGTACATGAATCTTCTTTTATTCTGTTTTTCTTGTTTGTTGTCTGTTTCGACTTTGGGTTTAACTTAAAAAACGTCTCTGCCTGGTTCCATTAACCACACGGATCATCCCTTGTGTGACTGTGGTCCCCCTTACAATATCTGCTAGTAGAGAAGCCAACTTATCTTTCCCTGTCCTATTTAGGTGCAGACCATGTGTAGTGTATCCCCACCTACCAATAGCATCAACTGGAACAACACTTATGTGAGATTTTGCTGGTGTCTGTAGCATCCTGTTCAGCTCAGTGTTAACTTGCCTTACAGCAGTGTTTACCCAGGGCCGAGCATGGCGCTAAACGACCTCCACAAATTCCACATTTGTGTGCCCAGTTTCTGCTCCTATTTCATCCAGGTCATTCCTAATACTATATCTTGGATTCATAGCCAGACTGGTTCCCCTCCCCCAACTATAATTACCTGATCTTCCTTCTCATAGTCCCTGCATTGACCTAGCTAAGGCTAGCAGTTGGTTTCACAAAACTTGTGACCTGGTACCCTGCACCCAATTTCTCCTGAAGCTGCTGGCCTCCCCTCCCATGACTGCTACCTAGAAACAGAATTCTTCTTTTCCTATTCTGATCTGATCCCGACCTGTCTTTTTTCTTTAAGCTAATATTCTTTCGCACATACATTGAACTACATCTGGATGAGGCCCTTCCTCCACTACTTCAAATAGCAAGCCAAACTGATTTACTAACTGAATTTCTAAAGTTTTTTCAAGAGTTTCCCTTTTTTGTTCTTTGCTTGCTACCTTTTCCCAGCACCCCATCTCTTTCTTCTCTCATAATGCCAAGTTTGTGTTTTCTAATTCAGCCTTAAGGGCACAAATTTTTGCCTCCTGTTCAGCGATTTGACTGTCCTTTCTACATACCCTACATTGCCATGGAAGAGCCTCATTATCTACCCCTGTTTCCTCACTACTACGTTTGCCCCAATGAAACCATAGCCTACAGTCTTCACAAAACATCCCCTCCTTCAGATTTCTATGGCAACCATCACATTTGTCACACATGGATTGATAGAAAAATGTTCACAAAATTTACACAAAAGCAGAGAATAACTTGGAACAAGGGCACTGAAATTTCGTAGCCTATACTAATAGGTAATTAAATGCTAATGTAAACAAACTTAAAAACTTACTTTTGAAAGTTTTAATTAACCACCTAAACTCTAAATGACAGACATTAATTAATTTAACTTTGAACTGCTAAGTCTAGTCAAAAAATAAAGATCTACACTTGCATGAAATTTATGCCTAAAATGTAAACAAAACTTACGACTATCAGCCTTTATGAAATACTTTCTTTTCTATCTGAATACGCTCAGAAAAGTGGGGCCTTCAATAGATAGCCTACCAAACAAGTAATTGCACTAGTCTAAAATGTAATATTAACTAAATTACCTCTTATTTCAATATTGATCACTTAACTTAGCAGGAGCTTTGTGGATGTGAATATGCTAGAGATATTAGAACACAGTAACAGCTCGTTTTTAGAAGTTGACTACTTATAGTATTGTTCACAAGAACTGCAACATTGAAAAGTAATGTCCCAAACGAACCTGAACATGAATGATGTGTAGAACACTGTACCAACAAAAGGTGATAGAGATTGTAGAGAAATAGTATGTGTTTAACCTCAGTAGTAATCTCTCTCATGAGCCCTGGAAGGTCAGTGTTATGCCCAGGTCAGTGGATGAAGAGTTATCAAATGAATTAGTAATGTTTAAGACAAGAGGAAGCATGCCTTTTTAATGTCAGTGGGTTTAATATTAGTGCGTGAGTGAGTTTGAAGCATGAAGGAGGATTAGTCTTCAGGAAATTAGGTTCGGCATACTGTGCTGAGAAGACATTAAACCAAAAGACGTAAACACAGTATTGGATGACCACTATTTTCTCTGCAAGGCTATAACAGATTATAGTTTTATTTTCAGTATCGGCTTGAGACTAAATCATTGCAAGAAGTATGGATGTGTCTCAGCCAGTTGTTAGACCGCACCTACTAATGGCTGGAATAGTGGCACGTACACCACTGCACCAACTTCCACTGCATTAAACCAAAACTACAGCATCTTCAGAGGAGTATCATTTTGCCTGTCCCAATGCCAATGCCACATATGTGATAGTCACTATTGTAATCACAGCAATATGGCAACCTTCACTGTTGGGGAATTTAGTATCTGTAGAAGATGTGAAAATATCACTACTTGACACTGTCAGTATGGGTACTTCATGGGCGGACAGTGGCTCGATAACACCTGGGGAACAGTATCACTTGAGAAGAATAAACTTGCCATGAAAATTGATATTTGGGAAGCAGAGTGCCATAACCCAGATAGTTATGTGCATGGCAGTAAACTCAGTAAATGGCTGGCATGGGCAAATAACAACTAAGTGCATGATGTTACTTGGCACATAGTGCAAGCCACAGTCTGTGGCAATTTAACTTTGCATGAGCACTACCTGCTCCACTTACTGCTGCTCACAAACAAAAACTTCCGTCATCAGGTCTGCCCATACAACACAATGCATGCACCCCTCTATGGAAGGTTTCTGTACTCCTCCACTGCTCTACTCATTTCAACTCATCTGCCTCCATTGTGATGGTCACTGGCAGGCATATTAAATCTATCCCACCTGAGAAGGCCAGGTATGTTCGAAAATGGCCAGGCATGGGCCGTGACCTCCAGCAAAGAATTGGAGAGGGCGTCTGAGAACCCATCAGTGGACCAATCACTAAAGGAGACCATCAATGCTGCCGGCTCCACTGGAAGGACATGGAAGCTGCAGCAGTGGCGTGTCTTCTGGTGGCAGTAGAGATGAGGCCACCTCCATTGATGAAGGGGTAGAAGGAGGCAGAATGGGATGGGGGCAGGTCGAAATCCATGAGCTCCACCTTGGCAGGTGGAGGTGCGAGCCTCACTGGAGCCCTAGGCTGCATGCAACAGGAGGACAGCGGAGAGCATGGTGGAGTACCAACAGTGAAGCATGCTGCTACAAGCGGGAGAATGTCCCTGAAACAACCTCGTACTCAATGCTGCCACTCAGCTGACTGGAAGGCCACAACAGCGACACTCCAACATGGTGTGGGAGCAACTGAATTGCATATGGGGTCAGCTGCTTCTCACTAACATCCACCACAAACAACTGCCGACATCTATAGCCCACCACGGCACGCGACAGCCTCCCTAGCTGCCAGTCGGAGGACCAGGCCGAAACGGCAGTGCCTGACAGTGGACCATGGCATGCAATCCATGATGCAACAACTCAACAAGGCCCCATGGCTGGTGCCCATGCAAAAATCCTGCAGGACTGCACGCACTGTTGCCTGGTACATAGCCAAAAAATTCAAAAACACAACATTGTGGCAAGAGGACTTCATCATTTGGGTCTTGAATGTACACACAAAGCACACATGCTGGATACCATTGTGGTTTCAAAGTCTTCAAACTTCCGTGACACAAACTGCTCTTACTGTTATCGAACACCAGAGTCGTTGGGGATTCTTCAATGGCAAAAATTATTGACTCTGCGTGAACAGTGGCAGTCTGCAACATGGAGGAGAGCATCACTATGTACAGGAAATTCGACAATGCATTGACCACCAACCACCACATGCTCCCCAACAATGTACCTGCAAAATTGACTTGACACTGTCCCAAGTGTGTTCTGGAACTGACAACAGAGAGAACTGGCATAGTGGTGTAGCTTGGTTTTGTGCACAAGCCCTGCAAGCCCACATCAAATGTTCAATGTAATAATTGATTGCTGGACAGTAAATGTGATGTTGTGTCAATGCCATCTGACACACACTCCAGTGCAATGAATGCACCAATTGGAGTATGTGAGGATATGACATGGGGACAAACACTTAACACTATTGCTCCTCTGTGGCAAGAATGAGGACTCCCTGGACAGTCCTGAGTCGATTACTGAGGAGAAAAGATTTACACTATGCTCAACCTGCACTCGAGGAGACATGCTCCAGCAGACCCATCTGGACCACTGAAATTGTTTTCTGGAAAACTGGGTCAGCATGTGACCTTTTGTGTTGTCAGTGGAAAATACAACAGGGCTTGCTGCAAGGCACCATCCAATGCAAACACAAGAGCCTTCTGCGAATTCAACTCCAGACTGGGCCCCACTGGTGACTGTGACAGTGCGTCATGCTGAGTGGTGGAGTGGAAATGAATTCTAAAAAATAGTTGCAGAGAAATGTAGCCCATCACTGCAACCAGTGATCAGTGCTATCCAGAAACTTTGAACAAGGGCCAAATAAGAAAACCAGCAGGTTGTGGTCAGTGATGAGGAGGAACCTTGCCCCATAGAGGAAGATGTGAAACTTTTTAACCCCAAATATAATAGCTAGTACCTCCTTTTCCTCCTGTGAATAATTACAATGCACAGTGGAAAGCATCTTCAGTGCATAAGCAATAGGCTGCATGGTACTACCCAGGTTTCGATACAACCAGATGGCACCAATGCCGTACTGGGAAATGTCACAGGACAGAGTTCAAGATTTACCCAGTGTAAAGGAAGCCAGACAGGGAGCAGAGCACAAACACTGCTTGAGAGACCGAAAAGTCCATTCAAAATCTGCATAACAGAGAAACTTAATGCCCTTCTTTCAAAGCTGGTAAGAGGCTGGCAGATATGCGCGGCCTGGGAAATGAACTAATCATAATATGAAATCTTACCCAAAAAAGACTAGAGCTCCTTCAGGTTCTTGGGTGCTGGTAGGTTGGCAATGGCCTTGCTGTGGTCGTTCGTGGGGACGAGATCATCTTCACTAAGCACATGACCCAAAAGATGCACAATTGGGGAGGGAAAACTACACATTCCCAGTTTGGAATGAAGGTCATACACCAGGGGGCATTGAAGAATGCTGAAAGTTTTGTAAATACTCCTCCTGAGTATGGTCCGTGACCCAGGTGTCATCAAGGCAACTGACGCAACAGTGAATATCCAGAATCAATTGCTCCAAATAATGTTGGTAAATATACAGTACAGACAAGATTCCAAATGGCAAGTGATTAAATTGGTAAAGCCAAAAGAAGGTGTTGAGGACCAGGAAAGTCTGAGGAACTGCAGGTAAGCATGGCGTATGTTGATGCAGGAAAACTACTGGCCCTACGACTACCTTGCCAATAACTTCACCTGCAGTGGAATGGGGTACTGATCCATGACACATTGCATGTTGCCCATCTGTTTAAAATTGATGCAGAGGTGAACGGTGCCATAGAGCTTCTGAATCACCCCCAAAATAGGAGAAACAGTGCCCTGATCCTGCCAATCAGGATCAGGAGCTAACCAGACAATCACATGCCGATTTAGCGAATCTGCATAAGATTTTGCACATTTGAGACATTTAAAATGACACTTGCATGAGAGGCCTTGCAAATCAGTGATCCAGGCCACATACGATAGTGCAGGGCACTTGTGACGCAACCATACCACCACCACATGGGATCGATAGCCGAAATACTGCATAAGCAACTGACAAACCTCATCAAAGGGAAGCTTCTCAAGCTCAGTGGAGGGTTTCAAATTTCTGATGACTTCGTATAAGCCCATGCTGCTGGACAACAATAAGGTGGCCTTATCAACTGGATTGACAATATGCCTTACCTAACAGTGCAGCAAGAACCAGAACAGGTAATCCTCCGACCTTCCCATAGACTCATCAAAAATGGCAAATAGTGTCACGTCTGAGAAGAAAACTGTCCAATGTAATGTTCCATCTTCAGCCAATTCCAGATGACATATTTCATCAGGACACAATTGTACCACATGTAATGAGCAATGCACAATCCTTTTATGAAGGATGATGGTTCCACTGCTTCTTTGGATGGTACATTTGCTTCCCACATTGCCCATCAAACATGCAAAGGATATGGTTGGTGAAAAGTTAAACTGTTTGTCTGCAGCTCTAGAAGCCACTGTTAATGCTTTGTGGGCTTGCATACAAACTGCATTGAACATTCCTCAGGAACATGTAAAGGTAATTTTTTATTCTATGTCATGAGTTTCTAACTGCAAGGCCTTGGGGCTTCACATCAATCTGAATTCTAAGATTCATGTACAGTTATACAATAATAATTATTTGTGTATGGAAACATACATAATCTGTGTTACGAAGTTCATTTCAGTCACATTTATTATTCTTTTATACACACTGCTGTCATCTTGCTTCTATGATTGCTTTGTACAAACATGATTTTTTATTGGAATATTTAATAATAATTAACTTTATAAATTATAGAGTTCAGCAATCAGTCATCCTTTTCTTGTAGATTTTATTTGGCAAATCCAGATTTCGGCTAGTGCCCAGCCATTATCGATGCACTATTTTCTGGTCTCGATACATGTCAGTTCCCTGTTGTTCGGGCATCACTCACAGTTCTTTGACTGTGACTGACGCTTGAACAACAGGGAACTGACATGTATCGAGACTAAAAAGTAGTGCATTGATAATGACTAGGCACTAGCCAAAATCTGGATTTGCCTTTTAAAAAAAAGATTGATTGCTGCACTCTATAATTTATAAATAATAATAAATAATATCACAGTCACTGAGTGCACCAACTTTCCTAATGGAAGGTAACCTAATAATTAACTGTATACAGTGCCTTGTTGATAATATATCATTTCAGATCTAAACTACTAAACTAGGACTACAATTTGGGTTTTCAGCTTTTACCTGCTTCAGCATTAAAGGAATTGAGACACCTACAAGGTTACTGAGTATAATGCCTCATATGAAATGTGATGTAAATATAAATGTTTACATCAGTTTACTAATTTTACTTTCCTTCTGCATCATTGAAAAATAACTGCACTTGGAATTATACTTAATCAAAATTCTTCAGATATTGCAGAATTCCAACATTTGCTCACAACTTGATATTTCTAATTTAACAGTTTTCACATATTGAATGATATGGAGTAATAGATTTCTTAACAGCAAATTTATGCACACATATGACGCATAATAAAATATTACACTGGAGCAGCACATGGCATGGAATGGATGCAGAATACAAGATGAAGTTTTAGAGGGTGGGAGAAATATTAGACAATGTGGCACTGCTGTATTGTTTGTCATCCAGTTGGTGGTAGGTACATGAAGAAGCATAAGAAAAGGAAGATTAGAGTTTAACGTCCTGCTGACAATGAGGTCATTACAGGCAGAGCAAAAACTTGTATTAGGGTAGGGGATGAGGAAGGAGTTCAGCCATGCCCTTTCAAAGAAACCATCCTGGAATTTACCTTAAGCGATTTAAGGAAATCACATAAAACCTAACACTGAATGGCTGTACGGGTATTCAAACCATTACCCTCCTGAATGCAAAGTGCTAGCCACATTCTCATAAAGAAGAGTCTTATTGTACTCATATTCTCTGGTGTGTATGTGGGGAGAAAGGGGGGGGGGGTGAAGAAAGAAGGGGGGGGGGGGCAGGGCAACAAGTTTAGACAGTATGAACATATATGCTCACAACTTTCTTAAGGTATTTAACTGCCCTTTAAAAATTTTCTCAAAATGTTGTGAATATTTTCTGTGTTATGACTTTTACGTGGGTTGTGTTATCACATGTTTATTCAAAAATGTTCAAATGTGTGTGAAATCTTATGGGACTTAACTGCCAAGGTCATCAAGCCCTAAGCTTACACACTACTTAACCTAAATTATCCTAAGGACAAACACACACACCCATGCCTGAGGGAGGACTCGAACCTCTGCCGGGGCCAGCCGCACAGTCCGTGGCTGCAGCGCCTTAGACCACTTGGCTAATTCCGTGCGGCACATGTCTATTCAGTTGAGTTACTTGAAACAAGTAATCCTTACTGAATACAGAAAACAAATTGCTATACATATATGTCACTCAATGATTAAGAATTTTTGCAGTGAGTGTGAGTTTCTAAAAATAATGTCTATGTACATTAACATCTATATACCTACACCACAAGCCATCATAAAGTGCATGGTGGAGGGTACCATGTAGCCCTACTAGTCATTTTCTTTCCTGTCCCACTTGCAAATAGAGTGAGGGAAAAACAATGATGTAGTGAGTCCACATGAGTCCTAATTTCTCACATCTCATATTCATTGTCCTTAGGCAAAATGTATGTTGATGGCTGTAGAATTATTCCCCAGTCACCCTCAAATGTTGGTTTTCTAAATTTCAGCAATAGTGCCATGCAAAAAGAGCATCGTCTTCTCTCCAGGGATTCCCATTTGAGTTCACGAAGCATCTCTGTAATACTTGGGTGCTGAACAAACCTACTGGTAACAAATCTAGCAGCATGCCTCAGAATTGCTTCAATGTCTTCCTTTAATCTGAGCAGGTAGGGATCCCAAACACTAAAACATTACTTAAGAATGAGTCACACTGGCCTCCTATATGCCATCCCTTTTGTGGATGAGCTACAATTTCCCAAAATTCTCCTAATAAAATGAAGTTGAACATTTGCCTTCCCAACTGCCAACCTGATGTGCTCATTTTGTTTCATATTGCTTTGCAACGCTACATCTACATATTTAATTGATGTGACTGTGTCAAGCATCACACTACTAATGCTGTATCCGAATGCTATAGGGTTACTTTTCCTACTCATCCACATAACTTACAGTTTTCTACATTAAGAGCAAGCTGCCATTCATACCATCAACTAGAAATTCTGTCCAAGCTATCTTGTATAGTCTTACAAACACTCAATGACATCACCTTCCCATATGCCACAGTGTTACCAGCAAACAGTCATAAATTGCTGTGAACCCTGTCTGTCAGGTCATTTCTACACAGAGATAATAAGAACAGTCCTATCACACTTTCCTGTGATACTCCTAAAGATACCTTTGCCTCTGATGAACACTCACGGTCAAGAACAAAATAATGAATTCTATTACTTTAAAGGTCTTTGAGAGACTTACGTATCTGGGAACCTAAAACATATGCCTGGACCTCCATCAACAGTCTGCAATGGGGAACTACATAAAACACATTCTGGATACCTAGGAATATGTAATCTGGCTATTGCCTTCTATCCATGGTGTGTGGGATATCATGTGAGAAAAGAACAAGCTATGTTTCACATGAGCAATGCTTTCTAATTCTGTGCTGATTTGAGGACAGAAGCATTTTTGTCTCTAGGAAATGTATTACACTGTAACTCACAATGTGTTCAATAATTCTGCAGTAAACCAATATTAAGGATATTGGTCTGAAATTCTGTGGGCCTGTTCTTTTACCTTTTTTATATATGGGAGTCACCCGCACTTTTTTGCAGTCACTTGGGACTTTTTGCTAGGCAACAGATTTATGATAACTGGAAGCTAAGTAAAGGAGCCAATGCCACACAGTACCCTCTGTAAAACCAAACTGGGATTCTATCTGGGCATGACGACTTATTTGTTCTCAACTCTTTCAGTTAGTTCCTTCTCTACACCATAGATGCCTATTTCTATGTCCTCCACATGGGAATCTGCACAACAGTCAAACAATAGTATGTTTGTATGATCCTCCTGCATGAATAAAGCTTTCCTTTTGCTTTCTTCTACTGCTACCCCAGACTGGTCAATGAGTGAATGCATAGAAGTCTCCAACCTGCTTACTGAATTTATGTATGACCAGAATTTTCTTGGGCTCTCAGCATGACCTTTCACTAAGGTATAACGGGGGAAGTTGTATGCTTTCTCCATTGATCTTGTTACGGACACATGAATTTCTACTAACATTTGCCTGTCAACATTTGCGTGTTCTTTTTTTAAACTGGGAGTGCAACAATTCCTGTTTCCTCAGCATTTTCAGAATTTAATTATTAAATCATGGCGAGTCTTTTCGATCCTTCATTTAGTTACATGGGGCACACATCCTCGGAGTGTGTTTTACAATCAGTTTAAACTTCGCCCATAATTCCTCCATGTCCATCATACTGGAGCTAAATGGCATACATTCACTGTCTCAGTGAGATGCTAACAACTGTTTATCTGCTTTTTTCTAGCACAAATATTCTCCTGCCTTCTTGACCAGTTTATTAACTTTAGTAACCCTTGTCATTATGATGATATCATGATTACTAATCCCTATCTTTACACTGATACTGTGTCGATAACATTAGTCCTATTTGTAGCTACAAGGTTCAAAATAATTTCATTGTGTGTGGGTTGTCTAACTAGTTGTTCATGGCAGTTTTTGGAAAATGTGTTCAAACGTACTTCCCAAAATGGTCTGTCCGAACCACCTGCAGACATAGACATTCCAGTCTATACTTGATAGAATAAAGTCACCATTGATTAATACAGCATGATCTGGCTATTTCTGCGCTACTGTGCATAGAGTTTCCTCGAATGATTCTACAACTGTTATGGCAAAATCAGGGGGCTGGTAAAATCATCCAATAATTAACTTGAGTTCATCTACGTATGGTACTCGTGTCCACCTAACTTTACAGCCAGACTCAATTTTAATCACGATAGACATAACATTTTTGTCAACAGCAATGCACAATCCCCCTTCTATGGCATCTAATCTGTCTTTTCAATATACTTTCTGCTAAATCTACAGAGCAGGAACCAACTCGTTTTGCCAACTCATTTTTATTGAGGAAGCTGCAATAAACCACCAACAGTAACACTCTCTTATAAAATAAATAAATAAATAAAATAAAAAAATAAAATTAAATTAAATTAAAAAAAATAAACAAATAATAAGGATCCCTTCTGCAGATCATGAAAATAACAACTAATTCTTATAATCAGAGTTCCCTTCGACTCTATACCTGAACAACTGTTCCACGTCGAAGTCAGCAGTTACCAGCTGATAGATAGCCTACATGACAGAAGTGACGTAGCATAATTGTTGTGGAAGAGAGGATGGTCGAGATGGCACAACGCTAGACTCGCCGATCTTCTCTGCACTCGATGAGTCGAGAACAGCCCACTGAATGGCTGGGCACCGGTTTATCTAGTCTCGGGTGGAAGGATATTCCCAGAACTATTTGCACACACGTGATCACCAGGAGATAGTTCACTGATCGTTGCATCCCCTTTCCCTGCCGCTGGTTGATGCCCTCTGAGGGACGGTGGCCGCACCTACGTGTTTGTTGTCAACTGTGGTACTGGCTTGTAAACACTCTGGCACAGGCCAGACTTTGCAGCGGAGTCAGCTACCCGCATCGCTGGTCTGTCTGTGGTGTAGCTGCTGCAGTAGATGTCCCCCAATCCCTCCCAGGGGTGAAGTGAAGGCACTTCTCGATGTCAGTCCCTGGTTCTGCTGGTCGAATGAGACCACGATTGGCGGCGGAGGTGCTGGTGGGAGCCCCATTGACATCCACAGGTGGGGGACCTGCCCACGGGGACGGCTGCAACATCAGTGGCTGCAACTGTGGCGGCTGCGACGGTGAACTCCTGGCCTTCCAGAAGACCTCAGACTGAAGGTGTGGTGCTGGAGACAACAGCAGTGCCGGGCCTGGCCCACGATGGTGCCGTAGCTGGTCGAAATGCTTCTGACATAGGGAACCACCATCGAGGAAAACAGTTGCCATGGTGTGGCCAAAAAGTGTGGAGACTTTGGTGGGAACCCAGCAGGGGCAACCCTTGGGAAACACCAACGCCCAGACAGGATCCTGTGGAGAGAACTGCAGCTGGACAAGGGGGAGCAGGATCAGGAGAGACAAGGACATCTGATGAGGGTGGACATGCAGCTTCTCCGCCGGAGAGGACTCATAGTGACCAGAAGAACTATAAGTAGAGAGGAAGAGGTCAAGGGCAGCTGCCTGGGAGTGATGCTGACACAGTTTGGCCATCTGCGATTTAAATGTGCAGGCAAACATTTACGCCAACCCACTGGGTGTGAGATGGAATGGTGCCATTTGGAGTAGTTGGATGCCCAATGTAGCAAAGAAGGAAGTAAACTCTACCAACGTGAACTGCGGGCCATTGTCCATCACAATCGCTTTCGGTAGACCCTCGACAGTGAATATATGAGAGACGGCTTGAATGGTGTGAGTGGCAGTCATCAAGGACAAGCGTGTGATGTATGGAAAACCACTGCTGGTGTTCACCAAAATGAGTGAGTAGGATCCTAGGAATGGATCTACAAAATCCAGATGGAGCCGGGACCACAGGGCGGCAGTTGGAGGACATGGAAGCAGGTATTGTGGTGGTGCTAACTACTGACTCTAACAGGAGGAGCAGGAAAACACCAAGTAGGTGATGTCGCTATCCATTCCCCGCCAACAGACATGTTGGCGGGCGAGGTGCTTTGTCAGGATGATCCCCCAGTGCCCGACATGTAGGAGTGAGAGGACCAGCTGACGGAGGGAGTACAGTACCAGGACATGCCAGTGATCAGTGTCCCCTATGAGAAGAAGAACCCTGTCACGAACGGAAGAGTCATTGCAGTGAGGCCAGTAAGCCCAAACCTCCAGGTCTGACACCTGAGGACAATTGGAGGGCCACTCAAGTTGAACGTGGTGCAGAATCATCTAGAGAACCACGTCTGAGACTGTGCTATGCAACGAGCCAGGCATTCAGTGGCAATGCAGCGATGGCGGAGGCAGCATTATCCAGATGAAAACAAGCAACCAGATCAGCATTGAAGTCGGAATCTGCCCCCACAGGAAGTAAAAAAAAAAAAGCGCTGGCATGGAGGGCCGTGGCCTGGTAGTGGATGTCGTAGGTGGTAGGTGTACCCTGCAAGGAACAATGCCTAGCGCTGCAGGCGGTGAGTAGTCTGGGTAGGGATGGTGGATGTGCCGTCGAACACAGAGACCAAGGGCTGTGGTCTGTGTAGAGTGTGAACCAGTGGCCATAGATGAAGTCGTGGAACTTCTTTGAATCTAAATATGATGGCTAAGGCCTCCTTCTCGATGTCGCTATAGTTGCGCTGTGCATGTGATAGTGTTTTTGAGATGAAAGCCACTAGGCACTCAACACCGTCAACGATATGAGACAACACAGCCCTCAGCTCATAATCTGATACATCAGCAGCCAAAAGTAGAGGCTTGCCTGGGTTGTATGGGATGAGGCACAGTTGAACGAAAAGAGCAGATTTGAGACACTGGAAAGTCTGGCGACCACGTCCAGGGAACATTCTTGTGAAGCAGGTGATGCAGAGGCTCCACCAGAGCTGCAGCATGTGGGATGAAATGTTAATAATAGGTGAGTTGACCCAAGATGGATTTAAGCTGGGAGATGTTTGTCAGCGTCGAGAGCCGCTGAATGGCCTCGAGGTACTGCAGCACTGGGCGAATGCCCGCGGCGCTCAAGACGTGGTCGAGAGAGGTCACTTGTGGCACAAAAAAATTGACATTTGACCCTGTTGCAACACAACCCCTCAGCCTGCACATCCTCAAAAAGTTGCCGAAGAATTTGTGGTAAGTCCGGGGCCGAGATCCCTGTGACTAAGATGTAATTGGCAGTGCTGCGGACCTCCTTAGTCACATACTCTAGAAAGCATTGAAAAATGGCTGCAGCGTTGGTGATCCCAAAGGGCAGGCAGTTGCACCAGAAGAGCCCAAAGGCAGTACTGATGATGAGGACCTCTTGAGAAGCAGCATCGACTGGCAGCTGCAGGTATGCTTCCCTAAGATCAATCTTTGCGAAGATCTTTCCACCTGCCAAGTTGGACAAAATATCATCAACCTTCAAGATAGGATAAGAGTCAATGACTCGCTGGGCATTGACAGTGGCCTTAATATTGCCACATACCCGGAGGGACCCATTCGGTTTTTCGAGGATGACAATGCGCCAATCGGTCTCAGAACTCCAACCTCCACAAGGCAACGCAGTTCCTTGTGTAGGGCATGCTGCACATGAAAAGGCACTGGACGAGCCTTGTGAAACTTCAGAACAGCTGAGGGAAGTAGTTCAACGTGCACTTTGAAACCGGACACCCCCAGAAAAGAATCAAAGAAGACGTCAGGGAAGGAATCGAAAAGCTCCTGTAAAAGAGCATCAAGAGTCACAGTTTGAACTGCAGGGGCCAAATCATATATCTCAAGGCCAATAGAATGAAAAAGATCCATCTGCAACAGTTTAGTGGCTGCGGAGGCGACTAGGACCCAAAACTCGGGCGGTGACATCATAAGAGACATACTGCACCTACGCCAGGAACCAGCTCTGCACGTGGATAATGTCATTACTATAGCTTGTCAAGGGTGTCAGGAGTGGGCGGAGTGTTGGAGCACCCAAGCAGCGGTGAGAGTTGGCGTCAATACTATTGGCAGAGGACCCTGTGTCCAACTGCAGACGGAGGGGAGTCCTGTTGATCTGGGCCGTCAGAGCGATGGGCCACGCCGTGTGTGGGAGGACTGACTGGACAAAGGAGGCACTCAGCAGCTGGTCAGAATCTTCCAAGAACAAGTCTGGAGCGTCCAACTCCATGATGTCCACCTCCACTGACGAAGAGGGGTGGCAAACATTGGCCCAATGACCCTTTGTCCCACAGATGGAACAGACCACCCACTGGAAATGACAATCATGGTGTGGGTGCGAAACACAAAAGCATTAATGACAGGAGGGCAGCTTCTGACATTGCTGAGCCTGAGAACCCATAACCTGGTCTGGATGAGGAGGCAGCAGCGGCGGGCCTGCCATGGGCCGTTGGCGTGGTCGCTGCTCCAGCGGATGTGGCTCTGAGCAACAATGGCACAGCCGTGTGGCAAAGACCTTTGGTGAGGCATAGAGGACCACAAACAAATGGGAAGACTGTTCATGGGCAGGAATGACTGATGGACACGTGTCCAAGAAGGGATCCTTCAGCTTCAACAGATCCGTTCGCGAGGCGTTGTCAGGAGCATGGACCAGAATCACGTCACGAATGAGGGCCGAACCATATGACTGCTCACACCCCGGGTTGCACTAGAGAACTGGCAGTCCTGGGAGAGCCTTTGAAGGCAAGCGATCCATTACCTGTAAGACTGTGATGGAAGCTTCTGACAGCTGAAGAACATGTGGTGAGCTGTCGCAACGTGTACCTGGGCATAAAAATACTCTGTTAAAATGGTGGTCAGCTGTTCATAAGGGAGGGCATGCGGCTCTACCTCTGGATGCAACTGTTGTACTAAGCGATAAATGTCAGGACCCACACAGGCAAGAAAAAACAGACAAGGCTGGCCGGTGTCGATGATTCCATGGGCAAGGAAATGTTGTTCCAAGCAAATGGCATAATTACTCTACAGTTCAATAGACTTGTCAAATGGCAGGAATGCAGCAGGAGTGGTCGATGTCGGAACCCCCAGAGGAACACTAGTCAAAGCCTGCAGATGCTGAATCAGAAGTTCATTCGTCTGTTGCAAACGATCCAATAGCTCAAGGACGCGAGCCGAAGGCACATCTAAACCCGGAATACCTTCAGCCAGGGTAACAAACAATGGAGAAACGCAGGAATTCAAACAAAATCGTCGCCACTGCTAAATCTACAGAGCAAGAACCAACTTGTTTTTATTAAGGAAACTACAATAAACCACCAACAATAACACACTCGTCAAAACCAAAAAACAATAAGGATCCATTCTGTGGATCAAGCAAATAACAACTAATTACTATACTCAGAGTCCCCTTTGACTCTGTACCCCTACAACTGTTTCACGTCATAGTCGGCTGTTAGCAGCTGGTAGATAGCCTAGATGATGAAAGCGATGTAGCACAATTGTTGCGGAAGGGAGGATGGTTGAAGTGGCACACCACTGGACCGGCGATCTTCTCTACACACAACAAGTTGAGAACTGCCTGCTGAACGGCTGGGTGTCAGCTTATCTAGCCCCAGGCAGAAGGATATATCCGGGACTATTTGCACACATGTGATAGCCAGAAAATAGTTCGTTGATCTCGCACCCCCATCCTCTGCTGCTGGTTGATGCCTTCTGATGGACGTTGACCATACCTACATGTTTGTTGTCAACTGTGGTACTTGCTTGTAAACACTCTTGCGTCGGCCAGACGTAGCAGCGGAGTCGGCAACCCACATTGCTGTTCTGTATGCGGTGTTGCTGCTGCAGTAGGCATTTGTGGTGACTGCCGCACTTTCCATGCCTTGGTAAATATTTTGGAGCTTTCTACTTCAAGTTTCAATCAGCTCTTAGTTCTGTAATAATTTAAGTGGGACAACTTTCCTGGAGGCAATAAATTCAAGAACTTTGTTATGAATACTTTGATAATTTACTGTTAAAACTTTGACAGTTGAAGAGGTCTACTCTTTATACAATCTAATTTCACACTCTGCATATCGACTAGTGAGCATTCATCAAATGACCTCAACCTACCACATAGCCTAAAACAAAAACCCATATGCACCCCAGGGACTCACTACCTGAGTAACTGCTTCCTTTGTGTAGTGCACCCCTGACCTACCACAGGGTATCTTACAACTCTGCACCCCATTCCCACAGGTCCAGAAATCTGCAGCTGTATCTATCACAGAATTGACGGAGCCTCTAGGTTAGACCCTCCACTTGGCTCCAAGCCACAGGAACTGATTTACTCTGGGAACGATGTTGCAAACTGGGAGCTCTTCTTTCTCCCCACAAGTGAGGCCAGCAACCTTTGCCACTTCTGCCAGCCACTTGTACAAACTGAGGAGGTCCTCATTACCCAAGCAAAAGGTATAAATGGTGCCAACACAAGCAACAACTTGCAGACTACTGCACCCTGCATCCTCAATAGCTGCAGGCAGGGCCTGTTCCACATCTCAGATAAGCAGACGAGACCCCCCCCCCCCGGACAGACACACTGAGTGCACATTGGAATTCATTCCGGCTCTGTATGCTATTTCCTTGAGGGGTTCCATAATGAGCGTAACATTGGAGCACCCACCGACTAGTAAAGCCTCCCTCCCAACTGTGTGCTTCAGGCCTATTCTGTGGCCTCTGTCAACACACAGGGTGAATGGGTAAGGCCAGACAGCCAGCCTCCATACTGACTTTCCATCTCAAGCGATGTGACAGCGTAACAAACTGCCACTCACCCTTGACACCTGAAGTGCCCCATATGATGTGCCAGTTCCTCCACTGTCACCACACCTTGAGGCAGCACCCTGAAGACAGCTGACCATGGTCATAAGTGTCTTTAGCTGTCTGCTCACTGTGGTCAGCTCCTCCTGTGTCTGCACCCAGCATACACACACCCTATCCATCCTACTACTAACAACTTGATAATTAAACTATGAAAACAAACAAAAAAAGCTAAATATGCTACTTGATAGTTTCCTGGTGCTTCACCAATGAAGGCTGACTGGCTCCACAGGGTAGCCAGTGGCTGCACAAAGTAGATTTAAATACTTATGACAACCAGTGGTAGGTCTCCTTTTGATGTCTGACTATTATAGTTTCACATAGAAATGTTACAACTGATGGATTGTATCATGCTTTCAAGCATAGAGCGATATGTATTATCGGTAATGGAAGTGAAACAGAACAATTTACTTGTTCTCCTAATGTAAAAATTGTGGCAATCTGGACACTTCATCTGGTACGCACATAGTTTTTAAATTGTTCTGTTTTCCTATATTAGCATCCATCTCATTTTCTTGGTGGTATGGAAATAATATGTCCTTTCTGTAGAGTTGTTCACCACAGAAATCAGGTCGGGGATGTCAATTCATAGTTCAGAAATTGGCTCTAGATGTTTAGGGTACCGCCCCATAGACAACCGTATAGCATCTGTAGCCACCGACCAATGGCCACTCCAAAGACATGCCCACCTCACCTGACACAGGCAGTGCAGCTATGAAAGAGTATAACAGGCTACCATCACCCTTCAGTTGTAGTTTTCTACTCCTGTGGATACTCTGTGTCTGCAGTGATACTACAGTGTTAATATAGACTTGGTGATGGACTTGGATTATTCTGGAGTGTGTCCTGTACTTGCATGCACTTGTGATCCACTGCAACCTATTGAAGTTAAGTAAACAATTTTTAACTAACAGCTGTTGTGTCTTTCATTCTCTGCTTTCTCCCACATCAACCACACACCACTACAGGACACAGCACATCCCATACTGGTACCTTCTAAATCTGCTAGCTGCTCTGCATGTAATTTTTCCAATGAGTGGGACACTGAAGTACTGTGTTGTTCATGTGTAACAGCAGTAGTAGTAGTAATGACAGTAGTAGCCTTCAGTCCTGAGACTGGTTTCATGCAGCTCTCTGCACTAGACTATCCTGTACTTGTTTCTTCATCTCTGCATAACTTCTGCAACCTTCATCCACTTGAGCATTTTGCTCCAACTCACTATTGGTGCGAATGTTCCAGAATTTTATGAATAGACCTCGTATACAATTGCAGATGGCTCATTGTTTTTAAATACCTCAACCAGATAACCAACAACATTAGGAAACATATAGACTACTATTCACAGTAAAGATGGCATGATGAGTTGCAGCCAGGCACAATGAAAAGACTGTTACACATTTAACTTTTAGCCAAAGCCTTCTTCAGAAAAGTAAATACACACACATTCACACAAGCAAGCGCACCTCATGCAGACACGACCACCCTATCTCGCAGGTTGTACTGGAATGCAACTGTCACATTGAGCAACAATTTGAAGTCAGCTGACAGTGAATTCACTCCAGATTACCACTCAACATGACAACTGCATTCTGGTCTGAGCTGCCAGAGATAGAAGTCGTTTGTGCTTGAGGTGTGCTTGCTTCAGTGAATATAAGTGTCTGTGTTTTCTTTTATGAAGAAGGCTCTTGTAAACATAAATTATTTAGATTGTAATAACAGTTAGTTTAGTACAAATTACTCATTACATGTGATTTTTAAATTTGCTATTAAAGGTATCACTTTCCTTTATGTATTATTCCAGAAAACAAGAAAAGATCATAACGTCAGGTTGTAATATTATATTTGTTTGCATTTTGGAACAGTTAACGTAGAGAATTCTACTTAACTGTTCTGTTTTCCTTTCCAACAATTTAATCTGAGTGGGTCCATTTAATGTTAAGTACATATTACCAGAAAGTAGCATAAATCTTAATTTGTCTGATTTAGAATCTTTTGCACTAATTGGTTGTTTATAAGACGTTTGCTTACAATAAAGTTACATTCTGTTGTGAGTAAGATAATTTAACTGTTACTGCGTTGGGTGAGTGCTAAGTTCTTGTAAGTGGAAATAAATAACTTTTTACATTATATCATACACCTGAAACACTAACCTGTAGGCCTGCTCATAAGTAATGAAAATTTGTGTAGTGTAAAGTGTGGATGTTGCTGTAGGATAGTCAAAGAGGGAGTGGTAAGTGTAGACTGTGGGTTGGAATTTCACTGGGATGACAGTAATAGGGACTGAGCAGGGAACTTAATGAGATTCTCCCATGGAACTGTAGGCTTTTCAAAAAAGATAAGAGAATCACTGAGCAGGAGGCGAAGATTTGTGCCCTTCAGACTGAATAAGATCACACAAAATTTTGACTACATAAGTTGAAGGGGACAAAGATGTTGGGAACTGGATAAAAGTAACAAGAAAGGGGTGGAAGGAGACCAGTTCTTCAACTTCACCTACATCTGAGTTAACAGCATCGAATAAATCTGACTTGTTACCTGAAGTAGGAGGAGAAGAATCTCATCCAGCTGTAGGTCACAGTAATATGCAGCAGACCTCTGGCAAAGACACCCACTTAGGCTGGTACCAAAAGAGAATAGGAAGAAAAGAGTCTTGCTGCTCTAAATAGTAGTCATGGGAGGGGTGTAGGCCAGATGTAATAGGACAAATTAGGGACAGGGTACCAGGTCACAACTATTGTGAAGCCAATTGCTAGCCTTAGCCAGGTGACAGAGGATATAGGGAACTTGTGGAAAGGTTTTGGCAAAGAGGATCAGCTTATTGTAGTTGGTGGAGCATGGAACAGCCTGGCTAAGAACAGTAATTACAGCATTAGGGGCAACCTGGATGAAATAGGAGCAGCAGTTACACACACAAATGTGAGTTTTGCTGAGGTCCTGCATTGCCATTGGCAGCCCTGGGTAAACACTGCTGTGAGCCACGTGGACAGTGAGTTGAGTAGGCTGCTGCTGACTGAAACAAAATCTCATATGAGTGCAGAGCCAGTTGCTACAATTGGGAGATGGGAATATACTAGATATGACCTACACCTGAACAGGAGAGCGAGAGATAGGATGGCTGAGCTTCTTGGAGATAACATACAGGGGACCACCATCATATGTAGCAAGATCCCTATGGTTACTGTTGTCATAGGGACACTTTTTTTTAGGTTAGAATCAGGACTCAGGCTCCCCATTTTAAAAAAAGTAAAAATAACAAAAGAGTCCCATAAAATGCTTAATAATGCTCAGAAAAGTAAGTTTAGTCCATTTCATCAAAATATTAGAAGACTAAGTAGTAAGGTAGAAGAACTTCTTGACTGTATGGAAAATTCAGAGAGCTCTGAAAAGATAGATATCCTGTGCCTGTCTGAGCACACATAACCAGAGCGTTAGATAAGTTACATATAAAAAATTACACTATTGCAGCTTAGTCATGCAGAAATAATGCTGGAAAAGGAGGAGTTGTTACACACATTAAGACAGAACACAAGTTCGAAAACATTGAGACAAGTAGATTTTGTAGTGATCAGCACACAGAAGCGTGTTCTTGAGAATTGATGTAACTGTATATAGATCCCCACTGGGAAATTTTGAACTATTTATGAGGAATCTGGATTCCTTATTGTGACATTTGTCAGACAACAGCAAGCAGTTAATAGTCTGAGTTGACTCAGGGTACAGTTTCTAAAGGATTCTCATAGGAAAAATGATCTGGAAACCTTATTTGGATCCTACAATTTTGTCTCAGTAATTAACTTTTCAACACGAGTGGATAAAGACAGTAGGACACTAACTGATAATGTTTTCTTTGCTGAAGCTCAAAGTAAGAAAGTTACTGTTTATCCAGTAACAAATGTTTTCTCTGATAATGACACGCAATTAGTTAGGATGAATAACATAGCACCTTACAGTATGGATACTCCTAGTGGAAATCAGTTAGCACAATTAATGACTCCAGGACAAATGTTTTTAAGAATAGTTTATATGAGATGATATGAGGTGTAATTTATAATGAACCAAATGCTAACATAAAATTTCAGCTATTTGATGATAAATTAATATCATTATTTGAAAACAGCTTTCCACATAAGCTTATCAGAAAGGACACTAAATGGCCAAGTAAAAGACCATGGATCACTAGATGGATTAAAATATCTTGAGATAGGAAAAGGGAAATGTGTCTCTTGACAAAAACAAGTAGGGATCCTACAGTAGCTGCACATTACAAAAACTACTCAAAATTACTAAGAAAGTTTATTAAAAAATCAAAGAACATGTGCATAAAGTTAGAAATCAGTACTTCCGACAACAGACTTAAGGATACGTAGTGTAATGAGAGACAGAACAACCAGCCACAGAACAATACAATATTACTATTGAACTGAATAGAAGGGCTATAAATGATGGGTCACTTTACAATCATTTCTAAAATATAGTAGAAAGTACAGGGACAAACAGTTCAAAAGCAAAATCACAGCAGTATGTTGAAAATGTAACTTTCATAAAATTCAGTTTTATGTATGTATCACCAACTTCTCTTTGTGAAGTTACGAAAATTATTCATTCTTTCAAAAATAAAAGCTCATCAGATTTTAAGGTGATTTCTATAGAGAACTCAAAATTTGTTCCCACGTAATAAGTTCAGTCTAATCTAAAATATGTGATGCATCACTAACTCAAGGCATTTTTCCAGAGAGACTGAAATTTGCTGTTGTTAAACCCCTCTTTAAGAAGGTGACAAGAGATTCTCCAAAAATTTTTGACAAGGTGATGTATTCTAGAATAGTATCTCACCTTAGTAACTACAGTATCCTTATTGTCACAGTTTGGGTTTCAGAAGGACTGAGAACGCCATTTACACATTCACTCACCCTATTTTACAAGCATTAAATAATAAAACAGTGCTTGCTGCTATTTTCTGTGACCTCTATAAGGCATTTCACTATGTGAATCACAGTAATCTCCTAGGCAAATAAATGTTTTATGGGACTGATGGTACAGCCAACCAATGGATAATGTGATATCTAACCAAAAGAACGCAGAATGTCGTACTTAGTAATTGTAGTAATATGGTCTAGGGACTTAATTCTGACGGGGGAGAAACCACGAATGGGGTTCCTCAAGGTTCAATCTTATGTCCACTACTGTTTCTCATGTATGTAAATGATCTTCTGTCCAGTATAGATTAAGCAGAATTAGTTCTTTTTGCAGATGACACCAGTGTTGTAATTCAATCCAAGCATACATACAACAATATATGAAAAGGCAAACAAAGTTTTTAAAAGTATCATTGACTGGTTTTCTGCAAATGGTCCCACCCTCAATTTTAAAAAGACAACATATTCAGTTCAGCACATCCACGGGTACTACACCAATGATGAGTGTAACAAATGGTGAGGAAATAATAAATAGGGTGTAAACTTCAAATTTCTATGGGATGCATACTGACTAGCATTTAAATTGGAAAAAACACATTTTGGACCAGCTAAAACAACTCAGTTCAGCCAAATTCGTGTGCAGAAACATTGAAAATCTTGCGGAAAAAGCATATCAGTAAGCTGACATATTTTTATTCAATAATGTCACATGGAATAATGTTCTTGGGTAACTCATTTAAGAAAGAAAGTCTTCATTGTGCAAAAATGTACTGTGTAACAATAAGTGGTGCTCAGCCATGATCATCTTGTAGACATCTAAAACTTTGAACATACCTGCTAAGGTTCAGTGACCGTGTCAGAATTATATTAGAACAAATAAGCCCTCGGTCACAAATATTAAGTCAAAATTGACCAGGTTTCAACGCTACTATGAGCGTTGTCTTCAGAATTAAACTAACTGTTCTAAAACATATTAGGTACATAATACATTGATAAAATTAAAGTTTGTACTGACTCGAAAGAGATGCAGTACTTACAAGTCACATTTAAAAAAAATCTAAGCCGGAAAGGCGACGTCATAAATAGTTGTAAATAACATGGCAAGCCGCTAAGGGCTGCTCGTGCAATCCTTGTTCATTCAAGTACGAGCAGCCCTTAGTGGCTCGCCATCTTATTTACAACTTAAGGAAGACCTGGGCATACAAAAAATTGCATCACGATGGGTTCCGCATGACTTGATGGAAATGCAGAAATGGATGTATTATGACACTCCTCAGATGCACTTGGAGCACTCTGACCACAAAGGAGAGGCTTTCTTATGCCATATCATTACACTGGATGAGACATGGGCCACACAGTATGAGCCAATCCAACAAATGGCATCATTATGGGTTGTCACGAAAGTCGAAAGTGCATCAGAGCCCCAATACGGTGAAAGTTATGGTGATTCTCATGTACGACTGTGATGGTGTTACCCTAACGCATTACGTTCCTCCATGGCAGAGCACCAATGCACAGTATTACTGTTTGATTTTGGAGCATCACCTGCAACCAGCTTTGCGAAAGAAGCAGCGACACTTTCTGCACAACCCACCCATCATTTTGCATGACAATGCGCAGGTGGATACAGCGCAAGCTGTGACTGCTCTGTTCGGTCGATGGGACTGGGAAGTACTGTACCATCCACCATACTCCCCGGACTTAAGTCCTTGTGACTTTGATTTGATTCCGAAGATGAAGGAACCACTTTGTGGCATTCGTTTCAGAATTGTTCCAAAGATTCGACAGGCAGTAGACCACTCTATTCGCACCATCAACAGAACAGGCTCTACTAATTGTATACTACGCCTTCCACATCACCGGCAACGGGTTCTACACAATGCTGGTGACTACTTTGAAGGACAGTAACAGGTGCAAACATGTAACTCTTTTGTATCGGTTGTGAATAAATAGTTGCCACTATTTAAGTTCCAACACTTGTATACAGGCCTGTACAAGGGAAATAAACTCGCATGCAATGTTATAGAAAGGGAAAAGGAAGAAGATGAAGGCGAGATTGGAGATATGATATAGCGAGAAGAACTGGACGGAGCACTGGAAGACCTAATTCAGCACAAGGCCCCATGTCTGGCATCACACAAATAGCACTTATGACCTTACTACCCACCATGCTGCTGTGTATTGCAAGTGACTGCCCTTTTTACCTGCTTACTACATGGACTTGGGCAATCACAAGAAAACATTCCAATGTACACAATAATAGGCAGGATTGTTTTCCTCAAGTCTCCAGTGGTTAACACACATCCAGAGTGGGCTCGTTTCACCACAGGTGCTGCCACAAGTGCTAACACTTCTCACTGCCATCAGTCACGTGCCTCGAAGCACTGATCCCTGTAATTTTCCGTGACCTGGCTATAAAGGTTGCGGCTCAACTGACTACAGCAGTTATATATCAGAGCAGCTATGTGGCCACATGCTGACTGTTCACACTTCTTCAGTACAGAGCCCTCCCCCTAAGCACAGGTGTAGTGCATAAGGAGTCATGCCATGGTGCTGTTGTCACCTCACAGAGTTCTCATTTCCATGCAAATGAGACTTGCTCAACTGATGTCCACTTGCATCTGCAGTCCAAAGAACATGTTGCCTGCTGCATCCCAAATGCTGCCCTCACCAAGTGCCTCCTCTGCATGAGATCATTGACTTCAACTTCAAGCACCCAACCTTGCAGCATATCAACTACAACCAATTAACCAATTCAAGGACAGCCCACTGCATATTGACAGATATTACGCTGGCACGAAGCCGTGTTCCCAGGGAGTATTGTTTTGTTATTCGTAGTGAATCCAGAGACTACTGTTTGTTTGTCATTGACTTAATATGCTTCTATTATTCTGGTTACATGGGTTTTCACATTTTGTAGCATGCACCTTCAACACATGGCCACTTCACCTAGAGTAGATGATTCTCCCTCAGAATTACTGAAATACTCAGGAGAGGCATTCATGATAAAACACTTCATGTGGTGTGCAAGAAAAAACAGGCAAAATACCCTCAGTTTGCAAGGTGAATGTAATAATTCTATTTCCGAAGAAGTCAGGTTCAGATAGATGATAATATTACTGAACCATCAGGTTAATAAGTCATGGTTGCAAGATACTGACACAAATTATTTAAAGAAAAATAGAAAATCTGGTAAAACGGACCTAGGAGAAAATCAGTTTGGGTTCCAGAAAAATGTACACACATGCAAGGTAATGTTGAACACATGTTCAATCTTAGGACATACACTGAACATTCCCAGATTCATAGCATTTACAGATTTTAAGAATTTTTTTTGGTAATACTGACTTGAATACAGTCTTTAAAATTCTGAACGATAAAATACAGAGAGCAAACGATTATTTACAACTTGTACTAAAATCAGTCGTATTTATAGGTGTCAAAGGACATGAAATAGTTGCAGCAGTTGAAGAGGGAATGAGACAGGGCTATACAATAAGAAAGCTGTGAAGGAAACCAATGAGAATTTCAAAAAGGGAATTGAAACTCAGGAAGAAGAAATTAAAACTTTGAGGTTGCCAGTGACATTATAATTCTGTCACATATGGACAATGACTGAAGAGCAACTGAATTGAATTGACAGTGCCTTGAAAAAAGTTTATAAAATGAATATCAATAAAAGTAACACAATTTAGTACAGTTACATTTGGTGATGCCAAGACAATCAGATTAGGGAATGAGACGCTAAAAGTGGTAGATGAGAGTTTTATTCGGGCAGTAAAATAAGTAGGTAGGGCATAAAATCCAGACTGACATCAGCACAAAAAGTATTTCACATTGCATATAAATGCAAATGTTAGGAGTCTTGTCTGAAGGTCTTTGGAGTGTAGCCTTTTACAGAAGTGAAACATCAATGATAAAAAGTTCAAACAATAACAAATCATTAGTTTTTTAAATTTGATGCTCCAGGAGAATGCTGAGGATTAGACGGGTATATTAGATACCTTTGAGGTGGTACTGAATCAAACTGGGGAAAAAAGGGATTGGATGATAGGATGCATCCTGAGGCATCAAGGAATCATCGGTCTGGGAATGGAATGGAGGGAACTATTTGGGGGAGGGGGGGCAGACTGCAAAGGGGGAGACCAGTACATGACCATAGTAATCAGGTTCAGATGGATGTAGGCTGCAGCATTTATGTAGAGATGAATGGGCTTGTACAGGATAGACTAACATGGAGAGCTGCATCAAAGCAATCTTTGAACTGAAGATCACAACAACAACATGATTGTGTATGGGTGATTATGAAAAGGATAGATTGCTGCTCACCATAGATATGACATGCTGAGTTGTGGACAGGCACAATGAAAAGACTGCAACATACTGAGCTTTTGGCCAAGGCCTTCACATATTCACAGAAGCAAGCACACTTCATGCACCCATGACCGCTATGTCTGGCCACTGTTTTGTGTGTACATCACAATGTACATACAACATGTTACATTCTGAGCTAAAGTGCTGTGTGTGCACTAAATACATCATATGCTTACAAAATATGACCAGTGAGCTGGTTATCTGGCTAAAATGCCAAATTCCATTAAAACATTATCTCTAAGCTATACCTGTCCTGCACATAAAAGGAAATGACGAGCTCCAGGAGGTGCTGTTATTGGTAAGAAGACTTCCCTCCACACCAGAAGTGAAAGCACTGCTTCTCTATGGTTGAGTTCCAGCAAGCAATGCTGTCGTAAAAATGTGTGAATGTGGACCAGTATACACTGTTCCATGTGCCACGTAAGTAAGTGTCCCTGAAAACAGAAAGCCATTAATACAGCATCCAAGCCTAAAAAATACTTGTTTCACAAAGTAGCACACTTATAACAAAATAAAACTGTTGGAACATTTCTGTGAAAATAATGAAGCAGTATTTAGGACTATCTTTTTTGATGTTGTTGATACTGAAAATATCTTTTACAAAAATGGCACTGAGCACTATGGGACTTAACCTCTGAGGTCATCAGTCCCCTAGACTTAGAACTACTTACACCTAACTAACCTAAGGATGTCACACACATCCATGCCCGAGGCAGGATTCGAACCTGCGACCGTAGCGGTTGCGCGGTTCCAGACTGTAGCACCTAGAACCGCTCGGCCACTCCGGCCGGCTATATTTTACATAAATCTGCATATGTGTCATAATAGAAAAATGGAATACAGGAAATAGATGGCATCAACCCTTAGAATTTTAACATCCAATGCACAATGAAGTGTTTTTCCAGGCTTCCATTAATTTTTACAGAGGAGCAATACACACTGTAATGAACAAAATGCAACTACGTGTATATGGTTCTTCTACTTTAAACTACTCTAAATACAGGGCAATTCAAAATGAATATTGCAACTACAAATGGCTGTAACTATTTAATGCATTGCAATAAATGGATAAGAATTGCAGAAAATATAAAATGAAGTTCAAAATTTTGACCAATGCACAAGCACAAGGAATCAGATGCCAGTGCATGTGCAGTGATGTATAAGTGAAAAGTTCCATGACGTGTGTGAAATTGGCAGATGTTGTACAGAAGGTATTCTGTATGTTAGAATTTAACAACTGTCATTCTGTCACCTCAGTGCAGACAAGATTTCATTATCAATGAACTCCAAACGTCAGTAACATTCATAGATGGCATCAGCAGTTTGAAAAACAATGTTTTGCAAAGGAAAAAGTAACTGTCAGCTATATAGTCAGCGAAAATTGCCATACCAAACCAGTAGGCAGTTACAAATGCCACCACCAACAGTTTGGTATGTTTTCAAAATTAAGCTGAAAATGAAACCGCATTTAATTAAAACTTTACACGAACTGAAACATGAAGATTACATCATATGTACGGATTATGTTATGGCAATGCTGGAAGCCATGGAGGAAGAAATATTTGCTACACATCTTATTTTTAATGATGAGGCAACCTGGTACAAAAATTCAAGTACAGATGAGCCTTCACATGCAATAAAGCATTGGCGTGACTCACCAAAAGTTAATGTATAAAAACTGTCTGGCCTATGTTGCTTAGTTGAGCTAATTAGCTAAGTGTTTCAACAAACACCTAACACTTACCTGGACATGCTTGAGCAATCTCTCTCTCTCTCTCTCTCTCTCTCTCTCTCTCTCTCTCTCTCTCTCTCTCTCTCCCCTGACACCCGTGGATATATTTTTATGGAGTTATCTAAAAGACCTTGGGTAAGTACGTCCTGTGCCAAAAACAATTTTGGAACTCAAAATGTGCATTTTTTATTTGCTAATGTTGATGATGCCATATGTGCTTCAGAATGTATGGTGTGAAATGAATTACTATTTACATGTCATTCATGTGAGTAACATGAGTTACATACACCTCCTATGAAGTATGTGAAACAAAAATTGGACTTTCTTTTACATATTTTGTAATTCTTGTTGGCATGTCACTATGCATTACATAATTGTTGCCGTTTGCAATCATTGTATTGATTTTGAACTGGCCTGTATCTGAGTGTTGTAACTGACTCTACAGACTAATCACCAATAATGTAGCTAGACAACAGAGAATCTATTCACTTGTTTATTTCTGTACATTACATTTGGTTAGATTGAGCATCAGCTCAGTTGTTGTGCCAAGTACTGACCACTTCCCCATGTTTTATTGATGCTATCACTACATTTACAATTTGTACAGAAACCAGATGGCAGTTATAAGAGTCGAGGGACATGAAAGTGAAGCAGTGGTTGGGAAGGGTGTGAGACAGGGTTGTAGCCTATCCCCGATGTTATTCAATCTGTATATTGAGTAAGCAGCAAAGGAAACAAAGGAAAAATTTGGAGTAGGTATTAAAATCCATGGAGAAGAAATAAAAACTTTGAGGTTCACCGATGACATTGTAATTCTGTCAGAGACAGCAAAGGACTTGGAAGAGCAGTTGAACGGAATGGATAGTGTCATGAAAGGAGGATATAAGATGAACATCAACAAAAGCAAAACAAGGATAATGGAATGTAGTCGAATTAAATCGAGTGATTCTGAGGAGAGAAATGAGACACTTAAAGTAGGAAAGGAGTTTTCCTATTTGGGGAACAAAATAACTGATGATGGTCGAAGTAGAGAGGATATAAAATGTAGACTGGCAAAGGCATGAAAAGCGTTTCTGAAGAAGAGAAATTTGTTAACATCGAGTATAGATTTTAGTGTCAGGAAGTCGTTTCTGAAAGTATTTGTATGGAGTGTAGCCATGTATGGAAGTGAAACGTGGACGATGAATAGTTTGGATAAGAAGAGAATAGAAGCTTTTGAACTGTGGTGCTACAGAAGAATGCTGAAGATTAGATGAGTAGATCACATAACTAATGAGGAGGTATTGAATAGAATTGGGGAGGAGTTTGTGGCACAACTTGACTAGAAGAAGGGATCGGTTGGTAGGACATGTTCTGAGGCATCAAGGAATCACCAATTTAGTATTGGAGGGCAGCGTTGAGGGTAAAAATCGTAGAAGGAGACCAAGAGATGAATACACAAAGTAGATTCAGAATGATATAGGTTGCAGTAGGTATTGGGAGATGAAGAAGCTTGCACAGGATAGAGTAGCATGGAGAGTTGCATCAAATCAGTCTCAGGGCTGAAGACCACAACCACAACAACAACAAACAACATCACTACATCCTTAATACAGCTATCTGTGTGTGAAGAATCTAAAAAAGAAAAACTACCAATACTATATCATTTGCAATTATGTTCTATTCCATTTGCTTCTGATATAGCCACTTCTGATGTCTCCCCACTGAGGATGACATAATCAGTTCTGTTTGCTATGAAGTCAACTGAGTCACATGCCTGCTCAAATGTTGCATAAGACTGTGTTTCATTTGCTTAAAAATGTATAAATGTAGCAAAGACTTTAAAAATTCAAGAAATGCTGCATATACAGAGCACCATAACCTATAAGACAGCTGTTTCTTAATGAAGAAGCCCCATTAGACCAAAATAATTACTGCAAAAAGAACTAATCAATGTGTTCATCCACTCAGTGAAACTTGGGTACCAGTGCTGACAGTGCTAAGACACCACCAGGGCAATGGAATTGGTGAGGAAACACAAATGAGGGTCGAAGTCAAAATGACTGTGCTGGCTGCAGACTGTATCATACCAGTAGTATATGATCAATTAAAACTCCCGGTTAAGCAACATATCTCATCTCCTTGGCTATACCTGTGCTGAAGGACTGATTTACATATTCAACCATCTATTTGCACACAAGACAAATGCAAACGGAACTAACATGCAACACATTCTTAACAAAGCTGCACATTACATCTTTGATCATTATAAGAAATAAATTGCGGCAACACAGACTGCAGAAAATGGTCTGGAATATGGTTTTACAACACGTTCAAAATTAGCCATAATTTGTGTGGAATGTGGTAAGGCTGGATGAAACACACTAATTTTAATGCAATGTTGACAGAAACAAGATTGTACATTGGGTTGTGAATAGAAAATGCCTAAGAGTGCAAGAATCTGATAATGCAGTGTAGATCAATACCTAGTTTGGATCTTCATCTACAGGAATATTTGGGTCTTTCCTGTTTGAAGCAGTTTGTACAGAAATTTTTCAGACAGCAATTTTATTTCCCATCTGTACACTTCATGAAAATGGCTGCCTTCTGCACTAACATCAATATGTCTGGGTATATCATGAAAAGTATCTGCCAGGATAATGGGTATAATAAAGAGGTAATCTGAGTTTCCTCATACTCTGCTGACAACACTTATGGAATTTTCCTTTTCATGGTAGCGCAGAAAATAATATACCATACAGCCAGCACACTTTAGAACGAGATAGATATGGTCCCTGTATCAGTTCCAATGGAAAATTCAGTCAAACCTGCTTAAGCAGTAATTATTTGGACTCATACATGTGGATATGGAGGCCAACATTTCAATTGTAAATATGTAGCCCAAAAAATGTATTTGACCTTCTGCCTGCATCTTCCTCCTGGACAAATACAAAGTCTCAGTAACAGTTTTTGTTTTGTTGCACAATAAACAATTTCTTGGTTGGTGTACAACCTGAAGAGACAGTTGAGGTAACTATATAAGTGTGACATTCTATTTCTTATCACTGCTCAAGCCTGCCTACGAACAGCTAGGAAAATTATTCTAAATATTCATATATTTTAAGAATGACTTTCCAACACTAGAAGCATTGAGTCAGCGATATGGATACAAAAAAGCTGTGTGTGTGTGTGTGTGTGTGTGTGTGTGTCCTCTAGCTTAAAAAAAGGATTTGTTCAAAAGCTAGCAAATTTTCATTTCTTTTTGCATACCTGTCAATGACTAATGATGCTACTATTGCTGAGCTGTTGCCTTCATTACTAAATTATTTACAGCCTTTCAGAATTCTCCGTATCACATTCTATTCTTTCCAGATTGTATTCTACACTCCTGGAAATTGAAATAAGAACACCGTGAATTCATTGTCCCAGGAAGGGGAAACTTTATTGACACATTCCTGGGGTCAGATACATCACATGATCACACTGACAGAACCACAGGCACATAGACACAGGCAACAGAGCATGCACAATGTCGGCACTAGTACAGTGTATATCCACCTTTCGCAGCAATGCAGGCTGCTATTCTCCCATGGAGACGATCGTAGAGATGCTGGATGTAGTCCTGTGGAACGGCTTGCCATGCCATTTCCACCTGGCGCCTCAGTTGGACCAGCGTTCGTGCTGGACGTGCAGACCGCGTAAGACGACGCTTCATCCAGTCCCAAACATGCTCAATGGGGGACAGATCCGGAGATCTTGCTGGCCAGGGTAGTTGACTTACACCTTCTAGAGCACGTTGGGTGGCACGGGATACATGCGGACGTGCATTGTCCTGTTGGAACAGCAAGTTCCCTTGCGGGTCTAGGAATGGTAGAACGATGGGTTCGATGACGGTTTGGATGTACCGTGCACTATTCAGTGTCCCCTCGACGATCACCAGTGGTGTACGGCCAGTGTAGGAGATCGCTCCCCACACCATGATGCCGGGTGTTGGCCCTGTGTGCCTCGGTCGTATGCAGTCCTGATTGTGGCGCTCACCTGCACGGCGCCAAACACGCATACGACCGTCATTGGCACCAAGGCAGAAGCGACTCTCATCACTGAAGACGACACGTCTCCATTCGTCCCTCCATTCACGCCTGTCGCGACACCACTGGAGGCGGGCTGCACGATGTTGGGACGTGAGCGGAAGACGGCCTAACAGTGTGCGGGTCCGTAGCCCAGCTTCATGGAGACGGTTGCGAATGGTCCTCGCCGATACCCCAGGAACAACAGTGTCCCTAATTTGCTGGGAAGTGGCGGTGCGGTCCCCTACGGCACTGCGTAGGATCCTACGGTCTTGGCGTGCATCCGTGTGTCGCTGCGGTCCGGTCCCAGGTCGACGGGCACGTGCACCTTCCGCCGACCACTGGCGACAACATCGATGTACTGTGGAGACCTCACGCCCCACGTGTTGAGCAATTCGGCGGTACGTCCACCCGGCCTCCCGCATGCTCACTATACGCCCTCGCTCAAAGTCCGTCAACTGCACATACGGTTCACGTCCACGCTGTCGCGGCATGCTACCAGTGTTAACGACTGCGATGGAGCTCCGTATGCCACGGCAAACTGGCTGACACTGACGGCAGTGGTGCACAAATGCTGCGCAGCTAGCGCCATTCGACGGCCAACACCGCGGTTCCTGGTGTGTCCGCTGTGCCGTGCGTGTGATCATTGCTTGTACAGCCCTCTCGCAGTGTCCGGAGCAAGTATGGTGGGTCTGACACACCGGTGTCAATGTGTTCTTTTTTCCATTTCCATGAGTGTATATATTTCTTATATGAATTCAGAGTCTCAGAGTGTGAGTAAATATCTTTCTTTTTGGATCCAAGAGAACATTCTTGAATATTGAATGGTCAGGGACACAATTTATTTAACCAAGGTAAATGTGTAGTTACTCAGTTAAAAATACACACAACACATACAAAATATTTCCAAAACTATAATTTTAACACTTGAAAATTCTCCTTCACATTTTTATGTGAAAGAATAATTATTTCATAAAACATACAAATGTTAATATGGTATAAGAATTATTTACATGAAACTTAAATTTCAAATTCAAAGTTATTTTTGCACTGCATTTCACTGCTCATTGCTTCATTGTTAGGAGAGTACAAAGATGTTCTCACTCATAATCAATCATCAATCATCTGTACATTCAACTTGCACTTTGATTTTATGGTATCCGTTAATGAAAACGATGATCAAACAAGTATATGAAAACAAAAATAATTTTATGTAGCATGATTTTTTTTTGTTTGTGTTAACTATATTGCTGAAGTTCTCATCTGGTGCACTGGATTTTAGGACATTATCATTCTGAAGATCCTAAATTTCTAGCTCCACTTCTTCTGTTTTTACTACAGCAAACTCTGCAATGTATTGCAATTACTTGGCAACCAACAGACTTGATAAAAGAATCTGTTGATTCAGTGGCATTAAATCATTGAAATCGCTTTTAAAATTTTTCTTTCAGTAATTGAAGACTGATAATAAATGATGATACGTCAATAGCAGTTTCATCTATAACTTTTTCATATTTGGGAATTGCACAAATTACTTCATCTGCAGATGTGATATGCACAATTACAGATTCTGACATTACAGCTATATTTATCTTTCCATTGTGTCTACAAGTTTAAATGATTTAGGTTTTTCATTATGTTTATGATAAAAGGAAAATTCATCAGCTAGTGAAAGTCCATTAATTCCACAGAAGTCTGATTTATTATTCAAAGATATTTTTATATTTCTTCAACCAGAGTTACAAATCTTGCAAGACCTTTGCCTTTAGTGAACTAACAACTTCAATATGTTGCAAAAGACCTGCTTCAATCAAGCTACTAACTTTGTAACAACTTCATGACACACCCAAAGGGTACAGATTCCTACTACACAAAATTGCTGGTGGATAATACAGTGATATAACATAAGGTTTGAAAATTATTATCTTTTTTTGCAGAGGGCAGTAAATCCATCAATATTATCAGTCATTCCTGGATTTCCATCAGTAGTTATTTGTGACTATTTGTGTAGTGGCACATTTATCAATTTTGCATTTCTTCTACATTTCTCATAGATTTCCTCACTTAATGTTTCTCCTGAAATCAGTAATATTCTCAGAAGCTCTTCTTTTACACTGAAATTACTCAATAACATTCTCAGCTTCACTGTCAACTGTGCTTTATTTGATGTCTCTCTGGACTCATGGAATTGCAGATAGAACCAGTCACATAACAAGTTATTTTATAACCCAGTTTGCATGCCATACAATATGTAATTATATTCTCATTGTGACAGTGGGATTTGACAGCTGTAAATCTTTTATTGCTGACATTTTTTGGAAATCCATTAAATAAGCAGTTGTTGCCAGTCAGTTTTTCGTCTTTTAGCAATGCACCATCCTTTTCTTCAATGTGGGAATGCGAGAGATTTTGAAAGACACATGTGTGACATTTGTAGATTTTTATCAAAGGCCTAGTGACAAAGAATTTTTGGGCAGGCAGGGAAGTTTTTAGTTGACTTATTTGTTTCTTTCTTAGTTCAAATTTAGGAGGTATGATTTATATGAAAGTAATATCAACATTACTAGCACTGCAATGCTACTGCAACACAATGAACACACACATTTATTTACCTTTACAACAGACATGACTCACCACAGTCAATATTAAAATTATCATGTCATTTTATTTTACTTGAGTAACTCAATATGAGATTAAAATAAAAAGTACTAGCAACCCAGCATGGCCTCAACTGGGTAGTATTAAGGAGCTACGGCCAGACAACTTGTACGGCACATATGGTGTAATAAATTTCAGAAAACAACGTTAAGTAACTGAATATCATCACTTTCACATAACTTATGTGGTGTAAGCACTGCATGGCAGGAAAGTTGTTAGGAGGCTACAATATTGTATGTTCCATATTGATCTGGCGTTTGGAGTGACATCTCATGGTAATGATGGGAGCACATTGTGATGTAAGTAATATGTTTACAACCAATGTAAATATTGTATGCGATTCATGGGTGTATGTATGTGAGTGATTTATTACGTATCAGTGGCCGGCTGAGCTGGCAGAAATAAAAGAAAAAATAAGAAAAAACATACAAGATGTACACATTTAGCTCATGTTACAGCACTCATTTTGTGAAGCTTAGCATGCATTGTGATGCATTGCTGAGTTTTGTTACTGAGGTTCACTGCTGCAATTCTTTGTCGTGGGTTCTTTATGGCAGATTTCTTGACCATGCAATACAAAGAATCAGCATTTGGTTTGTGGAAGGGTTTGGTTTGAGGAAGACAGGAAGCTGAAATAACGTAGCGTACGTAAATGAAGCAAAGTTGCTGAAGTTGTAGAAGTAGTCTTTCAGAAGACATTTAACTTGTAGCATAAAAAATAAAACGTCACATACTTTGGATTCACATGCTTTTTCATTATGCACTTATTCTCAAACAATTGCAAGGAAACTATTGGTTAAAAATATTTGACTATTTCAAATTGTAAGCCTCACATCATAACATAATGATGAGGTGGTCATCTTTTTGTTACTGGTCATATCTTTTACAATAGTACAAACTTGAGTAACTCACTGCCCATTGTTCAAAGAATTTGCAGTGAATTACAATTTTAAATTGTGGTACTAATCTGAGTGAAGCAGACACAGAAAGTCTGAAACTGTCATCATATTTCTAAATGCATATCTCCACATCATTGAGAGGTGAATGCGAGGTTAAAATGTGCAGTCAAAAACAAAATGACATAGCCAGGAACCGATCCCACAACCTTTGGTATTCCAGCCAAAATGCTCTAACACTATATCAGCACACCATATACGAATTACATCTTGCTTGCTGTGTTTTCAAGAAACTGCTGCCCTCTCTCGAGTTATGGCGGCTGCTCGGTAGGTGGCAATGGCATCATTTTTACAATTTCACTATAATTCATCATAATTCTGACTATTTGTATGAAATATTCATTAACTGTATATAAAAACTTTCCTCGTGAATCAGTGTACTTACAAGTAAAAATTGGGTCAAAATCCCTACAGCAGTTCTCAGACTAGTCTGTGCATACAGACAGATGCGACCAAGCAGCTTCAAATTTGTGTATATAGAGATTAAAACCAATGAAGTATGAATATATAATTGGAAATCAACAATGCATTCTGCCATCTGTAGATTTCTGTGGTCAGAATTTGCACTTTATTTGTGCCAGCCAGAAGCTGCTGCAAAATGCAGGTAAGATTGGTTGTCAAGTTTGCACACGTATGATAACTGAACTTTTTAAGTAAGGAACATTTGGGTGAGAGTATGAAGCTAAGGGAAAAATGTGTGTCTACTGAATATTTTATTGTATTTGACTATTTATACATAAGCTCTTACATGTTAACCAGCACAAAAGTAAATAAATAAATGGGGTTATACCCCTAAGAAAGACACAATAAGAGCAACTGTACAAAAGTGTCATTTGAGTACTCTGACACGCACAGATGCTGTGAAAGCATTCAGTCTGATATTAAATTATACATGAATTTATTCAGCAATGTTCGCACATAAAGGGTGAGAATTATTGAACTATATTCAGGGAAAAAAAAGAAAAAAAAAAAAAAAACATAAATTGGTTACAAACTACGGCATGCACACACTTTATCCAACATGTAAACATCACTATAGATATTTGGATTTAGGTTATAACATGTTTGACATGCCTGCCATCACTGGTGATGATGTGGCACAGATGAATAGCAAAATTCTGCATGATCCACTGAAGTCTCAGAATATCGTTGCTGTCGATGACCTCCTGAATGGCCGTTTTCAGTTCAGCAATGGTTTTGGTGTTATTGCTGTACACTTTGTCTTTAATACAGCCCTACAAAGTGGAGCCACATGTCTTCAGATCCTGAGAATATGGTGGCCAATCAAGGGCCACGCCAGTGGCCTCTGGGTACCCCAGAGCCAGATTGTGGTCCCCAAAGTGCTCATCCAAGATATCAAATGCTTTCCTGCTTCGATGGGGTCAAGCTCCATCTTGCATGAACCACATCTTGTTGGAATCAGGGTCACTTTGGACAATGGAGATGAAATCATCTTCCAAAATCTACACATACCATTGTTTAGTCACTGTGCCATCACGGAATATCACACAGATTATTCCATGACCAGACTTTTCTCACCACACAGTCACCCGTTGAGGGTGAAGAGACTTCTTGATCATGAAATGAGGATTCTCAGTCCTCCAAATGTGCCAGTTTTGCTTATTGATGAACCCATCCAAATAAAAGTGAGCCTCGTTGCCAAACCAAACCATGCATGTGCATACTAATTCCCATCATGCCCCGTGGCCAACCATGTTTTTTGTACATCCTAATGCAAACTGTTCAGAAGTTATGACAATTTTATTTCATATAGCTCAATAACTGCCACCTTGTACATCACTCTGCATTTTCATAATTTGTATAGTTCTTATGCCACTACTCTTTATGTTAAGTCACACTGTTTCTAACCACTGCTAAATCATTTTCACACCCTCAGCAAATAAAGTTTACTTCGTAATTTTTGTTCACAAGAGCATTGAGGAAATCATTTTTCCAGAGATAGACTTTTTTCAGTACTAGAAAATCTAGTTGCCTTCATTTGTCTCCCATGTACTTTTCCTTTCACTTATTTTTGTTCTTATTTGGTTTAAGACAATACTCGAAGTTATTTGGGCTCAAAAGACACATTTTTAAAAAAAATTGTGTGTAAACATCCACCATATATTTACCTTTAAATGTATGAAGTTTTCACAGCGAAAGTTTGGTTGGGTATAGATTTATACATGAATATGTATGATGGTGCATGGGTGACATTTTCATATCCTTTTCTACCTCATTTCTTTATTCATCGGAAGAAATTATATTAATAACAGTCCACTCACATTAGAATTCTGCCCTAATATCTTTTAAATAACTTTATGTAAATTTTGACAGTCACTTGTTCTGAGATATCTGAAACCAACACCATAATTAAAATGCATGCTTATAGACCTAATTTGATAATCAGCATGGAACCAGCAATTGAAGCACAATGAGTGGAGCTATTAATAATACAACTTTAGAAATTCTTGCTCAGATATCTTCTTTCTCTTCTTTATGATACAGAAGTATTTTTCCTTCATAACCTGAAAAGCTGCAAAGTTCTCAGTCTGTAATTACAATCGTCACTCCGTCACAGATCAGACTGTCGTCTCTGTTATCCTAAAGACTTTGGCATGCACGAACAGTTAGTGGATTGTGGTGTTAATTAGACCCACCCAATCCTCAATCCTGGCTTTGTGTTAAACCACAGCTTGTTAGCTGTATTGAGAACCCAGTCTGCCTTTATGAGCACCCATGTGGCAGCTTTCTTTCTGGGAATGTTCTAAAGGTATAGAGAACTACAGCTAAAGAACTGGAAACCATGGTGTTTCCACAAGCAACTAGGGTATTAAAGGCAAATTCAGACAGAGCCTGACATTGTATGGCCAGGCCTAATTCTATCCACACATAGCCCATCCTTTTAACTGCTGTATGTAATACACTTATTAACTGGGACAATCTGTCAACTTTCACTGAATTTGGTATGTTCTGTAACATGTAACACTACTGAATTACACAGTACTACTTTAAATGACCAATTTCACTCACTGTACTGAAAAATTCTAGTTAAAGTGTCACAAAATTTCATCAGCCTTATTAAAAATATTTTAGGACTGCATACCTTGTGATAATAGCATGATCCTATGATTGTATATAGTCTCTGCTGGTGGTCAAAATCTTCATTCTGAAAAACAAAAGTGGATTTCCTAAGATACTTAAAACAGACAATTGTGAAATGCACATTTAGAAACATGTCATTCGGCAAGTGAAAAGCATGTAAATATTAGACAACAAAAAGCATGAAATCCTGGAATGAAACAAAGGTGGAGTCATCTCTTTTGCACCACAATGTTGCCTAAGAAATAAAAACAATTTGAAAAGAGGAAAGGTGGTGGTGGTGGTTAGTGTTTAACGTCCCGTCGACAACGAGGTCATTAGAGACGGAGCGCAAGCTCGGGTTAGGGAAGGATTGGGAAGGAAATCGGCCGTGCCCTTTCAAAGGAACCATCCCGGCATTTGCCTGAAACGATTTAGGGAAATCACGGAAAACCTAAATCAGGATGGCCGGAGACGGGATTGAACCGTCGTCCTCCCGAATGCGAGTCCAGTGTGCTAACCACTGCGCCACCTCGCTCGGTGAAGAGGAAAGGAAATGAGGAAAGGTGAGGGGTGGGGGGGTAAGGGATGGTGGCAATAGCAAACAGAGACACACAGGTGACATTTTTCTCCTTTTAAAAAAGACTAGAGCCCCTCCATGCCTACGCTAGCATGGTGATCATCACAAAAAGTTCCATGTTGCTTCTGCGCTGCATAGTTACTAAAACCGAAATTATCACAGGATGCAGGACTGTGATGTTGTCCACAAGTCTGGGTAAGGTTACTCACTGATACGGGTCAATTAAAGACAGTTGTCGATAGAAACATATGAAGAAACAGTGAGTTTATGGTAGAGGGAAAAAAGTGCCATGGCACATGCCACAGGAAAATAATATCTGTGACAGTCTGGAGATGTAGTAAGGGGCAGTAGTGGACTTGCTTTCTATCTGTGATAGATCATGCAAGGGTGAGGTATGTTAGTAGTGGGTATCATGCAGCTCAACAGACGTCAGTGCCATCTGTTCCTCATACTGAGGTCAGTCCGAATCTGTGCTGCAGCGCCTAGGCTGCTGTAGGGAAGGCCGGTGGCCCACATTTGCATTAGATCTCACCTTTGTGTAGTTCTGTGTAGCACAGTTCTTGTGTCACCATGGCGGGTGGCAGGCAGCTGCTGCTTTGTGTGCCTGTTGAGTCTATGCAACCAGCATGTTAAGAACATAGTCAGTTTTCTCAGACAGTTGGTCAAAGCTTGGCTCAGTTTTGCAACGTTTCCTGGTCCATTTGTCATTCTTCTTGGAGCGATTAACAAATTCACTCAGAAACACTGCTGATGGCCCCTTAACTCAGTCAGCTAAAGTCTGACTCACATTCCTTTGCCCATGCTGTGGCATGAAAGGATGACAAATTTTGCTCTCACTGTAAAAATGACTACAACAACAACAACAATTGTGCTTAATTCACAACTGTCAACATCACAAGCACGCCTTCTCAGCTCTCCTTCAGACTAGACAGTGGAGCACACAATGACAGCAGTGCGTTCACTTCACCTGCTCGAGCTGAACTCACGTAGGTGAGTTCCTGGCCTGTGAAGCATATTCTGAAGTGTGGTGGCAGAATACGCAGGAGTTCAATTCTGCTTATAGCACACTAACAACAGTGAAAAATTAATTAGTAAACACAGTGTGAATCATGCTACATTAAACACTGTGCAACCATAAGGTGTATGTTGAGTGTGATGTTATGTGAAATATATCTAATTTAAAAAAAACTCTGAGATACATCTGTACTAACAGTCATAGTGATTCTAATTTTATGTGAACTATGACACCCGCATTCACAGGCACAATGACGATGGTAACTATCTTATATTCTTCTGTCTATTCTATACATGTATGAAGTCCACTACTGCGTTTTCTGCCTGTATGTTTGATTTAATCTTAGTTATTCTGATATGATTTTCAGTAACAGATAGAATGATTCACAAGGAAGGTTTGTGTATGCAATTCATAAATATTTTATACAAACTGGCTGAGCTGTGATGAATTTTTGTAAAAATGATGCCATTGCCATCTAGCAGGGAATGGCTGAACTTCTTGGAATTATCCATTCACAGGAATTATCCATCCATAGTGTGGACACAGGAAATAGGCCTAAGGCCACCTGCCTGCAGTGTCAGGCCAGCATGAGCTACTGCTACTGGGAGGCTGGTTTGAGCTACCACTGTATTCCTAAATGACCTGTGATGTAGGATGTGTGGTATCAATGGTGTCTGCATCAACTGCACCCAGCATGCTGGGCACTGCTCAGCACTAGGTGGAAGCCAGCACATTTAAATCTCCTTCCTGCATACAGCTAGGCAAGCTCGCACTTCCGTTGCTGACTGTCTCCTATGGGGGGCATCACATATATGTGCCCCCAGAGGACCCTAAATTTGCATTACCTGACTGTTTGCAACTCTGATTGGCTGGTGCATTTTTTTAAGTGGTCACACTTATAGAATCGTTCCACACTCAGTGGATGGCTCTGAGCACTATGTGACTCAACTGCTGATGTCATTAGTCCCCTAGAACTTAGAACTAGTTAAACCTAACTAACCTAAGGACATCACAAACATCCATGCCCGAGGCAGGATTCGAACCTGCGACCATAGCGGTCTTGCGGTGCCAGACTGCAGCGCCTTTAACCGCACGGCCACTTCGGCTGGCACACTCAGTGGATCTACAAGCTTATCAACCTTAGTACAGAAGACTGTAGTGAGAAAATTACATTGATGCTGCATCACACTACTAAGCATTTATATGTATCAGTGACTTATCTGATTGTATCAGCTTTCAAGCTTACAAGAACATCACTCTCATTGTAGCTCAGCACCACCGAAGGACCTAAAGCACTTCAATGTTAAGTATATATCAATTTGTAAGTGTACATACTGTAAATAAACTTATTAATGTTACTTTTTGTAGATGTCCAAATATCTTTATTCGCCACTTCAACTACTGACATATTGGACATCCATTGATGATGAATCTGGTGCTGTAGTGTGGCAGTTGTGAAAAATTCATACCAATTTGCTAATAATTTTGTGTGGAATATATTTTACAGTGTCTGTAATTTGTGTACACAATGACAACTTCTAGAGAGTAATCACTCACTGCACTTATTCAGTTTCAGAGCTAAAAAATCACCTTACTGCTCATTATTATTGGTAAGCTGATGGATGCACAACAAAACCAGCAAATAACAATGAGTAAAGCACAGAGTTCCAGTGGCCATGTGTCATCTCCTCCCTTCCATTCTTTTGATGCAAACCAAGAGGAATGAATTGAGTAAGCAGGTTGAGCAGCATACAACATATCAGGTGAATCACAATGCTTTTTCTTTTTGTATGTAGAGGTGTATATTTTCAGATTGTGTAGGAAGTTGTTCCATCAGTTAAAAGTCCCAAACCCTATCATATGAAGACACTGT
This sequence comes from Schistocerca piceifrons, assembly GCF_021461385.2. Taxonomy (NCBI): domain Eukaryota; kingdom Metazoa; phylum Arthropoda; class Insecta; order Orthoptera; family Acrididae; genus Schistocerca; species Schistocerca piceifrons. The sequence continues at coordinate 617,440,873 of NC_060149.1, forward strand.
TGGTGAACTGGTTGACTTCTTCAAAGTTAATATTCATGTAGCTCCTGCTTATTTCAAATTTTTTTGTACATGTTATTATAATAATCAGTTCTACAAGGAATAGACCACTGAACTGAAGGGCATGGCTAGGAATGGCAAATGTAGCTGCTCTTGTGGAGCCTCATTTCGAGACGAATGCTTTGCAGTGCCATTATCCAAAACCTTGCTGATAACAGGATATGGACTAAGACTCTAAACCATCAGACCACTGTTCCACACAAATCTCAGTTTGATAAAACGGAACTAAACATAATCTCTCATTCTGAGACTATCCACTCCTCCTGGCAATCCACACTAGAACCATGGGTGAAAGCGACGGAATCGCACAGTGAAGTGCACATCGCAAAAATTGCCTCAGTCTAACCATCTCTCCTATAATAGATGTACAGCTAAATTCTTCATCAATCACAATTCAGACAAAGTCAGTCTTCTATAAATCAGAACAAATAGTCACATTCAATGGACAAAAACTGCAAACTGTTCATCTCTCTGCACGTTTGAAATCAAACTGTATCATTTCAGTTAGATATTGCTGCTTCAGTCACACTGTTTAATGAAAATACTTATCTGCAGTTGGGAAACCCTCAAGTACAAAATCATGCCTCCACCTCATGGCCTACAATGGTAAAAATATCCCTGTTATTAGAAAATGTACTTTGCAAGCAAAATATAGAAGTACGACTACATCAGTTCCATCCTCTGTAGTTCAATCACATTCTATTACTAATATTTTTGGCATGGATGTTTTTCACTTATGCATACTACTGACATGCAACTTTCCAGAGCCAGTTTTCAGCAGTTGTGTGAAAAATATGTAAATTATCACGCCCCAGCTCTTGGCTGATATACATCTGCAGAGTGGCAAGGTAAGTGATTATCTTTTTCTGTGTTGTCCTTGTAATATATTTCTTAAATTTTGTTTGTGTTTTTTTTTTTAAGAGGTTTAATCTTGAATTTTTGTGAGTGAAAATTCATTCAGTCTGTAGCACAGTTTACACTTCTTCTGAAGAGCCAGTTACATAGCTCATTAATGCATCAGCATTCATTGGTGATGCACCAGCAGGATCAAAAGTTGCATATCTAGGATTCAGTCTGCTTTTACAGTTTACTCTTCAGTTAGCCTTCCTAGGATGGATAGGAGATGGTGTGACCTATTCTTGAATACTGCTTGAGTTTTTGGGATCTGCACCAGGTCAGATTACAGGAAGACCAGTAGGTTCAAACAACACTTGAGTGTTCTGGAGATGCTTCAGGAACTCAATGGGAAACCTTTGGAGGGAAGGCGACATTCTTTTTGAGGAACACTATCAGAAAATTTTGAGAATCTGAAGCTAACTGCTGAACGATTCTACTGCTGCCAACATATATTGTGTGTAAGAACCACGAAGATAAGATACGAAAAATTAGGGCGCATATGGAGGCATATAGACAGTTGTTTTTCCCTCACTCTATTTGAGAGTGGAACAAGAAAGGAAATGACTAATATTGGTATTGGGTACTCTTTGCCAAGTGCCTTACAGTGGCTTGTGAAGTATCTCTGTAGATGTAGACATTTGTTCAACGTTACAGTGGGAGACGCAAAGAATTTTCACATGCATACTACGCTCATAGACAATGCAAAACCTGTTTTAGCCCACTAATCTGGTACCCTATGCCATTCATGATGAAGATACATCTGAACTTAACAGATTAGAACAAATCAGAGTTTTGAAACCCGTTTCTGCAAATCTGCAAGACCTCCTATTGTGATCACAAAGAAAAGTGAATGGGAAGATTAGACTACGCACTGACTATGAAGCTGCAGTTATCACTCAAACAGTGAATGATTCCTTCCCGGTTCTATGTAGTGGCAAGCTTATGGATTGCCTTACAAAAATGGAAGATTCTTTGCAAAAATTTGTTTAACTGATGCTTATCTTCAACTTCCGATTTATGGTAGATAATATGTACATCAATACCTCAATACTAGTGCATTCAAATCAGAAGTGCCTCTGCTCCATTATCATTTCAATGTTTTCTGGAACAAGTGACACTGAAAGTTCTGTCCTGTTCAAATTATTTACATGACATCATTGTATCTGGACAAACACCGGAACAGCATCTCAAACATTTGAAGTCTCTTTTTCAAGTTTTAAGTGACCCAAGACTCAAGTGTAATTTACAGAACTGATCAATTTCAATGCTGAAAGAGAATATGTGGGATATGTCATTGATGCCTACAGTGAACATCCCTCAACTAAGCATTTAAAGATCATATGGAGAGTACCTTCTCCTAAAAATCTATGAGAACTACAAGCTGTTCTTGTGAAATGATACACTACACCGAATTCATTCCAAACACAGTGAAAATAGTCACTCCTTTGCATCCTCTCTAGCATAAAAATGTTCCTTTTAACTGGACTGGAGAATGTGAACATCTTTTCTCACATCGAAACGTCCATTCTTAGTTGTCCATGTCATATGAATTTCGACCTGTAAAAAGGAGTAATGTTTGCAGTTGATGCATCACCACATGGAATAGAGGCAACTTTATATCACAAGGCTGACAACAGAGAATCCCATGCAACATTCGCATCTAACACACAGAACAAGGCCCAAGTCAACTACAGTCAGCAGGAAAAGGAAGTATAAGCTGCAATTTATGGTGTCACTAAATTTCATCAATATCCATATGGTAAAAACTTTTTCTTGTGGCTGGTCATAAGGCACAGGCAGCTCTCTTTTATTTTGCAAAAGATGTACCTGGTCTTACAGCACAGAAACTACAATATTGGTCATTACTTCTGTCCGTTTATCAATATCAAATTCTTTAACGCACTAAAGCACAGTATGCAAATGCAGTCACTCTGTCTCACTTAACCATGGGAAATGATCTGGATTTTGATAAATTGGAAGTTTCTTTTCTTCAGACTGGCCATTTTGTTTTTGCAAGCATTGGAAGTTTTTCCTATTAATTCTCAGTAGATTGTACAGGCTACTGAACATGATCAGACACTATGATTACTCAAGTACCACATGCAGATGGCTTGGCTTCATAATCCAAAATCAATTTCAGATGTAGTAGTTTGCAAATACCATGCACGATGCGACAGCATTTCTCTTCAGAATGGAATGATTTTATTGTATTCTTCTACTGAACAAACGTAAGTTCTGATTCCCAAATCTTTTGCAACATGCGTTCAAACCATTACATAGAGGGCATTGGGGAATCAGAAAAAGGCAGCTAGTGTGCCGGCATTGCTCATGGCTCAGACTTGATAAACAGACAGAAGATGCAACCGCCCACTGCCACGTATGCACAGATAACCAGGCAGCACCGTGCCAAGAATTTTTAAATTGACCTTGACCTGAGGGTCCCTTGCAGTGTATTCATATCGATTTTGCTAGTCCTTTCTAGAATACAAGATGACACATTATCATCGACGCATACGGGTGATGCTGTGGGAATTAGATTAGGAAATGAGACACTTAAAGTAGTAAAGGAGTTTTGCTGCTTGGGGAGCAAAATAACTGATGATGGTCGAAGTAGAGAGGATATAAAATGCAGACTGGCAATGGCAAGGAAAGCGTTTCTGAAGAAGAGAAATTTGTTAACATCGAGTATTGAATTAAGTGTCAGGAAGTCGTTTCTGAAAGTATTTGTATGGAGTGTAGCCATGTATGGAAGTGAAACATGGATGATAAATAGTTTAGACAAGAAGAGAATAGAAGCTTTCAAAATGTGGTGCTACAGAAGAATGCTGAAGATTAGATGAGTAGATCACATAACTAATGAGGAGGTATTGAACAGAATTGGGGAGGAGTTTGTGGCACAACTTGACTAGAAGAAGGGATCGGTTGGTAGGACGTGTTCTGAGGCATCAAGGGATCACCAATTTAGTACTGGAGGGCAGTGTGGAGGGTATAAATCATAGAGGGAGACCAAGAGATGAATACACTAAGCAGATTCAGAAGGATGAAGGCTGCAGTAGGTACTGGGAGATTGAAGAGGCTTGCACAGGATAGAGTAGCATGGAGAGCTGCATCAAACCAGTCTCAGGACTGAAGGCCACAACAACAACAACAACAACAACATACAGCAAATATCCTTTTGTCAGTCCATAGCATTTTACTACTAGTTCTATCACTATCAAAGCACTCGCTACTGTATTTTGCTTAGAAGGTTTGCCACGCACAATTGTTTCGTAGAATGCTCCACAATTCTATTCATCAGAATTTCAACAATTTTGCCACAACAATGGAATCCAAAATATTCGAATGGTACCATTCTCTCCTCAGTCAAATGGTGAAGTCGAACATTTTGTTCGCACTTTCAAGGTTCAGATGTATAGACTTCATATTTCACACTAGAGGAAAAATACTTTTTTGTTGTTTCTGACCACCTATTTCACTAAGCCTGTTCATGAAGCTTCACCAGCAGAACTCATACATGGTCATTATTACCACAGTTTGCTACATCATTCACCCTTGCCAATGAAGTTCCGCACAAAGGACAAATTTTTCCTCTGTGTGTATAACGAGCCGCACAACTGGGAATCCGGCACTGTCATTCAGATGTCTGGCTGTATCTATTACATCATTCATGGTAGACAGGGGAACCAATCGAAAGCACCAAAACCAAATTTGTTTCTGTGATTATAGTGATCCTGCCATAGATTTTTGTTTTACAGACACACTGCTTGAAACCCAGCCTGCTGTCCCCAAGCAGCTTTTGCTGGTGCTTGACACTGAGTCACACCGATTTTCTGACAACTCTGCCATGGAAGTCAACCCCTGACCATCCATGCAGCTACTGCCAATTCCAAAACCATTGCCACTGCACCCGTGGCAATTCGCAGCAATGGCACTCACGGACTTCCAGCCTGCATCAGCCATATAGCCTTTGGTGTCCTAAGCAGAGCCAATGCTGCACGTAACTGTACTGCTGGATTGATGCCAATGTGGTTCACAAGACTAATGGCAAGATGTGAGCAGCCGGTGTCATCTGCCACAGCTGACACCATTAGCAGAGCCATGGCACATACCTCCACCTCCTCACCACCTGCACACGCACTACATCATGACAGTGCACAATTATGGGGGATGGGGGATTTCAGTATCGACTGCATATTTGTCGACCAAACCCAGCACACTGCTCATGGCTACGTGGGAATGGTACATTTAAATCACTCACCAGCATATTACTAAGCAAGCTTGTGCTTTCGTCACCTGCTGTCTATAAATAGCCACCAGACGACTCTAAATTCATGGGGCATCACTACCTGTGACTGTTATTGGTCAGCATGTGTCTTTTGAGGAAGCTGCGCTCAGAGCTTCATCCCCTACAGACTTATCAATCATGGTATGGAAGACTGCAGTGAAGACATTGCACTGACACAGCATGACACTGGTATTTCCATGTGTCAGTGACTTACTGGATTGTATCAGCTTTCAAGGCTGCTTGTTTCTATCAAGAACAATATTCTCATGGGATTCAGCTCAGCATCACTGAAGGACCTACAGCATTTCAAAGTTATATATATCTCAATTATTAAGTGTACATAATATTGCAAATAAACTTGCTAATCTGTTATCTTTCTACATCTGGCTGTCTTTATTGGCCACCTCAACTACTGATACATCAGGTCATATCAGATATTAAGCTAATAACAACCGAGTTTGGTGTAAAGTTAATGTTTAAAGGGATTGAAGGGAAATTCTGGAAAAGGTCACACAGAAAACGTAGCTCATGCCAAAATGGTGCTGGAGTCGGGTGACTGAGCAGCGTAGTAGCTCACAGCTCTCATCATTACCATGAGATGCCACTTCAAATGCTAATTACATTTCATACCTCCTGGCAGCTTTCCTGGCATCCGCTGCTTAAATCGCTTAAGTTACGTGAAAGTGATGATATTCAATTACATCATGCTGTCTCTGCATTTTAATTATAATGCTACACAGTGGCCTGTAAATATAATTACTGCTATGCGAGACAAGTTGACCAACTGTAGATACTTAGTGCTACCCATGCGAGGTGATGTACCATCACTCATGATGTGCGTGATTTCAGAGATCACGTGTCGATACAGTTCACAGGCCCAGTAACAGAGGCCACCTGGGTCAGCCCCCTGGTGCATTTCTAGGTAAGGTTGAGTACTACCATAAGTTTTAACTAGACACATCTACTGTTGCTCAGCCCCTACATGTGCTTTTGCGTAAAAATGTGCCTTTTCTCTGGTCCCCAGCTTGTGACTGAGCGTTCACTTTGCTTAAATCTAAGCTTCAATCTGCCCATGCCTGGTCACTTTTCAGCCAGGTCAGCACCTCATGTGGGCTACAAAGGCCTCTTGGTATGGACTTGGCATGGCGTTGGTGCACAAATCTGTGGACGGGTCTGAACAACCCACTGCTTATGCTTATAAGACTTTAACTCCCACTTACCTGCGGTATTCTCAGATTGAAAATGAGGCTTTGTGTTCGTCCTCACAAAATTTCACGTCTTCCTGCATGGTGCGAGTTCCATTTAACCACGGGTCACAATCTGTTGGTTGTTCTTTTTAGCCCCCTGGCTTCTGTGCCAGATGAGGCATTGCATCGCATGCAGTGATGGACTCTCTTGCTCTCATGATATCATTACCAGATCCATTAGTGGCTGACAGTGCAACACACCAATCCTGATGGCTTATCCCATCTTCCAATCGGGACGGACGTGGTGTTCAATCAGGATGAGCTGCTTTGTTTCTATTCAGATACTGAAGAACAGAATCCGATCAATGGTTATCCCATTACTACTGCCATGACAGCATCAGCCATTGCTGCAGATCCTGTACTCACTTGGGTCCTTTCTTTTCTGCAGCACGATTGGTTGGAAAGGCCTCCAGGTCATACCTCAGATCCCTTGCATAATTACTTCCCCCTCCAGCACCACCTTTCTGTGTTTGATTGGGTCTTTTGTTAGCTGTGGAGGTCACTGCTCCCCAGGTTGTGATACCCCCTCCCTTATGATATAACATACTGCAGCTTCAGCATGTAGGTCGTTGAGGGAGCCTCTCCCACCAAAGCTTTGGCCCACTGGCATGTGTATTGGCCAGGCGTAGATGGGGACATTACGCAGCTTATCACCACTTGCACTCATTGTGATAAGCAACAGGTGGCCCCGCGGGCGTCTTTTCTCCCTGGCTGGCACCGCAGTGCTTGTAGGAGCACCTACATGTCAGTTTTGCTGGGTGCCTCTGAAATCAGTATTGGCTTGTTGTAGCAGATGCTTATTCCAAGCTTCCTTATGTGGCATCTTGTCCTTCCATGTCCGCAGCAGCCACTATTTCAGCCCTGTCTAAGATTTTTGCAATTGAGGGATTTCTGTATACCGTGGTTACTGATAACAGCTCCCAGTTTGTTTCTCAAGAATTTGCATCTTTCTGTAAGGCTAATTGTGTTCACCATCTCACAGCTCACCTGTTTCATCCTCAATCTAATGATGGGACTAAACACCATAGTTCGGACATTTAAAACTCAGGTGGTGTATGTATCCATCAGGTCCTCTGAAGCTTTTCTGAGTTTGTACCATTCACTCTGGTATGGGACTAGAGCCCAGTGGAGCTGCTACAAGAATGTCAACCACAAACCCTCCTCTGCATGCTGCATGCTGCTTCCGATGTCGGATCTGCTGGTGTCGCCGGCTCCACAATGGTTCCGGACAGGTGTGGCTGTCTGGGCTTGTGGTTTCAGCCGCGGGCCAAACTGGGATCTCGGTGTCATCGATCATCATTGGGGCTGGTGCCTGTGTGTTGTCCGCACTCCTGAGGGGTGGACGTCCTGTCCCGTAGCTTTAACCATCTGTGCCTGGGTACGGTGGGGTCCGTTCCAGAGGGTTCACCACCACCTATGGCTGTTGCTGTGTCACAGATGATCTGGTTTGTGCTGCACTGGGGGTTTCTGTCTGGGGTTCCTGCCTCCACTCCTGCTCCTCGAGTGCCATCGTCAGTGCAGCCCCCACTGTATCTGACACCGGAGCTGCCGCCGCTTCTTTTGCTGGGTCTGTGCGGCCATCGTCTATGACAACAGCACTGATGCCTCCGGCACGGAGTGCTGACCCCAACAAGGACATCACTATGGAGATACCATCCCCAATCCTGCCCTACAGCCTCTTATGAGTGGGTGGACGGCATGTCAAACCGCCCGTCATAATTTCTGGCCCTTCTTGCCACTTGCCGGTGCCTGGCCACATGCTGCAGCAGCTGCCATTGACAGGCGATGAAATGTACATCAACATCATCACTGCAGGTGTTTTCTGTGAATCGTGATCTCAGTGCCAGTGACTTGTGAGGCCAGTGCTTTTTTTTTTCTTTTTCTTTTTTTTTTTTTTTCTTCCCCCCTCTCTCCGCAGTATCAGTGCTTTTTTTCTGTACCATGTATTTTCTGTGCCTAGTGTTTTCATGCATGTATGTGGTTTTCCCAACACTGGAAGGGAGGAGTGATGTACCTTCACTCATGATGCACGCGATTTCAGAGATCACGTGTCCATACAGCTCACAGGCCTACTTATAGACACCTTATAGGCCCTGGCATGCTCTGGTGAGCTGCCAAAGAAAGAGTATTATTTAAGTGATTGAAAACAAGTGCTCAGCCTATTCTGTAACCTTTGTTACAGTTGTCCAATATATGTGTTCAGTACTACACACAACCTGTACTTCATTGCATCTTATGTGTTTCTCTATTAAGCACTGTGTTCCATAATTCATGTTTATTTCTGCTATAGCAGTGTGCCATTGATGAAATTTTTGGTAAAGATACTTGATAATGGTCTAGGACCAAATTATACAATGAATAAAGAAAGGGAAAGGAAAGACAGCTCCAGGCACATTGAACTGCTTAAACAAGAGGATGATGGATTAAGGAAATAAAGAAAGGCCTACAATCTGCCTCCCCCATGTGGGTGCACTTCAAACAAACTGTTAACGTATTCGAAACACAAACTGGCTGTATTATTGCAGAGCACAGTGGCTTCTCTTTAGACACTCCATGGAGGGCTGGTTGGTTGGTTTAAAAGAGGGGGGGGGAGGGGGGGGGGGAAGGGACCAAATTGCTAGGTCATCGGTCCCTTTTTACGAATAAAACAATGCCACAAGGGTGAGAATAAAACAAGCAAGACTGACAACACAAAACGGAGAGAAAGGAAAAACCACAAGAACGGCAGAAGGGCAACAAACACTTAAATGGACAAAAGGGGAGAAAAAAACCACAGAAACGCAAGAAACAGGTAGAAGAGATTAAAACGACAAAACAGATTACCATGGCTGGCTGACCATGAGAATAAAAAGGAGAAGCCAGCCACTCTGCGACACATTTAAACCTCCACCCTAAAAGTACAAGGATGGAGAACACAGGGGCAAAGGACATGCGCTAAAACTTAGATCAAATGATGAAATCCAACCTCATGAATAAAACGTAAAACTAAATCAGCCGATGAGGCATTGTCAAATAAAATTAGCGGCAACGAGTCTGGTAACCAAAAATTTTGACGCAGGGCAGTCAAAGAGCGACAGTGCACCAGAATATGGGCCGCTGTCAATGAGGCACCGCATCAACACTGAGGCGGGTATTCATGGCACAGGAGGTAGCCTTGGGTCACCCAAGCGTGGCCATTGTGGAGCCGGCAGAAAACTACAGAGTCCCTGTGAGAGGACCGCATGGAGGACAGCCACACATTAATGGCACTCAGTTTGTTGTGCATACTGAGACTCTACCATTCTGTCTCCCAAAGCCAAAAAACCTGGCGGCATAAAAACAAACGCAGGTCAGTTATTGGAATTCCGATCTCCACAAATAGTTTCCATGCAGCCTGTTTGGCCAGCCTGTCAGCAAGTTCATTGCCTGGGACTCTGACGTGTCGAGGGGTCCACACAAACACCACTGAATGACCGAACCGCTCCAGGGCATAGATGGGCTCCTGGGTGGTTGCTACCAAAGGGTGACAAGGGTAGCACTGGTCGATAGCTTGTAGACTGCTCAAGGAGTCAGTACACAGAACAAACGACTCCCCAGTGCATGAACAGAGATGCTCAAAAACATGAGATATAGCCACCAGCTCTGCAGTGAAAGCACTGCAGCCATCGTGCAAGGAATGCTGTTCAATATGTCCTCCATAGACATACACAAAGCCGACATGACCATCAGCCATCAATCCGTCGGTGTAAACCACTTCATCGCTTCGATACATGTCAAGAATCAAGAGGAAGTGACAAGGGAGAGCCATGGGGTGGGCCATGTGAAAGGTCCAGGCGAAGCTGCAGCCTAGGTGTACACCATGGAGGTGTACGTGAATGGACCTTGAGTATGGGTGGTAAAGGCAAGGACTCCAGTTCAGATAGAAGGGATTGGACATGAACTGCAATTTGAAGCCCTGACCTGGGCCGCCAAGGCGGGAGATGAACCGCTGTGGGTGGGAAAAGGAAACGGTAATTTGGATGAACAGGAGAACTACGAACGTATACAATATAACTGGTGAGCAGTTGCGCATGCCTGACCTCCAATGGAGGGACTCCAGCCTCCACCAGGACACTGGTCACCGGACTCGTCCTAAAAGCTCCTGTCGCTAGTCAAACGCCGCAGTTGTGCACTGGGTCAAGGAAACATAACACTGATGGCACCGCCGAACCATAAAAAAGACTGCCATAGTCAAGGCAGAATTGAACAAGAGCTTTGTAGAGCTGCAGCAGCGTAGAGCAATCTGCACCCCAGTTAGTGTTGCTCAGGCAGCGAAGGGCACCGAGGTGCTGCCAGCACTTCCGCTTAAGCTGACAAAGTTGAGGAAGCCAAGTCAATCAGGTGTCGGAAACCAGTCCTAAAAATCCATATGCCTCCACTACATCAGTAAGGTAAAGTTTTGGTTCCAGATGAATGGTACGATGCCGACAGAAGTGCATAACACGACTTTGCAGCTGAAAACTGGAGGCCATGGGCTAGAGTCCATGACTGCACCTTGTGGATGGCTCCCTGTAGGTGCCGCTCAGCAACACCAGTACTGGTGGAGCAGTACGAAATGTAGAAGTCGTCTGCATACAGAGAGGGTGAGACGGACAGCTCTACAGCTGCTGCTAGACCGTTAATGGCCACTAAAAATAGAGATACACTCAATACAGAGCCCTGTGGAACCCCATTCTCCTGGATATGGGGGGAACTATGGGAGGCACCAACTTGGACATGGAAAGTACGAAGCGACAGGAAATTCTGGATAAAAATTGGGAGCGGGCCTCGGAGACCTCACTCGTATAATGTGGGAAGGATATGATGTCGCCAAATGGTGTCACACGCTTTTCATAAATCAAAAAAGACGGCAACAAGGTGTTGGTGTCTGGAAAAGGCTGTTCAGATGGCAGACTCAAGGGACACGAGATTATCAGTGGTAGAGCGACCCTGGTGGAAGCCGCCCTGACAGGGAGCCAGTAGGCCACATGACTCCAGGACTCAACCCAACTGCCAACACACAATACGTTCCAGCAGCTTACAAAGAACACTGCTGAGGCTGATATCTATCCACATCAAGTGAGTTTTTGCCGAGTTTGAGCACTGGTACAATGGAAAGACGCCATCGTATCAGATCCGGTTGAAGAGCACGAGGAGATGTCACTTGTAGTCAGACGAGGGATGTTTAACCATCTGACTGTTGATCCGATCTGGCCCGGGAGCTGTGTCAGGGCAATGTGCAAGGGCACTGAGGAGCTCCCACTTTGTAAATGGGGCATTGTAGGGTTCACTGTGGCATATAGTGAATGAGAGGACTTTCCCTTCCATCCTCCATTTGAGAGTGTGAAAGGCTGGGGGGTAATTCGCAGATGCAGAGGCACAAGCATAGTGCTCAGCAAAGGGCTCAGCAATCGCGTTTGTGTTGGTAGATAACATGCCATTTATATTAACACCAGGAACACCTGTTGGGATCTGGTACCCAAAACCTCGTTTGATCTTTGCCCAGACTTGGGAAGGTGATGTATGGCACCCAATGGTCAAGACGTATCTCTCCCAACAGTCCTGTTTCTGTTTTTTGATAAGATGGCGAATGCAGGCACGGAGTTGTTTAAAAGGCTATGAGGTGCTCCAGGGAATAGTATCGGTTATGCTGGTGTAGAGCTCACTAACACTCCTTAATTGCCTCAGTGACTTCCAGCAACCACTAAGGGGCTGTCTTTCGTCGGGGGCACCATAAAAAAATGAGGGTTCCCATTTTCCACCGCAGAAACGATTGTTGTAGTTACCTGCTCAACCAACACATCGATGTCACCATGTGGGGGAGATTCAGTGGTGACAGCAGAGGTGAAATCATCCCAGTCCGCCATGTTTAAGGCTCATCTGGGCAGGTGTCCATGGGCCTGACGCCGGGGCAATGACAGGAAGATGTGGAAGTGGTCACTACCACACAGGTCGTCATGCGCTCTCCAGTGGATAGGTGGGAGAAGGCCAGGGCTACAAAATGAGATATCAATGACCAAATATGTGTCATGTGTCACACTGAAATGTGTGGGGGTACCTGTGTTAAGAGGCACAGGTTGAACTGAGAAAGCAAGGTTTCGACAACTTTGCCTCAGCCAGTAAGCACGGTGCCACCCCACAAGGGGTTATGAGAATTAAAATCTCCCAAAAGTAGGAAAGGTTTAGGGAGTTGATCAATCAGTGCAGCCAATGCATTCAGGGGTACTGCACCATCTGGAGGAAGATATACATTGCAGACAGTTATTTCCTGCGTCGTTCTTATCCTGCCAGCCACAGCTTCAAGAGGGCTTTTAAGGGGCACAGGTTCACTGCATACTGAGTTCAGGACATAGACACAAACACCACCTGACACTCTATTATAGTCACTGCGGTTCTTGTAATATACCCTATAGCCACGAAGGGCAGGGGTGCACATTTCCGCGAATCAGGTTTCCTGAAGGGGAACCCAGAAAGCAGGTGTAAAGCTTAAGAGTTGCCGTAGCTCAGCCAGGTGGTGGAATAACCTCCACAATTCCACTGGAGGATGATGTTCTCGTGAGGCTGGGAAGGCATGAAGCATGCAAGGAGGCAGGTTATGCCTCAGGGTCACCTGCTGCCACTCATTGAGTATTTGTAGCCATTTCTATGGTGGATGAGCCATCAGTGAGATCCAGGTCTGCAAGGGACTCTAAGATCTCCACCACATCCTCAGATGCAGAATTGATAGGGAGTGGTGGTGTTGGGGCCACCAGAGGTTCCTGTTTCTTAGCAGACTTGTTCTTAGTTTGCTTGCTCTCTCACTTCTCTTTAGGGGCTTGCTGGGAAGATTTCTCCAAAGTAGCTTCAAGCATGGAGGAAGACCGTGAAGCTCTTCGTCCAGCAGCTTTCAGCTCCTTGAGCCACTGGCGAGTGTCTGCTGTGGCATTAGTGGAGACCTTGGAAGAGAGGGCCCCAAGGGACCCCTTCTGCATGAGAGGGGCCGGAGGAGGCTGTTGCTTCTCTGGCAGGGGGGAGGGGACCAATGCCCCTGTGTTTGGGGAGGGCCTTGCTCCCAAAGTAGGTTGTTTGGGAGCAACGGAGGAAGATTTGCCCCCTACCTCCAAGGGGGTGGATGTGTTCTGGTGGCCAGGAGGGCCCACTGTTCATGGCACAGAGTAAGGAACCACTGACACTTGGGACGGCAGTGGTGATGTAGCTGCAGCATATGTCGAAGTCAACCGAATGGGGTGTAATCTTTCAAATTTATGTTTAGCCTCTGTGTAAGTCAACAAGTCCAGGGTCTTGCACTCCATGATTTTCTAGTCCTTTTGGAGTACTGGGCAGTCTGGCGAGCATGGGGATTGGTGCTCTCCACAATTGATGCAAGTGGGAGGAGGCACACATGGAGTATCTGGGTGCAGTGGACGTCCGCAGTCTCAACATGTGGCACTGGAAGTGCAGCGGGAAGACATGTGCCCGAATTTCCAGCACTTAAAGCACTACATGGAGGGAGGGATGTATGCTTTAACATCACAACGGTTAATCACCTTGACCTTTTCAGGCAATGAATCACCCTCAAAGGCCAAGATGAAGGCACCAGTAGCAACCCTGTTGTCTTTGGGTTGCCTGTAGGTGTGCCAGATGAAATGAACACCACGCCGTTCTAAATTGGTGTGAAGCTCGTTGTCAGACTGCAAGAGGAGATCGCAATGGAAAATGATCCCCTGGACCATGGTGAGGCTTTTATGGGGAGTGGCGGAAACAGGAATATCACTCAGCTTGTCACAGGCACGTAATGCTCAGGGTTGGGCTGGGGATGCTGTCTGAATCAAGACGGCGCTGTTTCGCATCTTGGACAGCGCTGTCACTTCTCCAAACTTATCCTCAAGGTGTTCAACAAAAAACTGAGGCTTGTAGGTAAAAAGGAGTCCTCATCAGTTCTGCTACAGACTAAAAACCAAGGTGAGTATGGCTCTCTCTATTCTGTAGCCCTACGTTCCTCACATGGTGTACGGTCACCAGCAAATGACAGTCCACTTCATTGCAGGTCACCAGCCCTGATGCCACCCTCTTCGATCAGGGACTCTCCCCATGGGTGCCATCTAGCCACAGCAAAGGCCAACTGGCACGATGGCCATTGCCAGGAGTCCTGATGCCCCACGAAGACAGGCATCTACTCCTTGGCATACGTGGGGAGTTTACAGCTCAGGCATCAGCAGTGTGATCCCTGTGTCGTCAGGGGCCCACCACAACGGACTGGCTACCATGCTGGATATTGGGCACAGAGAAATCCAATATTGTCATGGGGCCGAAAGAGGACAGGAGACAACGGAAGAAGATGACATACCCCGGAACGTGTCCCCGCCCAGATAGTCGAATCGCAGGTGGAGATGTAAAGCCATGACAAGAGATTCAGGAGATCAGATCTAAGGGCACTATGGATAACGTAAGGTGTCCTTCCTCATATGGCCTGCACTTCTGTAGAATTTTGAAAGTGGCAGGTCAAACCATAGAATGGGACCTGAACTCATAGGGTCGAAAAGTGAGAGACTCCTTTTAGTCGCCTCTTACGACAGGCAGGAATACCTCAGGCCTATTCTAGCCCCCGGACCCACAGGGGGTCCATGGAGGGATTGGTCAGAACTGGGAGACACTCAATGGAGAGATTAGTCAGAACTGGGAAGAGGAAGCTTCCCATTGTGTCATTATTAATTTGTTCATAATATTTCACTTTACACTAAACATGAAGTAGGTAGACATCAACAATTGTTTAAAGAAGCTTACCATTCTTCTGTCAGACTTTCCATCGATTAAATGAAGGGATGTTTTCAGCAGAACTTGCAGGAACAACAAGACAGTGTTGAAACTAACCGCAACAGCAATGACAGTGTGGTGAAGCTGTTGCAGACAGACTGTGGGATTACCAGTGAAGTCATTTTACTGGACAATTGGAAATCAGCTATGTTAGAGCCCAGGAAACAGACTACATAAACATTTCTAAGCAAATTTGAATGGAAAAGAACATGACCTACCATATCTCCAAAATCATTGGCTTCCATATGACTCAGCAAGTTGTCTATCTGGACCTGCAATAAATATGAAAGTGGTATTAACAGACAGTTTTAGTATGAATGCAAAAAATAATGATATTTCATCATTTACACTCTGCATCTCAGATTATTCTTAGTAGGGGAAGTTCCCACTATTACTGCTCTCTGCAATACTTCAAGTTTTTAATTCCTTCCATCATTTCTATTTATTTCTAGTTAAAAATTAGGAACTTTAACAATTTTAAGAAAAGGATAGATTGCTACTCACCATAAATATGACAAATCGAGTTGCAGACGGGCACGACAAAACAACTGTTACACATTTAGCTTTTTGTCAAAGCCTTCTTCAGAAAAGAAAACACACACACACACACACACACACACACACACACACGCGCGCGCGCACACACACAAGCAAGCACACCTCAAACACACATGATCACAATCTCTGGCAGCTCGGACCGGAATGCAACTGTTACACTGAGCGGCAATCAGGAGTCAGCTCATGGTAAATTCACACCATATTGCCACTAAACAGGACAGTTGCATTCTGGTCTGAGCTGCCAGCGATGGCAGTCATGTGTCCTTGAGGTGTGCTTGCGTGCTTGTGTGAATGTGTGTTTTGGCTGAAAACTAAATGTGTAACAGGCTCTTTGTAGTGCCTGTCTGCAACTCAATGTGTCATTTTTATGGTGAGCAGAAATTTATCCTTTTCCTAATATAGTTGATATTCCAACCTGGAGTTTCCATTGTTTGGAAATTGGGAAATTTAGTTTCTGAAGGTTTAAGAATTAACACTCCTAACTGTTATTTCAAACCAAAATATTTTAAAAAGTTGTGGTTGAGACCGCCAAATAGTGAAATAACTGCAATACTAATAATTATAATAATAATAAAATCTTTAAAAAATCACTGAGAGCAAAGTGGTAAGAGCTGAAACAAGAGAAAAGTTCTTCAGGACCCTAAGCAAGTAAGACACAAGGAGCAAGAAGCGATTCATAAGGAATGATTGACTAACAACCAGGATTCAAACTGTGGCGTACTGAAGAAAGCTGTTTGTAAAAGTTCAGACTGGATTCAAAAAGAAATCACACAATGCAAATAGACCACATATAATGACAAAGAAATCGAAAAAGTGATTGCTAAATAAGTGAAAAAAAAATTGAAAGTTGAAGTCAAGAGATAGCAGGCTGCTGACATATTCCCTCTAGCCCCTCCGACACACACACACACACACACACACACACACACACACACACACAGAGAGAGAGAGAGAGAGAGAACAGGGGTGAGATGGAGGCAGAGAAGGGGTGAGGGAGAGGGGGAGGGGGAGAGGGGGAGGGGGGGGAGAGAGAGAGAGAGAGAGAGAGAGAGAGAGAGAGAGAGAGAGAGAGAGAGAGAGAGAACACAGAATGAGGAGATGATACAGAAACAGATCTGAGCACAAGTTAATCACAAGTTGAAGAGCCAGTTCCCATAACTGAAGTTCAGAGCACCAGAGCCAGTGTTGAAGAGTTAACAGTGCCATCTCCAGCTTGCTTAGATTCATAAAAAATGGCTCTAAGCACTATGGGACTTAACATCTGAGGTCATCAGTCCTCTAGATTTAGAACTACTTAAACCTAACTAACCTAAGGACATCACACACATCCACGCCTGAGGCCTAGAACCGCTTGACCACAGAGGCTGGCGCTTAGATTCATAGACAACAAATTTGCTTCCTGGACTTACACAGAGAAAGAACTACTTAAACAGCTCAATTTTATTCTATGTTTAGATTCTGGCTAATTCATCTTTCCACAATATCTTTTCTTCTAGGAGTGCTACTTCAGTCATATAGACAGAAACGTTTCTGTGAAGTTTCAAAAGTAGAAGACAGCAGAGGCTGAAATGAAGCTGTGAGGGCAGTCTTCAGTCATGTGTGGGTAGCACAGCAGGTAAGAATGCTGTTGACAAAAGCTACATTCTCCCATTTGAATCCTTGTATGTCACACGGTTTTAATTTGTCAAGAATTTTCCTACTAGTTCGATATATTTTTATGACAGATTGTAGAAACTGAATACAGTTCCTCACATTTTCTATAATGTGAATCCAGTAGAAAGTTTGTTGCATTAAGAATCTTTATATAATTATAGGGCCATGCCTTTGTACAATTTCATTGGTTAGTAACAGTATCTGCAAGGCAGCATTTCCGTGTAGCAGTCACACTACATATGTGGCCAGTCCTCTGACAGTCATAAGACAGCTACTTCCTTTTTCCTGTAGCTAGCATTACGAGTGATAGCCACATGGACTATATGATAGTTATCACTGTCCATCACCTTACACTTAAACACAAGAGTGACAATGTGATCACCAGAGATGTCTATTGCTAACATTGTAAATCATATAACCATGATGACATACTTTAGGTAAGATTACAGCTTTGAACTACTTACCAATTATATTTCTATGTCTTTATTTTTGCCACGATCTATAAAATTTTTCACTGTGTACATGACTACAAGAGTGATTCAGCACAGCAGATTATGATGATGTGTAATGCCTGGTGGCTGATACACAATGAATTAAGTAATAATTTTTATTGGTATGTATCATAGAATGAGTGCTTAAATATAAAATGTATTATGCTACTGTTCACTTCTTTTAAGCAATTTTATGTATTTTAGATCTGAAGATGGTTTGTCAGTAAGGGAATTTTAGACATCTTGATCTAGGATTTTTATCCATAGATTTTAAAAACATCTAAAACAATCAACAGTATTAAATGTGTATACTGCTTAAAAATCACAGAAAATCGATAATTATTTCAAAAGGAAGAACATACAAAATTTTTACTGGGCATTTATGGAAGAACTAAAGAACTACAAGCCACCTAGCCTTTGTTTTCATCACCCTAATGGAACACTTAAGATGAATGCACAGATCAACTGTGAAATCCTGAAGAAGTACTTCGAGAAACCACACAAATGTGAACCACCTGCAGAAAGATAACAATTTCACTTAACTGCACCAAACCAAAACTCTGTTCCACCTACACATGAGGGAATATGAAACATCATTATACACCTCAAAAACAACAGAGTGCCAGGGGAAGGTTGTATAATCGTAGAAATTCTCCATATCAGAGGTGAACTCTTGACTGACAGACTACAAGCCATCATTACCAATATATGGAAAAATCTCATCATACCAGCACTCTGGAAAAATGCTTTGATCCACTCACTAAACAAAATGGGTGATAAAATGGATTCCAACAATTACTGGGGTATTACACTTCTACTAGTTACCTACAAAGTTTTCTCATGTGCCATGCTCACCAGGCTAGAGAAACAGACAAACATTTCACAGGCAGGCTTCTGACGAGGCCAGTCGTGCGCAGAACAGACCTGGAACCTCAAGATGATACTGCTAACACCAAAAGTCAAACTGCACAGCAGTCACTTACATAGATTTCAATAAAGTCTGCAGTTCAATCAATTGCATCACCCAGTTTAATATACTTAGTGAACACTGTAGATAGCAAAACAAATGTGTTAATTGAACAGACCTTGACAGGCACAGTCTCTAAAGTAAAATTCATGAATGAAATCTGTGAACCTTTTCAAATTAGAATTGGATTAAGACAGAGTGATGGACTGTCCCAACTCCTGTTCAAACTAGTACTCGATAAGTTTTATCAAAACTTGGGAGAAAGAAATACCTCTAATAAGTACGGAAACCAAAGATAAAGGAATCAACATTAAGTGTCTAGATTATGCTGATGACCTAGCAACAATTACATGGAGTCCCAAGGAAACCAGCCACTCCATTAAGAAGCCTCATGAGACTACCATCAAGACCATACTCCAAATCTCCTATAAACAAACACAATACATAGACTCCAAGATGTCAAACTTGGCATCACTTGCAAACAAGTATGGCAACATCTCACAAGTTAAACACTTCAAGTATCAAGGTGAAATTATTGAAAACACTAGAAACAAAAGAGTAGCTAACAAAATACTTACAGAAAAAATTGTGTAAAGGCAACACAATTATCTGAAACGTGGTCAACAAGAAATCGCTGTCCATCAAAACCAAGCTTTGTCACTACCATACAGTTGTTCTTACAGAAGGACTATGATATGGCGACATCAACATTAACAACCAACATCAAAGACATCATGAAAACTGAAAGACAAAACTGACAAAAATATTTAAACCCCAAATTCGAGGTGGCATCGTGATGTGCAAAAGCTCAGAACTTCAGTGGTTCGCCTCATTTGCATGGAAGAGTCAAACGAAATCCTACAGTCATATAACATGAATGGATGACTCTTGGTTGACCAAGAAAATCCTCCATATCATCAATAGAACCCAAGAATTTAAAATGCATTGACTGCTAGACACCCAAAGCGACCCCACAGAAATAGGTATTGACCTGTTGGTGACTACATAGACTGCATATAGGCAGAAAATCAATACACCTAATTTCATCCCCAAGAACCCAACAGGACGGAATTTTAAACTTAAAAATGGGTAGATGCAAGAAAGAAAACAGGTACAAAGTGAAAGGACGAGGAAGTTTGGGGAAGATAAGAAGAACACAAAAGCCTGGGACTTCCACAGCTGGAGTCTAGTACTTTAACCATTAAACCAGCAAGACCACAATAATAATAAACAATGAGATAATAATAATAAATGAAAATGAAATAAAAATTAAGTGTAAAATACTGAGACATGATGCAGCGAGCTCAAAGAGAAAGAAAATCAGGTAGACTGCTTCACCTAGGAACTCTGAGAATTGTTAAAGTGGTAAATGCCTAGTAAGAAAGGAGGGTCTATGATTACAATAGGGTAAAAGGTTAAAAGGTGGGTACAAAGACAAAGGCAGACATTATCATTGCTTTACTCATCAGAGATAAGCTATTTGGTACTGCAAGGAAGAGCTTCTCGAAGTTGGGTACCTGCAATCGAAAAAGATTTAGAGAAGGTGATTTTGTGATGGAATGGGACAGAAAGGCTTTTGTTTTCATTGGAACAAGTATTTCTGCTGTGTTGTTCAAATGAGAGTGTAGGAACTGTTGATGTCCCTTCAAATATATGTGTGGTTTGTAAGCAATTAATACTTCATTTATATTAAATACACTTTGTACAGAGTAAAATACCTTGACTACATGACGAAACATGAACCATACTCAAGTACCAAAGAACATGGCATAGAAAGATAATTCTGCATATATCTTAATGTCACATTAGTGTCCCCACTTTGGAGAGCTGTGATTTTGAAGGTTTTGCATCACATCGCAAATTTGGTCAATGCAGTTCAACTACTTAACCTGAACGGAATTAGAAAACCCCGTAACTCCTCTAACCAGCGGGTATCTACACATTACCTGCCTGCCAGTCTGAGTATACGCTGACTGGTTTTTCAAAGGATCTGGCACAGGCACTTGCAGTCTCACGCGTGACGCATCACACAGTAGATTTTGTGACTTATGTACATGTCTGATTGGATCGTTCACTGCTGTAGATGGACTGTCTTCTGTGTAAGTAGGCTTGAGATACTCAACAGACACATTATTCCATTCCCCATTCTTCTCAATTATCAATGTTTTATCACTGTGGTCTATGACATAATAGGTGCCTGTATATTGTGGAGACAGCAGTGGTTTAACAGTGTCATGTGTCAGGCATGCAAAATCACACCTGAATAAATCTTTCAATCTTTCTGAGGGAAGGCGGGGGGGGGGGGGGGGGTGAAGGTTCTGTCATCATGTCCAACTGGGATCTTGGGATCTTTGGCAAGAGATGCTGCATGTGTGTTTTTGTGTGTGTGTGTGTGTGTGTGTGTGTGTGTGTGTGTGAGCACGCGCGCAATTTGTGCAAGGAAGTGTTGGACTCCCCAGCCCGGTAGCTCAGGTAAGCAAAATTCAGCCAGAACACTTGGACCAGTTGAGCATCTGAGCAAGCCAGGTACTCATTCAGGATGGTGCATAACCATAATGGTACGAAAGATAGAGCGTCTGAGCAGGCTTCCGTGTGGCTGGCCAAGGCTGCCTTCAGTGTGCAGTGCATATGCTGTACCATCCTCTTACCGAGGGGATGCAGGCGTATGGTTTAAATATGTTTGCAACCACACATTCTCATAAGCCCTAGGAAGAATAGGCACTCAAATTGCCTACCCCTGTCAGAAGTAGTGATCTGTGGCATGTCAAATCTCGAGAACCAGAAACTGAGTAGCGTCCAGGTGACGGAGACTGCAGCAGAAGTATCAGGTACTAACATGTCCTGAGGTCACTTAGTTAATCTAGTTACCATAGTCACCAAAAAACAAAATCCATCAGAAGAGAGTGGTGGGAGGGGGGGGGGGAGGGAAGGGGGGAGGGGAGTTGAGGACCCACAATGACAACATGTAAATGTGAGAATCTTCACAAAGCGGAGAGAAATGACTCCATGGGAGCAAAACATGCCCAGGAACATTGCAACATTTATATTTCCTGCAAAACCATGCCTAGCACCGACAATCTTGTCACATTCCTGACCAAACCACTTCTTCTGCCACCATTTTTGAAAAAGCTTTGCTGGCAGGGTATGATAAGTTGGTAAATGCATCGAAGACAATGCACCGCCATCTCATGGAAATGAAGGGGCAAATCTCATTGCTTTAAGTGTTGTGCCATACCCAGTGACTTGTATCATGCATTGGCAGGTCTTGAGACATAAGCCTGTCAATTCAGGATTCGCACAACATCGTAGAAAGAGAGAATCTTTCTCTCATTCTGCTGCAACTTCCACCCGTCAGCAGCAGTCACAGTGGTACAGATTTGAAACAAGTAGTCACCCACAATACTATCCTGACCTGTGATGCCCTGGATGTCCATTGAGAACTGGGCAATAAACTTGGCGTGTCTACAATGGCACGGTGAATTAAGTTCTGTCACATGCTGAAATACAGATTTTTGCGGCTCATGATCAGTAAAAATTTTAAAGAATTGTCCCTCTGGCCATGGCTGGAAATGCTTTACATCCAAACATATTGCAAGAAGCTACCTGTCAAACACACTCCACTGTCATTGTTGGGTAGACTGGTTCTTCAAAAAGAAAGCCAAAGGTTGTGAGGTTGTGGAGACATACTGTCGCAATACAGCACCCACAGCAGTTTGACTTGGGTAAAACATCATGGCAGTGCTAGAAACAGGGAGTGTCAACAAAGTAGAATTAGTTAATGCTGTTTTCAGGTCTTAAAATGAATTTTGAGCTTCATGAGTCCAAGGAATGTTTTTGCTGTCAAAAAGGTTTTTGTCCATTAGCAGCTTATGTATTGGTTCTTCTACCTCAGCTAAGTGTGACAAGTGTTGCCTATAACAGTTTAACATTCTGAGGAAACTGGAATCTTCTAAAGCTTTAAAATGCTGGAGATACAGGCATCTACACAATATCATTGACCTTCCTGGGAAGAGGTCAAATGCCTGTGCAAGGGACTGCATACCTAGAAATTGTACCTCCTTCTGGGCAAAGACACATTTATCCTGATCGACCATGAATCCATAGAACTCCAGCCTTTTGAACAGCGTACATAAATGCCTGAAGTGTTCATCTTTGGTTTCAGAACATATTCAAGACATCATCCATGGAACAGAACACGAATGAAAACCTATGTAGCACTTCATGCATGAAACACTGCCACATCTGGGCAGCATTTCGTAGTCTGAAAGGCACTGTATTATGTTTGAAGAGCCCAAAGGGGTTAGTAACCACAGTATTAGTGCTTATCGTTTTTAGCCATGGTGATTTGTGAGAAAGCCTTTGCACAGCCTATTACACTGACAAAACAAGTAGCCACCATATTGTTGTTAAAGTTGAAAACATTGGAAACTCGGTTTCTGTCTGCAAAGGTGTCAGCATTTAAGCCCCTATGAATGCTGCACATTCTCTATGACCCATCCACCTCCTTTACCATCTGTGGAGGTGATGCTCAAGCACTGTGAGATGTCATCATGGGTCCATTGGAAATCATCTTCTCAAACTCCAACTGTGCAGCATGTAACTTATCAGGAGGTAACTGCTCAGGTCCGGTAGCCAAGGTTACCCTGGTGTTGTTCTGTTATGGTGCTCAGTTGAATGGTTTATTTTGCTCTTCACCAGTACTGGGTCTGTTAGCAGTATGAATTCTAGCAGCTGTTACTGACTGAGATCACCGTCCACCTTTGCTGTGGCCTTGACATTAGTAGTGGGGAAACCTCATGGTCCACGTCTTGTGAAACAGCAGTGTAGCATAAGCATGCAACAGATCAAGCGTTTTGTTCAACTCATTTTGTGCAGCAGACACTTTACTCTTCAGTTTGCATTGTTGTATTATGGCAAACTGTTCTTCACCATTTCATATACTGACTTTACACATCTTTGCCTTAAGTACCTTGCATGTCTCTCTCAACTTTGAAGCTTCCATCAGTTCCTGTGATTTAGAATGTGAGGTCTTCCTGTATGTGTATCAAGCACTTAGGTTGTTGTGACAGAGTATTCTATAACTGGCATAGAAGACACAAACAACCCGGAGTTCTTCCCACAATGCAGATCAACGGTATTGCGCAACATGCAGCCCAACACATCAGAGAGGAGAGGTATTTTGATTAAGCAAGAGTTTAACATATTCAGCACCACAAAAAACTGATAGAGTAAATTGGCCACCAAAAATGGACCACTCACAACTGCAATAATAAATGTCTAAGTAGGGTGGAAATTGTCAGCCATCTCTAACATCAACCCCATCTTCTAAAATGTCTCAACTGCCAAATTTTCAGAAGCTGTGAGAAGTAGAACTGTTTTACATGAGCAGCGCTCGTTTGGCCTCTTATCTCGGATCCAGTGTCGATTAAGAATAGATCACCAGATTTCCTTGTTCTTTACAAACAGTCTAGTTGAGCCTGCAACTGCTGACACCATTGCATTCTTGACGTGTTTTGAGTGTCCTTGATGAGTGCATGCACCTACTGGCACTCGTCGTTTGAGTTTGGGTAGAGCCATGGGCTCATGCACTGTCTTGCTGCCTTACTAAAATGTCTGTCATACTAACACCATTTTAAATTTGTTATTTACTATTACAGCCTTCAAAACTGCTGTTATTTTCCTGTCTCTGTGACTGGCATTCATCCTTGCTACTTCATTCACCAGTTGACTCATAGATGGCTCTGCCCACAGTTCTTGTGTTTGGGGTGATGCAGTGCATGAGTCCAGGCTCCCTGCCACTGCAAGTGTGTGACTGCATGGTTTGGGGCTTCCTGCCATAATCTCTTTATCTGCCACACATGAATTATTGTCTGTACATGCAATCGAGACAGCAACTGCCTTGCATGCCACATCATCAAAGGAAGCTCTGTGAAGGCAGACAGAATATCCCTAATATTTTGCAGAAATCTTCAGAGCCAAAAAATCTTCAGAGATTGCTCTCAGGCAGGAGCTCATTGCTCATTAGCACACACGGTAAACAAAGTGCTTGTGAAGGGGAACCACTGGAACAGCATCACTTTCAATCATTCTGTGTAGTCGTGACTCAGGTGGTAACACAAAATGTTGGAGCACTGCCTCTTTAAGAATAGCATATGACTGATAGTGGAAAAGATTGCATAATTGCTTGATGAGCCTTTGTGAGCCAAAATGGTGGAATTCTGATGTTATTATTCCTGCCGCCATTGCCTGTGTAGTAGTAGCTGTTGTTTGATATAGTTGGTGCTGGCACAATGCTGCTAGATAACGGCAAACTCTGGTGCTCCTCCTTCACCTGGCACAACGCTGTTAGCTAACGGTAAACTCTGGTGCTCCTCCTTCACTGCTGTGTTAGTGTTTCATGCGCACACACACAGAAAATCAGTTTGCAAACCATTCAGTACAGGATCACCACTGCATGAATTGTTGACACCACTTCAATTATGTATATAGTTTATAAGCAGTTAACACTTTATTTGTATTAAATGCACTATGCGAAGAGTAAAATACTTTGACCACACAATGAAACTTGATCTGCACCAAGTACCAAATAGTATAACATACAAAAACAATTCTGCATATGTCTTGATATCACAGAGGAATTGTTTGCATTTGACCTCTGTCATCTCTATTGAGATCATCACAAGAGCATTAAGGAGAGATAGGAGGGACACAGGAAAGTAGCAGACTATATGGAAATTTCTGCACTAGTCTGCAAATATCCAGATAACTGTGCATAAGATGGTGAAATATGATCAAAATGTAAACATCACAGTAATAATGTACACAAGTATTTGTCACCAGCTCCATGCATCTTGCAATTCCCTGGGAAGAACCTTGCAAAATAATATTTTTGCAAACAACAACTGGAAGTACCCATGTTTATACAAGTTTCTTTTTCAGATCTTCTTTTAAAATTTTTGTAGTGCGTGGAAGAATACTGATGTCTTCTTCCAAGTTTCCGTTGTGTGTTCAGCCTAGTTCAGGTTAAACTCTAAACTCTTTGCTAAGGAACAGAAAATTTAGTTTGCCCCATTTCGGACTACACTGGGAGGGATTGTTAAGAGCTGATGCTAATAGGTCTAGAATGACCAAGCAGGTCTCCATAGGATTTTGTGGACTGAGTTTTAGCACTACATTCTATTCACCCCCCCCCCCTTCCCTCTCCTCCTCCTCCACCCAACCTGGACCTTATCATGACTGGTTAGCTTCTGTGCCTCAATGGTACAAATAGCCATATGGTACCTGAAGAGGTGTGGCAGCCTCTTTAATAGTTGCAGAGGCAACAATTTGGAGATTGACTGATCAGGTGTGGCAACATTTGTCTACAAGGTCTTGCTATGTCAGTACTGCAAACAGTTGAAAGCAAGCAGAAAATACAGCCATTACATATCCCAAGGACATGCAGATTTGCTGTATGACTTAATGAGTTAATTAGTGCTCCACTCTGGACGGCAGCTACTCAGGTGGATAGCATCACCACGAAACATGAAACTGCCATTCTGCGGGTTGGAATGTGGCATATTAATTCCCATTATTGGTTACAGAAGTTAAAAAGAGAAATGGATATGTTGACATTATATATAGTGGGAATTAGTGACCTGTGGTGACAGGCAGAACAGAACTACTGTTAAGGTGAGTACAGGGTTATCAAGACAAAATCAAACAGGGGTAACACAGGAGTAGGTCTAATAATGCATAACAAAATTGGAATGCAGGTAAGCTACTATGAACAGCCGACCCTCAGAACAGTAGTAATAGTTTACACGTGTAGTTGCTCTGCAGGCGAAGAAATAACTGAAACACTGTCTGATGAAACAAAAGAAATTATTCAGATAGTTAAAGAAGACAAAAATTTAGTTGAGATGGAAGACTGAAATTTTATATTATGAAAAGACAAGAAAGAAAAATAGTAGCAGAACATGGACTGGAGGAAAAGCATAAAAGAGGAGCTGTCAAGTAGAATTTTGCACAGAGTACAGTTTATTCATTGCTGTTATATTGTTTAAGAATCATTGAAAAATTTTGTATAAGCAGAAGAGACCTACAGATATGAGAAGGTTTCAGACAGCTTACATAATGGTATGTAACAGTTCAAACTTGAGCAGCCGGGAGAGCAGCCCAGCCCAGTCATGAAACCAGGCCGCAGTCTGCCAGCCAATGCCCTGACAGATCAGCAGCATCAGAAGACATGGTTTCTGCAGATGGTGCTTCCACATGAAGGGTGTCATGTAGATTCCTGTTGCATAACAACTGACCCACCGATTACAGCATGCCAGGCCATCAACCCCACTCCAGACATTTCGATGCAGTCTCAATACAGGGGGCCTATCCCAACTACCAGCACGTGGAAACAGGATTTAAATTACCAGAACTAGCCCATCAACAAGTCATCACAGCTGGGCTGTCTGATGATACGCAGACTGTATCAGTTGTCATCACTTCTATGACAGTGCCTCCACCAGGCTGAGAACCAATGACTGCTGACTGAGTGTCCAACTTGAGAACAGGAACACTGCCTCATTGCCGCACCGCCAGCCCACAGCCATCAGCTGTTATCTGCAATCATGCTGTAGGAGTTGGGCTGCCTCTACCATTCATGGGAAATGCCTGTATCAGTGTGGCCATACCAGTGTGCCGGGCTCCAAATATCACCTCCCATCATCTGCAGTCAATCTGTTTCAGATGTGCTGAATCACATTTGTTAATGTTCATCAATAAAGTGTTCTATCAACTGATTGGCTGCCTTCTTCACCTGCTCCACAGCCAATTTCCAGCAGAGAACTACTCATCCATTCCTACTCTATAGTGAACCACATTATAATATTGGTGTCAGAATATGTGCTGGAGCCTTGAAGAGATATAGGTGCAGCGGCAATGGGATTCAGTGCAAGTTTTCAAGTAGGTGCCAGCAACAAGTGTTTTATCTTGGGCCTAATTTGTTGTGCTACTCTTTTCCTTTCTATTTTGGGTATACTATAGCCTTGTGTTGTTAGTTCTGGGTGAAATGGCTGTTGTTGAGAAAGCAACAACCCAGAAGACAATTCAGCATCTACTAAACATGGTAGCCATGATCAGAGCTGACAATGAAGTTTTGTGTAGAGAAGTGAAGCATTCGAAGGGTGAAAGAAGGGAAGGGTCATCTTTGGGCATGTTTTCACCTATCCTTGATGTTGGTACAGCCTCATTGGTGGTACCTTTTTCTGGTAAATCTGGGGAAGATATTTTTGTATTCATGGATAATTTGCATAGGGTCACAAAATTAGGGATCTGGAGTGTTGAACAATTGTTAAGTGTGGCTCATTTAAAATTAGTAGGTGATGCCAGGATATACATGATGTGCAATGAGAAATTGTGGGACACTCATTCCTTTGCAGACTTTTGGGAAGGGTTAGTGGATCATTACAGGAAGAAGAATACCTCGCAGTACTATCGCGAACAACTTAATGATGCAGTGCAGAAGCAGTAAGAAGCAATAGAAGGTTTTGTGAGCCGCATCAGACAAATCAGTGTCAATACATACGAATTAACAAATGATACTTGAGCCAATCAATCCATTTGTAGATGGCAGAACAATGGGCACTTGATGCATTTTTGTGGGGCTTGCCATCTGAAATGTCATGTAAAGTAGGGATGGAGTTTCTGAGACCCCTGGATGAGACAGTGGCAACTGCAGTAGCTTTGATTGATCATGAATCTGTAACTAGACTAAGGGAGAAGTACGTAGTGTTTAATGCAGAGATTACATGTTTTGGGTGTGGCACACTGGGATACATTCAGTGTTTCTGTATGGAATGTTAAAGGTGCAAGCAAGTGGGGCACTCTGTTCAAAAATTCCACAAGCGCACAGATGGTGGAATCGGCGTAACATTCACATCCCTGTATTAAACAGTACAGGGGTTGGTGTGACCACTGTACAACACTATTCCCAGTAAGTTCAACTATGGGACACCGCAGTGCATAATCAGTGGCAGAAATTTGGCAATTCGGCTATACAAAGGGAAGGTCATGTAAGTTGTTGTTGGACACTCAATTACAGGTATCCATGGTAAGCTAGAGGGTATTGAGTGCAGTGAATTTGAACCTCCATGCTGTAGGTTAAGTGGTGTGGGTGGTAAAAGCATGAATTCTTTTGGGTCCACACTGTTGGGCTTTTGAATGGAAGGGAGAGACTTCCAAATATGTATGAAAGTTTGGCCTTCCAGGGGCATTAGTTGTGGCATCATTCTGTGCCTGGACTTTCTGAGTAAACATCATGCTCAAGTTGATCTGCAGCAGGACATGTCAGATCTGGATGGGACACTGTTCAATCTCGGTTTTACAGTTGGAAGAGCCCAGCTGTGCAAAGAACACCTGAGATGTCGGGTAAGTCGGTTAACTTATGTATACAGCCTCTTAGACTTGAATTGCGAGATACAATGCTGAAAGGTACAGGAAGCCTGGTCTGGGTAAATGGATGAGCTGATCTGCCAGTTAATACTGTGTGTGTGGTAGAGCCCTCGCAAGAGAATGACGTACTGGATCAGGCACGATGTTTTGTACGATGTAGTTAGATGGTAGTTGAGTAGTGCCACTCACTGTAGATAATTTTGGTTCAGAGGAGGAATGTTACCCTACTAGCTAACTTAGAAGTTTTAGAGGATGAATCAGAAAGAGATTTCAATACAGAATATCAGAAACGGGGACAGTCAGTCCATTTAACTGCTCTGAGGGGAAAAGCATCACATCTGAAAGGATGTGAGAGAGTAGATATGGAGAAGCTATTAGAAGAATATGCAGGATTGTTTAACCCACCTGGACTACTACCAACTACACCTTTGATACAACACAGAATTCCCACTGGCAATGAGCCACCAGTATACAACAAACCATACCGTGTCTACTACTTGCAACTAGTTAAAGGAAGAGTTCAAATAGCAACAGCTTTGGGATGGTCAGTCGCAGTGTTAACTGTGCCCAAAAAGTCATCAGATGGGAAAAACACTTATAGGTTATACTGCGATTACAGATTTCTAAATCAGCAAATGGTCACCAATGCATACCCCATACCAATTATCACAGAGATATTAGACTATCTGGAGCAATGCCGTTACTTCACAGCCTTAGATTTACGCAGTGGCTATCGCCAATTAGAAGTAGCATCAGAGGTCCAGGCTAAGACTGCATTTTTGGTCCCATTTGTACACTTGCAGTATCATCAGATGCCTTTCAGTGTGAAAAATGAGCCAGCAGCTTTCCATTGCTTATTAGATGGAGTTCTACGAGGCCTAAAACCAAAGAAATGGCCAGTATATCTAGACAACATAATAATACATTCCAGGGACATCCATGAGCACATGGTGTGTCTGCAGGAAATATTTGAATGGTTGCGTGCAGCACGGCTGACCCTCGACTTATAAATGCGTCACTTTGTATTACAGGTGGTCTGCTATTTAGGTCACATTATTGGCCAGGACAGGGTACGTACCAGCCCTTGGCTTCTGCAAGCAGTAAGAGATTTTCCAATGCCTAGCACAGAAAGAGAAATACAATCATATCTTGGGAACATGAATTTCCATAGGAAATACGTCCCAAAATTTGTAGACATGGCATGACCCCTTATGCATTTGTTCAAAAAAAGGTGCAAAATTTAACTGGAGTCCAGATTGTCAAGAAGAATTTCAGTGGTTAAAGGAATTACTAGCCACGTGTCCTGTTCTCATTTTTCCAGATCTACAAAAACAGTTTATCTTGTCTTGTGATTCGAGCAATAATGCCCTTGGCTGTGTTCTGAGCCAAGAGGTGGATGGGAAGGAATACCCCATAGTTTATTCTTCCAAGCAACTGAGTAAAGTGGAAAAACTATCCAACTAACAAAAGGAAATTTTTGATATTACGTATTTTCATTGCTATCTGTATGCAACGCATTTTAAGGTCATAAGAGATCACGCCACAATAAAATGGCTTCTAGGATTAGAGGACCAATCAGTAGGCTAATGAGCCTTAAGACTTAGCAAATTCAACGTTGAGGTAGTGAATCACCCACGGAAGTCTCATGGTTATGCTGATGGATTATGCCGCAAAGTACGTTCTGTAGAATGCATTAGAGTAAACACAGAAGAACGGTGCAGAGCTCAGCCTGTTGCCCCTGACTGTCAGTGATATGCAAAACACATGCAGTTTAGCTTTGATGAGGAGTGCTTTACATGCAAACACCATGTGGCCACCGTATCTCTGTGCCAGCCTCTTTGAAGGATGAAGTGTTGATGAAGCGAACCCATGATTCCATATTACTTGGGCACAGCAGATGACGAGCCATGGACCACAGCATTGTGGAAAATATGTTGAGCACTATGTAAATAATTGTTCCCTTGCACTCTAAGAGCCAAGCTGAGTCATCATCAAATACCACTGCAAAGACTGCCTGAGACAAAGAAACTTTTTCAATTAATTGGCTTTTTTGTCCTTGGTCATTTTGCACAAACACCAGCAGGAAATCTATATGTACTAACATCAACTGATCATTTCTCAAATTACTTGGCCACAACCAACAAGCAGACACAGTGGTTCACACTTTCGTTACCCACTGGTTATTGAAATTTGGCACATCAGAAGCAATAATACCAGATCAAAGCATGAACTTTATGTCCAAATTGTTTAAGCAGTTGTGTTGACTATTGCACAATAAGAAGTTATGAACTGGTACCCTTCACCCACAAGAGAATGGTACAACAGAGAGAGTATGTAGGACACTGAGCGAAATGGTAAGTTATTATGTGAATAGTAGCCACAATAATTGGGGCTCCCTATTACAGTAAACCGTTAGCATTTACCTTTCAAAAATTCATGAAAATATGGGTCTTTCACCCCACGAGTTTGTTTTTGGTAGGAAAATGCCCTCACCTTTTGAATTACATCAACCTACTCCAGGGGAGTATATATCCTCTATTTGGGACTTTACTAAAAGGCTGAAAAGGGTATGGTGAGAGGTAAAAAAACGAACATAAAGGCCCTACAAAGGCAGGAAAACACTCACAATAAAAAAGCAAAACTATCTAAACATCAGATCGGGCAGTGGTTTATGTTATCTGACCCTCACTTCCAAAGTGAAAAACAAAGAAGTTCATTCCGCAATACCAATGACCTTACACGGTAGTCAAAACGACATCCCCCGTTAATGTTGAAAAACAATTCACCAACTGAACCACAGTTGTCCATATAAGCAGAATCCACCCATTTCAAGGTGAACTTGAAGCACTGCCTCAATTGCCGGCCACACCTTCTGAAAGGGGGAGGGAATTGGGTAAGGAAAGCAGAAGAAAGAAAAGTAGAAACAAATCAGTGATTGTTCCACCATATCCATACACCTTAAGACCACAATGTTGTCTCACAAGCTGGATGTCTGTAATTACTTATCAGTTATGGAGTATTATCATTATATTTATGTTGCATTATTTCTATGAGAAAGGTCCGCGGGAAACATTTGCATATAGCTAAAAGGTTAAACAACTGTTAATAGGACATTAGCATGTCTGATTTAAATCAATGGTTTTGTTTTATATGTAGTTGGTATAGGAGCAGATAAGTGAGAATGAGTGAGTAAAGAAGATAATTTATAATGGATGTCAGATAGGGCAATTTAGTCAGTAAAGAAAATGAATTTTGGACGTTTTTCAAGCGTGTGTGACAAGTAAGCTCCCATAAGGTGTGGACCGGGCCTAACCCAGAACAGATGTACAGAGAGTACAAGATAGCTGTACCATTTCTGGTTGCTCAACACAAAATCAAGGGTAACATGGGAGCCAGAGGATTCCTGATTATGGTGCTCTAGGGCCTGTGGGTAAGTCCAACATGGCAGAAGGTATCAAGGTATGAGCTTCGAGTTCAGGGCTACTTTTTATGCAGCAACTGGATGTAGTGATGTAAGAGCACCAGTGGACATTAATCTTGGATTTTAATGTAAGGACAGTGGAAAATGAAATTCAGCAGCTCAAGGATATGTTCAAAGAACTACAGTCCCTGATGTAAGGCATGTTGTTGTTGTTGGGGTCTTCAGTCCTGAGACTGGTTTGATGCAGCTCTCCATGCTACTCTATCCTGTGCAAGCTTCTTCATCTCCCAGTACTTACTGCAACCTACGTCCTTCTGAATCTGCTTAGTGTATTCATCTCTTGGTCTCCCTCTATGATTTTTACCCTCCACACTGCCCTCCAATGCTAAATTTGTGATCCCTTGATGCCTCAGAACATGTCCTACCAACCGGTCCCTTATTCTTGTCAAGCTGTGCCACAAACTCCTCTTCTCCCCAATTCTATTCAATACCTCCTCATTAGTTATGTGATCTACCCATCTAATCTTCAGCATTCTTCTGTAGCACCACATTTCGAAAGCTTCTATTCTCTTCTTGTCCAAACTATTTATCGTCCATGTTTCACTTCCATACATGGCTACACTCCATACAAATACTTTCAGAAACGACTTCCTGACACTAAAATCTATACTCAATGTTAACAAATTTCTCTTCTTCAGAAACGCTTTCCTTGCCATTGCCAGTCAACATTTTATATCCTCTCTACTTCGACCATCATCAGTTACTTTGCTCCCCAAATAGCAAAACTCCTTTACTACTTTAAGTGTCTCATTTCCTAATCTAATTCCTTCAGCATCACCCGACTTAATTCGACTACATTCCATTATCCTCGTTTTGGTTTTGTTGATGTTCATCTTATATCCTCCTTTCAAGACACTGTCCATTCCATTCAACTACTCTTCTAAGTCCTTTGCTGTCTCCGACAGAATTACAATGTCATCGGCGAACCTCAAAGTTTTTATTTCTTCTCCACGGATTTTAATACCTACTCCGAATTTTTCTTTTGTTTCCTTTACTGCTTGCTCAATATACAGATTGAATAACATCGGGGAGAGGCTACAACCCTGTCTCACTCCCTTCCCAACTGCTGCTTCCCTTTCATGTCCCTCGACTCTTATAACTGCCATCTGGTTTCTGTACAAATTGTAAGTAGCCTTTCACTCCCTGTATTTTACCCCTGCCACCTTTAGAATTTGAAAGAGAGTATTCCAGTCAACATTATCAAAAGCTTTCTCTAAGTCTACAAATGCTAGAAATGTAGGTTTGCCTTTCCTTAATCTTTTTTCTAAGATAAGTCGTAAGGTCAGTATTGCCTCGCGTGTTCCAATATTTCTACGGAATCCAAACTGATCTTCACCAAAGTTGGCCTCTACTAGTTATTCCATTCGTATGTAAGGAATTCGCGTTAGTATTTTGCAGCTGTGGCTTATTAAACTGATTGTTCGGTAATTTTCACAGCTGTCAACACTTGCTTTCTTTGGGATTGGAATTATTATATTCTTCTTGAAGTCTGAGGGTATTTCGCCTGTCTCATACATCTTGCTCACCAGATGGTAGAGTTTTGTCAAGGCTGGCTCTCCCGAGGCCGTCAGTTGTTCTAATGGAATGTTGTCTACTCCCGGGGCCTTGTTTTGACTTAGGTCTTTCAGTGCTCTGTCAAACTCTTCACGCAGTATCATATCTCCCATTTCATCTTCATCAACATTCTCTTCCATTTCCAGAACATTGTCCTCAAGTACGTTGCCCTTGTATAGACCCTCTATGTACTCCTTCCACCTTTCTGCTTTCCCTTCTTTGCTTAGAACTGGGTTTCCATCTGAGCTCTTGATATTCATACAAGTGGTTCTCTTTTCTCCAAAGGTCTCTCTAATTTTCCTGTAGGCAGTATCTATCTTACCCCTAGTGAGATAAGCCTCTACATCCTTACATTTGTCCTCTAGCCATCCCTGCTTAGCCATTTTGCACTTCCTGTCAATCTCATTTTTGAGACGTTTGTATTCCTTTTTGCCTGCTTCATTTACTGCTATTTTATATTTTCTCCTTTCATCAATTAAATTCAATATTTCTTCTGTTACCCAAGGATTTCTATTAGCCCTCATCTTTTTACCTATTTGATCCTCTGCTGCCTTCACTACTTCATCCATCAGAGCTACCCATTCTTCTTCTACTGTATTTCTTTCCCCCATTTGTGGCAATTGTTCCCTTATGCTCTCCCTGAAACTCTGTACAACCTCTGGTTTAATCAGTTTGTCCAGATCCCATCTCCTTAAATTCTGACCTTTTTGCAGTTTCTTCAATTTTAATCTCCAGTTCACAACCAATAGATTGTGGTCAGAGTCCACATCTGCCCCTGGAAATGTCTTACAATCTAATACCTGGTTCCTAAATCTCTGTCTTACCATTATATAATCTATCTGATACCTTCTAGTATTTCCAGGATTCTTCCATGTGTACAACCTTCTTTTATGATTCTTGAACCAAGTGTTAGCTATGATTAAGGTATGCTCTGTGCAAAATTCTACCAGATGGCTTCCTCTTTCATTTCTTTCCCCCAATCCATATTCACCTACTATGTTTCCTTCTCTCCCTTTTCCTACTCTCGAATTCCAGTCACCCATGACTATTAAATTTTCGTCTCCCTTCACTACCTGAATAATTTCTTTTATCTCATCATACATTTCATCAATTTCTTCATCATCTGCAGAGCTAGTTGGCATATAAACTTGTACTATTGGAGTAGGTGTGGGCTTCATGTCTATCTTGGCCACAATAATGCGTTCACTATGCTGTTTGTAGTAGCTTACCCGCACTCCTATTTTTTTATTCATTATTAAAGCTACTCCTGCATTACCCCTCTTTGATTTTGTATTTATAACCCCGTATTCACCTGACCAAAAGTCTTGTTCCTCCTGCCACCGAACTTCACTAATTCCCACTATATCTAACTTTAACCTATCCATTTCCCTTTTTAAGTTTTCTAACCTACCTGCGCGATTAAGGGACCTGACATTCCACGCTCCGATCCGCAGAACACCAGTTTTCTTTCTCCTGATAACGACATCCTCTTGAGTAGTCCCCGCCCGGAGATCCGAATGGGGGACTATTTTACCTCAGGAATATTTTACCCAAGAGGACGCCATCATCATTTAATCATACAGTAAAGCTGCATGCCCTCGGAAAAATTACGGCTGTAGTTTCCCCTTGCTTTCAGCCGTTCGCAGTACCAGCACAGCAAGGCCGTTTTGGTTATCGTTACAAGGCCAGATCAGTCAATCATCCAGACTGTTGCCCCTACAACTACTGAAAAGGCTGCTGCCCCTCTTCTGGAACCACACATTTGTCTGGGCTCTCAACAGATACCCCTCCATTGTGGTTGCACCTACGGTATGGCCATCTGTATCGCTGAGGCATGCAAGCCTTCCCACCAATGGCAAGGTCCCTGGTTCATGGGGGGGGGGGGGGGGGGGATGTAAGGCATGGCAAGACTGAATGGTACACAAAGGGAATGTCAGTTACTACAATCAGTTCTGGTATATTTGTAGGAGCAGCTGCATCAAACTACAGAATTATTCTCACAAGTTCAGCAAAAATCAGGCTGGTTGGGCTATGGTGATAGAGTCCTAAAGACTCACATGGGTACATCCGATGTGGATGGTGATGAGAAGATAAATGTGGGGCTCCAACAGCTACAGGCAGACATGTAAGGAAATTCAGGAGACTCTTGAAATACACACCACACAGTTGTCCAGCCTTGAACAAGACATGCTGAACAACACCTAGCAGTTATGCACCACGGCTGTCACCCCTCATGACACACATCTGAGTCAACAGTCACAATAAATCATAACTTAGGGGAAACCATTGACACACAGCTGGTCATTGCAAGGCTTTTACACACTCTTGGTGAAAGTATCACTGACACACACACTGAAGACACAGAACTGCAAGCAGTACTCCTTCACATGACCCGATACCATCTGACCCTATTACTTCTTCCACCAGAACAGCTATGCAGAATTCAAGCTGAGATATGGTCCCATTAGAATTATTAGCAGCAGCAGATGAGGAGCTTTACCATTCTACTACCATATGGCCAGTGTAACTAGTTTACAAGTAGGAACAAGGTTAAGAGAAAAGATACCGTTGGCCTTTAAAGATTGCCAATTCAAGTGCTTCACCACCAATGCCCGTACAGTAGCTTGGGAAACCCTACGGAAATTTGTGCATCTACTGGTACATGAAACACTACTGGTATAACCCAATAGAAAGTCCCATATCCTTCTCACCCCCACAAAGCTATTATAGTGCAGAAGCAGGCAAGTCACCATTTGCCCCACTAAGCAAAAACACATTGTACCTGAGTCATGCAAATATACTCTGCTTCGCTCTGAAAAGCCTGCTACTAACTGTCCCAGGGAGGTCATGACATGTGAACCCAAATTTTTCCAGAGGAGAGGATCACACTGGCTGTACTTAGCCCCAAAACTGATAGTAGTCATTGACACCTGCTATTACCAAGGACGTTCCAGCAGTGCCCAGTGCGTAGAGCTACAAGGTCAGAGTGTGCTAATGAATAGTATACAATGCAACATTTCAGGTCCCACTTTTCAGTTCCAAGCCACCATTACCAGAACTACATCTCTAAACACTACCTACTCATTAATTTACCCACAGGTCGTGCCTTTCAAAATCCTGCCCAAGGAAACCCTGATTTTCTTCAATGCCATACTAGATCCAGATCTTCTGGTTACTCTGGATCAAATGATACAGCACAAAATGGTCATGTGTCGACAGAACATCTACTCAATCACATAAAAAAAAACAACATTAGAATGCACAACACAATTCATTCATAATCATAGGGACTAGCACATTAGCTGTTTGTGTAATTTTGAGCATAATAAATATTGCGTACAGCCATCTTAGATGTAGAGTTGCCAAAATCCCACTCTTACCTTCCTTCAACCTACGGGTACCAATACTCATGCCAGTAACAGTAAAGGAGTGACTCAATCACAGTGAACAGCAAAAAGTTGTGAAAGAAAAAAAGATGGGTTGGGGGAAAGCAAAGTGGATGCAGTGCTTAAGCATTGTACAAGTGATGTGTTGTATCTACTGTCAAATAAAAATGAAAAGTGGGGAATGCCAAAGTCTTATTCAAGCAATAAAGAAAAATTGATGGATGCATGTCTCTGTTATAATCAGGCCAACAAATTAGGAATCTGGAGGACTGGATTAATCTACGGAGGGAGGAAATGTAACAGCTGAAACACCAACAGCTGGGACCACAGCCCAGCCATGAAACCTGGCCTCGGTCTGCTGACCAATGACCTGCCAGCCCAGCAGCATCAGCAGCTTCCACAGCCAGCACTTCTATGTAAGGGACGTAATGTGGACTGCCACCACATGATCGAGCAATTTACCAATTAAGCCATGGCAGGCCATCGACCCCACTCCAGGCATTTTGGTGCAGCCTCAATACAGGGTGCCTTCTGTAACTGTCAGCATGTAGAAATGGGATTTAAATCACCAGAATCAGCCCATCATAGTAGTCATTGACACCTGCTATTACCAAGGACGTTCCAGCAGTGCCCAGTGCGTAGAGCTACAAGGTCAGAAATCAAATCTGCATGTGGAATGCACTTCCTTGACTCTTGTGCAGAAAGGAGTGCAGTATTCTGCTGCATCCATTTTCAATAAGCTACCACAAGAACTCAAAAATCTTAGCAGTAGCCCAAACACTTTTAAGTCTAAACTGAAGAGTTTCCTCATGGCTCACTCCTTCTATTCTGTCGAGGAGCTCCTGGAAGAGATAAAAAATTAAGCAAATTCCAGTGTTACATTCTTGATTTTCTTTATTTATACTAACGACTTGTTTCATTTTATGTGTTTCTACAATCGTGTTATAATTTCATGTATTGACTCGTTCCATGACCATGGAGACTTCTCCTAAATGTGGTCCCACGGAACAATAAATAAATAAAAAAATAAAAAAAAAAAAATAAATCAGCAAGTCATCACAGCTGGGTTGTCACTGGTCATCACTGCACCTATGGCACTGCCTCCATGGGGCCGAGAGCCAATTGGTTGGTTTTTGGGGGTTGAAGGGACCAGACTAAAAAGGCCATCGGTCCCTGAGAGCCAATTAATGGTGCCTGAGTGTCCAACCCAGGCATAAGGATGTCACTTCGCTGCTGTACTGCCACCCCACAGCTGTCAGCCACCATACGTCAGCATGCTGTAGGTAGGCAGGCTGCTGCTACCATTAACAGGAAATGCATACATTGGTATACCCGTACCGGTGTGCTGATCTCTGAGAATCATCTGCCATCATCTGCAGCCTGTCTGTTTCAGATATGCTAAACTGTGTCTGTTCATGTTCATCACTAAAGCATTCTATCAACTGATTGGCTGCCTTCTTTGCCTGCTCCATTGCCAACCTCCAGCACAGAACCACTTGCCCCCTCCTGCCCTGCAGTAATCCCCCCTCACAGAAAGTTTGAAACCTGATTTTCAACAGCAAAACATTTCCAGGAGCACATGTGGACTATGAACATAATTTATTGGTTATGATTTGTAGATACAAGTACAATAAATTGCAGGAAGGTAGGAAATTAAGGAGATGGGATCTGTATAAATTGAGAGAACCAGGAGTTAGTGATCACTTTAAAGTGAGAATTAGGTACAACTGACTGTATCAAAGGAAAGGATTGTAATAGAAAATGAATGGGTAGCTTTGAGAGATGAAATAGTGAAGACAGCAGAAGCTCAACTAGGCAAAAAGACATGGCCTAGAAGACATTCTTGGATAATAC
Source organism: Schistocerca piceifrons (assembly GCF_021461385.2). Classification (NCBI taxonomy): domain Eukaryota; kingdom Metazoa; phylum Arthropoda; class Insecta; order Orthoptera; family Acrididae; genus Schistocerca; species Schistocerca piceifrons. The sequence goes on from NC_060149.1 coordinate 617,480,518, forward strand.
CTGAGATAGTGGGATTAATTGATGAAAGGAGACAATAGAAAAACTGAGGCAGGCTTAAGGGAATACATATGTATAAAAAAAGAGGCAGGCAGAAGATGTAAGGTGGCAAAGCAGAAATGACTAGAGGAGAAATGCAAAGCTGTAGTGTTATGCATGACTATGGGAATGGCAGAGGTCACGAACAGAAAAATTAGAGAGACTTTTGGAAAAACCAGAAGCAGTTGTGTGAATATTAAGAGCTTAGACGGGAAGCAAGCAGCAAGGAAATAAGGAAAGGATGAAAGGTGGAAGCAAATACAAGAAAAACAGTTATTATAGAAAGGGAAGAAGAAGCAGATGTAAATGAGATGAGGGATGTGACACTGTGAGAAGAATTTGACAATGGAGTGAAAGACGTAAGTTGAAATGAGACCCAGGAGCAGATGACACTCCCTCAAATTACTGAGATTCTTGGGAGAGCCAGGCATGGCAAAACTAATCCACATAACGCACAAGATATATGAGAAAGGCAAAATAGCCTCAGACTTCACGAAGAATGTAATAATAACAGTCCCATAGAATTCCAGGTGCTGACAGGTGTGAATATTACCAAACCATCAGTTTAGTAAGTCATGACTACAAAACAATGATATGAATTTTCTGTACAAGAAAAAAGTGTTAGAAGCCTGATGCATTTGTCAGAGATGGCAAAGGACTTGGATGAGAGTTGGAGAGAATGGGTAGTCATGGAAAGAGATTATAAGATGAACATCAACAAAAGTAAAACAAGGGTAATAGAATGTATATGAATTAATTGCACAATACTGATGGAATTAGATTAAGAAATGAGACACTAAAAGTAGTAGATGAGTATAATTATCTAATGACAGGTAAAGTAGAGACTGGCAACAACAAGAAAAACATATCTGCAAAAGAGAAATCCGAATATAAATAAATATTAGGAAGCCTTTTTTGAAGGAACTTGTCTGAACTGAAGTCTTGTACAGAAGTGAAATGTGTTCGGTTAACAGTCCAGCAAAGAAGAGACTAGAAGAACTTGAAATATGGTGCTACGGGAGAATGCTGTTAAGTAGATGGGTACAACAGATAACTACAAGGGGGTACCCAAAAAGAAATCAGAATAACTTTGCTGTGAGCGGAGCTTGTGTAGTTTGCATTTCTGCCACTAGGTGTGTATAGCGCAACTCATTACCAGTTCAGTGCCATCTGTGTTGGTGACCTGAATTAGTCTGTTCATCTGCAGTGATTGTTTTTGCTAGTGCTGTTTTGTTCCTGTTTCATTTTTTATGATGGCAAGTTTAAGTGAATAACGTGCAGCTGTGAAAGTTTGTTTTCTACTTGCTGAAGGTGATTTAATGTTGAAAACAGCTTACTGTTGAAAACAGCTTACCAAGATGATACTATGCAAAAAAATCAAGTGTATGAGTTGTTTGCTCGATTTAAAAACGGTGACATGTCAATTGATGACAAAGTTCATTCTGAACATGCATCAACTGCCTGAATCGACGAAATATTGAAAAAATTTGAGAGCTTGTGCTCACAGTCAAACAAACTTTTTATTTGGAAGTTTTAAGAAGATTGTGCAACAGTGTTCATCAAAAAAGACCCGATTTATGGCAGACAGGGGACCAGTTCTTCCACCGTGAGAACACATCTCCACACACGGCCATCTCTGTTAGGCAGTTTTTGACAAAAAAAGCACGGTTCCACTGCCCCAAACATCTTACTCACCTGACTTGGCTCCATGCAACTTTTTCTTATTTACACACATGAAAAGGGGCACAAAAGGGCACTGATTTTACAAAATTGATGAGGTCAAGGAAAAAACAAGGGAGGAGCAGTCAGCCATTTCTAAAGATGACTACAAAAAATGTTTCAAACAGTGGAAGCGCCGATGTGACAAATGTATTAGTTGTAATTGAGAGTATTTTGAAGGGCATAAGGTTGTTCTGTAAACAATTTGAAAATATACAGCTTTTAAAAAAGAATTCCTGTTTTTTGTACACCCTCATAATGAGGAGGTACTGAATCACATTGGGGAGAAAAGAAATGTATGGAAAAGTTGACTAAAAGAAGGGATAAGTCAATATGACACATCTGGAAGCATCAAAGAATTGTGGATTTGGTAATGGGAGAAAGTGTTGGGGTTAAAAACTGTAGCAGGAAACCAAAGCTTGACTACAGTAATCAGGTTCAAATGGATTGTAGGCTGAAACTGTTATGCAGAGATGAAGAATCTTGCACAGGATAGACTAGCATGGTGGACTCCTATTGTCAATACTGTGGTGAGCAAAATGTAATGAAGACTTGATCCATTCATTTAAGATAAATTGCTGATAGGTAAACTTGCAGTTACAGAGCCATGATTTAAAATTTGTCTGCATCTAAAAAGAAAAAAGAAAAATATTTTATAGTGACAGGACACTCAAAGTTTTTAAAGGGGGTGGATCAGTGATAAAAACTTGTTGCTGCTAACATGATTAGTTGCGGCACTGTTCAAATTACTATGTGCAATGTATCAGGTGGCAGCATCTCACTGGTGTGAAAGCAGGACAACACAGTGTAGGGCAAAGTAAAAGGAGCCCACACAAGCAACAAAGAGAGGCTAGCAGGCTGGCGGAACAGAAGCTATCCATGTGGACAGTGTGACATCATGAATTCGACTAGGAGCACTGGGTCACTACCTTTACAAGCGAGAATAATACACAATTTTATTATGTACTAATACCTAATTGTACAAACAATCAAAATTAGCCAGAATGCTATGCTATAATAGAATCTCCAAAAAGTCATCATCATTTTGCTCTTAGATTACATAACCTAATAAACATTACATTCGATGAAAAAGAGTAGTTATTTCAAAAACGTTACAAACAACATGCCCTCTGGAGACAAACAGATAGCATAATAGCTCATATGGTGGCCTCTTTGGATGGTACTCGAGTATCTACTGCAGAGTGCAGCGAAGTTGTGGTCAAAATTAACCAGCTTATCTCTACACATGAAAAGGAGGGAAAACCAAAAGCAGAGAAGGAAAACTCAGACTGTGTCACTATAATATCAATTAATAGCAAGTTATCAGAGAGTCAAGCACTCATAGTTCAGGCTGACAAGAGCAAGACAGTGGTATCAGAGGCAGACTACAGAAGTCAATTTCAAAAATTTTTTAGCAGAATAATATAACAAAAAATAAATACGATTTAACTGCAAAATATGTGGCAAATCTGAAAAAGGTTTTTAGTAAATTGGAAGTGCTTCCTAATAAAATTCAAAAGAAATGAAGTTTACCCATGCACCCAGCTGTGATAAAATTATGTGGCACTATAAAGTTTCACAAACTAGGTAAACCACTATTGTTGAATGCTAGAGGGGGCACAGGTTATGAAGTAGAAAAACTGCTGGTTGAGTATTTGAATAAGCATTTCCAGCATCCTACCAATTTCAGCATAAAAAATAGGAAACAGCTTATAAACGGTGTGTTCATAGCAACAACAACGTGTATGATGACGTGATGTCACAACATGTATACAAATAAACATATTGTTCAGGTGCAAAGTATTATTGCAGAGAACCTGTATACCTTTATGGAGAGCCCATCTAATGGGGTGGGGGGGAGGATTTATTAAAAATTGTTTTATCTTTCAACTCTTTTAAATTTGTGGATGGTTTTTATTCACAACAAGAAGACTTAGCCATGGGCTGGCTCACCACTTGTCTATTGCATAGTAAATATTTAATGATGAACTTTGAGAAAGAATTTATGACAAAATTCCCTCAAGGTGTTAGAAGACAAATTTTATGGAATAGATATGTTGACGATACATGATGGTAATAACGCTGAAAGCGAACAGTTTCTCTGGGATTTAAATAGATTGAACCAACAGATCCAGTTTATTGGCCAGTGCACTGACAAGTGATCATAAAATATGGAAATATAGGCTTCAATATTTACCAAAAGCCAACCACAACAGATCTTGTTATATATAGGCAGTCAAGTCACCTAGTGAAATATAAATCTGCCACATTCAGAGCCATGTTAAACGATATATATGATGTGGCCCTTACTAGCAAAGCTGAAATGGCCGAATATGAGGTTATCCAGTATATACTGTATCAAAGGATTTACAGTCCAGAATTTGTTAATACAGTTAATAGAAGTATACTAAAAAAGAAAATTCTTCCTTCCCATAGTGGATTACAGGCAGATTTTATAACACTTAGACCAGTCAAGCAGACGAAGGAATGCTCTTTTTTTTTTTTTTTTTGTAGAATATTGTACCTGTTTTTTTTTTTTTTTTGTGTAGAATACTGTACCTGGGTGCAATAACCAAAAAAATTAAGATATATATGAGACCTAAAAACATCATTCCAGTATATTTTACTTTTTTGTATCTAGGTAGAAAACTCAGGCACAAGGAAAAAGATGTGGTAAATAAATATAATGAAGTGGGTGTATACTGTATTACATGCAATGATTGCCCTAAGAAACATATAGGGCAAACCGGTAGGTCATTTCAAATATGATTTCAGGAACATCTTAACTTAAATAATCCCCAATTTGCATTAACAACACACTTGTGCAAAGACGGGCACAACATTATGAGCCCTTCAAAAAATTTAAAAATACTTCATAAAAAGAAAAAAGAAAACATATTTTGAATATATTTCAGGAAGTAGAAATTTTTAGAGGTAAGAAAAAGAAAATGCACAGTTTACGTTTGATAACCTATTACAATTAAAGCACCATAGCATTTTGGATAATTTTGACTGTTTGTACGTTTAGGTTCTAATACATAATGCAATTTTGTATTATTCTTGCTTGTGAAGGTAGCGGCCCAGTGCTCCTAGTCATGGGTGTATGATGTACACTGTCCACATCGATAGCTTTTGTTCTGCCAGCCAGTTAGTCTTTCTCTGTAATTCATTCAGGCTACTTTTACTTTGCCCAACACTGGGTTGCCTTGCTGTTACACCGGTAAGACAATGCCGCACGATACATTCCACACAGTAATTTGCACAGTGCTGTGACTAATTGTGTTAGCAGCGACAATTTTTTATCACCAACCTGGCCGCTTTAAAATTTTTTCTTTTGTGATGTAGGCAAATTTTAAAACATGGCTCTGTAACTGCAAGTTTCACCTATCAGCAGTTTGTCGTAAACAAATGGAGCACATCTTCATTACCTTTCGCTTGCCACAGCATCAACAATATTCCCAGAATAATAAATTTTGATTAGGAACAATGGGTATGCCTACAATCTTTTAACGCATGGTGACACTGTTTTTTTCTTTTCACAATGTAGGCTACACGAAACCAGTTGTGTTTTAATAAACAACAATTTTACCAGCTGTTGGTGGAATTCTTCCTAACATCCTACCCTTCATTTTGATTAAAAGCCTAACAGCACAATTTGTGTTTGTTAAAATAATAACAATGGTGTCTAGCCATTGACTGGCACCTTTGGTTTTAATTAAAAGCCTAACAGCACAGTTTGGATTTCTTGTGTTTTTAAAGCATCTATCAATGCTCAATCTAACGTACATATTTTCCCTATCTCATGTCCAGAAGAGCTTCTGGCAAAGTTACCAGAGGGACAGTTGTATTCTAAGACAGACTTAGCTGACTCTTGCCTGTTACTACCCTTAGAAGAAGAATGAGTGCCTTTTATGAAAATAAATATGCCTTTCAGGTTATGTCAGCATCTATGTCTACATCAACGTGACCACTCTGGAGCTCACATGTAAGTGTTTGGCAGAGGGTTCACAGAACCACTTTGAAGTTGTTTCTACTTCACTCTTGAATAGACTGTGGAGAAATGAACACCTAAATCATTCTGTGCAAGTTCTGATTTCTCTTATTTTTATTATGACAATTTTTTCTCACAAGGTAGGTGGGAGCCAACAAAATATTTTTGCAATCAGAGGAGAAAGTTGGTGATTGAAATTTTGAGAAAAGTTCTCATCGAAACAAAAACAAAGGCATTTATTTTAATGATTGGCACCCCAACCCATGTATTGTATCTGTGACACTCTCCCCCTATTTCACAATAGCACAAAACAAGCTGCCCTTCCTAGAACTTTTTCAATGTCTTCCAACAATCCTATCAGGTGAAGAACCCATACCATGCAGCAATACTACAGAAGAGGACATACAAACATAGTGTAGGCAGTATCCTTAGTAGATACGTTGCATTATCTCAGCGTTCTGTTAACCCTCAAGCGGGCGCTCCATTTTTCATAACATGAGCGGGCGCGCGGCGCACTTTGTACACATAAAAAAAAAAAAAAAATAGGTTTTCTTATGTTAATAAGGTAAGTCAAGTATGATCAAAATAACAGTTTAATCTTGGTTCATTTAAACGGGGAGAAAATAAACTTACATAATATGAGCTAAACTACTGTTTTATTAAACAATAATGAAATAAATTTTCACTATGACTCTCTGTTGCCAAGAACAGGTGTTAAAGAGACAGAAATGACATATTCAAAGCATTAAGCAGTGCAGTTGCATCAGATCTCAGTCAGCTGCTTATTCAATCACAAATTATCTTGTAGACAACTGTCTCAATGTGGGATTATGTTGCTAGTTTGTAACTGGGGTCACTTTTTTTTTAACTGATCAAATTTTTTCTCGCCAAGCTCTCTTTGTATTTTATATTACTGCTGCTCCCTTGAACGTACGACAACACAATTTATCACTGTGTTACTTGAAGCAATACTGAAGGAATAGGTATAGGTTTGCAGTAGTGAAACAAAAATGGAACCGCACAAAATCATTTTATTTTTGGTTGGCACACTTTATACACAGGCGCGGCTGCTCGAGGGTTAATAAAACACAGTAATTGTTTAGCCTTCCCCTACAACATATTTTACATGATGGTTCCAATTTAAGTTGGTTGTAATTATAATCCCTAGGTATTTAGTTAAATTGACAATCTTTAAATCAGTGCGATTTATTGAATAACTGAAATTTAATGGTTGTTTTTAGTATTCATGTGGAGGACTTCACTAATAATTAACAGGATTCAAAATGAATTTTCACTTCAGAAACTTCCTGACAGATTAAAACTGTGTCACGGTCTGGGACTCTAAGATAGATCCTCGTGATTTGTGGGCAATACTCTTACTGACTGAACTATTCAAATACAACTCAGGAGCCATCATCAAAGCTTCAGTTCCCCCAGGATATATATATCTGCTACTTTCCACACTTCATACACACTTGTCTGCATACCTTGTTGGAGTAGAACTCGTGGAAGAAAGGATATTGTGAAGAAATAGTATGAAGAAGAGATTCTGTGATGTTCAGAAAGTAGGAGAGACTTAATGGCAGAACTGAAGCTGTAAAAGCAGGCCAGGAGACATGTCTGGATTGCTCAGTCAGTAAGAGAATTGCTCACAAAACATAAGATTCCACATTCAAGTCCAGGTCCAATTCACAGTTATAATCTATCACAATGTTTCATCTGTAGTTGCCATTTTTACAGACTATTTATTTCAAATACATCACTGACTGAGGCCATGTATTGATATTACTGAGTATCTGATTCGTGTACAATTATTAAGTCAGAATAATTTACTTCATAAATTAAACATTAAAGAACTAGCTTTGTAAATAGAATACAACCAAGCACAAATAGGGATAATGAGTGTGTAAACCAGAAGAACTTGTGCATTCATTGGGCCTTCAGTAAGTTTAGGTATTAACAACCAGTGCACACTACCAACAGGTCACAAATTTGATTTTCTTAAAGAATGTGGACCAATGTATCACACATGTAAAATGTTTGTAGTTACTATATGAGTAAAAATGAAAATGGTTGTGCAAAAGATGCAGGATGTATGGCTGTAATCTGCCTCTTTATGTTCATTGTGGTTTTGTGTCAAAAATCGCAGTTGGGATGCACAAAACAGGTATTACAAAACTATAGGTGATTCTATTAAATAATTATGAAATAATGTGCTTAAGAAATATTACTACAAAATCTGTGATGAGCTCATTCAGAATGATCACAGATTATCTCTTGACTCAAAAATATCTTCTACTTGACTGACCAGAAGGGTCACTACTTCTTACTCCCTGGTGAGTAAAATATCTACAGCAGATGATAAAATGCTGATATACAACATAACTGCAAAAAACAGAAAGACTGATTCCAGCTGAACTTCATCAACTTTTTTTGAAACATCTGCAACTATTTTCACCATCTATTGAATTCTTCTAAAAAAAAAAACTGACTGCACAGGATGAAGGGGCCACGTATTTATCAATTTCCAATACTCACACTAACAAAAATTTCAGTAGAAGGGTCACGTTGCATGTTGCTCTATTTTGCAAAGCCTATAGTACAGAAAAACTAGTTTACCATCACCTGTCTAAAAGATACATCATATTGTAAAGATGCCGAAAATTGCATTCTCTATATATCTATAGACTTTACATGTCATTAAATTGTGCTAGGTAATTTGACCAGTGCTAATGCCAAAAAATGAATAATCATAACTACAGCATTCTTCAATGGAAATATTACAAACTTAAAAAATTGAAGCCTTGTAAAGATGTTGATGAGAAACAATGTGTGCAGACTAAAATTTGGTAACGTGAAAGTTACCTTCATAACATAATATGAAGAGCACAGTTTAAGATATCTTCTGTGGTTGGTAATTGTTTGTTAAATTGACTAATCCACCATATATGGTTAAGCATGTTGATGGTGTCTTAACTGAACTAAGAAATGGCTGAAGGAAAGCACTGCAATGCACAGCGTCAAATGATTGTCAGAAACTATTTGAGAAGCTATGTTGATAGAAATACAATTAAGAGCCACCACTGCATTTACTATGCTTTATGTCACCAAAACTCAATCGATTTCTTCATTCCTGATTTTATGAATTAATTTTATCATTACTGTTTAAAAAATACTGGAAAGTAAAAATGAAATAGTTTAAATAAGGATTCATGAAGATCTTAATAATCAGTGTTATTCTTGTCTACGGAAGTTTCATCCCAGACTAATCTTCAGTACTGATGATTACAAACATAATTTTTGCAAATTCTTATAATGTACATGATATGACACATCTTAAAGAGGCAAAATCCAAAAAAAGAGAAAAGTTTTGTCCCCAAAAAATGTTTAAGGCTGTGATGAGGATGTACCTTGCAATCTCAGTGTTGCTGCATTACTTTGAAAAAAATACTTGAAAATAAATGACAGATTGCTCTGGAGTTAACCCACACAGAAATGTGCTGCTCCTGGCACAAAGACATTGCAGTAGCCCCTCTTGAAGAAGAATGGCACTTCCTGACAATTTGTCTCTACAATGATATTATCACAACTTTAACAGTTTACCTTTTTTCACTAAAATTATACACACCCATTGATGATGCTTATGAAAATTATGAAAACAAATCTTGTGCCAACAAATGAAAAATTAAGTTGCTACTTACAGATGATTCTCTTAACTTTATCATTGTATTTTGAATACAAGAAAAGATACCACCATAACTGTATAACATTGCTGGTTCCAAGCAAAAAGACATACCATGGCCTACTAATGTTTGGTAGCTTACATCTCACAATCTTGGCTGCAGGTTTTTATAATGGTCAATCTCCAAAAAATAGCACAATGTATACTTTAACATATTGCACGAGAGTGAATTACTACTCACTGGCATCAGCCTACTGATACACGTTTTACACTTTTCAATCCACCTGGAAGTTATAAGCTGTAAGGTTTACAATGAACTAACAATTAACTAACATATTTTTACATGTATTTATTTAACAAGCAAACTAAAAATGCTGGCAATGAAAAGCACAATTAACACCTATTGCAATGACCTGTATATGATGAGGCACCGTCAACCAATGTGCTACAGTAAGCAGTTCTTCAAATTTTGCTGAAATCATGCATGGATTTTCATCCTGCAACATTGGGGAAGCTCTCTCAGCTGGCCACTTGTCACCGGTGAGAATGCGCATGAAGAACAGTGCGAAGAAATCATCCAAGGCCTGAAGATTAGCTTCATCTGAGAAAGCTCTGAAATATAAAATGATAACAGAACCTATCATAAAAATTAAGCTAAACTTTGAAATGAAGAAAACTTTTTTTTTCATTAGTAGAACTGATTTTATCCTTGTTAGTAACAATGCACAATGTATCTTACTTTGAAAGACATGTGATATAATGCTAACTGACACCCGACTAGTATCTGCTGGAAATTAACAATCTAAATAAACCTTAATTTGTTAACAGTACCGAGCTAAGCTGCCTCTGTGTCAAAGTTTACTAACACACAGCTGTGCTGTTTGGTGCTCATCTTGAAGCTAAGCAAATTCGAATCCTGGTGGTGGAAGAAATTTTCAATGAGGCATTTGGCCGACAGTGAGAGAAGAGAAGGCGATGTAAAGTTCCTTATTCACCAGACTTTCATGATCCATTGATCACATCTAATGGTCCCCTTGGTGCTATTCGAGAGGAGTTGGCTATGGGCTGGCACTGGGTTTCACCCTCTCCCTTCTAACATCATCATTTTAAAACACGAACATGGCTATAAATTATAATCACTAACATTCAACAAAGACACTTAACACACAACTCTCACACTCAACTGCATCACCTCAGTATGTCAGGACCACCTGACATATTCCTGGGCCCCATATGGATGTCATGGTTACCAGAAACACATCACTCCTTATTGTCAATAATGCATGAACTGGAGTTGAACATGCATTCAGAGACCATGGACAGTACTTCAGAAGTTGCTGCTCCACAGGTGTTTACCAGGTGCAGCATCTCATATTATGACAGAACAGAGAACTTAACATCACACCTCGATGAGTTCACATGCCAGAGTGAGGCTTTTGGAGCATGTAAAGGACAAATCCACCCAAAACCCCAGGTAAGGGGGTTTCACAGATTGTGGAGTGCATGATCCTCACCTATGCCAAACTGTAGGAAATGTTTTAACTACAGATTATTTCAAGACAAAGCTCTCGAGTCCAGATCATCATGAACCTGGTTAGTTCACACAGGAGAATCGTATAAACATACCACTATTTGACCATAGGACAGACTCCCATATGGACTACACATGATGATAGAAGGGAGACGGTGAAGCCCAGCGCCAGCCCATAGCCAATTCCTCTCGAATAGCACCAAGGGGACCATTAGACATGATGGACAGATCATGATAACCAGTTTCACATGCCCTCACTCCATGAGATGCTGTGGAGAGGTATCAAATTTAAACCAGGAAACTGTGGCACAAAGTCTGGGGAATAAGGAACTTTACATCGCCTGCTCTTTTCTCACATTGTAATAAGCCTACCAGGCATAGAGAAACATTTGAAACATTTTAAAGCAAATAAATCACCAGGTCTGGATGAAATCCCAGTTCGATCTAACAAATTGACCCCTTACCTAGCTTGTATTTATCGTGAATCTCTTACCAGCACAAAGTCCCAAGCGACTAGAAAAAAGTGCAAGTGACTCCAGTATATAACAAAGGAGGAAAAAAACAGCCGCAAAATTACAGACCAATATCCCTAACTTCTGTTTGCTGCAGAATCCTTGAACATACTTTCAGTTCAAACATAATAAACTTTCTTGAAACTGAGAACTTTATACGCATGGTTTTAGAAAGCATTGCTCGTGCAGAACTCAGCTAGCACTTTTCTCACACGATATATTGCGAACTATGGATGAAGGACTACAGGCAGATTACATATCTCTAGATTTCCGGAAAGCATTTGACACGATACCCCATTGCAGGCTGTTACTGAAGGTACAAGGATATGGAATAAGTTCTCACATATGCGAGTGCCTTGAAGACTTCTTAAACAATAGAACCCCGTATGTTATCCTCGACGGCGAGTAATTATCAAAGACAAGGGTATTGTCAGGAGTACCCCAGGGAAGTGTGACAGGAGTGCTGTTGTGCTCTATACACATGAATGATTTAGCAGACATGGTGGGTAGCAATCTGCAGTTGTTTCCTGATGGTGTTATGGAATGTGGTTAGGTGTTGAAGTTGAGTGACTGTAGAAAGATACAAGACAACTTACACAAAATTTTCAGTTGGTGTGATGAATGGCAGCTTAGTCCTAAACGTGGAAAAATGTGGGTTAATGTGGCTGAGTAGGAAGATCAGATCTGCAATGTTTGGATACAGTATTACTAGTGTCCTGCTTGACACAGTCAAGTTGTTTAAATATCTGGGCATAACATTGCAAAGCGATATGAGGAGGAATGAGCATATGAGAACTGTGGTAGGGAAGGTGAATGGTCAACTTTGGTTTACTGGGAGAATTTGAGGAAAGAGTGATTCACCTGTAAAGGAGACCGCATATAGGATGCTGGAGTGATCTATTCTTGACTATTGCTCGAGTGTTTGCGATCTGTACCAGACCAGATTGAAGGAAGACATCGAGAAAATTCAGAGGCAGGCTGCTAGATTTGTTACTGGTTGGTTCAAACAACATGTAAATGTTATGGAGATGCTTCAGGAACTCAAATGGTAATCCCTGGAGGGAAGGCATCATTCTTTTTGAGAAACATTATTGAGAAAATTTAGGGAACCGGTATTTGAAGCTGACTACCAAATGATTCTACTGCCACCAACATACATTGCAAGTAAAGACCTTGAAGACAAGATAAAAAACTAGAGCTCATATGAAGGCATATAGACCGTCGTTTTTCCATCACTCTATTTGGGAGTGGAGCAGGAAAGGAAATGACAAGTAGTTGTGCAGGGTACCCTCCACCACACACACCTTACGGTGGTTTGCAAATTATCGATGTAGATGTAGAAACACAAGTGGCAGCCTCATGTAGCCAAAGAGTGAGCCTGCCAGCAACAGCAATTTGTCCAACAACCATGATGCCTAATGGTGACCATGCTGCAGTTGGCAGTGACTCCGATGTATGTGTTTTCACACTGCTCTCTCATGGCAGCTGAGTCTATGCACCTAGTTTGATCTCAAGTAGATTCCTAATAGCAACCTCTGACTGGGGAATGTGTGTCATTGAGTGACTGTAGGAGGATACAGGATGACATAGAATTTCTATTTGGTGAGGAGAATGACAGCTTGCTCTCAATGTAGAATAATATAAGTTAATGCAGATGAGTACGAAGACCAACCTGTTATGTTTGAATACAGTATTAGTAATGTGCTTAGGCATAATGCTACAAAGTGATACATGTACATCTCTACATTGACATCCACATGGATACTCTGCAAACCATACTTAAGTGCCTGGCAGAGGGTTCATTGAACCTCCTTCACAATAATTCTATATTATTCCACTCTCAAACAGTGCATGGAAAAAACAAACACCTATATCTTTCCATGTGAGCTTTGATTTCCCTTATTTTATTATGATGATGGTTTCTCCCTAAGTAGGTCAGCATCAGAAAAATATTTTTGCATTCAGAGGTGAAAGTTGGTGATTGAAATTTTGTGAGAAGATCCCGTCATGGTGGGAAATAGCTTTGTTTGAATGATGTCCATCCCAAATCCTATATAATGTCCATGAACTCCCCTCCCCTATTTCTCGATAATACAAAACATGCTGCTCTTTTCTCAATGTACTCCATTAATCGTATCTGATAAGGATCCAACACAGCACAGCAGTACTCCAAAAGAGGACAAACAAGTATAGTATAGGCAGTCTCTTTAGGAGATTTGTTGCATCTTTTAAGTGTTCTGACAATAAAATGCAGTCTTTGGTTTGTCCCCCCCACAACATTTTCTGTGTGTTCTTTCCAAGTTAAGTTGTTCTTTATTGTAATTCCTAGGCATTTAGTTGAATTAATGGCCTTTAGATTTGATTGATTTACCATGTGACTGAAGTCTAGCGGATTCCTTTTACCACTCATGTGGATGACTTCACACTTTTCATTATTTAGGGACAATTGCCAATTTTTGCACCATATACACACATCAAAAAAGTTTTGCACCACCTTTGTTCCAAGAGTTCCAGAACCTGTACAGAAAACGAATAGAGATCAAAATAAACATCATTTCCATCCTTTTTATTGCTCACAAAAACCACACACTGCATGTCATATCACCATACAGCGAGACCTTCAGAGGCAGTGGTCCAGATTGCTGTACACACTGGTGCCTCTAATACCCAGTAGCACATTCTCTTGCATTGATGCATGCGAATTTTTTTTTTGCGGCATACTATCCACAAGTTCATCACAGCACTGTTGGTCCAGATTGTTCCACTTCTCAATGGTGATTCGGCATAGATCCCTCAGAGTGGTCGGTGGGTCACGTAATCCATAAACAGCCCTTTTCAATCTATCCCAGGCACGTTTGATAGGGTTCATGTCGGGAGAACATGCTGGCCACTCCAGTCAAGCGATGTCATTAACCTGAAGGAGTCATTCACAAAATGTGCAAGATGTGGGCATGAATTGTCATCCATGAAGATGAAAGCCTCACGAATATGCTGCTGATATGGTTGCACTATTGGTCGGAGGATGGCATTCACGTATCATACAGCCGTTACGGCACCTTCCATGACCACCAGCGATGTATGTTGGCCCCACATAATGCCACCTCAAAAAAGTAAGGAACCTCCACCTTGTTGCACTCACTGGACAGTGTGTCTAAGGCATTCATCCTGAGTGGGTTGCCTCCAAATACGTCAACAATGATTGTCTGGTTGAAGGCATATGCGACACTCATTGGTGAAGAGAACGTGACGCCAATTTTGAGCAGTCAATTCGGCATGTTGTTGGGCCGATCTATACTGCACTGCATGGTGTCATGGTTGTAAAGATGGACCTCGCCATGGACAATGGGAACGAAGTTGCGCATCATGCAGCCTATTGCACATAGTATGAGTCATAACACAATGTCCTGTGGCTGCACGAAAAGCATCATTCAACATGGTGGCGATGTTGTCAGGGTTCCTCTGAGCCATAATCCTTAGGTAGCGGTCATCCACTTCACTAGTAGCCCTTGGGAGGCATGTCATCGACAGTTCCTGTCTCTCTGTATCTCCTCCACATCTGAACAATATTGCTTTGGTTCACTCTGAGATGCCTAGACACTTCCCTTGTTGAGAGCCCTTCCTGACAAAAAGTAACAATTCGGACATGATCGAACCGCAGTATTGACTGTCTAGGCATGGTTGAACTACATGCAACACAAGCCATTTACCTCCTTCCTGGTGGAATGACTGGAATTGATCGGCTGTTGGATCCCCTCTGTCTAATAGGTGCTGCTCATACATGGTTCTTTACATATCTGGGTGGGTTTAGCTCCATCTCTGAATAGTCAAAGAGACTGTGCTGTGATACAATATCCACAGTCAACGTCTATCTTCAGGAGTTCTGTGAACTGGGGTGATGAAAAACTGTTTTTGATGTGTGTAGATATCATTTCTGAATAATTTTGTGATTTTATTTATCTTCTGTTGATTTACTAGGTGATAAATGACAGCATCCTCTGCAAACGACCTAAGATGGTTGCTCAGATTGTCTCCTAAATCATTTATATAGCTAAGGAACAGCAGTGGGCCTATAAAACTACCTTTGGTAATGACAGAAATCACTTCTGTTTCACTTGATGACTTTCTCATCAATTACTGCGAACTGTGACCTCTCTGACTGGAAATCCCAATCCCAAACGCATAACTGAGATGATATTCCATAAGCACGCAATCTGATTACAAGCTGCTTGTGAGGTACAGTGTCAAAAGTCTTCTGGAAATCTAGAAATACACAATCAATCTGAAATCCCTGTCAACAGCAGTCAGCACTTCGTGTGAGTACAGAGTTCGTTGTGTTTCACAAGAACGATGTTTTCTAAATCCATGTTGACTGTATGTCAACAGACCATTCTCATCGAGGTAATTCATAATGTTCGAACACAGTATATGATCGAAAATTATGCTGCATATCGACATTACTCCTATTGCCTTTCTTGAATATTGATGTGACCTGTGCAACTTTCCAGTCTTTGGGTACAGACCTTTCATTGAGCAAGCAGTTGTATATGATCGTTAAGTATTGAGCTATTTCATCAGCTTAATATGAAAGGATCCTGATTGGTATACAGTCTGGACTTGAAGGCTTGCTTTTATTAAGTGATTTAAGTTGCTTTACTAATCCAAGGATGTTGTTGTTGTGGTCTTCAGTCCTGAGACTGGTTTGATGCAGCTCTCCATGCTACTCTATCCTGTGCAAGCTTTTTCATCTCCCAGTACCTACTGCAACCTACATCCTTCTGAATCTGCTTAGTGTATTCATCTCTTGGTCTCCCTCTACGATTTTTACCCTCCACGCTGCCCTCCAATACTAAATTGGTGATCCCTTGATGCCTCAGAACATGTCCTACCAACCGATCCCTTCTTCTGGTCAAGTTGTGCCACAAACTTCTCTTCTCCCCAATCCTATTCAATACTTCCTCATTAGTTATGTGATCTACCCATCTAATCTTCAGCATTCTTCTGTAGCACCACATTTCGAAAGCTTCTATTCTCTTCTTGTCCAAACTATTTATCGTCCATGTTTCACTTCCATACATGGCTACACTCCATACGAATACTTTCAGAAATGACTTCCTGACACTTAAATCAATACTGGATGTTAACAAATTTCTCTTCTTCAGAAACGCTTTCCTTGCCATTGCCAGCCTACATTTTATATCCTCTCTACTTTGACCATCATCAGTTATTTTGCTCCCCAAATAGCAAAACCCTTTTACTACTTTAAGTGCCACATTTCCTAATCTAATTCCCTCAGCATCACCCGACTTAATTAGACTACATTCCATTATCCTTGTTTTGCTTTTGTTTATGTTCATCTTATATCCTCCTTTCAAGACACTGTCCATTCCATTCAACTGCTCTTCCAAGTCCTTTGCTGTCTCTGACAGAATTACAATGTCATCGGCGAACCTCAAAGTTTTTATTTCTTCTCCATGAATTTTAATACCTACTCCGAATTTTTCTTTTGTTTCCTTTACTGCTTGCTCAATATACAGATTGAACAACATCGGGGAGAGGCTACAACCCTGTCTTACTCCCTTCCCAACAACTGCTTCCCTTTCATGTCCCTCGACTCTTATAACTGCCATCTGGTTTCTGTACAAATTGTAAATAGCCTTTCGCTCCCTGTATTTTACCCCTGCCACCTTTAGAGTTTGAAAGAGAGTATTCCAGTCAACATTGTCAAAAGCTTTCTCTAAGTCTACAAATGCTAGAAACGTAGGTTTGCCTTTCCTTAATCTTTCTTCTAAGATAAGTCGTAAGGTCAGTATTGCCTCACGTGTTCCAGTGTTTCTACGGAATCCAAACTGATCTTCCCCGAGGTTGGCTTCTACTAGTTTTTCCATTCGTCTGTAAAGAATTCGTGTTAGTATTTTGCAGCTGTGACTTATTAAGCTGATAGTTCGGTAATTTTCACATCTGTCAACACCTGCTTTCTTTGGGATTGGAATTATTATATTCTTCTTGAAGTCTGAGGGTATTTCGCCTGTTTCATACATCTTGCTCACCAGATGGTAGAGTTTTGTCAGGACTGGCTCTCCCACGGCCGTCAGTAGTTCCAATGGAATATTGTCTACTCCGGGGGCCTTGTTTCGACTCAGGTCTTTCAGTGCACTGTCAAACTCTTCACGCAGTATCGTATCCCCCATTTCATCTTCATCTACATCCTCTTCCATTTCCATAATATTGTCCTCAAGTACATCGCCCTTGTATAGACCCTCTATATACTCCTTCCACCTTTCTGCTTTCCCTTCTTTGCTTAAAACTGGGTTTCCATCTGAGCTCTTGATATTCATACAAGTGTTTCTCCTTTCTCCAAAGGTCTCTTTAATTTTCCTGTAGGCGGTATCTATCTTACCCCTAGTGAGATAGGCCTCTACATCCTTACATTTGTCCTCTAGCCATCCCTGCTTAGCCATTTTGCACTTCCTGTCGATCTCATTTTTGAGACGTTTGTATTCCTTTTTGCCTGTTTCACTTACTGCATTTTTATATTTTCTCCTTGCATCAATCAAATTCAATATTTCTTCTGTTACCCAAGGATTTCTACTAGCCCTCGTCTTTTTACCTACTTGATCCTCTGCTGCCTTCACTACTTCATCCCTCAAAGCTACCCATTCTTCTTCTACTGTATTTATTTCCCCCATTCCTGTCAATTGCTCCCTTATGCTCTCCCTGAATCTCTGTACAACCTCTGGTTCTTTTAGTTTATCCAGGTCCCATCTCCTTAAATTCCGACCTTTTTGCAGTTTCTTCAGTTTTAATCTACAGGTCATAACCAATAGATTGTGGTCAGAGTCCACATCTGCCCCTGGAAATGTCTTACAATTTAAAACCTGGTTCCTAAATCTCTGTCTTACCATTATATAATCTATCTGATACCTTTTAGTATCTCCAGGGTTCATCCATGTATACAACAATCCAAGGATATCTACTTCAAAATTATTCGTGTTGGCAGCTGTTCTTTATTCGAATTCTGGAATATTTACTTCATCTTCTTTGGCGAAGGAAGGTCGAAAGGCTGTGTTTAGGAACTCTGCTTTAGCAGCACTGTCATTGATTGTATTTCCATTGCTATCACACAGAGAAGGCATTGGTTGTGTCTCGCCACTAGCACACTTTATATACAAGCAGAATCTCTTTGGATTTTCTTCTTTGTGGAAACTACTGTATGCATCTCACATTGAAGTCCACGCAAAATTTTGAGCTTCTGTAAAAGATCATCAATCTTGGGGATTTTGAATTCGTTTAAATTTAGCATGCTTTTTCGTTGTTTCTGCAACAGTGTTCTGACCCACTTTGTGTACCACGGGGGATCAGCTTCGTCATTTGTTAAGTTATTTGATATCAATCTCTCAGTTACTGTTGATACTATTTCTTTGAATTCAGGCCACATCTGTCAAGCACTTACATTGTTAATTTGGAAGGAGTACAGATTGTCTCTCAGGAAAGCATCAAGCAAATTTTTATCTGCTTTTTTGAATATGTATATTTTTTGTTTATTTTTGGAGGATTTGAGAGTTATGGCATTCAATCTCTCTATGACAACCCTGTGTTCTCTAATCCCTGTATCCATTTTGATGCTCATTATTAGCTCAGGATTATTTGTTGCTAAGAGGTCAAACGTTTTTTCATAACCATTTACCATTCGAGTGGACTCGTGAGTTAACTGCTTGAAATAATTTTCAAAGAATGAACTTAGCTCAATTTCGGATGATGTTTTATGCGTACCTCTTGATTTAAACATGTATTATTGCCGATATATCGAGGGTAAATTGGAGTCACTACCAATTATAATTGTATGAGTCGGGTATGTGTTTGAAATTAGACTCAAGTTTTCTTTAAACCTTTTGGCAATTGCATCATCTGAGTTGGGAGGTCGGTAAACAGCAACAAATACACCACCGCCATCTGTGTTTAGTCTATACTGTCTGAACACCATTAGGTCCTCTGCAAAAATTTCAGCTGAACTTATATCCTGCTTTCAGTGCCTATAACAGTTTGAGCATCAGTGCTTTCTATTAGCACTTGGAGCTCTGATACTTTCCCAACACAGCTACGAAAATTTAAAACTGTTATATCAATGGCTCCTAGATCTACATTCTTCCTGTGTTCAGTCCACACCCTTTGGGACTGAAGCCCTTTTTGTGTTTCTCCGAGACATTCTAACCTAAAAAACCACTTAGTCCACACCATACGGTCCCTGTTACCCATGTAGCCGCCTCCTGCATGTAATGAGAATACCACGTAAGGTCGGTAGCAGCGCAGCCAAATGGTTGATGTGATTTTACTGAGACAATTCTGATCTATAAAAGAAACTGCAAGTAGAACACTAGTGTGACCAATTCTTGAGTTGTGCTCAAGTGATGGGATCCCAACTATGTCAGATTAAAGAAAGACACTGAAGCTATTCAGAAGTATGCTTTTAGAATCATTACTGGTGGGTTTGATCAACACACTAGTATTATGGAATTGCTCTGTAAACTTAAATGTGAGTCCCTGGAGGAAAGAATACATTTTTTTTGGTAAACACTAATGAGAAAATTTACAGAACTGACATTTGCAGCTTACTGCAGAATGACAATTTTAGTGCACTAATGTATATTTTGCTTGAAGAGTGCAAAGACAAGAGAAATCACAGCTCATACAGAGGCATATAGACAGTTGTTTTTTCCATTGCTCCTTCTGTGAGTGGAAGAGGAAAGGGAATCACTATTAACAGTACAAGGTACCCTCTACTGTGCAGCTTATGGTGGCTTGTGGAGATGTAGCCATTAAATCTGAACCTGGTTTATGGTGAGCTTTCAAGTGGCACTTTATAGTCACTTATGTCACCTGCCCCATTGTAGATCTGGGTTTTCTGTCTTTTTATGACCTCATACCTCACATGCATCATAGCTGCATCTTGGACTGAACAACTTCGGTACTAACAACTGGTCAGCTACTTCATTACAGGGATCTGACAGTGCATTTCACCACAATACTGCCTCATATCTTACACCTCCTAACAGAATTTCTGTCATTTATACATTTAGTGGACATGTCACACCAACTTTGCCCTCCCCCCACTTCCCACTTCATGCTACTCTACAGCACACCATATAGAGACTACAGCCAGGCCACCGTGTCTCCTATCAAGCATGCTGTCTTAGTCCTGTCAAACTCCAGATTGCCAAAGCGAAATTTGATGCAATGGTTCAGGTGGGCACAGCACAGCTGCCGGAAGACATGTGGACATAACTGCTGCACTCAGTGGCAAAGAAGCCTGTTGGCTGCGAGGTATGTGTAGATTATAGAGCACTAAATGCTTAGATGATTTCCAACCATTACCTGGTGTGAGAAATTGGAGATTTTGTGTGTCACATTTCTGGTTATACAACTTTGATACTGGACCTTTTCTAGGCCTACTAACAGATCCCAGTAGCCTCTGAAAATATGGTTAGCTCAACATTGTTTGGAATATTTGAATTCCTCTACGTCTTATGGCCTCCACAATGCTGCACACACTTTCCAAAGGTTTGCTGATGACATATGAAAGTGGCCTAAATTTCTGTTTCTGCTACCTTCATCATGTGCTAGTGGCATCATCTTCACCAGAAGAACATGAGCATCATTACTGAGAAGCTTTCCACCAGTTTGAAACTATGCAGTACTACTGAATACTATTTAATGTGTTTTGGGCACAACTGAAATAAGTTTTGTATTTAGTCCTGACTACAGTGTGAGAACTGTACTGATACTTAGTTATGGTAAACTTGTATCACCACCTTATAGCTCATATCGCCAAATTCCTGGAGCCACTACATGTGGTCCTAACTGGCCCCACAATGAATTGAATTCACACCCCTCACATGGAATAACCATCTACAGGAGGTATTCAAAATATGTCAGTTAAGTCTCATGTGGGTTGCACTGCTCACACATCCCACTGGGTAGAGTCCATTTGGTGATCTCTTCTGATGCTTTAGTCTCTTGTGTGAGTGTGAGTGTGTGTGTTGGTGTGGTTTTGCAACAGCGTGTCCACTGCACCTGGAAATCCTGTGGTTTTTTCCACCAAAAAGCTGACAGAACGACAGTGCTCTTGGACACAATTTTATACAGAGTTCTGGCTGTCTATGAGGCCATACAATATTTTATGTTTATGGTCGATGGCCACATCTGAATCGTATACACTGAGCACTGACCGCCAATGTTTACATTTCCACACTTCTTGAACAACTGTCCATCAGTCCAAATGAATTATCTGAATTTCATTGCTCTGTTTATGGGTGACATATGGCATATCAGTGGTGCTGAATAGTGGTTGCTGACACACTGGTCAGAGATGGCACTATGTCTCAGCCTACGTATTTTGAAGAGCTGGCAGCAGCATACAATAATGACACAGAACTGAAGGACCTGCTGCAAGAAACACTGACCCTTCAGCTGTGGCGTGTGTCACTGCCAGGCATTGATATAGCAATGTATTGTGATGAAGCCACTGGCTGGATGCAGCTATATGTACTTGCATCACTGTGCTACCATGAATTCGAGTCCTTATGTGGACTAAGTCATCCAAGCATCAGGTATTTTGAGGACACTAGTGACACAACACTTTGTATGGCATGGTTCACAGAAAGACAGCTACTCATGGACCCAGGAATGTCTCTCCTGCCAGAAAGGCAAAATGATATACCACGAACAGGCTAGGAAAATTTGCTGCCACTGTACATTTTACACAGCTGCCTGCATGTGGATCCCATCATCCTACTACCTGTTTTTCACATCTTCCATTAGTGCCTGACAGTGACTGATGGATTCACGAAGTGTCAGATGCTTTACAGCAACAAGATCAAACAGCAGAGAGTGTGACCCATGCCTTTATTTACGGCTGGGCAGTGCATTTCAGCTAACTGGAACATGCAACATCCAATGAAGATTGCCAATGGGTGGCAGAGGTACTCCATACTATGGGATGATTATGTTGTACAAATCTCAGAAGCATAATACCATAACATGCAGATTCTAATGGCATAATAGAATGCCCCCTTCATGCTCTGCAACTGGATCTTGGATGGACACACTCTGACGTTACTGCTTGAACTGCACAGAGTGCTGAAGGAGGACTGTCAGGAGTCTATGGCAGAACTCATGCATGTTGAGCTTCTGTGATAGCCAGGTGAATTCTTCTTCCCATCACCTACATCTGCTAGTATAACACCTGATCTGTAACAAATTTACTTAAGAAGATGGAAGCGTTGAGATGAACATCTGCTTGTACACAACTAACGAGCCACGTTTGTTTTCGCAGACCTGGCCCTGACAAAACCCATATTCTAGTGCTGAAGAACATTGTTTAAAGTTTGGAACTGCCTTACCACCGCCCCTACGCAGTTGGAGAATTGGATGACGCAATGATGACACTTTGTGTAAAGGAGAGAAAGAAATTTATGTCATCAATTGATGTAAACCGGCATACCCGAGTGTCAAAGACACCGCTGAACTGCTGCCCACTATTGCACGGGCTCCTATGCAACACTCACACTCAAAACACAGATGCTGCCCCCTGCCAGACATCAAGAGAAGAGGTTGAAACTGTGATGATGGGATATGGACGATGAGTACTATTTCACCTAGATCCATGTGTGATTTCATAAGCTGGCAATTACTGTTTGTTTCTCCCTGCAGAGGTAGTAGTACGATAGTCTCAGTGTCACACACTTCCATGCTGGCAAATGGGCAAAACTGTGGCAGAAATTTAGCAAGGGCTCTGGCAGACTATCTGTGGTAACGAAGCCAGTTTTTACCTAGCCAGCGACCTAGACAGACAGTAGTTTTAACTTCTGCTATGTATAAATTTACACAAATAAAATTGCATACTATCATATATACTCTTTGCATACTTGTACCCCACATATTAACAACACTGAAGATGCAAGCACTACATTAATTTTGGTTAAGATAATTGGGAATATTTTGTAGGTTTAGAGCTTCAGACATAATCAGTTAACCTGGCATGTTTTACACAAAGATTCATTAGGTTAAATTAGGGAAAGATGAAATTCTTAAAGAAACTTAAACTAAGCCAGGTCCAGTTGGTGAGTGTTAAGATTATTATCTCACACACACACACACACACACACACACACACACACACACACACACACACACACACACACCTGTATCACTCAGAACTTAGCCGAGAGAGGAAGATCAACACTGATATTCACTTAAGAGATTAAATTTGAATGTTACAGACTTTGGAGAGAATAGTCGACAGATCGAAAATCAGAAAAGGAGGCAACTGCAAAAGAAGTGTAGATGAAACACAGATGAACAGATTAATGGAAGAAAAGCTGATTAGATTTTAATGTCCTGACAACAAGACTATCACTACAGGTGGAGCACAATCTCAAATTAGGAAACGAAATCTGCCATGTCCTTTTCAAAGGAATGTCCCCTGTATTTTCATTAAGTAATTTAGGGAATCTCGGAAAGCCCAAGTCCTGGTAGCTGAATATGCATCCAGTGTCTTAGCCAATGTACTACTTTGCTCGGTATGACTACTGGAGAGAAGGCCATAACATGAACTTCGGGTTTTAAAAAAATAGACAGGGTATAAGAAGGATATGGGAGGATGGAAATGATAAAAAAAACTGAAAAAAGTAATAATAAAAGTAAATAAAAAATAAACAGTCAATATTAAAAGTGTGTTTGGAGGCTGGGGGATAAGGAACTGGGCCAAACAGGTGACAGGAACCAAGTACCAATTAAGGAGCAAATTGCACCTACAAAGGCAGGGTAGAAACAAACCTGGGATCTGAAAGACTATGAGCATTCATCTTTTCTATGCTTATATCATTCAGCTGCCACCTAGTAAAGACAATTCTTCCCATTGTCATTTGTTTCTAATTAGAGTTCAGAATACTCTTTGGTACACAAGAAAAATTCAGATGAAGGTATGGATTAAAAATAAACACACACACACACACACACACACACACACACACACACACACAAAAGCTGTAATCAATCATGAGCTCTGTTATTCTATGGCCACAACAATGGGTGGTAGGCCCTTACTTGGAAACACTTATCACCTTCCTAAGCCTTTATCTTTTACATTTTATCATTAGAAACTCATAAAAGGAAGGAAGATTAGTGTTTACAGCCCGGTCAATTTTGATATCATTAGAGACAGAGAATAAGCTCACATTGTTTCAAGTATAGGGAAGGAAATTTGCCATGCTCTATCAAAGGAACCATCCTGGAATTTGTCTGGAGCAATTTAGGGAAATAATGTAAAACTTACACCTTGATAGCTGGATGTGGATTTGAACCATGGTCTTCCTAAATGTACATCTGGTGTGCTAACCACTGCACCATCTCACTTCATAGACTCAAAGAAAAACCTCCAAGACGCCATATCAGTTAGTACATTTCATTGTTGTCCTTGCCTCAGTAAGTATTTTCATCTTATCAGTTTAATGTTTTAGCTTTCATTTTGCAGTTTTAGATATTTAATAGGAAGGAATATCATATTAAATAAAATATTAATTGCTTCCTCACCTAGGCACTGTCTTATAACAAAATTCAAGGTTACGAATAATATCTGCCAGAAGCTGGTGTGCTTCCCACAATGGACACCTGGAAGTAAAAAATAAAGAGTAATTTTAATTTACACACAAAAGATACAAGTGAATCATAAATGATAATACATTGAAAAAGAAAGTGAAATTATGTCTACATCTACATCTACATCCATACTCCGCAAGCCACCTGACGGTGTGTGGCGGAGGGCACCCTGAGTACCTCTATCGGTTCTCCCTTCTATTCCAGTCTCATATTGTCCGTGGAAAGAAGGATTGTCGGTATGCTTCTGTGTAGGCTCTAATCTCTCTGATTTTATCCTCATGGTCTCTTCGCGAGATATACGTAGGAGGGAGCAATATACTGCTTGACTCTTTGGTGAAGGTATGTTCTCGAAACTTTAACAAAAGCCCGTACCGAGCTACTGAGCGTCTCTCCTGCAGAGTCTTCCACTGGAGTTTATCTATCATCTCCATAACACTTTCGTGATTACTAAATGATCCTGTAACGAAGCGTGCTGCTCTCCATTTAACTGTTAAAAAAGAAGAATATCACTCCCGTCTACTTGTCCCACACCACATTCAAAGTAAAGAGCATATGGCATATTGCTTCAATCATTTCCTTCTGTATGGCTTCCCTTCACACATTTATTTGTCAGCAAACCTGACATTCTCCAGATATAAAGTACTATATGTTGATAACAATGATCAGGGAACACTTGGTGTAGCTGTGCTATGTTATTGTTGTTGTTGTTAGTGGTGGTGGTTGTTATTTAAATGGGAAAAATAGCTTCACAAAATCTGTTATTTTAAAATGCAGCTAAAGTGCTGTAAAGCTTAATCGCCACCTAAACTGATGGATTGCCATCACCAGTATCTTGTACTCTTTTCCCATACAACACTACGAAGAGATCTGTCAAGTGAACATTTTTATATAGCATTGCTAGCCAAGTTCCACTCATAAAACTGGTTTTAATACTAACAATTAGCTAATAAAGTGCTATTAAGACACCACAATTTAGCAGCTTTGGTTAAAGATGCAGGTTATAAACAGAGAGGTAAAAAGTTTGAGCTGATGCAAATAATGGCTTACACTAACTCTGTCTACTTATGCAACAGAATACTAATATTTAATTTTCCAATATAGAGTTAAACCTTCTTTAAAATTAATGATTAGATAGATTAATTATTCATTCCATAGACCCACAAAAGAGGGGATCCTCCTAGGTGTGGAACATGTCAGATAAACACATTACAAAATGTAATTAGAAAAAATTGATTTTCATTAATTTTAATGGTCCTCAGTCAATAAACAGTAAAATTATGTACACAAATTAAAATTAAACTTCTAGTATTTACAGGTTTAATACTTATATCTGCTTTCATTAAATCCATCATTCACACAGTAGCTAGTTACTTGGCTATTACAACCAAGTATTGTCAAAAATTAAAGTAAATTATTCATTTCAATGAACCTCAGTTAAGAACATTCAAATTATGTACAAGATTTAAAATTAAACTTCCACTATGTACAGACTTAAGACTTACATCTGTTTTCTGTACATCCATCATTCACACAGTAGGTAGTTACTTGGCTGTTACAACCAAGTAATGTCAAAAATTAAAGTACCGGTATAATACATTTTCATTAAAATGGTCTACTGAACTTGTTGAGAAATCCATGGGTGGAATAGAAGGAGTTGGCCACCAAAAATTCTTTTAAATTATGTTTGAATTGTGCCTTGTCTGAAACTAAACTCTTAATGGTTTGCTGATAACTTATTGAAAATATGCATTGCTCAATACTGGACTCCTTTCTGGACAAGAGTAAATGATTTTAAATCTTTATGTATATCGTTCGTATTACTAGTACTGATACTGTGCACTAAGTAGTTAGTTGGAAAAAGAGATGTATTATCTACAACAAACTTCATTAAGGAATAAATATACTGAGAAGCTGTGGTTAGTATACCCAATTCTTTGAATAGGTTTCGACATGATGTTCTTGGATTTTCACAACACATTACTCTCATTATATGCTTCTGTACTCTTAAAATTTTTTCTTGGTTGTGGGGTTACCCCAAAATGTGATACCAAATGACATAATGGAGTGAAAATAAGCAAAAAATGCCAGTTTTTTTATATTTGTATCTCCTATGTCTGACATCATTTGCACTGCAAACACAGACTTGTTTAGGCACTTACGCAGTTCGTTAGTATGTCACTCCCAACTGAATTTATCATCAAGTTGTAATCCCAAGAATTTTACACTCTCAGCTTCTTCTATTTCCATGTCGTCATATTTTACACACACACTAGAAGGAAATCTCTTGCAAGTTCTGAACTGCATATAGCGGGTCTTTTCAAAGTTTAATGACAGTGAATTGGCTATGACATTTATTAATGTCAGTAAAAATTTGATTAGCTGCCCTTTCTAAATTTATATTTGATTTACTATTTATTGCAATGTTTGTATCATCTGCAAATAAGAAAAACTTGGCATCTGGTAATGTTGCAGATGACAGGTCATTAATATACATAAGAAAAAGTAGTAGACCTAGTATGGAACCTTTGGGAACCCACATGTAATTTCTTCCCAGTCAGATGATGTCTGATTGCCTATTGTTGAAGTGTTACGTAATGACACCCTTTGTTTTCTATTAGTAAGATATGACTCAAACCACTTTGCAGCACTACCAGTGACACCATAATATTTTAATTTACTTAAAAGAATGGTGTGACTCACACAGTCAAAAGCCTAAAGATGAAAAACATGAATAAATAGGGGGATACAAGATGACAGACAAATTTCTAATTGGTGTGGTGAATGGCAGCTAGCTTTAAATGTAGAAAAATGTAAGTCAGTGCAGTTGAGTAGTTAGGCTCTCTCCTGTCATACAAGTTTAAGCACAGAAGAATTGTGATACTGCCTGTGGACTCAATATACATTTTCTAATTTTGAATGGCACACCAGACTTGCAAAATTTGATGTCCAGATATAACTGTGTTTCTTTTGTAACTTTCTCACTAAAATAACTTCATGCCCAACCATTCTAACTAATAATTTGTTTATAGAATGGAAGAGAATTACTGACATATCTGTTAGCCAATTTCTAAACAGACTCTCTGACCAGTATGGAGAAAGACTCATAATCAACAGCATATATGTTCACAAGAATCAGCAGAGCTCTAGTGGGAAATTGTTAGGGCTATAACTAGTCATGGCTTTATTTCATGTTTCAAGGAAGTAAATTGGAGCTCTAAATATAACGAAGAAAACACCAACTGCAAATAAAATTAGTTCAGTAATGAAGTGACACTAATATTTGAAAGCATTTTTCCAAAAAGGGATTACAGAACTGAAACAAAAGACTCTAACAATAAGCCAAGGATCACCACTGGCATAAGGATTTAGTGACAAAGAATGCAAGAACTGTATATTGATTAAAAAAAAAAAAATGAAACAACTCTGCACAGTTAAAATGTTTAGTATAGTTATTAAGATATACATTTGTTTCTTGATAGCTTCATTATTATCAGCAAAAATTCCACTGCCTGAGTGTAAAATTGAGTCAAATTTACAAAAAACTTGACAGTATGAGCCCACTTTTTACTATTACATTGCACCGCTTCTGGCCTGAATGCATGCACTGATTTGGTTTGGAAGTGTGTCAGAAGAGCATTGTATTCTCTCCTGAGGCAAACTGGTGCATAACGATTGGTATTGGTTCTTGATAACCTAGATACTGGCACTGGGACAGATTTGATGTCCTAGCAGGTCCCATACACATTAGCGGGGATATATCTAGTGATCTTACTGGCCACATGAGTACCTCAACTTCACGCAGACGGTTCATAGATACATGTGACATGTCTGTATGAGCATTGTCCTGTTCAAAAATGGCACCACATTACTGTTATGTGAGAGGAAATGTGACGGTGCAGGATCTTTGTGATGTAACAATGTGTTCTCAGAGTTTCCTCAATCACTATCAGCCAGCAGCCATAACCTGAAGTCATACCCGATGGATCCCCACACCATAAAGCCATTAGTAACACTGCTGTGTCTCTAGAAAACATTGGAGGAAGCATGGGTTCTCTGGCCAGGTGGCTCCCATACTCCCTGATGATGGTCACACAGAGTACTGCAAAACTGCACTTCAACACGGATCACACTGCAACTCCACTCATCAGCAATCCATGCTTCCCATCATGGTACCATTCCAGCCGTTTGTGCTGTGGTGTCAACTGCAGCCTTTGCATGGGACAGCAATTCCATAGTCCAGCTGCTGCTAGTCTCCGACCAATGGTGCAGGATGACATAGAATGTTGCAGAGAGTCCATTACTTGTTCTTGGATAACGGGCACACATATGAGTGTTTACAATGTGATTGGTGTACAATATAGTGATTCTTGCCTGTAGTGGTCAGATGTGGTTCACCAGTATGCCTGCCCTCACATTCCCAAGCAGTCTGAACCTTACAGCACTGTCATGTCTGAATGCCACTTAAATATGGATATTGCACAATTCAACCAGGTGGCCAATTGGAGACCCACAATGTTGCCACTTTTAAATTCGGTCAGGTGCTTATACTGTTGTCTCGTACGAGCGTGCATCTCTGCATCATTAACAGCGATCATTCAACAGCTGATGTTGTCCACACCCATTATATACCCAACCGAGCCAATTAGCAACAGTAAACATGATCAACACTAATGCACTCTGGTGTCTGTTCTACAAGTCACAGAGAAGTGCTGATCTAATCAGTTACATACCTGCCGATGGTGAGTACATGTACGAAGTTATAGGGGTCGAAAAATATGGAAATACTGAGAAAATGTGTGCCTGAACATACATCAATGACAATGACATGCAGACAATCCTGCAGGTTGCACCTGTGAAATTTTCTCAATATGTTGCGAATGTCAGTCATGGCCACAACAGTGTGCTGTATACCTGTGAACACATTGTGTGTCGTCGTAACTGCCGTCTGCGTCACGTCTGCTGTGCAGTGAACTATGTTAATTTAAGTATTAACTGTATTTTTCTTACTTGTTACTTCTTCTTCTGTGTGTTTGCTTTTAGGAAGCTTTAACTGTCGAGTGCTAGTAATAGTGTTCCATAGATTTCGTGTTTGTTTTGAACACAGTCAGAGAGAGTCCCTTCAGTCAGTCATAGTGCCAGTAGTGCTAGTGTTTGTTTTGAATACAGTTCAGAGAAAGTTAGTGCTACTTTCACTGTTTTCTACAAGAAGTGTCTAGTAACCACAGTTTAGTCAACTATCAGCCGCCTTTAGTGAATTAGCAGTCTAGTTAAAAGTTGATTAACTCTCTACAGTAAATTGATTTCTTAGGATGGATAGGATGTGTGACTGCTGTGTACGGACGCAGGAGGAGCTGGCCACTGTTCGCGAACAGCTGAACGTGTTGATGGCACGGTCAACCGTCTTCAGGCTGCTGCCTCGGAGTGTGGCGGCAGTGGGGAGTCTGGTGCGTTGCATGGTACACCCCAGGTGTTACATGCTTCACCCACTGTCCCTGCTGCTGAGACATCTTCGCGGGTACCAGGCGCGGTTGGGCCACCCTCTCCCCAAGGGGAGTGGCGGGTTCAGCGGCGTTCAGGGCGCACGAGGCGGAGAGTCAATGTGGAGGCTGGCCGTGTGGCATCGCCCGCTCTGCCTGTGAGTGGACATGTGGCCGCTCCTTCAGCAAGGTCTGAGCAGGCACACGGGGGGGAGGGGTTTATTAGTGATTGGGAGCTCCAAAGTTAGGCGGGTGATGGGGCCCCTTAGGGAAATGGCGGAAAGGTCGGGGAAGAAGGCCAGTGTTCACTCTGTCTGCTTGCCGGGGGGGGGGGGGGGGTCTTATCCGAGATGTGGAGGAGGCCCTACCAGCGATGATAGAGAGCACTGGGTGCACCCGACTGCAAATCGTTGTTCATGTTGGCACCAATGACTCCTGCCGTCTGGGTTCAAAGGTCATCCTCAGTTCATACAGGTGGTTGGTGGAGTTGGTGAAGGCGGAAAGCCTCGCTCGCGGTGTGGAATCTGAGCTAACTATTTGTAGTATCGTTCCCAGAACCGATCGCGGTCCTCTGGTTTGGAGCCGAGTGGAAGGCTTAAACCTGAGGCTCAGACAATTCTGCGGAGATCTGGGGTGCAAATTTCTCGACCTCCACTATCGGGTGGAGAAATGTAGGGTCCCCCTGGATAGGTCAGGCGTGCACTACACGCAGGAAGCAGCTACAAGGGTAGCAGAGTACGTGTGGAGTGCACATGTGGGTTTTTTAGGTTAGAGAATTCCCTCCCTAGGCCCGACAAGATGCCTCCCGAGACATGGCAAGGTAGGAGTAGGCAAAATGCAACAGGGAATAACAATATTAATGTGCTAATAGTAAACTGCAGGAGCGTCTATAGAAAGGTCCCAGAACTGCTCTCATTAATAAATGGTCACAATGCCCACATAGTACTGGGGACAGAGAGTTGGCTGAAACCAGATGTAAACAGTAATGAAAATCTAAACTCAGATTGGAATGTATACCGCAGAGACAGGCTGGACAGTGAAGGGGGAGGCATGTTTATAGCGATAAGAAGTGCAATAGTATCGAAGGAAATTGACGGAGATCCGAAATGTGAAATAATTTGGATGAAGGTCACGGTTAAAGCAGGCTCAGACATGGTAATTGGATGTCTCTGTAGGCCCCCTGGTTCAGCAGCTGTTGTGACTGAGCACCTGAAGGATAATTTGGAAAACATCTTGAGTAGATTTCCCCACCATGTTACAGTTCTGGATAGAGATTTTAATTTGCCGGATATAGACTGGAAGACTCAAACGTTCATAATGGCTGGCAGGGACAAAGAATCCAGTGAAATTTTTTTAAGTGCTTTATCTGAAAACTACCTTGAGCAGTTAAACAGAGAACCGACTCATGGTGATAACATATTAGACCTTCTGGTGACAAATAGACCCGAACTATTTGAAACAGTTAACACAGAACAGGGAATCAGCAATCATAAAGTGGTTACTGCATCGATGATTTCAGCCGTAAATAGAAATATTAAAAAAGGTAGGAAAATTTTTCTGTTTAGCAAAAGCGACAA
Source organism: Schistocerca piceifrons (assembly GCF_021461385.2). NCBI lineage: Eukaryota > Metazoa > Arthropoda > Insecta > Orthoptera > Acrididae > Schistocerca > Schistocerca piceifrons. The sequence goes on from NC_060149.1 coordinate 617,512,696, forward strand.
AAAGCAGATTTCAGAGTACCTGATGGCTCAACACAAAAGTTTTGTCTCAAGTACAGATAGTGTTGAGGATCAGTGGACAAAGTTCAAAACCATCGTACAATATGCATTAGATGAGTATGTGCCAAGCAAGATCGTAAGAGATGGAAAGAGCCACCGTGGTACAACAACCGAGTTAGAAAACTGCTGCGGAAGCAAAGGGAACTTCACAGCAAACATAAACACAGCCAAAGCCTTGCAGACAAACAAAAATTACGTGAAGCGAAATGTAGTGTGAGGAGGGCTATGCGAGAGGTGTTCAATGAATTCGAAAGTAAAGTTCTATGTACTGACCTGGCAGAAAATCCTAAGAAATTTTGGTCCTATGTCAAAGTGGTAGGTGGATCAAAACAAAATGTCCAGACACTCTATGACCATAATGGTACTGAAACAGAGGATGACAGACTAAAGGCCAAAATACTAAATGTCTTTTTCCAAAGCTGTTTCACAGAGGAAGACTGCACTGTAGTTCCTTCTCTAGATTGTTGCACAGATGACAAAATGGTAGATATCGAAATAGATGACAGAGGGATAGAGAAACAATTAAAATCACTCCAAAGAGGAAAGGCCGCTGGACCTGATGGGATACCAGTTCGATTTTACACAGAGTACGCGAAGGAACTTGCCTCCCTTCTTGCAGAGGCGTACCGTAGGTCTCTAGAAGAGCGTAGCGTTCCAGAAGATTGGAAAAGGGCACAGGTCATCCCCGTTTTCAAGAAGGGACATTGAACAGATGTGCAGAACTATAGACCTATATCTCTAACGTCGATCAGTTGTAGAATTTTGGAACACATATTATGTTAGAGTATAATGACTTTTCTGGAGAATAGAAATCTACTCTGTAGGAATCAGCATGGGTTTCGAAAAAGACGATCGTGTGAAACCCAGCTCGCGCTATTTGTCCACGAGACTCAGAGGGCCATAGACACGGGTTCCCAGGTAGATGCCGTGTTCCTTGTCTTCTGCAAGGCATTCGATACAGTTCCCCACAGTCATTTAATGAACAAAGTAAGATCATATGGACTATCACACCAATTGTGTGATTGGATTGAAGAGTTCCTAGATAACAGAACGCAGCATGTCATTCTCAATGGAGAGAAGTCTTCTGAAGTGAGAGTGATTTCAGCTGTGCCGCAGGGGAGTGTCATAGGACCATTGCTATTCACAATATACATAAATGACCTTGTGGATGACGTCAGAAGTTTGCTGAGGCTTTTTGCGGATGATGCTGTGGTATATCGAGAGGTTGTAACAATGGAAAATTGTACTGAGATGCAGGAGGATCTGCAGCGAATTGACCCATGGTGCAGGGAATGGTAATTGAATCTCAATGTAGACAAGTGTAATGTGCTGCGAATACATAGAAAGAAAGATCCCTTATCATTTAGCTACAATATAGCAGGTCATCAACTGGAAGCAGTTAATTCCACAAATTATCTGGGAGTATGCATTAGGAGTGATTTGAAATGGAATGATCATATAAAGTTGATCGTCGGTAAAGCAGATACCAGACTGAGATTCATTGGAAGAATCCTAAGGAAATGCAATTCAAAAACAAAGGAAGTAGGTTACAGTACGCTTGTTTGCCCACTGCTTGAATACTGCTCAGCAGTGTGGGATCCGTACCAGATAGGGTTGATAGAAGAGATAGAGAAGATCCAACAGAGAGCAGCGCGCTTCGTTACAGGATCATTTAGTAATTGCGAAAGCGTTGTGGAGATGATAGATAAACTCCAGTGGAAGACTCTACAGGAGAGACGCTCAGTAGCTTGGTACGGGCTTTTGTTGAAGTTTCGAGAACACACCTTCACCGATGAGTCAAGCAGTATATTGCTCCCTGCTACGTATATCTCGCGAAGACCCCATGAGGATAAAATCAGAGATATTAGAGTCCACACAGAGGCATACTGACAATCCTTCTTTCCACGAACAATACGAGACTGGAATAGAAGGGAGAACCGATAGAGGTACTCAAGGTACCCTCCGCCACACACCGTCAGTTGGCTTGCGGAGTATGGATGTAGATGTAGATGTTGGAGCTCAGTGCGTTACAATGTGGGCAAACTGTTGGTGCTCATATGGTGGATGGTTTCACAATGAAGGTAGCCAAAGTGGGGTGTTGCAAGAGGCGCCATATTGAAGATTTATACCGCATACAGGGAAAGTGGGACATGTGTGTGTTGAGCGATCATGATGTACTGCCATTGAAGATGATTGTGACAATAAATAAGAGGATGACAGCTGGAAGTCACTGCAGAACTGAATGTCGCATTCGTGAACCCTGTTAGCTCCAAAACAACATGAAGAGAGCTCCATATGCAGGGAACTGCAGGATGAGCTGGAATTCCAAATCGCTTATCAGTGACACAAACACCCATAACAGGAAAACATGTGCTGAAGCCATAAAACCTAGACTATGCAGCAATGGAAGAAAGTTATTTGGTTGGATTAATCTTGTTTCACACTGTTTCCAATTTCTGGCTGAGCTTTACGTGGCAGGCATTTGGTGATGATTACAGCAGCCACGAGTACTCTGCAAGGTCACATTTCTGCCAAGGATTATGTGACCATTTTGGCTGATCAGGTCCATCCCATGTTTGTTCTTCAACAGTGGTGCTGTGCTCCAAGACGACAAGGCCCCTGCTGACACAGTCCGCACTGTCCAGGATTGGTTTTGTGAGCACAAGGATGAAATGTTGCATTTCCCCTGGCCACCACAGTCACCAGATCTCACCTTCAACATTGTCACCTGAACTTGACACTATTTACCAGGAATAATGTTATAATATTCACTTGAAAACTATACAGGAACTGCCATTCTGAGATGACTGTAAGTTTTTTTGGATGCCAACCATGAGGACTTTGCATTTTTTGTCAGGCAGTGTAGTCTGAATCTCAAAAAAAGTATTTCTACACACCAAATCCACTTTATCATGCTTACTGGTGTTATATTTATGGCTCTTTCAAAAATGTCTAACTTCATTGAACAGGTGATACTACTTGAGAAAAAAGTTGGATAATAATGCACAAGTATTTAATATATTATCTGTAGGACATACAGCAGAAAGTAGTTTTAATTGTTATCAAATGGGTATGAATGGCACGAGTCTGACAGATGACTAGTGCATTGCATTGTTCCACAAGGATATATTTTTGATCCATTACTATTTCTCACTTAGATTAACGATCTCTCTCTGCCATCCAACATCGCATGCAATTTTAATGTGTGTTTGTGATCCACAACAAAATCTCCACTAATCTGGAAGCCACTGTCCACCTATTGCATGTAGATGTCCCATAATAGTCGACTGATTTACTAGTGATAAATCTCTGTAAAACCAAGTACATTCAGTTCCATTCTGACAATTAAAGCCTACAGGAGATTGTTATTGCACATGAACATCTGCAGATATAGAGGATGTAGTGCTCAAAACTCTTCTTTCTAGATCTACATACATACCCTGCAAACCACTTTTAAGTGTCCAGTAGATGGTACTTGGCATTACACAACATGTTAAGATTTCTTCCAGTTCCATTCACAGACGTATTACACGTAGAATGACAGCTTAAACTCTTAGGTGTCCATATTGATGTCAGATTTAAATGAAATTATCACACTCTCCAAATTCTGAAAAGGCTATGCTCTGCAAACCTCTGGCATGAGGCTAGTTTCCAGTATCAAAGATAATCACAGTCTGCATATTTTGGTTCCTCGTGAAATCATCTACTGGGAAAAGTCACTGGCGCTGAAAAGAGTCTTTATCTTTGGGGAAATAAAAATATTAGAGTTATGTGTGGAGAGTAACTATAACCTTCCAGAAGAAGAAAGGGAGGTCAGAGTTTAGCATTCCATCGATAACAAGGTCAGCAGAGATTGACAACAAGGTCAGCAGAAATTTAGCACAACCTCGGAACAGGAAAGGATGGGGAAGGAAATTGGCCATGCTCTTTCAAAAGTACCATAACAGCATTTGTCATAAGTGATTTAGGGAAATCATGGAAAATCTAAAATTGGCTGGCCAGATGGTGACTGAACCATCATTCTCCCAAATGCGAGTGCACTGTGCTAACCACTACACCATTCTGCTTGGACGCAACAACCTTCAGTTGTAGTTATTTAAAGCACTAGAGATACAGACTACTACCTCACAATATATATTTTTAATTATGGTGTTCATAATCATCACTCCTTTATGTTATGTAACAAATGAAAGACACCAGAAACATAACACAAGAAAGAAATATGAGCTAGAGTGTGACTTGGAGCATCTGTTTAAGGTACTGAAATGTGTAAAATGCACTAGTATCAAAATCTTTAATTAAACTCCAAGTAATATTGAATCATGATGAGGCTTTCCAGTGTACCCATCGTGCGGAAACCATACTTACCACAGGGTGAGTGAGAGGTTGCAATATAAGACACAAAGGAATTATAGACTTTGGCTGCAAGCGGGCATTGATTTAAATCAATGGGGTCAGTTGAAAATTTGGGCCACGTCAGCCATATACAGGGTGATTATAATTAAAGTTAAACTTTCAAACCACTGTAGAAATAACACCACTGGTCTTAATGATGTCACATTGCAATGGAATATTATTGGAGAAGGGGGAAAACATATGGCAGAAGAAAAATAAATAGTTACAAAATGTAGCAATAGATGGTGCTGTAAGCATCATAATTTAATAGTGGCTGACTACAAACGACAAATCAATCATACAACAATGCCTTGACATTAAACAAACTGTAGTACTCAGTGTGCATGGATGTACAGGTGTGATACTGTTAGTTGCGTAAGCCCATCCACCACGGCAAGGTCATATCACATTGGATGGGAAAAATCAGTTTTTAATTGTCCTGAGGCCAAAAACCACATACAAAAGCATCACTCACATCAGTTTTTAATTGTCTGGAGCCTAAAATTCGCATAAAAAGCATCATTCAAAATCAAATCAGATTATTAATTTCCATGTGACTGGTGCAAGACATGTTCAATATGCTGTCCACCATTTTCTGCAACAAGTTGAAATCAAGAAACAGCATGTTTCACAATTGATTGAAGTGTTTCCTGGGTCTCATTCAGAATGTGTCTTCAATGCTGCTAAGTTTGCAGTTGGAACACTGAACACAACATCTTTCAGATGAAGAATTTTTAGTTTTTAGATCAAGAAAAACCAGTGACTATCATGAGGATATGGACCATCCACAGTTTCTACAGTGGTTTAAAAATTTATTGATCAAGTTTATTGTTCCGACAGTGGTTGTGATGGACAATGCACCGTACCATTCCCATTCCGTGATTTTACATAAAACTCCCACCACTAGTGACCGTAAAGAAACTATGGTGTAGTGGTGGCAGGCAACAGACATTGCTGTGGACATGAACATGACAAAGCTCTTGTTATACTCGCTCATAAAACAAAATAAGCCTGTGACACCTAAATACATTGTAGATGAAATTGCAAGTGAACAGGGTCACTTGGTAATTAGGTTACTGCCTTATCACTGCCATTTTAATCCAACTGAATTGGTTTGGAGTGAAGTCAAGGCATACATTAGAAGTAACAACAAGACTTTTACTATAACAGAAGTGGAAAAACTGCTACATGAAGGTCTTGCTACTGTAGACGCTACCTCATGGAGGAAGAAAGTAGGCCATGTTGCTAAACTCAGAGAAGCACAGACTATAGATGGCATTATAAATGAAAATGAACAACTAATGATTTCTCTTAATGATGATGATGACAATGACGACAACAGTTTTGGTGCCGATTCCGATGATAGTGAAGGAGAACTGGATGAAATTGTGCCATTTGGCTCCCTGTAGAGAGAACGATCAACAATAAAACATAACGAAAATTTTATGATAGCAGTGACACCTCTATGTCATGTTGAGAAATTCTCTCTTATCTTTAGTACTTTTCCTAATAGAATCATTTTTCCTCTGCCTGAAGAAAGCAGAATTTCACATTTTGTCCTGTGTTGCTCACAGTGGCATTTGTTTCTGAGATTTGAAACACATGATTGTTTAGTCAGATTGTGCAACCTTAATACAAATAGGTGCTCTCTGAATCCAATTTTCTGCTAGTCCACTTTATTAAAAATTAGAGGAAACTCCTGCACATAAGTTTATACACAGATGATTATTTCATTGGTTTTCTGTTACTGTACCGAGCACAACATTCTGTTTTAGTTTATTGCCGATTGAAAACTTATTTTTAATTTCATTCAGCACATTATTTCAGCAACTTTGTAAGAGATGCTGCCTAAAAATTGGACAGTGATGTATTTAGCTGCTTTTTTGAAATTATAATGGGTGCAACAATTTCAGAGTGCTGGAAAAAATTTAATTTCTAAGTTTCTAATGCTTCTTTGCATCTTTTCATTGTGTGTGTGTGTGTGTGTGTGTGTTTTACTTGCCTTACATCAAAAATTTTATTTTAGCATAAGTGAAATACAATTAATGGACTCAAAAATTTTTTAAGGGGGAATACTATTCTGTACCTGGCTGAATCTGTGATATTCTGTTATTCTTCAGTATTGTGATGTTTCAGTTATGAAGTCATTTTCAAACATCCTAAAATACACATTGGAATAGCAAAAGACATTTTTATAAAATTAAAAATACAGTTATATGTGAATAAACAATCACTTACATAATTTATGGCAATGAGTTCCATCATAATATTATCAACAACTCGCTCTTGGTGATCCATCACATTCTGTATCCATTTTTCCTGGTCTTCTGCAGTTTGGAGTAAATGGCCACATGTTTGGTTTGTCTTGTCCTTTATTTGGCCCATCCATTGTCTTGATGGTCTCCCTTGTAATCTTTTCCCATTGACTTTGCCTTGGATAACAACTTTTTCCAAGTTATCCATCTGACATCACACAGTGGGACAGAACTGCAGGGTTTAAAAACAAAGATGATGTGACTTACCATACGAAAGCGCTGGCAGGTCGATAGAAACACACAAAATTCAAGCTTTCGCAACAAACTGTTGCCTCATCAGGAAAGAGGGAAGGAGAGGGAAAGACGAAAGGAAGTGGGTTTTAAGGGAGAGGGTAAGGAGTCATTCCAATCCCGGGAGCGGCAAGACTTACCTTAGGGGGAAAAAAGGACGGGTATACACTCGCACACACACACATATCCATCCACACATATACAGACACAAGCAGACATATTTAAAGATGACATATTTAAATATGTCTGCTTGTGTCTGTATATGTGTGGATGGATATGTGTGTGTGTGCGAGTGTATACCCGTCCTTTTTTCCCCCTAAGGTAAGTCTTTCCGCTTCCGGGATTGGAATGACTCCTTACCCTCTCCCTTAAAACCCACTTCCTTTCGTCTTTCCCTCTCCTTCCCTCTTTCCTGATGAGGCAACAGTTTGTTGCGAAAGCTTGAATTTTGTGTGTATGTATGTGTCTGTCTGTGTTTCTATCGACCTGCCAGCGCTTGTGTTTCTATCGAACTGCCAGCGCTTTCGTATGGTAAGTCACATCATCTTTGTTTTTAAATACATTTTTCCCGCATGGAATGTTTCCCTCTATTATATAGAACTGCAGGGTTCTTTGAAAACAAGTATTGTACAACCTCTTCCCCAGTCTGAGTTCTTGAAGCACTGATTTTTTGGTTCATTTGTACATCTGTGACATACTCAGCAACCACCTGTATGCCCTACATCTCAAAAGCACCAACTCTCTTGTGGTCCCCCCTGATAGTACATCAGTAACTGGCAGTGACTCACTTCCATCAATTGACATGATCTTGGTCTTTCTCTTTTTCCCTGACAACTGAAGTTCCTCACTTTCTCTGTTAACTCTATGTAGTAGTTTGTTCATTTCCAACTGTGATTTGGTGCACAGCATGGTGTCATTAGAAAATCTTAAATTACTGGTTCTTTGTCCTCCAATATGGATCCCACCAGTCCAGTCATGAAGACTATTTCTCACAACATTCATTATGTGATCAAAACTACCCAGACACCCCCAAAAACATACACTTTTTTCATATCAGGTGCATTGTACTAACACCTACTCCCAGGTACTTCATATCAGCGACCTCAGTAGTCATTAGACATTGTGAGAAAGCAGAATGGGGTGCTCCGCGGAATTCACGGATTTCGAACATGGTCAGGTGATTAGGTGTCATTTGTGTCATACATCTGTACGTGATATTTCCACACTCCTAAACATCCCTAGGTCTACTGTTTCCAATGTGATAGTGAAGTAGAAACGTGAAGGGACACATACAGCACAAAAGCATACAGGCTGACTTCATCTGTTGACTGACAGAGACCGCCAACAGTTGGGTCATAATGTGTAATTTGCAGACATCTATCCAGACCATCACATAGAAATTCCAAATTGCATCAGGATCCACTGCAAGTACTATTAATGTTAGGTGGGAGGTGAAAAAACTTGGATTTCATAGTTGAGCTGCTGCTCATAAGCCACACATCACACCGGTAAATGCCAAACTACGCCTTGCTTGGTGTAAGGAGCGTAAACATTGGATGATTAAACAGTGGAAAAATGTTGTGTGGAGGGACAAATCGTCGTACACAATGTGGCGATCTGATGACAGGGTGTGGATATGGGGAATGCCCGGTGAACATCATCTGCCAGCGTGTATAGTGCCAACAGTAAATTTCGGGGGCGGTGGTGTTATGGTGTAGTCATTTTTTTCATGGAGGGGGCTTGCATCCCTTGTCATTTTGCATGGCCCTATCACAGCACAGGCCTACATTGATGTTTAAAGCATCTTTTTGCTTCCCACTGTTGAAAAGCAATTCAGGGATGGCCATTGCATCTTTCAACATGATTGAGCACCTGTTCATAATGCGCGGCCTGTGGTGGAGTGGTTACATGACAATAACATCTGTGTAATGGACCGCCCTGCACAGAGTCCTGACCTGAATCCTATAGAACACCTTTGGGATGTTTTGAAATGTCGACTTCGTGCCAGGCCTCACCGACCGACATTGATACCTCTCCTCAATGCAGCACTCTGTGAAGAATGGGCTGCCATTCCCCAAGAAACCTTCCAGCACCTGACTGAATGTATGCCTGAAAGAGTGGAAGCTATCATCAAGGCTAAGGGTTGGCCAACACCATATTGAATTCCAGCATTACTGATGGAGGGCACCACGAACTTGTAAGTCATTTTCAGCCAGGTGTCCAGATACTTTAGATCATATAGTATATTCTCCATAGAGATTAAATAGAACTGGTGATAGAATGCAACCCTGTCCAATAACATATACAAGGTTCAGAAGAACTTGGAACTGTACAGGATAGTCCTATTCCAGGGATTTAGCAACCCTGCCTACATGAGTTCCAGGTTTGTCCTACCCCTCCCTTATTCAGGATGAACCATGACGTTACCACTGATCCTAACCAAATCTAGTTAGTCTTCTGCATTTTCTTTTGTAGTTCCAACCAACAGGGGAAGGTAATGGGGAACCAGCCAAGAAAACCCATCACACTATACTGTTGTGGAAAATACAGTGTACTACACAATAATCTAAAATGAACCATTCACAGAACTACCTATATCTGCAGCAGCTAACAGGTGCAATTGCAGTAATTTGTTTACTATTGTACTTTAAAACATTGTGAAGGTTCAAGAATATTATCATTAATATATAATACATTAATACAGCAATTATCGTATAACTGCAGTTCAAATATATACACAGCAAACCAGGTATGGTGACCCAACAGAACAACTGTTCTAACAGAGATTATTACATCTGCACACTGGAATAAGTGATGCTGATGTATAATGGTTACTGGGTTCCACTGGCAGTGTGTCACATACTGGCCAAAGCTTCCCAGTAGCAAAGACATAAGGTCAAGTTGGTATTAGGAACACAAAATCAACCTTTTAATTACATCTAGTACAACATAGGAAAAAAGAGAGGGAGGAACAGGGGGAATGGAGACAGTGTTGTTTTATTATGTGGAGAGTATAATAATAATTAATAAATTATTCTGGGCTATTATGCCATGGTTGAAGGGATTTCACTTTAAAACCCAAAGTTTTGTCTCCATCTGTGGAAGACATTTTCAAGGGGGATCGTAGCTTTGTTGAACATCCGATTCACACCCTGGCTCACTACTGACTACAGCAAAATTCTACTCATCATCCCATGGTGAAGACTGGTGCACATCTTCTTCGGCACCAGAATCCAAATTTCATTCAATTTCATGCCCTCCTCCTTCCTATTAAAATTCCTGGGGTGTTTCACAGCCTGTATGGTCTCTCTGTATAGTCTTTCGAGGTATCCAATTGTGACTACCAGTACTTGAGTCCTATCAAAATGAATGTTATGGTCTTCTGGCTGTAAAACATGTTGTGCAACAGCTGATCTGTCAATCTCACCTCTTCTGCAATTACCCTTGTGCTCTTCAAATTGTTTTTCGACAGATCTTTTTGTAGTACCTACATACACCTCCCCACAACTACACGGAATCCTATAACTTCCAGCTTTTTCCAGTGGTTGGCAAGCATCCTTGGGCAATTTTAGATGATCTTGTATCTTCCGTGCGAGTGTGTAAATTACCATGATGTTCTGCTTTTTCAAGATTTTTCCAATGTGGTCAGTCACGTCCTTAATGAATGGCACGAAAACTACCTATTTCACCAGCGCTTGACGATCACTATGATTCCTATGTGGTGGACTTAACGCTCTTTTTATCTCAGCGAACAAATAATCATCCTTCAGTAATGCATTGTTGAGATGTTTTAATTCTGCATCAAGCAGCTCTGGTTCACAGATTTTCCTTGCTCTATCTGCCAATGTTGTTACTATGCCTCGCTTTTGTTGTGGGTGGTGGTTTGAACCCTAGTGCAAGTAATGGTCAGTGTGCATGGGTTTTCAGTAAACCATGTGGCCCAAGTTACCATCTTCTTTTTTGAAAACTAGCACATCAAGAAAATTTAATCTTCCACCTGCCTCCTCCTCCTTGGTAAACTGAATTTTCAGATTGATCCCGTTCAGATGTTTGTGGAAACGATCCAGTTCCTCCCTGCCATGCTGTCACAAAACAAACATATCATCCACATTACGGAACCAAATATTCGGTTTCTTGTTAACAGTTTCCAATGCCTACTCCGCAAATTTTTCCATAAAGAAGTTCACTATAACTGGATTGAAGGGGATCCCCACAGCACCACCATCCATCTGTTCATAGAACTCTTCATTACATTTGAAATATATGGTTGTGAGGCAATATTTGAACAATTCTGTGACATCGGAAGGAAAAATCCGACTTGGCTGTTGCAACACTTTATTGAATGGAACCATTGAAAATAGCGACACCACATCAAAACTAATTAATATGTCCGCTGGATGTACCACTCTGCCATTTTATTTACCGATAAAATGTGCCGAATTCTTGATATACAAATCCGACTAGCCCATATATGGTCGTAATAATGTTGTCAAGAACTTGGCAATCGAATAGATGGGCGAACCAATAGCACTCACTATAGGCCTTAGAGGATCATGTTCTTTGTGCACCTTCAGCAGTTCATAAGGTCTTGGTGCCAGCGCACTTTACCGAATGCTCTGCTCAATAGAGGACTTCTTTACCAACTGTGTAACAGTTCTAAGAACTTTGTCAGTGGGGTATTTATTTAGTTTCTTATATGTTTGCGGATCTAATAAGTCATTAATCTTACTCTAATAATCAGCCACAATCACTCGAAGACCACAAGGATAATTGCAGATTTGGGGAGATTGACAGATCAGCTGCCGTGGAACACGCTTTACAGCCAGGAGATCACCACATTCATTTTGATAAGACTCAAGTACTGGCAGCCACAAGCAGATACCATGACAGACTATACAGAGAGGCCATGCAGATTGTGAAACACCCCAGGAATTTCAATAGGAAGGAAGAGAGCGTGAAATTGAATGAAATTTGGATTCTGGTGCTGAAGAAGATGTGTAGCAGTCTTTCACCATGGGATGATAGTAACAGCAGACTATGGTAGTCGACAACGGCCAATTGCGCTTGAGAATTCAAAACGTGACGTCACGCCACTGCACGGGAGATCGCAGAAGCAGAATTTTGCTGTAGTCAGTAGCGAGGCAGGGTGTGAATCGAACGTTTAACAAAGTTATGATCCCCCTTGAAAATGTCCTCCACAGATGAGGATGAAACGTCAGGTTTTAAAGTGAAATCCCTTCAACCCCAGCATAATAGCCCAGAATACTTTATTAATTGTGACAATTCTGGCGGGAGTTTATATTTTACAAGGAGTGTATAATACAGATAGCTTGGCATACTGACATTTAAAAGCATGAACTAATTTTGGAGTATAGCAACATACTCTACTATAAATAAATCTAGATTTATAATAATAATTCCATGTGGCTCAAGAACCTATCTTTTGACTGGATGCCACTCTGGCAACTTGTGTTTGCCTAATCTATCACAGCAACCCTAGCAGAGGCAGGCAAACAACAGTTTCACATGGAATCTGAACCAGTTGTTGTTCTTAGAAAATCTTAACATCACTGAGACGTGAAGGCTATGTTGCAGGCAGACAGCAGATTCCCTAATCTGATCAGGATTAAATCACACAACCTTTCTCTTTCCTGGCATGTACTTTACCACTAGACCATGAGGCCTGACAACCTAGGGTTTGTATATTTTGTATGAAATGAAATTACAATTGAAATATAAATCAGTTGTTTTTTTGTTTTCTTTTACATTATATTCTGCATTTTGCATACTCCTTTATTCTTCCACATATTATAAAAATATTCATCTTCATGTAGTCTTGGTAAATGGAATTAAGGTTGTTGAAGATCACAGCATTATGTGCAAAGTAATCAGTACTCCCTAAGTATTTCACACATCAAAACTCGAGCTTTCATTATAGGATGTTAGAATTCCAGGATGATCCACCCAAATGCTTGGCACCTTTATTTACTCTACTACTGAATGAATAAGGAGCTACAGAAACAATAGTCCATATAAGCAGAGCCTTGGGTATTTGGATAAGTTTAGTAATTTAGGAGTGGGATGGGATTTGTAGAAGTTGCATACTAACAAGCATTTCACTTCTCCATCCCTTGACCTTTTTAGTCCAGAGCTTAAATGAAGTTGCAAGAATATTTACTTTTTTTTATAAAGAATTTTCTACTTTTTTCAAGATCCAGTAGTTTATGTTGAAGTCCTCAATGGTGGACAGAAAAGCATACAGAGAGATTATAGTAACTGGTTACACATTTAAAGTGAGAAAACAGACAGACAATTTCATTTACAAAGCCTTGACAAGTCAGAGGTGAGAAGTTTATGGTTTCAGTTTATACAGTTCAAATACTACCAAAATGTATACTGACCTACTATCAGGCACAGCCAGCAGCAATAGTCCATCATTGTGTGGTGAATACAAAATGTGTACCAGTTCATCATTGACCATAACACTGGAACTGGAAAAAAATTAAAAACACATTCACTTTTCTTCTGCCCAAACAACTCTTTGTGAAAACAAAATGTCAGAAACACTACTTGATATCGGGGACCAATGACCTCGCTGTTTGGCCCCCTCTCCCGGATCAACCAACCAACCAAGTACTTGATAAGTGAAATTGATTTTAATTCAAAGAATACTTACAAAAATAAGCAACATTTATCTCACAATGCAGGCATCAAGGTAATTAGAAATAGGGCACTACTTAGTTGAAAAAGGATGGACAAAGGAGACAGTAAAACAACGCCCTTGGCTTGACACACAATACACACCTTATCATTTCCAAAATTATTGTTTATCATTTCAGCAATTTCAGTTTTTGAGTGTAAAATTATTTTTATAATCACAAACATAAAATAATCCCCACTAGTCCAGTCAATGAAGGAAAATTAGAAAGAAAAATTGTGTAGTTGCAAATTTTTGCACAGTGCTATGAGGGAGTGTCCTGACACTCCCTCCTACCACTGTGCAAAAATTTGCAACTACACGACTTTTCCCCCTAATCGAGTTTTTTTGGTCTCCATTGAATGGGCTACACTGCAATATAACATTTAAAAAGTAACAAAACAATTCATTTTGGGAATTAGTTACTCTGAAAAATATAGCAGTATTAATAAAAATATACATCAATAACTCAGTTTCAAACAGACAATGCTGGTACAAACAATTTTCAGATGGTACAGTTTTAACAATTACGTACTATTAAAAATACTTGGTGAAGCAGTGAACAGCTTGAAATTGAATTTCAAAATTATGCAAAGGAAACCTAAATTAAATTAACTACTATTCTTACTTCTCTAATGTGTACCAGGCTACATTCTGCATAAAGACTGCAGCAAGCACACAAATTTTTTGTACAGCACTTTGAGGGAGTGTCCTGACGCAACAACCTCGTTAGTCTCTCTAAGATTTTTTACAATCTACAGCTACATCTACATGTACATCAGTACTCTGCAAACCATCTCATGTTGTGTGGTGGAGGTTAGTTTTGGTACCACTAACTGATCCCCCTATCCCAGTTCCACACTTGAATGGTGCATTAGAAGACTGATTGTGTGTATTAGCTTTAATTTCTCAAATTTTCTCATTATGGTCATTTTGCGAGATGTAGGTGGCAGGAGGTAATATGTTGTCCAACTCTTCCCAGAACGTACTCTCTCAAAATTCCTCTGCTAAACCTCTGCGTAATGTACGAAACCTCTCTTGTAGGGTCTTCCACTGAAGTTTTTTTTCCACATCTTTGTAATACTCTAGCACTGACTAAACGATCCGGTGGTAGAATGCTGTTCTCTTCATTTGATCTTGTCTCTCTCTTGCATCAGTCCTATTGGGTAAGGGTCCCACACTGACGAACAGCACTGAAAAATTTGTTGAACAAGTGCCTTGTAAGCCATTTCCTTCATGGATGAGTTACATTTCCTTAAGATTCTTCCTATCAATCTCAGTTTGGCATCTACTTTTCCTACTATTTCTTTGTGTGGTCATTCCACTTAAGATTGCTCTGGATATAGAAACAAACACGATGGGCAGTGGAACAATTGAATGTCTAAAAACAAGGTGGCTGACAGTGGAACAGTTAAAGGTGTTCCTGGTGGTTGTTCTGAATTTATTTGTGTTTCTGTGTTTTGTTTGACTGTATTCATGATATCATTAAATATTTCAGAGATTTTAATGTGATTTCCTAGTTCCAGGTGAATTTTGAATAGTTCAATATTAAGTTCCTGCTTTTTTGTATGTAGGTTTCTAATTTCTTGCTTCAGCCACTCAATTTCAGCTTTGTGTTTGGCATGACGAGCTGCAGGTGACATACTGTTTACATTTACGTGTATATAGTTAGGTATTACATTATTTGAAAGACAAATTCTATTGAATTTTATATTTAAAATAGTTTGATATAACTTTGCTATAGTGTTCCAGAATTTGTTGTAGAGCTTGCTTGGAAATGCCTGGCAGGGCGTCGAAATAATCATCTTGGGGTTGGAGCTCTTTTCTTCTGTGTTTGCTCTAACAGTAAGTATGGTTTTGGATAGGGTCCATCTTTAGCAAAACACATTTTTTTGTTTTTTAACCCAAACATGTTTCACTGCAGTTGCAGCATCTTCAGTGGGCTTTTATTTTTTATCTGTTAAAGACAAAGAGTGTTCTTTGCTGTTTGTATACAGGTAGCTATTAGTTTTTAAATTGTAATTACAGATATTTGGAAAAACACATAAATTACGAATTCATACCTTTTTACCACATGGTGTGGTTTTTCTGATGTGTTGTGTTTCTACAGTGACCGTTTTGTTCCACAGTTTGTCATTTGAAAACTTGTTATTTCTATGCCTGGAACTATTTAATTCCCTCTCTCTCTCTCTCTCTCTCTCTCTCCCCCTGTGTGTGTGTGTGTGTGTGTGTGTGTGTGTGTGTGTGTGTGTGTGTGTGTGTCTATTTACATAATGTTTCACTTACATAACAAGTTTTCAAATCGTAATTTTGGCTTAAACAATTTATCTACTTTAAAGGTATAAGTGGTTGCGGATAACAAACTATGGAACAAAACAGTCACTGTAGAAACACAACACATCAGAAAAACCACACCATGTAGTAAAAAGGTATGAATTCGTAATTTGTGTGTTTTTTCACATATCTGTAATTATGATTTAAAAACTAATAGCTACATGTATACAGACAGCAAAGAACACTCTTTATCTTTAACAAATGAGAAACAAAAGTCCACTGAAGATGCTGCAACTGCGGTGAAACATGTTTGGGTTAAAAAACAAAATTGTGTTTTGCTAAAGGTGGACCCTATCCAAAAACATACGTATACTCCTAGATACTTTATGGTTGATATTGCTTCCAGTAATTTGTCATCAATAGTACAAGCCTACAGAAGCAGATTTCTTTTCCTATTTGTGTGCAATATGTTACATTTATTTATGTTATGGGTCAACTGCCACATCCTGCACCATTCATAAATCCTCTGTAGGTCACTATACACAATGATACTGTCTTCTACTATTGATATTTTCGTATAGACAACTGCATCATCTGCAAACAGTCTTAAAGAGCTTCCAAGGCTTTCTACTAGATCATTTATGTACATTGTAAACAGTAAGTGTCCTATCACACTTCCTTGG
Organism: Schistocerca piceifrons; assembly: GCF_021461385.2. NCBI lineage: Eukaryota > Metazoa > Arthropoda > Insecta > Orthoptera > Acrididae > Schistocerca > Schistocerca piceifrons. Next base: position 617,529,348 of record NC_060149.1, read on the forward strand.
GATACTCCAGGAATTACCTTTACATCTGTCAACTTTGTTCCAATTAGAGTGATGTGTTAAGTTTCATCTGCAAGGAAGTCCTGAATCTAGTTGCAAATCTGGTCTGATACTTGGTAAGCTCATATGTCTTTCATTAAACAGCAGTGTGGGACAGTGTAAATGTTTGTCTAAAGTCAAGGAATATGGCATCGATCTGAGCACCATTGGCTACAGTGCTGTGGATTTCATGGAGGAACAGAGCAAGCTCAGTTTAAAAGTTCTCTGTTTGCTGAGCTCATGTTGATTTTTATAAAGGAGATTGTTGTGCTCATGAAAGTCATAATTCTTGAGCATAAAAAATTTTCCAAAATTCTGCAACACACTGATGTCAATGACAGAGGTCTGTAACATTGTGCGTCTACCCTATATTGCTTCTTGAAAACGGGAATGACCTGCGCTTTTTTCTAGTTGCTTGGTACCATAGAAGGGCATCAAGTTATTTATTATTATTTGTTTACACATCAAGTTCCGTAGGACCAAATTGAGGAGCAAATCTCCAAGGTCAAGAAACGTGTCAGTACATGAAATTACAACATAAAAGTAATAACAGGTAAAAATAAATGTTTATGAACCCGAAAAAAGTCAGCACATATGTTTAAGTAAATGAAATCAACAATACAACAAGAATCATCTTAATTTTTCAAGAAACTCCTCGACAGAATAGAAGGAGTGACTCATGAGGAAACTCTTCAGTTTCAGTGGATCACTGCTAAGATTTTTGAATTTGAGTGGTAGCTTATTGTAAACGGATGCAGCAGTATACTGCACACCTTTCTGCACAAGAGTTAAGGAAATCTGATCCAAATGCTGGTTTGATTTCTGCCGAGTATTAACTAAGTGAAAGCTGCTTATTCTTGGGAATAAGCTAATATTGTTAACAATAAATGACAGTAAAGAAAACAAAGATGCTGTAACTTACCAAACGAAAGCGTTGGTATGTTGATAGAGACAATAAAAAACACACAAACACACACACAAATTTCAAGCTTTCGCAACCCAAGGTTGCTTCATCAGGAAAGAGGGAAGGAGAGGGAAAGACGAAAGGATGTGGGTTTTAAGGGAAAGGGTAAGGAGTCATTCCAATCCCGGGAGCGGAAAGACTTACCTCACACACACACACACACACACACACACACACACACACACACACACACACACACATCCATCCGCACATATACAGACACAGGCAGACATATGTAAATGCAAAGAAGTTGGGCAGTACAGAGGCAAAGATGTTGAATGACAGGTGAGGTACGAGCGGCGGCAACTGAGGCTGAGGCCTGGTGGGTAACAGGAAGAGAGAATATATTGAAGGGCAAGTTCCCATCTCCGGAGTTATGATAGGTTGGTGGTGTCAGTGGGAAGTATCCAGATAACCCGAACGGTGTAACACTGTGCCAAGATGTGCTGGCCGTGCACCAAGGCATGTTTAGCACAGGGTGGTCCTCATTACCAACAAACACTGTCTGCCTGTGTCCATTCATGCGAATGGACAGTTTGTTGCTGGTCATTCCCACGTAGAAGGCTTCACAGTGTAGGCATGTCAGTTGGTAAATCATGTGGGTGCTTTCACATGTGGCTCTGCCTTTGATCGTGTACACCTTCCGGGTTACAGGACTGGAGTAGGTGGTGGTGGGAGGGTGCATGGGACAGGTCTTGCACCAGGGGCGGTTACAAGGGTAGGAGCCAGAGGGTAGGGAAGGTGGTTTGGAGATTTCATAGGGATGAACCAAGAGGTTACGAAGGTTAGGTGGACGGCGGAAAGAAACTCTTGGTGGAGTGGGGAGGATTTCATGAAGAATGGATCTCATTTCAGGGCAGGATTTGAGGAAGTCGTATCCCTGCTGGAGAGCCACATTCAGAGTCTGATCCAGTCCCGGAAAGTATCCTGTCACAAGTGGGGCACTTTTGGGGTTATTCTGTGGGAGGTTCTGGGTTTGAGGGGATGAGGAAGTGACTCTAGCTATTTGCTTCTGTACCAGGTCAGGGGGGTAGTTGCGGGATGCGAAAGCTGTTTTCAGGTTATTGGTGTAATGGTTCAGGGATTCAGGACTGGAGAAGATTCGTTTGCCACGAAGACCTAAGCTGTAGGGAAGTGACCGTTTGGTATGGAATGGGTGGCAGCTGTCAAAATGGAGGTACTGTTGCTTGTTGGTGGGTTTGATGTGGACGGATGTGTGAAGTTGGCCATTGGACAGATGGAGGTCAACGTCAAGGAAAGTGGCATATGATTTGGAGTAGCACCAGGGGAATCTGATGGAACCAAAGGAGTTGAGGTTGGAGAGGAAATTCTGGAGTTCTTCTTCACTGTGAGTCCAGATCATGAAGATGTCATCAATAAATCTGTACCAAACTTTGGGTTGGCAGGCTTGAATAGCCAAGAAGGCTTCCTCTAAGCGACCCATAAATAGGTTGGCGTACGAGGGGGCCATCCTCATACCCGTGGCTGTTCCCTTTAATTGTTGGTATGTCTCGCCTTAAAAAGTGAAGAAGTTGTGGGTTAGGATGAATCATCCTATCTATCTGAACACCTAGAAATTTGAACTGTTCAGTTTCACTAGTCATATGCCCATTCTGTGAAATTTGTTGAATTGTGTGTTAGAAACTGCAAAAACTAAGTCTAACTGTGATTTAGCGTTAGTTTATTTTCTACAAGCCATGAACGTAGGTCACCAACTGCACTATTTGAAACCAAGCCAATGTTGCACTCAACATCCCTTACTACCAAGGGGTGTCATCAGCAAACAGAAATATTTTAGAGTTACTTGTAACACTAGAGGGCATATTATTTATATAAATAAGGAACAGGAGTGGCCCCAACACTGATCCCTGGGGTACCCCTCCTTGACCGTACCCCACTCAGAACCCACATCACAGCCATTCTCAACATTCTGAATTATGACATTTTGCTGCCTGTTACTAAAGTAAGAGGTGAACCAACTATGAGCTACTCCCCGTATTCTGTACTGGTCCAACTTCTGGAGCAATATTTTGTAATCAACACAAGTATGCCCACCATTCAAAACCTTTTGTTTAACCCATCCAGTACCTCACAGAGAAAAGAGAATATAGCACTTTCAATTGTTAAATGACTTTCTAAATCTGAACTGTACATTTGATAGCAAATCATGTGATAAAAAAAGATCAATTATACTTATATAAACAGTCTTTTCAACAGCTTTTGCAAACACTGATGGCATAGAAATATGTCTAAAATTATTTACATTATCCCTTTCTTCCTTCTTATAAATCGGTTTTACTACTGAGTACTTAAATCGTCCAGGAAACTGACCATTCCTACAGTAAAAATTACAAATATGGCTAAATACAGGGCTGACATGTGCAGCACAGTACTTTAATATTCTGCTAGACACTCTATCATAACCATGAGAGTCCTTAGTCTTCAGTGATTTAATTATTGACACAACCTCCCTATTGTCTGTATCACAGAGGAGTATTTCAGACATCAATCTCGGAAAGGTATTTGCCAAAAAGTTATATGATTCCCTGTAAAAACTAAATTTTTATTTAATTCACCAGCAATGCTCAGAAAATGAGTGTTAAATACTGTAAATATATGTGATTTATCAGTAACAGAAATATTTTTACTGCAAACTGACTTTATACAATCGACCTTGTGCTGCTGACGGACACTTCCTTCACAACTGACCATATGGTTTTAATTTTATCCAGTGAATTAGCTAATCTATTTGCATACCACATACTTCTTGCCTTCCTAGTAAAATTTTTAAGTAGCTTAAAATACTGGTTGTAATGTGCTTCTGTATCTTGATTGTGACTACTTCTAACATTTTGATGAAATTTCCGTTTTGTTCTATAAAATATTGTTATCCAACAAGTCAGCCACCCGGGCTGCCTATTACTGATAATACCCCGTTTAGAACATTCTAATGCAAAGCAACTCTCAAAGAGCATGAGAAATGTGTTAAAGAAAGCATTATATTTATCATCAATGTTACTGGCACTGTGAACGTGCTGCCACTCTTGTTCCTTGATGAGGTTTAAAAAACTCTCTATTGCTGTTGGATTAACTTTCCTACATAGTTTGTAATTATATGTGACATTTTTTTTAGAACTAAAGTATTTTAATATTTAAATTTGTGCATCATGATCTGAAAGGCCATTCACACTTTTACTAACAGAATGCCCATCTAGTAATGAAGAATAAATAAAAATATTGTCTATGGCAGTGCTACCGTTCCCCTGCACCATAAATGGAAAAAAACACAGTCTGCATAAGATCATATGAATTTAGGAGATCTACCAACATCCTTTTTCTTGCACCATCATATACAAAATTAATATTGAAGTCACCACGTACAACTAATTTCCGGTACTTCCTACAAAGTGAATCAACAACTCTCTCTAGCTTGAGCAGAAATGCTCTGAAGTCTCAGAGTTAGGGGACCTATAAACAACAACAATTAGAACTTTAGTTTCACTAAATTCAACTCCCCTGCACAACATTCAAATATCTGTTCAGCACAGTGCCATGATACGTCTATGGACTCAAATGGAATATTGTTTTTTACGTACATGGCCACTCCCACACTCCGCAAGGAACTTTTTGAAAACACCCAGCTATTCTGTATCGTGGTAAAGGAAGCCTCTGAATTGTCAAATTATTTAAGTGGTCCTCTGATATACCAATACTCTCAGAGTCAACATCTATAAGCAGTTCACTAACTTTATCTCTAATACCTCTTATATTTTGATGAAATATGCTAATTCCGTTTCTACTTGGAAATATTACATCCTTAGAAGGTGAGCCCTTAGAGGGACTTCCTTTAAGCACATATACCTATCAGCTGACTTCAATCTACAAAGATGCAGCTCTAACACCAACTACTACAAGATTTTTTCCACGAGTCATCCCACCATCATCACCACCCACTACACTGCCACCTACAAGCTTTGCCAGCCTCCCCTTCCTATACCTATTGAGGTACAGGCCATGCCTAGTGAATCCCGATCTACTGATAGACCCAACTGGCACCACTTAGATGTGACCCATGCTCTCTGCCATTAGCACCCTCTGCAGCCCCATGTTAACGCACCTAACAACCGCATGCAGATGAGGCAGATCATGATGCTGAAACAGTTGCACTAAATGCACTTTAGTGCCACCAGTTTGAGTAGCTATATTTAGGTCACCACCTACATCATATTCCCCATCCCTATCAAAACTGTTTTCTGCTCCACCCATTATCACTACCTGATCCTCCGCTGTCAAATTCCTACATAACACCCCTATGCAGTCAGTCACTTGAACCAACCTTGCACTAGGCATCACAATACTGGTGACCTGGTACTCACTCTCCAACACTTCCTGCAACTGCTGGACCACACCTCTACCATGCGAACTACCTAGCAGCAGAACCTTCTTCTTTCTGTTAGACTTTGCAACTGACCTATGACTCCCAACTGCTGAGAACTGCTGCAGGTTTCCTACACCTACAGTTACAAGAGGTTACTCTCCACTCAACCCTGACAGTTGGTCAAATCTATTGCACATACGCAAAATATAACTGTCTGAATACCACCTCTTCCTGGCTGCCTTCTTGCCAACTGCCATCCCATTCCCCACCACCCTTCACCCTCCTCAACCTATCTAGTTCCTTCTTTGCGCGTTGTAACTGCACCTGAAAGGGCACAGATCTTACGCCCTTGCACCTCTATCAACTTATTTCTACTACAGATTCTGCATTCCCAGGACAAATTTGTCATCTGCCCCCTGGAAGAGACAAATTCCTTGACTTCCTTGTAAATCCGAACTCCACACTTCCCAACATCAAATTCACTATGGAGACTGCAGAAAAAGGAAGACTAACATTCCTGTAAATCACAGTCAATAGAAGAGATGACGAAAGAGTAAAACACGGTGTGTACTGTAAGAAAATGCATGGTGACCTGTATTTGCACACAGTAGAGCCACCATCCTGAGCAGAGTAATGGGGTACTAAGAACACTAGTGCACAGGGATCACACAATCTGAGATGCAGAGTGTCTGCTCCAGGGGCTGGTAACCCAAGAGCTGTGTTCTGAAAAAATGGATCCTCAGAGTGGCAGATTACATGCACTCCTTGTTGCACCACTACAGCACAACCAGTGGAGACAAAATAAATCATGCAGGAAAAGGTAGCCACAGCCTTTAGCCCGTACAGTGGTATGCTATCAGGAAATGTTGGGTGCATACTGAAAAAGCACTGTGTAACAACTGTCTTTTGTCCAATCAACAAAAGACGGGCATTATTGAGGAGTGTCGAAGAAGACCTCAGTTTGCAGAAGGCCGGGTATATCAGATTCTGTGCCAATGTGACAAGACATACATTGGACAAACAGCATGCACCACTGAAGATCACCAGAACACCAGCAACACACTTGATATGTATCCCAACAAATCAATGGACAAAGAGCACTGTTTGTCAGAGAAGCATGTGATGGAATACAAACGTACAAGGATTTTAGCACAGACTTTCAAATACTGGGACAGTGTCATTAGAGAAACCATAAAAATTCACACCAGGGAAAATCTTATCAATCAAGACTGCAGCTATAATCTCAGAAAGGCTTGGAACTAACACTGGAACGGCTTGTGGTGGGAGCAGATGTAAGTCAGCCATGTGCCCTCAGGAGGTCAGTTCATCAGCAAACCTGACAATGCCAATATGGTGGGATATTGTGAGATATTGGACAGATTCCAACCTATATGGCACAAACTCTTAGGGATTTTGTAATTCTTCTTGCTTAATTAAGCATGTAACCTGTACAAAGATAAACCAAACATTCCACTACTGAGTTTATTTTAAGTCTTCAGCATATGTTGAGAATCAGATTGAGCTCTTGTGAAATTACGTGGAACACAAAACATTTTCTTAACTATAACTTCCAGTTTCAAAATTCTCTCTCTCTCTGTTTTTCCTTCCAACAATGACAGTTTTATGATTTCAGTCCTCTCAGTTTATGAACTTTTGTGGAAACAATGGTATCTGCAATGTGTTTTCTGTCCCTTTTCATCCCACCTCTTAAGGTGAAGATGAGCCCTTCATGCACACATTTAAAATGCAAATGACTAAAGCCATCACTACTACTAACAAGAAAAATGCACTGCATGCTTTTATATCAGCCTCCAGGAACATCCCAAACCAGGGCCTATCAACATTTGAAAACGTACATGGCTACTGGCAGCACATGATACTGGACCTCCCACAGCTGGTGACATAATACCTGACATTCAGCAGCTGCATAGAATATACTGCAAACACCACTGAGTCCACATAAACAGCCAGGTCCTAGGATGGGTTTCAGGCATTGTTACAATCAGTCAGGCCCACATGATCTTTGACATGGAAGCAAATGGGGTGTGCTTAATGTAGCATGCTCTTAACTGGTATCCACAGAACCAGCAACAGCCCGAACTCCTCAATTATTACCCCAGCCCTGACCCCCTTTTGGAGCCTTCACATCATCCTGTCTCTAGTTATCACCTACCCCCATGAGATGTACCACTCCTATTAGTACTGTATCAACTTTGTTTCAAAGACCTTTCCTGGTCTTGGGCAACAGACCACAATTCTTGCCAGCTGATTTTCAACAGTTTTTTGTCAACATCAGCATACACCCTGTAACTACTGTACCTTTTCACCCTCAGTCTAACAGTGAACCCAAACCATTATTCATTCACCCATTCCAAAATGAACATAGATAAACTCAATTTCTCCCACACACAGGAGCAAGCCTTAAAGATTTTTCTCTCCTACTACCACTCCTTGCTACCTGTCGATAAGTTGCCAGCAGTGTTTGGCTTTTCAGCCAGTGTTCCCGGTCGCTTACAAGGTGGATACCAGGGTGCAGACGGGGATTTGCCATTGGCTGTTGCTACATACTCTGCCTCCTCACCTACATCCATTGTCACCATACCCTGTTCCATCTTATGTGGCAGCAGCAGGAACCATTCATTCTGTCTGGTCATACAAAGTTAAGTTTCACGTGCAGGACAAAGTTTTTTTCAAAACTGTTTAGCAGGAAACATCAATGTGAGCATGGTGTCATCACAAAAGTATTGGGTCATTTGTTATAGGATGTTCAAGGTTCATCTGGGATGCACCGGCATCACCAGAATCAGCTGTGTTGCTCTTATAGCAGTGATTCTGCTGCTGAATATTTGCCCACCAACCCAGCATGCCACTGTTATCTGCAACAGCAGTCACCTCCACCTCTTTGCCCATCATGGTTGGCACCATACATAGAGGTGCCAATGGAGATCAATGTCGTGCCAATGCCACCATCGCCACTGGTTCTGCAGCCAGAGTCAATGTCCATGGAGGCACTACCTGTGGACAGTTGTTGTGATGCACCTGGAGCTCTGCCTTCTGTTCTCCTGACCACAGATTGTGTGTCGCTGGGTGTGAGTGTGCACCCTGTGGTTGGCTTTTCAGCCAGTGTTCCCGGTCACTTACAAGGTGGATACCAGGGTTCAGAAGGGGATTTGCCATTGGCTGTTGCTACATACTCTGCCTCCTCAGCTATATCCACTTTCAGACTTGACTCCCCCCACCGTCATCAAGTGACAGAGCACTATCCAATGATGATGCAGAGGTCTGGGGGCAGGGAGGTGGTGGTGGGGGGAGGGGGGGGGGGGGGTATGTGGTGTCATCTGAAGACTGAGGTTTCATGTTTAAGTTGGTACCTCATGATAGAAGAAAAAGCTAAAAGTCACAGCCACACACAGCCACAAGTGAGAGACATTGCCGAAGAATTGCCTTCAAGTTGTTCCATATGGCACAACTGCTGGATGTCTACTTACATCAGAGTACAGCACTGCTCATCCCACTCTTTGATAGCCCACTTTCATAGCAGCCTCATCGTAGTTCAGATCCAGGAGCAAGCTTGTGTCATTAGTCATTGCGTGCTAAAGTTTATAGTTAGACGTAAAGTGGTATTTGGCTGTCATTCAGTGCAAGAAATAAACTGTTATTACTGTGTTCTGTAATTGTAATGATTGTATATCATCCCTCATATGAACATAGCTGCCTACCAAAGCTAAGTGAAGTGTTTTGCTGAAACTGATTGAATGGACATTACACATTGTAGCATTTACTTGACCTCCAGATTTAAAGACTTAGACCTGTCATCTAGGCTTGCTATGGAACATAAAAGTGATCATCAAATGTTGTCATTAAAGTTACAGGTGATAGAAAGGTCACTAATTAACTTTCAGCATTCATATTCTCATCACAGCTAAGGAACTGTCCTCCCATTTTCACCATATTTCTTATGTGGTGAAGAAGTCATCTCACAACAGCCTGTGCTTATACTTTTGAAAAGACAGTAACACACTTTAATCTGAGCCAATCCAATTATTACGTCTGATAAATTAACGGAGAATGTGCAGGAGCATCTTATCCAAGATTCTTTAACCATTATATACAATAAAGAACAATTTTTCTGCATTTTTAATAGTTCTGCTACAGCAAAATGCCCTGGCAGTTTACAACTATGAGGCAGACCAGGACCTGAACCTGGATCTTGTCTTTCAAGGTAATGAAAATGCACTTACAAAGTAAGCTTTCTGGGCACAACCAATGACACACTTACACAGTTTTAATACTGCTAGAACCTCTCTCCTAGCTAAGTACCTATGAAAGTAGCTCATGAGTTGTGCCTGGATATGCCAGTCAGCAACAGCTTGCCCAAGAAAGATGAAGCGCACAGTTTTAATCCATCAAGCAGTTTCACAATAGTTCACACTCTGCTAAAGACTGAAACTTTCATTCTTGTAATACAGCACTTATTAGAAATGAATAATAGGTAATTTAAAACAACCTGGTAGGTGTCGAGGCACCAGCATTTGGGAAAAGGTGACACAGAGTAATGAAGGCACCTCGGGCTGCAACGAATGTATCCTGTTGTGAAGGAGATGATTGTGCAGGGAAACAATAGATCAGTGCATGACTTCTGTCAGTGTCTTCTGGTCTTGAGTCCATCTCATTTGTTACAGACATGTAAAGCACAGCTACTGGATGTCCAATAAGTGGTGGAGGAGGATCTACTCCTGTTAGCCGGCGCACTAACTCTGACTGCCTCCGACCCTATAAGAAATTCATAAAAATGCCTCTATAATTAATCCATTTCAGAGCAATTAAAAGAAAGACACACACACATATACCATAATTCCTTTCAGTTAGATGCTACATCTTATTAATGACAAAACATTTGTACTGAATACAACAAAAGTAGTACGTGAATTTCAGCTACAAATGAAATTTAGTTTTTAATTAATCCTGTGCAATTACATTATGTACAGTAACTTAATGAGTAATATATGACAAATCAAAGAAATACAATTCAGTACCACATATTTAATCGGGGCAGTAATTCTACTCTGCTTATTAATTCCAACACACAGACTGACAAAAAAAAAGGAAGCACCCAGAATGGAAGGGGGAAATAAAATGAAACTTCATGGTTTGACAGGAAATGTGATGTTATTTTAGTGATTACAATACTGAATCAAATTTTCAAAGAAACTGGCAGAATGAGCCCACTTATCAGTATGACACTGCATCCCGTTTGGACTGGATGCATGCACTGATTCAGTGGGGTAGGGTGTCATAAAGTCATTATGTCCTCTCCGGTCCGTGACTGTTGGAACTCGTCCTTGATAACCTTGCACTGGGACAGAGATGACATCTGAGCAGAACCCATATGTTTCTGCAGGGACAAGTATGAGCACCTTTCTGGCCATGTCAGTACCTCAGCATCACACAGCAGCTCATAGAGATATGTGCCATGTGTCAAAGATCACTGTCCTATTGAAAAATGGCAAAATGATTACTGTCACATGAGAGGTAGCATATGAGGATTGAAATATGGCTTCCCGGCTATTACACAAGTTGAAAATATGGTCACTATTTTTTATAAACTTAAATTTGCCATATTTCGTGACAGTACCTTTTCCATTAGACGTTTGCAAGCAAATATAAGTCTTGGCTTCAGTTGTCTAAGTATGATTCCACAATGCATCGTTGTCGGCTGCAGAAAATGACGTGGTTCAACGTGTTTCTCTCATTTTGGTGTTTCAAATACAGTTCCTTCCAATGTAGTTTCTTCTTTTCAGATAATACAAAAATAATAGTTAACATAATTCAAAATTATTTATGACTGTGACCTTCACATTGTTCTTCTGTCAACACACACCAAGAGTTAGCTTCCGACTCGGACTGACTATAGTCAAAGACTACTCCAACGTCAAAGATATTTTACACAATCAGTTTCTTTGCTATTCTTCGATACATTTTCTAACAGTAATCAATATGCTTTTACTCTCAAAAACAGAAGTAAATTAACATATAATAAGACAAATTATAATAAATTCTGACAAAAATATAAGAAAACATTTTCAATTCAGTATCGACAAATACGGTAAAAAAATAACATCTCCCAGATCCATTACAGGATGTAGGATGTCTGTGGCATAGACTGTGCCATCAGTGTTCCTTCAAGCACTAGACATCTAGGGTAATGCACAGCCACGATTCATTGCTGAACACTGTGCGACACCATTCATCAGCATCTGGTCTCAGCACCACTCTAAACAAAGCCATTTGTGTTCTGGCATTAACATCAGTGTACACACAGGACAGAAATTCTCTAGTCCAACTGCTACTAGTCTCTGACCAAAGGTGCAGGATGACACGGAGTGTTCTCAGGTGATGGGCACAGTCATGAAGGGGTTATGATATGCTTGGTGCACAATACCAGGCAGGGACCTGCCCTTGTGGTTGTCAGACACAGTCAACCAGAACCTTGACAAGTATGCCTGCCCTCATGTTCCCACAGAGCCCAACATCATGCCACTGTCACGCCCGATAGCTCCACAAATCTGGATACTGCATAATTTGACCAGTTGGCCAAATGGAGATTCACAACAAGGCCCCTACAAACTATGTCAGGTACTGACAATCTCACACCAGTATGTGGTATCCTCGTTTTCCTTCACAGTGATCACTCAGCATCTGACATTGTTCGTACCCTTTACATACCCTACCAGGCCTGGTACCTACACTACACCAACAACATTAACACAGTTTGGTGGCCAGTCTACCTGTCACAGATTGTTGCAATCTTAATCATTTACATACCCACCAATGGTGTGTATTTGTAGGAAGTTATAATGACATCCATCCTTGTCTTCCACATGCTTCAATTTTTTGTCAGGCAGTGTAACTGCATTTAACATTATTTACAGATCGAATGTTTGTTAATCAATAACACAATAATACTCTTTTCTCACTAGATAATCTTTCTGCTTCTTTGGAAAGTTCTAGTCATGTATGAAGTCCTGTGGATTTTTGGGCAGGCATCTTGGTAATTGTAACAACAATTATTTACCTAGGAATAACAATCTGTAGTGACCTCAAGTGGAATTATAACATTAAACTAGTTGTAGGAAAAGCAGATGCCAGGTGGAGATTCATTGGAAGAATCCAAAAGAAATGTAATTCATCCATGAAAGAAGTTACTTAAAAACACTCATCTGACTGATTCTTATGTATCACTCATCTGTGTGGATACCTTATCATGTAAAATTTACAGAGGAAATAGAGAGGAGCTTTTTACAGCACAGGTTTGTTCAGTAAGTGTAGAGCATGATGAAGAAGCCCATTATACTCCAGAAGGAGACACTACAAGAGAAGCATCTATAATGTAACAACACTACACACACGTATATATATATATATATATATTGAACATCAGCCATTCCCGTTACCTATACTCAATGTAACTTCTCCTTCATGTGATTCTATACTGTTTATTGTGTATAAGACTTGCTTTAATTATATTTGAATTTATTGTACCTATACTGTAAAAGAAATAATATGAAAGTTGTTATGAAATTTTATCTTAACTATGTAGATACTGCAATTCCGTTTAAGCTTATATTTTCCTGAGGGGAAAAATTTCATTACATTCTGAACAAAGTCTTCTGCCATCAGATAGGAAAAGTAATCAAACTTTGACACATCAAGCCTTGAAGCATGTACAGATGGCAAACACAGCCTTCATTTAGTCATCATCAAAGTCAGGCAGCTTCAAATGGGTGCAGCGAGACAAGTAGTGAAAAATCCAACTGCAAATATTAAACTGCTGCAGATGGAAGGATATGGAGGCAAGTGAGCCATACTGAAGCTTGTTCAACAATCTACATCTACATTTATAAACTGCAAATCACTGTGAGGTGCACGGCAGAGGGTATGTCCCATTGTACCAATTGTTAGGGTACCTTCCCGTTCCACTAACATATGGTGCATGGGAAGAATGACTGTTTGAATGCCTCTGTGCGTGCTGTAATTATTCTAAGCTTATCCTCAGGATCTCTATGTGAATGATACATAGGAGGTTGTAGTATATTTCTAGAGCCATAATTTAAAGTGGGTTCTTGAAACTTTGTCAGTAGGCTTTCAAGAGTCTGCCAGTTCAGTTTCTTCAGTATCTCTGTGACACTCACCCATGGATCAAACAGACCTGCGAGCATTCGTGCTGCCCTTCTCTGTATACATTCAATATCTCCTGTTAGTCCTATTTGTTATGAGTACCACACACTTGAGCAATATTCTAGAACCGGTCAAACATGTGATTTATAAGCAATCTCCTCTGTAGACTAATTACACTTCCCCAGTATTCTACCAATAAACCAAACTCTACAACCTACTTTACTTATGACTGAGTCTATGTGATAATTCCATTTCATATTCCTACAAAGTGTTACTCTCAGGTATTTGCATGAGTTGGTCAATTCCAATGGCGATGATATTGTAGCCGTAAGATACTACATTTCTTCATTTTGTGAAGTACCCAGTTATATATTTCTGCACATTTTAAGCAAGTTGCCAATCTTTGCACCGCTTTGAAATCTTATCAAGATCTGACTGAATACTTGTGCAGCTCTTTTCAGACAGTACTTCATTATAGATAACTGCATCATATGCAAAAAGTCTGAGGTTATTACTAACATTGCCTGCAAGGTCATTAATATACAACATGAACAGCAAGGGTCCGAAACACACTTCCCTGGGGCACACTCAAAGTTATTTCTACATCTGGCAATGACTCTACATCCAAGATAACATGTTCCATCTTCCCTACCAAAAAGTCCTCAATCCAGTCACAAATTCCGCTTGGCACCCCATATGATCCTACTTTTGACGATAAGTTTAGGTGTCTTATTAAGCTGGGGTGCAGCTTACTTTGAATGGTTGAAAGGTGCTACAATCTACTGAGTCAAATTCTTTTCAGAAAACAAGAAATAGTGCACCTCTGTGACTGCTTTATTGTAAAGTTTTGGTATGTCATGTGAGAATAGTGCGAGTTGGGTTTCAAATGACTGATGTTTCTGGAATACACACCGGTTGGCATGGAGGAGGTCATTCTGTCTGAGATAACTCAGTATGTTTGAGCTCAGAATTTGTTCTAAGATTCTGCAACAAATCCATGTCAAGGATATTGGATGGTAATTTTGTAGATCATTTCTACTACACTTCTTGTAGACAGGTGTAACCTGTGATTTTTCCAAGAATGGGGCACGCTTTTTGTTCGAGGGAGCTATGATAAAGTTAGAAGTGGGGCTAACTCAGCTGCAAATTTGGCATCAAGTCTGGTACGGATTCCATCAGGCTAAGCAACTTTGTTCAGTTTTAATGAGTTCAGCTGTTTCTCAACACCACTGTATCTAATACTTATTTCACTTACCTCTTCAGTGCTACGATCTGCTAACGAAAAGTCATATTTAATATAGAGGGAATGCTATGAGTTGGAAACCATTTAATACTCTTATTAAGCTGGGGTGCAGCTTACTTTGAATGGTTGAAAGGTGCTACAATCTACTGTCTGCAAGCTGCATAGCTTTTTTCAACTGTAACACGGCAAGGTTATTCATCGTTCCTTTCAGTTTTATAAATGGCAATCAGTTTTCCTGCTTTTTGTTTATCATGTTTAAAGTAGGCAAGACACGTTTTTTATTACAGTCTTATAAGTGTCTCAGTAGCCACTGAGATTTGAATGTTCCATATATTTCTTCCTTTTCACATACTGAGTCTACTATGCTTAGCAAGAATTTGATTCCGAGTTATAATTGCAATATATTGCCTAATGTGATAGTGGCACTGTAATGTTTTAACTTACATGATTTTAATGTGGCAATTACTGTAAACAACAGTTTTTTGTAGTTCATATGTAGTTATTATTAAACCACCAAGGCCATAAAGTACAGTAATGTAGTCATGAATGCTTCAGTAATGGGGATGCTCATATTTGTTACTACTTTATGAATGTTTTGCGCAGAAATTATGTAATAATACAGTGATTCTACTACTACATAACAGCTTAGCTGAGCTTTTAATGAGAAAAATATTTGATGCTGATATAAACATTGGAAGTTATTGCTTGTTTCACCATCTCAGTATTCACTAAAGCAGAAATGTTGTACAATAGAAAATATAACCAACTGGTTAGAGCACAAAATAAATAACTGTCCTAGTTGGACTAGTGACTGATGTCAAATTAATAGACTTACAGGTGGCATTTCTAAAAGGTGAGTTGCACTGTGCCCTGCCTCAGGTATAAATATTGGCATTACAGTTCTGAGAAGAAAGTACCAAACTGAAGCATTACACAAGTAAGCAGTGAAAATGTCAGTACTAAACGGCTTTAGAAATGGCCATGTAATTTTATATTAGCATCCTTGGAACACAACAGCCTCAAAACTGACAAATGTGGTTTTTCAGGTCACAGTCAATTAATTCAAAATTTGTTACTTAAAGAGAACATTACCCTGAATTTATGTTTTTGAACTTAATATATTAAACTTTAGAGTGTCGTGTTAGATGACAACGTATACTTCTGTTGCTGCTGTCCATTGTGTAAGTGCTTGTTCTGTTGACCTATCAGTTAGCTTGAATGACACAATTAACCTCAGGCAGTAAATAGTTCATAAGTTTTGTGATTACATTATATTAGGTTAGGCATTATGAATTATGCTTAACACAGATATACAATAGAGAAAAGTAAGAGACAATAAGAGGGCAATATAGCCCCCCTAAGCTGTTACACATTGTGCTTCATATAGATGTTTACTGTTAAAATTCCAAAAATGTACATATTACTTCCTCCCACATTCATCCACAACAAGAAAATCAGAGAAACTGAAGCTACTGTGTGGGCTCACTAACAGTCATTCTTTTCCTGCCCAGTTTGCAAATGGAACAGGAAATGGGAGAAATGATAGTGATGTGTACAATACACCACAATGTGGCTGCTGGAGTTCAGGTGTATCAGTGTCATATTCATTGTCAGTTGGTGAGATGTGCTTCTTAACTAGTTCTTCAATGTGAATGTGGTCACTGCATTTGTTTTCCACTCTGACTATTTTGTATACAGGGTGTCCATAATTAAACTTCCAGTTTCAAAATGCTGTAAAAAGACAACCACTGTTACTGCTCTGAATGATGTCAACTTTGAACAGCTTATTATCAGTGCAAGGGGAAACATAGCGGAACCAAAAAAATTAACAAAAATTTGACCAATATACGGTGCTATAAGCATCAGAACATGCACACCAACAGATATGCGGTACACAGCTGTTCCTTAGTCTGATCTGAAACGCCCAACATGACAGTCTGCATGAAGGATCTTGCACTGTTTGTAAAGTCCTTTTACAAGAATGGTGACTGTACACCAGCAGCCCTGCAGAAGTTCCAAACACTCAAGGGTATGACAAAAGACATTCATCTGATGTCTGCTGAGGGTCTGGAGAAAAGAAAACAAAATTCTTTTGAAGTGCAATGTGGCAGAGGGAGGAAAGCAGTTTATCCTACATCCGTCAAAGATGTGGCCACAGCTCTGAATGAGGGGTCAAGTGGTGGTGTGCCAACATGAACTGCATGAGCAATTGCCCGAACATTGAACATGCCTGTGGGCACAGTGCGTAAAATCCGACAAAACTTCCTGCACTGCTAGCCATACAAAATCACCCATGTTCTGGAGTTGCTTCCTGCTGACCTGAGAGTGAGATGATTTTTTGCTCTGGAATTTCTTGCTCACATGGAAGTGGGCAATGAATGGCCATGGAACATTCTGTGCACTGATGAAGGCCATGATCATCCCCAAGGCCACATCAATACGCAGAATTGCAGAATATGAACAACAGAAAATCTGCATGCACATAAACTGGTACCATTTCAATCTGGAAAGATGACTGTGTGGTGTGGGTTGATGGCATCCTTTATTTATGGCTGTATTTTTTCGAGTAGATGAATCCTGTGGGTCTTCTTACATGTACCAATAACTGGTAAATACTATGAGAGTCTTTTGCACACCAATGTCATTCCGACACTTCACCAGTGTGTGTGTGTGTGTGTGTGTGTGTGTGTGTGTGTGTCTGTGTGTGTGTGTGTGTGTGTGAGATCATTTGTATGCAATTTGTATGCACGATGGTGCTTCTTCGTACATTGCACAGCCAGTGAAGGGGCTGCTGCAAAGGCAGTTAAAAAATGCTGGAATTAACAACCACCTTATCCCTACAGTCTGGCCATCCAGATCACCTGATCTGTGACTTCTGGCTGTGGGGCTATCTGAAAGGTGTTGTGTTCAGTGTTCCAATTAAGAATGTAGCTGAACTGAAGGCATGCATTGCACAACATATTCTGAATGTTATCCCCGAGGCACTTCTATCTGTTATGGAACATGCTGTTTATAAATTTCATGCCATGCATCAGTCACACGACAAACAGAAACTGATGTCATTTTGCTTCTTAGGTGGTTTTTTTGCCTCATGACAATTAAAAACCAATTTTTCCCATCCGACCTGATATGACCTCCCTGTGGTGGACAGGCATACCTTATTAACATTGCCACAAATGTTGACTGCCAAATTTGTACAGTCATGAACATTGAATATTGTTGATGGTGTTATGTGCAACTCAAAACTCAGCCACTGTATTGTGATTCATCTGTCATTTGTGATTGACTCCATTTACATTAAGACACTTACCACATCATCTATTGATAAAATTTTTATTATTTTTTTCCATGGTGTTTCTCCTTGTATCAATAACATGCTGTTCAAATTTCATGTCATTCTGAGCAGTGGTTCTCTTTCTACAGACTTCTGAAACTGGAACTTTAATTATGGACACCCTGTATATCATATTATCATTTTACCTTTGTATACAGATATATAGATCAAAAGGCACACACTTTTGAAGCAATTTGCGCACATTTAAAATGGCCTTTTTCTTAAAAGACTATCTTTTTTCGAATGTGCCACCCATTTTGTTTCCTGAATGTTTGACTTTCTCTGTTCTGTTGCTCAATACTGCACGTATAATTCACAGAGTCCATGGTATAATATGCACAGAAGCTGTTTGTCTGTATTCTTAATGAAAAGCTGTTTGTCTGTATTCTTAATGAATGTACGGTTGAGCTCAGTTTTTGACAGTTTAATACACTGCTTAAATTTCACCTCATTCTCCACAGAGACATGTAGGAATCTAGTGGATTCTACTTCCTCTAGTCTTTTTCCATCATTCTTTATACCATTCCTTTGTTTCAAACCACTCCGTACGTCAACACTAGTTGCATAAAACTGAAATGAAGAATCAAATTGTGAACTGAGGTCAAAAAATTATGCACCTACATAATTTATATGTTATGTGGTTTTGCCTGTTTCAATTAGGTCACAGTGCTTGTGGTGTCATAAGAAGACTGGATGAGTAAAAGAGACAGGGATTTATGAATCAAATATAGAAATGTGGATGCTGTACTTGCTCTATTATTTCTGGAAGGTATTTCTGATCGGAGAAGGATTGTTCACAAAGAAATAAAGAGGTAATGTGGTAGAGCAATGACTGGTTTAAGAACCCATTCGTAAGTTCCAATTTTTGAGAAATATAACTGAAAAGCAAATTTACATAAATCAAGGCAAAACTATAAGATGTCCACATAGTGACCAACAACTAGAAGTAACAAAGCTAACGCAAATAGAAGGTAAGAAGGACACATGAAATCAAAAGGAAATACTCAATGACTTAGTTTAAAATGATCCTGAAGAACTAACATCCTCACAAATATGTCAAAGTAGTGGGGGGAAAACATGCCAATGACTCCAAACTTTACATACAGAAACTAAATAATTTGTAGCATAATCCTAAAAATAATTAACAGTCTCCAAAAACAAAGAACATGTATTTTTGGAGCTGCTACATTAGAAGCTACCATTCTACCATAGCAAGAATTAATATTTGTGTTTAATTTTCATGGTCAGAAATTAGGTAAAATATATTAAATTATATAAAAGTTAAAACAAACCTTTCTCTGGTTATCCTGATATTCATCTATAGTGACTTCGTAACCTGCTATACGTTGGAGTATTAAAGTGACCTGTAATACAATAATAACCTTTTTTATCCAGACATAACATTATTCAAATTACTGGCAAACATCCAGTAAACACACACACACACACACACACACACACACACACACACACACACACACAGAGAGAGAGAGAGAGAGAGAGAGAGAGAGAGAGAGAGAGAGAGAGAGAGAGAGAGAGTGAGTTCAAATATAGAGTTTTGAGTACTTTAAAAAGCTGAAGGCTTGTGGTGGCTTTCAAATCAAACAAACTTGTTAACAGATTGTTATTCAGAACTGGGAAGGAAGAACAGAGAGTAATATCCCATCAAGTACCAGCTTGGATTGGGGAAGGATTGGAAAAGAAACTGGGCATATCCTATTCAAAGCAGTCACCCTGGAATTTGCCTTAAGCAATTTAGGGAATCAACAGAAAACATAATTCTGGATAGCTGACCAAAAATGTAGCACTGATTCATAGAATGACCAATTACTGTTGTGCTGATGCACATGACATGGTGGTTTGGCATGCACCCAATACCACTGTAACAGAAAAGTCACTTCCTCAGAGTCTGGAAAGTCAGAGAATTGTGAAGCTGTGATGCCCTCACTATAGTTGCTTTGTAACACTGCAACTGAGTGACTTGGAAGTATCACAAGACTGTTTCTTCCTTTACTCTCCTGTTTTCAGATATAATCTGCCACTTTATTTTATTTTTTATTTGTTCATGATACAAAGAAATGTGCAGTAAATTTAAACTTTACAGTTACCACGGAAATTATTTTCTATGACAACTTATGGGCACACCACAGTTTTATATGCCAATCTCAGTGTGAGCAATGTATGACCTAATTTGTTGACTTGACTCATTCTTAGCAGAGGGGTCAGCCATGCAACACTGCTTTATAGACTTTATATTTAACACAGACTTGAATGTCAAACCACTTTTCATTAGCAGACAAATTAGTGAATAATATAAAAATATGAGAAATGATTGGATAAATTCTGCAGGATTAATGATGTTGTTGAAATCACAGAGCTACACTTTAAACCAAATAAATGTTTATTAAATAATGTTCACATATGTGTGAATGGTGGTGTCACATAAACTGTGGATTTAAACAAAAAAATAAAAATTAGACAATAATTAAAGTATGTAGTGAGAGCAGAGCATCAAATACAGAAATGAGTGAGTAAAGGTAATTTAACTGCACAGTAACTCACAAAAATCAACAGCAAACTTGCAAAGGCAATTTTCCACCATCAATTGCATTGTAAACAAAAGTTTGCTATCTCAAATAACCACTGCAAAAATGTAGATAAGTCCTTAACTACACTATCAAAAATATCAAGTGCAACACATAATTATAATTCATAGCTGCCTCAATCATGCAAACAAAGTTATAGTTCATACAGTAAAACTAAATCAATCACCAGGAAACAAAGTCAAATTATTTAAGTGCCATGAAAAGTTAAAGTCTGTAAGTCGTGCTTGCACAATTACTCCAAGTCCAATGAAAAGTTAACGTATGTAACTCACATGGCTGCTCAGTTGCAAGCCCTTTGACAATAGCATACTCACCAACACTGACCAAAGATGACAAAAAGCAACATACTTCGGCGATTGAAATGAAAAATGAATGTTACATTTTCAATTAAACTACTTACATACCTTCTGTGATGTTACACACTACTAAATCCAAGCTAGACTCTTAAATAATGACCACTATTCAAGTAACTGTACCCACATATAAGATAGCACAAAACAAAGAAAATTATTGCAGTCATTTTGTGACCTTTCATTCAAATAACAACATGGTATTAAACAAGTTATTGACAAAATTCACAAGGCATGTTTACATCCAGTTTTACAGTGCGACAAAACTTTGTCAAAACTTAAGGCCTACATAAAATTATAATTACACATGGAATAGGAAATTGTGGGTACACATACATTATTAAGATTAAGTAAGGATCTGGGAAACTTGTGCTACATCCATATTACATGTAACTGTTGAGGATGTATAGCCTTGGCACATCTGCACATCATACACTTTTAATAAACTGATATGCAATTATTTATATCCATGCAATATTTGAAATGTAGTGCATTGTGGTGTTCATCTTCTACTTCATACAATTAGATTTCTCAAATAAGTCAGTTGTTATTAATTTTATAATCTATCATAATGAAAAACAATAGTAACTTTCAGGGGTGTCCAGTAAAGGAGTCCCTGATTCCAGAATTAAATATCTTGAAACTAAGATCGATACACAAGTGTAACAAAAGGTGTGCTTATTGTGAAAGCTGTAATGAAAAGATAATTAAATGGACACCCTTGCTGCAACCGGGCGTTTATATACTTCATTGGGGACATGTTGAAAATGTGTGCCCCGACTGGGACTCGAACCCGGGATCTCCTGCTTACATGGCAGACGCTCTATCCATCTGAGTCACCGAGGGCACAGAGGATAGTGCGCCTGCAGGGACTTATCCCTTGCACGCTCCCCGTGATACCCACATTCCCAACATGTCCTCATCACTACATTCGTAGTGTGCCTAATAGATGTTTGCCCATCATACTCATTACTCGTGGCAGATTAATCTACCAAGTCCCGTACAAGTTTGAGCATAGCGTGTGCATTCGCACACGATGGTCAATGGCTGGGAAGCCATATTTTAACTATATATGACGGTAGTATCTGTTCCCGAAAGAACAGTTACCATTAATGACCATGCAGCTTTGCTAGAATGAAATGATAATTAAATTGACACCCTCGCTGCAACCAGGCACTTATATACTTCATTGGGGACATGTTGAAAATGTGTGTCCCGACTGGGACTCGAACCTGGGATCTCCTGTTTCCATGGCAGACACTCTATCCATCTGAGTCACTGAGGGCACAGAGGATAGCGTGCCTGCAGGGACTTATCCCTCGCACACTCCCCATGAGACCCACATTCCCAACATGTCCACATCACAACATTCGTAGTGCGCCTAATAGATGTTTGCCCATCATACTCATTACTCGTGGCAGATTAATCTACCAAGTCCTGTACGTGCATCTATTAGGCGCAATACGAATGTAGTGATGTGGACGTGTTGGGAATGTGGGTCTCACGGGGAGCGTGCAAGGGATAAGTCCCTGCAGGCGCACTATCCTCTGTGCCCTCGGTGACTCAGATGGATAGAGCATCTGCCATGTAAGCAGGAGATCCCGGGTTCGAGTCCCGGTCGGGGCACACATTTTCAACATGTCCCCAATGAAGTATATAAATGCCTGGTTGCAGCGAGGGTGTCCATTTAATTATCATTTCATTCTAGCAAAGCTGGATGGTCATTAACAGTGACTGTTCTTTCGGGAACACAAACTACCGTCATATATAATGAAAGCTGTAAGAATTTTATACAGAAGTTTTGAAATAATTCAAAAAGCTGCTAAGAGATGGCACTGTACACTATGCATCTTGTACAGTAACACTGTGTGTAATTAATCTTCTCCTCTGCAAGAAGTCTCTGCAGTCACATCACAATTTTTTCGAGAAGTCCACCACTTGCAGTATGGAGATGCTGCAAATTAACTATAAAATTTGCCATCACATCCACCAGTTTCTCAACAGAAATGGATTCAGATGCCACACAGATTGTCAATTCAAGGCCATCCAGAATGGTGGGATGGTTGCAGTAGACAGTCACAAGGAGTCACACTGGACGAATATGGAGGTCAATCCACCCTTGCACCAATAAATTTGCATTAATCCAATGCAATGGCTCTATTCCCGAACTATTCATTGAGAAAGCAAAACATCTGTTCAGTGCGATGTGGTCTGGCTCCCGCCCCCCCCCCCCCTCCCCGCCCCACTTGATGACTAGTCAAGTCCTCCAACACTAGCTGTGTGGTGACAAATTGTTCAAAAACTACAATGTAATATTCACTAGTGATGGGCCCTTGCAAGATAAAAAGCCAATAATGCCTCTACTGCATATTGCAGCCCAAACACTCCACACAAATGGGGATTTTTGGAAGCTCAAAATCACTAGTTTTGTTTATTCATGACTCGACTCTGGTGGAAATGTTCTTCATCTGTGAAACAGGTGCAGCAAACATTGAGTCCTTCATTATCAATAATAGTGAGAATATTGTTTGCAAAGTCAGCTATCTATCTTTTAGCACATAAAGATATGGCCTGATGGATTTGAATTTTGAATCAAAACATGTGTTGGCTCTGTTTCAGTATTTCCTGCCTACTGGAATGCTTCAAACCAGTCTCTGCTGCAATTTTTCAGATGGATTTCCTTGGATTTTGCTGAATTATTCCAGAAGCCAAGGTAATATTTTCAAGAGTAACTACAGTCTGCCTTGGGACATCATTACCCGCTAGATCATCAATCATGCAGTCTGTCTGTTGCAATTTGGTGAAGAGCTAACAAATGGTTTTTGCATCGGATCCTTTTGGAAACATTAAATTGTGTTTGAAAACTGTGCCTTGCTGCCAAAGGACTGTGTATTAACCTGTGGTATTACAGGACCAGAGAAACATGTTGTTCAATGGATTACATGATTTCAACCTTTTCCTTCAGCATGCTAATCCTCTTTCATATTCACTTTGAGCTGCAACAGACTACTTAAAGGCATTACATATTGTGATTACAGAGCCATCTGTCAGCAGCATTTTGAACTATTTTGAAACTTCTGACTAAAATTCTTACAAGCTCTCACAATAAACATACCATTTGTTGCACTTACATATCAATGTTAATTTTCAAGGTACTGAATTTTGTAATCATGGACCTCTTTGCTGGACACCCTCTATTTATTCTAGAATCATACTCGAAGATGCAATGAGTTCAGCTCATTGATTTTTCTGGTGTACTTCATTTTTCTGTATCATGTCTGTAGGATCTGTAACACGGTTTCATTGAAAATATAATATTCATCTGTCACTTTAACCCCCTTCGCTGTCATTCCATTGCATTCAACCCTTCAGTTAAGCTTGTATGCTCCAGCCTTGTGAAAGACCCACATCCGGCACTCAGCCTCCTGTATTCCTCACTTTATTGGGTAGACGCCGCGAACTGTCAAATCACTCATCACAGCCTCTTGCTCCATGGGCTGGCTTCTTATAACATTGCAAATTGAAAGAATATTCTTAAATTTAATTGTTAGAGGGCATTGTAGTTTTGACTGACATACAAACACTGACTTACCTCACAAGGTGGCTTCACTGCTGACAGAACTGCATCAAGTGTTTGTCCACTGACCTCCTGACCATTAATGCTCTGTAACCAGTCACCTGAAATAATAAGAATCTTACTACAACAGAAGTTTAAGACGTGTACCTTTTAGAAGTATGAGAGACATTAACAAACGTAAACCTATTAACGAAAACTTATAGAAAACTGAAAAAAAGTTATTAACAGAGGCAAATAGAATAACTGAATTTCAGCAAGAGAAGGAGCAAAGACAACGATAAATATTGTATCACAACGTATACCCATTCACTGATGAGATCATTGAAAGTCTGACTGTAGTAACCAAGTAATACACAAGTCCAGTGCAAGTAACACAAATATGGCTTTATTCAGGAAGCACTCAACAGTAATGGAAAACAGACTCCTGTGGATCCCCACGTAATAAGACACAGTACACTGGTGTGAATGGCAAACTGGAAGGACATACAACAGGATCAGTTAGTGCTGCTCTGTGCATGTACTTGAATCACCTGGCAAAAATATAACTAAACTCTATTGGATGGCACCCTGTAAAATATCTTCCTTTCACTGATCTATAAAAATGACAATACACACTTGAGGAATATGCTTCTGTTACCAGAATTTGTAAGGCACAAATATCAGAATGTTGGTATGTACATGATGCTTTTTATGCAGAACATCCATAAGAATACAGCAGTGAAAAAGGTAAAATTGTTGTCAACCCTAAGGATAGTTTGAAATTCCTATTGGAGATGGTATGTGGTAGTTATAGAGGGACATACAATTTAACATGGACTCTGAACAATGGTGCAGCTTGGCATTTTTTCCATTAACAAAGTCCTCAGAAGTGATAAAGTGACAGCAGAACACTTAGCACAGAATGAATTACACTAGACATAGGGTTGTAGAAGTTACAGTCATACCTTACAATTTATACAAACAGATACATGCACTAGCCACCCTAATCATAATGCTAGAGTCTAATAAGCTACTGCTTCGCCGTTTTCTGCCTGGTAAAAGATGGCCTCCACTATATCACAAATGCCAATAGAAGTGCACAAAGAGCTATCATTGATACTTATTACATACATTTGCAGCAAATAATTCAAAAGTTAACACTACTTCAAAGCCAGAGCAAGAACATCCACATACCACATGCTGATTACTCTGAGCTAATAAACATCACAGAAGCTGATGGTTTTGCTACCACTGATAACCTCAGCTATGTACTGCATGTACCCCTGATCACCTCACAGAACCGTGATCTTTAACATATCCTGACCTAGCCTATTGCTATGCAGGCAACCTACTGGAGAAATAGACACAGCACCACAGCACGATATATGAAGCACTGATGATAGCAAGAGACAGTACAATTATCTAACTCCAATGCAATGCCAATGGAGTTATCTGAGATTACATCATCATTTTTGCAAACAGTCCTTTAAGCCACACTCAAATGATCAAAAGGAGACATGCAAGACAGACATGTTACAACCTCTTACGAGAATCTACCACAGCTGCAGGCAGAAGGTCGTCCATCGTTTGTACACCTGATGGCTGCAGCTTGAATATAGTAAATGGTTGTATGTGATACATGAAGAAGGGCATATTGTGCTACAATGCAAAGAACAATAACATGTGTTACTCACCAGAAGAGGAGACCGAAGCCAGAGAAGCAATTGACAAGGCTACAAAGCTTTAGTTCAGCAGCAGATTGATGACATGCACATCAAATGGCCCCCATATGATGACATCATGAAACTGCTTAATATCAACACCACATATGGACCACTGATTAGGTTTGAGAGTAATCTCAAAGTGGAAAAGTCCATAGCATCAGCAATGGTACACCAACTACTGGACCAAATCCAACATTGGCTACTGCCATGACAAAATTGATCCCAATAATACCACCAAAATGCAATGGAAACAGCAGTGACACCACTGATGGTACAGTTATTGACACTTTCCTCTACACTGTCTCTGTTCTTGTTCTATTTAAGTAGCTTTTATCCCTAGTAGTCAACACTGCCAATGTTGCTGATACCTCATACCTTTGTCTCTTGAGTTTACCCCTAGGACATCATCCATTGAAGAACCCAAACTATAAACTCCAAAACATCATCATATCCACCCAAGGAGACGATGTCAACACAAACTGAAAGTCAAATGTGAGACAGGACACATCTTGTACAGCCTTTTGTTCACATATACACTATCTGATCAAAAGTATCTGTAAACCTATTAGTGGACATTAATATGAGGTGTGTCCAACCATTCACCTTCCTGAAGGCTGGAACTCTGCTGGGGACACTTTCAATGAG
The DNA here is from genome assembly GCF_021461385.2 of Schistocerca piceifrons. Taxonomy (NCBI): domain Eukaryota; kingdom Metazoa; phylum Arthropoda; class Insecta; order Orthoptera; family Acrididae; genus Schistocerca; species Schistocerca piceifrons. The sequence goes on from NC_060149.1 coordinate 617,556,362, forward strand.
GTGCCTGAATGTTTGCAGAGGAGTCCACTCTTCCCCAAGGGTCAAAGAGTCCACTCTTCCCCAAGGGCCAAACAGTCCACTCTTCCCCAAAGGCCAAAACCAGAGAAAGTAGTGATGTTGAACCTGGGGTCCGTAGTGAAGCTGACATTCTAACTTATCCCCAAGGTGTTCCATTGGGATCAGTTCAGGCCTCTGGGCAGGCCAGTCCATTTGAGAAATGTTAATGTAAACAAATCCTTACCTCATATATGCTGCTCTATTCTCCAGGTATCCACCAAACCCAAACCCTTTCATCAGATTGCCACAGCATACAGGATGATTCATCCCTCCAAATCACTCATTTCAAGTTACTCACTGTTTAGTGATATCACTCATTAGCCACCTCAAGTGTTGCTTAGCACTGACTAAACAAATGTGTCTTATGAGGAGCTGCTCGACCACTGTGCCCCTTTCTTTTTAGCTCCCTATGTAGAGTCAATGTGCTAATTAGTCTGCAAGTAGCACTTCAGAACCTTCTGCTGATCTTAAGCAATTTTTTACAAACACCCTCCACATTGCACAATGATCCCTGTCCATTGGTACATGAGATCTACCTGGTCTTGGTTTACCTGCAGTTGTTCATGTATTCACTTCACAATCATGTGTGAACAGTTGACTTGTGCAGCTTTAGAAAGGTTTAAATGTCCCTGATGGATTTGCTATTCAGGTGACAGCCAATGATTAGTACACATTTGAAGTGACTGAGCTCTCCTGACAGACGCATTCTGCTGTTACTGTTTCTCTACTGGCAAGACAATATACTTTTATACTAATGGATCCACCTCTCATGACATCTAGTGGTCAATTCCACAAGAGTAAATGGGAAGAGTCTAATCTCATTTCAGTAGTCAGCCTCTAAGGGTCAAAGCAGATTGCCACCACTCCGGTTGAACGCTGTCTAGGAGTGCAATCACCATTGACAAAGGAGGGAGGAATATTGCAGAGATTGCATCACTAAGGAACTGTTGCTGCATGCAGTAGAGGCCGTGACACGAAGTTGCTGTGTTGGTCACTAAAGCTTGTAATACCACAACAGTAATATACAACTTGTGACTTGTAACTTGTCATTGCTCATCTGTCAGGTCCCTCTCAATCATTTTCAAGTAACACACATGCACCCACCTTGCCTGCTCCTTCATAAATTGTATGCATATGTGTAATTATGCATAGGAAAATTATGATAAAATCATACATGCAATCACAAATTCTAACTCTCTTAATTTTCCCATTCCCAAGCCAAGCCTATCTCTAATGCCAGCTGCCACTTGACACTAGACCTATATGAGTAAGGTTGCTAATGTCTCCATATCAAACATGGCCAACTTGTTCTGCCACAATATGACAGGGTCATATAATGGAATCTGAGAAGTAGAATAAATTTTGTGTGCTTATCACATTATGAGAGTTCTTCTTATGTTTGGTGGAAGTTAACCAGCCATAACAGACAGGCTAGGAAGAAGGCTGGTCTTAAACGTCCCTGTATGTAACTAAATTTTGTTGTGATGGGTTGCTCCTAATATCATTAAATATGATGGTCAAGAAGACCCAGACACCATAAATCCTTGATCATGCTGGCATTATACTGAGGCTGCAAAAAATCACTCCAGACACTTAGTTTAACACTTATAATATTATTAAAATGTCCTTATTCCAAGTTATGAAAGATAAAAACGAGTGCTCACACACACACACACACACACACACACACACACACACACACACACACACACACACACACACACACACACACACGTGGGCAGGCACACGCATGCAAGACCACTTGCAATCATAAGCGTGCGCAAAGGCATCTGTGCGTCAGTCAGAAAACTTCTGTCTGCTAACATCACTTGCTGCAACTGGTGTATTGTCATTGTGAGGCTGTAAGAAATGTATAATACTTCCACGAATAAGGAAAACTGAATAAGGTTTCTGAGCGTGGACGTTCTACTGATAACAACAATTGCAAAAATTATCACACTTAACACTGCCTAGAGGGGCACTTGTGAAGTTTCATTGCAAAGTTGAACCAAAAACATTATGTCTCTGTGTAAAATATTAGTAATTCTCAAGATCAGAAAAAAATATCCTCTATATGGGCAAAGAGAAAATTTTGAAGTTTGGCTAGAAAGTGCTTATTTTCTAGCATATTCCCCTTTTACATCAAGGCATTTTGTCCAATGAACTATCTGTCTGAAGTGTGATTATGAAAGGTTTGCAAAATACCCAGGTATCATTGCAGCAACCTTTTCACTGGCAAGCCATATATTTCTTTAAGCGCGGAAATAAGTGGAAGTCGAAATGTGTCAGATCTGGTTAACGGGGTGGATATTCTAACAATTCATACTTGAAACCCCTCAGTTTTACTACTGCCAAAGTACCAAAGGGGGCAGATGCACTTTCCAGATGAAAGACTTTTTCCCTTTTGTAATCCAGACCTCTTCCCATATATATTTTCAACCAGTTGAATTCCTTTTGCATCCAAGGGAACATTAACCCTAACCTTTGCCTTTCGCGGGCATATGCTCTACCAACTGAGCTACCCAAGCACGACTCACGCCCCGTCCTCACAGCTTTACTTCTGCCACTACCTCGTCTCCTACCTTCCAAACTTAACAGAAGCTCTTCTGCGAACCTTGCTGAACTAGCACTCCTGAAAGAAAGGATATTGCGGAGACATGGCTTAGCCACAGTCTGGGGGATGTTTCCAGAATGAGATTTTCACTCTGCAGCGGAGTGTGCGCTGATATGAATCTTCCTGGCAGATTAAAACTGTGTGCCGGACCGAGACTCGAACTCGGGACCTTTGCTTTTCGCGGGCAAGTGCTCTACCAACTGAGCTACCCAAGCATGACTCACGACCCGTCCTCAGAGCTTTACTTCTGCCAGTACCTCGTCTCCTACCTTCAAAACTTAACAGAAGCTCTTCTGCAAACCTTGCAGAACTAGCACTCCTGAAAGAAAGGATATTGCGGAGACATGGCTTAGCCACAGCCTGGGGGATGTTTCCAGAATGAGATTTTCACTCTGCAGCGGAGTGTGCACTGATATGAAACTTCCTGGCAGATTAAAACTGTGTGCCGGACCGAGACTCGAACTTCTGTTAAGTTTGGAAGATAGGAGACGAGGTACTGGCAGAAGTAAAGCTGTGAGGGCGGGGCGTGAGTCGTGCTTGGGTAGCTCAGTTGGTAGAGCACTTGCCCTCGAAAGGCAAAGGTCCCGAGTTCGAGTCTTGGTCCGGCACACAGTTTTAATCTGCCAGGAAGATTCATATCAGCGCAAACTCCGCTGCAGAGTGAAAATCTCATTCTATTAACCCTAACCTTTCCTACAGATGAAATCAAATTTGTCTTTCTCGATGCAGGTTTGAAGTGGGAATACGTGAGTATCACCACTTACATGTCAGTCGTGCAGTGAGCCCTATGTACTGTCGCACCCACATACTATGGTCAGGCTATGGTGACAGTATGGTGATGGTAATTGATAAAGTGCACATTTGCTGTAAATGTATTTATTCTGCACAAATAAGTAAATGAACAAGTGACAAAAAAGAAATCCAATTACAGTGTCTATTGACAAAAACGAATTGATTACGCGATAAGTCACACAAATCTGAAGGTTGTAAATTCAACTAAAGACTTAGGGATTACAATTATAAATAACCTAAACTGGAACGATCACATAGATAATATTGTGGGTAGAGCAAACCAAAGACTGTGATTCATTGGCAGAACACTTAGAAGGTGCAACAGGTCTACTAAAGAGACTGCTCACACCACGCTTGTCAGTCCTATTCTGGAGTATTGCTGTGTGGTGTGGGATCCGCGTCAGGTGGGACTGATGGGTGACATCGAAAAAGTACAAAGAAGAGCAGCTCATTTTGTATTATTGCAAAATAGGGGAGATAGTGTTACAGACATGATACGTGAATTGGAGTGGCAATCATTAAAACAAAGGCGTTTTTCGTTGCGACGGGACCTTCTCATGAAGTTCCAATCACCAGTTTTCTCCTCCGATTGCGAAAACATTCTGTTGGCACCCAACTACTTAGGGAGAAATGATCATCATGACAAAATAGGAGAAACCAGGGCTCACACAGAAAAAGTGCTCGTTTTTCCTGTGTGCCGTTCGAGAGTGGAATGGTAGAGAGACAGCTTGAAGGTGGTTCATTGAATCCTCTGCCAGGCACTTTATTGTGAATAGCAGAGTAATCATGTAGATGTAGATGTAGAGGAGCCCAAACAATATGATTACTTAAAAAATCCACATAAACATATCAGTTCACCAGACAAAGTTAGTATCTGACTTATACGGGGCATCCCTAATGTGTTGCAACAAACTTGTTTACAATCATAAGCATTGAGAACTGCATAGCAACCCATGGCAATGAAATGTCATTGTAGGCCACTAGGTAGTGCTATACACAAGAGTACTAGACTGGAATGTGAGGATTTCATAGTTCGTGCATTAGCCAACATAAGAAGCATGGAACAGTACACAAATGGTGAGCTTGCAGACATGCACTTAATATACTGAATAGCTGAGTGTAATCGATAAGGTGCTGGAAACATTTATTAAGAACACTTCCCAGATAGACATCAACCGCACCACAGATTGTTTGCAAATCTGCATTGAAATTTTTGCAAGTACGGGTCATTAAGAAGTGGCACTAGTGAGGGTGTTCTGCAATTGGTGTGTTCAGTCACTAGTGAAGAAAGTGTGTTTGATGCTATGGAGACTAATCCAAGAACCACCATACATGCCATTGCTTAGGACTTAAGAATGTCTCATAGCAGTGTCCAGAATGTTTTGAACATTGAGTCCTTACATGCCTTTCATCTCCAAAGTGTGCTATTATTGCACCCTGATGACTATCCTGTTTGTGCACATTTTGCAAAGTGGTTTCTGCAACAAAGTGGCACAGATGTGCATTTTCTAGCTTGTGTGTTGTTCACTGATGAGGCCACATTCACTAGGGCTGTCGAATTCAGTCACTACAACGAAGATTTTTTGGGGACCAGAACCCCCCCCCCCCCCCCCCCCACCAGTGTGTGACACCACATGGCACAACATTGTTTCACACTTAATATGTGGGCAGGTTTGGGTGGCAACTGCTTTGTTGGGTCACGCCTTTTACCATCTTGCCCAATCACCACAAATTACCAGACCTTTCTGGAACAGGTTTTTCCTGGCTTGCTTGAAGATGTTCCACCATATGTGAGGCACAGCACATGGTTCGAACATGATGGTGCACCTACTCAGATTGGACTGGCTGTTCGTAGGCATTTGAAAAGTTCATAGCCACATCGATGGCTTGGGGTGGTGGACCGGTTTCCTGGCCCCCACACCCAACTGATTTATCAAGTCTCGATTTCTTTATGTGGGAAGCAATGAAATCTCTCATGTATCACAATCCAGTGAAATCTTAAATAGACCTTGTCACACGAATCGTTTGCACAGCTGCTACAACTAAAGAAACTCCTGGTGTGTTTGAGTATATCCGGTAGTCAATGTTCCATCAGTGCCAGGCATCTGTGGCATCTGATGGTGCAAACTTAAAGCATCTTTTGTAACATTAGAGCTGTACTCATGTCTACACCATGTGTACTCATTATACTCAATAAATATTTCAAGTGAATTACTCTCTGGTTCCCTTTCCAATCTTAAACCTCTGCTACCACTTATCCCTGATGTTTGTGGCCATGGAATGCTATTCAGTTCTCAATCCTTACGATGTACCCCACCTCCCACAGAAATTTGATACAACATTTCTGGGACATCCTGTATGATTTGGCAATATCTATTAATACAACAAAAATTAGATTTTATTGAAATTTATGTAATTTCTGAGCTATACTGAAATTTTTTTTCTGCCTGCACAGGGTGGTCTATAGTGCAGTTACCTCTAACAAGCTTAGGTTATCAACAGTGGAGATTCATGGGTTGGAAGGAAATATGGACACGCCATGCAAAATGAATGCTTGAACATAAATGTAGAAGCTGGCCAAGCCTGGTGAGTGTGCTGCTGTATTTCACCACAAACGACACCTGTGCAATGTCCTCATTACGTTGCAAGTGTCAGTGATGTTGAGAACAGAATTCTGTGTAGCTGTGAGTATGTTATGTAGGTGCTAAGTGAATTTGACTGTGGGCAAACTGTTAGTGCTTATATGGCGAGAGCTACTGCAACCGAGGGAGCCTTAGTTTGGTGTTCCAAGAGGCACAATATCGAAGACTTATACAGCATACTGGGAACGTGGACAAACATCACCTGCTAAGTCACAATGCGGACAAAAGTGTGTGTTGAGTGATCACTGAAGAGGAAGAATAAGAGGACAACAGCTGCAAAAGTCACTGCAGAAATGAATGTTACACTCATGAATCTGGTCAGGACCAAAACAACAGGAAGGGGGCTCCATAAGCAAGGAACTGCAGGATCAGCTAGAAATTCCAGTGATGCAAATTCTCATACCAAGAAAACATGGTGACAAAGCCATAAAACATGGACTATGGGGCACTGGAACAGAGTCATTTGATTGGATTAGTCTTGTTTAACACTGTTTCCAACTTCTGGTCGAGTTTAAATCACAAGAGTGAAACATGGCAGGGGTTCAGTGATGATTTAGGCAGCCACATCATGGTACTCCATCAGCCCCATCATCACTCTACAGTGTAGCATGACTGCAAAGGATTATGTGACCATTTTGTCTCATCATGTCCATCCCACAGCACACTGTTTTCCCAATAGTGATACTGTGTTCCAAGACAACAGGGTCCCTGTTCACACAGCTTGTGTCATCCAGGACTGATTTTGTGAGCACAAGGGTGAATTTTCACATCTCCCTTGGCCACCACAGTCACCAAATCTTATTATTGAGCCCTTGTGGTCTACTTGGGAGAGAAATGTGTTTGTGTGATCTCTACGCACCTCAATCATCATTACCTACACTTGCCACTATTTTGCATGAAGAATGGTGTTAGATTCACTTGATAACCATACCGGACCTGTAGTTATCCATTCTGAGACAATTGGAAGATTTTTTTTAATGTCAATAAGTTTCCTACACCATATTAGGCATGGTGTTCCCATATTTTTGTCCTCTTCTGTTTCACTTGAAACCCACTGAAAATGACAAAAACTGCCTTGTTTCCATCACCCAGACCAAGCTGTGACTTGGTTTCTGTACAGTGGCTTTTTCATGTATTTAGTTAGTACACTTGGGCAGGCATGACCCTTGCTTGCTTTCACCGTTCTTATATACCTGAGTCATCTGTGCTTTCTTCCAGCCCCTTGGGTCTTCGTGCTGGGTAAGTGATACATGATAAATGCAGGGTAGGTAAGAGGCCAACGTCACAGAGTACATCCTAGTCCATCCATATGGCACTCCCACTCCCAACCCCTTGCCACTGGGATCATATCCCTGTGGCAGACCAAAATGCAAAACCTGCCCAGTCCACTCACCCAGCACCTCTTACTCCAATCCTGTCACAGGCTTATCCTATCCTATCAGAGACCACGCCATATAGCAGCTCTGCTGCTAACACTGCACAGCTTTTTATGTTAGCACGGCAACCAACCAGTTATCTACCAGGATGGATGGCCACTGCCAAATTGTCATCAAGAACAAAGTTGACCACCTGATGGCACAACATGTAGCTGAGCACAACATGCTCAATTTCAATGGCTACTTCAAAGCCTGAGTCATCTGGTTCCTTCCCTCCACAACTAGTTTCTCTGAACTATGCTCCCTTACAACACATCCTCCACTCCCTTAATCGCCCTGGCCTCGAAAGGTAACCCATTGTCCCCGAACCCTCCACCCAACAGCTTCTCCTTCCTCCATCTGGTCACACCCTCCCAATTTGTCCCCACATCACCTTCAGCATGTGCCACCTCCCACCAGCCACTACAACGGTGCCAGCCCATATTCCTGCTACCGCTTCCTCCTGTATACCTAGGTGGCGAACCAGCCGCGTTCCTCTGACCTGCTAGCCACCCACCCCAGTCCCTCTCCCTGCCTCCACATTTCATCTCCCTCTTCCCACCCCACTCAAAAATACCCCCACCACAACCAGTCCATATGCTGACAAATATCATTGCCACTCTTAATCCATCCGGCACCACATGGGGGCACAGGAGTGTGTATGCTTCTGTAGGAGAGTGTGTGTATTTTACTCTAGCCCATCAAAGAATAACTCTGAAAGCTAGTATGTTTTCTTCCTTTTGTGTGTGCCTATTGACAATACTTTTGCTTTTTAGTGTGTGGTCTCCTTTAACCCATAAGCATTTACACTCTACAAGAAGTTTCCTACAACATCTCTGCAGAAATCTGAATATCACTCATATCATTCTCATAGTTCCTAGAAGAGATACATAATGGGAACAACAGTACTGTTTCTTAAGCTGTACCAAGCTGTGCCTGTTACAGTAATTGTAGCACATCTCTACATTTATGTGACATCCTATGTAATGTCTATTTGATAAGAACTTCGAATACTAGAGAGTACTCTGTAATAGGTGACGTTAGGGTCTCATCCGCAGTTTCCTGTATAGGTCTAGTACACCTTTCCAGAAGCCTCTCCACAAGTCTGTCATTTGCATTCCCTGCCATTTATTTCAAATGTATCTTCCTTCACATATAGCTTTGTAGTGTCACCTCTAGATATTTAAATGATGTGACAGGTTACATAAGCTCACAGTCAATCGTTTAATTGGATAAGATCACATTGTTTCTCTTTGTTGTGGGCATTATCTTGCATTGTTTGTAGCCCTTGTAGTATAGTAATCAGACTTGTCACACAAAACTAATGTTGCACAGTCTAATGGCTTTTGTTCCTCACTGGTCCACAACACAGATTTAATCATTTAGAAAGTCTCACAACAGTATAACTTCAATTGTAAATTTCTGTCTGATAATGCTTAGTTCTTAATTTTTTGTTTTGTACTCTGTGACTGCCCATTTGATGACAGAGATTTTATAACTAGAAACACATTGATGAATGTACCTTGAACTGTATACTGGGAAGATATTGTGAACAATGTATCATTTGGATTTTCTGGCTTTACTGACCATCTGGATCAGATTGTACATATTTAGCTGAACTTGCAAGTAAAGGTAATTATAGCATCTTTATTTACCAGCATTTGTGATGTCAACTTTGTAAGAACAGTTTTTATGATCCAAGGCACATGAGGTTATGCATGTACAAAGCTACACTCTGTTATTGGCCATTATTCTTATGACATATAGAATCTCCCTTACAAAGATTAGTGTCATTATATTTCATTCCTCAAAGCTTATAAAAGCTCCTTACACCAAACAGCATGGCTGCAAGAGAAACTTAGGCATGCTTACAGTGTCTATGGGAGGCTTTGCCATATTTTCCATGTGATTCTTTTCCTTCACACATATGACTGTTGTGTGAACAAACTGCCCACATTCAAAACTGGCTTTATTACAAAGTATATTGCATTGAAATGTATGATGCTCATGCAGTTTTCCCTAAGAGCATTCGTATGTTAAATGTAGGCAGTTGCCTTCATCAGCCTGCCACTCACTTTTTCATTTTTTTCTTTTTAATGACAATGGCAACATAGTATTTTTGAATGACTTTACAATTCAATTCACAGATCTTCATCTCCACAATATCCTTGTGTGGAACATCACTTTAACAACAACAAAATTAATTTTGTTTATAATGCTGGATTCCTTAAAAAATTTTATCTTGAGTTTAAACAACTTTTGGGAAGTCACTGTTCATTTTAAGATAGTTATGTTTTGCAACTTCATTGATTTCACAGCGCCAGCAACTTCCTCATGAAAATACAATTGTACAGTTCCCCAAAATTGCATCTACTAATTTAGCAATAAGAAACATATCCTATACTTGGGTGATTCTTTTGAATAGGACATGGCTGATTTCCTTCCCAATCCTTATGCAATCCAATCCTGAGCTCTAGTTCTAATGAGTTCACTATCAACTGAACACTGAATCCTTTCTTTAAAAAGATAAGTAAATAGATAAACTGTATCATTCATATCTTTCTGACTGCCCCAATGCAAAACTTATCCTTTGTACCCATCTACCACCAGTCACCCCAGCCCAATCATTGGTTGGACCATCCGAAGGGATAGAAGCCTACAAGGTTATCCATGTGATACTGCCACAGCCTTCAACCTGCTTCTTAATAAAATGTCCACATAATTCCAGAAAAGCAATTTTGTGTATGAATAGGAGCCATCCAAATTCAAAAGGAAGTTTAGCTCTGTGTGTGGTACAAGTTGTACAAACATAATAAACCTGCTTTTAGTGTTAGGTGCTGACTTTCATTGGCAATCTGTCTTTTATATTTGGTACATGTTTTTGGTGACTATATGACAATATAATAGCTGGTGGTCAGCCTTTGCTCTGCTTTCCACATCACCATAAATTCTACTTAGCTGTCAGTGAAGGTAATCTGCCCCCCCCCCCCCCCCCAAAAAGAAAGTACCATACCTCCTTTTTGTTAACATATAATTATATTCCAATTTTCCTTTTCTGTATTTATTTCATCATGTCTTTTGATAATCTTCAACATCTTGACTGCTTTCTGTGTCACTTTAAACTTGTTAGCTCTTCAAATCTTTTGTGTTGATGGCAACATACTCCTGATTTCTTTTGGCTTTGTTCCGCTGTTGCTGAGGTTCTGAATGATTTTGCTACATCAATTCTGAATAATCTCATTTATCTACCCTTTCCACTATTTCATCAAATGAAGGAAATCTTTGTCCCATAACTCAATGCCAGTGTCTTTTTTTTTGTATGTGTCTGTATTTACTACCACTTAGGCATAAGTTCTTATACTTTTATTTGATTGTACTCTTCTCGTTTTGCATAAATTCTACCCATAAAGAAAAGCAATATATATGCATATTGCAGTCTCCAGCAGAGATTCTACACAAATATGAAATTTTCTCCTTATCTTTACTATTTTTCTTTTTTCTATAATTGCTGTTGGTGGATCAGTGATGTTTTTCGTTCATACAGTTCCAACACTGCAACTATGTATTTTGTTCACACAGTGCTCAAAATGTATACATGTTTCATAGGAAATATGGAAATGTGTTAATTTAAACATACTGAGAGTATATATTGTGTGAAATAATCTACAAGAAAAAGAAGTATCTGAGGTTAATAAAAAAAATAATTATATGCTTCACTCAAAGCTCACCAATTTTAATACCACAGTGTTTGGCAGCTTCACCATTTGGGATGAATCCAGCAACCATAACTCGAGTGCCATCACCAAATTTACTAGTCGTTAAACCCAGTAACATTTCAGACAAAGTGGCACGTCGTCCAAGATTGTGGACCATTCTTCCATTCACCGGGATTGTCACCTCTCGAATCTCTCCTTGCTGCACAAATAATCAGAAACAAATTTTATTGTTTGTGTATTTGTATTTTTCCTCAGGAAAAAGTTCACCACGTAATTTCAGCTTACATTTGCAATAACAGGTTAAGTGTGCACCCAAACAGTAGCAGAAATACAGACAAAAAATAAATTTATTTAATTATTCCTGAAAGAAAGGAAGGACTATTTACTAGTTTTTTGGTTCTTCTCAGAACATTCTGCAATAATCTTTGGACCTGTTATCAAGACCCGTCAGGTCAATATTGAAGTAAATCAGAATTTAATCTTACAGAAGATTTTATCAAAATATAACATCAATGCTGTTGCTGTTCAGGAAACACATACTGAAACTGAAGATCAAATAAATTAGAGGGGAAAAAATGCTTGGCTTTGACTTACTACGAGCAATGCACCACTGTGGACTGGCAACATACATACAATTGTCAGTCAATAATGCACATCCATGCTCTGTATCTGATCTCAATGACATCCATGAAGTTACAGTAAAAATTGGATGACTAACACTAATTAATATATACAAACCAACAGCTAGCTTGTAGTGAAAGAAGCGCTGTATCATTTGTGAGATACAAACGTGAGCGAGTGTGCCAGGACTTACCCCAGTTCACTGCTAGTAGCGCCACATCACCATAACGCATCTGCGCATAGCGCACAAGTATTTCACCATAATTAAGAATAAAATTAAAAGTTAAAATTGTTTTTTTTTTTTTCAAACTTTGTCAGCATATACTTTAATGTAATAATGTTTTAAATGTTAAGTCTTAAGAGTGATTAAATCAGTGGTTTTCATAAGTACATCGTTTTAAGAAAAAGATAACTGGCACTAAATAATAAAGCTAGAAAGCCAGAAATTGGTCATAATGTGCCAATGTATGTCAAAATTAACTGGTACAAGTAGCAACATGATAAAATAACAATTGTGGTCAGAATCCACATTTTTAATAAAAATTGAAGGTGCTAAATATTAGACTTAGAAATGTGAAAATTTGTATGATGCTAAAAATAATAATTACGGGACAACATTAATCTACCTCTAACAGTTTTCGAGTAATTTAAGGAAAACTAAATTTGTAACTAAAAGATCCCCGTTTGTAGTAGATTAAGTATCTGTAATTTTAATGCTAGAAAATTTTGGTTACAGCACCTGATAAAACCCATTAAACAATGGAGCTATAACAAATTTTAGGACCATGTTGGTAATAACAACCAATACAAGGTCTCTTAAAGTTATAGTTCAGAGGTAACGATCTACTGTCAGTTCCACTATAAAAATTCTAGAAGGGAAAGTTTTTATGCGAGCTGAAACTTTTTCTGTGATTTCAACCAACTTACCTACTACATGCTTGTAAAAATTAAGAAGATTCTACATTAATTCATAAATTTGTTATTAAATATTGTGTGTATGAGAAAGTGGCCGTTTAGAGACTGCTGCTGTGTGCATAAGATGGATGACAGCAAAAGTTCCTTTGGCCATCCGCTGCGCCACATATATAAATACAGCCCGAGAGGCAAGACTAGGTTTCACTTTGCACCCAGCCAGTGTAAGATCCGCGTCTGTCAAACACTGGATTGCACGCTGCCTCAGATGGCATCAGAGATGGGCTGTTGCAGAACACTGGCTTTCTGTAACAATTGACAGTGAACTCGTGAGGACTGTACACCACCCTGGAACGCTTAGATTTTCACTTAAGTAACTGTTAGTGTGCTATCCGTGATATTTACAAATCCACGTGGCAAGTGGGGACAATTATCTTCCACTTTTGTGGAGAGCATTTAATTTCACTGAGTATCAGTAGTCAGGGCGAAAGACGATTTGGTAGGAACTTAGCATAAAGGTCACTTCTAAACTGCTCATAGTGCTGTTTAGGGTAGAAAGATTTACTGTCAATATGAGCCTAATGACTTTCACAATGTTGTGTGTGTGAAACTTTACCAAATATATGTATGAATTAGAACTCTAAATCTTCATTTATAATTATAGTCCTGATCCCAATAAGCAGAAAGAGAATAGAAACATTTCTTTCAGTTGGCTGGACAAGAATGTGGGCATACAGACTGGAAACTATGGTCAGTATTTTGTCCATCGCTTTCTGGCTGACCACAAAAATAGTTGCCAGGCTCTTGTAAAAAGGCATCGAGTCAGTTCTTAATGCTTACTATTTAAATCCACAGCCCCACAGGCCATTCCGGTATCACAACACCCTGCCATATATCTCGGAGATCTTTAAAATCTCCATACTCAATGGAAGTAAAAGGAATATAATGAAAATGGTGAAGCCATTGTAAATTGGGCAGAAGACAATAGCTTATATTTTTTTGATGCAAAGGATAAAGGAACATCTGTATCAGCAGCTTGGAGACAGGATTGTAATCCTGAGCTATACTTTGTAACAACTAATGAGAATAAGTTATTTCTTCAAAGTTCATGGTTTGTTTTAAAAGACTTTCCATATAGACAACACTGTCCAATCTTGATTTTTATTTATTTATTTACACGTTAAGTTCTGTAGGACCAAATTGAGGAGCAAATCTCCAAGGTCATAGAACGTGTCAGTACATGAAATTACAACATAAAAGTAATAACAGATAAAAATAATATGTTTATGAACCCAAAAAATGTCAAGCCATAAGTTTAAGTAAACACAATCAACAAAACAATAAGAATCAGCTTAATTTTTCAAGGAACTCCTCAAAAGAATAGAAGGAGCGACCAATGAGGCAACTATTCAGTTTAGATTTGAAAGCGTGTGGATTACTGCTAACATTTTTGAATTCTTGTGGTAGCTTACTGAAAATGGATGTAGCAGTATACACACCTTTCTGCACAAGAGGTAAGGAAGTCTGATCCAAATGCAGGTTTGATTTCTGCCAAGTATTAGCTGAGTGAAAGCTGCTTATCCTTGGGAATAAGCTAATACTGTTAATAAGAAACAACAGTAAGGAACGTATATATTGAGAGGCCAATGTCAAAATACCCAGACTCGTGAACAGAGGTCGACAAGAGGTTCGTGAACTCACACCACTTATTGCCCGAACCGCCCGTTTCTGAGCCAAAAATATCTTTCTAGAATGGGAAGAGTTCCCCCAAAACATAATACCATACGACATAAGCGAAAGAAAATCAGCAAAGTAGACTAATTTTCGTGTCAAACGATCACTTACTTCAGATACCGTTTGAATAATAAAAATGGCAGCATTAAGTCTTTGAACAAGATCCTGAACATGGGCTTTCCATGACAGCTTACTATCTATCTGAACACCTAGAACTTTGAAATGTTCAGTTTCACTAATCATATGCCCATTCTGTGAATTAAAACATCAGGTTTTGTTGAATTGAGTGTAAGAAACTGCAAAAACTGAGTCCTATTGTGATTTAGCGTTAGTTTATTTTCTACAAGGCATGAACTTAGGTCATGAGCTGCACTATTTGAAACCAAGCCGATGTTGCACTCAACATCCCTTACTACCAAGCTAGTGTTATCAGCAAACAGAAATATATTAGAGTTACCTGTAATACTAGAGGGCATATCATTTATATAAATAAGGAACAGGAGTGGCCCCAACAGTGATCCCTGGGGCACCCCTCCCTGACCGTACCCCACTCACACCCCACATCACAGCCATTCTCAACACTGTGAATAATGACCTTTTGCTGTCTGTTGTTAAAGTAAGAGGTGAACCAACTGTGAGCTACTCCCTGTATTCTGTAATGGTCCAACTTCTGGAGCAATATTTTGTTATCAACACAATCAAATGCCTTAGTTAAATTAAAAAAAATATGCCTACCATTCAAAACCTTTTGTTTAACCCATCCAGTACCTCACAGAGAAAAGAAAATATAGCACTTTCAATTGTTAAATGACTTTCTAAATCTGAACTGTACATTTGATAGCAAATCGTGTGATAAAAAAAAATCAATTATCCTTATATACACAGCCTTTTCAACAGCTTTTGCAAACACTGATGGCATAGAAATATGTCTAAAATTATTTACATTATCCCTTTCTTCCTTTTTATAAATCGGCTTTACTACTGAGTACTTAAATCGTCCAGGAAACTGATCATTCCTACAGGAAAAATTACAAATATGGCTACATACAGGGCTAACATGTGCAGCACAGTACTTTAATATTCTGCTAGACACTCTATCATAACCATGAGAGTCCTTAGTCTTCAGTGATTTAATTATTGAATCATCCTCCCTATTGTCTGTATCACAGGGGAGTATTTCAGGCATCAATCATGGAAAGGCATTTGCTAAGAGTGTTACATGATTCCCTGTAGAAACTAAATTTTCATTTAATTCACCAGCAATGCTCAGAAAATGAGTGTTAAATACGGTAAATATATGTGATTTATCAGTAACAGAGATATTTTGGTTACCAACTGACTTTATATCATCGACCTTGTGCTGCGGACCAGACAATTCCTTCGCAACTGACCATATGGTTTTAATTTTATCCAGTGAATTAGCTACTCTATTTGCATACCACATATTTTTGCCTTCCTAATAACTTTTTTAACTACCTTACAGTACTGTTTGTAATGGGCTACAGTAGCTTGAATGTGACTACTTCTAACATTTTGATATAATTTCCCACTATGTTCTATAAGATATTCTTATCCCACTAGTCAGCCACCCACGCTGCCTTCTACTGTTAGTACCCCATTTAGAATGTTCTAATCGAAAGAAAATCTCAAAGAGCATGAGAAATGAGTTAAGGAAAGCATTATATTTGTCATCTACATTATCAGCACTGTAAACGTCCTGCCACTCTTGTTCCTTGATGAGGTTTAAAAAACTCTCTATTGCTGTTGGATTAACTTTCTTATAGTTTGTAATTGTATGTGACATTTGTTTCAGAACAACGCACTTTTAGTGTTAAAATTTGTGCATCGTGGTCTGAAAGGCCATTCACCCTTTCACCAACAGAATGCCCATCTAGTAATGAAGGATGAATAAAAATATTATCTATGGCTGTGCTACCGTTCCCCTGCACCCTAGTTGGAAAAAAACACAATCTACATCAGATCATACGAATTTAGGAGATCTATCAACATCCTTTTTCTTGCACCATCATATACAAAATTAATATTTAAGTCATCACATATAACTAATTTCTGATACTTCCTATAAAGTGAATCAAGAGCCATCTCTAGCTTGAGTACAAATGCCCTAAAGTCAGAGTTAGGGGACTTATAAACAACAACTATTAGAACTTTAGTTTCACTAAATTCAACTGCCCCTGCACAACATTCAAATATCTGTTCAGCACAGTGCCATGATGCATCTATGGACTCAAATGGAATATTGTTTTTTACGTACATGGTCACTCCCACACCCCGCAAGGAACTTTTTGAAAACAGCCAGCTAATCGGTATCCTGGTAAAGGAAGCCTCTGAATTGTCAAATTATTTAAGTGGTGCTCCGATATACCAATAATTTCAGAGTCAACATCTATAAGCAGTTCACTAAATCTATCTCTAATACCTCTTACATTTTGACAAAATATGCTAATTCCTTCTCTACTTGGAAACATGATGTCCTCTGAAGGTAAGCCCTTGGTTGGGGGGACTTCTTTTAAGCAGGTATTCCTGACAGCTGACTTTAACATCAACTACTACTAGAATTTTTCCATAAGTGATCCCACCACCACCCACTACACTGCCACCTAAAAGCTTTGCCAGCCTCCTCTTCCTATTCCTATTGAGGTGTAGGCCAGGTCCAGTTAAACCCGATCAAGACCCTCCATGCAACAGTCTAGTATCATAAGCACTATACCACAGTGACTGTGCCACTCAGCTTCTTCTGCAGCAATATCAATATCTGCCAAACCATCCGCCCTGATAGCTGAATGGTCAGTGTGACAGACTGCCATCCTAAGGGACCCGGGTTCGATTCCCGGCTGGGTCAAGGATATTCTCCACACTGGGACTGGGTGTTGTGTTGTCTTCATCATCATTTCATCCCCATCCGGTGCACAAGTCACCCAATGTGGGCCTCCTGGCCAATGACACCAAATGCTCACTTCCATTTTCTGCCAAACCCAAATCTAAACGTAATGTGCTGTACACATCCCAATAAGCCTCACTGCTTGCTGATGCGTGTTAATGAGCCATTCAAAGCTGCAGTTAACAATGGAGTGGTATGTAGGAGAGAGGAGATAGGAATTAATAATTGTTGCAGAATGAGAAATTGCCATATGATGTCAACAGCAGCTTATTACACTCAGCATGGAGCCTGGTAATATGTTCATTCTCAAATGCTCCAGTAACCAGCCTCAGTCCCTCAAGGTGGATGTCATTTAATATAATAAATGTGATTCTCTGATTAATCCATATATCATAGATCAAAAATCAAGCTGAGATTGTATTAAAGTTTGATAAAATTGGATCAGACAAGTTTAGTCTGCCATCCAAGCCCAGTGACTAACACATTTCAAAATATTTAGCATCTGGGACATCCTGTTTTTAAATCTCTAAGATGGCAATCAAGTAAGCCTTATTTTCTTTTATCAAAAGTGAGGCTGAGAAATCTCACCAACTGTTTGAAATTCAAGATCCCTTATTGTCAATTAAGACAAATTAAAAAAGAGCATGAATGGTTAAAAAAGACATATACAGATTTCCCAGACGAAACTTTGAAACCTGTTTTATCAACCGATTCCTCCATCCATTATCAGCTACAGCTGACATGCACTATCTGCAATGATGGGAGCTAAAAATAAAATTAAAAATAAATAAAAACTTGTACATGAATTGGCAGAACTGGATGGAGCTCCTTACTGCTGATTTTGTTGTTGTTGTGGTCTTCAGTCCTGAGACTGGTTTGATGCAGCTCTCCACGCTACTCTATCCTGTGCAAGCTTCTTCATCTCCCAGTACCCACTGCAGCCTACATCCTTCTGAAGCTGCTTAGTGTATTCATCTCTTGGTCTCCCTCTACGATTTTTACCCTCCACGCTGCCCTCCAATACTAAATTGGTGATCCCTTGATGCCTGAGAACGTGTCCTACCAACCGATCCCTTCTTCTAGTCAAGTTGTGCCACAAACTCCTCTTCTCTGCCCAATCTTATTCAGTATCTCCTCATTAGTTATGTGATCTACCCATCTAATCTTCAGTATTCTTCTGTAGCACCACATTTTGAAAGCTTCTATTCTCTTCTTGTCCAAACTAGTTGTCATCCATATTTCACTTCCATACATGGCTACACTCCATACATATACTTTCAGAAACGACTTCCTGACACTTAAATCTATACTTGATGTTAACAAATTTCTCTTCTTCAGAAACATTTTCCTTGCCATTGCCAGTCTACATTTTATATCCTCTCTACTTCGACCATCATCAGTTATTTTGCTCCCAAAATAGGAAAACTCCTTTACTACTTTAAGTGTCTCATTTCCTAATGTAATTCCCTCAGCATCACCTGACTTCATTCGACTACATTCCATTACCCTTGTTTTGCTTTTGTTGATGTTCATCTTATATCCTCCTTTCAAGACACTGTCCATTCCGTTCAACTGCACTTCCAAGTCCTTTGCTGTCTCTGACAGAATTACAATGTCATCGGCGAACCTCAAAGCTTTTATTTCTTCTCCGTGGATTTTAATACCTACTCCAAATTTTTCTTTTGCTTCCTTTACTGCTTGCTCAATATACAGATTGAACAACATCGGGGAGAGGCTACAACCCTGTCTCACTCCGTTCCCAACCGCTGCTTCCCTTTCATGTCCCTCGACTCTTATAACTGCCATCTGCTTTCTGTACAAATTGTAAATAGCCTTTCGCTCCCTGTATTTTACCCCTGCCACCTTCAGAATTTGAAAGAGAGTATTCCAGTCAACATTGTCAAAAGCTTTCTCTAAGTCTACAAATGCTAGAAATGTAGGTTTGCCTTTTCTTAATCTAGCTTCTAAAATAAGTCGTAGGGTCAGTATTGCCTCACCTGTTCCCATATTTCTTCCCCGAGGTCGGCTTCTACCAGTTTTTCCATTCGTCTGTAAAGAATTCGCGTTAGTATTTTGCAGCCGTGACTTATTAAACTGATAGTTCGGTAATTTTCACATCTGTCAACGCCTGCTTTCTTTGGGATTGGAATTATTATATTCTTCTTGAAGCCTGAGGGTATTTCGCCTGTCTCATACATTTTGCTCACCAGATGGTGGAGTTTTGTCAGGACTGGCTCTCCCGAGGCTGTCAGTAGTTGTAATGGAGTACTGTTAATAGCAGTTGCAAACATTCTCACATTTAGAACATTACTTTGGGAGATACCATTCTCTTGTTCAAAATGCCCATACAAGATATTGCTGTTTCTATGCCTAAAATAATGTGGGGAAAGGAAGGACCATAGGAAAATTTATAAATATGCCGTGATGTACCATTTAGGGAGCTGCCCAATGATTTTATGCCTCCAAGTAGTATCACATGCCTTTTTGAGGGTAAGATACGGTACTTATTAGGAGTGTCTGAGCTGGACAGTCTGTTGTGTACCTGCCAGCAGGGTCACAATATCAATGACTGATCAATATATTCTGAACCCAGGCAAGGTGGGATATGACTATCTGCTCCAAGGTCTTTCCCACACAACTAGTGAGAGAAATATTATGATAGTTACTCAGATGTGTACTGTCCGTATCAGGTTTAATGAGGAGGATTAAAATGGCTTCCCTCCATAAGTGTGAAAATAGTCCTTATGTCCTGGTGAAGTTAAAAAAGTGTTAGGATGATTTCTTTACATCTCCCTGTGTGGTGTTGCAACATGATGTAATGGACTCTCATAGTGAGCAGGTGATGTTTCATAAGCCTTTGCCAAATTGGGCTCCTAAGTGTAGAAGGGGCAGTTATACGATTCATAACTGGTGAGCCTGAGGTCCCAGCCTCCTCTCTCAGTGACAGTTCTGTAGTCCTAGAAAGCAGGCTTGTGGCTAGCACTGGTGGTTACTCTGGTAAAATATTCATCCATTGTCTGGGAAATGTTTCATGGACTGGCCTGAAGACTTCCTCTTCACAGTACAACACTAACTGAGCACCTCCCACCTCTCTCTCAAATCCTCCAAATGGTCTCCAATACACTGCACTGTTGGTTTATAATGTTTGTGAACTGACACCATGATTTCAGTTTACTCTCCCTTTATAATCCAGCAGCATTTGGTCCTTGTTATGAAAAAGACTGTGAGGTTCTCTACTTACGGTCAATATTTGAACCCATGTAGAGTTGTCCACCTGTCACTGATAGCAGAGTGGCATTCATTATTCTACCAGGGAATGCTTTTGTAGATGGCCAGAACACTGTGGAATAAGAGTGCTGTAGTGTCTGCCCTGCTCCATGTTCAGAAGACAACGATCTCCTGTCATCCAGAGGTTTTTGAAAGGTCTACTATGGGGTAGGCAGTAGTAGAGCCCCATAGCACACTGTATGTCTTAAAATCACCACACAAGTGTCAGTCAGGAGATCTGTGTGATGGAGTTGGTGAGAGCCTCTTCATCTGTTGGTTGATAAGGCAGCAAGTAGAGAGAACATGCAGTGATCCTACACAGCACACATACTGTGGCAGAAATTGATTGTAAGTTTGTAATAAGAGGAAAAAGTTGAGGAGTGTATGCACAATCTATAAAGATGGCCCTTCCACCTTTAGCTCTCTTTTCACTGAGGTTGTCCTATCTGGGAGGCTATATCCACTCAGCATACGGGGGTCAGAATCCTTAAAATATGTCGTTTGTAGACACAAACACAGTGTTCTTCCCCGTAATAGAAGTTTCAGTTCCTCTACAAGAGTCCAGACGGAACTGATATTCCACTACTATATGGAAGCCACTATATTGGTTAAGTTTCTCTTTACCCTTGTCTTTCCACTGGGGTAGGAATCCTGCAGCAGTTGGGGGTTTAGTTGAGAGACTGGACAATTGCCACAGGCAGACTTCATATTTCATAATGTCTCATGCTGACTCATTAGAACAATCAGACAGAATTATATATGCATGGTTTCATGGTTTGAAGGTTTACAATCTTTTCTGTGTTTACCACTTCTGTCTTGGCTTTTCTTTCAGAGCAGACTGTGGAACTTTCATGCCACTGTGCTTGCCTGTTTACTTGAGTCTGCCCGTTAAGGTGTTGGAAGCTCTATAATGTTGGTAATTCTAGCCTTATCTGATTGTATGGTGGAAGCAGCAAGTTTTGAGGTCGGTGTTCTTTCGTAATTGCATTTACAATGGCTAGTGTTTATGTAGATGTCATTTACCTGCATCTGTGTTGAGGAACTGCCTCGAGTCTTACTGTTGTTGGGAAATGAATATTTCAACCAACAGTGAGGCATTATGTAAACACTTTACTGATTTTAAATTGTCAATAATGCCATCCGCCCTTCTGAATGTAGAAGGGTAACAGTGCCCCAAAGCTGCCTTCTATTCTCTTTATGATTAAATATATATTCTGACAAACAGCATGTGTTCTACTACTAAAATCTGAACTTCATTTTATTACGTTCTTAGGATGACTTGTTTGAGCCCTCTGATTGATTTGAGTGTTGATATTCATCAGCAGTATATCAATCACACTGGGAGTTGATTTTCAAGATTTCAAAGGATCCATCTCAGTAAAATGAGTCACAAGAGAATTAAAGGTCCACCCTGACAGAGCCCTGGGGCAACACAGGTACTTCAGCAGTTACCCGCTAACAACTGTTTTGCCTTGGCAATTATCCACTCCATCGGTATGTAGCACACGTACAGGTTGAAGGCTTTTTTCCTATATGTTTGTATCATCCTTGTAATCCAGGCAGTTAAGCCGAGATTTATATTCCGTGGGGCACACAATGTTCTTCGGCAATACTACATGGTGATCATTGAAGTACATACAGAGCTTACAGTTACAGAGGACTGGAGGTACTCATCAGCCCCAGATCACTTATTGATAATTCAGTAGATAAACTTGAGGTAACGGCAAATAAGGTTTTAAATGAAACGGCGAACTGGTTCAACATTAATGGTGTTATTTTAAATTACTGTAAAACAAACTACATTCAGTTCCACAAAACATCCAAAGATGAGGAAATATTTGTAAAGATAGGTGAGCAGACAATAACCACGGTAGATTCCTCAAAATACCTAGGCTTGCATACTGATAGCAAACTGAATTGGTCAAACCACATCGTGGATCTGTGCAAAAGACTAAGTTCAGCAACATACGCATTGCGTATTGTTTCTTCTTATAGAAATATGGAAACCATGAAGTCAGTGTATTATGGTTACTTTCATGCAATTATGGCATTTGGAATTATATTTTGGGGAAATCAGCCACTGGCTAAAAAAGTACTGTGTGTGCAAAAAAAGAGCCATAAGGATCATGTGTGGAGTCCATCCTAGAGCCACATGCAGGAATCTTTTTAAGAAGCTTGAAATACTTACATCCACTGCGCAATATATATTCTCGTTGATGTGCTTCATAAGGAAAGAAAAATCCATCTTTAAGCTGAATAGTGCATATCACAGTCACAATACAAGGAGGAAACATGATATCCACTATGAACAGCCAAATCTAAGTAGGGTGCAGAAAGGAGTCCATTTCAGTGGCTGTAAGATTTTTAATGCCCTCCCTTTAAGAATTAAGTGTTTGGTAGATGACGATCTCTTGTTTAAAAAAACCTTAAGGCAGTTCCTATTGCAAGGATCATTTTATACATTAGAAGAGTTCCTGAACTACAGTGTTTAACATCTCTTGTATTGTAAATTGCAAATGTATGCCCAAATTTGTATTTGTAATACCAAATATTTTTATTGTAAACATGTATTTTGCAATATTTATTTCTCTGTAACACTTATTATTTTGTAATCTTTATCTATCTCTAAAATGTATTTTTGTAGTGGGACCTAAGTTACTGTTTACTGTTTTTTGTTTTGTATTCTCTATCTATCTCTAAAATGTATTTTTTGTAGTGGGACCTAAGTTACTGTTTACAGTTTTTGTTTTGTTTTATGTATTACCATAAATTCTGGCCAAAAGCTTGTAAAACTGACACGTTCCATATCCTGTGATAGTGTCACTACATGGATCACCGGAACAAGAGATAAATAAATAAATAAAATAAATCACAAACCCTGAGTTTGCCCAACCCATACCCAGCCAACACAGATGAGCTGCTTCAGGTGTTCACCAATTCGTCACTTGGAACTGCCCTGTATGCATATGTGAATGTCATCAAGTCTTCATGATATCTGTGTTTGTGATTTATATCAGTGTTGTGGATGCCACAATTTATTTTTAAAAAATCTGCTGCAAGTTATGAACATAGCTCATGAATTTGTATATGGAAATGAGTGTATTTGAAATGGTTAGTGCAAGATGTGCCATTACTAACTCTGCAGATCATTTTCACTATCAATGAGAAGATAATTCTTGAACATCACACAACGTATCATATAAAATTACCTGCCAGTCCTGGAATGTCACTTTGCTGTTGGAATATTCTTGTATAACAGCTACTTCTCTGGGGGTAGATGGCAAAGATGATGAGATTTTTGCACTCTGCCATCTGAGCCGCTTACTACTTCGATGCTTAATCAATTGAGCAAGTTTACCTTGTGGAGGAAAAAAAGAGAGTTAAACATTAACATGTTATACCTCTTACCAATGTTAAACAGTAACACACAAAAAATTACTGTCATTCTGAAATATTACTTTTACATGCAAGATGTGCATCCACTGTACTATTTATTTAGATACTGAGTTACCACATCCAGAAACTTTTGAAAAAGTAACAAGTTTCTGTCAGTTGACTGTAGAAGTTGAGAGAGATGAAACTGTGTGTGTGTGTGTGTGTGTGTGTGTGTGTGTGTCGAGTGGTAGAGTTTTATTGGTCCTGCTAATCATATAGTACACAAATAGTACATTCTGATGTAGGACAAGTCAATGTATAACAAAATATAGTATTAAATTTGCATTAATTTCATTATTTCTACATTAAATGATCATTGAGTTAGAATATACAGAGAAAATATTGTACAAAAATAAAGAGTAGATACATTAAAGCAGAAAGAGCATGTTCTGTACTGGCAGATTAATATTTGTATTGCAGGAACATTCATATGGTAAATCATTAAAGTTCTAGTAACATTTATATGACACATAACTAAGGCAAAGACACACATCACTAGTGAACTTCCTGAAGGAACTTGTGGAGGCTATAGAGACAGTGATGAGTCAAATACGCCTTAGCAGTTGACTTGAAATTTGCCAGGTCATTTATTGATTTAAGTTGTGAGAGAAGTTTATTATAAATAACTTCCCCATAATACAGGGTTCTTTTTTTATTCAGGGTGGTGTTGGTGTGCTCTAAATGAAAGTTTCCTTTTTGCCTGGTGTTATAGGGGTGGATATTTTCATTTTTTCTGGAAGAGAGTGGGATTTTCCATTGAATATTTTTTCACAAACATGGTTATCTCATACACATATATACACGGAAGTGGGAGGATTTCTAGTTTTTTAAAGAGTGGTCTACAGGTTTTGTTCCATTTTACACCTTCCATTATTCTTATAATTCTTTTTTGCAGCCTAAAGAGCTTTTGGCTAAGAGAAGAGTTTCCCCAGAAAATAATTCCATATTTCAGTTGTGAGTATATAGGCACCATACAGTTTTCAGAGAATCTTCGTTGTAGCATCCCTCTAATATTCTCATTAAGTAGCATGTAGTGCTTTACAGACTTTTTCAATATGCATCCCCCATTTAAGATTAACTTGGAGCCATATTCCCAAGAATAATGTTGTCTAAATTCTGAAGGTCTTTGTCAGATATCTGAATTTGAGCAGTTTGCTCACCTTTTTCACATTATAGAAATCTAGTGCCACTGTCTTACTTGCATTTATTACCAATTTGTTGTGACTGAAACAGTTTTCAATATTGTTCAGTGTCTCTGTTGTAGACTTCTGAAGCATTTCCACTGCTTTCCCACTCACTAGCACACTTGTATCATCAGCAAACTGGACGATGTTCTCACAGAATTTGTTTAGGTCATTCATATATAACCGAAATAGAAGAGGTCCCAGAACTGAACCTTGCGACACTCCATATTTAATGGTTTCATAATGTGAATAGTGTTAAGTTAGATGAAATTTTGATGTTCCACTTCAACCACTTGTTTTTGACCACTTAGGAATGACTTTATCCAGTTGCTAGATGTTCCTCTAGTCCCCAAGTTGTCAAGCTTAGGCAATAGTTTTGTGTGATCTATGATATCAAAAGCCTTAGAGAGATCTAGACATATCCCAATGCCATATTCATCATTATCTAGTTTCTGAAGTACTTCACTTAATAGTTCAAAAATTGCTGCATCAGGTGATCAGCCTTTCCTGAAACCATGTTGTGCTGTGGATAGTATTTTGTGCTCTTCCAGAAAAATCTACTACCATTCTTTGAAAAAAAATTTCTATGGTTTTCGAGAATACAGATAGTAGAGCAATGGGCCTGTAGTTAGCCACTTCCTCCTTTTTACTTTTTTGAACAGTGGTTTGAGCTTAGCTGTTTATAGGCATTATGGGAAAATTCAGGATTGGATTGATTTGGGGGAAGAGACCAAACCGCGAGGTCATTGGTCTCATTGGGTTAGGGAAGGATGAGGATGGATGGGGAAGGAAGTTGGCCGTGCCCTGAAAATTCCAGTTTGAAAGGAACTATTATAAAGGTGAGCTAATGGTTTAATGATGAGATCTCCACATTTTTTAATAAGGCTGTCTGGGATGCCATCTATTCCAGTGGAATGATTCACTTTTAAAGTTCAGATAACTGACAAGGATTCTTTCTGAGTTGTTGGAAAGAGAAAGTGAAGTAGGATTTATGCTGGTATTCCCAGATGATACTGGGCAGTTTGTATTGCAAGATCTGATTACAGCAATTAATTGCTCGCTTATATTGCTAAAATAAGTATTGAATACATTTGCTATTTCTTTAGGATCATTAATTTCTTTGCTGTTACAATTCAATTTAATATTGGAATTTTGAGGAGAAACATTGTCAGTTTGTTGTTTCACTATACTCCATACAGGTTTCATTTTGTTATTGGAGTTATTTATATAGCAGTCATTTGCCATTACTTTAGCTTCTTTGATAACTTTTTAAGTATCATTTTATAATTCTTGACATATGCAAGGAATTTTTTGGATACTATGGACGACTTGGAGATCTTATATAATCTTTGTTTTTCAGCACATGACTTTTTTATACCTGTTGTCAACCAGCAATTTTTTCTGTTAAGCCTACTACACTTGATTTTGTGATTTTTAGCTGGAAATGACATGTTAAAATAATGTGTAAATATATCCATAAATAAGATGAACTTCTCATCTGTGTTTTTATATCTGTACATTTCCGTCCATGTTTCCTTCCTTAGTAAATTCCTAAAGTACTCAATGTTTTGATGGCTGAAGGTCCTTCCTATTTTTATCGTTTCTGTTTGTTTAATTAAGTTCAGCATTGAAGACATCTCAAGAAGCTGTGCATAGTGGTCACTGAAACCCGTGTTGAAGTTTCTAGCTGCATATTCATGGCTTTCCTTGTATATCAGTATCATATCAATAGTTGTGCTGGATACACTTGTAACTCTGATAGGGGAATTTATAATAATGTAGCTCAATTATCCATAAGATCATCTCTATCTTTTGAAATTTTGTTAAAGTAAATGTTAAAGCCTCCACATATTATAACAGTTTTGTTTAGGTCCCTGATACTGTCAAGACTACCGTCAGGTTGGTTAAAGAATACTTTTATGTTTGAGTTTGGATTCTGTTCAGGCAAAAGATTGTTTTTATTGAGGTTAGTTCTACAGCAGAAATTTCAAAATCACCTTATTTTCCTAACTTTTAGGCAGCAATAGCTGATATTGTCTTTCACAAATATACACATGTTCCTCCACATTGTGTGTGTGTGTGTGTGTGTGTGTGTGTGTGTGTGTGTGTGTGTGTGTGTGTGTGTGAGAGAGAGAGAGAGAGAGAGAGAGAGAGAGAGAGAGTTCTGATAAAAGGCTTCCTCTGAAGTCTTAAGCTTGAATGTATTCTCTTATAAATATTATACTCAGTGCTGACTTTCTATTACATATATAAATGCAATGGAGAGAGACCACTAGTATCAGTACAGCAAGTGGAATGTTTCAGTACTTTATGCAATGAGAAGATGTCAGACTCTGCACTAAGAATCAGCATGACAGAAAATTTGATTATAACCAGAACATGGGTGCCTGATTAGACACTATCATTTCAGCTATGTTCATGTGCCACTATGTTAATGATGTACTGTGAGTATTTAACTAAGCAAAAACAGCTGCCGTCCTCCAACAGTCAACTGTTGTGGGCAAAAACACGATGAAAGAAGTCCCACAGACTATGTAGTGGCACAGATCGACAAACAAGTGACAAACTAAAGACAGCATGAAATAACTGTAATTGAACGTCTTTAGCTCACTCTCTATTGGCATCATTCTGTAGGCTGACATGTTGTATTTTGTTCTGAGATATAGTGCCGATATTAAAGGTGTTATAGTGTGTAATCCCTGTTCTCTATTGGATTGCCTCTGCCTACAGTGACCTCTCTACAGTGGTGCCTTAGCATAGAACACATCACTATGAAGTGTGGAAATGAAGATGCCATAAAATCAAAGGACAGTGGCAACACTTTGCAACCAACCAGCAGTAATGCGACAGGTACTTCACAAGATCGACAGCCTCAGTAAGTGCCTCACAAGGTAGGAATGCACAAAACATTAAACTGAACGGGTTCTGGACCTCAAAGCCAGAACTCTGGTTTATCCATGTGCAAAGTGTTTTCTACCAACACAATGTGCAGGATGACATGTTAAATTTCTACTGTGTCTTCGCCCAGCCTCAGTAAGTGCCTCACAAGGTAGGAATGCACAAAAGATTAAACTGAAAGGGTTCTGGACCTCAAAGCCAGAACTCTGGTTTATCCATTGCAAAGTGTTTTCTGCCAACACAATGTGCAGGATGACATGTTACATTTCTATTGTGTCTTCGCCCACTTGAATGAAGCTCAGACAATCATTGCAAGGGACACTTTACACATGCATAGCTATGCACCACTTAAAGCCTGCCTAATCAAGGAAGTCGCACAGTCGCCAGAACCCGGGCTCCACAGATTAACAGCAAATGATGGATTAGGAAACATGTTCCCCACCCAGCCACTGTGAGACACACACACACACACACACACACACACACACACACACACACACACACACACACACGAGATCAACTAGCCCTAGAAGTTAAGAGCAGGTAGCAGCACTACACAGAGTGCAGTGCTTGGTAGATCAGTGCCAAGGCAGACAGCTGGACAATGATGAACAAGCTAGTGGATACCAGAACAATGCAAGTGGCGGGTGCCCATATCACTGCAGGTTTGGCAACAAAGAGTGCATTTGCTCTGCCCCATATCAGTACCCAAATGTCCCCGACGGCTGCCGAAGGGCACAGCTTCCTGTCGCAGTCTACATTTGAGTGGCCGTAAATCTGTCATAACTGCCACTCTGGTTTTTAAGTAGTCGCCTACCCATATTGTTGTCCACTGTGTACGCCCAGGTATGCAATGCACGAAGATATCTGCACTGACCTCCACATCACCATCTTGGGCCACTGGCATGGTAGTTCCCCATGTATCTTCAGTAATGGGATTTTAGGCTCATAATGGACAGAAGCAGCAGGGTGACACACACACACACACACACACACACACACACACACACACACACACACACACACACATACACACTCGTTTTTAGCTGGATATGGCATACACATGCCACAATTACATTACCGCCTCACCACTCACTAAGCAGAACTACACTCACAGACCGTTTTGTGTTGGTTTCACCTACAACACAGAAAACGTCAAAAAGGCTTCATTATGGACAAAACGTCATTAACAAAATTTTTTGTGGAGGCCAGGTCCAACATCAGTGTTTTTACAAGGACATTGTTTCAACCAGATTGCATGGACACTACCCTCCACATCACAGTGGCTAATAACACAACCATCTTGACATACAGCAAGAAGAGACTGTGCGTGGAGCCTACAGGAGCTGACCACATGGAATTTCCTAATTGGAGATATCGGGTAATCTATAATTGGAGCAGATATTCTACACCATTTTCAATTAATTGTGGACATCTAGAGAGGACTGACAGCTCAGGTCACCACTGCAAGCATCTCACAGGAAAAAATATTTTTGATGAATCCTAGAAGAGTTCCCAAGTTTCACTTCACCATCTGGTGACAAACATAAAGTAAGACCAAAGACTCAGCACTTTATCTGCACAACCCCAGGGCAACCAGTGGCAACAAAGCCCTCTTGCCCCACACCTGAGAAGCTGACTGCAGCCAAAGCGTATGTGAAAGGACAAATTAGAGATGGAATAACACAGCCAATGGGCCTGCCCTCTCCATGTGGGGCCCAAACAGGATGATTTGTGGAGACAGAGAGGAGATTACCAGATGCTCAATGAGAGAACCATCCCCAAATAAAGGACATGAACAATAAACTGGCTGGAGCGACAGTTTTCAGTGGAATTTACTGTGCACAATCATACACATAAATCCCCATAGCCACGAGTAATGTGACAAAGACTGAAGCAACGACCCCTTTTGGGTTATATGAGTACTTATACATGCCTTATAGGCTAAAAAATGTTGCCCAGATTTGGCAACATTTCATCCAGCAAGTCCTCCATGGTCTAGACGGTGTATATTGTTATATGGACAATATCATTGTGTTTTCTCATTCACCAGCACAGCATGCTAAGCACCTATGACTACTTTCCAAATGACTTCAACAGGCAAGGGTTGTGGTGATCACAACTAAGTGCATTTTTGGCCAGAGTAGCATCGAGTTCCTGGGGTTTGAGGTGTTAACAGCAGGCATCTTGCACCTAGCGAAATGAGTCTTAGCAATTCACAAAGTGACACAACCAAGGATATTCAAGCACCTTAGACAGGTTTTACATATGCTCAGCTACTACTGACACCACCAACCTCATGTGATGTCATTGCTGGCACAGCTGACCAGAATGCTCAGAGGAAAATACACAGCAGGTGACTTGGAGTGATGAAGCAATAACCATGTGTGAGTCAGTGAAAGAATATGTTCCACAAGCCATACTACTGAATCATCTGCACAAAAAAGTGCCAACAGCTATTATGGTGGGTGCAAGCCAGGTGGTAGTAGGCACTGCTCTACAACAGCACGTTGACAACATGTGGCAGCATCTGGCATTCTTCTCCTTCTTGTTAACAGAGTTCCAAAGAAACTGGAGCACCATGGATCATGAGCTCCATGACATGTATGCCGCTTTCAAGCACTTCCATAAATGTGTGGAAGGCAGAGAATTAATTATTTTCACAGACCGTGCCCCCAACACAGCACTTTTTAAAAAGTGTCGCCTAATGGTTTGCCTTGACAGACCAGAAAGGCAAAGTGAATTTCCCAGTTTACCACTGACATACACCAAGTGAGTGGCCACAAGAACATCGTTGCTGACTGTTTATCCAGAAGTTGCATCAATATTAGTGAGATATGATGCAACTACATCACACATGCACAGGTGCAGGACATGGAGTCAGATGTGCTACGGGAGGAACAGAGTTAAAACCTACAATGGCGGAGGGTCAAATCAGCAAAGGCAAATGTATCCCTGTGGTGGAACATCGAGTATGATAGCACATGTGTCTACATTCCTTGCGACTTTCGGAGAATAGTTTTTAGCCTTCCGTAACTTCACGCACCCAGGAGTATGGACTACAGCGAAACTGGTGAAGAGCAAGGTGGCATGGCTCAGGATTAACAGATACTGCCACATGTGGGTAAAGCAGTGTGACAAGTGTCAGCAGAATGAAATTGGTGGCCATGTCCTTGGCCCACACAGATAATTCATCACTCCTTTGGCCAGATATGGAAACATCCATGCAGAACTCATGGGTCCCCTTCTATTACCTGGTAACCTCAGTGGATTGCTGGAGGCCACTGCAGTGACAGACATCATGGCAACAATGGTGACAAAGACTATCATAGAGTGTTGGATCACGAGGTTTAGCACATCACACACCATCACAACCGATAAGTGCCAGCAAGTGGTATGGTGGAGAGGTTTCACCATACCCTGAGAGCAGTGTTGATGTTGCCAGTACTACAAGGTCAGATGCATTGCCACTCAGTCTGTTGGGCCTGTGATTGGCAATCAAAGAAGATCTGCAACATTCAGCAGTACAGCTCATGCACAGTGAAGCGCTACATCTACCAGCAGAACTAATTACCAACAAGCCTTCCAACCTCCACCCACTAGTCTCCATCACCGAGTTCCATCAAGACTTGTGAGAAATGATGGCTCAAATATGCCCCTCCATTCTGCAGTTACGTGGACACAGGAACATCTTCAAATGCAAGGATCTCTGCAGCATACTTTTTGTCTGGCTGTGGAACAACTCGGGCCACCCACCACTCGCATTGCCATACAGTGGCCTGTAAAAGGTTCTGCAGCATGCAATACACACTTTTCATATTCAGCTTAGCAGACAAGATGAAATGGCTTCTGTCGATCCGTGTCACTACATCCCCCCCCCCCCCCTCCCAACACACCCTTTTTCTTCTTTTCTATTTTCTTTTTAAAAAACCAGAGCTCTGGGTATGTCGGGGAACTGATGTTTTACAGTGTGCCCAGATCTCATAGTCTTCAGATCCAGTTTCAGCGGGAGATACAACTCGTGTCAGCCAGTCAATGGTTGGTGCTCTGCGCTGCTCTGTCTGGGGGTGGTTTGGTGGGTGGTACTGAAGTGCTGTTTTCTGTTGTCTCAGTGTCGAAGTGTGCTGGCTTCAAACGACCAACAAGTTAAGGTTAGTAGAGATTTGTGCATCTGTGAAGATATCTACGCGCAAAGCATACAACTAGTATGACCATCACACCTCAGCAAAAGATCTGACAGAGAACCCAAGAAAATTCTGGTCATATGTAAAATCACTAAGCAGGTCTAAGGCTTCCATTCAATCCCTTGTCGAGCAGTCTGATGTGGCAGTTGAAGATAGCAAAATGAAAGTCGAAGTTTTAAATTTCATGCTCAAAAAATCGTTCACATTGGAGAACCATACAAACATACTGTCATTTGACCATCGGGTAGATTCTCGTATTGACAACATAGAAATAAGCATATCTAGGGTAGAGAAACAACTGAAAGATTTGAAAACAAATAAATCACCAGGTCTGGATGGAATCCCAGTCCAATTTTACAAAGAGTACTCTACAGTATTAGCTACTTACCTAGCTTTCATTTATCGTGAATTTGTCACCCAGCACAAAGTCCTAAGCAACTGGAAAAAAAACGCAGGTGACTCCAGTATACATGAAAGTTAAAAGAACGGCCCTGCAAAGTTACAGAACAAAATCCCTAACTTCTGTTTGCTACAGAATCCTTGAACATATACTCAGTTTGAACGTAATAAACTTTCTTGAGACTAAGAAGCTTACGTCCAGGAATCAGCGTGGTTTTAGAAAGCATCGTTGGTGTAAAACTCAACTTGCCATTTTCTCACATGATACACTGAGAACCATGGATGAAGGGCAACAGGCAGAGTCCATATTTCTAGGTTTCCGGAAAGCATTTGACACAGTGCCCCATCGCAGGCTATTAACGAAGGTACGAGCATATGGAATAAGTTCACAGATATGTGAATGGCCCAAAGACTTCTTAAATAATAGAACCAAATATGTTTTCCTTCACAGCGAGTGTTCATCAGGGACAAGGGTATCATCAGGAGTGCTCCAGAGAAGTGTGATAGGATTGCTGTTTTTCTCTATACACATAAATGATTTCGCTGACAGGGTGGGCAGCAATCTGCAGTTGTTTGCTGATGATGCCATGGTGTACAGTAAGGTTTCAAAGCTGAGTGACTGTAGGAAGATACAAGATGACTGAGACAAAATTTTTAGCTGGTGTGATGAATGGCAGCTAGCCCTAAATGTGGAAAAATGTAAGTTAATGGGGGTGAGTAGAAAGAACAAGCCTGTAATGTTTGGATATAGTATTACTAGTGTCCTGCTGGACACAACCAAGTCATTTAAATATCTGGGTGTAACGTTGCAAAGCAATATGAGGTGGAACGGACATGTGAAAACTGTGATAGGGAAGGCAAATGATCGACTTCGGTTTATTGGGAGAATTTTATGAAAGAGCAATTCACCTGTATAGGAGACTGCATATAGGACGCTGGTGTGACCTATTCTTGAGTAATGCTCGACTGTTTGGGATTCGTACCAGGTTGGTTTGAAAGAAGACATCGAAGCAATTCAGAGGCGGCCTGCTTGGTTTGCTAACAGTGGGTTCGAAAAACATGTGAGTTTTACGGAGGTGCTTCAGGAACTGAAATGGGAATCCCTGGAGGGAAGGCGATGTTCTTTTTGAGAAACACTATTGATAAAATTGAGAGAACTAGCATTTGGAGCTGAATGTCGAACGATTCTACTGTCGCCAACATACATCGTGGGTAAGAACCACGTAGATAAGATATGAGAAATTAGGGCTCATATGAGACGTATAAACAGTTATTTTTCCCTCGTTCTATTTGCAAATGGAACAGGAGCGGAAATAAATAGTGGTACACAGTACCTTCTGCCATGAACCATACGGTGGCTTGCAGAGTACCTAGGTAGATATAGATCACCAAAGCAGATGGGTGGAATCTGAACTGCGTGTGTGTTGATTTAATATTATTATTACTTGCAGATGGTGGCTTATATTGTATTGTGTGCAGTGGAGAGGGTGAACTGTTGTGGAGAACAATGTTTTGTTTGTGTTGTATGCTAATGTGGTTGACGTGACAAACTGAACTGTATCATAGATCCGGGTCAAAGTTAGGTTGGAAGGTGATAGTTTGGTTGTATGGTAGAAAAACCACGACAAAAAGCTGTTTTTAGGGTTTCATACCTCAGTCTGTAAAAACGTAACATTTATAGGATCACTTGGTCATCTGTCTGTTAAGACCCCTTTTTCTCAAAAATGGGTAGAGGTATCAAGTTGAAATTAATGTCAAATACTACAGTAACTTTCCCGTGTAAAAAAATAAAGCTCATAAGTTAATGCATTCAAAAGAAACAGCTATTTATGTTACATATTTTGATACCCACAAACTCACTCATCAAAACAAATGAGCTGTCATTTATGTAGGTCGAACATTTTTTGAAATTTCAAATTGCATTTGAGAATATCTACAAATCTGAAATTATGATTCTGTGAAATAAATGAATAGAAATCTTCAGTCAAATGGCACAAATTTCTTTCAAAAAGTGTGGTGAGGGATAGATCTGTAGCGTAGTTGGAGGCCTAAATTAAGTTGGAAAATAACAGTTTAATTAAGAGTTGCTGAAGGTAATGAGTAGGTAAGGATAATAAAGGATGCATAGTGCTAATACGTATCTGTTTTTTTGGTAGGCATGGGGTGTGATTATTGGGAGTTAAGTGACACGGTACTGTACTGATGACATCATTACCATGATTGTGATATGACTGACTGACAATGTCACCAACAACACAAAACGTCAGCAAAATAAAACAACATACTAACAGGCCTTTTTTTGTGTAGTTAGTGAAATCATCCATTGGTCACATCTGCAACATGATAATGATCTCATTAGTCTATCAGCGTGGGATTGCATTTTTAACTAATGCCCAATAACTGCTTTGACTGCCCTCCAAAAGGAAATAGATATATATCAGCAGTACCTGCTGGTTCCTTCCTTTCTGAAGTGATGCATGCAGTTTCATATTTACCAACACAGAGTCCCTCATATGAAGAGTAATGAAATGTAGTGCATGTAGTAGCACTGACAGGGATTTGAGCGTTGGTATTTGAATGCATAACAGAACTGAGTTTTCATGCACCAGCAATATGATGATTTATGGTTTTTTTCCGCACTATGGAAGCTATTCATAATCTACAGATATTTGTAAATATTTGTAACGTAATTTACTGTTTCTTTTTTAAAGGAAACACTAGGTAAATTAGAACAGTGTTGCAACACTAGACTTGCATTTGAGAGTAGCGAAGTATAAAACCCAGTAGGATCATACAGAAATAGGTATTTTATGGATTTCATAAGTCACTATGTTTAATGTCAATGCAGGTCCAAAAAAGAGCATGGCCAACTTTCAGCCCCTTCCCTGTCCATCTGGACTCAAGTTTTCTTCCTTTTAATATAAATATACAAACGTGTCAATACCTCAACAATGTATTTAATATATCCTATACTACAGTATAAAATGTCCAGAAGACAAATAAATAAATAAAACAAGATGTAAATTAAAACAGGAAGTTCAAAAACTTAAAATGCATTTTTAGTTCTCTCACCAAGACTAGGTTATCATGATTATTTTTAAATATGTTGTAACAGTATTTTTTGAGTCACTAAAAAAAACTTGGTGGGTTAGTCAATGTTTTAAGTTTATTAGGTACTACAGAATAAAACAATTGAAGCATGCGCAGCAGAAGTGTCACTTATGTAACATACTTTTGGTACTCCGTCGAGTTGCGTGTTGTGGAATACTCTCTCTACTATCTGAGTTTGCCACCATGGTCAAGGAGGTACTATTATCACTTTCTGATGTGCACAGAGATTCAACAAAGAAAACTTCCCCTTTTGCATTTATCTCCGTTTCCCATTCCAATAACGACCTATATGTACAAAGAACAATCAACACAAAACAAATCCGTATAAGGAATAAGATTTGTTGGTATATTTATTAGTTGTAAAGTTTACCCATCATATTCGGAATCAGAATATGAACTTGCACTCGAAACTGTGTCTGAACCACTTTCGTTCCACCAATGAACTACATTATTACATGATTCCCCCGAACTAGTACTGGTTTCCCCCAAGCACTGTCCATTTAGTGACAAATACTGTTTTATTATCAGAGAATCACTTTCTCCCATGTTATCCATTGCAAACCTCACATTGCAGGGTAATTATCTCTACCGAGAATAAGCAAAAAACCACGCACAATGGAGAAGCAACAGCCCCATAGGATTTGCACCTTAGATACGAACTCCACGCTGTGTTACCGCTCACTGCAACTATTTTCCATCTGTTCCAGAATCAGTGTCACGTGTGTTATTAAATAAAATCACAGCTGATTTCTCCCCCTCTACTACATCAACTGACTGGACTTGTTCACCAATACCTTACTGACACATGCCTATACGAAACACCCATACACATAGCCATATTCAAACATACAATTAACAACAAATCATCAACTTCAACGACAAGCACCCACGCCTCCACACAACTGACCCAAACATAAACAAAACACCACAGCTGTCAAAGCACTACCATCAGAGATAAAACTTAATAATCACACTTTTGCTAGGATGTTAGAATCCGTGGAGGTTAATCTGAACATCCTTGCACTTTTCTCATAGAGTAGGAATATCTCTGGGGTGAGTATTGTGTTCTACGCATGTTGTCAACATTATGGTGGATTCCCACTTGTCGGAACGTCAAGTAACCGTCACGTTTTTGAGCGTTGACTGTTAGAGGAATTCCTGAGCATTTACGCTAAACGGCAACTCCGAAAGAACGTCGTGACGTCACATCTGATTCATAAAATACCCACCAGAGGCGCTATCTCCTAGTTCACTGTAGAACGTAATAAAATCCGGAAAATTAGTTTAAAGCAGCTTGCAACGTTTGCTGTTGCACTTCATGATGAGAAACAGGAAAATCGGGCAAAAAGAATCAGTATTAGAAAAAAATGTTAAAAATTGAGACTGTGAAGGGGAGTTCCACACTCTTTACAAGGAGATGGAAGAGGAGGAGTCATCGTTCCAGAAATATTTCTGAATGTTTAAATAACAGTTGTTTTACCTATTGGGCAAGATACAAATAAAACGTACGATGGAAAATTAAAGATTTAGGCGCCCCATGTCACAACTGGAGAGCCTGATGGTTTGCCTAAGGTATGTCTACATAGGCCTTTTTGCTGAACTCAACAAAACACATATGGAGGTGCTACTTGCCGGCAGCAACAGAGAAATATCACTAACTCCGTCAATGGCCCGTTGGAACACTCTTCCCTAGGAACCTTGACGTGACGTGACATGTCAATGACATTCCGTTGATGGGATGTGTGACTACCATAATTTGAACTGTCGACGTGACGGTGATGTTCCGTCAAGTGTGAATCTACCTTTAGACTGCGATTTGCGTGTGGTCTTGGGACGACGCTGTTTGTTTATGTTTGCGGCAGAGTTCGAAACATCTAATATTACACGTATTTGTTGAATTTTCATCATTTGTTTATTTGTAACAGTAATGGAGAATTACTGTAGTTGGTACAGGAGCAAGGGAAATACAGGATAGGAGAAAAAGTTGCCTATGCCGTATTGTGCTGTTTTGAATAAAGGTTTTAGATCTATTATTATGTGTAGGATTGTTTGACGAATCTCGAGCCATCTGCAGCAGTCATTTCTTGGTATTGGTACATATAAATGGTAA
The DNA here is from genome assembly GCF_021461385.2 of Schistocerca piceifrons. Lineage (NCBI taxonomy): Eukaryota > Metazoa > Arthropoda > Insecta > Orthoptera > Acrididae > Schistocerca > Schistocerca piceifrons. Next base: position 617,594,355 of record NC_060149.1, read on the forward strand.
GAAACCCACAGCTTAAAAATAGCCTTTTCTTTAACAGTGGTGGCTCTCAAAAAAATAGAAGTTAGGCTTTTTCCTTTTTATACTTTTCGGATTGCTCACACCTGCGTAATTTATGCTCAGTTTATTTGTTTTAAACTGAAATATGCTTACCATATGGTACTATGTAACATGATGGAACAGTTTCATGTTTCATTCAAAATCAAAATGTTTGTGAAATATTCCACTCTTGGTTGGATAGAATGTTTCACATAATTGAGAGTGAAAGTGTGTGTGTGTGTGTGTGTGTGTGTGTGTGTGTGTGAATATATACCATGAACAACAGTGATCCCAACACACTTCCCTGGGGCACATCCGAGGTTATTTCTGCATCTGTGAAAAACTTCCAATCCATGACAACAGGCAGTGTCCTCTCCACCTATAAACCCTCAGTCCAGTCACAAATCTAGTTTACTAGTGTATGTTTCATCTTGTAGTTCGCAACTGCCTCGTTAACTACTACCATTTACTGAATCTCTTTGAAAAAAGAATGAAAACTGCTATTTTATTCTAACCCAAGAACACTGTAATTTTACTATACAAAAAAGCATATGTATAAAGAACATATAACAGATAACACACAAGTGGTTGGCAGAGACTTGCGCACCAGCCTATAGAGTCATTAGTTCTATAATGGGGTGCAGCCAGCAGGCTGCACACACAACCACTGTTCACTAGCAAGCCGTGTGTCCTCTAGTGGCCGAATCAGGCACAAACTTCATGCATGAACTATGAAGCATCTCACACTCATATTTGGTGATTACAGCCCTCCTCTTTCATTATGAAGAAGTGAGCACTGTGTTCATGTCCATTTCTTCTGTCTTTGATGCTGGTTGTTGAGTCATGAAATGCACTGCCACTGGTGTGTACGATTGGAAGTGGCATAAGAGTGAACAGATGTGGCGCCTGTCCCCCTGTGAGAGACCATGTGGTAGGACAGGTGACCCTGCGTGGGTTCCATTTTCATATCTGAGTCCAACCCTGGTGAAGCAGTTTGTGGTGAAGGTGGCTGAACAGGTGGCGCTGGCTGCAATGGAGGTGGCAGCATTGGAGGTGGAGGAGGAGGTGGAGGTGGAACAGGACGGTAGTTGGGACCTGCCTTGGCCCTCAACAGCTGAAGGGGGCACACATAGCAGAGGAGAACGGTTGTGAAGGCATCAGCAGCAGCGATGGAGGTGATGGCGCCAGCCAAGTCAGAGGAAATGGCCAGGCAGACAGAGGATGCAAGGGTAGCAGATGCGCTCCCAGTGCACAGTGACCCACGTGAAGTAGTAGCTGGTCGAAGTGTGACGCCCTCCCTTCAGCAGTGTGGAGAATGCAGAGGCGTTGACCATGGTGGCACTCGATAAATGCTGTCACCCATTTCGGTTGGGGTCGAAACCATGAGCCCCAACAGCTGTGCCACACTGGCAGCGTTGCAGTGCCAGTGTAGGAAGATGTCCTGGCATCAGTTGAACCAGATGTATCAGAGTCCAGCGATGGTGGCGATGCAACAACTCTGCAGGACTCTTTTCACCAACACGGGTAAACCTATAAGAACTAATGAACCAGTCAAGAGCCATTTTCTGAGACACATCCAGAAGAAATTTTTTCATCTGAAACTTAAATCTTCACACTAGCCAGTTTGGTTCTCTGTTTTACTGAGGGTGGAAAGGAGGAGCTGTCATACAGCAACCACAATTATTTTTTAATAAAAGTCTTGAAATTCTGGAGATGTGAATTGGGGGCCATTGTCAGTAACTAACGTATATGAAAGACCTTCTGTTGCAAAATTTTTTGACAGAGCTGAAATTTTTGTAGCCACAGAAGCAGATAGACAGTACATCATGTGCTGTAACATAGAATATGCATCAGTTACAAGAATCCAGTAGAAATTCAAGAAAGGTCCCGCAAAATCTATATGAATTTGGTTGCAAGGCTACTGTGGAGCTGGCCACAATGACAGAGATGCATGGGGGGATGCCTGATGGATGGAATCCAGTGGACAGGGTGTAACAACTTGCGCTATTTCCCCATCAATGCCTTGTCAGACAGCATGTCTGCATGCAAACCCTTTCGTTTGTGACACACCCCAGTGGTCCACATGTAATAAACGCATGCCCTCATGCCAAAGGGTGTATGGGACTACAACCTGAAGAGCAGTGTCGTCTGTAGCTAACAGCAGAACTCCATCTCAAACAGAAAGACAACTTTGTAACTCAAAACAATTTCCGTAAAGATCAGAAGCATAGCCTGGAGGTTTTTCCAGGCAGTTATGTTGTAAAAAGAAACAACTTTACTTAAAACAGGATCTGCATCCGCAATTTTAGAGCTAGTAATAGGAAAACCATCAACAGCATTTTGAGTCTCCACATCTAAATGAAAACAAACCAGTTCCTCTTCACCAATGTCTCGATCCAGACGACTTGGTAAAAGATAAGATATTATTACATAAGAAGCCATCAAACTCCCTCATGTGTGTCATTGTGCGTTTCCCTTCATGCTACAACAGATCACATGAGGAGCTAAAATAGATGTTATGGAGGCAACTATATTGTAAGTTCATGCAGTGTGCTGTGTTGGTGGGGGAGGGGGGCAGAGGAAAGGAAATGTGTTACATACATTTTCAATATTTGGGATACATGTGGCTTAGTAGTACATTTAACGAGCGATCAGTCTTTTTTTCCGTTATAAGTAGTCTGTAATGTAGTGGGAATATGTACATTAAATGCGCTAACAATATGTCAAAGTTTTACCATTAAGCAAATTTGTGCTCTAGCCTACAGGCAAGAAGTAAATAAGTTCCCTAAAACTGGATAAAAATACGATGAAGAAGCAGGTGGGATAATCACTAATATGCGCAAATTCAGTAATTTCTTGGACAGTTTCAAATACACTGGCTTGCTATTAAGTCGTTTTGCGATGCTGGTGATGGCAAAAATTTACCACAACAAACTCAGCAGTACAATAAAGTCCATATCAAACACAAAGACAGTGGTGCCTGTCCCATATATAAAAAAATGAGTGCATCTGGACTGTGACACTTGTTGCAAAGAAGCAAAAATGATTCTTCGTTTTTCTCTTCAAAGATAAAAGAGTCCCGTTTATTCCAGGTATCAAATGCAAATTGTTATGTTGCTTATGAAGTGCCTATACCAAATCCACGCCACCTGATCAAACAGACTTAAGTAATTGACAAGCTGCTATAGTGCGTCAACAAATGCAAGGGAGCAACATGTCTGAACCAAGTTTTCAAGACATTCTCCAGAATCTTTTGAAGAAGAGAAAAGGAAAGTTTGTCCCTCACACCTTGACTCCCAAACAAAAACAATGAAGCATGGACAGACGTGATGTTATGGATGCAAACCTGCAACAAAATGACAAAGTGAAGAAAATAACATAAAGGGTCTATGCCTTGACGAAATGCCTGATGTTCAACCCAATGTGACATGTGAATTGAACAATAGTCCAAACAAGGGCTTTTCCAACAGCGTCACATGAGTTTATACTAAAGTAGGGGTAGGCTTCATAGGTGAACCAACAAATTAACCATCTTAAATTTTCTTTTTCTTTAGTAAATTCACCCTGAAAATTTTTGGGTTGACAGGGTGGAAACTGTGGCTGCCAGTGGAGTCAGTTAAAGTGATTAAAAATCCAATTTTAGGGGTCATGCTACGAAACAATATCAAGTGGGACAAACAACTAAAATCAGTTGTAGAAGTTCAGTGTAGTTGTTGAGGCGCCAGATACTGAAATTTTATGTGACCTATTTTTGACTATGCATGGATGTATGACTGTCACCCATCTTCAGATTTAGAAAAGGACATTAGAAAAAAATAAAGTTTTCCTGCTAGATTTTTCATCGACCCAAGAGCGTTAACCAAGGTATTAACTGTTATTATATGATAATCCTTAGAAGAAAGAGGATTTTCATGTGGCAAAATACTGTTTGGGGAATTTCAAAGTATCAGTTCTCAAGATGGTCTATGAAATTATCTTACTGCCTTCACTGCACGTAGCAGCATTTCCACAGGCAAGGAAAACTTGCACATGCATCCTCCTACCATTGTCCTCAGATGCAAGTAAGTTTCCCCACACATACGATCTGATTTTCCACTGGCGCTGTGTTGCAGATGGCGTCAAGCGAAATTAGTTACGCCTTCATAAATATATTAGTGCATAATTATAGCTAAAGAGCTCACAGAAACTTAATGAAAAGAACAGGATAACATAGATATTGAGCATGAAATTTGATATTTCGTAGGAATCTTTTGGGGCATCAAATGCGTTAATAAAAACGCTGTCAAAACATGACGAAATGTCGTTCAAAAACATAAATGAATGAGTAAAAAAGACTTTTAAATTCATTTTGAGCTATATAAACATATCACAAAAAGTTTTGCATCACCCCAGTTCCAAGAACTCCTGAAGATAGACGTTGACTGTGGATATTGTATCACAGACACAGTCCCTTTGACTCTTCAGAGATGTCACTGAACTCACCCAAAGATGTAAACAATCATGCATGGGCAGCGTCCATTAGATGGAGAGGGTCTGACAGCCAATCAGTTCCAGTCATTCCACCAGGAAGGAGGTACACGGCTCATGTTGTCTGTAGTTGAACTGTGCCTAGACAGTCAATGCTGTAGTTCATGTCCACATTGTTACTTTGTGCCAGGAAGGGCTGTCAACAAGGAAAGTGTCCAGGCATCTTGGAGTGAACCAAAGTGATATTGTTCAGACATGGAGAAGATTCAGAGACAGGAACTGTTGATGACATGCCTCATTCAGGCCGCCCAATGGCCACTACTGCAGTGGATGATCGCTTATTCAACTAATTCTAAATTTCCTCAACGGTTTCATTTGTTTTCTCTGCAATGACTTATCTTATTTTCTTAGTGACTGTAATGTTACTGTCATCAACAAAGAGAATTTTTTCCCCACTAGTAACACTAATGGGAAAGTCATTGACATGGCTCTGGAAAGGTATTGATTCTAAAATGCAACTCTGAGGAATTCCTATATTAATGTATTTTGGTTCTGATAAGTATTTTAATAAAACTTTGGACTTCTTGAGATATGATTAGAAGCAATAATTAGCTATTCTTCTCATTCCTAATTCTTCTAGCTTATTTACTTGAATCTTATGTTGAGCAGTAGCAAAAGCCTTAGAAAGATCTAAAGAGACGCCTGTGACACATTCATCTTCATCAAGAGCAGTAAGTACCATTTTTGTGAATTCTGCTGTGACCGATTTCCTATTTCTACTACTTTAAGTAGCAAACAGTGGTGCACTTGAAAGGTTGTATTTATAGAAGTAACTCATTAATCTGTCTTTTGTAACTACTATTATTTTTCAGAATCATGACAGCAGGGAAATGGGCCCAATAACGTTCTATATCTTCTGCATTACCTTTATTTAGCAGAGGTACAACTCTTGCATGTTTTAAAGACTCAGGAAGGTTCCTTCATCTGAAGCATTCAATTGTTATGTTTGTTAAGGGAGCTTGTATACCCTTTATACACTGTTTCAGCACTAGTATTGCTACTTCATCAAAGCCTACTGACTTTTTATTTCTCAGTTTTGTACAGTTCTACTAACTTCAAGCTGTGGTCATCAGTATCATCATTGTACTTAGTGTATAACTATTTATTGATGTTATATTTGTTTTGATCACTTTTGCTGTAATTTCCTTACAATAACTGAAAAATTTTTCACTTTACCCCCTCCAGTAGATATGTACTGAAGTTCTTAGCGTATTTAAGCTAAAACTGTAATTATTGTAAACAATAAGGAAAAGAACACGAAGAATTGCGAAATTTAAAAAAAAAACACGATTTTACGAAAAAGTTAGAATTTAATGGTAAAAAATGATCAAAAATGTAAATAAATGTTAACAACTTTAAGTCAGCATTTCTCATTGTTTTTCAAGCATTCTCATCGTTTTTCATACATTTTCCTAATTTATCGAGCATTTTCACCAATAATTTTGAATTATCTTCGAATGTTTGCTTCAGTTGTCCAAAGACTTTTCAAATACTTCAAATAAGAATCGTGAAATTTCAAGCATAAGAGTTTCAAATCATATCTTCATTTTTTAAAGATACTATGTCACGATATTCATTATTATTTCCTTGTTTTTTTCCTTTCTTTGCAATTCAATATTTTTATCTTCAAAAAACGGGAAAACCCATCCAGTTACTAGTTTCTGACATTTGTTTGCGACAGTAATTTTAAATTCATTATAGAGCTCCATACAAATTTTTCTCCATTTTTGTATTTAGAATATTACATGTAGTAATAGTGTATGAAATATCTATTGCTAGCTAATTATTTTTCTTAAACAATTAATTATTGCATGCATCATTGAGTTTCTTTAAGTAGAGACTCCATTTATATAGAAAAATATTTAATAAAGACAATTTAAATTCTTTCATTACAGAAATATAAATAAAGTTTAATATAAAAAACTTAATTTATTTGTTATGGAAATATAAATAATATTGCTCTTATTAAAGGTTTTTGGTATAAATGGACACAAAAACAAAATATGGTCTGAAGCCTGCTTAAGTTGTCACCACAATTTAAATTCAAATTTAAAAGAGAGCATAAATGTGTTTAATAATTCAAATATAGACCAAAAAACTGATTACAAAAAAATTGTCTTATGATGATGAGGTTGAAGAATGGAATAGACAAAGATTAAGAGAAAATGATAATTTTTAAAAATGCAAAAAAATAAGAGAAAATTAAAAATTCTCAGAGATATTCTTAAGTTGAACATCACATATTAAATTCTTTTTTTCATACACTAATATGTAGATAATTGTATAAGCTGGTATATTAGCATCAAAATTAGCACATAATTTTATTGATATTTTGTACTGCTACAATATTTTTTTATGTTTCATGTTTATGACATAAGTAGGATAATTTTTAATAAAATTTCATGGCTTCATATCAGTGACTCGTTTTAATTCCGTAATTCGATTAAAATCATGAAACGAATTATAACCTTGCAAAAAATTATCTGGTAGAACTAAATTCCCCTTGTCTTGTGGAAAAATTTAATTTCTTCTATTTTTCAAATGTTAAGTAAGTAATTTAACATTATTATATAACGATGAATCAATCATTTATTTATTTAATCTGAAAAGCAACAAAAATAAAATTAGATGCATCTAATTCCGTTAATTTACAATAGTGTGTTACAAATATCTCAAAATTTGTTATCATGTAATCCTGTTACTTCAGTAGTGTGTTAGTCAGAAAAAGAAATCCAAATCTCTGGATTTTTCAATATATCTTCTCATTGTTCCAACTCACAATTAGGTTCATATTTTACTACTGGAACTCAAATTTCTATTTTCTCAGCTATAACTTTTCCTTCTTTTGGTAATGTAGCTTTTATTTCGACTCCAAAATCATTATAAGCGGCCCAACGAAAAATAATATCATTCGTACTCAGTCTCCAAGTAAAAATTACAGTTAAATCTCCTTTCCACGTATTTTCTTTACAATCTTTAAAAACTCCACCAACATCTGAAGTGTTTATAATACTTCATTCATCTTTCTCATTATTTTATAATTATTAATTGTGTTCTTCCATACGAATTTTATCATAAAGAGACGAAGTTAGTGTAATAAAACTGATGATGAAATAAATGGATGTTCTACTGTAGATAAAATATTATTTTCTTCCTTCATAGTTACACAATCAAGCAGTTTTGCTATATAGTTATCAATTAAATTATTCATTATATTACCTCCATATATTGGATAATCTGTTCAATATGCTGTAATAATTTTAAGAATCTTGTATAACTGAGAATGATTTGGATGTAGCTAGCCATTGCCAATTCTTGTGTTAATTTCTACATCTTCATTAGGAGTATTTAGAGTAATTTTACTTTTGACATTCACTGGAAAAGAGCAAAGCTGATAACTCTCAACCTTGTTCATTTACATAGAATAAATTGTATTAATTCAGTGACACCTTTAAAGTCAATTAAATTATTATTTTCTTCAAAAGCATTTCTTTGCAATTACTCATTCTTATCATGCGTTTGAATAAAACAAGAATAATTTAGTTCATATCTTACTGGTGCACCAAAATTAACATTAGGCTTAAATGAAGGAATAATATCACTTTCATGATGCAAATAACCATCATGTTTTACAAACATTCCACCAGTTGAATTAAAATTAGCTTTAACTAATTGAAATGGTATGATTTTTGTAATATTATTAGTAATAATTTTTTTTAACTTGAATAATTTGATTGTTAAAACCAAATGAACTTCTGATGCTATCTTTTACGTCCATATACAATGGAACATCACTTTCAATAGTAACTCTATAAAAATTTCATGTGTTTTACTCTAAATAGTAATTGTTCTTGTAAATAAATTTTTGTAAGGATTTTAAACTATATTGACCAACAGAAATTTCTATTGTTACTTCATAACAATACAGCTTATTACTTTTTGAAGAAATATTTGAATTTAAAAAAGCTGTATGAAAACTAACAAAACCAACGTTTTTATAACGATCTCTTATAGGTACAGTTAATCTTTTTAGAGAGCTGATGAATTACAGCTTCATTGAAATAATCATTTTTTATTACTAACAAATTATCATTAATTAAATTACAGACTGGGGCCCAAAAATTAAAATTAAAGAAAGGAAATCAAAAAAATTAAAAATGGTAATCTTTCACCTAATCCAATGTGATACACAGTATTTTATCCAAGCGGATTAAGATACACAGCCTTATAGATCGTTAATTGCATTTTAACTCCAGGATGGTTAAAGTGAGAAAAAATCAGTCATTTATATGTTCATTCTGAAACTCCAGATCAACCAAAATACCAAGAATTTATGAAAATGTGTAAAAATGTTAAAAGGAATATGTGTCAAAATTTTTATGTAATTGAAAATAATGATTATATTATAGCACTAGATGCATGTGAAGATAATTCAGTTATTTTATTGGTGATTTCATTCTTTAAAATCAACATATAGTTACATAATATTACTACTACTGCTAGACATACAGGAAAATTTTGTTTTTATTGAGCTCTGACATATTTTAAAATATCTAAACAATTAGTCAGAGGCAGTCTATATTTTTTAAATACATTTAGGCACGATGATAAAATTTAAATCATATTTACCATGAGTTTTTGCTGGAGATTTAAATTTCGATAATTTTAAAGAAATATGTTGTAATAATGATCAGTTTCGATTTTTGACGATTGATGTGACAAGTAAAGTTAATAATGGAAAATATCGAAATGAGATAAAAAATTCTCTAACCATCACTAGCTTCACTACACAAACTGAAATATAAGCAAAATATAAAAATAAATTTTAAACATAATTTTTAAACATAAATGTAAATGTTAACTATGAACATAAACAGGAATTTCAAAAATTATATTATTAATGTTTTTATCCCAATTAACTGTTGGTGAAACATCACCCATATATTATTAAACAAACTAAACAAATTGAAAAAAAGCTGACGAATTAAAAACGATTTTTGAAAATGTAAGAAAGAACCATGAACAGATATGAGAAACTCAAAAGTGAAGTTCAACCTGTTGTGGTACAATTGAAAAAGTTAAAAAAGGAATTGAAAGTTACAGTGAAAATGTTTTAAAAGCAACTGAAGAAAAGAGAGATGGAAAACAAACAATTCCTTATTGTAACAAAGCTTGTGGTCATCAACGTTTAGAAACAAATTGGAAGATATAACAATAATTGATTATACAACTCCACCTGCAGTACTAACGGGTGGATTGAGTAACCCGAAAGTGCTGCTGCCAGTCCCAAGCATGGGTAAAAGAAGAGGTTTAGCACTGAAATAAGGCATAAAAGAGAAGCCAGGTCACATCCCAAGGCACCTCTGAGGCTAACTACCCCCAGTTGTAACCCTGTCAACGCCTAGATGTTGGACAAAACAGAAATCATTCGATTCACCATAATGGCAAAGTTCGCTTATAGAAAGCACTACCCCAGGTGGTAACCAATCCACCGTTGTCAATGATAATGTTAGTGAGCCAACGGATTCTGGGGAACTCACACCAGCATGCAAGAGACTGAAAAGTAGGAAAGTGTCATACTTTGCTACCTTCAATCTTAACTAACTCCTAAAAACTGGAAAACTGAAATATCTTACTGATACTTTGACCAAGCAAAAATCATTGTAACCGCATTACAAAAAAAACAAGATATACAGATGAAGCAGTATTTGAATCAGAAGGGTATCACATTCTGAAAGGAAACCCTGGCATGAGAAAATGAAGAATGTACTTCAACTGCGCACAGGTTTTATAGCCAAGAAACAAATTTTGGGAGCCATCACTGACAGCTCCAGAAACAACAGACTTTCCACACTTACCTTTAGGGGAGAAAATAGGAATTATACCATGGTCAATGTACATGCTCCCACAAATGAGACTAATAGAACCAACCCAGAGCAAGTAGAAGAATTTAGGGAAGACCTGGAGGAAGCACTATCCAAGATTCCAACTAAGAATGTTATCATATTACTTGGAGACTTAAATGCTCACCTAGGGAAAGAGAGAAAGTTCAGAAACATAACTGGGAACTATCCAGCCCACAACAGGATTAATCGGAATGGCGAACGACTAGTGGAAATTTGTAAGACTTTTGATCTAATAATGAGAAATAACGGCGTTTAAATGCCTTCCAAGAAAACAGAAAACACGAGGACTTCCCAATCCATTACTAGGAGAGCTTCAGCTTGACCATGTAGCGATATCAAGACATGCAGAGAAGGAAATTCCAAATACCAAAGACCTCTGGGCTGCAAATTTAGACTCAGATCACTTTCTATCCAAAAGAAAAATACAAATTCTACTAAGTGTCCATCAGACTAAAAACACTACCCATCTTGTGAAGTATGATACTTAGAATGAAACTTAGTACTAGCAAAGATTTTAAGGCAAGCATGAATCAGAAGAACAATCAAGGTTGGGCACAGTTAAAAGATGCAGTAGCTGCATGGGATAGCTGCACAGTCTAGGGCGCCTTGTCACAGTCTGAGTGGCTCCCCACGTCGGAGGTTCGGGTCCTTCCTTGGCCATGGGTGTGTGTGTGTTGTCCTTAGCGTAAGTTGGTTTAAGTTAGATTAAATAGTGTGTAAGCTTAGGAACCGATAACCTCAGCGGTTTGGTCCCATAAGGCCTTACCACAGATTTTCAAAGATGCACTGATTGACAGCGCAAAGGAAACAGTTATCCTGGAGAAGAGGAAGAAACATCTATGGTGGTTGGTAGAAGGAGATAAAGCAATCGTAAAGCGTCGGAAAGCGTGGATTGATCGGTGCTCTCATAAAACACCAGAAAATATAAAGAGCTCCCAAGAAGTGAGGAAAACCACTGCTAAAACTATCAGAAATCTCTAGAGGAAATATTTGCAAAAATGTATAACTAACATAGAAGAAAACTTCCAGAAGAAAAACATGCGAGACTTCTATAGAACTTTTAAGACCAACTTAAATAGATATGATCCTCCAAACCTCAGCTTTAAGAATAAAGAAGGAAAGACAGTGTATGGAGACATTGAAAACAGTCAGATCTTGGAGTAATACTTTGAAGACCTCCTGAATTTTGAAGCTCCACCTAAGACATTCAATTACAATGAGAAAGAACCAAACCCCGACTTGGAACCACCAACTATAGGAGACATTAAGAACATTAGAAGAACCTTGAAAAATGACAAAGCACCTGGCGCCGATGGGATCATCACCCAACTCTTAAAGTATGCAAACGAGAATGTGTTCATAAAACTAACACAAATTATACGAAAAACCTGCGAAGAAGAGCAGCTTCCAGAATGTTGGACATCAGCATGAATACACACTACACACACGAAAGGTGATGAGACGGAACCTGGGAATTACAGTGGAATTTCTTTAATACCTGTGACCTAAAGGTATTCTCAAAAGCACTGCTAAATAGAGTGGAAGGACAACTAAATCCACAAATTTATGAGTACCAAGGAGGCTTCAGGAAGGAGAGATCATGTGCAGAACAAATCCTGATTCTAAAACTGATAATCGCTTATCAAAAACAGAGGAGTAAAAAATTTGTGCTTACATTAATAGACTTCAAGAAAGCCTATGATTCTGTAGACAGACACATACTGTTCCAAATTTTAGGAGATATGAGTTTGGATGGAAATTCCAGTGAACTGGTTAAACAGACCCTAAGCAACACAACATCCAAGGTCAAGTTCACAGGAAAGCTGTCAGAGGCCTTTAATATTAAAACCGGGGCGAGACAGGGAGATGGACTCTCTCCTTTGTTATTTTATTGTGTCCTCAATAAGGTGATCAGAGAGTGGCGGCAGGAAATGAAAAGACTGGATGGAATACGATGGGGGTGTAAGAATAAAGGAGTACCAGTAGATTGTTTAGCATTCACAGATGACATTGTGATCTTGTCCGAATCACTAGAAGAGGCAGTTAACCAAACCACAGAACGCCAGAGATAGGCAGCTAAAGCAGGCCTACATATCTCTATTGAGAAGATACAATCTATGACAAACATCACGACAGCTCCTAGATGGATGACAACAGAAGGAGGGAAAATTCAGAAGGTGGAGGGATTCAAAAACCTTGGAGAATTGATAGGCATTGGACTGACCGAAAAAGAAGCAATGGGAGCATGAATAAACAAAGTGAACTTAGCATATAAAGTATCAACACCTACAATAAGAAGAATATTGCGATAAATGCAAAATTGAAACAAGCAAGAACCTGAGTGTTCAAGAGGCTAGAACTGATAGAACAAAAGATTCTCAGGAGAATATTAGGACCTCGAAGAACACAAGGTGGTCAATTTAGAAACCGAGCCAACCAGGAACCGTATACCAGATAGAAAAAAAATTCTGACATCATCAGGAAAAGAAGGAGCATGTACTTTGGACACATCCTCAGACTGGACCAGGGGAGGTTACATGGCAAATCACACAATTTCTGATGGACAAGAAAACCAAAGTACAATGGATCCAAGAGATACAAAGAGATCTGGAAAAAATGAGAATACAGGAACCAAAGATATACAACAGGGTGATTTTTAAATAAAATATTCAAGCCTTCAAAGCTTTTGAGGACAGAACAAGACCCAGAACAAAGTCATCTTGGACAGAAGACTGAAGAAGGTTGAAAAGTATGAGAATGAAAGAATACTGAGAAAGAAGAAAGATGAGAAGAAACGAAGTTGAAGCGAATTAACTTTGTCCTAAGATGGCAAAAACGAAGGAAGAAGAAGAATTGATTAAACCTTATACAGATCAGAGATACAACATGTACTAAATAAATATGAAGAAGAGAATGTGTCTAACATTAGAAAAATAAATGTAAGTGAAAGAACGGTGAACTATATTAAGAATAGTATAGATAAGTCCTTGAATTAAAACTGTTGGTATGTTTAAATGTGGTGGTAATTTGTAAGTAAAATCTGAAGGGGCTAAATTAATTACTAGTGACAAGAGAGTGTCAAGATACAGATGGATTAATGAATCTATTAATTAATAAAAGGAACACTATAGAGGACTTGTAAATTGATGATAATGATTGAGGCTTATAAATTTTTTATCTATATAAATGAATTTCAGCATCGATTATTCCTTGCTGCTATGTGGTAAAACTAAAAATAAATCAATTAAAGTTAAAATAAGTAATGAACAATTACATGGTACTGATAAACTGTTGTGTGAAGCTTAGGAAGGGAAGAGAAATAAAAAATTGGTGGAAATCTCCTCATAACATTAAGATACTTGTCATGAAAAAAACTATTGAATATTTAATAGAAAAGAAAGATAGATCAAGCTGAAATAAATACGAGAGAAGTTTTTAGCGATTTTATTAGCAGCATTGAGATCAGTTGGTTGATTAGCTGGCAGAGCACCAGATATCACTAAATGAATTCATAATAAACAAAAAAAGACAAAGAATTAACAGAACAAACAAGTTATAATTTAGCATTCAGATACAAAAAAGTTTAAAAAATAATTAAGAAATAGTACAGACCATTATCAAATTTTTATATAAAAATGGTTAAACAAATGAAAATCAAATATTTTCGCAGTGTTTTCATGATTGATAAATTAGCTAATAAACCAAAAACTTTTGAGTGTGGTCTAGTTAATTTAGGTATATGAAACCACATTGTCACATATTGAATTTGTTATTATAAGAGAAATAGTACAAATACTGCATGTGATTCACTTGGGAGCAACATACCAAAATAACTAGTCATATATGTAGGTCAAAATGAATTATATTACAATATAGAAAGAATACAACAATATGTTGAATTAATTAAAACTAACGATAAATTGTCACGATCAAGAGTTTACAAAATTACCTGTAGTGATTGCCCTAGTTTTTACATAGGTTAGGCAGGAAGAGCTTTATCGGCTAGATAAAAAGAGCATTTACCCACAAAAAGTGGAGATGGCACCTGTGGCTCGACTTTTGCAAAACATTTAATCCAAATGGCCCATGCCCCTAACCCACTTATAAACACAGAGCCAATAAGCCAGAGAGCATATCGTGTGTCAGAAACAGAACCTCGAGTAATTCGCAACGAGGTAGAGAAAATGATGGAGAATGACGTCATTCAGCCTCCGCAGTAATAAGGACGGAATGTGGCACTTTTGTGTACCTTAATAAGAGAACTAAAAAGGACATTTAGCCTCTTCCACTAATAGCTTAATAAGAGAACTAAAAAGGACATTTAGCCTCTTCCACTAATTGATGATACTCTACTTCGTCTGAATGGAGTTAAGTTTTTTTCAACCATGGACATGTACTCGGGGTACTGGAAAACGGAGATAGATGAGGATGATCGTGAGAAAACTGCATTCATCACCCCTGATGGCCTGTATGAGTTTAAGGTAATGCCGTTTGGTTTGTGTAAAGCATCAGCAACTTTTGAACGAATGATGGATAATCTTCTAAGTCTTCTGAAGTGGACGATGTATCTCTGTTATTTAGATGACATTATAATGTTCTGAGAGACATTTGATGACCATATAAAAAGACTGAGGGCCATTCTTAAGCGTCTCCAACAAGGCGGACTGAAACTTAATCCAAGAAAGTGTCTCTTTGCTGCAAAAGAAATCAAAATACTTGGGTACCTTGTGTCAAACGAAGGTGTGCGACCAGACCCAGAAAGGGTGAGATCTGTAATGGAATTTCCTATTCCTAAAAGCATTAATGATGTGAGAAGCTTCCTCGGATTAAGCTCTTACAACCATCATTTCATCAAAGCCAGGCCCCTCCAGGAGTTGTTAAAGACTCATGCTAAATTTATCTGGGGTGGTGCTCAACATGATTCTATTGATGTGCTGCGAAAAGCTCTGATGACTGACCGTGTACTTGGTCTGTATGATGAGAGTGAACCTAAAGAACTACGCATAGATGCCTGCAGGTGTGGGATTGGTGCTGCTCTGATGCAAATTTCGAATGGAAAAGAGAAGGTTATAGCCTATGCTTCTAGGACACTTACAAAAGCCGACAGAAACTACTCAACTACCGAAAGAGAATGTCTTGCTGTGATCTGGGCCATGTGCAAATTTCGACAGTATCTCTATGGAAGGCCATTCACAGCTGTTACAGACCATTATTCACTTTGTTGGTTGACAGATCTTAAGGATCCAACAGGACGACTCGCCAGGTGGTCACTACGTCTTCAAGAGTATGATATTACTGTACTGTACAAAAATGGAAGAAAACACCAAGATACCGCCTGTCTCTCAAGAAATCCCGTGCAAGATCATCAAGATTTTGTTGAAGATAGAGTCTGCCTCGCTACATTCGAGGATCTCTCTGCTGAGCAGAAGAAGGACGCCAAGATATCTCAAATGATGGTTGCCTTAAATCGGTCAGAGGTTGTGAAAGGACAATTTAAGGTAGTTAATGGATTACTTTGCAAGAAAAACGTTGATCTCTTTGGAAAGAAGTGGCTACCAATGATTCCTGAACACATGAGCTTAGATGTTCTGCAGAAATTGCATGACACACCCGAGGCCAGACATTCAGAATTTATTAAGACATACGATATAATCCACAAGAGATTTTTCTGGCCAAGTTTATTTAGGAGTGTAAGTCACTATGTGTCTCATTGTCGAGAGTGCCAGAGGAGAAAGGCAGTTCCTCAGAAACCACCTGGCCGACTGATACCAATTCCATCAGCCGAAACGCCTTCAAGCGTGTTGGGGATTGACGTCCTCGGACGATTGCTAGTGGCAATTGATGGATTATTGTTTGCACTGATTAGCTGACAGGCTATGCCATTACAAAAGCCGTGAAAACAGCTGCAGCATCCGAGGTAACCAAATGCATCGTGGAAGACATTGTATTAAACACACTGCCCCAAGACGTTAATTACGGATTGAGGGAAAGTTTTTCAATCGAATCTTCTGACAGAGATAAACCGTCTTCGCAACATTACTTATCACATGACGACTGCCTACCACCCGCAAACTAATGTGCTTACTGAACGCCTTAATAAAGCCTTGGCCGACGTGCTATCAATATTCGTCAGTGTTGAGCAGAGCGACTGGAATGAGATGCCACCCTTCGTGACATTTGCCTACAACACCGATAAACAAGACACCACAGGATTTACGCCATTTTTCTGCTGCATGGGCGCGATGCTACTACGACGATGGACACTGAGTTTCTGTTACATCCTCATGACGTTGACGACGACTGCCTCAGCCAGATGTTAACCAGAGCTGAGGAAGCTCAGCAGTTAGCTTGAATCTGCACGCTGCAGGCTCAAGAAAACGATCGCCGAAGGTATGGCACAAGCCACTGCCCTATTGTCTACCAGCCTGGTGACCTCGTCTGGATCTTCACTCCTCTTCGAAAGGTTGATCTCTCTGGGAAGCTCCTCAGGCGCTACTTTGGACCTTATAAGGTCATAAGACAGTTGTCTGATGTTACTTATGAAGTTGATTTTGACCCCGACACAAGACGATGAAAGATCAGAGAAACGTTCCACGTCTTTCAAATGATGCTCTATAAGGATCCTGTAACCCAGGGTAAATTCAAAGCTTCAGCGACAGGCAACAAGCGCAAAGGTGACGAAGAGTGTAGCGGCAAAAGAAGTTCTAAGAAGATCAAGGCCTGGCCGAGAATCAGTTTTCGGGAGTCGGAGTATGCAGGAACGATGACTTGCTCTCGGACTAGGACGACGTAACACCAAGATGCTGATCTCTTAAGGATGGAGCAATGTCACAGAACCAGGTGATTAACAGCATGGCGTAGTGGTTATGATACTAAACTGGGGCAGGGAGGGTCATAAGTTCAAAACTCACCTGGGCTATAGAGTTTTAATTTCTGTATTCAGTTCGAGTACATTCTATAAGTATCCAGAAACGTCAAGAATCATTTTAGTGGAATGTTCTGTAGCTTTATATATATAATATGTGTTCTGGCTGGAGGCAGTTCGCTCTGCGCTTTTGTATGTGTAGATGCTGAATAACGCTTGGTTGAGTGAAGTTAGTGTTCATCTAATTACACCCTCTTCTACGTGACGTTATTTTTTGGTTGAATAAATTTTTCTAACTTTGTAGACTACATCATAGAGTAGTTTTTACTAAAGTTTCTCCATTAATACATAATTATAATTTTTGAAGTAATATTTATGGTTAAAAGTTGTATAAAGCCAACTACTGCAACATTTTTTATAACTTTCACAAATATTAGCGTATAATGTTTTTTTGAGAACTGATAAATTACTTTTCCTTTGAAATAAGTGGCTCATTTAATATTTAAAAAAATTTTAATTAAAGGGAAACTGATTGGGAGTCAAAAACATAGATACTGGAACAGAAATTAAAAATAAACATTGTCAGCGTTTACCATATTCTATTCATTGTTCTATAACAGGACGAAACATTTGTGGTCAAGCAACATTAATGATTTTTAAAGGTGTTTTAGTTACAGGATGGTTAAAATGGGTTAAAATTAATCATTTATATATTGATTCTTCAAGTTTAGATCAATCAAATTATAAAGAATTTATAAAATTGTCTAGAAGATACAAGAAAATGTTTAGACAGAGTCTTAAAGTCTTTGACTTTGTTATTTATACTGAAAATAATCATTCGGTTATACCACTGGATGAATGTGAAGATAATTCAGTCGTTTTATTTCATGACTTTATTCCCAAAAAATTAAGATTTAGTTAATGAAATTTTTACTAGAGGTAGATGATTTTTATTTAGCCCAAATATTTTCAAAAAATCAGAACAATGAGAGGAAACTAAAATTTTAAACTCTTTTTAGACGAGATTATAAAAATGTAATACATATATACCTTTAGTTTGCTGATGGTGGTTTAAAATTCTATGAATTTTAAAGGAATGTGTGGTAAATGTTGGAATTATGATAAATAGGGTTCGTTCCAAGAGATACGACAAGAAAAATTAAAGAATGTAAATACAGAAATAAAATTGAATATTTTTAACAATATAAAACAAAAATATAAAACAAAATATTTAAAAACATGAAGATATATATGAGGAAAAATCCACATATAAAACGAGAAAAATAAAGAATCTGAAACATAAAAGTGTAAAAACATAAACCATTAAAATAATTTATTCATGTTTTTTAATCCTTATTAAATGTCTTTAAAATACGACTCTGAAGCTGTTAACATAGCTCAACGGAAAGGAAAGATAAAGGAAGTATAGAAGAAGAGTTTAGAAGATGGGAGATACAACCTAGAACCGAATATGCTAAATATGAGAGATGAAGCTGGCATTGATGGAATAGAAAAAATTAGAAGAGGAATTCAAGGATTCAGTGATCATGTGTTAAAAGCTGTAGAAAAAAATAAACAGATTGAAAAAAATGATTCCTTGTAATTATTACAAATATTTAGAGGAATTTGATGATACATCACAAATTAACCTACAAGATTACACAGGGTGAGGCAAATGAAAGTGTCTCAGACAATTTCAGGCCATTTGTGCCAGCATTAATAGATGAGGGTAGGAGCTACACTTACTTCCAACAGGATGGTGGAACTACCCAATCAGCTGGCCAGTCTTTGGAGCATATTTACACAATCTTTATGCATGATAGTGTTGTCAGCAGCGGTCCATCTGGGTGAAGCCTTAGCTGGCCACCCATTTGCCTGATCTGTCAGTGTGTGATTTCTTTGTGTGGGGATCCCTCAAGTGTAAGGTGTATCACAACAACCCTCATAGTCTTCAAGAAATGCAGCGGAACTGTGCAGATGAGATTGCAGGAATTCCAACAATCAAACATCGATCCACCTTCAGAAACTTGCTTACCAGTGCTCAAAAGCGCCAAGAGAAGAATAGTGGTCACTTTCAACATCTGCTATAGTCAGGTTAGTACTGTATTTAATTTTGTCTACTGTGTTTGTATCCTGGTACTCTGTTCTCTGGGCCAGTTTCATTTGCCCCATGCCGTATGTTAAGTGCATCAGAAATACAAGATGCTTTGAAAAACATGAAGAAGAGGTAAAAAATAGAAAACAGTTAAAAGATGAAGAACTAAAAAGTTACATGGGTGAAAATATGTCAGAATATATTAAATATAGTGAAGATCAAGTTTTTGGGTTAAGGTCTGTTGGGTTTAAACTTGTTGCCTAACAACCTATAAAATTTAATGGAGATAAATTAACAGTTACGGAAAGGACACATGATGGTGCAGATTGTTTAATGTACCTTTTAACTAAAAAACAGATTACTGTAGATGATGAGGGGCACAAAAGTTAACTGAACCGATTATGCAGACATATTATTTCATTCAGGAGCTTTATATTGCCAGAAGGTTCTACAATATGTAAAATTAAGTTTAGGAATTCAGTATGATAATTTGATAAAGGTTATTACTGATGTCTCTCTGCCAAACTTTTCAGCAGATTTAGATTCAGTGTAGATGAAAAACTACTGAAGGTTTAATAAAAAATTATACAGGAAAACAAATGAATACATTTGGATGAATAATGTCAGAGATTTAATCGATAGAGTAGCTGTTATTCACGCAGAAGAATTAGAAGAAAATAAAAACTGTCATAACGAAAAATTAACATAAAAGAAACGTTAACAAATAAGTTTATTAATTTTTATTATTAATACTTCGAAAGGTATACTTTCATTAGTAAAATTTTTTAATAATTTGAGTCATTCTTTTGGGAATTGGGAAAATATGGTAAAGGTTTAGTAAGTACTTTATTTAAAAAGTATCACTTGAAATATAGCTTCCTGGTTGTGGTTATTGCGGCCCAGAAATAAAATGTAAGGAAACATCAGCTAGGGGTGATAAAAAAATAAATAATTAGGCGAAGCTCCTAAAAATACAATTTTTATAGAGATAATAATGAACTAGAAAAAAAGATGAAGCAGATAACGAACTTCATAAAAACACAAAAGAAATAATTTATTCTGAAGATTCAGCCCTAGGAGAAAAATTAGGAGCAACCACAATAAGAGGAATTATGTTAGTAAAAGAAAATGAATTATGATCCTCAATGTAAAATGGTTGTGAACTACAATTTTTTTAATCAGATGATTTTATAAGCTTCCAAATATTCTAAATTTTTAATGCTACTTCATTTTATTAAGTCTGCATAAAGTATATTTCCATATGAAAAAATAAAAGTAGTATCAAACTTTTATTGCCACAAAGTGGTAAAAGCAAACCTAACACAACTAAAATTAAGCAAAATAAACAACAATTACAAAGTATCCATGTATTTAATTGATGATCAAAAAGAAATGGAGATAAAAAATTGGTGGAAAATTACCTGTAACATTTGGTAAACCAGTTAGAAAAATATCACTGAACATTTAACTAAAAAAGAATCACAAAAAAGGATTTTGTCCTTTTTATTTGCTGCCTTACAATATTTAGCTGCTGCTGTTCATTAGCTGATGGAGCATCTGCTGTAGCTAATGTAGTAATAAACAAGAAAGAAGCTGATAACGAATTGGAAGAACAAACAAGACACAATTTAGCACTCGGTTAGAAAGGAACTGGATGCAGTCCTGGGCCAGGTTCAGTTTGCACTGGAATACACAAATTGGGTAGAAAAATTCTCAAAAAATAATTAAAAATATTTTAAACTTTTATGTAAATTTGATTTAATAATTCTTCATAAGCAATCAGAAGTTATACACTTTACTGGCATTTTTAAAACTGATAAATTATCTAATAAATCAAAAAATTGGGTGAGTTATTGTTAATTTATGTTTATCTGAAAATGTTGATTCTCATTTGTTTTCTTAGTATGAAATAAAAAATACAGAAACTGTTGTTGATTCATTTGGTGGCAATATGCCAAACGAATAAGTAAATTTATAAATTATAGAGTGCAGCAATCAGTCCTCTTTTTTAGATTTCATTATGCAAATCCAGATTTTGGATAATAGTTGTTGGCCATTCTCAATGCTAAAAATACTAGAAGTCAGATGATATATATATATATATATATATATATATATATATATATATATATATATATATATATATATATATAACAACTAATAGCATAACTTATATGATTTGTACATTGCTTACCATTATACCATTATTTCTACTGTCAATGCATGTAAGTCCCCATTGTTCGGGCATTAGTCACAGTTCTTTGAATACTATTGTGTAAAGAAGGTGGACTGTGTGGAGAACACATCAGATGGTTGTATGGTAATGAACTCTGTCTATCACAAGAAGGCACATGCTATACATAACCATTAATGTTGATCTAATATAGCATATAGCATGTGCCTTCTTGGGTCTTATAAATAATTTTAAAAAAGACTTTACCCATCTGACGTTACTTAGATGTTTAAAGAATAAAACAACTGACTGACAAGGAGTGAAACTGTAAATTTTCTTATATATGTTTTCTACATTTACTGGCAAATATGAAATAAGGTGGACAGAAATGTAAAGAATTTTACTTATGTTTTATTTCATGTAATTCCTATGTAAATATGAAGTGTTTTACTTCCCTTAAATATTATATACATAGTTCATATAGAGGGCGCCATACAACCAACCAATGTGTTCTCCACACAGCCCACCTAATTTATACGATAGTATTCAAAGAACAACAGGGACTTACATGCACTGACAATAGAAAATAATGGTATATAATATACAAGCCATATAAGTTATGCCATTAGTTGTAACTTTTTATATATCATCTGACTATGTTCTTCTTCCGTTTTTAGCATTGAGAATGGCTAGCTACTAGCCGGAATCTGGATTTGCAGAGTAAAATCCAAAAAGGATGACTGATTGCTGCGCTCTATAATTTATAAGTCACATAACAGTCGCTGAGTGCACCCACTTTCCGAATGGAAAATAGCCTGAATGAGATCAAAAATTTTCCAAACAATAATTTGTATGACGATTTTCGAAGAATGCAAAACTTTGATTAATTCATATGTGGTCATTTGCATTGCTTTAGGATAAAACTATTATGAGATAATCATAAATTCGATGATATTTTAAATTTAATAAGTCGATATTTTTGGCAACAAAATATAAATCAAATTAGCTGAATAAGAAAAGAATTTTTACATGAAAAATAAATAAATAAAAAATAAATTTAGGAATCAATAATTCATAGAGAATTAGAATCAAAGATGAATAAAAATGAATAAGTAACAAAATCCAAAAATTTCTAAAAAATTGATGGAAAAAAGTATTAAAGAAGTAGAGTAAAAATTATTAAACACAAATGAGGAACAGAATTATAAATTGATACAAAAATTGTTAACATGAATTAGGTGAAAAAATAGAACATGTGATTGTACAATTTCGTAGATAATTAAGTAAAATTTTTCAAGTAATGAAAAATTATAATGGTTTTAAAGGTTGAAAAATTGTAGATATATAATCCTATAAGTGATTATGATGTGGTTACTATACATAGCTTAGAAAAATAATTCGTTTATCTTGTTACCAATGCTGAACTTATAAAACTTTTAACATAATTTAATAACTAACTTACTAAAAATTTTGTAGGAAATTATTAAAAACTTTTGTTGCAGTGTCTGAATGTACAAGTCTACTAACACAATTGAGTGAAAGAAATACAATTTGTGAAAATGCAATAGAAGAATATTTTAAAAGTTAATTAACAACAATTGAAGCTTTATTATGCTTTACATGAATGTAATATATAAATATTGAGATATATGATAAATAAATAATTGATTTTAAATTTGTAATGGGGATGAATGGGAAACACAAAATTTTGAGTGCATATTTATCTATGAAGTGCTTTTATTATTGATATAGATGTAGATAATTATTTTCATTTAATAATTTTGGTATTTCGTTGAGTGAGTTTGATAATCTTTATAAAATAAACCTCGTAAGTCGTCAACAGAAATATTTCATAAATCAAATTTTCTGACTCTAAAATTGAAAGATATTGTTAAAACTGGTCCTGGAGATTTAAAACTAATTGTATTTGGTGAGATTTAATTTGATATAAACGTATGAACATATTTGGTGCTGAGTGTAAAAAGGTTACTAAATGTCTTTACCCTAAAAGCTTACAACAAGAAATGGAGGAGAAAGAACTGGAGGTGTTTGTAGAGTGTGAAAGAAAATTACTATTAAAGAAGTAAAAGATCGATGCAGTGGACACCAAATGAAAAAAGCTACTCCTTATGTTTCTGATCTAGACTGCCATAAAAATAACTGTTGATCAGAACTCAGGGAGAAGTGGCAGTCTAACTCACAATCGATTTAGTGATCTTAAACAAGACAAGACAACAAAATTATTAAAGAAACATCATACAAAAATTTTTATTTAACAAATGCCTTACTAAAATGGGATCTATAGTGGAGAAGGTAATCTGCTGGGTATCGACACACGACACTTCATAGACGTGAATCCAGGTTATATCATCAAACTACACCACCATCAAGTGTCTATATTGTATCATAGAAAAAAAAGGAAAAATATGGTTCGAGACAACAGGGTGCTGAGAAATAGATATTATAGCCCTACATTGCAGCAGTGCATACTTTACCATCCTACTGGTCAAGGCGGCACACTATGATGCTTTCAGTGACTGAAGTCATGGACAGCGGCAATTTATTATTAAATGCACGTTCCCAAAAAATGGAAGTACACGGTCTCGCATTCGGTTAATTCAGAATGCAGGTACTTGCCCAAGAGCCTCTGAAACCCTGACTGATTCCAGTGTGCAGGTGGACCTGTTTGCTGGTCTGCCAAACCAGTTGGACTCCATGCCACGACTGTGCATGTCAGAAAATATCAAATGTTTAGACGGACGACTCAAGACAAATAAGTACACCTACACATCACTTGTTGTGACTGTGATGAAATAAGCAGTACCTCTGACGGTTCAGATGGCGACTGGCATGGGCTCTAAGTTACGCCCCTAGCAAAGGACACAAGTCTCACCATTTAGGTAGAGACCTGCAGTTCTTTACTAACGAAGCGCCAGTACAAGAGACTTGTACCAGAGTGTTAATCTCCCTTTCTCAGTGTTTCCTCCTCAGCTCGGTTCCAAAAGCACATTTCTCTTTTTTGACTTCCCCCTATTTCGCACAAGCCAATCACGAGCTGGAGCGTGGCATTCTAAGCTCAGTGAATGGTCTTTGCCCTGGAAACCGATTTGAACAATCAGAGACTTCAAGTTAAATGACAGAAAGCGGAAAAAAATTCACCTTCGCGGCCTCTTTCCCACATGTTTGCCATGTCTTTTGCTAACACAATACAGTGTGGAAGCATAGCCCTCCATAAACAACTTGTCTCACCTGTTGCATCCATTTCAAAGGTTACAAAGAACGGCCATAAGCTCGCATTGACAAAAGATGTTTTGAAACAGAGTCTGGGCGCCAGTTTCCCTGTACCACAGATATCTGCAGAATGTTTAGATTTCTTTTGGCGGCTTGCTCGCTAACAACGCCTACAATGCGCTGTCGCGACTTTATGGCGATAGGCCGTATACCTGGACGTCTACCCCTGTCCGTGGCGCCAAGCTTAATGTGTTTCTGCACAATACGACCGCAGCAAGGGCCGTCTGGAAATGTCTCAACAGTTCTCCAGAAAAAGCGCGCCATGTCCCGCCACCAACGCTGTGCTTTTACTGCAGTCGTTTAAATCGGCACCCTGTTCCTTTGAATGGAGGTAATGCCTACCTTATTTCTCTCCCCAGAGCATGCAAACAAGACCATAAACTGCTGATCACCATTTCATTAAAATGTATGAAGTCAAATCGCCCTAGATCATATTCCCTACACCATATCAAAAGTGAGAAAGCCCTGCAATATCTCAAGTTTAGAGAAATAGAAAAAAAGAAATTTGTTAAAAAGATTTGTATAGCACTGGGACACAGCTTAATAATACTTGTGAATAAAAAATTAAATGCACTATGTGAAACAACAAGAAGAAATTTTAAATGCAAAAGGATTACTTCTTTTAGTGTAGATGATTTTTTTCAAGCAGATTTTCAGAAATGTATTCTGAGAACTCGGAAATTATCTTAAAAATAAATAAAAGAAACAAATACTTACTAAGTATGATGGATGTTTTTTAAACAAATTTGTTTGGGCTGCCACAGTTAAAGATAAAACAAGTAAAAATTTATCTGGACTTTTGAAATGATTTTAAAACTAAAAAACCCAAGAAATTTATAAATGAAAAATGGCAAAGAATTTTATAACAAAAGCACCTAAGAAATTATTTGTAAATGTAAACTGAATCCCTACTCAACTTTTTGAGCATTAAGGTCAACATTTCTGAATAATTTAATATAATAGAAAAGGAAGAAGTGGAAAAATTGTTCTTTCAGGTAATTATAAATCGGTTAATTCATTTAAAAATTAGTTGATGAATATAATAATGCAAAACATTTAACGATAAAAATGAAGCTAACATACGTTAGTGTATAAATTATAAGAAATTATTACAGTATATAACAATAAATCAGATTATAAAATACATGAACAAAGTCGAGTCAGTAGATGAAAAGGAATTTTTGCAAAGGGAATATTCCTAATTGGTAAACAGAAGTTTTTGAATTCGATCATATTATATATGTAGATCCGATTACATTTATATTAAAAGATATAAAAGAAAATGTTTATGAACAAGAAATACAAAAAACCAAATTTCCATATGTATATATCATGTAGAGAAATTTGTATAAAAGAGAGATAATAAAGATTCTGCTAATTGGCTTGGTTTTGATAATTCATATAATACTATCTAAAAATAATGTTAAAATATAAAAATATGTAATATTAATTTTTTGAAGTGAATAACTTAAAAATTAAATTTTTATAGAATGGACGATTATGAATGTTCTATATTAAGATTAATAGCGAATATCATATAGAATCCGATTTACTATATCATGTTGTAGCAGACATATTAAAGTAACTAAGATGATATTCAGTTCTTAAATATTTTTTAACTGTCAGATATAAGTTTATTCAATTGAGTAAATGGCAAATAATCTCTTCAATGTTAGGGTGTCAGTTTCTAACCTCAGTTAATTGTCTTTATATTAGTGCTATAATAACAAAAGATATACCTAAATTTATCATCATTTAATCTTAAAGTAACAAATGTTGGTCTTAAATCTGCATTATTTGTTGGAGAAGTCGTGTGTGTGAATATTCCGTTTATTTTATCATTTTTTCATTTATTATTCTGTGATACGGACAAGGAGGAGATTGAGTCAAAAATTAAATCACTGAAGACTAAAGACTTTCATAAATATTATGGCATGCCTAGCAGAATATTAAAGTACTGTGCTGTACATGTTCGCCCTGTATTTACCCCCATTTGTAGTTTTTCCTTTAGAAATGGTAAGTTTACTGAACGATTGAAGTACTCAGTAGAGAGGGAGAAAAGGATAATGTAAACAATTTTAGACTTATTTATATTCTATCAGTGTTCGCAAAAGTTATTGAAAGGGTTGTGTATGTGAGGACAGTTGATCATTTTATATCACATGATTTGCTATCAAAGGTCCAGTTGGGCTTTAGAGGTCGTTTAACAACTGAAAATGTTATATTGTCACGTAGAAGAAGGTGTAATTAGATGAATGACGAAAACTAACTTCACTTAACCAGGTTTGTTCAGCACTTGCACATACAAGAGTGAGGGGCTAACTGCCTCCGCCCAGAACGCATACAGTACATATACAGCTACAGATTATTCCAGTCCAATGATTCTTCACATTTGTGGATACTTCTAGAATGTACTCGAACCGTATATAGATGTTAAAGTTGTATAGTCCAGGTGAGTTTTGAACTCACGACTCTCCATGCAACAGTTTAGCATCATAACCACTACACGAAGGTGCTACTCAGTTTCTTCTTGACATAAGCTCCCTCCTTAAGAGAACAGCGTCTCGGTGATACGTCGTCCTAGTCCGGGAACGAGTCATCGGTCCTGCATAATCCGATTCCCGAGAACTGATTCTCGCCCAGGTTGTGATCTTCTTAGAACTTCTTTTGCCGCTACACTCTTCGTCAGCTGTCCGCTTGTTTCCTGTCGCTGGAGCTTCGAATCTATCCTGGATTGCAGGTTCCTTATAGAGCTTCATTCGAAGGACGTGGACCGTATCTCTGATCTTTCGTCGTCTTGTGTCGGGGTCGAAATCTTCAACTTCACAAGTAACATCTGACAACTGTCTTACAACCATATAAGTTCCAAAGTAGCGTCTGAGGAGCTTCTCAGAGGGACCAACCTTCTGAACAGGAGTGAAGATCCAGACGAGATCACCAGGCTGGTGCCGGCCGCTGTGGCCGAGTGGTTCTAGGCGCTTCAGTCCAGATTCGCGCTACTGCTGCGGTCGCAGGTTCGAATTCTTCCTCGGACGTGGTTTACGTAGTTCTAAGTCTAGGGGACTGATGACTTCAGATGTTAAGTCCCGTAATGCTTAGAGCCATTTGAACCATTCTGAACCAGGGTGGTAGACAACAAGGTGGTGGCTCGCGTCATACCTTCGGCGATCGTTTACTTGAGCCTACAGCGTGCGGAATCGAGCTAATTGCCCGAGCTTCCCCAGCTCTGGTTAACACCTGGCCAGTGTAGTCATCGTCCACGTCATTGGGATGTAACGGAAACACAGTGTCCATCGTCGTAGTTGCCTCACGCCCATGCAGCAGGAAAAATGGCGTAAATCCTGTAGTGTCTTGTTTGGTGGTGTTGTAGGCAAACGTCACGAAAGGTAGCACCTCATCCCAGTTGCTCTGCTCAGCATTGACGAACACTGATATCATGTCGGCCAAGGTCTCATTAAGGCGTTCAGTAAGCCCGTTAGTTTGTGGATGGTAGGCAGTCGCCATGTGATGAGTAATGTTGCGAAGACGGTTTATCTCTGTCACAAGATTCGATTGAAAAACTTTCCCTCGATCCATAATTAACAACCTTGGGGCAATGTGTTTTAATACAATGTCTTCCATGATGCATTTGACCACCTCGGATGCTGCGGCTGTTTTCACGGCTTTTGTAATGGCATAACGTGTCAGGTAATCAGTGCAAACAATAATCCATCTATTGCCACTAGCAGACGTTGGAAATCGTCGGAGGAGGTCAATCGCAACACGCTGAAAAGGCGTTTCGGCAGGTGGAATTGGTATCAATCGGCCAGGTGGTTTCTGAGGAACTGCCTTTCTCCTCTGGCACTCTCGACATTGCGACACATAGTGACGGACACTCCTAAATAAACCTGGCCAGAAAAATCTCATGCATATTCTATCGTATGTCTTAATAAATCCTGAATGTCTGGCCTCAGGTGTGTATTGGAATTTCTGTAGAACATCTAAGTGCATGTGTTTAGGAATCACTGGTAGCCACCTCCTTCCAAACGGATCAAAGTTTTTCTTGCAAAGTAATCCATTAACCACCTAAAATTGTCCTTTCACATCCTCTGACCGATTTAAGGCAACCATCATTTGAGATATCTTGGCGTCCTTCTTGTGCTCAGCAGAGAGATCCTGGAGTGCAGCGAGACAGTCACTATCTTAATCAAAGTCTTGATGGTCTTGCACAGGGTTTCTTGAGAGACAGTCTGTATCTTGGTGTTTTCTTCCACTTATGTACAATATAGTAATGTCATACTCTTGAAGACGTAGTGCCCACCTGGCGAGTCGTTCTGTTGGATCCTTAAGATCTGTCAACCAACAAAGTGAATGACGGTCTGTAACAGCTGTGAATGGCCTTCCGTAGAGATACTGTCGAAATTTGCACATGGCCCAGATCACAGCAAGACATTCTCTTTCGGTAGTTGAGTAGTTTCTGTCGGCTTTTGTAAGTGTCCTAGAAGCATAGGCTATAACCTTCTCTTTTCCATGCGAAATTTGCAGTAGAACAGCACCGATCCCATACCCGCAGGCATGTGTGTGTAGTTCTTTAGGTGCTCTCTCATCATACAGACCAAGTACAGGGTCGGTCATCAGAGCTATTCGCAGCACGTCGAAAGAATCATGTTGAGCACCACCCCAGATAAATTTAGCATCAGCTTTTAACAACTCTTGGGGTGACCTGGCGTTGATACAAAAGTCTTTGATAAAACGACGGTAATAGGAACATAATCCGAGGAAGCTTCTCACATCTCTAATGCTTTTAGGAATAGGAAATCCCGTTATAGATCTCACCTTTTCTGGGTCTGGCCGCACACCATCGTTTGACGCAAGGTGTCCAAGTATTTTGATTTCTTTTTGCTCCAAAGACACACTTTGTTGGATTAAGTTTCAGTCCATCTTGTTGGAGACACTTAAGAACAGCCCTCAGTCTTTTTATTTGTTCATCAAATGTCCCTCAGAACACTAAAATGTCATCTCACAGTAAATAACAGAGACACATCGTCCACTTCAGGTGCCTTAGAAGATTATCCATCATTCGTTCAAACATTGCTGGTGCATTACACAAACCAAACGGCATTACCTTAAACTCATACAGGCCCTCGCGGGTGATGAATGCAGTTTTCTCACGATCAGCCTCATCTACTTCCATTTGCCAGCATCCCAAGTACATGTCCATGGTTGAGAAAAACTTAGCCCCCTTCAGACAATCTAGTGTATCGTCAATTCGTGAAAGAGGGTAAACGTCCTTTTTAGTTATCTAATTAAGCTTCCTGTAATCAACATAGAAGCGCCAACTGCCGTCCTTCTTCCTGACGAGGACCGCTGGTGACGACCATAGGCTCTCTGAATGTTGTCATGCTTCATCATTTTCTCTCCCTCGCCGCGAATTATTTGACGCTCCATTGCTGACACACGGTATGGTCTCTGGCTTATTGGTTCATGGTCTCCAGTGCTAATCCAGTGCTTCACCGTCGATTTGTCTAATTTGCTCTTCACCTGTGGGTTGAAGCACTCAGAGAACTCTTGAAGAATGGCAAGTAGCTTCTTCTGATGTTCCTTAGTGAGATCTGGTGATAGTCGAGCTAGAAGATCTTGTCACGTAGTGGTAGCGCTAATTGCGGCCACAGACTCTGCATGGGAGGTTTCTATGGCGGTCAGCTGTTCTGCAATTAACGGCTCAGCGTTTGCTATGCACATGTGTCTTGGTAGGATCTGCGGTTCTCAGCGTCAGTTAACTATCCACAATTCACCGAATCCGCTCTGAAACGAGATAATAGAGGCTGGTACGACCAAGTTATTCTTCAGTGGTATGCTTCTTTTACATTCCACTACAAGATCGACGGGTTGATGCATGTCATGACACATGACAGCTACTTTTCTAGCGCTGACTGCAGGATGATCACCTCATCCAGCACACATAGTGTCTACACACTCGGATGCGCATCTTCCTGTCCACAGTTTCTCATCTCGCCTAGCATTATCTACGCGCGACCGCAATCTGACCACACTCTTGTAAGACGACGAATTCTAAGGGCTCTGTATGATCACTTATACCCACACGAATGGTACATTTTCCTGTAGGGTTTACATATTTCCCATTATCCGCCTTCAGCAGAGATGCTTTGCTGTCGACGAATACGGTTTTCTGCAACTGGCGACGGTACTTCTCCGAAATGACTGAATATGATGCTCCAGAGTCCACAAGAGCGTGGACTGGTCGGCCATCCACGAGGATATCGACGTAGTTTCCTATCATTTTTGTAGTGATCGACGGCGGAGGATTTTTCTCTTCGGCGGCCTCACCTTCAGGGAAGGCCGCACCCTTTAGTTTTCCAGGTTGCAGCGGCTCGGTGATCGGCTGGTGCTCCTAAACGGCGATGGAGACCCTGATCGGCGTGTTGGGGAGCGTCCTCTCCAGCGGCTAGCTTGCGGCGATGATTACCTACGTCGTCCTGCACCCACATCTTCTTGTTCATCTTCGTCGTCCCGGAGTTGGCGTCGGCTAAGATCGGTCTGCTGACTTCTGGCATGGGCGTCATCAAATATCCGCACCTTTCTCGACAACACCGCACCACATGTCCCGGTCGTCTACAGTGGAAACATACTGGTTGGTTATCCTGAGTCCTCCGGATGTCAGTCTTCCTTGGTGCCCAAAGAGGTTCCTCATGCGGCATTGGAGGAACGTAACTCCGCCTGGGTCTCGAATTTTTCACGGTTTTAAAGGGAAATGAGGGAAGAGAGACTGGGTTCAATGTCTGTTCCACTTACTCCATTATGACCTCTTGAAGCGTCTCGGTGTTTTGCTCGCAGTGCAATCCATATGCCTTCTGAACCTCCACTCTCACTATCTGACGAAGAACACTTGGGAAATCAGTTGCTTCCTCCATCACAGACATCGATACGACTTTTGGAGCCGTTCAAACATCTTGCTTGTAATTCTTTTTTGATGCATTGTCTCGATATACTGGCACTGTTTTATGAAGTTGTCTGCTGTCGAAACCTCCTTCAGGAATAGGGCTTGATATATGTCCTCAGCAACATCCTTCATGAGATGTGCAACCTTATCTTCCTCCTTCATTCTAGTAACAACTATTTTACACAGCTCCAAGATGTCTTGAATGTAGGATGCTGTAGTTTCTCCGGGACGCTGTGCCCTGCACTTTATTTTATCTTCAGCCTTTCACTTCTGTCGTTGTGTATCGCGGAAATACTTGCGCAGTTCCACCTGGAATACTTCCCAGCTTGTGAACTTCTCCTCGTTGTTCTCATACCATTGCTTGGCAGTGCCCTCCAAGTAGAAAAATACCTTAGCCAAAGACACGGTGTCATCCCATTTGTTAAATTTGGCTATACGCTCATTTACCTTCAGCCACTTATTTGGATCTTCTCCATCGTCACCAGAGAACCCGGAAGGATGTCTCATGTGGTGGTACACAGTTTCTGTCACCGTAACGTCCTCTACTTCTTCTGTCTCCGATAGACTGTGATGTGTTGAATATGGCTCGAACTCGGATTTCTCGCCACGTGAACTGTGACTTTGTCGTGGCCTGATGGGAGCCACTGTGTCGTCGATAATGTGAGCTATCACAAGTTACAATACTCAGCGCCTCCACCAGAATAATGTTACGTAGAAGAAGGTGTAATTAGATGAATGACGAGCACTAACTTCACTTAATCAAGGTTCATTCAGCACTTGCACATACAAGAGCGCGGAACGAACTGCCTCCGGCCAGAACACATACAGTATATATACAGCTACAGAACATTCCAGTCCAATGATTGTTGACATTTGTGGGTACTTCTAGAATGTACTCGAATAGAATATAGAAATTAAAGTTGTATAGTCCAAGTGAGTTTTGAACTCACGAGTGTCTATGCAACAGTTTAGTACCATAACCACTACACCAAGTTGCTACTCAGCTTCTTCTGTGACAATATTCTCTTTTGTCTGTGAGACTCTGGATGTGTTAAACGAAAGGTTTCAAATGCTAGGCATATTTTTTGATTTAACTAAAGCATTTGATTGTGTTGATCACACAATATTTCTCCAAAAGTTGGATGATTTCAGAATACGGAGAGTAGCTCACAATTGATTCACCCCTTACTTTAGATACAGAGAACAAAAGTTCATTATTCACAATGCTGAGAATGGCTGTGTTGTACGATCTGCGTGGGGTACAGTCAAAAGTGGGGTGGTGTCCCAGAGACCAGTGTTGGGGCCACTCCTGTTCCTTATTTATATAAATGATATGCCCTCTAGTATTACGGGTAACTCTAAAATATTTCTGTTTGCTGGTGACACGAGCTTGGTAGTAAAGGATGTTTTGTGCAACATTGGCGAACTAAGTTCATGGTTTGTAGAAAATAAACCAACGCTAAATCACAGTGAGACTCAGTTTTTACAGTTTATAACACACTATTCAACAAAACCTGACGTTTTAATTTCACAGAATGGGCATATGATTAGTGAAGCTGAACAGTTCAGATTTTAAGGTGATCAGATAGATAGTAAACTGTCGTGGAAAGCCTACGTTCAGGATCTTGTTCAAAGATTTAATGCTGCCATTTTTACTATAAGAGCCGTATCTGAAGTAAGTGGTCGTTTGACACTAAAATTAGTCTACTTTGCTTATTTTCATCCACTTATATCGTATGTTATTATATTTTGGGGTAACTCTTTCCATTCCAAAAGGATATTTTTGGCTCAGAAAGGGGCAATTCGGGCAATAAGTGGCGTAAGTTCACGAATGTCGTGTCGGCCCCTATTCACGAGTCTGGGTATTTTGACATTTGCCTCTCAATATATATAGTCCTTATTGTCATTTCTTGTTAACAATATTAGCTTATTCTCAAGAATAAGCAGCTTTCACTCATTTAATACTTGGCGGAAATCGAACCTGCATTTGGATCGGACTTTCTTAACCCTTGTGGAGAAAGGTGTGCAGTATACTTCTGTATCAGTTTTCAATAAGCTACCGCTCGAATGCAAAAATGTTAGCAGTAATCCAAGCGCTTTCAAATCGAAACTGAAGAGTTTTCTTTTGGTCACTCCTTCTATTCTGTCGAGAAGTTCCTTGAAAAATTAATCTGATTTTTGTTGTATTGTTGATTACACTTACTTAAACTTACGGACTGACTTTTTGTGGGTTCATAAACATATTATTTTTATCTGTTCTTTTATGTTGTAATCTCACGTACTGAAATGTTCCATGATCTTGGAGATTTGCTCTTCAGTTTGGTCCTACGGAACTTGATGTCAAATAAAAACAAGATGACTTAGACAATATTTCTAGATGGTGTGATAAATGACAGGTTGTCCTAAATGCAGAAAAATGTAAATTAATGCAGATGAGTAGGAAAAACAATCCCATAATGTGCAAATACTGCATTAGTACTGTAGTGCATGATACAGTCACGCTGAATATATATCTAGGCATAACTGTAGGAACACTTGAAGCAATAGTGACCCTATGACTTTGTTAAAAGGTAGCTTAGGTGCAGGCAAGCCCATGTTTATAACATTTGTAGACTTAGAGAAATCTTCTGAAAAGGTTAACTGGAATACCACCTTTAGGATTCTGAAGGTAATAGGGGTAAAACACAGAGAGCGAAAAGCTATTTACAGCTTGTACAGAAACCAGGGCATGAAATGGAAGTAATGGTTGAGAAGAAATGTGATCGTATTGTAGTCTATATCCAGCGTTATTCAATACATTTATTGAGCAAGCAGTAGAGGAAACCAAAGAAAAATTGGAGAAGGAATTAAAGTTCAGTGTGAGGAAATAAAGCTTTGAGGTCTGTCGATGACATTATAACTCTGTCAGGGGTTGAAAAGGAGTTGGAAGAGCAGTTGAATGGAATGAACAGTGTCTTGAAAGATGAACATCAACAAATGCAAAACAAGGATAATGGAATGTAGTCGAATTAAATCGGATGATAACACGTGAATTAGATTAGGACATGACACACTTGGTTTGGATATTTGGCTAGTGAAATAACTGGTGATGGCAGAAGTAGAGAAGATATAAAATGTAATCTCCTCCATGTTGTTAAAGTGATATACCACTCATCCACATTATATATCGAGACAGATAATATTTACATAGGTCATCTCTTAATATGATGGTTATGATTACATCGTTGTCTTAACACTTTCTTCGAAAATGCCGACCAACTTCAAAGAATCAAAAGTTTAGTGCCAAAATGTACAGTTATCAGACACAGGTCAGCGGAATGACGTAGACAATCTTCCACTGGGTTAAAAACATCATTTTATTCCCTGCAGAGTAATACTGCTAAGACATTTAGACCTGTACTACGCACCTCCGTATCATCTACACTCCTGGAAATGGAAAAAAGAACACATTGACACCGGTGTGTCAGACCCACCATACTTGCTCCGGACACTGCGAGAGGGCTGTACAAGCAATGATCACACGCACGGCACAGCGGACACACCAGGAACCGCGGTGTTGGCCGTCGAATGGCGCTAGCTGCGCAGCATTTGTGCACCGCCGCCGTCAGTGTCAGCCAGTTTGCCGTGGCATACGGAGCTCCATCGCAGTCTTTAACACTGGTAGCATGCCGCAACAGCGTGGACGTGAACCGTATGTGCAGTTGACGGACTTTGAGCGAGGGCGTATAGTGGGCATGCGGGAGGCCGGGTGCACGTACCGCCGAATTGCTCAACACGTGGGGCGTGAGGTCTCCACAGTACATCGATGTTATCGCCAGTGGTCGGCGGAAGGTGCACGTGCCCGTCGACCTGGGACCGGACCGCAGCGACGCACGGATGCACGCCAATACCGTAGGATCCTACGCAGTGCCGTAGGGGACCGCACCACCACTTCCCAGCAAATTAGGGACACTGTTGCTCCTGGGGTATCGGCGAGGACCATTCGCAACCGTCTCCATGAAGCTGGGCTACGGTCCCGCACACCGTTAGGCCGTCTTCCTCTCACGACCCAACATCGTGCAGCCCGCCTCCAGTGGTGTCGCGACAGGCGTGAATGGAGGGACGAATGGAGACGTGTCGTCTTCAGCGATGAGAGTCGCTTCTGCCTTGGTGCCAATGATGGTCGTATGCGTGTTTGGCGCCGTGCAGGTGAGCGCCACAATCAGGTCTGCATACGACCGAGGCACACAGGGCCAACACCCGGCATCATGGTGTGGGGAGCGATCTCCTACACTGGCCGTACACCACTGGTGATCGTCGAGGGGACACTGAATAGTGCACGGTGCATCCAAACCGTCATCGAACCCATCGTTCTGCCATTCCTAGACCGGCAAGGGAACTTGCTGTTCCAACAGGACAATGCACGTCCGCATGTATCCCGTGCCACCCAACGTGCTCTAGAAGGTGTAAGTCAACTACCCTGGCCAGCAAGATCTCCGGATCTGTCCCCAATTGAGCATGTTTGGGACTGGATGAAGCGTCGTCTCACGCGGTCTGCACGTCCAGCACGAACGCTGGTCCAACTGAGGCGCCAGGTGGAAATGGCATGGCAAGCCGTTCCACAGGACTACATCCAGCATCTCTACGATCGTCTCCATGGGAGAATAGCAGCCTGCATTGCTGCGAAAGGTGGATATACACTGTACTAGTGCCGACATTGTGCATGCTCTGTTGCCTGTGTCTATGTGCCTGTGGTTCTGTCAGTGTGATCATGTGATGTATCTGACCCCAGGAATGTGTCAATAAAGTTTCCCCTTCCTGGGACAATGAATTCACGGTGTTCTTATTTCAATTTCCAGGAGTGTAGTTAGAACTGCTTTCCAATGTGGGAACAGCGTGCCAGAGGCAACTTGTACGCTCTGTTGACCTTCTGGCCTAGTGACGACTGGAGGTTGCAGTGGATAGTATATCATGGAAAATATCCGATTCTATTAGCGCATAAGCACTCTATAACATAGCAGTTATATAATTCGTGGCCTACATCGATATGTCGGAAACTGTTACAGTTCCCATTTTAACGACAAGCTATTAAGATATCAGAATTATGCTTTGAAATAAACAGAACCTATTTATCACATATTGTGTCGTCTCACGTCTAATGATCGCTATGGGAGATTCTTTTTAAGACACATTTTAACATCATACTCCTGCAGTGGTAGCGATTTGCAAATTTCAAATACATCGCTATATGTTGCGTGGAAACCACATAGCCACGGTAAATGTATGATTTTTTAAAAAAAATAAGTCTGTGTGTTTTCAGTTTCTTTGAAAAATTAATTCGTTATTGCTTTTATAAGCGAAGAAATCAGTGGCATACTGCCATTGCTCTGTAAATAATAAACTAGGATTGGTTTAGGCCTACGTGCTTTGAGCGGTGATAGTAATGGGGATTCTGAACAAAAAACTTTAGATGAACATATTCCATTTTATTAACCATATCTGACGTACAGTTGCTTTAAAATCACCGGCATCAGTCGCATGTCCGTTTTCAACAGCACTCACGTGTGAATACAGCCAAAGCGGCTTCAGGCTATGTAGTGTTGACTTTACGGATCATAGGTAATTTTTCTGCAGCCATATGTTTTTTCCTCGCATGGGCAATGACTTAGTGGGCTTGCTGCTACCAGCAGCGGAGCTCTGACCCGACTTCACAGCAACTGACTTGTACTGTAGTTGGGCTAATGCTACTCCAGTGATGGACATCTCGACAGAAACAACAGCCATGACATTCCTTACCACATGGAACTTCTTCTTCGTATTTTACGTGTGTGTAATCAAGTAAAGGACCGTATGAGTGAGCTCAGGTCAGCAAGACAACGGCAGCCTACAAGCACTTCAAAATGCATTGCAATTGAAGATGACGTCTTTTGTGAGGAAAAGTAAAGAATTAAACAAGCCATTAGATCACACTGTTTCTTTTGCTATCACTTACATTTGTTATGTTCCCCCTGGTTTTATTAGCTTTATTGGAAACTGTTAAGAACAGAACATATGTTCATATGATTTTTTTGCTCAGAGTCACTACTTCTGTCACTCCTAAAAGTGTGTGAGTTTCCTCCTGACTCATCATGTATAGTAATTCCACAGTTTTTAAAACTGAGCAAATTCTTTTCCAGCTTCTAGATGCATTCTGTGGTATTCTTATAACGCCAGTGGACACATTTCAGAACACAGCACAAAATACTGCTTGTCAACATGAGGAACGCCTAGCATCCCCTTAGAGTTATAAATCACAGATTAATACAATGTTCTTTACTAAGGAAGGTGCATATAAGGGCGTTTACTATAAGATTAGTAAGGAGGTTACCTAATTGTAAATGTCTATGATACTTTGTTTCTATTTAAACATTTAGCTACAGTGTTACCACTGCTGTATGCAGCCGGCTGAAGTGGCCAAGTGGTTCTAGGCGCTTCAGTCCGGAACCGCGCGACCACTACGGTCGCAGGTTCGAATCCTGCCTCGGGTATGGATGTGTGTGATGTCCTTAGGTTAGTTGGGTTTAAGTAGTTCTAAGTTCTAGGAGACTGATGACGTCAGCTGTTAAGTCCCATAGTACTCAGAGCCATTTGAACCATTTGAATTTTGCTGTATGCAGCAGGATGGGGATGTTTATTCTGTGAATGGGATGTTGTTTTATTTATTTAGATGTTTTATTTCAATCACGCGAGCAACTGCAGTAGTTTGCGTGCTCGCAACACCAAATGCCATCCCAGACACACGCCAAGCAGAGCTGCGATGTGGCAGCACAATTTAAGTACTTCACCCCTGGGAGCGTATTCCTGTGCTGGGTATCAGGAGCCGTCGCCCGACAACAGGCAATACCTACAAGCACTGCACATGGGGTGGAATGCATAGCTATTAGAAGATTTCTAAAGTCATAGATGTTTGAAATTCTGGGAAAAGAAATCAGATACCTGTGATGAAATCAGTGACTTTGTCCTGAATGCAGGGAATTTTGTGTCAGAATCGAGACACATTACAGACAGATTTCTGATAGTATTTCAAGTCATATACAACTAAATAGAATTGTGACAATTTACTCCATACATCACCATCTTATAACAAAACTATTATAGCAAACTAGTTTGCAGTTAACATCCAAGTGCTCGGCATAGATTTTACAGAGTATTTCTCAAACTTCCCATGTTCAAATAGCACATGGAAAAAATTACCACCTAAGTCTTTTGGTGCGAGCACCCGGCCTCCAACATATTTTAGCATTGTTTTTAGTGATTGTCATCCCATGACACTCTCGCCCTTGTATTTACAGATGTTGTTAATACATCAACCAGTTTGTTATCATAACACGTAAGTTTGATACTGATTTCTGATTATGAACAAAAACTTCGTTTGATCTTTGTATCAAAGCAGTGAATCTTATCTCCATATCTAAATTGTCTGTATTGTTCAGTTGAAAAACTTGTCTTAGTTCTGTTAAAACCTATATCAACGTCATCCACACATTGCAGTGACCCCAATGCTTGGGTATCATTTGACATTAAGAGTTGGTTGGTATTACGTTTTTTTTTAGTTTGGCTGTTGTATACAGTTGCCGGGATGGAATGTAATGTTCACTTGGGAGTGCTATGTGACATTAAAGCAATACAAAGCCTGATACTTTAATAAACATACACTATCAAATTTCCTCCCTGACTAGGGGTTTAGGGGGTGGTTGGTTGGTTGGTTTTTGGGGGAGGAGACCAGACAGTGAGGTCATCGGTCTCATCGGATTAGGGGCAAATGGGGAAGGAAGTCGGCCGTGCCCTTTGAAAGGAACCATCCTGGCATTTGCCTGGAGCGATTTTAGGGAAATCACGGAAAACCTAAATCAGGATGGCCGGACGCGGGATGGAACCGTCGTCCTCCCGAATGCGAGTCCAGTGTGCTAACCACTGCGCAACTTCGCTCGGTGTTTAGGGGGTGACACAATGCATATAAAAAGAAAACCACATACGTTGCTTGCCATAATACATGAATATGATTACAGATCACTGATTGAACATTGCAGCTATAGGTATCAAGATGGGTTAAGGAACATGATTACATTTGGGCAACTAAAAGAGGATCTCACACAGTGCTGTTAGAAGCAGAATAGCTCAAGATGCTTTTGGGAGCACTTGAGTGAGGTAACCAGAGGCATAACGAGTTCAGTAGAAAGATTTCTATGCAGAATATGGGAAATTAAGGAAAATACAGATAAGTAACGCCCCGAGAGTAGACAACATTCCATTAGAACTACTGACAGCCTTGGGAGAGCCAGGCCTATCGAAATTCTACCACCTACTGAGCAAGATGTGTGAGACAGGCGAAATACCCTCAGACTTAAAGAAGAATATAATAATTCCAGTCCCAAAGAAAGCAGGTGTTGACAGATGTGAAAATTACCGAACCATCAGTTTAATAAGCTACGGCTGCAAAATACTAACACGAATTCCTTACAGACGAATGGAAAAACTGGTAGAAGCCGACCTCGGGTAAGATCAGTTTGGATTCCGTAGGAATGTTGGAACACGTGAGGCAACACTGACACTACGATTTATCTTAGAAAATGGATTAAGGAAAGGCAAACCTACGTTTCTAGCATTTGTAGACTTAGAGAAAGCTTTTGACAATGTTGACTGGAATACTCTCTTTCAAATTCTGAAGGTGGCAGGGGTAAAATACAGGGAGCGAAAGGCTATTCACAATTTGTACAGAAACCAGATGGCAGTTATAAGAGTCGAGGGGCATGAAAGGGAAGCAGTGGTTGGGAAGGGAGTGAGACAGGGTTGTAGCCTCTCCCCGATGTTATTCGATCTGCATATTGAGCAAGCAGTAAAAGAAGCAAAAGAAAAATTTGGAGTAGGAACTAAAATCCATGGAGAAGAAATAAAAACTTTGAGGTTCACCGATGACATTGTAATTCTGTCAGAGACGGCAAAGGACCTGGAAGAGCAGCTGAACGGAATGGACAGTGTCTTGAAAGGAGGATATAAGATGAACATCAACAAAAGCAAAACAAGGGTAATGGAATGTAGTCGAATTAAATCGAGTGATGCTGCGGGAATTAGATTAGGAAATGAGAATCTTAAAGTAGTAAATGAGTTTGGCTATTTGGGGAGCAAAATAACTGGTGATGGTCGAAGTAGAGAGCATATAAAATATAGACCAGCAATGGCAAAGAAAGCGTTTCTGAAGAAGAGAAATTTGTTAAGATCGAGTATAGATTTAAGCGTCAGGAGGGCGTTTCTGAAAGTATTTGTATGGAGTGTAGCCATGTATGGAAGTGAAACGTGGACGATAGATAGTTTAGACAAGAAGAGAATAGAAGCTTTCGAAATGTGATGCTACAGAAGAATGCTGAAGATTAGATGGGTAGATCACGTAACTAATGGGGAGGTATTGAATAGAATTGGAGAGAAGAGAAATTTGTGGCACAACTTGACTAGAAGAGGGGATCGCTTGGTAGGGCATATTCTAAGGCATCAAGGGATCACCAATTGAGTATTGGAGGGCAGTGTGGAGGGTAAAAATCGTAGATAGAGACCAAGAGATGAATACAGTAAACAGATTCAGAAGGATGTAGGTTCCAGTAGATACTGGGAGGTGAAGAAGCTTGCACAGGATAGAGGAGCATGGAGAGCTGCATCAAACCAGTCTCTGAACTGAAGACCACAACAACAACACCGATAAATTAATGGAGAATAACGAAAGAAACGACGTTGTTCTTCACGAGGTGGGACATAGTGCATTAGATGCTTTTCTAAGGAGACTGCTGCCATCTGACGTGTCGAAGAGGATATTCTCAGGAAACCCAGAAGGACTTTTCTGCTGCCATCGCACTACGTGCAGAACTTGAGGTACAGAACTTGAGTAGTGGGTGAAATAAGTGCCTTCTCTACTGCTGTAAGATGTTATAGATGTGAACGTTCAGGTCACATTCAGAGGCATTGTCACAACCCACAATCTAAGGAATGAGGTGTGCATAGGCACCAGCTGCATAATTGCAGGAATGTAAAACGAATGGGCAGAGAAGGAATAATCAAGCATTAAACAACAACACAAGAGGAGCTCCAAATCCGCTGACGGGCATTCCCATCTACTTCCAGTTCTGCAGAAATGTATACATATGCAGAATATTGTTTAGGAGGCATTTGAAATACTAAAAAGAATAATTTTTCATTGGATACGTTGAAACGCATCTGCCAGTGATCTGCCTGACTTGTTATACTTGATAACAATTTTCTCCACTGTCATAAAACGAACGGATATGCAACTGAAAAAGTAACACAAATAATTGCATAAGATTTGTAACTAGTGCCTCCCATATCACATTATTCAGTCGTTATTTAGATGCACTATCCGGTACAGGCAGAGAGTGAGCAGTTCTTCAATTGTTACGATACTAAATGGGGTTTCGATTGATAACTATATCTGTGTGGCAGGTGAGAGTGCCCCGAGATGGACAGGAGGAAAAGCGACACTGAGAGTTCCATAACTCAATCGCGGGTGGCGTGGGGATGTCCTCTTCTGTCTCCTGACAGTTCGTTTAGTTTGCATTTACGAAGTCAGTGGTGGAGGAAGCTTCGAAGGAAATACATCATTCACGCTCCAAGTGGCTTACTGAGAGGTGTCACAGCGTTATATACCAACCTTAAACACACATTCCTCTTGTGTGTATCGGAAAACTTATCGAATACGGGTGTGGGAATTGTTTGCACATCTCATTGTGACATAGTGGCGCCGAGGTGGGCAGTACTCATCAGTTTCTCCCTTCTTTGTAGAGTTACTGGCTCAGTCACACGTCGAGTAGTTTGGAGTGAGATATAGAACCCTCCTCTTGCCAAAGGCAATTTCTCAAGCCAAGGAAGAAGCATTCCCATTGGCGCCATGCTGTGAGATGGGATTCTCTTATTTGTCTAAGTGACTGGATGAAGGAAATTCGTCATTTCTAACTACAAGCATAGGTACTGGGTGGGCTGTTAAACATCTCTCTCTCTCTCTCTCTGTCTCTCTCCCTATTTTCTTACATGGTAACTTCCAGTGGGAAATTTTCAAGATTTTGTTGTGGGGGAGGGGGGTTATATCCAAGAGTCGATCTCCACTTGTCTCATTGGCTGACGACTAGCTACCCATTTTGATTGGCTGAGGAAAGATTTAGATGGGTGCCTTGTTTGTGAAACGCTCAGGAGTGTAGAATCTCTTTTATCACACTCTGACGGGCGCGGACATACTTCGTCTCTTGCGTCAGA
This sequence comes from Schistocerca piceifrons, assembly GCF_021461385.2. Taxonomy (NCBI): domain Eukaryota; kingdom Metazoa; phylum Arthropoda; class Insecta; order Orthoptera; family Acrididae; genus Schistocerca; species Schistocerca piceifrons. The sequence goes on from NC_060149.1 coordinate 617,637,459, forward strand.
TCTCGACTGATGCAGATGGTCTAATTCTGGGTTCAGATTCCTATGAGGCTGGATGCTGCCTAGATAGCGATATCAGACTTCAGGGCGTGGAGTAGGCGTTCGTAAACCTGAAGGACTTTTACAGAGACATGTGATTTATTGAGTTCCACATCAATGATTTCATTGGTTCCCTCGTTTGATCCACAAGTGAATGTTATTGCAATTGTTTCTGCACACTAGTCAGTCCAAGTGTGAGCAAAAGACCAATGCTGCTAGCTTTCAGTCTTGTGTAGTGTACAACCCAATTCTTTCCTATGTTCATTAATGATTTTGTTTCTCTACCATATGTTACATATTTGTATATATCTTTTTTATATTTTTGTGCTCATAAGAGACATTAAATTGTGTAAATATGGACTCATTGTATGTATTTTGTAGCTAGATAATCCACACTCCATATCATTTCAGTAATTAATGCAGGACTGGCACCGATGTATCATTCACGAGGGCTGTTTTGCCCTATCCATTGTTTGAGATTTGGGTATTAGGTATCTGAAGACATGGGGCGCGTTTTGATTTCCAAAACTAAGAACATTTAAGTGGAAGCTGACTTGCATAATATGCAACCCTCCTCAGGATTCGCCTCCTTAAGATCTTCTGATGTGCAGTCAGAACTTGCACAGTAAGTCAGTTTGGCTACCTAAAATATTCTGAGAACAAGGCTCGGTTTGCATTTGGGCAAATAACATAAAAAGTTAGCAATCGTTTTTTTTTTGGTTGCATGCATCAAGTAATCCTATATTTGTGTTCAGTTTGTTTTGGCTTTGTGATTTTTATTTGTATCCAAGTGTGTGATTTGTTCTTTGTCTCTGTGTTCTGGTGTTCTTTGTTGATTTGTCATTTCATGGCGCTGCTAAATCAGTGTTGAAACTTTTAGAGAAGTATGTCTTGTCAATTTTTGTGCAAATAAACTATTAGGGAGAGAGTGGAAAATCTTGTTTAAGCTGACGTGTAGGTTCATGAGGACGCGAAGCAGTACGGTAGTAGAATTAAGGAAACGTCTCTGTACATGAGTTATTGTACAGATGTGGAGATGACTAACGATGAACCTTGCGACTAAATGAGGTGCAGTCGGTGCTACCAACACAATAGGTAGATGTTCATGGGGAACAACTAAACCATGCGAGCATTGTAAGCATAGAAAATTGTAAGGGCAATGCGGGTTCAGTGATTGGTCACAAGGACGACGAAGACGCATTAATATCGGAACAAGAAGAACATACGGTGGTTCCTGAAAGTCCAGATGAAATCAGTAATGAAATTTTTTACTCCAAACCTGATAGAAGTGCTGAAATGAGCCAGCCACAGTTCGCTTTTTTGGCAGAATCATCTTGTGGGGAGCACAAGTTTGATATACCGGCTTACATTGCAGCCCACATACATTCTGAAGCAAAGCTTTTAATAGACAATTGGATGATTGTGCACTAGTTGCGGCGCCACAATCCCTAGAATTATTTAAACCAGCCCATCTCAGGACAGAATCTAAAGCACTTGAAGACTTTGTAAAAATTATTATTAAATATCCTTCCCACATTACTCTTCATAATCCTTAAGAAAATCCTCATAATATTTCTAAAGACTAAAGAACTTCTTCTTTAATTTTATTATACCATTATTAAATATATGTTCTTCCATAAAAATGTTATCAGGAAGAGACATATTTAAATTTAATAAAACTGAGAAGGAATTAAATGATGATCTATGCTAGATAAAATATTAGTTCCTTTTTCATAACTACAAAATCAAATCATTTTGCAATATAATTATCTATTAACTTTTATCAGATTTTCCATCGTATATGGATTAATCAGAACAATGAGCTTGAATAATTTTGAAACTTATATAGAACTGGCCAAGACTTGGATGAACCCTACTATCAATGTTTATATTAATTTCAATATTCTCATTAGGAATATTTAAATTATTTTTACTTTTCTCATTTACTAGAAAAGAAGGAAACTGATACCTATCAATCTCTAAGATTTGTAAGGATTAAAATTCGTAAATATTAAAATTTTTAATTCCTTTCTAAAGATTAAAAAATTTTTCAGTTCTTTCCTAAATTAACTGTTACATCAACAAAATTAAAATATGTCAAATAGATGATTTCACTAATGATACTTACTTCTAAATCCCAAATTCTAATATCATGATTTGGAAGAAATAAAGGTTTTTTTCCTTTATAGATTATAGGATCACTAAATTCTAAATGAAGTTTAAAAGATGCAATAATACAGGGTGCCCCAAAATGGTGTATACTCTCTTTGAAACTGAACATTTCGTTAATGAAGGGGGTTAAAAATTGTATTTTAATGGTGTTAAGTGCATCATGGTCTTACTTAACATGGTAAATGTTCAAACTGGTGTCCAACCCTCGCAATACATCTTCAACAACGACTTAGGACTGATCGACATGCCAATTTTATTGTTTCCAACGGAATGGCATCACTGGCTTGTTCAATTTGCTCTCCAAGATCATCCAGTGTGTGTGGTCACGCAGTATAAAGTGTGTTCTTGAGAGCACCCCACAGAAAGAAGTCTAGAGCAGTTAAATCTGGAGATCGAGTGGGATACTCCACACTCCCTATTTGGCCTATCCATCTGGCAGGGAATGTACGATTGAAAAAAAACAAGGTGAAAGTGAGGTGGCACCCCTTCATGTTGAAAGAAATAATCTTCATTTCCAAACACAACGCTAAGACCAGGAGTTATCATTTCTAACATTTCCAAGTACGAGTCATCTGTGATGGTGTTGTAAAAGAAGTACAGCCCAGTTAAACCTCTAGAAGACAGACCACACCAGACTCTTACTCGTGGTAGATTAACGTGGCTTTGCTCGATCATGTAAGGATTCTCCCTGGCCCAGTACACGCAATTATAGCGGTTAATTGTTCCATCAAGATTAAATGTCACTTGATGTGGCCAAAGAATTCGATCTTGGAAATGTTGCTATTCTTCACATCTGTTAATGAGCCACTCACAAAATTCCCTTTGCCTCTCAGGATCACCCCTGTTAAGTACATGGAGAAGTCTTGGATTGTAAGGCTTAAAGTTCTGATACAAAATTCTATGAACACTACTTCTGCAGATCCCAGTCTCATGAGAGCAATGCCTCACAGATTTTTCGGGGATCATGTGTATGCCTTGATTGCTGCATCAACACTCTCATTGTCTGTTGAACTTCTCTTTCATCTGCTATGTTCCTTCTTCAAATCATGCACCGTTCCTTCAACTTCAAACCTATCTCTGATTCTTGTAATTGTTACTCTTGCTGGTGGTGGTGTCCGAAATATAACTCTCCAACATTGGCATACTGCACTCACATTCACTATTTTCCAGTAACACTTTAATACCCATTTAACGTTGTTCAAACGATAACGCCATGCTTGCTGACAATCCTGAATCAAAAGAAGGCATTGTTATGTGTTTCATCGACTTCTAATTTATTACCCATAGAATTGTATTTCTGTCTCCTTTAATTAAAGAGATATTCTGTTTCAAAGTGTGTATACATTATTTTGGGACACCCTGTAGTAGTTTGATGATGTAAACATTTAGGTTCTTCCACAAACAATGCATCAGGTAAATTAAAATTTATATTTATTAATTAAAATTATATGAATTTTGGCAAATTATTAGCAATGGTTTTTCTTACTTACAATAATTATTAAAGCCTAAAATTTCTCCACTACTATCTTTCACATCAACATATAATTTAATATCAATCTCAATAAAAACTTTACTTGAAATGTCATGTTCTTTAATATATTTATTAGACCTTTTAAAATTAATTTTTTTTTCTAAACTATTAAACTATATTCCCAGTAAGTATTATTACGTTTTCTCCACCACAATATAATTTATTATTTCTAAGTAATATATGGTGTTAAAAAGGTATAAAACAACCAACAACAGCACCATTTTTATAACTACCTCTTATAGAAACAGATACTCTTTTTTTGAGAATTGAAATGAATGGATCATTTCATAGTTATAAAAAAATTATTTAATATTAATAGAAACTATTTGATTAAATGAAAATTGATTGGGAACCAAAAATAAGAATTCCAGAAAAGACATAAAAAAGTAAACATGGTAAACATTTACCAAATTCTATTTGATGTTCTGTAATAGGACTAAGTGGATGTGGTAAATCAACATTAATGATTGATAATTGTATTTTAGCTCGAGGATGGTAAACTAGGATAAAATTAATCATTAAATACTTATTCTTAAAGTTTAGAAAAGCAAAATATTAAGAATTGATGAAAATGTGTAAAAAAATTAATACAGATATAGACAGAGACTTTGATTTTACTACATTTATTAATAATAGTAATGGAATTATACCATTAGATGAATGTAGACATAATTATGTTGCATTATTTGATGACTTTATTATTGAAAACGAAGACATAATGAAAGAATATTTTAGTACAGGTAGACATAAGTGAAATCATTGGTTTTATTCAGTCCAAACATTTTCAAAGATAAAAAACAATTATTTATAGGTATTCTTAATTTTTAAAATGTTTTTCAGAACATGATACAGATTTTTATCATACATACCATGAGTTTGTTGTTGCCGATTTAAAATTTGGTGATTTTTCAGGAATGTGTAGTAAATGTTGAAATAATGACAAATTTGGATTTATTTCAATAGATATGAAAGGAGAAATTAATGAAGGTAGACATAGAAAAGAAATTAAAGATTTTAAAGAAAGTGAAACGTAAAATGTCATAAATAAAATACAAAAACACAAAACAAAAAATTTAAAAACATAAAAGGTAAAAATATAAAAATAAACATTACAAACTAAACTATTAATACTTTATCTTTAACAAATGTCCGCCAATTATGACACTGATTTTGTTAAAAAAAAGGTAAACAAAATAGAAAGATGAAGGAAGAATTTTTAAAAATTGAGGAAACCACCTAGAAAAGAATATGAAAAATATAAAGAAGAAGAACAACCTGTTATTGATGAAATAAAAAATGGTAAATAAGGAATTCAAAGTTCATGTGATAATATATCAAAAGCTGTATAAGAAAATAAAGATGGAGAAAATCGAATCGTTCTTTATAATCATCACGAATGCTAATGAAAATTTAATGATATACCACTGATTAAACAATATGATTATACATTAAGTAAAGTGGAAATACAAAATGCATTGAATAAATGTGAACAAAGGGTTAAAAATAGAAAACAACAAAAGATAAAAAATAAGATAAATGAAAGATTTTTGGAATGTATGAACCATAGTGAAAATCATGTTTTTGGATTAAGACATGATGGGGCATTTCAATTTATAGGTAAATTTCCAGTCCATTTTGATGAAGAGATAATTAATAAATGGTGAAAGGACATATGAGGATACAGATATTTTAATGAATCTTTTAATTAAAAAACCAATTACTATGGATGTATAGGTTTCAAAATTTAATAGTAGCTATTTAAAAAAATATGCAGATATATTATTTCTTTCAGTAGTATTACATACTGAAAATACCCCAAATAATATGTAATATAATAGAGGTATTAAATATAATAACTTGATAAAAGGAGTTGTTGATGTCTTTCCCAAAATTATCAGCAGATTTATATTCAAGCACAGATGAAAAAAATGGTAATGGCCAAATAAAGAATAAAAAAGGTCTAAATGTATTTGGATTAATGATGTAAGAGATTTAACCAATAGACTATCTATTATTTATCTAGAAGAAATATCTGGAAATAAAAATTATTATAATGAAGAAACTGGAATAACGAAAATGTAATCATATAACGTAAACAAATAAATTTTAGTGTTTTAATTCAGCAGGTATACCATATTTAATAAGATTTTTGAACAATTAACCTCATATTTCTTGGAAATGAGAATAATGTTGTAAAGATTTAATAACTGCTTTAATTAATAAATTACAATAAAAAATCTTTCTGGTTATTGTGGTACAGGAATAAAATTAGAAGGAACTACAGCCAAAGATGATGAAGGAATAAATAAATTAGACAAGTACTTGTTGTTGTGTTCATCAGTCCAGAGACAGGGTTGATGCAGCTGTCCATGCAACTCTAACCTGTGCAAGCCTCTTCATATCCGAGTAACTACTGCAACTGACATCCTTCTGAATCTGCTTAGCATATTTATCTCATGGTCTCACTATACGAGTTTTACCTTCCACGCTTCCCTCCAATGGTAAATTGTTGATTCTCTTTTCTAGAAACGCTTTCCTTGCCGTAGCCAGTCTACATTTTATATCCTCTCTATGTCAACCATCATCAATCATTTTGCTTCCCAGATAGCAAATCTCATCTGCTTCTTTAAGTGTCTCATATCCTAATCTAATTCCCTCAGCATCATCTGACTTCATTCATTTACATTCCACTATCCTCATTTTGCTTTTATTGATGTTCATCTTATATCCTGCTTTCAAGACATTTTCCATTCCATTCAACTGCTCGTCCAAGTCCTTTGTTGTCTCTGACAGAATTACTACGTTATCAGCAAACCTCAACATTTTTATTTCTTCTCCTACTCCAAATTTTCCTTTTGTTTCCTTTACTGCTGGTTCAGTATACTGTTTGAATATCATCGGCTTCAACCCTGTCTCACGCCCTTCTCAACCACTGCTTCCCTTTCATGCCCCACAACCCTTATAACTTCCATTGGTTGCCGAACAAATTGTAAAAATCTTTTCGCTCCCTATATTTTACCCCTGCCTCCATCACAATTTGAAAGAGGTTATTCCAGTCACCATGTCAAAATCTTTCTCTAAGTCTCTAGAAGCTATACATAGGTTTGCCTGTCCTTAATCTGTCTTCTAAGATAAGTCGTTGGGTCAGTACTGCCTCACGTGCCGCAACATTTTATTGGAATTCAACTGTTCTACCCCGACATTGGCTTCTACCAGTTTTTCCATTCACCTGTAAAGAATTGTAATGTTGTTACATTAATTTGTTCTGAAACCGGTGCTGATATTCAAGACCATAAAAGTGGGTTAAAAGCTGTGAGCTATCTGAGGAAGTTAGCCTTGCATTACTGCGCAACTGTTTCACCATGTATCCAGTCTAGCTTACCAAATTCCCAACCAGACTAACATTAATTATAATCTTTTAGTTCTCATCTTACGATAACCGGTGATATATATATAAAAAGACAATTTAAATAAAAAGAAATAAATCAGTTTATATTTGGACATTTATTTGAACATTGATCGTTGTTCCATTAACATTTCAGCATATCAAACTTGATTCATAACTAAACTGGTGCCTTATTTAGGATTGTGAAAATGTGAGTTTGTAATCTTACGGAACACATCAAATAGGGAACCAAGATTGGGAGACTACATACAACACTGCATTCATAAAATAACATAAGAAGAACGTTGAAACATATGCAAGAGGAAATTAACCACAACCAACCGATTCAATTTTCACCCAAAGAAGTTACGTTCATAGCGCAATCCTGCCCGTCTTGAAATTACCACACACTGGTATACTAAATTCATAATAACTCTCTGTGAAATCTTCCCGAAAAGAAGAGGGCTACTTTGATGCTTACACCACAAGTTTCATGTGGTCAACTTGGTTTACACAAAGAGTGTAACTCCACAATAATTTTGATAATTAAAATAAATTACATCGAAACGCAATTTACAAAAGAAAAACCACAAACTGGTTACTGTCGTCTTACTATTAACCTGATGGGTCAAACAATTGTATAAGCACGTGGTACACCGCACTTGGGTTGAACATAAAGAAAAGTTGCTATATGGAAAAATATTGTCAAGACGAGACGTTATAATCTCACGCACATTCACACTTGAGACTGATGATCTTAGTTAGAGTTACTGATCAACACATGGTTCCACTTTACTCACAAAGTAGTGACAAAGCAACTACCGGAAGATATTCTGAACTTCACAGTCGAATTACACTACGTTGCAATTTAAGATAACACTAGATATTTTAGAGCTAAACCTGAAATAAAGGTGATTAAATTTTCAGTTAGGCTGAACTTAAGAGATTCATTGTCCTACAGACTTAGCAGACACGCGCTTAGCTGGAGATCTTACCACTTCAAACGCTCGCCACGGACCGACTGCCTGGGCCCCTACCGAGGGTGCTTAACAGATACAAACGGAAGTGACCAGAGAGGCAGCTCCCTATACCAACATGACAAGTTATGGACTGGACCATACTAAGAATAGAAACCTCTTTGCTTTAGAAAGCGTAGCTACCTGTTCCGACTTTGGTCCTACTGTTCTCTAGCAGACAGGCTTGTCAGCTACCATCAAGCATGCAACTAGAAATACATTTGCTCATTCATCCTTTCTCAGAGAAGGGAAGGGGGATGACAGTATCTCATCATATACAGTATATAAAAGAAAGCAGATGTAGGTTCTGTATGAGACTGTGTGACATGAATTACATATAAACTGTGTTTTAAAGTGTAGTAGTGTGACAGATCGTTCTTGATTATGTGTAAAAGTAACACATTCCACTGCTCATTCTCCTCCCAGATAGTCAGAAACACCACAGCAAATTTAGAAGCGGAATGTATGCCATAAATGACAACAGTTTTAAAAAATTAACGTGGAAGGAATCCAACAGAGATCTTTCAGAATTTGTGTTAGTATTTTGCAACCATGACTTATTAAAGTGATAATTTGGTAATTTTCACTCCTGTCAACAGCTGCTTCCTTTGGGATTGGAAATATTATATTTTTCGTGAAGTGTGATAGTATTTCGCCTGTGTCATACATCTTGCTCACCAAATGGAAAAGTTTTGTCATGGCTCGATCACCCAAGGCTCTAATACAATGTTGTCTACTCCCAAGTCCTAGTTTCGAATTGGTCTTTCCGTGTTCTGTTAAATTCTTTACATAATATTATATCTCCCATTTCATCTTCACCTTCGTCATGTTCCATTTTCATAATATTGTCCTCAAATACATCGCCCTTGGGTAGATCCTCTATATACTCCTTTCACCTTTCCGTTTTCCCTTCTTTGCTTAGGACTGGTTGTCCATCTGAAATCTTGAGACTCATACACATGGTTCTCTTTTCTCCAAAACTCTTTTTAATTTTCCTGTAGGCAGTATCTATCTTAGTCCTAGGGATAAATGGTTCTACATCCTTACATTTGTCTTGTAACCAACCCTGATTAGCTATTTTTCAGTTCCTGTCGATCTCATTTTTGAGACATTTGTATCTCTTTTCGCCTGCCGCATTTACTGCATTCTTAAATTTTCTCATTTCATCAAATTAATTCAATATATCTTCTGTTACCAGAGGATTTCTGCTAGTTCTCATCTTTTTACCTACTTCCTTTATTCTTGGCTGCAGCACCGTATTTAGCTGCTGCCAGTTTATTAGCTCTTGGAGCAGCTGCTGTAACTAATGCAATAATAAAAAATAAAGAAATCTGTTGATGACCTGGAAGAAGTAGAAAGACATAATTTAACATTAGAGAAGTATTAGAGTAAAATAAATGGGAACAAAAAAAATTCTGGACTAGAATTCGTATAGATAGTGCTGTAATATGCTAACAGACAATACAATATTGGGCAGGTAATTGTTTATTTCATCACAACACTAAAACAATGTATTGTTTTTGGTGTAGCACTGGAACTACATTAGGCAAATAGTTATATTTTTACATTCCAGTGATGTTGTTTTCATAACTTTTGGGTGTTTCATAGTAAATTATCCATATCTGCAAATGACTTAATTATTTTCTCACATAAATAGTATTAATTTTTTAGCGATGTCTAAAAGCTTTCTTAATGACGCCAATTTTTTAATTTCAGTATTTCAATGTTATTTGGCCCAAGAGCAATGCATTGAACATTAACATAAATTCCTTATTTGCAAAATTTAAGATCAGGCCTGATGTGATTATAAAAGGTAAAAATCTTTGGTAATCCTTTTCTAAATTTTTTTCCTTCTTTTTAAGAAGATAAAATTAAAGAATGTAGAACTGAATTATTAAGGAAAGAAGTGTTTTTCATTACCTTTTAACCCTACTTGGCAGATGCTTTTTAAATTTTCATAAATAATCTCAATACCTACCCCTTTTTATTCCTAATATCTTAATTTGAATCTTTATATTTTAATATGTCAGGAACATATTTTGCTCTAATTCAATAATTATCATTTGCAACAAATAAAATAAATATTTAATTTTAACCAAATATATGATTATTTTCATTTAACTGATTGTGTACTTACTCGAAAAACTTTTTATCAGATATATTTTATTTTTAACCCTATTTTCAGAATTATAGAATTTTAGATTATTTCTTTTCTTATTTTCTATTTCTAATTTCCTATTTTTTCAATTTATTATAATAATTACACTTCTGATATTATTTTTTAAATCTTAAAATTATTTTGCTTAGAAATGAATGAGCAATTAAACAACTTCACTGTGGTTGGGTGCTCCACTTATCATGAACCTAGTGACTATTCTAAAAAAAACTTCACTTTCATTCACTTCATGACTATCGTAAAAGAAAAAATGTAAGGGGGATTAAAAATTAAGAGAAGGCAATTTTAATAATTTGATAACTAAATGCATCATCTTCACTGATATAAGAATCAAATGAAATAATTGGAAACAGATAGCTTATTCTAATAGTGAAAATAGTGATGAAGCTTTTAAAGTTGATGAAGTCAAAAAATAGAAAGAAATATTTCTTTTTAATTAAAAAATGTTTGGGAAAACAAAAAACAGGAAAAGAGTTAATCATTATCAACTTGATAAAACACTTGTAATTAAAGTACAAACTATAAATTTCGTAATTAGTACAAAGTCAATAGAGCTTAATTATTTCATAAATTCATGCAAAATCAAAAATTATTATATGAGTGAAAGAAAATTTAAAATCATATAATGGCTTGAAAGTGAATTTCTTTATTTTACTATCAGAGCAGTGTGCAGACCAATAATGAAATAATGGAATTTAGGTTTCAGACTCAAAAATTATGAGATTATTCCAGAAAAAGTTATATCCAAAAAATATAATATGGGAAAATTCTAACAGGGATGTGTTACTGTTATACATAAGGATAGGAACGGGTTTTAATAGATTTTATTGGAATACAGTTAGTGTCTAATGGATATGTTCCATTAACAGGTTCATCTTATACTGAAGTACCATAAAAATAAAAGAAAAAAGCCTGCATTAATACAAAAACATAACTATCAAAAATATTTTCTATCATCTACAGATTCATCATTAAATTTAGTAGATGGGCAGAATTGTAAGAAATCCAGACAAGAAATAACAATAAAAATTTTGTTATAAAGCTTGAAGAAAGAATACCTGATACTTCGTTTTCTCTATCAAATGATGCCATTTCAAATATCGACTCTATAATTATTGTCAAGTAATGTTGATTTCTGTGATGAAAAATATTAACTGTACACATTAAAAAACAAGAAAAACTAAGAAGCAAAACATTACTTTATTGTGTTTTAAAGAAGTGTAGAACTCATACCATTGTTGAATACATGTTTTATCTAGACTTGTTTCAACTCAGATATCAAAGCATAAAGACTCAAAATTTATTTCTGATTTATGTTTCTTACATTTTAATTATAAAGAAAAGTACAATGATCACTCAAATAAGGCTTAATTAATGAACCTTTAAAAGTAAAACTACCACACGATGGTGAATACATAAAAATTAATAATTGTGAATAGACACAATGAAGTCCTTTTTTAATGATATGGATCTTGAAAGTTTGTTGTCGACATCAATTAGAAAGTATTCTCAATTAATGGCAGATGATATTATTAGTGGCTTGTATAGAGAAAAATAAAAAAACATGCATTACCTTATCTATGGACAATTAAATAGAACCGAGTTGAGATTGCATAATTAGCCTTATACTGTAAAGTATCTAAACATTAATAGTTGATTTTTGTTGTCATGTTAAATGTATAAATGGGCAATATAAAGACCCAGTTGAATTAGAGTTCCAAATTGGCAAAAAAATGATTGTATGAGAAAAGAAGTTGAAGAAATAGGAGGAATTTATTCTCGAGAAGTAAAAATGAAATGCTTAAATTCACAATATAATAAATCTAAACTAGAGGTTTGTCTAGAAGACATAATCCAAAAAATAATAAAAATTTTATCTTGATGATTTAATAGGAAAATATACAGAGATTCCCATTTATCTTGACCACCCAAAATAGTGGTTTATCCAGAAGCAAATTGCAAAATGTTTCAAGCAAATGTTCTTTTAGCCGTAAGGGGGACATCAATCAGCATGATTACCTTCGTTGTAGCTTTGTTTTTTACAAAGATATGAACAGCAGTATGATTTCTTTAAATGGCAATGTGGACTTTTTTATTTGGTTATTTATTTGCTCTCCTAAAGATCTATCCAAAAATGTATCAAGTGTACCACTTACTGAAACACAACATTATTAATTACATAACACAACATTGACTTTGAGCCCAGGATCACAAACTCATCCACTTGCCAGAGTTGGCAGAAATAAATGAAAACCAAGTGAAACCATAACACAAAATTGACTTTGAATCTCCTGTACCATTTATCAGGAGTAGAACGTGCAAAGGTGCTCAGATTAGTGACCCTGGACTCTTATTTACTGCCTCCAATGTCACCTGCTGAAGAGAATTACAAGCAAGCAAGATATGTTCGTGCATGTCCTCTGGAGTTGTTGGAATATTGCAATAGACAACGTCTTTAAGGCATCCCCAAAGAAAAAAGTCCAGAGGATTTTAATCAGGAGTCCTATCAGATCAAGTAGCTGTTCCTCCTCGACCAGTCCATCTGACACGATACCTTCAGTTCAGAACACAACGTGCACGCAGGGCATTATGTGGTGGACATCCGTCGTGTTGATACCACATATTCTTGTTGTTAGCAGCACTTCATTCAGAAGAATAGGAAGAATTCGTCTGAGGAAGTTGGCATACATTGTGCCGTTTAAACTACCATTGATGAAATAAGGGCAACCAACACCAGACATTAACTCTCCATTGATGCTGATGTTCCACCTGTCTAAGCCATCGTGGGTTGTTGCTGGACCAATAATGGATGTTGTTTACGTTTTCCTGTCCTTTGTTTGGGAAGGAACATTCGTCTGTAAATAGAACATTGGAGAAGAAGTCCAGGTTGGCGAGGATTTGGTGCTGTGCCCGCTGATAGAACTATACACGATTCTGGAAATCATTCCCATGCAATTCTTGATGTAGGTGTATTTAGTTCTGCTAACTTATATTCCCCATAGATGAGTAGCATTTCTAACTTCTCTTTGTTGGTGTACATTCTACTCACACAACTCTTCAACTGACGGTGGTTGATGGAATGACAGGTGTGCATTTTACTTATGTTTACATTTGTCCACTGTCAACATCAGCTCATAGATGTGTTCCATTACCCCAATTACCTGCACTAAGCGCTGGGAGCATCAGTGTCAGTGTTGTGTTACATAATTAATAACGTTGTCTTTCAGTGAATGGTACACTGTGATACATTTTTGAATAGGTCTTAAGGAGAGAAAATGAATTACCGAATAAAAAATACAGGGTGCGATTTAAAAAAGTCATACTGCTGTTCATATCTTTCTAAAAAACATCACTACAAGGAAGGCAAACATGCTGATTGATTTCCCCCTGATGGCTAAAGAACATTTGCTTGAAACTTTTGTAATCTGCATCTGGGCATACAGTTATTTAGGGTGTTCAAGGTAAATGAGACACTGTATAATTCCATTATGTAATAATTGTAATCTAAAACTAAGACATCTAAATTTGGTACTAATTTATGTACATAATGTATCTAGTTACGATTCTCATTTATTTGTTATAAGACTTGATTACTACAAGAAAGAGACAGATACAATAACTTATAAAGTTTACTTTTATGGCTTTAAGATTTGACAAAATTTCTTCAAATTTAAAGGAGGAACAAACGAAAACATTATAAATTTTTCCCCTAAATTCTACTAAATTTAGTAACTAAATCATTAAAAGTTGAAAAAAAACATCCAGAACAGATGAATTTTACAACAAATAAAACAGAAGTGTTGTTAGTGAGGCAGATTATAAATATACTAAATTAAACTGAAAAAATTTAGTACAACAAAATCTAGGAGAAGATCATGGTCTATGTTTTAAACCTGATGTTTCATTAATAACTGATTTTTTTGAAAATTTTAGTTAACTTATGGAAACGCTCATCAATTCGACTGTTCTTAATATTTAGAGCTTCAAAATTATCTTTCCATTACATGATAAAAATGACATGCCAACATTTGAATTATTAGTCGATTATGATATGATTTTAATGGTTGAAAAATTTTTAAGACATAGTTTATGCCAGTGTTGTAAGAATGTATTAAAGTAAATACTAATTATATGCAACATTATGATAAAGCAATTATATCAAGTTTAACGTATATAGGCACACATAATTTACATGGTTATGCAATAAGTCAATATTTATCTTGTTGTTGTGGTTTTCAGTCCAGAGACTGGTTCGATGCAGCTCTCCATGCTACTATATCCTGTGCAACCTGTGCAAGCTTCTTCATTTCCCAGTACCTACTACGACCTACATCCTTCTGAACTGTTTAGTGTATTCATCTCCTATTCTTCCTCTACGATTTTTCTCCTCCACGCTGGCCTTATGGAGGTTTACAATGGGATGAACAAAATTCGATTGAGTTTTAAAAAATAGTAAAATTTCAAGTTTTGAAATTTATACTTGTTAAAAGGGTATATAGAATAAAAACAGAGAAATGATAACTAAAACGAAAAATTATTTTGAATAGATTTCTACAAATTAATGAGTAATTTAGTGTTCAGGAAAACAGTGGAAAATATAAGAAACTGAGTTGACATGAAATTAGTCTCTTATGCAGGGATAGGTGCTAAATTATTAGAGAAAACATACTGTAACAGAACGTCAGTATTTAATGAAAATTTAATTGCCATTCATATGAATAAACATAAACGTTCCTTTAATAAACCTATTTGTATTCAAATGTGTATGGTTGATTATTGAAGGAATTAATGTATAAATTTCACTATAATGTTACATAACCCTAATGTGAAGAAGATAGTGAACTTTGTTACCAAGATACTGATTGCTATATCTATAATGTAAAATCTAGATATATAGTCAATGACTGATTATTTTGATACAAGTGATTATTCCAAAGATAATATTCATCATATACCTTAAATAAATAAAAACGAATTAGAAGGAATTAAAGATGAATGTTGTGGGAAAATAACAGAAGAATTTGTGGTTTAAGAGCAGCATTGTGTGCTTCTGAAGATGGTGTTAACGATGAGAAAACTCAAAAGTCTTACAGAAATGTATCATTACAAATTAAAGAAGTATTCAACACCATAAAGATTTTTTTAGCAGTAAGGAACAACATAGAACTACGAATTAAAAATCAAGCAATAAATATGAAATTTGTTCTCTTGACATAATAAAAAAATTGACTTATAAAAAAATTATGATTTAGTATATAAAATATATACATTAACATACAGACATTAAAAATAAACAATTAATCAGTGATAGAGTTTTCATTTTAGTCATTAAGTTTTAATAATAAAATAAAAAATTAAAATTAAGCATTATTATAAATTTCAAATTTTTTATACTCTAGAATAAATTTTTTACATTTGCATTTATGTTTGTGCACAGAGTAAATCTTTAATTACTTGACAGTTAATACAGTTTTTTGAATTGATAGTTTTTTCATTAATAAAGTCATGTATTTATCATTTTCATCTGATAATAATACACTGATCTCCTTTTAAATGTTATTTGTATTAAAATTTAGAAAAATATTTTCCACACACAAAGGATTGGATTTTTACTGTAATGTTTTTATGATATACTCTTGAACAAGGTCTACAGTTTGTTCTTTAACCATATTTTGTATATTAAGTCAAATTACCATTGATTTCTAAACCCCACAAATTTTACTAATCCTAGCTTGCATTCATATTAGAAAAATTTAGTATATAACAGTAAAAAATAAAAAATCTGAAAGTTAATCATATTTAAAAATTAATGAAATTAAAAAAAGAAGAATTTAAAAGTAAAAATTATTTAATTTTAAAACATTTCTTATATAGGTCATGAGTATTTGAATACTAGATTTGGGGATTAAATTTATAACATAAAAAAATCTATTAGAGTTTTTAAAAAATGGAGTTAAGAGTTTGTTTTGTTTGTAGGTTCATATATTTAGAGTTAACATTTCTTTTCTTTTTCTCATGCATGTTCTTTTATTCATTTAAAATACATGACTAGCTAATTTTCAGTCTTTTTCATATTCAGTATAATTTTATAATTATCTGATTTTCAGATCACTAATATTTATTTAAATTTGTAATCTAACTATTTTCAAATGAGAGGGTTTTGATAAGATTTGGTTGAATTTCTTTCTTTAGTAGATGTCTTTGGGCAATTTCATTATCATAAACATGGTCCAGTAGTCGCAAATGTCTTATGCTATCAAGTTATGTAGAAATTTATAAACCATACATAAATATATATGGATGTATAAAGAGATAAACGATCATTAAAATTCTAGAAAGTAAGTGTAACAATGCTAGCACCAACTTCCAATGCTTTTATATTGGACTAACTGGACACACTTCAACAACTCTGTTCAGAGAACACCAGGTCTAAAGTCATTCGAGATCTGCATTACCTAATCACCTATGAGCATGCTATAACTCTGTCCCTGACATGGGTAATAAATTGAATATCCTCCATACACAGTTTTAATGCACTGGATGAAATTGAAATTTTATGCAGTTAAAAACAGAATCTAGAGTACACACTAAATGATGATATCAAGTTGAAGCACATGGATCAATTGAATAATTACAAGTGTGTGAAATAATATGTCAAGGTTCAGGCCTACTTCTCTAAATTCCAATACACATCACTCGATGAGCTCTTATACTGTGAGCCTGTATGTTACAATGTCTTGACACCAGATTTAAATTGAGCATGTGTTGGTATCTAAGTCTATTGTATTTAATGCTTAATACATGAGCTGTTTCACTTCCATATCGACAAAAATAATTTTTAATGTTCTTTTGCGTTTTTTCAGATACTATAAAGAAAAAGATTGAGGGTAGATTGTTTGGACATACTAACGTGTTCATTAATTGTTCATTCTACACTACTAAGGAGAACCGACTTTAGGTCGATTTAGCGATCATTTTTTTCTGTTCTTGCGTATATTCTTTTATGTAAGAACTTGATTAGGTTGATCAGTCAGTTACCATTGAACAATGACAGCGTCAAATACCTTCATTGGCCTGATGTCTCCAGCCCAGTGAGATAAAACAAACAGTGCACAGACATAATATGCTAATATGTGATATAGGGAATTTCATCTGCATTTACTGTTTTCATTTATCTAAAATCTTGGATCTGGTTCATCGTCATTGGGTGCTTCTCTTTCTCATCACATTGTGGTGATTACAAGGAAGTTCTTATGATTGATATCCTCTTCCTGCCACGATTTACTGAGAAAACTTTTATTTAAAATATCTCAGGTATTTAATGAAAAAATACAGAGAGAGAGAAACACTTCAAATGGTGCCCAACATGGGGTTCAATAGTTGAAATTTCATAGTGTGTAACTACTAAATGTATTTTTTGTGTTGGATGTAATGTGTATAAAGAATGTGAATTGAGGCAAAAAATTGATATGAACCCAAAACTGAGGAAATTTTACAACATTAACGAATTTTAAAGACTGAAAAATTCTTTGTAGTTGATGTTCGTTAAACGAAGGTGCAATGCATCACAATAAGGTAAGAACACTTTCGTTGCGTGTTTGCATTTTTAATTGCCATGAATTTTCAGACAGTGCCTTGAGCAATTCATGGCTTACTTCTACATTTATAAATATTTCAGATTCTTGATTGCAAAAGTTCAGTACTAGTAATGCGATTATTTTAAAAAGTAAGTCATATGCAACATAGCCACTATGGAGCAGTATGTGAATGAGAAGGATTGAAGCTCTCTGTCTCATGTTTTAAGTGCAGGCATCCATATTTTTAATTTTTATTATTACTTTTCTGCCATGACATTCCAGGAAATTATTTGTTATGTGCTATATGAAAACAAATTTCAATAATCTCTCCTGTTTCACAGTATGACTAAATTTGTCAAAGTAATGAGCATGAACAACATTGAGAATGTAGGTACTGCTGTGAATGTCGATCTGACAGTGCAAAACATGGATTCTGATAGTGTAGTGAGTAAGTGAAACATGCAATTAGAAGAATTGAGCAGATTCCGCAAACGAGTGCTGGTCAAGACTCAATTGAAACCTGATTTCGATTAATTAACACACGAAAATCTTAAGGCTGCTTTTATATTCACTTTTGTATGACGTGAAATGGTTATAAATTTCGTTTATTATTATTTGAATACCAACATAAATAAAAAAAATTGATGACTTTGTCTGAAAATGTAAGAGGAGTGAATGTTTAAAAATGATTTCAAAATATTTGAAGTCTCTTAGTCATGAACTTGAATAATTACATATGCAGGATTCAGGTCATTTTGACTCGATATTAATATGATTAATGACAAATATTTTCTATTTGTCTGTTATACCGTACAGTAATAATGACTTTCAGTGTACGTGCTTTCTCTCAATATACAACAAATCAACAAAGGTGCTGCATTTACAACAATGGATTAGTCATTATCACTATTCAACTTTTCGAATTTCACACTGCTTCTGCTTGGCTTGAATTGTGACACTGAATTCTGTGCCATTTGTGGTCAATCTAAAATGTAACATCATGGCGATTACATCATTGACTGATGCTGAGTTGGAAGCATTAGTAAATACCACAACAGATGAAGTATCACAGTTCAAGTTCAAGGGTTCTGTCAGTAACACACCTGACAGCTAGTGTTCTGATAACAGTGACAATAGTCATAATAGTGTACAGACTTCTATTTCTAAAAACGGGAACATAGAATGGCAGTTTCAATCTCCAGCACACATACCTACTTCGAATGTCATCGAGCGTACCTCAGGAATTGGCAAGTATGCAAACAACAGAATGAGTGATATAAAAAGATAATTTGAAGCAGTATTTTGTACAACGCTTAAAAATGAAATAATAGAGATGTTAAGTACTGAGTGGCTACGAGTTTGTGGTCAGCACTGGACAAATATTGATGATTCTATATTTCACACATACTTATAGCTCTTAATCCTAACATAGCGATCTAAAAGACTTTTGTGGGATAAGGATACTAGGCAGAATGCATTTCGAGTAGCCATGACCTTTGAAACATTCTGTAACATATCGCCTGTCTTGCAATTTGATAAGCAATTCACAAAAGAGGAAACCCGATATACTGATAAACTTGCTATTGTAGTATCTGCAAGAAGTGGTTAGAAGTACCTTCTAAACTGTATAATCAAGGAAATAATTTGACTGTCGCTGAGCAGCTAGTAGCATTCACAGGCTGCTGTTCATTCACAATACCTTCCAAGTAAACAAGCAAAATATAGGATTAAGAATGGCCTCTGAATGACAGCAAACCTTCATATATACTGAAAATCCAAATTTACACAGGAAAGAAGAGCGGAGCGGCATCAGAAAAAAAATCAGGATATGAGATTAGTAGATGATCTCACCCTTTGATTTCTGAGGCCAGAATGTAACATGTGACAATTTTTTTACACCATACACTGAAATGTACATGCTTACAGTAAAAGAGCTGGTCAAGAAAAGGGGCTAAACGGTAGTATAGAAATGTGAAGCAGAATCCTTCTTCTGTTCAAACCAATCATGTGTACGGTAGAAAGATTTGACAGAGGGAAGGAAAGTTTATAATTACAGGTTATCTAACGCTCAGTGTTAGGTAGAATATACTTTTGGAATCCTGCAAAAATTCGAGCATGTTGTATTCTGCACAGTTCGTTCGCAAAAAGGATGGATTCAAGTTGGATGAAGTTTAGAAATCAGGAACAGATTTTTTAGATAGCTCCTCCCTAGTTTCACGTTTTTCAGTTGTATTGCTGTAATCCCTATCTTCTGAATCATAAGTTACAGGATAATGTTCTACTCCAATGGTGGAAAGTTTCACTTCGAAAGTCACTTTTACAGCAGTAGAGAGCACAAAATTCTATAAAACTATGCAGATAATGCCCTTGATTCAACAATCACAAAGCGCTAATAAACGACAAATGCAGCAAAACTATGTGAGGCGACAACTTTTTACCTCCGCTCTCTGCAACTATGCTGCTAGATCGCCAAGTGAGAAAGCATGAAACGTGACTGAACTGCTCAGACAAGTCACGGGCACCAGCGGGTGCACGACGGATCGTGCAGTCAAGACGGCAGTGCGTAAGACCTTAAACCATGTGCACATGATTCGACCTTTCCGACGTCAATGTTGAGAGTCCTGAGTTCAACATTCTGCTTAATGCTCAGAAACTATGCTGCTTGTGCATACAGTACGTGTGGCTCAATGTCGTATGCACAATCACAGCGTGCTCCAGCACCAGTTGTCAGCTGTATCTTGCTCGCAAATCACATTTACGAAATGGGCATGTGTAGAATTGCCACATTAGCTTTACTAAAACGCAAAATTCCTCAATTTTCCATATGTTACTAATGCTGTACTGCTGTAGCTAATATCTGTGACCATTTTATAAGGCAAAAAAGAAAGTAGTGTGTCCAGTCTATAAGGACATAGACTTATAAAAGTTCCGTTAAAAACAGTGTGATAGAAATTTACATTAGCTCTCCATGTAAAAAAAAGGTCATCATTCTCACATTTTAGTAAAATCCTACCATCATTCTTACTTGACCAGTGCTCCTATTCAGTAACAGGATCTTTACAACTTGAGAAATACAAAGCTTGGAACAAGAATCTGCAAAATATTTTATGGAAGTAGAGCAAGCTGTCATGTAGAGGAAGCCAAGCGAACAAACTCATTCCCCAGAAATGATGTAATAATGATATGTAAAGATAGTTAAGAGGAGAAAAATAAGCATGAACCTCACAGACTTGCAAAAATACGTGCCATAACAGGGAACAAGCCAGAGGCACAGAACCCTAATAAGTGAAGAGGGGAGTATACAGTAAAAGCAGTGATAAAAAGTAATGGCAAATCAAACTATGTTAAGCGAATCACCACATATGTAGGATACATTATGGGCTCAAATGATGTATATAAAAATCTATAAATATAAAATCCACTATAAAAATTGCCAAATGTAAGTATAGTTATGCTAGGAGCGAAATGACAAGTAGAGTGATGATTGGAACGAAATAAAAAAACAACATGATTGGGCTTGGCACCCTCCATTAGACGAAATAATACTGATATGGAAAAATAATGAAGGAAGTACGATTAATAAATGAACTGGAGTTTAGGGAAATAGGACTGCTCCCATGACATTATGAGGGTTGGAACTTTAATAGTGGCAATTATTAGTTACAGCTCATACAAAATAGATACGTGTTTCAAAGTGTTACTGACCTTCAAAGTAGTCAACAGCATTGTGTTAAACCCATCGCCAGCGATGTGGAAGTTGTAGGGTACTCTTAGCAGTACCAGCTGTGTTGACAGTTCGAGTGGAGCAGTCTATTGCCCGACGAATTTGTAGTAGTTCTGCAGGAAATGCTGTGAAGAGTTTCCTTCAGTTTAAAAACTGAGTTGAACTTACGAGAGCTTAAGTCAGGGGAGTGTAGTAGGTTGTATAGCACTTAGCAGCCCCATCAGTCAAACAAATCAGTAACAGCTTGCACTGTACGTGCTTGAGCGTTGTCCTGCAAAATGATGGTCAGGTCCTGCAGAAAGTATCATCACTTCTGTCTCTGAGCTGCTCATAGGTTGTGTTCCAAACATGAATGGCATAGAGACAGAAGTGATGACACTTCGAAACACGTATCTATTTTGTATGAACTTTAAATAAATAATTCCCACTAATAAAGTTCCAAACCTTGCATTTTAGAAACTTGTAGTTATTCAATAGAAACGTATGAATCTACTTGGTTTGGTGGTTTGGTGTATATGGCGGAGTCTGGTTGAAACAGTGTGTCAATTTCTTCCAATAAGTTAAGGAATCGACATTTCAGCTGTATATGGAGGGTACATACATTTTTTAAAATGTCAAGGGTAGAGTGCTTGCATGCACGTAGGTGATCAGTTAAAGCAGATCACAAATTCTTCAAGACCTAGTGGATTTGGAAACAAACTGTAGAAGTACATCCTGTTCAGCCAACATAAAAGCGCTGGCAATCGCTCCTAGTATCGCTATATTTATACTTTACAACTTTCATGATAGTTTTTATATTTATGCTATTTTATATACATCATTTGAGAGTAGATGATATCTGGGGCTACGGCCTCACTTACTATCATAAGTGGGCTGACCCAAAATCAAGTGATGCTAAAAACAAAATTCAAAGGAGTCCCAAGAAATACCTCTCACTTAGAACCAGCTGAATTGCAAATTTAAAATAATATGAAATAATTTGAAGATCAGTTAACTATAAATTTTAATCGAATATGAAAACGACTGATAATAAGTTAATTATATATTCTCAACTGAATAAAAAATCTTGCTCCAAAAAAATGTAGGAAGTATAACCTCTAAAATATAAGCCTAATAATAAATAAAACCTTGTTGTTCTAATTTTAAAAAATCTAATTAATTCCAGAGTCTTATAAATTAGCTGAGTAAATTTAGAATTGAAATATTCACAACCTATATAAGAAATAAACTTGTTTTCACATTTTTAATATATAATTAATTTCTTTAGTTTTTAATTCTTATTCTTTAATATTACTAATTTTTTAGAATTATTAAATGTTTAACTTTATTTCTTCTCTTATTTGTCTGAATTAAATTTTCTTCTATCTAAATGAAGCTAAGATATATGTATATATATATATATATATATATACAGGGTGAGTCACCTAACGTTACCGCTGGATATATTTCGTAAACCACATCAAATACTGACGAATCGATTCCACAGACCGAACGTGAGGAGAGGGGCTAGTGTAATTGGTTAATACAGACCATAAAAAATGCACGGAAGTAGGTTTTTTAACACAAACCTAGGTTTTTTAAAATTAAACCCCGTTAGTTTTGTTAGCACATCTGAACATATAGACAAATACGTAATCAGTGCCGTTTGTTGCATTGTAAAATGTTAATTACATCCGGAGATATTGTAACCTAAAGTTGACGCTTGAAACCTTCGACGTTCAGTGGCATGTTCTAACAAACACGGGCCACGGTCGGCGAGCAGCATCTGCAGGGACATGTATACGATGACGACCGTGTTTACGAGTGTGGCTGTAGTGCACTGTTGTGGTTTGGTCTAGCTGTCGCAGTGTCCGCATATAGTGCTTGCTGATATTGTTATTCTGCATTCGTCTCCACACGCAGACCAACAGTAGTACACTGTGTTACCAGACGTCTGTGACAGTGTAGTGTTATAGGAACTGTGGCCATGGTGTATTCGAACTCTGAAAAGGCGGAGATGATACTCATCTATGGCGAGTGTCGACGAAATGCAGCTGAAGCCTGCAGGGTGTATGCAGAACGGTACCCGGACAGAGAGCATCTAACGTGCCGCACATTACAAAACATCTACCGCTAACTGTATGCAACAGGTGTGGTCATAGCACGCAAACGGGTCCGTAACAGGCCCGTCACAGGAGAAGCGGGTGCAGTTGGTGTGTTAGCTGCTGTTGTCATGAACCCACGCATGGGTACACGGGACATTGCGAGAGCCGGTGGACTGCGTCAAAGTAGTGTCATGCGCATACTGCATCGTCACCGCTTTCACCCATTTCATGTGTCGCTACATCGGCAATTACATGGTGATGACTTTAATCATCGAGTGCAATTCTGTCAATGGGCATTAACAGAGAATGCGCTGCAGTTCTACCTGTTTACCGATGAAGCGGATTTCACAAACCACGGGGCAGTGAATCTACGGAACATGCATTACTGGTCCGTGGACAATCCTCGCTGGCTGAGACAGGTTGAGCAACAGCGACCGTGGACTGTAAATGTATGGTGTGGAATCATTGGCGACCACCTCATTGGTCCTCACTTCATTGCAGGGGCCCAAACAGCTGCAACATACATCGCGTTTCTACAGAATGATCTGCCAACGTTGCTAGAAAATGTCCCACTGGAAACGCGTCTACGTATGTAGTATCAGCATGTTGGTGCACCTGCACATTCCGCAATTAACACTAGGCTGACCCTTGACAGGATGTTTGACGGGCATTTCATAGGACATGGAGGACGCATAAATTGGCCAGCCTGTTCTCCTGATCTTACACCTCTGGACTTCTTTCTGTGGGGTACGTTAAAGGAGAATGTGTACCGTGATGTGCCTACAACCCCAGAAGATATGAAACAACGTATTGTGGCAGCCTGCAGCGACATTACACCAGATGTACTGCGGCGTGTACGACATTCATTACGCCAGAGATTGCAATTGTGTGCAGCAAATGATGGCCACCACATCGAACAGCTATTGGCCTGACATGTCGGGACACAATCTATTCCACTCTGTAATTGAAAACGGAAACCACGTGTGTACGTGTACCTCACCCCTCATGTAATGTACATGTGCTTCAGTGAAAAAGACCAATAAAAAGGTGCTAGCATGTGGACATAATGTGCTGTTCCAGTCTCTTCTGTACCTAAGGACCATCACCATTCCCTTTGGATCCCTACATAATTCGGTGCTCTCCGATACACACGATCGAACAGCAGAGGAGTGGTACTCAAGCATCAACTTTAGGTTACAATATCTCCGGATGTAATTAACATTTTACGATGCAACAAACGGCACTGATTACGTATTTGTCTATATGTTCAGATGTACTAACAAAACTAACGGGGTTTCATTTAAAAAAACGTAGGTTTGTGTTAAAAACATTCTTCCGTGCATTTTTTATGGTCAATTACACTAGCCCCTCTCCTCACATTCGGTCTGTGGAATCGATTCGTCAGTATTTGATGTGGTTTGCAAAATATATACAGCGGTAATGTCAGGTGGCTCACCCTGTATATATCTATATATATATATATATATATATATATATATATATATATATATAAAACTAAAAACACCACTTTGTAGCAATATATCTATTTGTCATTCTCATTTATTTGTAAAAGAACTAGGTTACTTCGAAAAGAAATAGATTTTAGATTAAATATGTATTGATTCATTTACATTTATGGCTTCAGGTCTTGATAAACTTTCTTCAAATTTGACAAAGAAACAACTGAAAAATCACTACATTTTTTGCAGAAGATCAAACAAATTTAGTAACTATAAAGTAGTTTCTCCTGTGATCATATAGATTGATGAAAAAAATTTGAACAAAAAGAACTTCCACTGGAAGTAGAATTTTGCAATATATATATATATATATATTGCAAAATATATATATGTTTTCGTTAAATGGTCATAATGATGAAGGTTTTTATTTTTTTCTGTATAATATTTTCTACACAAAAACCAATTTCAGATTTATTTTAGCTTGTTAGATCATCAGAAGTTAGAGGTTTCATTGTCTTCTTCTGGGAACAAATAATTCCTATTTCTTCAACTTCAACTGTCATACACCCAATAAATTTTTTTATGGCAACTTGGACATCTGTATTCAAGTGGATCATTATTGTATCCATTCAGATATTTAATTTAGTAACATATCTTCTAATTGTTTTCAATAGAAGCCACTAATAATATCATGCCTTAATAACTCAGGTAATTTTCTAATTAAAATGTTTGTATTCATTTACTTCTGCTACTTCTGCTTTTAATGGTTTATTAATTATATGTTTTTTGATTGATTATCTGATTTTGATTATTAAAACGTAACAAACGTAAGTCAAAATAAATCTCGGTTCTGCAGCTTCAAATTGTAGTAAATTAATATGATTCCTTTTCTTAGATTTTGCTGTTTGTAATGGGTGCACCTGATATTTTTCATCAGAGGAACATGCATAAATCCATAGATGTGTTATAGACTCCTTTCTTCGAAATATCAATCTATTGAAACAGGAAGTGGCATACAAGGTATTTGTTCTTCAAACCCTGTAACACGCTTTTTTACAATTACTTGTTCTATCTGGATTCTTACATTTCTCCCTATCTACATGATGTAATTCTGACGTTACAGACAACAAAGATCATTTTTCATCGATATTTTTTAAAATGATACGAGCCATTTTCCCTTCTTTCCTTGTAGTTCAGTATAAGATGAACCTCTTAATGGGATAAATCTATTAATTTAGAACTCTAATTCAATTACTCTATTCAATCCCCTTCCTGATCCACATGTCTGAAAATTAGACACTTGAGTTCAAATATTTTGTTTCCCTATTTCACATTTCTTAGATATATCTTTTTCTCTAGTAATCCTATAATTTTGAGTTTCATACCCAAAATCTGTAGCTTTATTAATAGTCTGCATACTGTTCTCACAGTTAAACAAGTACCTAATTTTTAAACCTTCACTTAAATTTAAATTTTCGTTCACTACTTTCATGATTTTTGGTGTTGAAACATTTAACAAAGGATTAGGTTCAACTTAGTTTATATTATTTTTTAAATTTACAATTAGTAATCAATCTATAAAAATTTAATAGATAAACTCCAACAGTTTTTCTTTTTTCTGTTTTCAAAAATACATATTAGTAGAAAAAGAAATATATCCTCAATGGATTAGATTCATCATTTTCGAAGACTTTATCACACTTTTAAATATTAGAATAAGGTAATTGCTCCCAATTTTTTTTGATTCTTCTATCAATGAGGATGGTGTGTTTAATTATAAAATTAATTAAATAATAATTTCTCAGTGCCATAATATTATTTCTTTTAGAAATGTCACCAGGTTGAAACAGAGTGAAGTTTCCTTTACAGTGCCCACAGGGTTCGTGGTTGTGCATTCTGCCACAGTGAGGTTGTTTAATTGCCCTCTCATTTATATGAAAGAATCTAATACATTTTAAAAATACAAAATAAATAGGTTAAATTTGACTCAGTTTTCCTTCTATAGACCCAAACATTAGGTGGTTCTCGTAAGTATGGAACACGTCTGAAAGTATAACATTAAAAACCAAAAAATTACTCACTACCCACATCATTTGCCAAAGATTGTCAAAATATATCAATACATTACAGTAAACTAAAACTGCTATTATTTACAGATTAATTACACTGTCAGAGGGAAACATTGTTATGCCCTTTTAACTAAATTGTTGTGACTAAGTCAGATCTCAAATCTGACAATTTTACTTAAGCTGGTCTAACAGTCTCCCTTAAGATATTCATCTATAGAGTAGATGGAGTTGCCTGTCTCTGTTTATAAGAAAAAATGCTCAAAGAATTAAAAATTTTACAAAAAAATAACAAGAAAAATTTAATAATTAATAATAATAAAAATATTAAAATGAAACACTTCTAATAATTTACTAAACCAATTAAAGACAAATGATGAGTAATTAATAACAAAGAAGTATTTGTTTTAGTTGATGGAGATACTAATACTTGGTTTAAAGCAAAAGATGTTACTGACATATTAATAAATAAACATACAAACCAAGTGATTAGGACAAACACTGCTGAAGATAAGATCAGTAAATAAAAGTTACAGGGCATCTGACAGAAAGCATTATGCATAATGAAAACAATACTATTTTCATTAACGAATCTGGATTATAATACTTTAATTGTTTATCTACAAAACAACAAGATAAAGATTTATAAATTTAAAAAATGGATTACTTGGGATGTTTTACCATCTATAAGAATACATGATGAATATAAAATTAGCAAAGAACAACAATTTCACATAGAATCAAACTTGAACACAAAAGTTATTTTATTGATCAATTTCGAAAAATAAACAAAAAATTATAGATAACCAAAAATAATGAAGTAATTAGATTGGAAGAGAGATGCATAGAAAATTGAAGAGAAACAGTTAAAATTAATTTAGAGAGACTAAATAAAAGAAATGATGAAATAAAAGTAATTTTCTACACACGATTTCTCCAACAATTAATGACTATTTAGGGCAAACATCTGTTATTTTAGAACTAACTGATGACATTTTTGATGTAATTACTGTATTATTAGAACACAAAGAAATGTACAACAAAAATAATTTAATGTAAATAAAAGTAAACATGTTAATTGTGAAGAAATACTAAGATTTGCTTACTATCCCAATTCAATAAATTTATACCAAGTAATTAAAGAACATTTAAGAATTGAGTATCATTGCAATTATTATAGTATATTAGATACACTAGAACAGTTTATTCACTATACAGTGAATCGAAGCCTTCATGATTTTCATTTTTAATATTTTTAGTTTAATACTACTAATTTTCAAAAATTTAATTTAAAGATAATCCACTTTCTAAAATACATTATATCTTAATATCTAACTGCCATAAGAATTATAAAAAGAAACCCTTTAATTTTGCTTTAATAACTTTATCTACAAGATATAAATCAGGAATTATGTTTTTTGCAGATCTTGTACGTAAAAACGTTCTTTTATTTCCTTTAATTTAAATAAATTTTTGTCTGATTATTTAAAATTTTCATTTCATAAATTTCTGTTGCCCAATGAACAGTGTTTGCTTTTTCAAAAATTCCATTTATTTGGTTGATACCAACATTATGACATATCCTGTATTTTGGTTTATAATTGCACACATCAAAAAGTTGCACAATTTTTCAGTAACTTCTACTACACTTATTATTATTGTTGAATGTTTTGTATTGTTATATTTATCACTAGGTTTTTTTAAGTAAACCATTCGATTTATAAGTTCCTTGAAGGGGTAATTTTTCCACATCTTTTTATTTTCATTTTCCATTAAATCTTTCAACAACTGAAGCTTCTAGTTGTGAGAAGCTGTGTAAATATCAGTTTTATATTTTTAATAAATACCTTAAAACCTTTATTGAAATTCTGTACCATTATTTGTTAATAAATTGATCCCTATCTTAGTTTAAAATATTTCAAGAGCTTCTGAATCAATTTTACTAATATCTTTAACTTGGATACCCCATCAAATCTTGAAATAAAAATAAATTACAGTTTATAAGTATTTTATCCCTTATTGACCATTGAATATAATTTCCAAGAATCCATTTCTACTTAGTCTCCGTGTCATAAATCGTCTATAGAAAAGGAATAATATTTGTCCTTTCAAAATTTTTCCACATCAGTTTAATCAGTTCATTAACTATTACTTCACAAGTATTATTAGGCAGCGTTTCTGCACCTAAAAAGTTTTTACCAAATTTCCTTTTTATTTTTACAAACTGTTCAAATAGCTTCAACCTTCGTCCATCTTTTGTTGTTGTTCTAGTTGGATGATACACTTCAGTAGATTATTTACGATTCAAACACCAGATAGGATTATCAAAAAGGAGAAACTACAGTTGACTTGGGTTTTCCGGTCATTTATATCCTGAATTTAATTTCACACAGAAAAGTTGTTTTCATGTCTACTGGAACAGTTTTGAATTTTTCTTTTTATTTTAGAGTTACAAAATTTGATTTTTTGCAATATTATTATCCACTGGTTATCAGTAGTTACTTCTTAAAGATTAGCAAATCCACTTAACTGAAATATCAAAATCATTAAATGATGAATTTGTATCTACATTTTTAGCAATGGCAATAACTTTTTAAGGATTTGTGCAATAATTTGTTTATTGTCAATTTCCAGTTATAAATAAAAACACAACTAAATATTTATCATATATTAAGTGTTATTATTCATTAAATTCGTATACAGCATTATTATGGGTTGACTTAATGTTATTTACCTTTTAATGATCTTCATCAACAGCACTATCATACATTTTATTTCTTTTATAGAATACTTGTAAATTCTGCTTTTTTGTCCATCTTTCATGTTCCATTTCTATATAGTTTTTAACAACTTGGCAATTAATTTGTGAGTCTCATCTTTGGTAACATGTCTCTTTTAACTGACACCTTTTTATTATTCAGGTATGTTTTTGATGAAATCAGGCTTCTTATTTCTGTTTTGACAATACTAAATAATTTTTTACATGAGATACACCTGGTCCTGGAAGTATATTTCTGCCAATTATCTTATCTCCATTTCTTTTTTGAGCATCTGTTCAATATTCTCCTTTACATTAATCCTCTTCTTGCTGCTGCTTCTAATTTTTCTCATTAGTTTAATCTTAAGTATACATTCTTTCTTTAGCAAGTTTTGATGTTCATTCATGCATTCATGCATTCATGCATTCATGTCTTATTTCTAATTCTTTATTTTCTCCATAGTAAAATCATATTTTTTAAAAGGTGTGAATAATTTATTTATTCCTTGGGCACTTCTAGCAAACTTTTCTTCTAATTTCGGTCCTAGAACACAAAAATTTCAACCATTAAAATTAGTGTCAAATGGTAATTTATTAATTAATGTGGTGTCTTAACCTTTACTGTATTTTTCTGATTTCCAAAGAAAGTGGGGTAAATTGTTAGGAAACTAATTAAATAAGGTAAACTTTTGGAATGAGTGGTAGAAAAACCATTAAAAATATGTGTTAATATTCCTTACACAAAATTTTTCATTATAATAACTATAACCAGCGAATAATTCTAAATGAATAATAGCTAAATATCAATTAAATCTCTCTTGATCACTCATAAAAATATATTAAATTGGTTTTTCTGTATATTTTATATAAAGCATTCAGCAGTTTTTTTCAACTATGTGTAAGTCTAAATCAACTGAGAACTTTGGGAAGCAGATGCAACTATTTCTTTCATTAAGTTATTATATTTAATATAAATCTTTAATATTTAATATAAATCTGTTATTCAGCTATAAAATTCATTAGATCATCTATACTCTAATGTGTCCTTTTAAATTGTTAATTTATCCCCATAAAAATTTTACTGGTAAGTAAACACAAATTTCAATTAATCAATTAATCTAAGAACTTAATCTTCACTATGGTTGCATCCCTTCACCTGTTTATTTTTTACCGTTTTCTTTCTTTCTATTTTCGAAGCTCCTTCATATTTAATCAATGCATCTATTATTTCCGATTCACATAATGTTGCATGATATTGTTTAATTGTATATATATCATCACAATCGAATAAATATTTATGATGATTATAATCAACCATTTGTTTTCCTAGCTGTATATTTTCTTCAACATCTTTTAATGCATTGTACCTAAAGCTATACTGAATATGATCTTTAGCATTTTTAACACCTTGGAAGATCATATTTAACAAATATTTTATTAAGATAAGAAAATTAATAATTTACTTTTGTGTGTTTGTATTTTATTTGTATAAATGTTTATATTTTTATGTTTTTATAATTTTAGGTTTTCATATTTTTATGTTTTCAATTTCCTAAGTTCCAAATATTTATAGTATTTATATTTTTACATTTTATTTATTATTCTGCTAAAAATCTTTTATTTTATTTCTATATTTACATTCATAATTTTTCATGTCATATGTGCTCTTTTCCATAAAATCATGAAAATATAAATCACCACCAACAAGGTTTATATGATTTGCATTATTAGCATCTTGTCTAGATTAATTTTAAAAATTTACATTACCATTATGTAATGTTCTGGAATTTTTGTATATTTTTGAACTAGTTAAAAGCAATAAATCAGTTTGTGTCTGTCTCTAGTCAAACGTTTCTTAACCATATCATAATTCCAAAAATAAAGATATTAAATAATGCAACTAAATATTTTTAACTTTCGCCTAATAGTACAATTTTATAATAACAATCAATAAATGTAATAATGTCAAAGATTTTATTTTTTTATACATTTTGTTCAATTCTTGATATTTTGGTTGTTTAACTTTTAGAATAAATAAATAAATAAATACATATATATGTATATATACATATAATTAATTTCATCCAAAGTTAACGATCCTGCAGCAGAAATATTATTGTCTTTCATTAACGTTCTTCTACAACATCCATTTGGCTCTATGGCGAATAGAATTTGCTAAGAGTTTAACACATTTACTTTTTGATTTCTTCTCTGAATTTCTTATTTTTGGTCCCCAATCAATCTTCATTTAATTAAATAATTTCTATTACTATTACATAATTTTTTTAAATATTAAAACACATAAAAGTAAATTCATTTGTTTTCAAAGAAGAGATAGTTATAAAAGTGTTATACAACTTCCATAACAGCAAAAATTACTTAAATAAATAATAAATTGTATTGTGATGGAGAAACAATAAAATTTCCTACTGGGAAATATAGTTCAAAGTATTTTCCATTCTAAATCCCTAAGCAGTACGTTACAGAAGATGAGAGTTTAAATAAACTTATTATTAAGAATTACATTAATCTGTATAAGGACATAAACTATACTACTGGACAAGTTCTAGTATTTAACAATCAAATTATTTTAGGTAAGGAAACAACTATTGCTGACAATATGCCAAAAGATATAGCACTTGAATTAATGAAAAAATACGAATTTTAATTTTGCAAGTTGAATGTTTGTAGGAAAACGTTAATTATTTATGTTAAGAATCTAATATCATTTCTTCTTTTAAATCTAATGTAGAACTTGGTGTTCCTATAATTCCAAGGTATAAAAATTCAGCACTAAGAAATAAATATTACTGATGGAAATAATAATGTGCAACACTATAATGATGCTAATGTAACAGTTAATTAAGAAATGAATTTAAAAAAATTTAATTCTTAGAAATAAATATAGAGTTATAGTCTTTGTAAATTTTAAACATTATAAATAAACAAGACTGAGCGTTTTCAGTTGTGTTCTCTTCCAGTAATGGAGAAAAAAACAG
Organism: Schistocerca piceifrons; assembly: GCF_021461385.2. Taxonomy (NCBI): domain Eukaryota; kingdom Metazoa; phylum Arthropoda; class Insecta; order Orthoptera; family Acrididae; genus Schistocerca; species Schistocerca piceifrons. Next base: position 617,670,443 of record NC_060149.1, read on the forward strand.
TAATTTAAATATTCTTAATAGAGGTATTGAAATTAATGTAAACATTTTTGTTATCTACTTTCACCCAGGTCATGCTTGGTTATTCTTCAACTGTTTGTTTAATTTAACTTTGTTTATTTCTGATGAAATTTCTACAAAAGGACATATACTTAATAAAAGTAAAATATAAATAAAAAATTGATGTTCGTTATCCTTTAGAAAATTTAGGAGGACGTTTTAAGCATTATGAAGAAATAGTGTGGGAAGGAGGTTTAACTATACACTCTTCAGGTGCTGAACATTCTATATTGAGATGGCGTGATTTAAATAATTCTGGGCCAAAATAAGAGTAAAAATTGTTGAAAATATGGAAATTAGAGTACTTGTTGTTAAATACTGGAAGTTCAGAGTCATAATGATGTGTCTACAAAATATGTGTGTGATTTTATTGCCATTTGACTTAAAAAAACACAAACAATTATCGTCATAAGGACATGCCAAAATATATGAAGAACACTATGTAATTATTGTATTTATTTTTAAAGATAAGAGTAAAACAGTAAAAAATATGTATTTAGAGCTGTATATACTTTAATCATCAAAATTAATTTTAATCATCTTGGGGTTAAAGCTGTTTTTTCCATGTTTTCTTTAACAATACGTTTGTTTTTGGATAGGGTCCACCTTTAGCAAAACACAATTTTGTTTTTTAACGCAAACATGTTTCACTGCAGTTGCAGCATCTTCAGTGAGCTTTTATTTTCATCTGTTAAAGATAAAGAATGTTCTTTATATCTTGTATACGTGTAACCATTAGTTTTGTAAATTGTATATACAGATATTTGAAGAAACACATAAATTATGAATTGATACCTGTTTACCAGATGGTGTGGTTTTTCTGATATGTTGTATTTCTACAGTGACTGTTTTGTTTCACACTTTGTCATCTGCAACCACGTACACCTTGAAGTAGATAAATTGCTTAAGCTAAAATTACGATTTTAAAATTGTTATTTCTATGCCTGAAATTAATTAATTCTGTGTGTGTGTGTGTGTGTGTGTGTGTGTGTGTGTGTGTGTGTGTGTGTGTGTATCTATTTACATGTTCCACTTACGTTTTCATTTTCCTCATCTTAATTGCTATCAAACAGTATGTATTGAGTTGCCACTGTCACTTTCACTTTGACTGTTTCACTGTTTACCAACTATAAAACCAACATTGTGGACATGGAATAATTGAAGGTGTAAAAACAAGATGGTTGACAGTGGACCAGTTGAAGGTGTTCCTGGCAGTTGTTCTGAATCTTTCAGAGCTGTCTGTGAATTTTTTTGTCTGTATGTGTATGTTTGCGTGTGTGTATGTGTGTGTGTGTGTGTGTGTGTGTGTGTGTGTGTGTGTGTGTGTGTGTGTGGTGTGTGAAAAGGGAAAGAGAGAGGGAGGGAGTGGGGGAGGGGTAGGGAGAGAGAGAGAGAGAGAGAGAGAGAGAGAGAGAAAGAGAGAGAGAGAGCGAGAGAGAGAGAGAGAGAGAGAGAGACAGTGACAGTTGGTTTTAGGACTTTTTTGTGTGATGGGGGAATGGGGTTGGGGGGGGGGGGGCTGGTGAGAGCTCTTTAGGTTGGTCTTGTCTCATAATTCTTTGAGGGCAGAGAACAGAGTTCGATTGCAGAGAGCTGTGTATTCATTTATCACTTGCCTTCCTTCCACTATGTCTTTTTGTATCTGATAATTTTCTTCAATTATTAGTTTTTGTGGGGCTGTTATTGCATTTGAGAATTTTCTAATCAGTATTCATGTTCATTGGGTTATCTTTCTTGTCCATGAGGTGTTCAGCAAATGTGGAATGACAGCTGTTACTTTTTAATGCTCTTCTGTGTTCTGTGTATCTGGTATTGAGTTTCTGCTTGTCTGCCCTATATAAACTGATTTGTTGTCCTGACATGTTAGTTGGTAAATACCAGATGTGTTGTGTTTGTCTGTTCTTGTGCTCGTTGTCCTTAGTTTTCTCTGTGTTGAGTTGTCTGTCCTGTGGCTATTTTCACCCCTTGTTTTTTTTATTATGTTGCCTATTCTGTGGACTGCTATGTTGTTGCAGGTGAGAGTGAATCACTTGTTTGTCATTGTGGGTGTTTCTTGTTCATGTGTTCTCATATGTGGGTTTTCTATGTTTGTAAATGGATGAGGAAGCTTTTGTTTTTGTGTGCTGGGCGTGCTTTTTGATTTTTTGCTTAAGTTTATCTATAGTGTTTGTGTCGTAGCCATTCTCTACTGCTATTTGTCTGATTGTCTGTAATTCATTCTTGTAGCTGCTTTCAGTGAGTGGGGTTTTGTTCAGCCTGTGTAGCATATATTGGAAGCTAGCTAGTTTGTGTGTAATCAGATGACTATAATCTTTGTGAATGGCTGTGCTGGTGGTGGTCGCTTTCATGAATACAGAGAAATGGTGTTGGTTGTTGTGTCTGTATATTGTGAAGTCAAGGAAGTTTAACCTTCTGTCATGTTCTGTTTCTATGGTTAATTTTATTTTGGGTGTATGTTGTTTATATCACTGTGGAGTTGTTGTCTGCGACTTGGTGTTTCATCTACAAGGCATATGATGTCATCTGCATAATGGTACCAATATATTATCTGGTATTTTTTGGGCCTTATATTGTTCCAAATATTTTATTTTCAGTGTGATTGGAAAAATGTTGGCTAGGAGTCCACTGACTGGTGACCCCATTGGAAGCCTGTCTTCTTGTGAGTAGAACTGATTGTCAAATGAGAAATAGTTTTGCTCTGTGATTAGTTTTAGGATGCTAGCTATTTCTTTTGTGTGGGGTTTGGGAATTTGGGCTTGTTCTTCTAAATGTGGTTTGATGATGTTGATGGTTTCTGTGGTGGGGATATTGGTGTACATGATTGTGATGTGAAGTGATGTGAGTGTGGCTGTTGTGGGTATGTAGATGTCTTTAAATTCTTCTGAAATATTTTCTCTGTATTTAAAACAAACGTATTCTATGTTTTCTTTTCATTACTAAAACGAGAATATCTTGAGCCAGTTGACATTATTTCCATCAGTATAAAATTTTCAGTTCATTATTTTGTAGTATCCCAGTTCTGCAAAATACACTACATCCTTTTGTTGAACTTCAGTAACAGTGGATTTTTCATTTGTCATTCTGATGCAGCGAACCATGCTGATGGATTAGTTTTGTATTTTTCTCTACTTTCATGAACTGAGTCACACTCCATTTGTGAGTGAGTTGGCTCAATGAACATATGGTTTATTACAGGGATATCAAGAGGCTCAACAGCACACAGGAACACAGCAGACGTGTTTCCATTTCTATTTAGCCCTCCATATTTATCGGAAAACACAGCAGACGTGATTCTGTTTTTATTTTGCCCTCCATATGTATCGGAAAATAAATTCCAGTCTTTACCATTTGCTTTTGCTTCTAGAAAATTAAACAGACATGAGCCAATTTCTGCAGATCAACGTCTGGCTGTCCTTTCTTTACACATGTATCATGCAGCTTCTCTTGAAGCTGTTTTTTATATTGTTAGGTTGTCACAGCAAGGCTTCATCGATGAAACAACATTCTAGCATTTGTCTTTGGATAGTACCAGGCGGCCTTCAGATCAAGCTCAGCTAAATGAGATTTTCCTAATGCAGTTTCCAACTTCATCTTGTCTTTCCTAGCCCTAGCTAAAACCTTCTGATCAATATGAGCATCCTGCTCTGAACTGTTAATTTCTTTCTCTGTGGCACTGATATGAGAGAACCTGCAGCGTGTATCAGACACATCATCTTCAGGTTTGTGGAAGGTTAGGTTATATTCAGTATTAAATATGTTTCGATAAATAAATTCTTTTTCATGGGTGATGTGATCATTTTCGAAAAGTTTCAACACACGTTTTATACATTTTTTGAGGATTAGCTCATGAAATGAGTACTCTTTCCCCAAATCCTTCCTAGTATAATATGAAAGGGATTTTGGAAAACTATTTATATGAGATCTAGTTCTTTCTTAGACAATATCTGATGTAGCTTCATCTGGCTTGTGAAGTCCTTCTTGTATCTCTAGGAATTATGTTATGCTCATTTCTCTTTGATAAAACCTGGCATATAAATGATTTGGTCAAATTCAGTGTCGCAAGAAAGCAGGACTAACTAACCTGCACCTTTTGACCCTTTTTGTTTAAAAAATATGTATCGTGAAGTTTCTTCTGCACGAGCTGGAAGAAGGAATATTACTGCGCTTATCTGCCTTTTCGAAAAGTGAATTGGCATATAACCATTGCTTGTCTGTATCATGTTATTCCAAAATCCTTCATAGTCTTCCTCAGTGAGATTAGAACTGAATTTCCTTAAGTTGTTTGAGCGATCCTTTGCTATAACTGATGGTTCGAAGATATGTTCTTCTTTGGAAAAAATATAGTGGTGCCCTGACTGCCGTTTGGTTTTTCTGTCTTATTTTTTTTCATTTCATTGCACTATTCCTCTGCATTTGACATGTGTTTCATTCTGTACATCACATTTTTCATTTACTATCAGATTTCTACTGTTATTGGAAGTATTTGAAACATACTGATCTAAAATTTCGTTCATATTGTTCCCTTCTTAAGAGATTGCATTTTGACTGACTGTATTCCTCAATATTTGGAAAATTTCAATGTTAGCAATTGATGAAGAGAAGTCATAGGATGATCTAAAAAAGGAAATCTAATATAAGGACATAAAATTTACAAAATAAATGTTTTTAAGTTTATAAGGCACGTATCAATCAAAGCTAAAAGATATTTGTCTATTGTCAGTTATGGAGGCTAAAAACTCAATTATAAATTCTTTACTGACCACATTAGTACCTTATACACTGTTTTACAATACTGTGAAATACAGTATTAATAACACTACAGTATTTTTTTGGATTATTACTTTTTCTGAAATAATTTTACAGTCATCCTTTTACGTCTGATCGATTGGTTTGCATTAACACTACTGTGTTATACATACCATCAATGTCATCACTATTGTCCTTTGATGATGGATGATAATTAAGATTATTTAAGAAGTCATCAAATGAGAAATCCGAATGTGAATTACTAACAGCAACGAACAGGTTTCTGTCATCCATCTTCAGCTGCACAGAACTTCTTTCTTTAGTGCTGTCATCATCTTATGCAATACAGTTATGAAATCACACATAAGTAAATGGCTTTAACTTACAAATGTGTACATCCCACTGAAATATCTAGGTGTAATTACTAGGCTAATGTGTTACTTACTGTGACAGCATTGCTGGCTGATGATGAAATCATATTGTAGAAGGTAAATGAACTTGAATTTTCTTCTGTAGTACATTCTTGATTGTTCAAAAGATTACGAATTTTTCTTCCATCGAAAAACAGTTGACTAAACATCAGCAAAGACTGAATGATGAAAGTAACAATGGTTTGATGTGTTCCATGTAGCATGATACTAGATAACCACTGTTAACAGTATTGCAAGAGCTAGATCAATAATCTGTGTGCAATGGTACAGGTTGCTCCACAGTTTGCACAAATATATACGAAACACAGTCTTTTTATGACAAAAGGATATATCTGCACTTAAGCTGTTATGTCTTTTGACGCCATAGTACTGCAAAGGGAGCAAAAATGATATAACAAACATGAATATTAAAGTGAATTTGTGGATATGCTACACACTTTCACTAAAACAGTTAAAGATTGGAGTTCCACTGTTTTTGCACTCAATAGATGGGTTTTCAAAGATGATGGTGAAGTAAGTACATCAAAATGGCCATTTTTGTGGGTACATCGCTATGATGCTACACCCCCAGTATGAACCTGAATATGAACTTGAATTACAGCAATAAAGATTAAAAGTCGTAAATTACCACTATCTTCCTATTAATGACAAGCTGTGAAAATGGCGGGACTCAGTAGAAAATTATTTTGCGCTAGATATAACAAATCACTGTAATTCAGCAGAGTTTGAAGTGCCTAATTTAATCTTTGTTGGTTTTAAAACAAATCGAAAAAATAATCAGTTAACTGATTCTTAATTATTTGATAATCTTAAATAACAGAATATTTATTTAAAAATTGAGGGAATGAAATTTTCCATCGAGAAATATAGAATTTAAACCCACCAAATAACTTTTGTAAAGCTTCTGATTTGTTTTGTTGTTTTAAATGAGTAACACAATTAAAAGGAGATACTGATATAAACCCATATCATTGTAGTACAATTTATCCTATTTATGCTATAAATATGCTCAAAGAAAAAATACTGTCTCAATATAAAAACTACTATGAAATTATGTGCTACTTTTAAAGATATAATCCCTAACGATAGTCTACCTCATATAATTTTGACAAAAAAAAATTTAACTTACAATGCGCTATATAGAATATTAACTGAGAATTTTTAAATCAATATGAATAATTTTATCTTTAGGATTTTTAATTATATATGTATTCGTTATTGAGTGAGAAACTTTAAAAAGTAATATGTATATAATTTCGTATAATTTTTGCTAGATTATTAATTGGTAATTTGTAATTTTGTAATATTCTTTGTAAATTATTTAATGGAAAATTATAATCTTCCAATAAATAACAAATAAGAATTTAAAATAATGACTCTTCCTAGCTTATAAATCTATGAATGTGTATACTTTCTGAAAACTCACCAGGAATTTTCAACATTAAATAATCAGGTTCATAACCATGAAACAAGGAGCACGGACGACTTTCACAGACACCCACAAAGGAACACTCTACCAAAAAAGTGTAAACTACCAGCTCAAAATACTTTTTAGTGCATTGCCTTCTACAATAAAGAAAATTAAAGAATTTCATAAATTCAAGGTAGATCTTAAATAATTTTTTACTAACACATAGTTTTTATAGCATTTAAGAATACCTGAATATGGAAAAGTATTATTTATATATACTGCTATAAAATATTTTTATTTATTATTCAAGTTTTTGAAATAAATTAAAGATAAAAAACTACATTGTAATTGACTACATCCATACAATGTATATTGTTAATGGATGAATAAAGAGATTGATAGATAGATGGATTGATTGATTAACGATATTGATAAAGTTGGTAAGTCACTGTTTTTTTGCAGTCATAGAAAAGAGAGAGAGTTTGACTTCACAGTTTCTTCCCAAATATCAATATATGTTTGTTCATAATTATAAAATTCAGAGTTGTAAAGTCCTTCTCCATAAAGTCTTTTAAAATAATCAATACCACAATTATGTTATGAACTTATCAAATGTTCTAAAATTCAAGATGGTTAAAAATCGTTTTTGCAGGTATTACATTTCACTAGTATCACTTTTGCTTTTTGCAACAAAAATACTAATGTCAAATTGAAATTCGTTCCACACATTAGTCATATTTTATTTGTTCATTTTAAAAAATGAAAAAACCTAGTATATTTTATGTAGGTTGAGAATGTTTGAATACTAGGTTTGGGGAGCTAATTTATAAGATAAAAAATTTATTAGCTTTTTAAATGAAAAGACGAGCTTATACTTTTTAGTTTATATTTTAAGAGTTTATACTTTTTTAATTTTTATTGTTTGCAAGATATTTCATTCAGTTAACAATTTGCAATTAACTGATTTTCAGTGATTTTGATAATTAGTTAAAATTTATAACAAAATGATTTTCAAATCATTTTATATTCAGTTAAATGTATAAATGCTTCCACACTTATCATAGTTAGCCCCACACATCATCTGTTCTTGAGTCAACAATGTATCCTACATATATGATGACTCATTTGGTATAGTGTATCCTACCATTACTTTTTATCACAGCTTTTACTATATACTCCCCTTTTCACTCTGGCGTATCTACCATTTTCTTGTTGCTTGTTATGGAATATACTTTTTCTAGCCTGTGAGGGTCAGACTCATTTTTCTCACATTCTGGTAAAGACCGCTACTCAAGCTGGTGGCACTAATGTGCATTTCGTGCAACAGTTTCAGCATCATGATCAGCCTCAACTTAACACGTCTGTTAGATACCTTAACATGGGGCTGGAGAGAGCGCTGATGGCAGAGGACATGGATCACGTTTCAGTGGTGCCACTTGGGTCTATCAGTAGATCGGGTTTAACTGGACACGGCCTGCACCTCAATAGGTATGGGAAGGGGAGGCTGGAAAAGCTTGTAGGTGACAGTGTAGTGGGTGGTGGTGGGATTACTCGTGGAAAATTTCCAGTAGTAGTTGATGTTAGAGTTGCACCTTTTTAGATAGAATTCAGCTGATAGGTATACCTGCTTAAAGGAAGTCCTTCTATGTAAGGGCTCATCTGCAGAGGACATCATGCATCCAAGTAGAGAAGGAATTAGCATATTTGATCAAAATATAAGAGGTAATTGAGATACAGTTAGTGAACTGCTTATAGATTTTGAGTCTGAAATTATCGGTATATCAGAGCACCACTTAAATAATTTGAAAATTCAGAGGCTTTCTTTACAGGATACAAATTAGAGGGCTGTTTTTAAAGGAGTTCCTTGTGAAGTCGGAAGTGGCTATGTACATAAAAAGCAGTATTCCATTTGAGTCCATAGACGTATCATGGCACTGCACTGAACAGATAGTTGAATGTTGTGCAGGGGCAGTTGAATTTAGTGAAACTACACTTCTAACTGTTGTTGTTTATAGGTCCCCTACCTCTGACTTCAGAGCATTTCTGCTCAAGCTAGAGAGGATTCTTCATTCACTTTGTAGAAAGTACCAGAAATGAGTTGTATTTGTGACTTCAATTTAAATTTTGTATATGATAGTGCAAGAAAAAGGATGTTGGTAGATCTCCTAAGTTCATATGATCTGATGTAGACTGTCTTTTTCCAACTAGGGTGCAGGGGAACAGTAGCACAGCCATAGGTAAAGTTTTATTCATTCTTCATTCGTAGATGGGCATTCTGTTTGTAAAAGGGTGAATGGCCTTTCAGACCATGATGCACAGATTTAACACTAAAAGGCTTTTGTTCTCAAACAAATGTCATATATAATTACAAACTATGTAGGAAAGTTAATCCAACAGCAATAGATAGTTTTTAAAATCTGATCAAGGAACAAGAGTGGCAGGATGTTCACAGTGCCAATAACATAGATGATAAATATAATGCTTTCCTTAACACATTTCTAACGCTCTTTGAGAGTTGCCTTCCATTAGAACATTCTAAACGGGGTACTAGCAGTAATAGGCAGCCCGGGTGGCTGACTAGTGGGATAAAGATATCATGTAGAACAAAGTGGGAATGACATCAAAATTTTAGTTCTCACAATCAAGCTATAGTAGCCCATTACAAACAGTATTGTAAGGTGCTTAAAATGTTATTAGGAAGGCAAAGAGTATGTGGTATGCAAATAGAATAGCTAATTCACAGGATAAAATTAAAACCATATGGTTGGTTGTGAAGGAAGTGTCTGGTCTGCAGCACAAGGTCGATGATATGAATTCAGTTTATAGTACAAATATTCCTGTTACTGATAAATCAGATATATGTATAGTATTTAACAATCATTTCCTGAGCACTGCTGGTGTATTAAAGAAAAATGTTCTTTCTACAGGGAATCATATAGCTTTCTTGGAAAACGCCTTTCTGAGATTAATGTCTGAAATACTCCTCTGTGATACAGACAAGGGAGAGAATGAGTCAATAATTAAGTCACTGAAGGCTAAGGACTCTCATGGATATGATGGAGCGCCTAGCAGAAAATTAAAGTATTGTGCTGTACTTGTTAGCCCCATATTTAGCCATATTTGTAATTTTTCCTAAACGATTAAAGTGCTCAGTAGTAAGCTGCCTTATGAAAAGGGAGAGAAGGATAATGTAGACAATTTTAGACCTATTTCTATGCCATCAGATTTTGCAAAAGTTATTGAAAAGGCTGTGAATGTACGGATTATTGATCATTTTATATTACACAATTTGATGTCAAATGTACAGTTCGGCATTAGAAGTCGTTTAACAACTGAAAATACTCTATTCTCTTTTCTCTGTCAGGTACTGGATGGGTTAATGAAAATGTTTCGGACGCTAGGCATATTTTTTGATTTAACTAATGTGTTTGATTGTGTTGATCACAAAATATTGCTCCAGAAGTTGGACCAATACAGAATACGGGGAGTAGCTCACAATTGGTTCACCTCTTACTTTAGCAACAGATAGCAAAAGGTCATTATTCACAGTGTTGAGAATGGCTGTGATGTGGGGTCTGAGTGGAGTGCAGTTAAGTGGGGGGTGCCCCAGGGAACAGTGTTGGGGCCACTCCTGTTCTTTATTTATATAAATGATATGCCCTCTAGTATTAAGGGTAACTCTAAAATATTGCTGTTTGCTGATGACACTAGCTAGGTAGTAAAGGATGTTGTCTGCAACACTGTCTCGGTTGCAAGTAGTACAGTTCATTATGTAAGTTCATGGCTTGTAGAAATTAAACTAAGGCTAAATCATAATAAGATTCAGTTTTTACGGTTTCTAACAGACAATTAAACAAAACCCGATGTTTAAATTTCACAGAATGGGCATATGATTAGTGAAACTCAACAGTTCAAATTGCCAGGTGTTCAGATAGTTGCTAAGCTATCATGGAAAGCCCACATTCACGATCTTGTTCATGGAGTTATTGCTGCCATTTTTGCTATTCGAATGGTATCTGAAGTGAGTGATCGTTCGACACGAAAATTAGTCTATTTTTCTTTTTTTTCATTCGATTATTTCGTATGGTATTATATTTTGGGGTATCTTTTCTCATTCTAAAAGGACATTTTCGGCTCAGAAACGGATGGTTTGGGCAATAAGTAGTGTAAGTTGACAAACCTCTTGTTGACCCCTGTTTACGAGTTTTGGTATTTTGACATTGGATATATATATATTCCTTACTGTCACTTCTTGTCAACAGTACCTCTTGTTGACCCCTGTTTACGAGTTTGGGTATTTTGACATTGGCTTCTCAATATATATATATATATATATATATATATATATATATATATATATATATATATATATATATGTATATAGTCAGTTCTTGTCAACAGTATTAGCTTATTGCCAAGAATAAGCAGCTTTCACTCATTTATTACTCGGCAGAAATCAGACCTGCATTTGAATCAGACTTCCTGAAGTCTTGTGCAGCAAGATGTGCAGTATACTGTTTCATCCATTTTCAATAAGCTACCAGCAGAATTAAAAAATCTTAGCAGTAATCCACGCGCTTTCAAATCGAAACTGAAGAGTTTCCTCGTGGTTCACACGTTCTATGTTGACGATGAGTTCCTTGAAAAATTAAGCTGATTCTTTTTGTATTGTTCAAAAAATTACTCTGAGCACTATGGGACTTAACTTCTGAGGTCATCAGTCCCCTAGAACTTAGTACTACTTAAACCGAACTAACCTAAGGACATCACACACATGCCCGAGGCAGGATTCGAATCTGCGACCATACCAGCAGTGCGGTTCCAGACTGGGGCGCCTAGAACCGCTCGGCCACCGGGGCTGGCAGTTATATTGTTGATTGTGTGTACTTAAACTTAAGGATTGAATTTTTCTGCTTCATAAATATTTTACATTTGTCTGTTATTACTTTTACATTGTAATTTCATGTTCTGACACATTCCATGACCTTGCAGATTTGCTCCTCAATTTGACCCTACGGGACTTGACGTGTAAATAAAAAAAAATAAACCACACATTGCATGTTGTACCACCATACAGCGAGACCTTCAGAGGTGGTGGTCCAGATTGCCGTACACACCAGTACCTCTAATACCCAGTAGCACGTCATCTTGCATTGATGCATGTCTGTATTCCTTGTGGCGTACTATCCACAAGTTCATCAAGGCACAGTTGGTCCGGATTGTCCCACTCCCCAATGGCGATTCGGCATAGATGTCCCAGTGTGGCTGGTTTGTCACGTGATCCATAAACAGCCCTTTTCATTCTATCCCAGGCATGTTTGATAGGGTTCATGTCTGGAGAACATGCTGGCCACTCTAGTCGAGCGATGTCGTTATTCTGAAGGAAGTCATTCACAAAATGTGCACAATGGGGGCGCGGATTGTCGTCCATGAAGACGAATGCCTCGCCAGAATGCTGCCAATATGCTTGCACTATCAGTCCGAGGATGGCATTCGCCAATCATACAGCGGTTACGGCGCCTTTCATGACCACCAGCGGTGTATGTAAGCCTCACATAATGCCACCCCAAAACAGCAGGGAACCTCCACCTTGCTGCACTCGCTGGATAGCGTGTCTAAGGCGTTCAGCCTGACCAGGTTGCCTCCAAACACGTCTCCGACGATTGTCTGGCTGAAGGCATATGCAACACTCATTGGTGAAGAGAATGTGATGCCAATCCTGAGCGGTCCATTTGGTTTGTTGTTGGGCCCATCTGTACCGCGCTGCATGGTGTCGTGGTTGCATAGATGGACGTCTCCGTGGACGTCGTGAGCGAAGTTGCGCATCATGCAGCCTATTGCGCACAGTTTGAGTGGTAACACGACGTCCTGTGGCTGCACGAAAAGCATTATTCAGCATGGTGGCGTTGCTGTCAGGGTTCCTCTGAGCCATAATCTAGAGGTAGCAGTTATCGACTGCAGTAGTAGCCCTTAGGCGTCCTGAGCGAGGCATATCATCGACAGTTCCGGTCTCTCTGTATCTCCTCCCTGTCTGAACAACGTCACTTTGTTCACTCCGAGATGCCGGGACACTTCCTTTGTTGAGAGACCTTCCTGGCGCAAAGTAACAATGCGGACGCTATCGAAACGTGGTTTTGACCATCTAGGCATGGCTCAACCACAGACAACATGAGCCGTGTACCTCCTTCCTGCTGGAATGACTGGAACTGATTGGCTGTTGGACCCCCTCTGTCTAATAGACGCTCCTCATAAATGGTTGTTCACGTCTTTGGGCAGGTTTAGTAACATATCTGAACAGTCAAAAGGACTGTGTCTGTGATACAATATCCACAGTCAACGTCTATCTTCAGGAGTTCTGTGAACTCGGGTGATGCAAAACTTTTTTTGTTGTGTGTATTTCCCCACACTTCATCTTTGGGGCAAATTTAAGCAGGTCTCAGACTACATAAAACTTGTACTCTTACAAGAAAGATATATAGTGTAATGATTCTTGCCATTGACTTAGTGATATTTACACACAAATAAAGTCTCTGAAACAGAGGAGTACTCGTGTCTGTTGGGAACGATTTCACAATTTTGCGTCGGCCTCCAAATGTACTAACTTAACCTCAGAAAAGTGTTCACAAATCTTTTTGTATTATTGAAACGACTTTACCTGTGGAGCAAAATATTGCTTCCTTTCACTTATCTTTCGATACAACCAAACGCTGCACAATATATCATCACTGTAGTACAGAAACGTTAACTGTAAATACTACACATGTGATAAAAGGTATTCCAGGACCCAGCTACTAATACATATATATCAGGCTAGCGATCGTAGAAACCCGGATTCCTGAAGCCACCTGCCTCTACGAACGTGACGTAGCTGTTGGTTTCAGTACAATGACGACACACACAGTCTACATTATCTATGATCTATGGGAGAAAATGAGCTTGTGGGTCACGTGATCAACAAAAGGACTAATGTCAACCGCCAAAAACTTCCTCCAAAGAAACTAGGGATAGGCTAAACTGCGATTTTCCGATATCTGTGATTTCTGTGAATGCTACTGTTCAGTAAATGCGATTCTTAACTATGATTTCTCGCAGTTATTAATAGCAGTTAATGATGTCACAACTTGTATTGCTCCACTATTTGTGCGACATCTGTGATTTTGCTACTTCTGCGATTTCTGCGACTTATGCGATTTCTGTGACTTCTGCGCTTTACGCGATTTTTCACCTTAGATGTTACACAGTCTTTAAGCGCAAAGAAGAAATGATTGTGTCAATGTAACTGAGAACTATGTTCTCCCTGTATAGGCGATTTTTTGTGAGGGCCTAATATAACGTTTCGGTAACACAACTGACAAACAGTGACTTAAAACGGTATTATTAATATTTCCAACGATTATTTCTCAACTGTTACGTGATATACGAAAGATACCCTTGCACACAGACAAAACAGTCAGTATTAAGTATGCTCATGTTCTTCCTTTGGCTTTAGTTTTATATTAATGGAACAAGTGTGAAAATATTGATAGTGTGATGTTGAGAATCATAACACAAATACCACACAATACCATAGGAGTTCACGTTTAGAATAGGGATTCTAACCGTTTCTTATGTTCACAAGTATCTGAACCACATTGTCAGTCACTCGATATATCAGTAATTCAAAATATGATTGACAGTAGAACTGGTAAACTTTCCACGGCGTCTTTACACCGCCTTCATCAGGAGTAAAGTTAGTTTCTAAGTTTGTGAATGAACATAGGGGCATCGTTTATGCGAAGTGTGGAGCCTCCCCCGACTCCACTGCATTCATTACCAGAAGCATTAGCAGTTGTATAATGTGAATTATATTGCTAGTTAATAGTAGCAGTGTAAAAGTTTAATAATCATCGTGATTTTCCAAACGCAGTTCCCATTCCGATTACTGACTGCTGTATGTGCCCATCCATATCTAGAAGAGATAATCGTGAAGATTGAAAACGACCCTGAAGAATTCGCAGCTTAAAATGGTCATAACTGATACCATAAGTGTGCAAAATGGGTATTGCTATAGTGTGTCACTGAAGTCGTTATGTGATCTGAAAGAGATGATAAATTAATGTGAACTACACTGTGAGTGAATTATGAAAATTCCATTTTGACCTTTCATCCCAAACCCCAAAATTTTTTGCCCATTGTTTATTGATAAAGACTTGCTGGAGTATGATACTGACCCGTCCAACACTCCCGCCTTGAATATTGATTGTGGTGACAGACTTATCTGTAGCATAGCCCAAGGTCTAGGTTAGGTTGGAAGGTTACGTGTTTTATGGTTGATGAGGTGCAAGTGAAAACAGTGGAAAGAACTGCTCTTACAGTTACAGGTTTACATTGGGAATAGTTTTAATGCAATATTGGAAAATACAGACAAAATTTGACGGCATATTCTGCCGTCGGAAAAATATCAGTCTTGTGAATACTGTTGTTAAACATTTATGAAAAGTTACCTAGTAGATACCAGACTGCATTTTTAGTAGTTTATGTACGATATATGTGTGTAATACGCATCAAAATACTAAACATAGCCTTATCCATTATCTGGTTTTAAAATAAGCCTGCAGTTTTAACTTTTATGATGAAGAGTGTATCTCAATATATCACAATAATTCCAAGCTGCACTATAGGTCTATATATTATCACAACCTTTATTCGTCCTTAATGTTCCTCGGCGGCGCCAATTCTCAACCAAGTCTAAAATGTTTCTCACGAGGAGATGGCACTACCGTGGAGTCGGGAATTTGTCCGAAATTTTGTGTGGTGAAAGAAGACCCCTAACACCTCACGTGGTTAAAATATTAGGATGCTCTACCCAGAAAATCCCTGGAAAAATCGATCCAAAGTTTCTTAGGTGCGTTATGAGTATAAAATGTTGGTCCACAGTCGATCTGCTGTCTGGCCTAGATGGTTAGCGGTTTGGTTTCTTACGCCACAGGTCTCGGGTTCGATTCTTCCCCTGGCACTTTTTTAAATTCAGTTTCATTTTCTTTTGTTATTCCACCAATTATTCAGAAAGTTTTCCAAACCTGCATTGTCTTTAACAAAATAGTTACATTATTGATTAAAAATTATTTTCTTTTTGTCCAACAACACGATTCATGGCGGTAGGTTTTCCATTTTTCATTGTAAAGTATATGAAGAGAAACATTGGGTTTTTAATCAGAATAACAAAGTCGATTGGGAAACATTCAATTTTTGTGCATATAATAATTATAGTAAAAACAAACAAAGCAATAATTTTTGCGACATCTTGTGCAACATACAAAAGCGGATTTTTACAGTCACAGGGCGTTTGCAATAAATCTGTACAAAAACACGCCCCATTAACATTTACGAAAATGTTATGAGTTTCTTATAATTTTGAGGCAAACCAGGCATACTAAATCATGTCTTGGAATACTGGTGACGATAATTGATGGTGAATCATAGAATGAATTTTTATACAATCTTCCAGGGAATTAATTTCACGATTCTCCTGTAACAATGCGATGCAATTTTGTAAGAGCTTTATGAAATTTTTAACTTGCTGTAAAAGTAAACATCACAAGGTTGCACCAAAGAAGTGCATTTTGGAGGTATGACTTTTACAGACCAAGTTGGCATATTTTCGTCATCTTGAAAAATTGCATCATATCTCTCCGGATTTGTTTGACCTCCCCAAGAGTCAATGAGAAGTAAATATTTATTCTCCCCAGTGTATTGTTATACAGTTCTCCGGCCAATAACATAGCCTCGCGAGAGATTTCTTCCGAAGATGTTGATGCAATTAAATTATTTTCCGTCAACAGCCTTTTATAATACACCACTGCGTCCTTCAAACGTAATTTTGATAGATCACTATGAATGGATTCTTCAGGAATTTCTTCTCCTACTCCAAATGATCCAGCAACTTCTTCAGTCGACATGTTTAACTTCGGATCGGAATAAGACGCTGAAATTTGAAACAGGCACGTCTGTTCACGACGAAATCGAAAATCAAACTGCCGTTTACTTCTGATGGCTCGTGCACAGTCCTATGCGCAAAAAAATGGTTCAAATGGCTCTGAGCACTATGGGACTTAACTTCTAACGTCATCAGTCCCCTAGAACTTAGAACTACTTAAACCTAACTAACCTAAGGACATCACACACATCCATAACCGAGGCAGGATTCGAACCTGCGATCGTAGCGGTCGCACGGTCCCAGACTGTGGCGCCTAGAACCGCTCGGCCACCACAGCTTGCTCCTACACGCAGATGACCGTTATAATCCCAAGGGGACTCTTACAGTGTCCCTTTAAACCTTGAAACCCCATAAAACGAAATAGAACAACGAGCACGAATATTTTTCAGTGAATGAAAAACTTTATGTTCTTGAGATAAAATAATGTTTTAAAAATAACGTAGGTTTGAGAAACTTTTTGAATAATTGGTGTAATAACAAACGAAAATGAAACAGGAAAAAAGTGTCAGAGGTGGAGTCGAACCCGAGACCTCTTGCGTAAATGTGCGAGCCCTGACCATCTAGGCCAGACAGTGGCTCGGCAATGGATTAACGTTTTATAGTCATAACGCACCTAAGAAACTTTGGATCGATTTTTCTCGGGATTTTCCGACTAGTGCTTCCTAATACTTTAACCACGTGAGGTGTTAGGGGTCCTCTTTCACCACACAAAATTTCGGACAAATCCCAGACCCCACGGACGTGCCGTCTCCTTGTCAGAGCAAATTAGCTTCTAGGTTCATTTCTTCGACCACAAGCATATAATACATACATATCGTGAGACATACGGTTCTTAAAGCGAAGTACGAACGTAGGACAACAGATGGTATACTGCATCTAATGTTAACTGCGCTTTTTAGTTGCTGCTTGCGATTTATAGCCGCTACTAGTGACGGAAATCGCAGTTAGGCTCGATATCGTGTCACAAATAAAAACAGCAGTACGAACTTAGGCCGTCAAATGGCAGAAGGCGTTGAATGTTAACTGCTTTTTAGTTGCTACTTGCGACGGAAACCGCAGCTAGACAACAGGTTCGCAGGAAGAAGTACGAAATTCGACCAACAGATGGCCCACGGCGTTGGACTTTAAAGGCTACTTGGGACTCTTAGTTGTGACTGAAATCGCAGTTTAGCTTCTCGCAATTTCTTGCTCACCAGTCACCACTATAAAGTAAACCTTGACGGTGCCGTGACGTGACATGAAGGGACGGCCAGTGTCAATGCCGCTATTTGAAATGCATTGCAAAATGTTTTCATGTGACGTGATGTGACTGCCAGTGCGAATTGGTCTATAATCTTTTATTACTGCCCTATATTGCAGTGTACAAATTGAAACTATATTTTTCCACTTTCCAAATAAAGTTGTATTAATATAAACAAACGCACAATAACCAAAACACGCGAACAGAACACAGGAGACTATTGTAACTATCACTGCCTGCAACCGGTAAGCCCCACTAGCTGCAAACCCGAGCGCAACCGATCGATACTAAGATACTCATAACCTTCTTGATTTATAAACTATGGTTACTTCTAAGGTATTTCTATTCTGTGGTTATTTGAGCGGGAATATAATATTGTTTGTTTTGGTTTTATGTTGTCGGTAAAGCTGGTAAAGTGTAACAAAACTGATTGTACGTAGATAGTGTTTAAGAAGTAATATAAATGAAGTGCAATATAATCGTGGCAGTTGGTAATAATAACGGAATAGGGATTGGTGGTAAATTACCGTGGAACCTAAGGCAAGTTTTTTGCTATTTGGATTATTTTTAATATAATTATGTATGTTTTGGGTTAATAAACATTGGATTACCACACCATCCGGATCATTCTATGATTTGTCAGTTTCAGTAAACGTAGGGTAATTTTTGTAGGTGTGTACATGTATCACTGTGGGCCTACACGGCTCATGTAGTGGCGACATGGACACATTTTTTGAAAAAAATTGGATTATTAGACACAAAAATAATAATGCATGAAACAATGGACCCCGTATGTGGTGATTTCAACATAAAAATGGTAAACACCGATAATGAGACCCAAACTTTTCTTAATCTGTTAAGGTCCAATAAACTGAACTGTACTTTACCAATCAGGATGCTATATGTAATAATTCTTTCACAAGTAATTAAGTTGTTAGTTTTCCCAGGAGCAGTTACACATACATCATGCATGTACGTTTTGTACCGACGTGTGAGAGACGAAAGTGGCAGTAATAAATATTAAAATTCTGGAATACGTAATATTTGGATGAAGATCAATTCTTCGATATGGAGCAACAAGTATGAGAATCTTTTTTTTTTATAAATAATACATTAATTGAGTATTCAAGCCACAGGTTAGGATGTTCTTTTCAGCATTACAGTGAAGTGTATTTAGTTTCTGTACTTCAACCATAGGAAATGTGCCAGCTCTGAGTTTCCATACGGTTCTGTAATTGCAGCTGAATTTGTTGTTGTATTCCTCAGTGCAAAGACTAGTCTGATGCAGCTCTTAAGACTCCTAAATCCTGTACAAGCCTCATCCCCAAATAGCTTCTTCATCTCCCAGTACCTACTGCAACCTACATCCTTCTGAATCTGCCTTACTGTATTCATCTCTTGGTTTTCCTCTGCGATTTTTGCCCCCCCCCCTCCGCCGCCCCCTCCACACACACACACACACACACACACACACACACACACACACACACACACACACACACCAAAAAAATCACAATCTTCCCTCCAGTGATAACTTGATGTCTCAGAATGTGTCCTACCATCCGATTCCTTCTAAACAGGTTGCAACACAAATTTCATTTCTCCTCAGTTCCATTCAGTACCTCCTCATTAGTTAAGTTACACGTCTAATTTTCAGCAGTTTTGTGTTGTATCACATGTCAAAAGTTTCTATTCTCCTCATGTCTAAACTGTTTGTCATCCACGTTTCACTTCCATACAAGGCTGCATTCCAGACACGTGCTTTCAAAAATATCTTCTGGATTCTTTAAGTCCATATTTGATGTGAACTAATTGCCCTCCATCAGAAATGGTTTTCTTTCCATTGCGAGTCTACATTTTATATCCTCTTTACTTTTCAGCCATCATAAATTATTTTGCTGCCCAAATTACAAAACCTATTTACTACTTTAAGTGTCTTGTTTCCTAATCAAATTCCCTTAGAATCAACTGATTTAATTCGTCTACATTCAGTTATCTTTGTTTTGCTTTTGTTGACACTCATCTTGTGTCATCAAGACACTATCCATTCTGTTCAACTGCTCTTCCAAGTCCTTTGCTCTCTGACATAATTACTATTTCATTGGCAACCCTAAAAGTTTTATTTCTTCACCCTGAACTTTAATTCCTACTCTAAATTTTTCTTTGGTTTCTTTTACTGCTTGCTCAGTTGCATATTGAATAATGTCAAGGATATGGTACAACTGTGTCCCACTCCCTTCTCAATCACTGTTTCCCTTTCATCCCCCTCGACTCTTTATAACTACAGTCTGATTTCTGGAGAAGTTGTAAATAGCCCTTCGTTCCATGTATTTTACCCTTGCTACCTTCAGAATTTCAAAGAGTATACTCCAGTCGGCATTGTCAAGCTTTCTCCAAGTCTACGAATTATACTTATGTAGATTTGCCTTTCCTTAACCTATCAGCATCAGTAGTTCTGACGGAATGTCGTCTGCTTGTGGAGCCTTGTTTCAACTTAGTTCTTTCGCTGCTATACTGGATTCTTCCCACAGTATCATATCACCCATCTCATCTGTCTTCTACTCGTGGAACCTTGTTTCATCTTAGTTCTTTCACTGCTATACTGGATTCTCCTCACAGTATCATATCACCCATCTCATCCTCATTTGCATCATATTGCAGTTTTTTAACACTGCCTTCAAGTTGACGTCCCCTGTGTAGACCATGTAGATACTCATTCCACCTTTCAGCTTTCCCTTCTTCGCTTGGGACTGGTTTTTCACCTGAGCATGTGATTTTCATACAGCTGCTTCTCTTTTCTCCAAAGGTGTCTTTAATTTTGATTTAGGCAGTGTCTGTTTTTTTCCCTAGTGAAATAGGCTTCTAAATTCTTAGATTTGTCCTCTTGTGATTCCTGCTTAGCCATTCTGCACTTCGTATCAATCTAATTTTTTAAATGTTTGTATTCTCTTTTATATGCTTCATTCACTGCGCTTTTATACTTTCTTCTTTCATTAATAAACATCAGTGTATCTTGTTTTATCCAAAGATTTCTCCTAGGCCTTGTCTTTTTACCTATTTGATCCTCTCCTGCCTTCACTATTTCTATTTCATATCTCAAGAGTTACCCATTTGTTTTCTACTGTATTCATTTCCCCTGTCATTTGTTGCCTAATGCTCCTCTTGAAACTCTCAACAACCCCTTATTATTTCAATGTAGCCAGGTCCCATCTTAATTTCCTACATTTTTGCAATTTCTTTAGGTTCAATCTGTAGTTCATTACCAATAAATTGTGATCAGAGTCCACATCTGCCCCAGGAAATGTCTTACAATTTAAAATCTGTTTCTGAAATATCTGTCTTGCTGTTAAATGTATAATCAGTGGTGTCTCCAGATCTCTTCCACATATGCAGCCTTCTTTCATGACTTTAAAAATAAGTGTTTGGGATGATTAATATTATGCCCTTTGCAAAATTCTACCAGGCAGCTTCCTCTTTCATTCCTTTACCTATTCCATATTCACTTACTACTTTTCTTTCTCATCATTTTCCTATTATCAAATTCCAACCCCGTCACAATTAAATTTTCATCCCCCTTAACTATCTGAATGATTTCTTTTATCTCATCATACACTTCTCAATCTCTTCATCATCTGCTGAACTAGTTGGCGTATAAACTTGTACTACTGTGGTGGGTGTGGGATTTGTTTCTATCGTGGCTACAGTAATGCGTTCACTGTGCTGTTCATAGTAGCTTACCTGTATTCCTATTTTCTTATCTGTTATTAAACCTACTCTTGCATTGCCTATTTTATTTTGTATTTATAACCCTTTATTCACTTCACCAGAAGTTTTGTTCCTACTGCTACTGAACTTCACTAATTCCCACTATATCCAACTTCAACGCATGCATTTCCCTTTTTAAATTTTCTAACCTTCCTGCTCGATTAAAGGAGCTGAGATCCATGTTCCAGTCCGTAGAATGCCGGTTTTGTTTCTCCTGATGATGACATCCTCCAGAGTAGTCCTCGCCCGAAGATCCGAATGGGGGATTGTTTTACCTCCAGAATATTTTACAGAAGAGGATGCCATCATCATTTAACCATGCGGTAGAGCTGCATCCTCTTTGGAAAAATTATGGCTGTAGTTTCCCCATGCTTTCAGTTGTTCACAGTACCAGTGCAGCAAGGCACTTTTGGCTGATGTTACAAAGCCAGGTCAGTCAATCATTTAAACTGTTGCTACTGCAACTACTGAAAAGGCTGCTGCACCACTTCAGGAACCATATGTGTGTGTGGCCTCTCAACATAATTACATGCACAAAATAGTATTAATTTTACTTCCCAGTCCAATATTATTTGTGCAGGAATTAGTATACCTCTGTTATTATATGCCAGAGATTTACTTTATATGTAGCAAATAATGAAGATGCAAGGGTGTTTTGTAGAATTCTCATTGTCACTCATATGTGAACGATACAGGAGCCTTCAATCAGATTTATGCAGCCATTTGTTCATGTTCGCGTGCAGTGCTTTTCAGGTTACTTGTACTTTCAGCAAGACTTTGCAGCACCCAGTCATAGCTGAACAATGTTAGAATGGTTCGAGGAACACTCTCTTTAAGCTGAGGTCACATGAACTCAATCATAGCAAACTTTTGTGACTTGTGGGCAATGCTAAATCAAGCAATACCATAGTTTCTGATGATGGGAAACAAATGTAATGTTTCTATTTATTGAAACACACATCCACAAACTGAAACAAATGTTTGAAGTGTGTCAGGTACTTAGTCACTGTGGTGAATTACTCTGTATTTTAAACCTCTCTGTACAACTAGAGTTCTAATTCAGTTTATATTAAGTATCATCTGACCGTCTATGGAAGATAGTGCGCATAGTTTCATAATTTAATGTTGAGTACATATGAACATAGTTTAAAAGCACAAAATGTGGTTATTGTAATTTAAATTTATCACTTTTGGACCTAGAAAGTGTGATTGCTACATTATGTTGAAAAGCAGAATGACTGAAATGAATAAAAATGAATAAAAATATTCTTTTTTGCAGGAAGGAGCTGGCATATTTTTCAAGAATGACAAAGAGTACTACCGATCCACTGAAGAAAAATGCTGTTGTAATGGGAAGGAAGACATGGGAGTCTATACCAGAAAAATTTCGACCTCTTCCTGGACGGTTGAATGTTGTATTGACTCGCACAAATAGGTAAGCTTTTGCAATTCAACCATATTTTACCTCAGTTACAGGCCTTTTTGTATCCCATACTTATTTATTTAATATTTTTGATGTAGCCTTCTTTGTGTGACCCAACTTTTGCAAACATCATGCTTAAATTAAACAGTGATTTCATTGTAATAAATATAAATGATGTATTCGTTTAGTAGTGGTCCATACATTTGTCTTAATATACAGGGTATCCTAGGATTGTTGCGACAAACTTCTAGGGCTGATGGGCCACAGGATAATGATTGAGAATCATAGCAGCCCATGTCCATAAATGTTGTTGTACACAGCTAGGTGTTGCTGTACATGAGAGTACTGGCGGGGAATGCCGCCTACTTGAAGATGTTCCAGAAAATGTGAGACACAGCATGTGGTTCCAACAAGATGAGGAGCCTGCTCATTTTGGACTGGCTGTTCATGGGCATTTGAACAAGTCATTCTTGCTTCAATTGATTGGGTGTGGTGAACTGGCACCGTGGCCCCCATGCTTGCTGGATTTATTGAGTGTTTATATCTTTCTGTGGGGAGCCACGAAGTTTTGTGTATTGTGGTCCTGTTGAGTCTGAAACAAATATCATCGGAAAAATCATCTGCGCAGCTGCTACAGTCAAAGAAACTTCTGATGTGTTTAAGTGTGTGTCAGTCAATATTCCTTCGGTGTCTGTCATGCGTGGCATCTGGTAGTGCAAACTTCGAGAATCTGTTGTAGTATTAGAGGTGTATTCATGTCATACATCGTGTGTACTCGTGATGCCCTATAAATGTTTCAATTGAAATACTCTTGTTTCTTTGACGTCTGTGGTCACTAACCCCTGACATTTGTGGCTGTAGGGTTGCTATGCATTTCTCAGTCCTTATGTTAGACCCCCAACACCTGTAGAAGTTTGTTGCAAAAATTCTCGGACACCCTGTATTGCGTGTTGCTTAGAATCCATTGAGTGAAGACAAACACTTATTTTCTAGGAAAACTTTTAACTTCCTGTGGAACAGTTGTGTTTCACAACTTTTCAAAGTATGTGGCAGTTTGTTGAACCATATCTACTCATTAATAAATGGACTATCATCAGTTATCTTTTTATTTTTTACTTGTTCGTTCATCCAGGAATCATCTCATAATAATACAGGTTTTGCATCATAATACAGTGAAAATATATAGAGCCAATAAATGTACATGTGGAATATATAAGTATGTTCTTTGAGGATAGGACAGGTGATCAGCTTACGGAAAGAACCGTCCTGGCATTTGCTTGACATATAGCAAAACCACAGAAAACCTAAATCGGGAGAGAGCGAACTCCATCGTCCTGAATACGAAGACTGCACACCTTCGTACAGTTGGTCCCAATTATACACAATTTGCACCAACTGTCATATAATGTAAAACATAGTTTTGCACCATACCACCGCACACACAATGGATGCTCACTGCTAACTCCAGGATGAGGGACGTAAACATTTGCATGTCCTCCCATCAAATCCATCTGGAAAACTGAGTCGTCATCACTTCCTGGTGAGTGAGATGTTGAACTCATGCCCTATAGATGTTGACACATGTGCTTCTAAGAGCATCACACTGTGATTATGTATTGTAATGTGACAGGGTCTGTAGTTGTCTTCTTTTGTTATTAACCTCTGCTCTGAGTCCTCTAATTAATCTTTAATAGCATTCACATTACTTGGGAAGTATGTTTTAGCTGGCTTTTTAAACAACGTTTACTGTAGTAATATTTCTCATCTCTTCAGACAATTTATTATTTCCAGAATGAAATTTCAATTTATTATTTATCCTCTAAAAGTGGGATTGGCAGGAAGTGCAAAATTGCTAAGCAAGAATAGCTAGAGGACACATAAAAAGCTGTAGAATCGCGTGTAACTAGGGGAAAGATAAATACCAACTGAAAGTAATATGTAGAGGTGCTGTACAAGGGAAATGAGCTTGAAGACACTATTGTAGAAAGGGAAGAAGAAGTAGATGAAAATGAGATGGGAGATAGGATACTGGGAGAAGAATTTGACAGAGTGCTGAAAGGTTGAAGAGGAAACAAAGTCCCAATGACACAAGT
Organism: Schistocerca piceifrons; assembly: GCF_021461385.2. NCBI lineage: Eukaryota > Metazoa > Arthropoda > Insecta > Orthoptera > Acrididae > Schistocerca > Schistocerca piceifrons. The sequence continues at coordinate 617,695,585 of NC_060149.1, forward strand.
TGAAAAACCTCAGAGGTCAAGAAGAATGTAATAAATCCAGTTCTAAAGAAAGCAGACGCTGATGTGTGAATATGACTTAATTATCAGTTTAAGTCATCGTTGGAAAATACTAATACAAATTACAAAAGATAGGAAAAACTGGTAGTAGTTGACCTTGGAGAAGATCAGTTTGGGTTCTGGAGAAATGTAGGAACATGTGAGGCAAATGGATCCTAGGACTTAGCCTAGAAGTTGGTTAAAGAAAGGCAAGTGTACATTTGTAGCATTAGAGAGAGCTTTTGGCAACTCTGAATGGAATGTACTCTTTAAAATTCTGAAAGTAACATAGATAAAATACAGAGAACAAAGGTGTTATTAACAGCTTGTGTTGAAACCAGACTGCAGTTGCAAGAGTTGAGGGACATGGAAGGAAAACAGTAGTTGAGAAGGGAGTAAAAGATGGTTGTAATCTGTCCCCCATGTTATTCATATTGTACATTGAGCAAGCAGTAAAGGAAACCAAAGAAAAATTTGGGGAAGAATGTAATTTTCAGGGAGAAGAAATAAAAATTTTGACGTTTGCCAGTGATATTGTAATTTTGTCAGAGAAGATAGGACAGGACATGGTAGAGCAGTTGAACGGTATGGATAGTGTCTAGAAGAGAGATTGTGAGATGAGTGTCAACAGAAGTAAGACAAGGGTAATGGAACATAGTCAAATTAAATCAGGTGATGTTGAAGGATATACGAGAGCAGTAATGAGTCTTGCTATTAGGTTGGTACAGAAGTTCATAGTGTGGTCCCCCCCTCCCCATGTTGGTATTCCAGTTGCTATGGGTTTATTTATCGATCATCATTTTTTGTTTGTAGTTCACGATTGCAATTTGAGTTTACATATTGTCATTTTATCATAGTGAGTGGAGTTGTTAGATACTAGGAAATGGAATGCCAAGTGGAGAAAGCAGAACATGTCTGACATGTTCTTCTGTTTGAGTTCAGTATAGGGGAGCGAGAAACTTTTACACAGTGTGTGGAGATACTGCCATTGGATAGAGCGCATGGTAAGAAAATTGTTTTGACATTGGTGGCTCTCCATGTTCAGGAAGACTTTTGGTGTTTGATGAAGATCATTTAGATGCATTGATCCACATCAGTGTACACGAGAACTTGCAAATGTAGTGAACTGTGATCATTCTGCTGTTATGTGACATTTGCATGCACTGGAGAAGGTTTAAAAATTGGGTGTATAGTTGTCGTATGCTCTAAGCCAAAATCACAGTAATCAGCAGGTGGCTGCTTGCTCGTCATCAGTTGGCCCCTGAAAAACACCAACCATTCCTATCCTGTATCATTACTGGTGATGAGAAACTGTGTCTTTATGCTAACATCAGGAAAAGTAAGGAATGGTTGAGCCCAAACAAAGCAGCAACTTCCCATACAAAGACCTGCATACATCCACAAAAGGTAATGTTAAGCATCTGGTGGAGCAGCAATGATGTTGTGTACTATGAATTGGTTACCGGAGGTGTAACCATCAGTGCTGACATTTATTGTCAACAGTTCATATGTCTTGCAGACTCAGTACAAGGACAATGACCAGGAAGACTGCGTGAAGTGATGCTACTCCATGATAACACCCACCTGCATGCTGCTAGATCAACAAAAAACCCAATAAAGAGTTGGATTGGGAAATTGTTTGGCACCCATGTTATTCGCCTGTATGTGCACCCTCAGATTTTCACCTTTTCCAGTCTATCAAACAACCTTCAAGGAACTTTCTTTCTGGATGAAAATGGGCTCTGAACATGGCTTGATTAGTTCTTCACCTCAAAACCACATGATTTCTACAGTCATGGAATTAAAAAGTTACGCCAGTGTTGGCAGAGTGTAGTAAATAGTGAAAAAAAAAAAATATTATTGACGACTAAAGTCTCTGTTATGTTTATCTGTTGTGTTTATTAAATTTATGGAAAAATGGTACGAACTTAGGCACCAACTGAATATTTGGGCAGAAAAATAACTAATGATAGAGAAGCAGAAAGTGCATAAAAATAAAAATAAAGCTTTTCTGAAACAGAGTACTCTGTTAACGTTGAATATAAAATGAAGTGTTAGGGTGTCTTTTATGAAGGTATTTGTCCAGAGTGTAGCCTTGTACAAAAGTAAAACATGAACGATAAGCAGTTCAGACAAGAACAGAAGAGAAGCTTATGAAATGGGTGCTACCTTACGGAAGAATACTGAAGATTAGATGGGTAGCTCATGTAACTAATGAGTAGGTGCTGTATTGAATTGAGGAAGAAATTTATAGCCCAACTTGACTACAAAAACAGACCAGTTGATACACGATCTGAGAAATCGAGGATTTACCTCTGTGTGTGTGTGTGTGTGTGTGTGTGTGTGTGTGTGTGTGTGTGTGTGTGTGTGTGTGTCTAGGTTGGATTAGTTATTTGGAGATGGAGAGACTTTCATGGGTAGACTCACACGGAGATCTATGTCAAACCAGTTTTGGGACTGAAGACCATACCAACATCAACAACATTATCAACAATGTCAAAAGGCATGGATAAGTGTAAGAATATGCCTGTGATAGTCGTCCTTGTCCAAAGCTTCACATACTACTTTTGTGAACTCTGTTATGGCTGATGTTGTACTTCTCCCAGAACAAACTGTGCTTCTTTAGGTATGTTGCAGTTATACATGTAACTCATTAGTCTATCTTTCATGATTGATTCCAATGTTTCTGAAAACACTGACAATAGTGAAAGTGACCTGTAGTTTTCAATACTCTGCATAACCTTTTTTTTTAGTATGAACCCAACTCTTGTTTAATGCTGTAGATTCTCAGGAAAAATACGTAAGCTAAACGACACACACAGTATTTTCGTCAACAAGGTTTGTTCACTGTAAATGTATGCCTTCAGAACAGAGGCTGGAACCTCAACTATTCCTGCTGACGACTTATTTTTTAATTGATATATTGTCTTCCTGACTTCAAGCTGTTTTTCAGGGAAACATCATTGTGCTTGAAGTGCAATTCTTTGTGGGTGCTACATGTGTTTAAGGAAGGTTCTGTTGCAGCTTCTGTGCAATACCAGAAAAACACTCATTTATAAGATTTGTCGACTCCTGAATATTTTTTATTACTCTACTCCCATCTTTGATTTGTATGTCACTATACCTCTGTTTGTCTTTTCTGGTTTCATTACGTCCCATGCTACTTTGCTTTTATCTTGTGTTTTATATGTTATTTTGCTTCCCCCCGAGAAACATGGACCTTGCCGTTGGTGGGGAGGCTTGCGTGCCTCAGCGATACAGATAGCCGTGCCGTAGGTGCAACCACAATGGAGGGGTGTCTGTTGAGAGGCCAGACAATTGTGTGGTTCCTGAAGAGGGGCAGCAGCCTTTTCAGTAGTTGCAGGGGCAACAGTCTGGATGATTGACTGATCTGGCCTTGTAACACTAACCAAAACGGCCTTGCTGTGCTGGTACTGCGAACGGCTGAAAGCAAGGGGAAACTACAGCCGTAATTTTTCCCGAGGGCATGCAGCTTTACTGTATGGTTAAATGATGATGGCGTCCTCTTGGGTAAAATATTCCGGAGGTAAAATAGTCCCCCATTCGGATCTCCGGGAGGGGACTACTCAGGAGGACGTTGTTATCAGGAGAAAGGAAACTGGTGTTCTACGGATCGGAGCGTGGAATGTCAGATCCCTTAATCGAGCAGGTAGGTTAGAAAATTTAAAAAGGGAAATGGATAGGTTAAAGTTAGATATAGTAGGAATTAGTGAAGTTGGGTGGCAGGAGGAACAAGACTTTTGGTCAGGCAAATACAGGGTTATAAATACAGAATCAAATAGGAGTAATGCAGGAGTCGGTTTAATAATGAATAAAAAAATAGGAGTGCGGGTAAGCTACTACAAACAGCATAGTGAACGCATTATTGTGGCTAAGATGGACACGAAGCCCACGCCTACTACAGTAGTACAAGTTTATATGCCAACTAGCTCTGCAGATGACGAAGAAATTGATGAAATGTATGATGAAATAAAAGAAATTATTCAGATAGTGAAGGAAGACGAAAATTTAATAGCCACGGGTGACTGGAATTCGGTAGTAGTAAAAGGGAGAGAAGGAAATGTAGTAGGTGAATATGGATTGGGGCTAAGAAATGAAAAAGGAAGCCGCCTGGTAGAATTTTGCACAGAGCACAACTTAATCATAGCTAACACTTGGGTCAAGAATAATAAAAGAAGGTTGTATACATGGAAGAAGTCTGGAGATACTGACAGGCTTCAGATAGATTATGTAATGGTAAGACAGAGATTTAGAAACCAGGTTTTAAATTGTAAGACATTTCCAGGGGCTGATGTGGTCTCTGACCACAATCTATTGGTTATGAACTGTAGATTAAAACTGAAGAAACTGCAAAAAGGTCGGAATTTAAGGAGATGGGACCTGGATAAGCTGACTAAACCAGAGGTTGTACAGTGTTCCAGGGAGAGCATGAGGGAACAATTGACTGGAATGGGGTAAAGAAATACAGTAGAAGAAGAATGGGTAGCTTTGAGAGATGAAGTAGTGAAGGCAGCAGAGGATCAAGTAGGTAAAAAGACGGGGGCTAGAAGAAATCCTTGGGTAACAGAAGAAATATTGAATTTAATTGATGAAAGGAGAAAAAATAAAAAATGTAGTAAATGAAGCAGGCAAAAAAGAATACAAACGTCTCAAAAATGAGATCGACAGGAAGTGGAAAATGGCTAAGCAGGGAATGCTAGAGGACAAATGTAAGGATGTAGAGGCTTATCTCACTAGGGGTAAGATAGATACTGCCTACAGGAAAATTAAAGAGACCTTTGGAGAAAAGAGAACCACGTGTATGAATATCAAGAGCTCAGATGGGAACCCAGTACTAAGCAAAGAAGAGAAAGCAGAAAGGTGGAAGGAGTATAAAGAGGGTCTACACAAGGACGATGTATTTGAGGACAATATTATGGAAATGGAAGAGGATGTAGATGAAGATGAAATGAGAGATACAACACTGCGTGAGGAGTTTGACAGAGCACTGAAAGACCTAAGTCGAAACAAGGCCCCGGGAGTAGGCAACATTCCATTGGAACTACTGACGGCCTTGGGAGAGCAAGTCCTGACAAAACTCTACCATCTGGTGAGCAAGATGTATGAGACAGTCGAAATATCCTCAGACTTCAAGAAGAATATAATAATTCCAATCCCAAAGAAAGCAGGTGCTGACTGACAGATGTGAAAATTACCGAACAATCAGTTTAATAAGTCACGGATGCGAAATACTAACCCGAATTCTTTACAGATGAATGGAAAAACTGGTAGAAGCCGACCTCGGGGAAGAGCAGTTTGGATTCCGTAGAAATATTGGAAAACGTGAGGCTATACTGACCCTACGACTTATCTTAGAAGCTAGAATAAGGAAAGGCAAACCTACGTTTCTAGCATTTGTAGACTTAGAAAAAGCTTTTGACAATGTTGACTGGAATACTCTCTTTCAAATTCTGAAGGTGGCAGGGGTAAAATACAGGGAGCGAAAGGCTATTTACAATTTGTATAGAAACCAGATAGCAGTTACAAGAGTCGAGGGACATGAAAGGGAAGTAGTGGTTGGGAAATGAGTGAGACAGGGTTGTAGCCTCTCCCCGATGTTATTCAATCTGTATATTGAGCAAGCAGTGAAGGAAACAAAAGAAAAATTCAAGGTAGGTATTAAAATCCATGGAGAAGAAATAAAAACTTTGAGGTTCGCCGATGACATTGTAATTCTGTCAGAGACAGCAAGGGACTTGGAAGTGCAGTTGAACGGAATGTATAGTGTCTTGAATGGAGGATATAAGATGAACATCAACAAAAGCAAAACGAGGATAATGGAATGTAGTCGAATTAAGTCAGGTGATGCTGAGGGAATTAGATTAGGAAATGAGATACTTTAAGTAGTAAAGGAGTTTTGCTATTTGGGGAGCAAAGTAACTGATGATGGTCGAAGTAGAGAGGATATAAAATGTAGACTGGCAATGGCAAGGAAAGCGTTTCTGAAGAAGAGAAATTTGTTATCATCGTGTATTTGTATGGAGTGTAGCCATGTATGGAAGTGAAACGTGAACGATAAATAGTTTAGAGAAAAAGAGAATAGAAGCTTTCGAAATGTGGTGCTACAGAAGAATGCTGAAGGTTAGATGGGTAGATCACATAACTAATGAGGAGGTATTGAATAGAATGGAGGAGAAGAGAAGTTTGTGGCACAACTTGACTAGAAGAAGGGATCAGTTGGTAGGACATGTTCTGAGGTATCAAGGGATCACCAATTTAGTACTGGAGGGCAGTGTGGAGGGTAAAAATCATAGAGGGAGAGCAAGAGATGAATACACTAAACAGATACAGAAGGATGTAGGTTACAGTAGGTACTGGGAGATGAAGAAGCTGGCACAGGATGGAGTAGCATGGAGAGCTGCATCAAACCAGTCTCTGGACTGAAGACCACAACAACAAACACATTATTTTGTCATTGAATATATTTTTTTAAAAAACAAGTGATACCTTCTTGTATATCATTTTGTACCTCTGATAGTAATTTATATATTGTGGTTCAGTGAGGTGCATTTGCAAAGAACTGAGAATTTTAAATTTGCTTGGAGGACTTTCTAATACCCGCAGCTAGCCATCTATTTTCCTCAGCTGATGCTATTGAAGTGGCTATTTTTGGAAATGCCTCCTCAAAAATTACACAGTGTGCAGGATTTAGACAACTTAGCATCTGTTGTTTTTCATATACACTTCATCCCAGATTCAATTTACCATTGCTCTACATAAAATATGTATTTTATGGTCTGAGGCAATCAGTAGGCTTTCAGTTGTTTTGGGTTTTACCAAGCTTGTTTTTAGCTTTATTACCTGACAGTAATAATCAGGGTGTCCAAGATTTTTTATATAGATTACAGTGTTCCCTGTCGATATCTTAAGTAGATGGTCTAAGACCAATGCCGAATTTTTTATACCCTATTAGCAGCGTTTACCAGTTGTGTCAAGCGAAAAGCATTCAGAATGTATCAATGGACCGCCAACATGGTTTTCAGTTTTAGAGTTAATTGAGTCCACCTCTTTTGTTATTATACTACACGATATACACTGTGTGTCACTGGGCCTTCTGAACTTACAACTTACACTTGATGCCATCTTGTGACTTTAGTCAGGGGTTGATACATGTTCTTATTACAGATGAGTAGTATTGTGTAATTTGGACTCTGTGGTGATGACAGAAGGCTAAGATATTTGTTTGGTATTTTTAAAGATAAATTTGTATTCTTTTACAATTTATTGATAGGTTAAAGTTTTGCACTGGACTGGGACTTGAGATTTGTCTTTCAAGGAGAACGATTTTTGTCAACTGAGTTACCTAGGTATGACTCTCAACCAATCTCATAGCTTCAGACAATCAGAAAATTTCTGTTGGTTTCTTATCTCCATAGACACTCTTGCATACATCAGTGGATTCAGTGCTCTTGGCGGAGAGGTTATGGTGATCATGATGTACCCATGGCCTAAGGATTTTTTCCAGAGTGAATCTTTCGTTTGGCAACAAACGATTTTATTCATTGTGGAATTTTCTGTCAGATGCTTGCGTCTGAGTTATGCCTTGATAGTTAAATTGATTAGAGCAAGGCCCGTAATAGGTGAGGATTCAGGTTCAGGTCTTAATCTGCCACATAGTTTTATTTTGTCTGCAGAGCAATCCTGCTGCAGAGTGAAAAGAAAACTCTTTTTTCAATTTCTTCATTGATGGTCATAGTAATAGTTGGCATTTGTGATGTCCTGTTATGTCTGTCTAACCTGGAACTTTCATAAGATAGGAAACATGCATTTGCTAGCAACTGTCCTTAAAACAAGATAGTTTCTTAGTCTAAACAATGTTGAGAAGCTGGAAAGCACCTAATATGGAACTGGGAAGAAATTTCCTGTCCAGTGGTGTTGAAAAACATCTATAAGATCGAAAACTAAATTAATTTTTAAAATAATTATAATGAAGTAGAATTAATTTTCTTTGAAATTTATATCTAAATGCATGTTCAGTGATTCCAGATATTTATTGTTTCAGAAAGAGATTTCTCAGAAACTGTGCTGTTAACAGTATGAATGACAAACTTTCCATCAAAGAAATCATGAAAAAATGACAGTCCACCAAACTAAGACCTTGAATAAGAACATTTGATCCCTGCTTTGCTTGGTTTGATGATTTCTTTCCAACATGGCTTAATTTTTGCCATTTTTGGGACAGATTCCAAACTTCAGTTTTTATCAGAAGTAGTCGTGAGTTTCGGGAGTATGGTATTGTTACTGATGTGTGTAAAATCTCAGGTTTCTGCTGGTTGCAGTGAATTAGATGAGGCATTAAATAATTTCTTCCCTGGATAATGGAAAGGTGGTTCTGTAAGGGAGGCATTATAATGCGGAGTAAAGATTCATGTATAAAAGTGAGGGTTTTGTGTTGTAAAACAAATGACACTTTTAGCTGTGCTTTAATTGATTTTAAAGATGATGTCCCTTTATGTGTAAAGCATGGAAAAGTCTGTGACTGCCAAGGAATACACCAGACTATTAAAAAAAAGTGTTTTTGATATAACGTTGGTCCTTTCCACAGGTACTATATACACTGATGTTACTAGGTGAGAACATTGTTTTATTAAATGGCATAGTGGAATGTGATGCACATTGCTTTGTATTTCAAGCAGTACTGCCCGATGTCTTTCATTGGATGGTTAATGTTGTGCAGCGTAAAGGTAATACCTAATAGTAACAGTGCACTCAATTGTATTCCCTAATTTCACACTATTGCATCTACTATGAAGAGAAAATCAGCTGGCTGTCCTGGTACAGTTTGGTCTCCAAAAAGTGTTGGAAATGTGAGAATGATGGTTCAGAATCAGTGGCAGTCCAATAGCCATTGTGCTTCAGCTTAAGATCTGTATTGTTCTTTACCACAGCATGTACTACAAAATGAGCTGAAGTTCCATCCACACTGAAAGGTGCTCATTCAGAAGTTACACAAAGACAGTTTTGTCCAAAGTAGACATAAGTTTTGGAAGAATATGTGAAATCATTGCTTCTAGTAACTTTATACTGATTATGAGTCAATAAGGAATGAAAACTGAGGAATAGAGGCCAAGCATTGTGTACAGCTAAGAGAACATAAGTACACAATGTAATATTTCATAGTTAAACTGGAGTGTCATAACTGCATTTTTTATGAATTGTTTTGATGTGACTGTTATTTTTCTTTATGAAAATCAGTGAAGTTACATCTGTTTGAAAAACATGTTCTATCGGCCACTTTGTGCGAGGTAAAGATATAGATGTAAGTCTGCTTTGTCAACAATACAGATTGTACTAAGCACAACTTATTTGCAATTAAATCACAGGAATAACAGTTCCTGGCTCTTCTGGAAATATATAAAATAAAAGGCTTTTGGAGGTGGATACCTTGCGGTCAGTACAATACCCCGAATTTTGTTGAATAACTCGTACATCAGTGCCGGAGAACACTGTTTGTAGGTTTGACTAGGAAACTCTTGGATACAAATCACACTCTTTGTATATCCAGATAGTATCAGTTTGTTCTAGGAAAAAACAGTTATTAGATGAATTATGAGCACATTAGGCAAACAGGCAAATCTATGCGCTAGCCGAACACCTTTGGTAGGTAACAACAAAATCCAGATTACAGTCCAGGAGAAAACCACATAGTGCAGAGTCATTGTCAACAGGTACACTTGAGAGTTTGCTGTAAACATTGGCTAGTTGCCAAATGAGACTGTGGCAGTATGTAGCAGTTTTTAAACCTGCCCCGTGTGTTGTGGTATGTGACTTGGCACTGGTTGAGGGATACTTTTGCACTTCACCTAGTGACCTCCCTGTACATATGCATAATTCTATCAATTGACGCACTGACACATTGTAAACACAGGGTGCAGCATTGGATGCTGTCAATCGGGGAGCTGCTCCAGAGTCTGACGCTGGAGGGGCAGTAGGTGATGAAGGTTCAGACTCACAGCTTGATGCTGGTTCTGGATAAAGCTGTGCGTTTGACATCAGGTCTCTTGCAGACTGGGGGACCTTCTACATATTGTCCAGATCCGGATCCATAAGAGTTACGGACGATGGCTGGAAAACAGGGAATGCCAGGTACCCACTGCCTATGATGTCCTGAAACCAAACCCCTTGTTTGCTGTTGGTCATCCTGGGGTGAACGAGGTGGGTTGCCTCTGCCATTGTGGCAGATCCTGGGACAGAGCCTTCTCTGTAAGGTGACCATATTTTCTAGACTCAAGTTCGGGACATTAACATATTTCCTAGGCTCAAATCCAGGACACGTTAAAAATTTTGCAAAATAGGCTATATTTATTTATTTATTTATTATATGAGTAGAAGGTTTCAATTAAATGTAATAAATACAAAATATCAATTAAATTTGTTACAAAGAAAAGCACATTTGCATTTTATTAATACCTTCTAAGATGAATGGATGTGATCAGGGCAACTGTATTTATCAGTGCTGTGAACTTTCTTTATCAAATCTGTATTTTTCAACAACATATGAAAAAACTCGACACAAGTTTCATCATAATTTATTTTGCTTGCTAACATTGCTTTCATGGTTTCTACAGCCAACTGTGTTTTGTCACTTGTCCATATATTCTTCATGTGGGAAAATACCCTTTCAGTAGCAGCATTAGTGCCAGGAAGGCAGAAAAGAAACTCCACTAGCTTGAGTACATTTGAGAATGGCACATGATTCTGGCTGAAATGAGAAATCATCTCAACCCATCTTTGACCAGGAACAGTGTTGTTAGCAGTCCATTCAATGATTTTCTCAGTGGTTACAAACTGTTTGACACTAACATACTCATCATACATTACATTTTCTGCAAACTGAACATATGGCACAGTTACGCTAGCTAGAGAAGAAGTTCTTGCAATGTCATCCCATACAGGTATTTGATTCAAGGTAACTCAATTGTAGCAGTCCAAGTTCTGGAAACTTTTTTCAGTCCACTTTTTTAGGTAGGATAGAGCAGTTTCATAGAAAAATAATACAGCACCATGAAAACTCTTTACCTCTGCTGGAAGAAGACATGTTTGCACAGTAGAAACAGTTTGATAACGGTTTCGACAATTTGTCATACCCTCTTGTCAAACAGTTTCCCACCATAATTAAAACTAACAATAAAATATACTGATACAGGTGAAATCAATGTCTAATTCAGGACAAATTGGGTCATGATTGTTAAATTTCTGGACAAACAGATGTCCCGAATTACCTTTGAAAAAATTCGGGACAGACGCACAAAAATCGGGACTGTCCTGGGGGGGGGGGGGGGAAACGGGATGGATGGTTACCTTATTTCTCTGGATGGCACATATGGAGCTGGTTCCAGTGCCAGTGGAGAACGCCATGATGCGTGGCCCTCAGGACCAGTTGGCGGTCTTGCTGCATGTTAAAGAAGCCACATGTCCAGCCAGGCAAATGTCCACATGTGCACCCAGACAGGGATGCCCACATTAAAATGTGTCACTGCTTCTTCCAGTTGTATTGATGGAGGCTGCAAGAGATCTAACAGGGAACAATGAGGGAAAGCATGCAAATGTTCCACAGGTCATAAATTGTCAATCAGGATTGCCCAGAAAGAGGAAAAAAATAATGCCATGCAGAATGGATAGGCTTGGATTTGAATAATTTTTTCATCTGTGTTTTAAACTTTTGTACAGAATATGTGGCCATACCATTAGATGCAGGGTGAAAGAGATTTGTGGTAATATGCTTGATTCCATTCTGAGTGCAAAACCATTGAAAATCAGCAGAAGGAAACCGTGGTCTGTTGTTGGTGACTGGTGTTTGTGGGGCTCCTTCAATACAATGGCCTTGCTGATATTCTCCATCATGTTCTGTTGAAATGACATATGAGAAATCTGAATGTGTGAGTGTGTTAAAATTGACCACATGGTCCCATGGAGTAGACTTATAAAGTTCGTATGCATCCAGTCCCACAGCTGGTAAGCTTGGGGTACAGCAGATTGCTACGTCAGACAAAATTGGCATTGTTAAGCCATGCATCCAATATCCCCATCAACCCATGACCAGTGCACTTTGCGAGGCAACATCCTTCAGTCTGGAAATGCCCTGGTGGGACTGATACAGGAGTCTCAATATACAGGAGTACAGAATGTCCGGAATCACCTCTCAACACTGATGGTCATATTGATTCAATAATATGACACCTTTCAAAAGATAAAGGACATGGTATTGTGAAAAGGAGCATTGAGTGAGGCTGCCAAAGGAAGAGTGTCTGGCCAGCTAGTTTGTACAAACTGGCAGTCTTGGCTTGAGTGGATCATTGTATTTGGCTGCTGTGACATCTCTAGAGTTATGAATCAGTGTGAAAGCAAGCAGTCTCCTTTTTTATCAAAGTCCTCTCTGGGACCCGTAGGGGATCACACCAGTCTAGGGGATCGTACCAGTCTAGGGGATCACACCACTGCATCTGCATTTGCATGCAGAGCTGATGAATTATAATTAATGGAATATTGATCATCACTGTCTTACTAATAAATAATGTGTCTGAAACTTTCTGGGTTCTCTAGATCTCATCTGCATATACGACGACTCTTCATTATTCTTAAACCAAGTGTCAGCAGTGATTAATTATGCTGTGTGCAAATTTTTACCAGGCAGCTTCTTCCTTTAATCTATTCTCCCATTGCATGTCCTCTTACAATTTTTTCTTCCCTCCCTTTTCCTTCTATAGAACTTCAGTTTCCTGTCACAGTTAAATTTTTGTCTCTCTTAATGAACTGACTTATTTCTTTTATCTCATTATACATCCATTCAGTCTCTCCATCATCTGCACAACTAATAGGCATATAAACTTGCAGTACTGTGAAACACATTGGTGTTTAATCTCTCTTGGCAACGATAATGTTTTCACTATATTCTTTATAGCATCTTACCCATATACCTATTTTCTTATTTGTTGTTACATCTACTGCAGCATTATACTTGATTGTTTGTTTGATCACACTGTCCAGACCTGATCAGAAGTTCCTGTCACCACATGTCACTATCTCACACTATATCTAATTTAAACCTATCCATTTCCTTCTCTAAATTTTTAATCTATCTAACTGATTTCAGGATTTAACATTCTGCACTTTGACTAATAGAATGTGAATTCTGTTTTTCCTGATAACAACATCCTTTTCAGTAGTCTCCATTTTCAGATCCGAATGTGGGACTATATTATCTCCACAGTGATTTACCCAAGAGTATGACATCATCATTAAACCATTCAGAAGAGCTGTAGGTGGTACAATAAAAATTGAGTTTTGCTTGACCATTTTTCCATATTTTAATATTTTATGTGTGTTTACCCTATAGTTGAGAAGTTCAAAGCAGTTTTTTTTTTAAAAAAAAATTATCTTTCACCTTTACTGAATGGCTGCCATTTTCGTTTGTAAGCGTGCGACAATGTTTCAGTTTAGAGATGTTAGCAAAAATATTAATATCTCTGTACTGGGTTAAGTTACAACATTGCAATTGACATGATTGTTATTAGAAAAGCCTCCTCTACAACATCGTTTATTACACAAAATACCCTAAATTCAAAAGTAACCAGTCAAAATGACCTCCTAAGTTTGATATCCAAATTTTTAAAAAGTCCACGTTTTAGGCCCAAAAATAACAAACAAGGAATGATGTATGAGAGTTCATTTTTTTCCTATAGCTATATATCATACACTACCATCCTCATATAGAGCAAGAACAATTACAAATGTGTCCTTAATTTTTTATGAATGTTTGAAATTTGAAAATTTTCATTTTTTGTAGAGTTTGTGGTTAGTTATCTCAGGTGAGACTGAGTATAAAAATATGATTTTTGCACAGTTTGTACACCCATATGATATCAACGTACAGTGAAAATTTCAACATTGATATCTGACTGAACAAAGATATGAATTTTTGAAAATGAGGAATAATTCACATTACTCTACAACTGATCTTATAGCTGTTGCCTATTTAAATGGTCTATTGTTTCATGGTCATAAAATTTAATTGTGACATATATTTTGTTAACACTATCACCCAACAACACTATCACACACTTTTGTCCGGGTTGTGACTTGTTTTTCTGCTTTCCCTGTATGTGATTCAGAACTTCAATATAGTGCCTCTTGAGACACCCATCACATTGGCTCCCTTGGTTATGGAAGCTTTCACCATATTTGCACCAACAATTTGCCCACATTTGAATTCATGTAACTCCAACATAATCCACTCACAACTATATGGAACACTTTTCCGGCCACAGCTGACAGTTGCAATGTATTGAGGGCATTGCACAGGTGCCATTCATGGTCAAATAAAACAGCGTAACTTGCCCACTTGGCTAGCATCTGCATTTATGTCCAGGCATACATTTCTTCCAGAGTTTTCATGTTTCTGTCCAACTTCTGTATGGTCTTGGATTCTACAATATATGGACATAAGTGATTTTGGGTATGTGTGTGTTTTTTATTTTTTAGATAATTTATGCTACTGGCACACTTCTTTTAATTGAATGTGAGCTGTGCTTTCTTCCAGCCACTGGGGTCAGTATTTTGTTCGAGTTATGTACTGTATTTAATCATTAAAATGAGAGCTAACTTGGGTACAAATTCTGTGTAGAACCTAGCAGGGATTCCATTGTATCATGGGGCCTTGTTTAGTAGTTAAAATTGCAGCTGTTTTTCTAAGTAGCTGACACTAATATTTCATCTTTGGAGTGATGTTTACACTGGGGTAGTATTTCTGTATCTTCCTTTGTAAAGGTATCTTTCCCTTCCCTCTCCCCTCCCCCTCTCCCCTCCCCCTCTCCCCTCCCCTCTCCCCTCCCCCTCTCCCCTCCCCCTCTCCCCTCCCCCTCTCCCCTCTCCCCTCCCCCTCTCCCCTCTCCCCCTCTCCCCCCTCCCCCTCCCACTCCCCCTCTCCCTCTCCCCTCCCCCACTCCCCTCCCCCTCTCCCCTCACCCTTCCCAACTCTCACCTCCCCCTCTCCCCTACCCCTCTCCCCTACCCCTCTCCCCTACCCCCTCGCCCCTACCCCCTCGCCCCTACCCCCTCGCCCCTACCCCCTCGCCCCTACCCCCTCGCCCCTACCCCCTCGCCCCTACCCCCTCGCCCCTACCCCCTCGCCCCTACCCCCTCGCCCCTACCCCCTCGCCCCTACCCCCTCGCCCCTACCCCCTCGCCCCTACCCCCTCGCCCCTACCCCCTCGCCCCTACCCCCTCGCCCCTACCCCCTCGCCCCTACCCCCTCGCCCCTACCCCCTCGCCCCTACCCCCTCGCCCCTACCCCTCGCCCCTACCCCTCGCCCCTACCCCTCGCCCCTACCCCTCGCCCCCTCCTCTCCCCCTCTCACCTCCCCCTCTCACCTCCCCCTCTTCCCCCTCTCACCTCCCCCTCTTCCCCCTCTCACCTCCCCCTCTCCCCTCCCCCTTCTCTCCCCTCCCCCTTCTCTCCCCTCCCCCTTCTCTCCCCCCTCTTCTCCCCCTCCTCTCCCCCTCCCCCTCCTCTCCCTTCCCCTCATCTCCCCTCCCCCTCATCGCCCCTCCCTCTCCTCCACCCTCCCCCTCCTCTCCCCTCGCCATCCCGCCCACCCCTCCCCCTCCTGCCCTCACCCTCCCGCCCTCCCCCCCCCGCCCACACCCTCCCGCCCTCCCCCTCCCGCCCACACCCTCCCCACTCTCCCCTCCCCACTCTCCCCTCCCCACTCTCCCCTCCCCACTCTCCCCTCCCCACTCTCCCCTCCCCACTCTCCCCTCCCCACTCTCCCCTCCCCACTCTCCCCTCCCCACTCTCCCCTCCCCACTCTCCCCTCCCCACTCTCCCCTCCCCACTCTCCCCTCCCCACTCTCCCCTCCCCACTCTCCCCTCCCAACTCTCGCCTCCCCTCCCCCTTCCGTCCCCTCCCCCTTCCGTCCCCTCCCCCCTTCCGTCACCTCCCCCCTTCCGTCACCTCCCCCCTTCCGTCACCTCCCCCCTTCCATCACCTCCCCCCTTACACCCCCTCCCCCCTTCTCTCCCCCTCTTCCCTCCCCCTCTCCCCTCCCCCTCTCCCCTCCCCCTCCCCTCCCACTCTTCCCTCCCCCTCTCCCCTCCCCCTCCCACTGCCCACTCTTCCCTCCCCCATTCCCCTAGCCACCCTCCCCCATTCCCCTAGCCTCCCCTCCCCCATTCCCCTAGCCTCCCCTCCCCCATTCCCCTAGCCTCCCCTCCCCCATCCCCCTCCCCTCCCCTCCCCCTATCCCCACCCCCTCTCCCATCTCCCTCTACACTCCCCACCTCCTCCCCTGCACCCCACATCCCCTCGTCCCAACCCTCTGCATCCCCCACCCCCTCTTCACCTCCCCCTGCATCCCCCTCCCCCTCTTCCCCTCCCCCTCTCCCCCACCTCTCCCCTCCCCTTTCCCCTCACAACCGGCTCTCCCTCCCACCTCCCCATCTCCCCTCCCCTTTCCCCTCCCAACCGGCTCTCCCTCCCACCTCCCCATCTCCCCTCCCCTTTCCCCTCCCAACCCCCTCTCCCTCCTGCCTCCCCCTCTCTCCCTCCTGCCTCCCCCTCTGCCCTCCCCCTCTCCCCTCCCCGCCCTGCTCTCGCCCTCAGCTTCCCCTCCCCTCTACCCTCCCCTCCCCCTCTCCCCTCCCCGCCCTGCTCTGCTCTCCCCTTCGGCTCCCACACCCCTCTCCCTCCCCTCCCCTCTCCCTCCCCTCCCCTCCCCTCTCCCTCCCCTCCCCTCTCCCTCCCCTCTCCCCCCTCTCCCTCCCCCCTCTCCCTCCCCCCTCTCCCTCCCCCCTCTCCCTCCCCCCTCTCCCTCCCCCCTCTCCCTCCCCCCTCTCCCTCCACCCTCTCCCTCCCCTCCCCCTCTCCCTCCCCTCCCCTCCCCCTCTCCCTCCCCTCCCCTCTCCCTCCCCTCTCCCTCCCCTCTCCCTCCCTCTCCCTCCCCTCTCCTCCCTCTCCCTCGCCCCTCTCGCCCCTCTCCCTCTCGCCCCTCTCGCCCCTCTCCCTCCCCTCCCCTCTCCCCTCTCCTCCCTCTCCCTCCCTCCCTCCCCTCTCCCTCCTCCCTCCCCTCTCCCTCCCCTCTCCCTCGCCCCTCTCGCCCCTCTCCTCTCGCCCCTCTCGCCCCTCTCGCCCCTCTCCCTCCCCCTCCCCTCTCCCCCTCTCCCTCCCCTCTCCTCTCCCTCTCCCTCCCCTCTCCCTCTCCCTCCCCTCTCCCTCCCCCTCCCCTCCCCCTCTCCCCCTCTCCTCCCCTCTCCCTCCCCTCTCCCTCCCCTCTCCCTCCCATCTCCCTCCCATCTCCCTCCCATCTCCCTCCCCTCTCCCTCTCCCTCTCCTCCTCCCCTCCCCTCTCCCTCTCCTTCCCCTCTCCCTCTCCTTCCCCTCTCCCTCTCCCCTCCCCTCCCCTCTCCCTCCCTCCGCTCTCCCTCCCCTCTCCCCCCTCCCCTCTCCCCCCCTCCCCTCTCCCCCCTCCCCTCCCCTCTCATCCGCTCTCCCTCCCATCCGCTCTCCCTCCCCTCCCATCTCCCTCCCCTCCCATCTCCCTCCCCTCCCCTCTCCCTCCCCTCCCCTCTCCCTCCCCTCCCCTCTCCCTCCCCTCTCCCTCCCCTCCCCTTCCCCTCACCTCTCCCCTCCCTCCCCCTCTCCCTCCCCTCTCCCTCGCCTCCCCTCTCCCTCTCCCCCCTCTCCCTCCCCTCTCCCTCCCCCTCCCCCTCTCCCCCTCTCCCTCCCCTCTCCCTCCCCTCTCCCTCCCCTCTCCCTCCCCTCTCCCTCTCCTTCCCCTCTCCCTCTCCCTCCCCTCTCCCTCCCCTCCGCTCTCCCTCCCCCTCCCCTCCCCTCTCCCCCTCCCCTCCCCTCTCCCTCCCATCCGCTCTCCCTCCCATCCGCTCTCCCTCCCCTCCCCTCTCCCTCTCCTCCCCTCTCCCTCCCCTCTCCCTCCCCTCCCCTCTCCCTCCCCTCCCCTCTCCCTCCCCTCTCCCTCCCCTTCCCCTCCCCTCTCCCCTCCCCTCTCCCCTCCCTCCCCCTCTCCCTCCCCTTCCCCTCCCCTCTCCCCTCCCCTCTCCCCTCCCCTCTCCCCTCCCTCCCCCTCTCCCTCCCCTCTCCCTCGCCTCCCCTCTCCCTCGCCTCCCCTCTCCCTCGCCTCCCCTCTCCCTCGCCTCCCCTCTCCCTCGCCTCCCCTCTCCCTCGCCTCCCCTCCCCCTCCCTCCTTCCCCTCGCCTCCCCTCCCCCTTCTCCCCCCCCTCCCTCCTTTCCCTCGCCTCCCCTCCCCCCTCTCTCGCCTCACCTCCCCCCTCACCTCCCCCCTCACCTCCCCCCTCACCTCCCCCCTCACCTTGTCTCCTCCCCCTCTCGCCTCCCATCTCGCCTCCCCTCTCGCCTCCCCTCTCGCCTCCCCTCTCGCCTCGCCTCCCCTCCCCCTCTCGCCTCGCCTCTCGCCTCGCCTCCCCTCCCCCTCTCGCCTCGCCTCTCGCCTCGCCTCCCCTCCCCCTCTCGCCTCGCCTCTCGCCTCGCCTCCCCTCCCCCTCTCGCCTCCCCTCCACTCCCCCTCTCGCCTCCCCTCCCCTCCCCTCTCACCCTCTCCCCTCCCCTCTCACCCTCTCGCCTCCCCTCCCCCTCTCGCCTTGCCTCCCCTCCCCCTCTCGCCTCCCCTCCCCCTCTCGCCTCCCCTCCCCTCCCCCTCTCGCCTCCCCTCCCCTCCCCTCCAACCTCTCGCCTCCCCTCCCCCCTCTCGCCTCCCCTCCCCCCTCTCGCCTCCCCTCCCCCCTCTCGCCTCCCCTCCCCCCTCTCGCCTCCCCTCCCCCCATCTCGCCTCCCCTCCCCCCCATCTCGCCTCCCCTCCCCCTCTCGCCTCCCCTCCCCCCCCATCTCGCCTCCCCTCCCCCCCATCTCGCCTCCCCTCCCCCCCCATCTCGCCTCCCCTCCCCCCTCTCGCCTCCCCTCCCCCCCCATCTCGCCTCCCCTCCCCCCTCTCGCCTCCCCTCCCCCCTCTCGCCTCCCCTCCCCCCTCTCGCCTCCCCTCCCCCCTCTCGCCTCCCCTCTCGCCTCCCCTCCCCCCTCTCGCCTCCACTCCCCCCTCTCGCCTCCCCTCCCCCCTCTCGCCTCCCCTCCCCCCTCTCGCCTCCCCTCCCCCCTCTCGCCTCCCCTCCCCCCTCCCCTCTCGCCTCCCCTCCCCCCTCCCCTCTCGCCTCCCCTCCCCCCTCCCATCTCGCCTCCCCTCCCCTCCCGCCTCCCCTCCCCTCCCCCTCTCGCCTCCCCTCCCCCTCTCGCCTCCCCTCCCCCTCTCGCCTCCCCTCCCCCTCTCGCCTCCCCTCCCCCTCTCGCCTCCCCTCCCCCTCTCGCCTCCCCTCCCCCTCTCGCCTCCCCTCCCCCTCTCGCCTCCCCTCCCCCTCCCCTCTCACCCTCTCGCCTCCCCTCCCCCCTCCCCTCTCACCCTCTCGCCTCCCCTCCCCCCCCCACCCTCTCGCCTCCCCTCCCCCCCCCACCCTCTCGCCTCCCCTCCCCCTCTCCCGCTCGCCTCCCCTCCCCCTCTCCCGCTCGCCACCCCTCCCCCTCTCCCGCTCGCCTCCCCTCCCCCTCTCCCGCTCGCCTCCCCTCCCCCTCTCCCGCTCGCCTCCCCTCCCCCTCTCCCGCTCGCCTCCCCTCCCCCTCTCCCGCTCGCCTCCCCTCCCCCTCTCCCGCTCGCCTCCCCTCCCCCTCTCCCACTCGCCTCCCCTCCCCCTCTCCCACTCGCCACCCCTCCCCCTCTCCCACTCGCCTCCCCTCCCCCTCCCCTCCCCCACTCCCCTCCCCCTCCCCCACTCCCCTCCCCCTCGGCTCCCCTCCCCTCCCACCTCACCCTCTCGCCTCCCGTCCCCCCTCACCCTCTCGCCTCCCCCTATGCCTTTATAACGATGATTACCCTAATCATGTTCTCTGCCATTGATCTTCTGCTCTCTTTCCCTCCCCTTCTTCTTTCCTTACATTGGTTGCCACACAATGACCTTTGTGATAGTGGCCACTTCTCATTGATTCTCGCATTCCCTTCTCACCTCCCGATGGCCAGGTTATACCGCTGGACTTTCCACCGTGCTGATTGGCCTCTGTATGCCTTGTAGATCATGTTTACGATTTCTTTGTCAGCTTGTATTGATGAAGTGGTCTGTGATCTGTTCGATAGGATAATTCACACTGCCTGCATTGTCGTTCCCCGCTTGACAGGCCTTGCCGTCACCAGTTTCATAGTGGAGCACAGCCATTGCCACCGCTATCCATGATAGTCGGTGTGCGTGGCTCCCATTCTCCACCGGTCTTACTACCTTTAAATACGTTCACGGCAAAGTCCATTACTTAATCAGAGAGAGAATAAGTGGGTGTGTCAAGAATGCTTTGTCTTCTCTTTGCATTCTTGTGTACCTTTGTCATGTATGTGTGCTGCATTCCACACCCTACAAGCTGTCAGTGGCAGTCTTCCGTTCTGGGCCTTGCCCTTCCGGGTGGCCTTCGTGCAGATCCATCAGTTCTCGCAGAACACTTTGCGACCCATTTTGTGACTGCATCGGTGTGAGCCTACTATCCAGCCACCATCCTGCTCCAGAAAAAGCTGGCTGAAACTTCCCGCTTAAGTTTTACCCCATGTCAGGCGGAATCCTACAAAGAACCTTTTGCTGAATGGGAGCTTCTTGTGGCCCTCTCTTCTTCCCATGATTGAGTTCCTGGCAGTGATTCCATCCATAACCAATTGCTTCAACACCTCAGTCCTCCACAACAACAATATCTCCACCAGATGTTTAACTATATTTGGTTCCAAGGCATTTTCCCTTCTCAGTGGAGAGACAGTATTGTGTTTCGTGTTCTTAAGCCTGGCAAGGATCCATTGTCTCTTGATAGTTACCGGCCAGTCAGTGTGACCAGTGTCCCCTGCAAGTTACTAGAATGGGTGGTGACTCATCGGCTCAGTTGGGTCCTTGACTCTTGGGACCTTTTTATTTTCTTACAGTGCGGCTTTTGGGAGGGATGGCCTCTGATCGATTGTCTGCTTCAATTGGAAACCGCAGCTCGGCAGGCATTTTCTCATTGCTGCCATCTTGTCACAATTTTCTTCGATCTTTGTAAGGCCTACCTCGCAGCTTGGTGCCATCACATTCTCATCATGCTCCATGAGTGGTGTTTTCACAGCCCCCTCTTGATTTTTATTCACCAGTTCCTATCTGACTGGTCATTCAGAGTCTGGGTTGGCACTGTTGTCAGCTCTTTGCTGACCCCTGTGGATGCCGCTGCACAAGTGTCCTTTTTTTTCCTCACTATTAGTGGACTTGTGGCCTCGGCCAGACCGTTGATCAGCCCTGCTCTGTATGTGGATGATTTCTGTATTTGGACTAGCTCCCACTTGGTGGCCTCTGTGGAATGACTACTCCAAGGTGCCATCTGGCACCCTTCTGCATGGACGCTCTCACACGGTTTTCAGTTCTCTCCCCTTAAGTTGTGGGTGGTGCATTTCTGTCACCATACTAAGGTCCATCCTGATCTGGAGCTCTACTTTGAAAGCCAACACCTGGCCATGGTCCCCCAGTTCCATTTCTCGGGTGATCTTTTTGACAACAGGCTTACTTGGTAGCCCCATATCCATCATCTGAAGGTTGGCTGTTTTTGTAAACTCAATGCCCTTTGCTTCCTTGCGCACACCTTGTGGGCTGCAGATCGTTTGACCCTTCTCAACCTTTACCAGGCACTAGTTCTGTCTCATCTGGATTATGGTTGTCGATTTTATGGATCAGTTGCCTCTTCCACGCTGTTCCTCTTGAATCGAGTTCACCATTGTGGTATCCGTTTAACCACTGGTGCCTTTCACACTGGCCTTGTCGCCAGTCGTCTGGTTGACTCTGAGGTCCCTCCGCTTCCAAATTGGTTGTACCAATTTCAGGTTTTGTATGCCCGTCACTATCTGTTCCTTTCCTGCTCACACTCCCTATTCTATTCTTTTCATGGCTCTGGGCCGTTGCCCACCTGCTGCCCACCCCCAGGTGGTTTACTGGTTGGGCTCTGCCTCACTTCTCTCTGTCGTGACTTTCGTCTCCCCTCCTTGTCCTCTTCCTCGTGTTCTCTCCCAAACACCCCACCTTCATTGGTTCCTTGGCCCCGGATGTGGGTGGATCTCTTTCGGGGTCTAAAAGCCTCCATCGCTCATTGGTGTTCCATTATTTGTCATGAATGCATGTACAAGAGTTTCAGGATGCCATTGTTTTTTACACCAGTGACTCCAGATCCGCTGATCATGTGTAATATGCCTTCATGGTGGCACAGAACACCATCTCTAGCCTGCCACATGTGGGGTGTTTCCTGCGGAATTGATGTTCATCTATCAAGCCCTCAGCTTCATTAAACAGTCCTCACTCACCCAAGGTTTGTTATGTATGGACTCAATGAGTGGCCTTCAGGCTATTGCTCTAAGTTTCTCCCACCACCCCTTGGTCTCTGCCATCCATGACCTTCTCACTGATCTTGGTGATGCTGCTTGTTTGGATGATTAACTTTGCTTTCGAGGCCTTGTAGGTATCCTGGGTAATGAAATTATTGATCATCTGGTTTGGGAGGGTGGAAACCTATCCCCGTTCTCTGTGATCCCTCTGGGGGCGGTTATGCAGCTTTACAGCAAATCTCTTTTTACTCAATCATGGACTGACTCTTGGGAGGCTATCCCCCTGTGTAATAAACTTCGCACAATGAAGGAGACTCCCACTATGTAGTACTCTTCCCTCTGCCTGCCCTGGCGGAAATCTGCCATTCTCTGCTGTCTTTCTATTGGCCCTACTAAATTGATCCATGGTTTTTTACTCCACAATGAGCACTTCCTGGTGCCCCCCACCCTCCCCCTTCGCTTTGTAGTTATGGGGCTCTCCTCATGGTAATCCATATTTTTCTGAACTGTCCCTGCCTTTTGGCCCTTTGTGCTAAATATGCCCTCCCACCTTCATTGTCTCGGGTGTTAACGGGCGACCCTCACATGTGTGCTCCCTGCCGCCGTTGGATAAGCAGCTGCCAGCAGCAAGTTGTATACCCTTAGCTCACTTATTTGTTACATAGTTTAATTCTTAATTTCTTTGCGTGTTTTTTTGGTACTTGCATTGTTTAATTTCTTCTTCCGCCGAGCAGTGTGTCAGCAGTGCGCAAGTAGCAGCATTACTGCATTTACTAAGCATTCTTGTATTTTAACAACCCTTTAAATTTTGTGTCGAATTATTTGTGCTCTCTGTAGATTAGTTCAGACGTTCTTTGCACAACAGTATTTAGCATGGATAGGGACTGCGACTGCTGTGTTTGGATGCGGGCTGAGTTGGCATCCCTTCGCTCCCAGCTTCAGGCAGTGTTGGCTTCGGTCACACAGCTTGAGGCTGTTACCAATGGTCATCACTGTGGGGGTCCGGATGGGGGTTTGTCGGGGACGGCCAGCTCGTCCCACGCATCCCCCGATCGGACTGCGGCTGTGGCTGCCTGGGATACTGCCCACATTGAGGCTGACCCCTCACCCGTTGTAGAGTGGGAGGTCGTCTTGAGGTGTGGCAGGGGGCGAAAGACATTCCGGAGGGCTGAACAGAAGGCCTTTCCAGTTTTTCTGACGAACCGGTTTCAGGCTCTGTCTCTGGCTGATACTGATCTTCGGCTGGACATGGCTGCTTGTCCTGTTCCAGAGGTTGCCCCTCAGTCTGCAAGATCCGGGTGGTCGCAGAGGGTGGGCTTACTGGTAGTTGGGAGCTCCAACGTCAGGCACGTAATGGGGCCCCTTAGGGATATGGCAGCAAGAGAGGGGAAGAAAACCAATGTGCACTCCGTGTGCATACCGGGGGGAGTCATTCCAGATATGGAAAGGGTCCTTCTGGATGCCATGAAGGGTACAGGGTGCACCCATCTGCAGGTGGTCGCTCATGTCGGCACCAATGATGTGTGTTGCTATGGATCGGAGGAAATCCTCTCTGGCTTCCGGCGGCTATCTGATTTGGTGAAGACTGCCAGTCTCGCTAGCGGGATGAAAGCAGAGCTCACCATCTGCAGCATCGTCGACAGGACTGACTGCGGACCTTTGGTACAGAGCCGAGTGGAGGGTCTGAATCAGAGGCTGAGACGGTTCTGCGACCCTGTGGGCTGCAGATTCCTCGACTTGCGCCATAGGGTGGTGGGGTTTCGGGTTCCGCTGGATAGGTCAGGAGTCCACTACACGCAACAAGCGGCTACACGGGTAGCAGGGGTTATGTGGTGTGGGCTGGGCGGTTTTTTAGGTTAGATGGCCTTGGGCAAGCACAGAAAGGGCAACAGCCTCAACGGGTGTGGGGCAAAGTCAGGACATGCGGGGATAGATTGCATGCAACCAGTGGTGGCATGTCTGATGCTGTTAGTAGTAGTTTATCCTGTAGTGAAGTACAAGTGGATAGTTCCTGTGAATTACGAGGGCCGTTTTTTTCAACCTCCGATTGGCTGTAAATAAAAGAAAAATGTACAGAAAATAATAATTTTATTACCAAAAGTACAGTAAATTCTTAACTTATTTTTCTACATAATCGCCAAAACGATTGAGGCACTTGTCATACCGTGACACAAGATGCCTTCCTCGAAGAATGTTGCCGCCAGTGAGGACAGGTAAGTCTTGACGGCGTCCTGAAGTTATTCGTTAGTAGCGAAGCGGTGCCCACGTAACCATGACTTCAGTTCTCGGAACAGGTGATAATCACTTGGTGCTAGGTCTGGGCTGTACGGTGGATGTTCAAAAACTTCCCATTTAAACTTTTTGAGGAGGTTTTTTGTCGTGTTGGCACTGTGTGGTTGGACGTTGTCATGGATCAAAACAACACCAGATGAAAGCATTCCTCTGCATTTGTTTTGAATGGCTCTGCGGAGCGACGTAAAGTTTCACAATAAACTTCCTTGGTTATTGTCATAGCTTGCTCCATAAAGTCCACCAGCAGCCCTCCTTTATGGTCCCAAAACACAGTGGCCATTGTTTTTCTTTTTGTCAATGAATGTTTAAACTTTTTTTGCTTGCTTGGGGGAGCTATGTGCATTCGCTGCTTTGATTGTTCCTTTGTTTCAGGATTGTCATAGGGGACCCACGTTTCATCGCCAGTAACAATCGACTTCAAATAAACGTTTCCCTCATTGGCATAACGTGTGAGAAATGATAATGCTGACGCATCCTTTGCATTATTGGGATCCAACGTGCACACAATTTCTGATAGCCTAGGTCTTGAGTCACAATTGTGTACAAAGCAGACCTTGAAATGTCTGGAAATTCATCAGACAATTCGCTAATTGTAAACCTTCGTTTGCATCTCACCGCCTGATCAACACCCTCAACGAGGTCTACAGTGGCGACAGACTTGCGACCTTGTCCACCTTCATCATGGATGTCTGTTCGTCCTTCTTTAAATTTTCGACACCATTCCCAAACACTACCATCATTCATAATGTTGTTACCATACACGTTGCTCATTCTGCGATGGATTTCCGCAGCACTACATCCTTCTGCTTGCAAAAAACGGATTACACTTCGTAACTCACATTTGGTGGGAGCATCGAGCGTAGCGGCCATGTTTACACGGACGTAGCTCGACTATGACTGACACACTGCAGCTGAAAACGGCAGAGGTTGTGGTGGGGGAGCTGCGCAATCGCATGACGCGCAGGTCCGGCCCTTCCCTACCTCTTACTTGCTTAGATGGATGATCGGAGGTTGAAAAAAAAAACAACAGCCCTCGTGTTGTGGGTGGAGGTTGCACTCAACAACCGAGCTAGGTTAATAATTGGATCCTTTTACTGACCTCCTGACTTAGCAGCATTAGTGGCAGAACAACTGAGAGAAAATCTGGAATACAGTTCACATAAACTTTCTCAGCGTGTTATAGTCTTAGGTGGAGATTTCAATTTACCATATATAGACTGGGACACTCAGATGTTTAGGACGGGTGGTAGGGACAGAGCATCGAGTGACATTATACTGAGTGCACTATCCGAAAATTACCTCGAGCAATTAAACAGAGAACCGACTCGTGGAGATAACATCTTGGACCTACTGATAACAAACAGACCTGAACTTTTCGACTCCGTAAGTGCAGAACAGGGAATCAGTGATCATAAGACCGTTGCAGCATCCCTGAATATGGAAGTTAATAGGAATATAAAAAAAGGGAGGAAGGTTTATCTGTTTAGCAAGAGTAATAGAACGCAGATTTCAGACTACCTAACAGATCGAAACGAAAATTTCTGTTCCGACACTGACATTGTTGAATGTTTATGGAAAAGGTTCAAGGCAATCGTAAAATGCGTTTTAGACAGGTACGTGCCGAGTAAAACTGTGAGGGACGGGAAAAACCCACCGTGGTTCAACAACAAAGTTAGGAAACTACTGCGAAAGCAAAGAGAGCTTCACTGCAAGTTTCAATGCAGCCAAAACCTCTCAGACAAACAGAAGCTAAAGGATGTCAAAGTTAGTGTAAGGAGGGCTATGCGTGAAGCGTTCAGTGAATTTGAAAGTAAAATTCTATGTACCGACTTGACAGAAAATCCTAGGAAGTTCTGGTCTTACGTTAAATCTGTAAGTGGCTCGAAACAGCATATCCAGACTCTCGGGGATGATGATGGCATTGAAACAAAGGATGACACACGTAAAACTGAAATACTAAACACCTTTTTCCGAAGCTGTTTCACAGAGGAAGACTGCACTGCAGTTCCTTCTCTAAATCCTCGCACAAACGAAAAAATGGCTGACATCGAAATAAGTGTCCAAGGAATAGAAAAGCAACTGAAATCACTCAACAGAGGAAAGTCCACTGGACCTGATGGGATACCAGTTCGATTCTACACAGAGTACGCGAAAGAATTTGCCCCCTTCTAACAGCCGTGTACCGCAAATCTCTAGAGGAACGGAAGGTTCCAAATAATTGGAAAACAACACAGGTTGTCCCAGTCTTCAAGAAGGGTCGTCGAACAGATGCGCAAAACTCTAGACCTATATCTCTGACATCGATATGTTGTAGAATTTTAGAACATGTTATTTGCTCACATATCATGTCATTTCTGGAAACCCAGAATCTACTCTGTAGGAATCAACATGGATTCCGGAAACAGCGATCGTGTGAGACCCAACTCACTTTATTTGTTCATGAGACCCAGAATATATTAGATACAGGCTCCCAGGTAGATACCATTTTCCTTGACTTCCGGAAGTTATTCAATACAGTTCCCTACTGTCACCTGATAAACAAAGTAAGAGCCTACGGAATATCAGACCAGCTGTGTGGCTGTATTGAAGAGTTTTTAGCAAACAGAACACAACATGTTGTTCTCAATGGAGAGACATCTACAGCTCTGGCGTGCCACAGGGGAGTGTTATGGGACCATTGCTTTTCACAATATATGTAAATGACCTAGTAGATAGTGTTGGAAGTTCCATGTGGCTTTTCGCGGATGATGCTGTAGTATACAGAGAAGTTGCAGCATTAGAAAATTGCAGGAAAATGCAAAATGCAGGAAGACGTGCAGCGATTAGGCACTTGGTGCAGGGAGTGGCAACTGACCCTTAACATAGACAAATGTAATATATTGCGAATACATAGAAAGAAGGATCCTTTATTGTATGATTAAATGATAGTGGAACAAACACTGGTAGCAGTTACTTCTGTAAAATATCTGGGAGTATGCGTGCGGAACGATTTGAAGTGGAATGATCATATAAAATTAATTGTTGGTAAGGCGGGTGCCAGGTTGAAATTCATTGGGAAAGTCCTGAGAAAATGTAGTCCATCAACAAAGAAGGTTGCTTACAAAACACTCGTTCGACCTATACTTGAGTATTGGGCATCAGTGTGGGATCCGTAGCATGTCGGGTTGACAGAGGAGATAGAGAAGATCCAAAGAAGAGCGGTGCATTTCGTCAGAGGGTTATTTGGTCAGCGTGATAGCATTACGGAGATGTTTAGTAATCTCAAGTGGCAGACTCTGCAAGAGAGGCGCTCTGCATTGCGGTGTAGCTTGCTGGCCAGGTTTCGAGAGGGTGTGTTTCTGGATGAGGTATCAAATATATTGCTTCCCCCTACTTATACCTCCTGAGGAGATCACGAATGTAAAATTAGAGAGATTCGAGCGCGCACGGGGGCTTTCCGGCAGTCGTTCTTCCCGCAAACCATACACGACTGGAACAGGAAAGGGAGGTAATGACAGTGGCACGTTAAGTGCCCTCCGCCACACACCATTGGGTGGCTTGCGGAGTATAAATGTAGGTATAGATGTTATGTCTGTCCTTTGTTTTCTTCGCTAAAGTGGTTTGTCCTCTCAGATTCAAGTCCTTGGATTTTCCTCTAGAAGTTGAGTTTCTCAGTTAGTGTAGGCGTTGATTATGGAGGCCTTGACCTCGCTTCCATATCAGCCAAGTTCTCTGCCTTTTTCTCTACATTTTGTGTGGTCTTTTGTGGAGTTTTGTACTCCCCTTTTTTTGTGTCTTCATGCCGTAGTTTGTCCCCATTATATCATGATAATGGTACGATGTGGGTAACAGGATCGGTTGGTAGCAGTACTGGTGCCTCATCACACACAGTGTGTCCCTGCCCTCCCTGTTTCCAGCTGCCTTCCTCGTGTTCTTTCCTCATTCTGCTTCCCTGACATCCATTTTCCCTCTTTGTTTGCCCATTATCCCTTCCCCTTGACTGGACTGTGACGTTTGTATTGTTCCTCCCTTGGTTTCTGCCATCTTAGATCGTGGGACCGATGACCTCACTGTTTGAACCACTCCCTCCCCAATCAATCAATCAACCAACCAACCAGCCAATCAATCATTGAAGGTTCACACATTACTGTCTTGACAACTAAATGCATTTCATTCAGCTTATCTCTTTCTACAGCTGTGTGCTTTGTTTTATACCTATTGTGCATGGGTTGCTGTTTCCTTAGATGCTTCTGTACAGTGACTATACCATGAAGGGGCACCTCCCATCATGAACTGATCTACTGGGTAAATGTCTGTCCATTGCTTGGTCAACTAGTCTTCTGAACGTAAGCCATAGTTCCTGTCCACAGCTAAATGTTTTCAGTTTCTCCTTAAGATATAACACAACTTTTTCTTTATAAAAGCAAACAAACACCATCTGAAGAGGCCTTGAAGGCCCAGTGGTAATGACTGGCTGCTGTATCATCCTCAGCCCTTACGCTTCTCTGGATGGGCATGTGATGAGCATACCACTGTCCCAGCCATTGCCGATTTTCGTGACTGGTGCCACCACTACTCACTCAAGTAGCTCCTCATTTGGCCCCACAAGGGTTGAGTGCACCCCGCTTTCCGACAGCGGTTAGCAGACCCAGACAATTACTCATCCAAATGCTAGCCAAGCCTGACAGTGCTTAACTTAGATGATCTGACAGGAACTGGTGTTACCAATGCAGCAAGGCTGTTGGCTATGACTTTGTAAAGCTTACTAAAACTGTAAATCTCCCCACTCTGTTTCAGTTGCCCTTTGTAAATTAATAATCGTTGTTGCTATAATGCCTCATAGTCACTAATATCAATGTTTGATGATGATATTGTGATTCTGTTCGAGACAGCAAAGGCCTTGGATGATCAGTTGTATGGAATGTATAGTGTCTTTAAAAGAAGTTAAAAGATGAATATCAACAAATGTAAAACAAAGTCTGATGGCACATAGTCCAATTTAATTAGGTGATGCTGATAGAATTAGATCAGTAAATGAGAAACTAAAAGCAGTCGGTGAGTTTCGCTGTTTGGGCAGCAAAGTGAATGACAACGGCCAACGAAGAGAGGTTTTAAAATGCAGATTGGCAGTGGCAAGAAAAGTGTTTCTGAAAAAGAGCAGTTTGTTAACATTGAATAAACATTTAAATGTTCAGAAATCTTTTCTAAGGGTATTTGTAGAGTATAGTCTTCCACGAAAGTTTCTGAAATGCAATGTGACAGAAGAATGCTGAGATTAGATGGGTAAATGAGATAACTACTGTTTGAGGTACTGTGCAATAGCTACACAGAGATGAAGAGGCTTGTGCAGAATAGACTGGCATGGAGAACTGCATCAGATCAGTCTTTGGACTGAAGGCTATAGCAATGAATTTCATTTACATTTCTTGATGATGATCAGTTTCTCATCTTCCTACTTCTAAAATCTCTGGTTCACCACGAGTCTCCCTCTATGGAGCACAATTTTACCCTCACACCATATAAATGTCTGCTGTGAGCCTCATAGAAGAAGAAATTATGAAATGTTTGTTGTAATTAGACAAATGTTACCTGCAGAATACAGAGGATTACTTAATTCAGGTATGGTTTGCTAAAATACTGAAGACAATTTAATAATAGGTGTTACTTCCCACCTCCCTCGCCCCCTCCTGTCTTGGGGCCCTTCATGATATATGGCAGGAGATGAAAAGCATGATCTTCCACCATAACATGGTATGAAATGTTGCCATTTTAGGTGGTATCCTCAGGTATGAAACAATATTGTCTGTAAACTAATGTAAAGTTGTCATCAACTTAAAGGTTGGCTTGAAAACCACAGTGCATTACTAGATGTGGTCTTGTTGGAAATGTCCTTGCCTTTGAACTGATTTACCCTTCCAGTGATGGGAGCACATGATTTGAGGTGGACTTTGAAGTAAGGTGCAACTCAGCATTTTTCACTTTAACAAAGATTCCCAAAGGAGACTGGAGGGGAATTGACAAATAAAAATATCAGGATTGATGGGGGATTGAACCTCAAGAGTTATCTGTCCACAATCAGGCACTGAGCTGTAAACTACTGCATGGGAAAAAAACTTTGAACTTTCTGTGGTTGGAACAGAGTGAGACAATAAATTGGAGGTGAACAGAAATACAATATCTTTCCAGTTTTTGCACTTAACAGGGAAACAGAGATATTAGTAATAAAAATAAATTTGGATGCAGTAGTTTTATTGCAAGAATAGGTTACTGTACATCTGTACTGTACACCATCTGCAAAAGCATTACATATAAAAGAATGAGTTCCGTACACTGCATAAACTTACGCAGTAAATACCTTAGTTAAGCAATTTGGAAACTGCCAAAATTCCTCTGCCTCTTGAACAGTTGTTTGCTACTCTATTACTGTTGCTAGGGTCCAATTGCTGTGGTCCAACAAAAACCATGTTTGACCCCATTTGGAGTTTTCTGTTAGCAGTTTCCCAAGCAGGCATACTCACTTGATATATTATCCTCTCAACACACTGTGCACTGTATGACCATGTCTGAAATATGCTCGCCAGACATACTGTGAACTGTATGGCATTGTCTAAAAATGCTCACCAACCAAAATATTGGTCACCCACTAAACCGAGTTTACTAGTCACCTTTTAGTGCTGTAGATGGAGAGTAGAACTTATATTAAGTGCTCATATGATCCTTTACAGCTGACATACGTCATTGCAGCGAAGTGGTGTTTGTATGCCAGTTGGTTGTATGGAATCAGCACAGTAAGATGATGATATGGAAATGTCACAGAATAGCAGATAAGGGCTATGGTGTTTGGAGATATTCATGACCACACCATGAATGAACTTGCATGATTTGTTGGTGTATCAACACGATTTGTTGGTGTATTGTGTCCATTTCACCTACAATGAATGGTGTACCACACACAACTGTTTAACACAGTGTAAGAACAATGGTGATGAAAAGACCCTAAGTGGCAGGTACTAGCTAAGAGTGTCACGCATTGTCAATGAAACTTGGTTTCAAATCTGACAGAAGGATGGAAAACAGGAATGGCTGAGGACAGTGAATGCAGTCCATCTCAACCAGTCCGAATGAACTCTGCATAGAGAACTGCATGAAATGCACGTTTGGAGTTGGCTATCTTGCAAGATGCCATTATTCATAGCAACACATGAAGTTGCATGTCTTCAAAAAACTTACTGGAGGTATGTAGTGTGGCCCAAAAGGCAAAATTTTGTTTCTTTCCAAATGATATGAGACTTTGAGTGCACTTGTAGTGTGTGGGGATGTAGTTCAGAACAGAGGTGGTTCAGTAATATTTTGGGAGTGTTTTTCATACCGTGACTGGTTACTGTGAGCAAGAATCAGGATGTTTATTTCATCATTCTTGGTGATAAAATGTCGCCTTTTCTACTACAATTTATGGTGAGGTTACTGTCGACACAGTAATTTTCCAAGGTGTTGACAGCCATCTTCAGAGTCCTGTGTGCAGAATTGAGGCTATTATCAGTGCTTAAGAGGTAGTTTTGATTGCTGTTAGCCTGATGTCTCCTGGGAGTGAGTCAAGTGCTTACTTGATGATGTTCCCTGAGGAATATGTTGAACTTTTGTAGCTCTGTTATGTTGACAAAAGTCCCCACATTATAGCATGCCTGCAATGTGTAGCGTACCACAGATTACCAAAAGAGAAGGACATTATCAACCCTTCTATATTGCTGCTCATAGAAGACTTTAAAATGAATGTAGATCCTCACAGTAAAGTTCTATCTATCAGTGAAGTGATGGTGCAATGTAAAGGAGACAACAGGGGGCAATGCAACTGAGTACTTCAACTGTTAATAAATAGTTAATTGTAAACAACATAAATAATAACTGAAGAGAAAAGGTAAAAAAAATGGCCATTTTTTATCCCTCGCAAAGTTGGTGAGAGGTACAGCCAAGACAAGTGTGTCTCCTGTCAAAAGCACAGTGCAACAGGTTGTATTGTATTAGATTTGATGATTGCCTGAAGTGATACATGGGCAGACTGAGGGGGGCTCTGATATTAGGTTTAGGGAGCTTTCAGATCTGGTTAATTCTAAATCTGCCATGAGCACACACCTGCAGGATCATTGCCGCTCTATCAACAACATATTTAAGAACTTAGACACTGCACTTATCATCCTGGATGAAGTGGAGATAATGTATTGCATAAAGCACCTTCCCCAACATATGCTTAATGGACAGATAGAATAGAGACATTAAAATCTCTTGGCTAATTGTGATTACCTTAACAGTGCTCAGTAGTTCTGCATGTCCTTGTAATTGTATACTTGTTAGTAATAGTTTGATGCCCACTTTTTTCCTGGCATAGTTTTTGGTTACCATCAACCTGAGTGGCATTTGGCTTTTACACTTTAATTGTACTGTAATTTTTTTTGTCCGTATTGCAGTTTCAATATTTTTTACACAATCATCAACAGCAGCTTTTACAGGTGTATAGGGCCTTGCTATTGTTTTTACTGGGTGGACTTATCTTCCCACCAAAGTAATTCATTTCATGGTTCCTATGTATTGTCTTAAATCCACTGCCTCCCCCTTCCTCCTGGCTGTACAGCCCTTTATGGAGCTTGGCCTGCTCTAGGACACCATTCCATTTGTCCCTGTCCAACATCTTGTGTCTCATCCTCAGACACCTGTAATTTTTAAATCATCTTGTATGTCATCCGAGTATAGAAGTCTTGGTCCCTCCCTGCTTCTTCATGCCACTGGGTTTTGTAGCAGCTCTATTTTTGTTCGGTTGTCATGTTCCATGTGAAAAACATGGCTGAACCATTTCAGGCCATGTTATTTCAAGATCTTTATATAATCTGTAAAGTTGAAAATTATATTGTCTACGCCATGCTCCATCATCATTAGTTGTCCCATAGAGTTTGTGTAACACCATCCATTCAAAACATGCTATTAGCTCTTATCTGATATGTCAGTGTCTATGTTTCTGAGGCATATATAACAACATATATTAGCTAAGTGGATGTGCCGCTTTTCTTCCATACTAATATCATTCAGTGATGTTACCAGTGTTCTCAGGTAGACAAATTCATTGACAGATTCTATTTGTACCTGGTCAATTTCTAACATTGTTCTGGTCATATTATTCACATGTATTTAGTTTGATCGATGTTCAGTCCAGTTGAATTTGTGTTGCTGCTGCCACCAGTGCCCAATATGTTTCTTTAGCAGCTAGTTGTGTTCTTGCAATAATATTCACATCACCTGCATAGGCCAGAACCTGCATCATTGTATTTTATATTGTTCCTGTTGTGCTCATTTGGGCTTTCCTTATCACCTTCTCTAGTGCTATGTTAAAAAGCATACACAAGAGTGCATCCCCTTGCCTCAGTCCACAGCTAGTTTCAAAACATGGTGTTAAATTTGCTTGTGTTCATACTTTACGTACTACTTTTCCCATAGAATAAGCTTATTTCGTTTTATGGTGCCATGTGTTGCTTTAAAATCAACAAGTATATGATGTTTTCTATATTGTATTCCCTTGTCTCTTTCCATTATCTGCCTCTAGGTGGATATTTGGTCAATAGTTGATTTGCAAGATCCAAAGCCTGCATAATATCTGCCAGTTTCTTTTTCTGCAAAAGGTTTTACATGGGTACAAAAGCAGGGAGCAGTTCAATAATGTAATACCTTATCAGTTCGTACATTCTACATCTACATCTACATCTACATCGATACTCCGCAAGCCACCCAACGGTGTGTGGCGGAGGGCACTTTACGTGCCACTGTCATTACCTCCCTTTCCTGTTCCAGTCGCGTATGGTTCGCGGGAAGAACGACTGTCTGAAAGCCTCCGTGCGCGCTCTAATCTCTCTAATTTTACATTCGTGATCTCCTCGGGAAGTATAAGTAGGGCGAAGCAATATATTCGATACCTCATCCAGAAACGCACCCTCTCGAAACCTGGCGAGCAAGCTACACTGCGATGCAGAGCGCCTCTCTTGCAGAGTCTGCCACTTGAGTTTATTAAACATCTCCGTAACGCTATCACGGTTACCAAATAACCCAGTGACGAAACGCGCCGCTCTTCTTTGGATCTTCTCTATCTCCTCCGTCAACCCGACCTGGTACGGATCCCACACTGATGAGCAATACTCAAGTATAGGTCGAACGAGTGTTTTGTAAGCCACCTCCTTTGTTGATGGACTACATTTTCTAAGCACTCTCCCAATGAATCTCAACCTGGTACCCGCCTTACCAACAATTAGTTTTATATGATCATTCCACTTCAAATCGTTCCGTACGCATACTCCCAGATATTTTACAGAAGTAACTGCTACCAGTGTTTGTTCCGCTATCATATAATCATACAATAAAGGATCCTTCTTTCTATGTATTCGCAATACATTACATTTGTCTATGTTAAGGGTCAGTTGCCACTCCCTGCACCAAGTGCCTATCCGCTGCAGATCTTCCTGTATTTCGCTACAATTTTCTAATGCAGCAACTTCTCTGTATACTACAGCATCATCCGCGAAAAGCCGCATGGAACTTCCGACACTATCTACTAGGTCATTTATATATATTGTGAAAAGCAATGGTCCCATAACACTCCCCTGTGGCACGCCAGAGGTTACTTTAACGTCTGTAGACGTCTCTCCATTGATAACAACATGCTGTGTTCTGTTTGCTAAAAACTCTTCAATCCAGCCACACAGCTGGTCTGATATTCCGTAGGCTCTTACTTTGTTTATCAGGCGACAGTGCGGAACTGTATCGAACGCCTTCCGGAAGTCAAGAAAAATAGCATCTACCTGGGAGCCTGTATCTAATATTTTCTGGGTCTCATGAACAAATAAGGCGAGTTGGGTCTCCCACGATCGCTGTTTCCGGAATCCATGTTGATTCCTACATAGTAGATTCTGGGTTTCCAGAAATGACATGATACGCGAGCAAAAAACATGTTCTAAAATTCTACAAGAGATCGACGTAAGAGATATAGGTCTATAGTTTTGCGCATCTGCTCGACGACCCTTCTTGAAGACTGGGACTATCTGTGCTCTTTTCCAATCATTTGGAACCCCTCCGTTCCTCTAGAGACTTGCGGTACACGGCTGTTAGAAGGGGGGCAAGTTCTTTCGCGTACTCTGTGTAGAATCGAATTGGTATCCCGTCAGGTCCAGTGGACTTTCCTCTATTGAGTGATTCCAGTTGCTTTTCTATTCCTTGGACACTTATTTCGATGTCAGCCATTTTTTCGTTTGTGCGAGGATTTAGAGAAGGAACTGCAGTGCGGTCTTCCTCTGTGAAACAGCTTTGGAAAAAGGTGTTTAGTATTTCAGCTTTACACGTGTCATCCTCTGTTTCAATGCCATCATCATCCCGTAGTGTCTGGATATGCTGTTTCGAGCCACTTACTGATTTAACGTAAGACCAGAACTTCCTAGGATTTTCTGTCAAGTCGGTACATAGAATTTTACTTTCGAATTCAATGAACGCTTCACGCATAGCCCTCCTTACGCTAACTTTGACATCGTTTAGCTTCTGTTTGTCTGAGAGGTTTTGGCTGCGTTTAAACTTGGAGTGGAGCTCCCTTTGCTTTCGCAGTTGTTTCCTAACTTTGTTGTTGTACCACGGTGGGTTTTTCCCGTCCCTCACGGTTTTACTCGGCACGTACCTGTCTAAAACGCATTTTACGATTGCCTTGAACTTTTTCCATAAACACTCAACATTGTCAGTGTCGGAACAGAAATTTTCGTTTTGATCTGTTAGGTAGTCTGAAATCTGCCTTCTATTACTCTTGCTAAACAGATAAACCTTCCTCCCTTTTTTTATATTCCTATTAACTTCCATATTCAGGGATGCTGCAACGGCCTTATGATCACTGATTCCCTGTTCTGTACATACAGATTCGAAAAGTTCGGGTCTGTTTGTTATCAGTAGGTCCAATATGTTATCTCCACGAGTCGGTTCTCTGTTTAATTGCTCAAGGTAATTTTCGGATAGTGCACTCAGTATAATGTCACTCGATGCTCTGTCCCTACCACCCGTCCTAAACATCTGAGTGTCCCAGTCTATATCTGGTAAATTGAAATCTCCACCTAAGACTATAACATGCTGAGAAAATTTATGTGAAATGTATTCCAAATTTTCTCTCAGTTGTTCTGCCACTAATGCTGCTGAGTCGGGAGGTCGGTAAAAGGAGCCAATTATTAACCTAGTTCGGTTGTTTAGTGTAACCTCCACCCATAATAATTCACAGGAACTATCCACTTCTACTTCACTACAGGATAAACTACTACTAACAGCGATGAACACTCCACCACCGGTTGCATGCAATCTATCC
Organism: Schistocerca piceifrons; assembly: GCF_021461385.2. NCBI lineage: Eukaryota > Metazoa > Arthropoda > Insecta > Orthoptera > Acrididae > Schistocerca > Schistocerca piceifrons. The sequence continues at coordinate 617,732,705 of NC_060149.1, forward strand.
TTTCTAAACACCGTCTGTACCTTTGTAAAAATTTCGGCAGAATTTATCTCTGGCTTAAGCCAGCTTTCTGTACCTATAACGATTTTAGCTTCGGTGCTTTCTATCAGCGCTTGAAGTTCCGGTACTTTACCAACGCAGCTTCGACAGTTGACAATTACAATACCGATTGCTGCTTGGTCCCCGCATGTCCTGACTTTGCCCCGCACCCGTTGAGGCTGTTGCCCTTTCTGTACTTGCCCAAGGCCATCTAACCTAAAAAACCGCCCAGCCCACGCCACACAACCCCTGCTACCCGTGTAGCCGCTTGTTGCGTGTAGTGGACTCCTGACCTATCCAGCGGAACCCGAAACCCCACCACCCTATGGCGCAAGTCGAGGAATCTGCAGCCCACACGGTCGCAGAACCGTCTCAGCCTCTGATTCAGACCCTCCACTCGGCTCTGTACCAAAGGTCCGCAGTCAGTCCTGTCGACGATGCTGCAGATGGTGAGCTCTGCTTTCATCCCGCTAGCGAGACTGGCAGTCTTCACCAGGATGTTCCCTTTATTATGTGTAGCATATATTACTCCAATATTCAAGTCATCTGGGATTACTTTTTGTGTCTGTATAGCTGAGATCAGGGTGTGAATGCATGTAACTAGAAGTTTTCCACCACCATTAATAAGCTCAGCTGCCAGGTTGTCATTGCCAGGTGACTTATTGTTGGCTAGTTTGTTTATTGCTAGCCGAATCTCTTGCATTGAGGGCATCCCATTTTCCTCTTCTTCCACTTGTTGGTTTTCAGTTAGTTCCCATGTTTCAGCATTCTCAGAGTATAATTATTCCTTAAAGTACTCTGTTCAGTGATTTAACACTCCTTCCTGTGATGTTATCGGTTCACTAGTTTTTCCTGTACATTGTGTTGTTTTTGGTTGAAATTCCTTTCTAAGGTTATTGACCTTTCTGTAGAATTTCCTGCATTCATTAGCGTTATTTAGTGTTTCAATGTCCTGCAGCTGTCGTCTGGAAAAGCATTTCTTGTTTGCTTTCAGAATCCACTCTTCTGCATGCCTTTTTTATGTATAGCCATCCACTGGCATTCGTATTCTTCTGGCCTGCTTCATTTTGTATGCTTCATTCTTTGTCCTTGTTACCTCATCATACCATTCATTCCTTTTGGTCTGTTGTTCCATACCAATCACTTCCTCTGGAGCAGCTTGTATTTAGTTTATGATTTATTTCCACTGCTCATTTATGTTTTGATGTGATAATGGTTCAAATGGCTCTGAGCACTATGGGCTGGCTCTGAGCACTATGGGACTTAACATCTGAGGTCATCAGTCCCCTAGAACTTAGAACTATTTAAACCTAACTAACCTAAGGACATCACACACGTCTGTGCGCAAGGCAGGATTCGAACCTGCAACCGTAGCGGTAGCGCGGTTCCAGACTGAAGCGCCTAGAACCGCTCGGCCACACTGGCCAGCGATGAGATAATGATCAGAGTCCATATTAACACCTCTGAAAGTCTAGTACATCAGAGCCATGCTTGGTATCTATTAATATATGATCAGTTTGGTTCCTAGTATTGTTATCTGGTGACACCCAGGTCATTTTATGTGTATCCTTATGCTGGAACCACGTGATTGAAACTGTCTTGTTAAGTAATGATGCAAAATTTATCAGATGGAGTTCATAACATTACTCTTTTTACAGAAGCTGTATTTAACAACGGTAGGGGAGAATATCCACTCCTGCCCTTCTTTAGCATTCATATCTCATATCACCATCTTCATATCGTTTTTCTTGGACACTGTCAATAAGCTTGCTCCAGCACTCATAGGAGGTCTCCTTCTCCTCTGCTGCCTTCTGCTCAGAAGGGGCATGCACATTTAGGAGACTAGTTAAAGAACTTCCCCCTTTATTCACATGTAACATATACTTAGACTTATTCGTTTAAATCCTCTCATTAGCTGTGCGGTGCTTTGCTTGACTATAAGTCCCACACCAAATGTGTGTTCACTATTGTGGCCCTGTAGCACATAGTACACTGCTGTTTTTGGAAGGTACCCTGTGCAGTCCATGTTGTCTTGTGCAAGGCTGTGATATCCGCCTTGTATGTTTTCACTATTCCAATCAGGCTTCCAAGGGCTCCAATTCTATATAATGTCTGTACATTCCATGATTCAATTCTCATTTTCTTTTTTATTTTGCCATGTCTATGCACTTAGGGTCTGTCCAGCTTTATTTCCTTTAGCTTTTATACTAAGACCTTTTTCCTTGTATGGGTTATCATAGCCCAACACCCTGTTCTTCGGAGGACCATTTCTCCCACTCTCATCTGCCCTAACACAATCTTTCACAGGGTTGCTCTGGTTCCTTTGGTTCTCCAACTTGGAGGTGAGAGACAGAATTGAATAGGAGAGACTAGGTGACCTTCACTTGCTTAAAGTTGCATTTTACACATCACTACTTCATTTAAACCTCTGAATTCACTGCCACTTAGGTTTTTTTAACTTGGTGGCTTCAAGTGTAAGTGGCTTTTCCAAGGGCAAGGTGGGTGGGTTGGGGGAAGGGGGCAGTGTGTAAGAGTTTCAGATCGATACCTATGATGATACCTAATGGTTACTGATAGTGTAGCTGCTTTTCTAAACAGCATCCCATACGAGCGAACCAGTTGTGTCTTTACTTGTGGTTACTCATAATTTAGGTTCTTGGGCTATCCACAGCTCTGTTTAAAAAGAATTCTGTGATGTAGTCTTAGAGTCGAGTAGCACACTTATGCTTCTATGCCCCACAGATAATGTGCTATAAATAATAACCTGTGACTATGATGCTGCAGTCTAATATTCTATGCATTGGCTAGAATTGAAAGTTAATAAAATACACAGAAATGCAAAATAAAAGCAGTCTGGATGATTTAATAACATAGATTCTATTCTGATGTCTGTAAGCGATTTAAATGACAGAGAATTATGTTAAAAAATGTTTATTTAAGAAAGGCCATCTCAGACAAACAAGAAATGGTCCTACGATATTCAGTTAAAATACGGACAGAAAATACTCTTATCAATGCAGTAAAGTTACGTTGAGAGTATTACGAGAGTGGTAGCAAAATATTCACCAGATGAAAATAGTTCAGAGTTCAACATGCTGATTTACAAATTAATACATGTGAGATGACCAGTAGAAACTCATACTCTCTCTCTCATCAGTTCTGTAATACAAGTGAAAAAAGTTAGTCCTACTCTGGAGCACACTCAGACCTCTTGAAATACAAAGTCCCTTAAGAAATTTAGAGTATGGTAGCAGGTGTTCACTGCTCAGACTCTATCACTGACTCCATCAAAAACCACACAATGACACAGGCAGGTCTGCCTTCTTCCAGAACAAACATACAGGAGTCCAGAATTGCTCCCTTTAGCTCTTCATTCAACAAATCCCAGTCTCCACTTGACTCCTGTAGTGTTCTGCTGCTGTCTGCTTTTCCTTTAGCTGAAGACTGTCCTTACCAAAATATATTGTTCTTAAGTTCTGTAGACAAGATATGACTCAACTTGACCACTTCCCAGGCTAAAGATGTGTTATAAATATTCAGTCACACTCAGGTCATTCACAGTAATTATAAATAAACATTTGTTCATAAATAAATAAGCTAGTTTTCTTGTGCAAGTGCGCTCACATTAATTGACAATGAATTGTCATGAAATATTGTTTAAACAATTATTTACGCCTTCCTGACAGAAGCATGTTGTGGTTATTTTTTCAGTTGTGTCCATTACACATGTGACTGACCACTTTTAAATTAGCACAGTTTTTTAATAGCACTTGCAATCAACATTTGAATAAAGTTACCAATGAAATAAGTAAACTGTTTGTTAAATAACTACACAAGCATGACAATATGTGTGGTATTCATGCTGTATTCATTTGCTGTGTGCTTGTGGACAATAAAATGTTCTGACAAACATTTGCATAATGAAAAAGATATAAAAGACGTCATAAGTCAATAAATAAAAAGCTGCAGATGAGCTGCTTTTTGGGATGGTAGCTATCATGCAATGTTGTCACCTGAGATATCATTTGTTGAAATCAAATGAAGCATTTAAAAGTAGCTTTATTCAGAAGTTCATCGTGAAAATGTTTAGTCACTGTGAAATATTAACTTCTGTAGTTTTAAAGATATTGAAAATATTATTGTGGCATTGGATGCTGCGCCTCATTTTTCTGAAGAGTGCAAATGTATTCAGATTTGTTTTAATACTTGACTGTAAATTATGATAAAGTCTCAAAGAGCTATAAGAATCCATCTTTCAGCTTTTCTGACACTCCACCAGTTTTGGTTTATCTCCTGCACGAAGGCCATGCGAGAAATAGCCATCCAAATTCTCAGCTGTGGGATTTACCCATTTCTGATGACACTGCTTGTCTTTGTACCTGCATTCGCCCATACCTGTCACCTAACTGAACCTGCCACAACATGCCCTGAGCCATGGTTCCACTAGCATTCAATTGTACTATTTCACCTCTCCTCAAACCAGCTCCAAGGGGGCCAAATCGCTTGCCTACATATGCATAATGTTACATACCGGTAAATTATTTTACATTATTAGCGTGACTTTACACTTGCTGTATTTGTTCAGGTGTTTATTCAGGTATGCCTTGTATCTCAGTATTGTGTAGGGTTGTGTCCAGTGGTAACTATGAATGTTGAATGTTGGATTGTTGTCCTTGACTGTTATAAAGAATTTGATTTTTTAAAGAAGTTACCCAACTTCTCCTGTCTGGACACAAGCTTGCAGGATAGGTAATGCACAGTTCTTGTCCTACACTGCGGTGGTATGGCATGTGCATGGTCGGCACGCATGCGCCACGCCCAGATAGTTTGCCATCTGTTCCTACAGACCCAGTAGTAACATGTTTCTGGAGCTCATATGGTGCAATGAGATTCTGCTTCTTAATTATTGTAAATTTTGTCATCATAGAGGATGTAGTTTTGAAGGGTATGTTCCTTGATTTGTAAGTTTGGTCTAGCGATGTTGAAGGTTCCAGCTCGAGTTTTGGGGTACGTCAGTAGCACCATTCAGCCTCTTTACAATATGTCAGTACTCTCATGTGGCAGATTATTATTATTTGGACAGTGAATATTGGGTCTTCTATCCATGCCCACATTTGGGTCTCATATGACGTAATTTATGTGAGTATTTATTTGTTATTTCCATTATGAGTGATTGGGGGCACACCGAGCGAGGTGGCGCAGTGGTTAGCACACTGGACTCGCATTCGGGAGGACGACGGTTCAATCCCGCGTCCGGCCATCCTGATTTAGGTTTTCCGTGATTTCCCTAAATCGCTCCAGGCAAATGCTGGGATGGTTCCTCTGAAAGGGCACGGCCGACTTCCTTCCCTGTCCTTCCCTAATCCGATGAGACCGATGACCTCGCTGTTTGGTCTCTTCCCCCAAAAAACCAACCTGATTGAGGGCACATTCTATTTTTTAATAGATATTTCTCTTTTTTATTCAGATACCCACCTGAAAATGTGGCGTTAAGCTCTGAAACCGGTTGTGATTCCAAATAAAGTATCTTGCATATAGCTGTTTGTGGTTTTCATTGCGGGTGAGTAGGTTGAGCAAGTTCAATCCTTCTTCTAATTTTTTGGTTGTCACCATTGAAACGTGGATGGAATTGCGAGCTACTACATGATGTCAAATACTAGAAAAAGTGTTTAAACTCGCATCCTTACAAATTTATAATGTGAAAGTGAACTTAAAGGAAAAGGGGAAGTTGTATCTCTGTGATAATTAATTAATAGTTGTCATATAGCGTGTTAATTAATATTTTTTGTAAAATATATCTTTTTCCCCATTATGGTCATGTGAATATGTAAAGCTTTTGCTTTTGGACAGGAAGAAGTACTTGAGACTTTCATAAGAAACTACTGCTCGGTTCACGAACTGTAATTTAATGTGTTATTTTGTTGCCTGGTGGTGTTGCATTTTTTTCCAATGAAGGTGGTCTTGCCACATTGAACTCAGATAATTGCTCGAATATGTTAGGTTATACTGTCTGTTGAGGATTCATCTTTGTTGACCACGTAAGAAATGGTCAGATCATTACATCACAATCTTACTGAAGTCAGCAGCTAGATATCAAGCAGAAGAGATGAGGAATGATTTTGAAAGACGTGGGACTCATGTCGCCTTGGCTGCTGTAGATGTGCTTGTTACATGTTGAGTGCTGCGGCATTATTTCCTAATAAACATCTACATCTACATATGTACTCACACGCCACCATATGGTGCTTGGTGGAGGGCACCATGTACCATTTCCGTTCCTGTTCCCCCCCCGCAAATAGAGCAAGGGAAAACCAACTGTCTGTCTGCTCCTGTATGAGAAGTGATTTCCCTTATTTCGTCTTTGTGGTCCTGATGTAAGATGTTGGTGGTTTTAGGATCGTTCTGCAATCTGTAGCAAATACTGGTTCTCTAAACCTTCTCAACAGTGTTTCATGCAGAGAACATATTCTTCCATCCAGTGATTCCCATTCACGTTCACATAGCATATCCATAGTACTTTCCTGTGGATCGAAACTACGGGTGGTTTCCTTTAATCCTAACTGGTGGTGATCCCAAACACTCCAACAGTACTCAAGAATGGATTGCACTAATGTTCTATACTCTTGTCTCCTTTATGGATGAGGTACACCTAGATTTCTCCCAATAAACTGAAGTCAAACATTCACCTTCCCTACCACCGACTTTACGTGCTCGTTCTATTTGATGTTCGTTTGCGATGTCATGTAAATATTTAATTGACATGACTGTGTCAAGCAGCACACCAGTAATAATGTAATCAGACATTACCTCATTGTTTTTGCTTCACATCTGCTTTAACTTAACATTTTTCTACATTTAGAACAAGCTCACATTTGTCAAATCAAATAGAAATCCTACCCAATTTGTCCAGTTTCCTCATTCAGTCACTCAGCAACAATACTTTCTCTTACACTACAGTGTCATCAGCAAACAGCTGCAAATTGCTGCTTATCCTAACTGTCGGGTTCTTAATGTATATAGAGAATAAGAATGGTTCTGTTACACTTATCTGGGGCATTGCTAATGATTCTTTTGTCTCCAATGAACGCTCACTTTCCAGGACAGCATACTGGATTCTGACTTGAGCAGTCTTTGAGCCAGTTGTGTAACTGAGAACCTAAGCCATATGTTCTGACCCTCGTTAACAGATTGCGGTGTGGCACTGTTTCGGAAACTTAAATATGTGAATATGGTACTTAAATATGTGAATATGGAATCTGCATGTGCCCTTCATCCATGATTTGCGTGATATCACGTGGGAATAGGACAGCTTGAACTTTGTATGAAGGATGTTATCAAAATTCTTGTTGATTTACAGATATAAGCTTTCTCCCTCTAGGATATTTATTGTCTTCAGACTTAGAATATGCTTAAGAACTCTACAGAAGACCGACATTAACAATATTGGTCCATAATTTTGCAGGTTGATGCTTTTGCCAATCATATATACAAGATGCATTTGTGCTTTTGTCCAGTCACTTGGATGTTCTATTGTGTGAGAGATTCACTATAAATGCAAGCTAAGTATGGATGCATCGCTGAGGAGTATTCTCTGTGTAGCCGAATTGGAATGTGTCTACCTGCACTAAGAAACCAGAATTTGGACTTCTAACTGGGCTGTGGTAACCCAACTGTCCTGCTGCACTTTGTGCCAAATATTTCTGGAGTGCTTTCTGCGATCTCTCCTTGTGTTGCACTAAGATTTGACACTGCTGAGATGAATATTATTATAAGTGTAAAAATTAGTTTCTGACTTAAAAGACTCTGGCTATTCATTCCTAAAGTTACTATCACTTTCATATTTGGAAGAGTTGTCAATTGCATTTGTTGTTGAAGCATAAGACTGTGGTGTTTGACTTGCTGACGTAAATGGCGTAGGTCTATTGCTTTAAGAACCCATAGAGAAGTTAGCACTTACTTTGACACTGAATAATTCATCTCTTCCTCGTTGTAACCACAACATATCATTTCCTTTTTAAAACAGATGATGAGAGAAACACTATGATGCTAATCCTGCTAAACAGTAAGACATAAAGTGAAGTCAAATGCAGCTAAATGAGATCACAACAGACTAAGTATTCCAACACAACTGGTCAAAACTACTGAGTTATGGGTGGATATTTAAACTTGGCAACAGTGCCTAGGTTTCTGAACGATGTTACATCTGCTCTTGTCATTAGAACTTGGTGGTTAGCAAGGAGTCCAGAATTAATTCATCGATAGCACTGAAGGAAAACCCAGAAACTCGTCAACAGCGCTTGAAGGGGAGGGGGGCACAGTGGAGTATGAAGAGTTAATTTTTTGGTAACAGCCATTGGGTTAAGAATAAGAAAAACAAAATTTAACTCATATACAAGGTGTTGCAGGAGAAACAGTAAATATTTTAGGAGCTAGTTGTATACACTAATTTGAATAAAACTCTCCATATAACGTATGTTCAAGTTTTATTGGTTTCAGAGATACAATGGTTAGGATGTAACACAAACAAATACTTGCAAAATGTGGTAATCGAAAGCAAATGATTAAATTTGAAGTTAATTTTCATAAACTTTAGTGCACTTTTGAATTCTCTTCACTACAACATGAGTAGCTTTTCTGAGGTTGTCTTGGCATTTTGTTTTGGGGCAACACTATTCATAATTTGAACAATCAGTTCATCCCTTGTGTTTACTTTTTCTTTGAAGACTTTGCCTTTCAATCATCCCCCCCCCCCCCCCCCCCCCCCCCAGGCAAAAATCTGAAGGGGTGAGCTCCAGGGACATCTCCCAAGGAATATTAAGTCTAGATAATGTGTCACCTGTAAACTAAATGTGCATACCTATCATAACAGCCAAAGAAACCTTTTCTAATAATGTTTGAAGCTCCTTCTTAAGAAATTCCAAATAAAGGGGCTGTATGGGATGATACGGTAGCACAACGGACTTGGTCAATTGATTGTCGATCATACCACACCACACATTTACAAAGGAGGATTCTTGAAAATGTCTTCACTAAGGCACGTGGGTTTTTGTCAGACTACCAGTGTGAGTTACAAGTGTTATTGATACCATCACAAGTGACTGTATCAGTAAACAGTATCTGATTACTTAGTGATTTGTAGTAGCCAGTGACAAAACTGAAATTGTCTGTCTTCATCACCTCCTCGAAGTTGTTGAATCTGCTGTAAATGATAAGAATGGAGGCAGTGCATACGTAACAACTGCCATATTCTTGTATGCAGAACACTGATACAAGTAGAAATTCTGCATAAGGCTGTTGCACTATGCTCTAGCAACTGAATAGTGTGTTCTCATTCACTGACACATTGTTCATTCGCACATTCTGATGAGATGACTGCTGGCCACTGCACCAGTACCACACAAAAGACTCTCTTGCATCTGATGCTCTGCAGTTTGGAAATCATATACCGTATTCTGTACAAGCAGTAGTATTTACATTATGAGAACTATACACAAGCATCAAATTGGCATACTTATCACTCGTAAATATATTTGGTATGCTTAAATGATATAACAGAATTGTCCAACAAATCGCAACCAATTGGGTAAACTCGAGCATAACTTAACAACTTGAACTTAAAACAAAAATGACAATCAGTAAATAAACCCATTGCAATTGGAGTGCCAACACGCAAAACAAAAAACATATCTCTGTAACCAGTAAAAATTGTACATGTTTGTTTCAAATTAGTCTATACTACCACTTCTTAACACATTTAATTTTCCTCCTGAAACACCCTGCATGTAGACATTTATGTATTTAATAAGCCTAGTTTGATAAGGATTGCACAGGTAATCAGCTGTGCCTTTTAGTAAAAACCATTCCAGTATTTGCCTGAAGTAATTTAGTGAAACCATGGAAAACTTAAATTGGGATGGCTGAATGGAGACTGGAGCCTCCATCTTTCCAAGTACAAGGGCAGTCAGTTAACAACAGCGTAACTTCAGTATAAGACAGTGGCTGTTGCACACCGATGATGGAATTCTTAGGGCATAGCATGTGATTACATTCTCTTTGCAAGTATCTTTGTGTGTCCACACCACTTCAACTGAAAATCAATATTCATTTCTAGAAACTCTGTGTTTGTTGCACAGTCTGTGTGTCGCATCCCAAGTGTGGATTTTGCCAGGGATTGAGCGACAGGGTTTGTGTTCAAGGGAATTCAGTTGGTTGACCGAAGTAAGAGGGAGACTTGATTGTCTGATGTAAATTCCGTGAAGTGGGATGTAGGTGACTGGGGGATGACAGGAAGAATAAGGTAAATTAACCTTTAAGTTGATTCTGAATATCAAGTTACAGATTGACCTCTTAACTAGTGATGGGACAACTGACTTTTTTTAACAACCAGTTGGTCAGTCAGTTATTTTTTCGTTTAGTCGGTGTTTTCAGTTGAATGAAACAACTGACTGAAAGTAATCTCTGTGGCCATGTCAGTTATGTCCATTATAATTATCCGGGCTGTTGGGCCGTGGTCGGTTGATGAATTCTGAGGTGATTCCCAACGTTTCGTCTCCGACTGCGGGAGACATCTTCAAGGGGGTCCGTAGCTTGATGGAAGGTCCAACACACACACTGGCTCGCTACTGACTGCCGCTAAATTCCGTGTCCGCGCGCCCCCGCGCCGCGGCGTGACGTCACGTGTTTTGAAAAAGTCTGTGCAATTGGCCGCTGTCCGTCGCCGTCGATCGCCGTTGCCATCACCCAGTAGTGGACGAGTGGTACACATCTTCTTTAACACCGGCATCCATATACCGTTTAATTTGACGCCCCCCTCCTTTCGGTTGAAATTATTTGGGTGTTTAGCGATTTCGATTGCCTCCCTGTAGAGCCTTTCGTAGTGTCCGCTCGTGGCCGCTAGTACTTGCGTCTCCTCGAAACGAATATTGTGGTTCCCTGGCTGGAAAGCATGCTCCGCAACAGCTGATCGTTCCGTTTCTCCTCTTCTACAATTTCCCTTGTGCTCTTCCAAAACGTTTAGAAACAGTTCCTTTGGTGGTACCCACATAAATATCGCCACAGCTGCATGGGATCCTATACACTCCAGATTTTTCCAATGGTTTGCGAGCGTCCTTGGCAGGCCTATGGTATTCCTGTATCTTCCTGGTGGGCTTGTAAATTACGGTAATATTCCGCCTCGTCAAGATCCTGCCTATTCTTTCCGTTACATTTTTAACAAACGGCAGGAAAACCTTAGATTTTGCAGTAGCCTGTACGTCAGTATGATTTCTGCGTGGCTGCCTCAACGCACGTTTTATTTCGGCGGACGAATATCCGTTCTTCGTTAGTGCATTGTGATGTTCCATCTCAGCGTCGAGCAACTCAGGTTCACAAATATTTCTAGCTCTGTCCGCTAACGTCTTGATAACACCCCGCTTCTGTTGTGGGTGGTGGTTGGAATCCCGGTGCTAATAACGGTCCGTGTGCGTGGGTTTGCGGTACACTGAGTGGCCCAAACTATCATTTTCGTTTCTAAACACAAGCACATCGAGGAAATGTAGTTTGCCGTCTACCTCCTCCTCCATAGTAAACTGAATTCTTGAGTTTATACTGTTCAGATGTTCGTGGAACCGGCTTAGTTCCTCCCTACCATGTCTCCACAACACAAACGTGTCATCCACGTATCGGAACCATACATTTGGTTTCTTGCTGGCAGTACCTAAGGCATGTTCTTCGAATTTCTCCATAAAGAAGTTTGCAATTACGGGACTTAGGGGGCTTCCCATAGCCACGCCATCCGTTTGCTCATAAAACTGTTCATTCCACTTGAAGTATGTGGTCGTCAAACAACACTTAAACAGCTCTAAAATATCGGCAGGAAAAATTCGATCCAGCTGTTCCAATACATCATTAAGTGGAACCATGGTAAACAGCGATACCACATCGAAGCTGACCAATATGTCCTCCGGCTGGACCACTAAGCCATTCAATCTGCTGATGAAATGTGTCGAATTCTTTATATACGAGTCCGAACGGCCCACATGTGGTTTTAACAGCGTAGTCAAAAACTTGGCTAACGAGTAGGTGGGCGAACCAATGGCACTTAGTATCGGTCTTAACGGAACATTTTCTTTATGAATTTTGGGCAATCCATAAAGCCTCGGTGGTAGCGCAACCGAACTGCAGAGACCTTTCTGTACACCTCTTCAATGGAGGACTTTTTTATTAACCGCGACACAGTTCTGAGAACGTTGTTAGTGGGGTCCTTGTTCAGCTTCCTATATGCTTGCGGATCCAGTAGATCCGTAATTTTTCTCTGATAGTCGGCCACATCCATAACTACCGTTGCGCTTCCTTTGTCAGCTGGGAGAACCAAAATGCTATCGTCGTCATTCAGGAGTTTTAAAGCTCTTCTCTCACCCACAGTTATATTACTTTTCGGCGGTTTTGCATTGGCTAATATTCTCACTGTTTCTATACGGATTTCTTCAGCTGTTACCAAATCTACACTGCGAATTCCTGCTTCTACATTGGCTATAATTTCTTCCGTGGGCACAAAACGCGGACTAACAGCAAAATTTCCTCCCTTGGCAAGCACAGATGTCTCATCGTCAGATAACGAACGTTTGGACAAATTGATAACGGTCCGGGAAACGTCTAAATGCCGAACAGTCTGATTAGGTAGCAAATTATCAAACTTCTTCTTCTGTCTACTAGACGTCGTCAACATACGCTTCCCCATAGTATCATGCAGTAGTCTATCAATTTTATCCCAGTCACCGCTGCACAGTTTATTACTGATCGTAATATGGAGAGACATTAACTTATAGTTTGTGCTTGCTTTAGAGCTGTTTAAGTGTTGTTTGACGACCACATACTTCAAGTGGAATGAACAGTTTTATGAGCAAACGGATGGCGTGGCTATGGGAAGCCCCCTAAGTCCCGTAATTGCAAACTTCTTTATGGAGAAATTCGAAGAACATGCCTTAGGTACTGCCAGCAAGAAACCAAATGTATGGTTCCGATACGTGGATGACACGTTTGTGTTGTGGAGACATGGTAGGGAGGAACTAAGCCGGTTCCACGAACATCTGAACAGTATAAACTCAAGAATTCAGTTTACTATGGAGGAGGAGGTAGACGGTAAACTACATTTCCTCAATGTGCTTGTGTTTAGAAACGAAAATGATAGTTTGGGCCACTCAGTGTACCGCAAACCCACGCACACGGACCGTTATTTGCACCGGGATTCCAACCACCACCCACAACAGAAGCGGGGTGTTATCAAGACGTTAGCGGACAGAGCTAGAAATATTTGTGAACCTGAGTTGCTGAACGTTGAGATGGAACATCTCCACAATGCACTAACGAAGAACGGATATTCGTCCGCCGACATAAAACGTGCGTTGAGGCAGCCACGCAGAAATCATACTGACGTACAGGCTACTGCAAAATCTAAGGTTTTCCTGCCGTTTGTTAAAAATGTAACGGAAAGAAAAGGGAGAATCTTGACGAAGCGGAATATTACCGTAATTTACAAGCCCACCAGGAAGATACAGGAATACCTTAGGCCTGCCAAGGACGCTCGCAAACCATTGGAAAAATCTGGAGTGTATAGGATCCCATGCAGCTGTGGTGATGTTTATGTGGGTACCACCAAAAGAACTGTTTCTAAACGTTTGGAAGAGCACAAGGGAAATTGTAGAAGAGGAGAAACGGAACGATCAGCTGTTGCGGAGCATGCTTTCCAGCCAGGGAACCACAATATTCGTTTCGAGGAGACGCAAGTACTAGCGGCCACGAGCGGATACTACGAAAGGCTCTACAGGGAGGCAATCGAAATCGCTAAACACCCAAATAATTTCAACCGAAAGGAGGAGGGCGTCAAATTAAACGGTATATGGATGCCGGTGTTAAAGAAGATGTGTACCACTCGTCCACTACTGGGTGATGGCAACGGCGATTGACGGCGACGGACAGCGGCCAATTGCACTGACGTTTTCAAAACACGTGACGTCACGCCGCGGCGCGGGGGCGCGCGGACACGGAATTTAGCGGCAGTCAGTAGCGAGCCAGTGTGTGTGTGTGTGTGTGTGTGTGTGTGTGTGTGTGTGTGTGTGTGTGTGTGTGTGTTGGACCTTCCATCAAGCTACGGACCCCCTTGAAGATGTCTCCCGCAGTCGGAGACGAAACGTTGGGAATCACCCCAGAATTCATCAACCGACCACGGCATAACAGCCCGGATAATTATAATGGACATGATATTTCCGGCCGTGAAATTTTACATTTTAGTATCATGTCAGTTATATGAATGTCTTCACCCACACACCAGGTTTCAGTGGTTTCAATGAAACATGTCTCCATTGGTTGCAGCCATTATATGAATTAATGTTTTCACTCAGTCTCTGGGTTTTAGTGATTTTATTTACATACTTTGTCAACCTTGCCTGTTATACGTGAACCATGACTAGGACTGACAACTTTTTTACAGGTAATAAATAATTATATTTCAAAATGTGAATAACATATATTTCCAAAAACTAAATTATTTTAAAATAAAACTTTTATTTCTAAAAATTAAGTGTTTTCAAATTGTATGTATGTACTTACTCAAATACAAATTTTCGTACTTGTGGCATTAAATATCAATTTTTGCTTGGTGTTAAAAGTTTAATATCTGGCACTACACTGTAAACTTAACACTTTTTAACACGTCTCTATAAGGTCGGTTTCTTGTCTGTTTGTACGGTACAAATATTGTAGTTGTCTTTAAACTAACTTCTCGATAAGCTAGACATTTGAAACTTTCAACATAGCTGAGAACTGGATGACATTGTAAGATTCACTTTCGAGTCTGGTGCATGGTGGAGGGTATACTTTGTTTTCCATTCTGTGTCTGCCTATTCAGTACAGATTTTGCAACTGATTTTTGACTATCAGCTCGATAAGCTTAAGACTCGGAACCTTCATCTTAGCTCAGAACTGAATGACAATGCAATATTAACTCACTTTCTTTTCAGGTGTGTGGCAGAGAGTACTTGCTGTACAATCGCTATTTCCATGTTTTCCTGTTCCAGTCATGAATGTTTTGCAGTTAATGATGATTGCTGCTAAGCTTCTGTATGAGCTAGATTCCATCTAATTTTTACATTTGCAGTCTTTTTGTGAGATATATGTAGGAGGAAGAAATATACTGGTTACTTAAGTTGAAAAGAAACTGGAATAAACCTTAAATGTAACATGTTTCTGTTGTAATTTCATCAGAATGTGTGAAATTAGTTGAAAAATTTCACACACACAGAACCAAAAAGCAGAAAATAACTATTAAAATAAAAAAAAAACTTTTTAATACAACGCATTTTTAAAATAGACTGAAAAGTGTTAAATAACGTCTTCTAGTCCCCATACAGGTTCCTAACGCCATCCTGGTAGTACTGAAAATTTTTGCTTGCGAGTTTTAATAGCACTGACAGTACTTGTAAAATTGAAAATAGATTGCATGCGATGGATAATAGTAACGGTCGTTGAGGAAAATCACATAACAGCTCATTTCATTTAAAGTGCAATGAAACCGTTAGTGACTCAGGTGAACTATTGCATGTGTGTCGTATTTTTTTTTTTTTAATTTTAAAATTATTGTCATAGCTATTAAAAATTCACAAACACAAATATTCAGGACTATCTGTGCAAGCCTAGGAGAAATTTTTTAATACATTTTAAAAATGTGTTATATTAAAAAGCTTTTTATTTAAATAATTATTTTTAATTTAAATCTATTGGAGCTTTATTTCTCCCTTCCCGCCAGTTAGTACTACTACTACTACTACTACTACTACTACTCCTCCTTGGCGCTACAGCCCTTGTAACGCCTTGGCCTCCCACACAACCTCTGCCCACTCTTCTCTGCTGGCTGCCTTGGCTCTCCATCTTCTCACTCCCGTCCTTCTCAAGTTCTCCATGTTGTCTAGCCATCTGGTGCTTTGTCTGCCCCTTATGACGTCCAATGGGTTTTTCTTTGAAAACTTTCTTGACTGTGCTGTTTCCACCATTCTCTCTACACATCCCAACCAATGTAGTTTATTACTCTTTATTTCAGTCATGATATCTGGTTTGTTGTACAACTCTCTGATCTCTGTATTATTTCTGATTCTCCAAAAACCCCTATCATTCACTGACCTGTAGATTTTCCTTAGTATCTTCCTTTCCCATCTCAGCAACAACTCCTCATAGTTTTGTGTCATAGTCCAGGTCTCTGAACCATACACCACCACAACTGTACAATACACATTCGGCTTCAGAATCCTACTAAGGCTTCTTGCTTTAAACACTTTAACCAGTGTAAAGTTGCTCCTGTAACCAGCTGCAATCCTTGCATGTATTTCTCCTCTCATGTCATTATTCTCAGTTACCTGTGACCCAATATATTTAAAGCTTTCACAGCATTCATATTCTTTTCCATTCAAAGTCATGCTTCTTTCTCCTTCACTATATCTTTTCCTAGATGTTAACATATACTTGGTCTTTGACTGATTAATGGTCAGCCCCATCTCCGCACCATATCTTTCTACTTTTTTTGAGCTTTTCTTCAAGATCCTTTTTCCTCCTGGATAACAAATCAATATCATCTGCATATGCAACCTCCTGAGTCATTCTATTAAACAGTGTTCCCCCAGGGTTGTTTCTTTGTGTCTTTTGCATTACACTGTCCAAGGCGACATTAAACGGAGTAGTGGAGAGCACATCACCCTGCCTCAGTCCTTGGTTTAACTTCAAATGCCTGTGTTAAAGTGCTCTTGATCTTTACTTTGCATACTGTTCTTTCAAAGTCATATGAACCAATCTTATCAGTTTGTTAAGGACTCCTGCCTTTTGCATTGTCTTCCAAAGTTGATCCCTTTTGATACTATGGTAATCTTGTTTGAAGTTGATGAACAGCTCGTGGACATCGGTGTTGTACTCGTAACATTTTTCAAGGGTCTGTCTGGTAGTGAAAATCTGGTCTGTAGTGGATCTGTTAGTTCTGAAACCACACTGATAGTCTCATAGATATTCTGCTACGTATGTTCTTAACCGCCCAGCCATGATTTTTCCTAATACCTTATATACTGTACAGAGTAGTGCAATTCCTCTATAATTCCTGCAGTCAGCTTTGTCATGTTTCTTGTGTATAGGGAAGAGTATTGCTGTACCCTACTGTTTCGGCATATTTTCTTTCCGTCATATTTCCACTATAATCTCATGCAAAACCCTTACTAGTTTTTCTCCACTATATTGTATCATTTCTGCTGTAATATTGTCTCCTCCCAGAGCTTTATTGTTTTTAAGTCTTGATACTAACTATAACTTCTTCCAGTGTGGGTTCTGCTACTGATTCCTGGTGCTCTTCATCTCTGTTTACTTCCTGGTCCACCTCTTCTGGCATACCGGCATCAATGCCTCCTTCGTTTTCTGATTCTGCATTCAGTAGTTCACTAAAATACTCCATCGATCTGTCTAAAATCTGCTCATTTCCTCCAATCATATTTTCCTCCTTATCTCTACAGAAAACTGCTCTGGGTTGGAATCCTTTCCTTATATCTTTAACCCTCATATAGAATTTCCTTGTTGCTTGAACAGTATGTCTCTCTTCTAACTCATCAATCCACCGTTTTTCAAATTTTCTCTTTTTCCTCCTACATTCCTTATCTGCTTCCCTTCTCTTCTCCTGGTATTCTTCTACAGTACTTCTAGTTCTCCTCTGAAGCATTCTTTTTCTTGCCTCATTTCTTTCTTCTATCTTCCTCTTACAGTACTTACCAAACCAGCTCTGGGTTCTCGAATGCTTCTTTCTGCCCAGTACAGTTTCAGCTGTGTCATGTATTATTCCTTTAACCATTTCCCATCTTTCTTCAATATCCTCTCCTGCCTGTTTTTCAGCTTCATTAAGTCTGTTTGTCAAGCTAGTTGTATACTGTTGTACTTTATTTTCATCATTTTTTAACTTTGGTATCATCAAACCTGGGCGTGTTAGCTTTCTTGGTCTGTCTATAATTGGCTATCCTCTGTCTGTATTTGATTCCTACCAAATAATGATCTCTATCTCCATCTGCATCGCGACAGCTATCCACCTCTAATATATCTGAAGCATGTCTTCTATCTATGAGTTTGTGATCAATCTGATTTTTAGTGATCCCATCTGGGGAGTTCCACGTAACTTTCCTTATATCCTTCCTTTGCGTCCATGTGCTTTTAATAATCATCTTATTGCTCATGGCAAAAATCAATTAGTTGGATACCATTATCATTATAAACTTCATGCAGACTCTCCTTACCAGCTGTTTTCCTGTATGAGATTTCTTTTCCTACTTGAGCATTGAAGTCCCCCATAACCACCTTAACGTCATGCTTTGCCACCCTTGCTATTTCCTGCTCCAGTTGCTCATAGCACATGTCTTTTTCCACCGACTCCGCATGTTCTGTTGGTGCATATGTGCGTACCAAGGATATATTGAAGAAATGGGCTTTCATTCGTAATACACATATTCTTTCGCTAACAGGCTTAAAGTTCAATGTGGCAGCCTTTTGAGCATTATCAACCAGAAAACCTATGCCTCCATAGCCCCTGCTTCTACAGCTGTAAAACAGTATGTGTGTCCCAAATGCTAATATTCCACTTCCTTTCCATTTCACGTCTTGTACTGCTGCTATCGTCACATTATATTTCTTCATTTCCTTTTTCAGGTTCTGTAGTCTTCCAGACTTGTTCATTGTTCTCACATTCCATGTCGCTAAATACCAATTCGTGTGCCGTTTCCATTGCCAAGGCCGTTTATCCATTACATCCATCTGGCTTTCTTTGTCCTTTGGTTCCATAACAAGCTCTTTTTCTCCAGGGTGAGGTTTTTAGCCTCACACCCAACCCCCATCTTGGAGGACCTGAATTTTTTTTAGGGTTCACTCCCCGAGGAGGGTTGGCTTCCCTACGCCTATAGAGGGCCCCCCCCCCCCCCCCTCCCATGTTGCAGGAGACACTTTGTCTCCTCTGTCGAGATCAATCCGGCTTGGGTGACCCTGCCAGTAGCTACGCTACTGCTGGCACAGCTCTCAGCATCATTGGAGCGTGCAAACCCTCGCGCCCGCCACTGAAGGTGCCTATGCTAAGGCGGTGTCCCCTGGTAGGGACTGCCAGTTAGTACCCAACATTAATAATTCTTTTTCAGTAAATACTGAGGTGACATGAACATAAACCACATACAATACAGTTTTTTTTTTAAAAAATTGGTATCTTGTTCAGTTGCATTGTAAACATTTACCACCACTTGTGGGGAGTATTTTTCACAAAAAATAAGTGTCAGCATTTGTTAATTTCCTTTGAATTTCTTTGCTTGATATAGTTTCATAATATAATCATTTTGATATTGTATATCACATTGAATTTATCTTGAGGATCATGTCTTTCTCAGTCATACGATTTCTCCCATTCATATATGTTACTTTGATTCATGTAGTAGGTAAGGCTTCTTCATTTCCATCAGGGTTTTCGTACATCAGACTCACTTGCAGTATTATTTGTTGCCATTTAACCGGTACAAATGAACAAAACACATTTATAAATTTCAAACTTTGCAAACTTCTTACAGCAATCAAAACTCAATAATCTTGACGATGCAACCCGACGTTACCTCTACAGGTAGTCTTATGTGTGTTGAAATGTGCCTGCAGAATAGTGTTAATATGTATATTTGTTTTACGTATTGGAAGTGTTTGTCCATCGTGTAAATGAGGCTGAAATGGTTGATCAGCTCAGCATTCCTCTAGACGAGTCTGGAGAAACCCTGTAATAAACTGCACTCAGTCTAGCTCGAAAAAGCGATTCCAAGTGGCGGGGAATCTAACCAAGACAGGTCTTGCCTTCCGAATTCTGGCACACAGCAATGAGACATATTTTAAAATAATGCCTTAAAACTGCTCAGTTGAATTTCATTTAACATCTTGTACCCGTGTTCAAATAAGCATGGGCATACTCGCTCAGTGTTACTGTGAGCACAAATATATTTCAGTTAATTCGCTTATGGAAAAGTTATAATTTTGGGACATTGTGTTTCCCCAGATTTATCGTCGTTTTAAGAGCATGCAGAGGTTTACTGGAGGGATTTTTATGCAGACCTTTTTTTTGTGTCTGGGAAAATTCGATTGATTAGGAATATACAATAATAAACTATAGCTGAAATTCATCAAATTAGTACTGGGCTGAAGGTACTTTCTTCATTTTAGTACATTAAAAATTGCAGAAGCAATTACACACTCTCCTATACATGTGTAGGATCTTCCAAAATGATCTTTACAGATTCAATCACATATATTTCAGAAAGGGAAGTAGGTAGGAAGGTACAGTTTGCTGCACAATGTTCACGTACACCTAACAGCATGTGTTAACAAGGACATGTTGGCCGGGCATGGAACTGGAATGTCACTTAGATACCCTGTATGCTTCAGATGGTGCTCACATGTAAGGTGACTATTTGTGACCCCCCCCCCCCTTCCCCTCCCCTCCACCCTCCCTTTTTTTTGTGGCAGTCATGATTTTTCTAGCTGTGTGTTCCCCCGTTTTGGTTTTCCAAAAGGAACTCGGGACACCTAGTTGTTATGGATTTACAAAACAATTTATTACAAATTAGATCTTCATTTCACCTGTATCAGTACGCTGCTACTGAAAGGATATTTTCCCAATGTATGGAGCAGTGAATGTTAGTGACCAGAATAAATTATGATGAAACTTGAGTTGAATGTTTTCATATACTGTTGAAGAAACCAGACACACTGAAGAAATTTTACAGCATGTGGCTACCAGAATCTTAGGTTTATATGAACATTATACGCAGACTGCTCGTTTCTACCTCACTCCATTTCTGAAATATACGTGATCAAAGCTGTAAAGATCATTTTGGAACACCCTGTATTTTTCACACTTCTTTATTGTCACAATGGGAAACTGCAGACAATTGATAATCACATGCACTGTGTCATCTCCCTGCCCACCAGACAACTGAATATTTTAAATGACATTTGCCTTCTATTCACTGAGCTGTATTAAAACTGATGCAAATTGTGTTCATATGCCTTACTGCAAATGAGTACTACATTTGAACATTAATGTCTCTATAATGCGCTTTCACAAACCCTTGTTACTCTCGTGTGTAATTTATCATCTGCTGATCGGTAGGAGGCGCACACCTGCTGGTTTTGTCAGCACTGAAACGCGTGAGCTAGGAAACATTCCCCCTCTAATGTCTCCGCTTCGCACAGCGTATCGTGGCCATTGGCTAACTTATCGCCTATAGACTGTGTGTTTCTGAGAAAATAATCTGATTTGACCCAGATGTCTTGGGTTTTCAAAGTTTTTGTCTGGGGCCAGCAATTTAAGTGATGGCAGGCATACCCCAGTGATACATCAGCTTAATTAGTTACGTGTAATGGCACGTATAACATTTTAATCCACAACACTGTAATATGAATCAGTTTTAAATGAAGAAAAGGGAAGTTACTTGATTCGGTACATAATTAGATGAAAATGTATAATGCTTATTTTAACTTCGGCATACCCCATGAGATATGCAGGTCTAGTGCTAACTTCTGCCAGTATGAACTAAAACAGTAAATGATTGCTTCAGTGGATAGAATAAATAAATGGTTCAACCAACAGAAAAACTACTGACAGCTTTTACTTGAAAAGAAAGAATGAGTAATTCAGTCAATATGCAAAGCTACAGCGGTGTTGAATGTTTTCATTTGGTTACTCCCACAGACTTGTTTCACTTGAAGGAAATGAATGAATGATAATCCAACTGACAATTAACAGTACAACTGAGACTTGACTGTTTTCATTTGGTTGCTTCTACAGACTGGTTTTATTCAAAAGAATGAATGAGTAGTCCGACCAATTGAACAGTTGTTTTCTTTCGGTTGCTCCCACAGACTCGTTTCACTCAAAAGAATGAATGAATAATTCAACCGATACACACAAGGAAAACCGAATTAGTCAATAGTTTTCTAACAACCAAATGAATCGATTGTTTTCATTCAGTTGTTCCCATCACCATTCTTAACTGAGGTGCTTCCATGTTGAAATAAAGTCCTTGCACAGAGACAGCGACTGTTTTTTCTGTTCCATCTACTGACTGATTTCCTTGTATGAATATTAGGTCAGCAGAGCCTCGCAGCTATGTGATTGCTTCCAGTGACTTCAGCCTAACATTCTGGCATCCTCTGTCGATGATAGCTTCTCGCCTGTAACCCTTTCTGCCTACTTGGCCATAACTCTTGACTAAATTTCTGTACAACTCTCCTCTGGACCGCTGGTTGTCTTGTTTCGTTTCCCTGCCCCTTCGACCCTACTAGCCTCTAGCATGACAAAGCATGTGGGTGACTGTAGTGGCGTGGGAATAGGGGAAGTAAATGAGACTCATCAGTGGTTTTGTAGGATTTGTAGTAGAGATAGGAAGATACTGGAACAGGTGGGGAAAATTGCTGCCCTTCAGGCTGAGTTAGACAAGGCCAGGGGAGATCTTGACAGGTTAAGGAGGGAGAAGGGTAAAGAGAGGTGGGAAGTGGCAACAGGCAACAGGAGGAACAGGCCTAGAACTTTGTCTGACAGCTTTATGGTGAATGTGGAAAATAGATTTGACCTGTTGCTTCAGTTAGAAGCTGGTGAGCCTCAAGCAGTTACAGGTGTAGACAGGGCACAACAAACTTTCAGCAGCAAATTGAAAAGTAAGAATGTAGGGAAATCAGTAAAGAGAAAGAAAGTGTTGTTGTTAGGTAGTTCCCATGGAAGAGGTGTTGGCCAACTCTTGCAGGATGAACTAGGATCAGAATACCAGGTCACCAATTTTTTTAAACCTAGTGCTGGTCTGGAGCAGGTGACAGAGGATTTAGGATCACTTTGCAAAGATTTCACTAAGGAAGACACCGTGGTTATAGTGGGTGGGGCAGGTAACAGTATTGACAGAGATCCTGGGTACAGCGTAGAGTGTGACCTGGCGAAGATTGCATCAGCATCGAGGCATACCAGTGTTGAGTTTGTATCTGTTCTTGGGCGCCATGACCGACCTCATTTGAACTCTTCTGTCAAGAGAGTTAATTTGGAGCTGGAACGGCTGCTCATGTCGGGTGCGGGGTCACACATTGGTGTGGTTCATGTTGATTCTATCAG
The DNA here is from genome assembly GCF_021461385.2 of Schistocerca piceifrons. Lineage (NCBI taxonomy): Eukaryota > Metazoa > Arthropoda > Insecta > Orthoptera > Acrididae > Schistocerca > Schistocerca piceifrons. The sequence goes on from NC_060149.1 coordinate 617,755,908, forward strand.
TAGGTGGGATTATACTAGGCATGGCCTTCACCTCAACAGGAAGGGGAAGGGTAAATTGGCTGGGGAAATAGCAAGAAAGTTAAAGGGGGGAGGCACTGTCATGAGTGGTAAAATACCAGTGGTTATAGGATTCAGAAAAGACCCTTTTTTAGGGTAGGGAGGACAGAAAGAAAACAAATTTTAAGAGAGGTTAGAACTTAGACAAACCTTCAGTTTGAGAAAGAAATCAAAAAACATAATTCCAGCTTATTACATCAACATAAACAGCCATTGGTTAAGAATTTTCAACTGTCAGCAGATATTTTAACTCCACCCAATTTTAAGTCAGTCAATGTGAAATGTCAGCTATCTTTATTGCATCAAAATATTCGAGGACTGAGAAATAAAATTAATGAATTAACTATCTGCATAGATGAATTAGAGTCTTCAAACCCAGCTGACATAATCTGCCTCTCTGAACATCATGTGACCACTGGTATAGAACTTTTAAGTGTTACAGGGTTTAGGTTAGCATCTCATTTTTGTAGATCAGAAATGGAGAAAGGAGGAGTTGCCACATTCATCAGGAACGGTCATAAATTTAAGAACATAGACATTCATAAATTTTGCCTAGAACAGCATATGGAAGCATGTGCAACAGAATTAGATTTTCACAAAAAATCTTTCATAATATTAAGTGTATATCGAGCACCTGCAGGTAACTTTAATCTGTTTGTAAACCACCTTGAAGCTGTACTGGCCCATTTAACAACCAAAAACAAAGAAATAGTGGTTGCTGGTGATTTCAATGTAGATTTCCTTAAAGACTCTCCCAATAAGAACCTATTTGAGTTAGTAACACTATCGTTCAACTTAATTCCCACAGTAAAGTTCCCCACTAGGATAACCACTTGCTCACAAACAGCCATTGATAATATCTTTATAGAAAAGCCAAATGAACAAAATTATATTACAAAACCAATAGTCAATGGCCTCTCAGACCATGACATGCAGTTCCTTCTGTTAAATGTTAATACTGAACAGGATATAAAATCTGTTAAATCTGAGCTCAAGAGGGTAATCAGTAAGCCAAAAATTGATTATTTTAGGACACTCCTCAGAGACATTCACTGGACTGATGTTTACAGTGCTCATGGCATGAATGAAAAATATAACATTTTTGCTAATAAAGTGCTTGCCTTATTTGAACACTGCTTTCCCCCAAAACTTACCAAGGTTAGAGCAAAGTCTACAAAGAAGCCATGGATTACTCGAGGAATAGGGGTATCTTGTAAAACAAAAAGAAAACTGTATCTGTCAATCCGAAACATTTCCAATGTTGATGCTATAGCACATTATAAGAAATACTGCAAAATATTAAAGACTGTAATACGGATGTCAAAGCAAATATATTACAAGGAAAAGATAGTCATATCAGATAACAAAATAAAGACAATATGGGATATAGTGAAGGAGGAGACCGGTAGAACCAGACATGAAGAGGAACAAATAGCATTAAGAGTAAATGATGCATTGGTGACAGATGTGTATAGTGTTGCAGAACTTTTTAACAAACATTTTATAACTGTTACTGAAAAGATGGGGTTGTCAGGTTCGGTAGATGCTGCTATGGATTACCTTAGACCAGACATTTCAAGTAACTTCCATAATATGAATTTGACCCTCACTACCCCAACAGAAATAACGTCCATCATAAAATCTTTAAAATCAAAAACATCTAGTGGGTATGATGAAATATCAACAAAGTTAATTAAAGAATGTGATTCTGAGCTAAGGAACATATTAAGCTATCTGTGTAACCAGTCGTTTATCAGTGGAATATTTCCCGAATGGCTGAAATATGCTGAAGTTAAGCCACTGTTTAAGAAGGGAGATAAAGAAATAGCATCAAATTTCCGTCCAATTTCACTGTTGCCAGCATTCTCAAAAATTTTCGAAAAAGTAATGTACAGTCGTCTTTATAACCATCTTATCTCAAATAACATACTGTCAAAGTCACAGTTTGGATTTCTAAAAGGTTCTGATATTGAGAAGGCTATCTACACTTACAGTGAAAATGTACTTAATTCATTAGACAAAAAATTGCAGGCAACTGGTATATTTTGTGATCTGTCAAAGGCATTTGACTGTGTAAATCACAATATCCTTTTAAGTAAACTAGAATATTATAGTGTAACAGGAAATGCTGCAAAATGGTTCAAATCTTATATCTCTGGCAGGAAACAAAGGGTGTTATTAGGAAAGAGACATGTATCAAGCTATCAGGCATCATCCAACTGGGAACTAATTACATGTGGGGTCCCACAAGGTTCCATTTTGGGGCCCTTACTTTTTCTTGTGTATATCAATGACCTGTCATCAGTAACATTACCAGATGCCAAGTTTGTTTTGTTTGCTGATGATACAAACATTGCAATAAATAGCAAATCAAGTGTAGTCTTAGAAAGATCAGCCAATAAAATATTTGTGGACATTAATCACTGGTTCCTAGCCAATTCTTTGTCACTAAACTTTGAAAAAACACACTACATGCAGTTCAGAACTTGTAAGGGGTGTCCCAAGAGTATATGTCTAACATATGATGACAAGAAGATAGAAGAAGTGGACGGTGTTAAATTCTTGGGATTACAGCTTGATAATAAATTCAACTGGGAGGAGCACACCACAGAACTGCTGAAGCGTCTTAACAAATCTCTGTTTGCAATGCGAATTTTGTCAGACATAGGGGGTATAAAAATGAAAAAGCTGGCATACTATGCTTACTTTCATTCCATAATGTCATATGGGATTATTTTCTGGGGTAATTCATCAAGCCAAGCTAAAGTTTTCCGGGCACAAAAACGTGCAGTAAGAATTATATGTGGTGTGAACTCAAGAACATCCTGCAGAAGCCTGTTTAGGGAACTAGGGATACTAACTACAGCTTCCCAATATATTTATTCCTTAATGAAATTTGTCATTAAAAATATATCACTTTTTCAAACCAACAGCTCAATTCATGGAATCAATACTAGAAATAAGAATAATCTTCACAAGGATTTAAAGTCACTTAGTCTTGTACAAAAAGGTGTGCATTATTCAGGAACACACATTTTCAATAACTTGCCAGCAGCCATAAAAAGCTTAACAACCAATGAAATTCAGTTTAAGAGAAGCCTAAAGGATTTATTGGTGGCCAACTCCTTCTACTCCATTGATGAATTTCTTAGGAAAACCAACTGATTTGTATATAAGTACAACATAACTTCTGCACAATTTCAGTGCAGTAATGTGTTCACTGAAAATTTGTGTGTGTGTGTGTGTGTGTGTGTGTGTGTGTGTGTGTGTGCTTGTGTGTGTGTAAGTGTGTAAGTATAATCTAACTTCTGCACCATTTCAGTGCAGTAATGTGTTCATTGTAAATAAGTATTACAGTAGTTGTATTACATGTTTCTTACCTTATAAATAAATAAAAAACTTTTTTATTTTAAATTCAGTGCAATAGTATTTGTAAAATGACTCTTAGTGTTCATTAAAAAATGACGATCATTCCACTTGGGACCTGTGGAATGGTACATTAGCTTATTTGTTTTAGTTGTAAATATTTGTCATGTATTGTTGTTTTTCTGACATGTTCCACATCCTTGAGGACCTCCTCACTACGGATCAATTGGAATGAAAGTAAATCTAATCTAATCTAATCTAATCTAATCATCAAAGGCTTCACATGGTCTTACTAGCTGGCGTGGCTTGTTATTCTTGAGGAACCTTTTGGAGGTTGTGTGGAGGGAACAGGAGGTCATTTCCTGTAGGGCTACAGAATACGTCATAAACTTTTCATTGGCTTCTCATGACATAGTGTAGTCCCCACGACAAGCCCCCTCTTTTTCTCACTTACAGTTTGTACTTTTTGTCTCGCAGTTATTGCCTAAGGACCTTGCTTCATTAATTTTATCACCTTATTTAGTCTTTACTGTATGAGAATGTTGCTTCATTGATTCTGTTATCTTGTTCACTCCTTCACTGTTTAAGGAGTTCACTTCATAAAGCTCGAATCTGATTAACTTTCTGCATTGTTTACAGGACCTGTCTTTTATTTAAGGGTATGACATTCAGCGGTTCCATCTCTATTTAATTGAACAGTTTCATTTTCCCTCTTCAGTTCATGTCCTTCGTTTTCTTTATGTTCAATGTAATGTTATTATGTATTGACCAGTTGTAAATTTCTATGAAGGTTTAATTTACTTTCTCTGCAAGGATCGTTCTTCTTTTTTCAATGACTACAGATGTTGTTGACCTCATCAGTAAAGAGAATCTTTTTCTCCATGACTACAACTATTGAGAAAGTTATTGATACATATCAGGAACAGTATTGGTCCTAGTAAGTGTTTCACTTAAGGCTTCGCCTTATTTTAGGTGTGTGTACCTTATCTGCTAGGTATGATCAGAACCAGTCATTAGGTACACCTGTTATTCCAAATGATTATAGCTTATTTAGTAGAATCATATGGTCAGCTGTAACAAAAGCCTTAGAAAGATATAACAGTATGCCTCTGACTCACTCTTACTTGTCAAGATCATGAAGCACCACTTCTGTGAATTCTACTATGTCTGATTCTGTACTTTACCACTACAATTTAAAACTTTGGTATATCAGGTAGCTGTGAATTCTACTATGGCTGATTCTGTACTTTACCACTACAGTTTAATACTTTGGTATATCGGGTAGAAGAATGAAACATCTGTTAATGTTGGTGATTCACGTTTCAGGTCACTTGGTGAAGAAGTAATAGTTCATACCAGCCTCGAAGATGCCATCAAAGATTTGCACAATAGGCAAGATGTAGAAACTGTGTGGGTGATTGGTGGAAGTTCTGTTTATGACGTGAGTAGTAAATAAAACAGTCCTTTAAGACTTATTTTTAGTGCATATTCTGATAAAAATTAATACTTATATATAAAAAAGAATAAAAATCTTTGTGGGAATCTATTTTATGGAATATGTAGGCTGCAAATTATGCTTGTCTTCCTTTCTTTCTTTCTTTGAACACTTCATTTTCTTTTTCCTCTTTTTTAGGGTTCCATACCTCATTTGAAAAAATGGAATCCGTACTGGATCACTTTGTTGTCCATCTGTCTATCTGACAGTTAGACACCTATTTCTCAGAAGTGGTCAGGGGTATCAACTTGAAATTTATGCCGCATACTAAGGTCTGCAGTCACTTGGTGATCTGAAAATTTAAGCTTCTAAGTCAATGTAGTCAAAAGATACAGTCATGTATGTCACATATTTTGATACTTGCAAACTTACTCAGCAAAACCTATAGATGAACTATTAATGTACATATCAGGCCTGGTGGTCTAACATTAAAATGCTTGTCCAGAAACAGAGAGGTCATGCGATAGAATCTGTCAGACCACACACTTCTCAGTCTTCGTTTCAATCTATCCTTCGCCTCTAAAGGCTGTGAAGAGTCACCAGAAACAACGTGTAGTTCAGATTCCACATTAAACTACAGGTCCCCCTTCCCTGGTTGGATAACTGTGATAGGTTAGGCCATGTAACTCACCAAAGTGATGTCCAATTGAAAGACTTTCACCAGGCCATTGAGCCACACGAAATTTTTGTCATAGTTATCAATCATCTATACATAAATATGTTGGGAATGAGAGCGTGGGTCCTACTTGCGCTTCTCTCTCTCTCTCTCTCTCTCTCTCTCTCTCTCTCCTCCCCCCCCCCCCTCCCTCCCTCTCTTTCTCTCTCTACATATTTATCTTCTAAATTGCCGACAAATTAACCACTGTTTGTGGTAAGTAGTCAGCTACATTTTCATCAGCAGTATTTTTTAACTTCTCTGGAATTTTAGATACAAAAATTTCTCGCAATACCATTCGATTTTCTTTCTCCTCAGTAGCTTTCATCTCTCTTGAACTAGTGGATAATGAATGAGTCAGCCTTCTCTCTATTGCATTTATTTTATTTTCGTGGGATTTGAACTCCAAAATTGTGGTTGAGAGGAGTGGGGCCCAAAACTGTGTTCGGTTATCTTAATTTGATTTTACTTTGGTGCATGATGTTGAGATCCTGTTGAAATGTATGGGTCACAGCTTCTGTGGGTGGTAGGAAGGAGAAGGAAGAAGAAGAAGAAGATTGCTATAAATTGTCCTTGGTGAAAACTTGTACTGTATGCTGTTTTTGAGCCACATGTAATTAACATAAAATTAAATGTACATAATGTATGAAGCGAAAATAAATAACAACATGTGAGGTATTTTCTATCTGCAGGACCAAGTTTTCCTCACATAATTTTCTACTTCGTATTGATCATTCATGTGATAAAGGGGTCATCTGATTGCAAGAATGAAAAATATAGCTTCGTGTTTGATGCACATTGATTGAGAAACTGAAAATGAAGACAGTCTAAAATTGCCCATGGTAGAATCACCATTTGTGATAAGATTGAAAAGAAAAAATAATGGGTACGCAAGCAGATAAGCAGTTTACTGAACAAAGGTTTCAAAAAATGTACATTTCTGGTGCTTTAAATCGCAAATTAGTGTAAGCCTAAACATCAACAATCAGGATTTTTATGTGTCCAGTCAGATTCTTTAAGCTCTCAAACTCTTGTGATGCCCCCATGATAACAAAAGCTATTGCTGTTGCCAGAGTCTTATCATCGTAAAAAATATTTGGTGCTACATTGTTAGATTTCGTATGCATCTAGATTACTTCCCCCCCCCCCCCCCCCCCCCCCCCTGCCCCACGCCCATGAACCATGGACCTTGTCGTTGGTGGGGAGGCTTGCGTGCCTCAACGATACAGATAGCCGTAACGTAGGTGCAACCACAGCGGAGGGGTATCTGTTGAGAGGCCTGACAAACGTGTGGTTCCTGAAGAGGGGCAGCAGCCTTTTCAGTAGTTGCAGGGGCAACAGTCTGGATGATTGCCTGATCTGGCCTTGTGACGATAACCAAAACGGCCTTGCTGTGCAGGTACTGCGAACGGCTGAAAGCAAGGGGAAACTACAGCCGTAATTTTTCCCGAGGGCGTGCAGCTTTACTGTATGATTAAATGATGATGGCGTCCTCTTGGGTAAAATATTCCGGAGGTAAAATAGTCCCCCATTCGGATCTCCAGGCGGGGACTACTCAAGAGAACATCGTTATCAGGAGAAAGAAAACTGGTGTTCTACGGATCGGAGCGTGGAATGTCAGATCACTTAATCGGGCAGGTAGGTTAGAAAATTTAAAAAGGGAAATGGATAGGTTAAAGTTAGATATAGTGGGAATTAGTGAAGTTCAGTGGCAGGAGGAACAAGATGTTTGGTCAGGTGAATACAGGGTTGTAAATACAAAATCAAATAGGGGTCATGCAGGAGTAGGCTTAATAATGAATTAAAAAAATAGGAGTACGGGTAAGCTACTACAAACAGCATAGTGAACGCATTATTGTGGCCAAGATAGATACAAAGCCCACGCCTACTACAGTAGTACAAGTTTATATGCCAACTAGCTCTGCAGATGATGAGGAAATTGATGAAATGTATGATGAGATAAAAGAAATTATTCAGGTAGTGAAGGGAGACAAAAATTTAATAGTCATGGGTGACTGGAATTCGAGAGTAGGAAAAGGGAGAGAAGGAAACATAGTAGATGAATATGGATTGGGGCTAAGAAATGAAAGAGGAAGCCGTCTGTTAGAATTTTGCACAGAGCATAACTTAACCATAGCTAACACTTGGTTCAAGAATCATGAAAGAAGGTTGTGTACATGGAAGAACCCTGGAGATACTAAAAGGTATCAGATAGATTATATAATGGTAAGACAGAGATTTAGGAACCAGGTTTTAAATTGTAAGACATTTCCAGGGGCAGATGTGGACTCTGACCACAATCTATTGGTTATGAACTGTAGATTAAAACTGAAGAAACTACGAAAAGGTGGGAATTTAAGGAGATGGGACCTGGATAAACTGACTAAACCAGAGGTTGTACAGAGTTTCAGGGAGAGCATAAGGGAACAATTGATGGGAATGGGGGAAAGAAATACAGTAGAAGAGGAATGGGTAGCTTTGAGGGATGAAATAGTGAAGGCAGCGGAAGATCAAATAGGTAAAAAGATGAGGGCTGGTAGAAACCCTTGGGTAACAGAAGAAATATTAAATTTAATTGATGAAAGGAGAAAATATAAAAATGCAGTAAATGAAGCAGGCATAAAGTAATACAAACGTCTCAAAAATGATATCGACAGGAAGTGCAAAATGGCCAAGCAGGCATGGCTAGAGGACAAATGTAAGGATGTAGAGGCTTATCTCGCTAGGGGTAAGATAGATACTGCCTACAGGAAAATTAGAGACCTTTGGAGAAAGGAGAACCACTTGCATGAATATCAAGAGCTCAGATGGAAACCCAGTTCTAAGCAAAGAAGGGAAAGCAGAAAGGTGGAAGGAGTATATAGAGGGTCTATACAAGGGTGATGTACTTGAGGACAATATTATGGAAATGGAAGAGGATGTAGATGAAGATGAAATGGGAGATATGATACTGCGTGAAGAGTTTGACAGAGCACTGAAAGACCTGAGTCGAAACAAGGCCCCCGGAGTGGACAACATTCCATTAGAACTACTAACAGCCTTGGGAGAGCCAGTCCTGACAAAACTCTACCATCTGGTGAGCAAGATGTATGAGACAGGCAAAATACCCTCAGACTTAAAGAAGAATATAATAATTCCAATCCCAAAGAAAACGGGTGTTGACAGATGTGAAAATTACCGAACTATCAGTTTAATAAGTCACAGCTGCAAAATACTAACCCAAATTCTTTACAGACGAATGGAAAAACTGACAGAAGCCAACCTTGGGGAAGATCAATTTGGATTTCGTAGAAATGTTGGAACACGTGAGGGAATACTGACCCTACGACTTACTTAGAAGAAAGATTAAGGAAAGACAAACCTACGTTTCTAGCATTTGTAAACTCAGAGAAAGCTTTTGACAATGTTGATTGGAATACTCTTTCAAATTCTGAAGGTGGCAGGGGTAAAATAAAGGGAGCGAAAGGCTATTTACAATTTGTACAGAAAGCAGATGGCAGTTATAAGAGTCGAGGGGCATGAAAGGGAAGCAGTGGTTGGGAAGGGAGTGAGACAGGGTTGTAACCTATCCCCGATATTATTCAATCTGTATATTGAGCAAGCAATAAAGGAAGCAAAAGAAAAGTTCGGAGTAGGTATTAAAATCCATGGAGAAGAAATAAAAACTTTGAGGTTCGCCGATGACATTGTAATTCTGTCAGAGACAGCAAAGGACTTGGAAGAGCAATTGAATGGAATGGACAGTGTCTTGAAAGGAGGATATAAGATGAACATCAACAAAAGCAAAACAAGGATAATGGAATGTAGTCAAATTAAGTCGGGTGATGCTGAAGGAATTACATTAGGAAATCAGACACTTAAAGTAGTAAAGGAGTTTTGCTATTTGGGGAGCAAAATAACTGATGATGGTCGAAGTAGAGAGGATATAAAATGTAGGCTGGCAATGGGAAGGAAAGCGTTTCTGAAGAAGAGAAGTTTGTTAACATCGAGTATAGATTTAAATGTCAGGAAGTCGTTTCTGAATGTATTTGTATGGAGTGTAGCCATGTATGGAAGTGAAACATGGACGATAAATAGTTTAGACAAGAAGAGAATAGAAGCTTTCGAAATGTGGTGCTACAGAAGAATGCTGAAGATTAGATGGGTAGATCAGATAACTAATGAGGAGGTATTGAATAGAATTGGGGAGAAGAGGAGCTTGTGGCACAACTTGACTAGAAGAAGGGATCGGTTGGTAGGACATGTCCTGAGACATCGAGGGATCACCGATTTAGTATTGGAGGGCAGCGTGGAGGGTAAAAATCGTAGAGGGAGACCAAGAGATGAATACACTAAGCAGATTCAGAAGGATGTAGGCTGCAGTAGGTACTGGGAGATGAAGAAGCTTGCACAGGATAGAGTAGCATGGAGAGCTACAACATAGATTACTTAACGAATTATATTGGTTATGCCGGCCAAATGTGTCTGCATATTGATCCATCTCCGAAAATTTTGGCTGAAATATAAGTACGTGAATGTGTCCCAGTATTAACAAGTGAAACCGAAATAGAGAGATGAATAGATACAAATTTATCTATTACATACAAATATTTCTGTGAAAGTTGTAGTGGTTGGATTCGTCATTCCTTTAGTCAACATAGGATAATAGCATTGCAGTTCTGGACACACACTGGTCAGCTGGGACTGACTGACTGCAGTGTCAGTAATCAGTCAGTGCCATCATGTGGGTGCGGTATGGAGGGGCAGTTCCTGGTCATTGTTGGCTTAACAGACCTGGTGCCACTACTACTCAGTCTAGTGGCACCTCTTGAACCCGGGTCCTCCACATGGCAACTAGCCACATTGACTACTAAGCCACAGAAGTGGACAAGTCAACATGAGATGTTCAAATTAAATGCTGAGTAATTAAAAATGAATTAAAATGCATACTTGAGTGTGGAATGCCACACAAACATCAAACATGTAATAGGGTGAAATGCACCAACTGCAAGTGTGGAATACAGATAAATTATAATTTTTAATTTACATGACATCTAGATTTTACGCCGCAGCACCAATTTTAGCTGTGATGTATTAGTATGTGGCTATTTCTGTGGATATTTTGATGTCGCCATTAGTTCACTCTTTCCCCATACTTGAAGCATTTAAAATTTGTTGACACATGAAAACCACCGGATAACTGTTGGACTTCCTGAACGTGGTCCGTTGCAGAAATCCACACTTGTGCGGTAAGCTGAGGAGGCAGGATCACTGTTTCAGAGAACTAGAGGTAACGACCAGAAGGTTGTGTCTCCACAAACACAAAGATAGGTTGTGCAGATTTCCCAGAATTCATCAGAAATACCCATTGCCTATAGCTAAAACCTGCTTGTGTGCAACCAACTATTTAGATGACACCTTGCGACAGATCTGATCTTAATTTTGTACTCTTGTCCTCGGTAGTGCCAGTCTTGATTGCCTCAAAACTGAAAGTTTAAATGAATATGGAATGTTGTTTGCTAAAAAAATGGATGACATCAAAACACACACACACACACACACACACACACACACACACACACACACACACACAGATTTCCTGAGTTTTGCAGTGACTGTTGCACAAATTTTCATGTATAGAACAAATATATTTCTGACATGAACCAACACTGAGAGTATGCTCAAACATAGATGTTACTCATCCATTTTCAAACTGTGGACTGACTTTTTCATCACTGAGAAGGTCTTACAAAGACTTGCATGGGAACAAACTGTTATTTTGAAAACTGCTTAATGCTTTGAAATTCAGATAGGCTGGATTTTACTGTTTTTGATGAACCTCAAGAACTAATATGATTTTGATTTACTGAAAATGTTGTTGGTCAGAATCGCATTGCTTATATTTATGTGCACCATATTGCAAATCAGAGTGAATTACATGAAATTATTAATTAGTGAGTCAATCAATCAGTGCTAGTCATTTTGTACAGAAAAATTAACCTAACAAAGGTAGATAGTCAAAATTCAGAACCTAACAGTGATTATTATGAAATCTGCAATGGAAAGTAGGGTTGCTTATGAATTTCAAATCTCAATTATTATTGAAGATAATTAGTTTTAGGTCATTAAAAATACGTTAAGTAATGTATTCTAGTACTGGGAAGTTGTAATGCTTAACTTTCAAATGACATGTCACCTTTCTAAAATATATGTGTTAGCTCATGGGTTTTTGCTTGTAGTGATATAATTTAATTAACCACAACTTTTAATTAATGGTGCCCTAATGAAAAATAATTACACCAGTAGAATAAGAACATCCAAATTAATATTATTAATAACAAATTCCAGTGAAATTCAGTCTAAATAAGAACTTGAGATTTTTATCTAAGTTTTACATACCAACAGATAAATGTATTTAAAAATGCTTTTTTATGAATGTAGAAAGACATAACAGACGGGAAGAAGAATCAACGTGCTATGTCACAACCTGTACTGATAAGGCTTAGATGTGGAAATTGCTATCAGACAGGTGCGGTGGGCATGACAGCGTGGAGAAGTCCCGCAGTAGGCTTATAATAGGAAGTGATGCCTCAACAATGTTTTTCAAGGAAGAACAGCTCTAGTTTTGGCTAAATCGTCACTGAACGATTATCGGGAGCAGATGAACTCTGCTAATTTTGAAAAATGATTTTACAAAAAGGTGCTTCCTAACTTTCCACTCTGATCAGTAATTGTGTTGGGTAATGCACCATGCGAGTGCAGGCAGTTAAAAAAAAAACACTGAATAAATGAGACCCTAAGGTGATGAAAATAGTGTGTGCAGAAAAGTCTGATCATGTGTGACGATAACGATAACGTGCAGGAGGTGGACCTTTGCAATATAGTTTGCTTTTTCCAGTTGGTTGACTAGATATGATACTTTGGCGAGTCTCTTCAAACAAAGGCCACTGCAGAATGGTGTAAGAGTTGGAGGATGAATATCAGAGGTGCGATGATGTATTGCAAATTGTCTTTCATGCACTGCCATTGACGAGGACCCTGGCAGCAGCACATAATTGGGAGACTCCAACATAAACTGAGCCGTGGATGGCAGCAGTGCAAACAGTTCATAGTTTCATAAGTTTTACTTATACTAAGTGTAATGTCATCATGTGTGTAGACTTTTAAATCGACCGCCAACTGTGTCTGTGTGGGCCGGCCACTAGAGGTCACCTGTGGGAAGCACAGAATGGTCTCCACCATGCCGCCTACAGGTGACTTGCGCTAGTCGTGTAGTAACCGAGTAATACAGAAAACAGATCCAAGTAACACAAATATGGCGTTATTCATAAACCTCTGAACAATAACGAAAATAAGCCTGTCATGACTCCACATGTAACAAAACAAAAGAATCATACAAAAGGTGTGACATAAGTGAAACACAGAACAACTGATGACCACAGTATAAACTAAAAGAACATAATGAGAGTAAGTCAGTGCTGCTCCGCATGTATGTAGGCACAAGTCACTGGTAGATGCTGCAACAGAGACTGTGCCGTGTGTAAGCTTCCTACAGGTGGCCTCTAATGGCTGGCCCACCCTGATACAGTTGGCGGTTGATTTAAGTACACACTCATGGTGAGGCCACAATCAGCACACCCTCACTCTTGCGCTAGCAGCAGGATACAGCAGTAGCATTTGATAGATTGAAAACAAATTTGGAGCTTCAAACTATTTAGTGAAAAAAGCAAAACAGTTAGTCAAATAATGTGGTATCTTAACAAATCCTAATCAAAGACCTTAATGTGTCGTGGGTGAACATGTTGTGAATCATTTTATAGAATTCTACAACAGGGAAGACATAAGCTGCAGTTTGTTTGGCAAGAAGGATTTTATTTGTGTCAAGGAAAATAGTCCCAGGGTTCATAAACAAAAACGATTGTTGTTGAGAAACCTGTATGAGATGTGTCGAGCATTCGAAGATGAACATCCAGAACTGAAAATCAGATTATCCAAATTCTGACATTTACTACTAAAGAATTGTGTTCTAGCTGTTGCAAATGATAGCTGTAGTATGTGTGTATGCAGTATTCACCAAACTATGAAGCTTAGGTTGGAGGGTGTCAGATTGAGTTTGATATTGGACCCCACCCCTTGAAATCTTAGTTGTGGTGACAGACTGAGCTGTAGTGCAATATGAGGTCTAGATAAGGTGATAATTTGGTTGAGAGTTGGTGAAGGCAATGAATATGAATGCTAAATAAAGGTTGTGGTGTTAGATTGGCCTGTAGCAAAGTCTAATGTTTGCATTCACACCATTTTTATATGTACTTTGCCATATTTAATGCACGTTTCATCATAAAAACTAAAGCTGCAAGGTAAATTGAGAAAACGTATATTAGATAATGGACAAGTCTGCAATGAGTATTTTGATGAATATTGTGCACATATATTGTACATAAACTATGAAAACTGCGAGGAGATTGTACTATGTGACTTTTACCTCAACCTGAAAGAGCTGACATGCGATGCAGACTGTCAACACATACGAACATTGTCTTCCTCAGATCATTTGTAATTCTGCACAGCCAAAATGCTATATGCAAACTTGTGAGAACTGCTGAGGTGCACATTTATTCACCACATTTCTAGAAGAGTTGTTTGTCAAAAATTGAATTCATGAAATAACATACAAACTGTGGGCATCTACAGATAGAACAACTCTTCAGACATATCTGTCTTCTGTGGAAGACATCTTGGAAAACCTTGCAGACAAAAAAAAAAATGTCCTGCAGCACACCTTCATAGTCACTCAACAGTCTGAATTTTTACAACATCTGAAAGAAAGAGTGTGTGACAATGAATATGTTGTGATATGGGACACTTGCAGAGAATTGCTCATTTGTCTTGCAGGTTAAGTCCATGGTTTTAGTGGAACAGTGCACAGTCGACCATTCACATATTTGTTGTTTATTATAGACATCCAGAAACCTGTGCAGTAGATCACATCCCATTTGTTATCATACCACCACTGTGAATGTTCATCTTTTCCAATGCCATTTGGTTAATATCGTGATATCCCATGTCCATGGAATACCCTAGTACATGTATTACTTCTCAGATGGTGCTGCAGCCCAGTATAAGAACGGCAAGAATTTTAGAAAATTATTTCATCAGAGTAATTTCTGGATCTGTGCATTGTGGCATTTCTTTGCCACATTACGTGGCAATGGACCATGTGATGGTATCGCTAGTGTTGTCAAGAGACTGGCTGGCTGTGCCAGTCTGCAGTGCATCTCAACTCGTAAATAATGACACTCAGGCACTTGTTCGAGTGGTGTTCCAAGAACATTACAGTGTCACTTTCATTGTACAACAAACTGTGAATATGACAGAGAATCTCTCCTTTGAGATCTGTTTGTACAAATTCACACAATTGCAGGTATGCACAAGTTACACTGTCTTATTCTCATTGGTCATAATAACAACCAAATGAAAGTTTTTCCCAATTCACCAAACATCAGAAATGAATCTCTAACCCCACCTCCGTGATATCACAGGGTTGTGCATACAGGAAGGTTATTGATATGTTGGATATGTTTTGAATGGCAATAAAGACATTGTTGGGGTGACAATTAGCTTCCTAAATCCTCATGGCCCTTTACCTTCATTTGTATACCCCAAGAAATTTGACATCTTTGTAGTAGACAAGAAGGACATTCTTACAAACGTTCATGTGAGAACAGCAATGGGCCAAATTTATGTTCTTTCACCAAAAGATGCACAAACATTATTATATCATGCTACCAAGTATTGAGACATAAAAGTCCTGGTGATAAATTTGTCATGATTGTGTAAACCCAACCCTATGTTCCGTGCCTTGCAAACATGTTTTGTTGGGGTGGTTATATCGTATTTTGCATACTACAGATGCTTGCTATTAGCCTACCCATACAGCTATTGTGCACGTTTTTCAATACTTTGTCTTTTATTTATTCATTTATTTATTTAATTTTAGTCTGCATACTATTTGTATTGTTTTGTTGCATCACTTAGATATGTTTTTTGTATTGTATTGTATCTATTGGTCCTCTTGTCTACAAAGCAGCTTATGCATAAGAAATTGGACAAGTCAAGTTGTAAATGTACAGATTAAAGTCATTTCTAGATGCACTTGTTTAAGATAATACACTTTATACATAAGTATTTATGTAATACACTTCATAAATTTAAATATTCTTCAATGGACTCCATAAATTCAAATATTCTTCAATGGAGTAAAAACAGTGATGCTGTAAATATGACTTTAGAGGTTTTCCAAAGGTGTTGATCTCAGTAATAGCTTTTATGTTTTCAGGAGGTTTGTTATAAAGCTTAATCACATGTGAAAAGTACGTTTTTGGCACAGAGGTTTGCTAATTTGGGTTATGTATAAGTTTCTGTTTTATCTGGTAAAGTGATCATGTATATCACAGTTTTTTTGCAGTCTGCAGTCCTTACCTATTACATGTATTTTGAAGAATAAAAGGGTAACCATAATGTATACACATGGTAATGGAGGAATACCAGATTTCTTAAACAGAGGCTTACAAGAGTCTTTAGGCTTGCACCCAAACAAGATTCTAATGGCTCGTTTTTTTTTTTTTTTTTTTTTTTTTTTTTTTTTTTTTTTTTTTTAGTTTAAAAGTGCTATTAGCTGTTTTAGAGTTTTCCGAGAAAGTGACCCCATATCAAAGATGAGGATGAAAGTAGGCATGGTATGCATTCATTAATGTTTTCTCACTACAGCATGATTTTAATAAGCAAAGAAGGTAACATGTTTTGCTCAGTTCTACATTGAGATATTCAATATGCGTATCCCATTTTACATTGCTCTGCAGCTAAAGTCCTAAGAATTTGGTTTCAGTACTGTTACCAACTATTTCGTCATTGCTAGAGACTCGTGGGATAAACGCACCCATGTTAGGAGCTTTGTGGAATGTTAGAATTTTAGTGCAATGGTGTTTTTTTCCCCAAGTTGATTATTCTGTGCCCAGCTGTTAAGTTGTTTTGACACCCTGTTTACTGACTGCTGTAAATGTTCATTGCTATCTCCTTTTAGTAGAATTGTGGTGTCATCTGGAAATATATTTGTTTTATGTGCATCAATATTTAAGTTTAGGTCATTTATTTACAGAAGGGGTCCAATTGCAGATTCTTGGGGTACACCAAGTTTTGAGATACAGTTTTTAGTTTGATATTTGTAAGCTTGATGCACACTGTCTGCTAACCATTAGTCAGGAAGGAACTGATCCAGTCTCGAATACCATATCTTTCAAGCTCTGATAACAGAATTTTATGATCCACCATGTCAAAAACCTTTGACAGGTCAATAGATACTCCTATTGACTGCTGTTTTGTGTCCATCAGGTTTCGACTGGAATTGAGGCACTCATAAATAGCAGTTGTCGTTGACCTCTTATTTGTTCATTACATAGGATGTTGTTTTTATTTATAAGTTTTATAAATTTGTCATACACAACTTTTTCTGATACTTTTGAGATGCAAGAGGAAATTGTGATGGGTCTGTAGTTATTTACATTATTCCTTCTCACCTCTTTTATATACAGGAATAACTTTTGATGTTTTCAGTACATCAGGGAAAGTGCCTGCCTGAAGTGAACAGTCGCATAAGTGTGTGAGTATTTCAATTAGGTTTGATACACTCTTCATTAATATTGTCGCAGGTACACCATCAATGCCTGCAGAGTTGGAATTTTTAGTCCTTTCATTGCTGTAGCTACTTCATCTTCTGAAACAGAACTGAAGTACATTGATCCTCTACATCCACTTTTTATATTCATGTGCCTGGTTGCTCTTATGTAAGTCTGATTGTAACATGTTATCAGCAACACCTGTGAAAAAATTGGTAAGTGTTGGCTGTTTCTAAGGGGTTTGTTACTTTTTTATTTTTTTGTGATAGTGTTATATTTTTGCAAGATTGTCTGTATTCTCCAGATTCCTTTTTTATAATACTCCACATAGCCTTTGATTTATTAGCTGAATTATAAATGTATTCATCATTATGCATAATTTTAGTGCTTTTATTGCTTTTCTTAATATTTTGGAGTTTTTTTAAAAAATGCACATAATTCAGGTGAGGAATTTTTTGAGTTACAAATTTCATGCAGTAGTCTTTTCTTCTGGCATGAAACCCTTATTCCCCTTGTTGTCCAGCTATTTTTTCTAGAGTTCCCCTGTATGGTTACAGTTTTCAGTGGAAATTCAATTTGAAAGAAATGGGTTAATGTATCAATAAAAATGTTGAATTCTCATTTATGTCGTTCATTTTGTACACTTCTGACCGTTTTTATTTCTGTAATAAGCTGTTGAAGTAGTTTATTTTATCCTGATTATAACTTCTACATGAGGTTCTTAAAGATTTGTTGTTAATAATACTGCCTTCTACTTTTATGCTTAATATTATAGCAAGATGGTCACTAAAACATGCATTGAAAATTTGTAGTGAAGTGTGTGTAAACTCTTATTGAGTAGAAATTGATCTAGAGCTGTTTGGCAAGTTTCTGTTACTCGGGTAGCAGATTTTACTTTGACCTTTAAATTAAAGGATGTTGCAGGGCTCAAAAGGGTCTCTCTATTTGTGAGGAAATCAATATTGAAGTCATCACAGATTATCAACTCGCAATACATTTTATTTACTTTATTTAACAATGACCCCATTGTGTTTAAGAAAAGTTAAAAATTTCCAGATGGTAATCTGTAAACTGTAGTAATAACCAAGTTAAACTGAATAATTTGTATAGCTGCAATTTCATAATCCTTTTCAACATTTGCTCTAGTTAAGTCAGGTAGGGTAATAAAATCTACGTTTTCCTTTGTGAATTGCCACCCCACCCTGCTTGCTGTTTTTCCTGCTGTAGTAAGAAGCCAAAATGAATTTGTTTATTTTCATATTCTGAATTAATTCTGGGTTAAGCCAGTGCTCAGAAATGCATAACACTGAGATATCTTTAAGTTCATCTGTTAATAGTACATTAATTTCATCGATCTTATTACGCATGGATTTCACATTATGGTGATAAATTTTTAGATCTGGCATATTCATGATTTGATAATTGGGGTTAGTACCTTATGTGATCAAAAGTATCCGGACGCCCCCAAAAACATATGTTTTTCATATTAGGTGCATTGTGCTCCACCTACTGTCAGGCACTCCATGTCGGAGACCTCAGTACTCATTACACATTGTGAGAGAGCAGACTGGGGTGCTCTGCACAACTCACGGACTTCAAACGTGGTCAAATGATTAGGTGTCACTTCTGTCATACGTACGTATGCGAGATTTACGTGCTCCTAAACATCCCTAGGTCCACTCTTTTGGATGTGATAGTGAAGTGGAAATGTGAAGGGACACATACAGCACAAAAGCGTACCGGCCAACCTCTTCTGTTGACTGACAGAGACTGCCAACAGTTGAAGAGGGTCGTAATGTGTAATAGGCAGACATCTATCCAGACCATCACATAGGAATTCTGAACTGCATCAGGATCCACTGCAAGTACTGTGACAGTTAGGCGGGAGGTGAGAAAACTTGGATTTCATGGTCGAGTGGCTACTCAGAAACCACACATCATGCCAGTAAATGCCAAACGATGCCTTGCTTGGTGTAAGGAGCGTAAACATTGCATGGCTGAACAGTGGAAAAATGATGTGTGGAGCGACAAATCGTGGTAAACAATGTGGCGGTCTGATGGCTGGGTGTGGGTATGCCGAATTCCCAGTGATCATCATCTGCCAGCATGTGTAGTGCCAATAGTAAAATTCGGAGGCGGTGGCATTATAGTGTGGCCGTGTTTTTCATGCAGGGGTTTGACCCTTGTTGTTTTGTGTGGTACTATCACAGCACAGGCCTACATTGATATTGATGTTTTAAGCACCTTCTTACTTCCCACTGTTGAAGAGCAATTCAGAGATGGCAATTGCATCATTCGACACGATCAAGCACCTGTTCATAATGCACGGCCTGTGGCAGAGTGGTTACACGACAATAACATTCCTGTTCTGAGGTATCAAGGGATCACCAATTTAGTATTGGAGGGCAGCGTGGATGGTAAAAATCGTTGAGGGAGACCAAGAGATGAATACACCAAGCAGATTCAGAAGGATGTAGGTTGCAGTAGGTACTGGGAGATGAAGAAGCTTGCACAAGATAGAGTAGCATGGAGAGCTGCATCAAACCAGTCTCAGGACTGAAGACCACAACAACAACAACAACAACATCCTTGTAATAGACTGGCCTGCACAGAGTCCTGACCTGAATCATATAGAACACCTTTGGGATGGTTTGGAACGCCGATTTCGCCAGGCCTCGTCAACCGACATTGATACCTCTCCTCAGTGTAGCACTCTGTGAAGAATGGGCTGCCATTCCCCAAGAAACGTTCCAGCACCTGATGGAACGTATGCCTGCGAGAGTGAAAGCTGTCATGTAGGCTAAGGGTGGGCCAACACCTTATTGAATTCGAGCATTACCGTATTTACTCGAATCTAAGCCGCACCTGACATTTGAGACTCGAAATTCCAAGGGAGAGAAAAGTTTTAGGCCGCACCTCCAAATCGAAGCAAAGTTGGTCTACTGTAATATGAGACACAATTTAGATCGAATGAATGACGATACAGCTACAGTAGCTTGGTTCGAGTCTTAAGCTTAGCAGTTAAGCTTTACCATGTAGCCATTGCTATGCGTCAGGTGCTCCGTCCGTATTTATACGGGTACCATTCCATTTTCACGTGATTTGTCTGGATTGAATTGACTGCTTATTTTTCATTGATCTGATAAGTGCCATTCTCTTTGTTATAGGTGTTTACGTCACTCTAAGCTGAAAATGCATTACTGTACTGTGCCCGCATTGTTTGTTGCATTCTGATAATGTGTGTTTACGACCTGTCGCCGCTTGCGGCATGACTTGCTTTTGTGCGCGCTAACACAGCTTACAATTTAAAAAAAGAGAGGAATTGTCTTATTAGCAAAACAATGGCAAGAGACTGCTATTTGTTGTTACTTACACTGCTGCTTTCTTTGATAATGATCAACAAGAACCAAATAATAGACTGCGTATGATAGATGTTCTGAACGAGAGTTTAGCGAAAATTTTTCTTTGTTTGAAAATCTTTGCAGATGCCTCTGTAGTACATTACATTCTGCACAGAAATTAGTCATCTTAGATTTAAAAATCTTGTCAATTGCCGTGCTTCATTTCTGACTGTATCACTATTAGGCATAAGAATAATACGAATATAAACATGACATGATATGTATATTATTCCGCGTTTGCTGTTGTCTCACTCTAGTTTCGCAGTTTATTAGGCAGACAGGATTTAAATGAGATAGCAGCAAATACGAAAGAGTACATGGCAAAATGTTTATATTCATCTTATTTTTATGGTGAAGAGAATACTGCATGTGATTCACAATTCATAAAAGTTCCTATTAGCAACGATCTCTTGTCACAGGTAGGAAAAAATTCAGAATGCAGAGTTGGCCATATTGACAAACATCCCAAACAGTCTTGCCAGTCGGATTTTCGTAGTACGTTGGAATGCTGCTATATTCGAAGATGACCAATACGGAATTTGTATTTACTTCATTTTACTGACGCAGAGGTTTTGGCGCCAGTATTTATCTTTGTGCCTGCAAAGCATGCCTGTGTAGCGCTACATAATTCGACAGCAGAAGTTAGTTGTGGCGGCACCTACCAACATTTTTCAGAACTTCCGCTTAATTTGCACTTGATTCTAAGCCGCAGGCAGTTTTTTCGATTACAAAAACTGGAAAAAAGTGCGGCTTAGATTCGAGTAAATACGGTACTGATGGAGGGCATCACGAACTTGTAAGTCATTTCCAGCCAGGTGTCCTGATACTTTTGATCACATAGTGTATTTACAGCATCACATACCTTTAGTTTAAATTAGGATCATCAGTATTGTTTTTTATTTTCATTCTTCTTTCTTATTCATTTTGTTTTCCTCGCTGTCGTGTTGGAAGGATGTATAGGAAACTGATATAGTTCTATTCCTTAAAAGTCGTTCTTTAATTATTTCATTAACACGATCACAAACAAACCTTTTCCCTTCATAGTTCAAATGCAGTCCACGCTTTGTGTGCAGATGTCGGTGCAGGTTGCTTATATCCAGTACATTGCACTTAGCATATTGTCAACATAGTTTCCTTATTGTAATGTTTGTTTTCCGAATTTCTTTGGTTACATATGAACTATAAATTAGGTCAAGCATATGAGGCAGTGTGGCAACTACTGTGTTTTCCTGCATTTGTTATCTTGTTGAAAATTCTGCAGCGTTTTCACAAAACAGTTGCTTCATTTTTTTGCCACATCATTTGATCCCATTATACAGATGATAAAGTCATTCCCCTGCATTAATTTTGTTTGATTGTTAGTGTCTACAACATTTTTACATCCTACCCCTGGTTTCACTACACTAGTCACTGCTATGACGTGACAGGTTGTGGTTTTTCTTTCGGAACATGTTCTTATTAATTTATGTCTCCTTATTGAAATGTCATCCCAACTTTAATTTTAACTATGTTGTGTAGTGAAACATGAAGCAAGTATGTTTTTTATTAGTTTTGAACATGACCTGGTTTGAGATATTCTAGGTCGCTAAGTTACTGATCTTAACTGTGTACATTGTTTGTTTATGGCCATGTTGCTTATTATCTGAAAGCTTGTTCTCAGACCTTCCAAAATTACCTGTTTTGCAGATCTCTGTCTACTGGAAAAGAAGTTAAAATCATTTTTCTCTGCAGTGTTTGTCAAATTTTCCACAGATTTTCAGAATGTCAGTTTGCCATTATTCCTGTCATACTACGCTGCAGTTCTGTAATTTAGCATTATTTCAACAAACACACCAAATTTGATGAAGATTGGAGATGATCAGGTTGGCAACTGAGTTGACTTGGCATGGAACGACTTATGAGAAATAGTTGATAAAATTTACTGTATAGATTGTATGTGGGAAAATCATATTTTATGTTTTTAGCCAACTAAACAAAATTTAATACCATTGATTGGGTTTAATATATGAAGCCCAGAAAATATGAAGGGAAAAAGGAGGGGAATATATAAAACCATACACATTACTAAAGAAGTAAGCTGTTGGACTGCAATTTTGTTGTACATCCTGTTAAGCTGAAGCATATAATGCACTTTAACTAATGGTGTTGAGTAGTATAATCCAGGGAAAACTGTTAAATTTACATGACTTTTAGTACTGCTATTACTTTTCCTGTAAGACTGTAAAATTTCTTATTGTAAGACTGTACAATTTCTCATTGTTGCTGTTGTGTGAACTGACTTTGCAGTGTACCTGTTTTCAGTAGCGTTGGTGCTTTTGTTTGAAGTGTGTGCATATTTTGCAAGTGTTAGTGGCACAATGAATTGACTTAAGCTGTAGCTATACATCCACATGAATACTCTGCATTTACACTTAAATGATCAGCAGAAGGTTCCTCGAACAATTTTTAGACTATTTCTAAACTTTTTTTTGTTGGTGGAATTTTGGTAACCCCATTTCAGCAACTCTCTTATCTGTAATGGTGGTGTTGATTGTGTCTTGCTTCAGCTGTACTTTATGTAGAACTTGAATGTCTTTGGATTTTCTGCCAGACTTTGAGACACAGTTTTTTTGTGGAAACCATTAAGAGCCTCTCACATTGAAATTTTGGGCTCCTGTAAAAGATCATTGACCTTGGAGATGATGGGTTTTTATAAATATGGCATGCCTTTTTGGTTGCATCTGCAACAGTCTTCTGACCTGTTTTGTGTACCATGGGGGATCAGTTCTGCCTGCCATTAATTTATTTGGTGTAAATCTCTCAACTGCTGTTGATACTATTTCTTTGAATCTAAGCCACATCTGATCTGTGCTTACATAGTTTGGAAGGAATAGAGACTGTCTCTCAGTAAGGCATCAAGTGACTTTTTATCTGCATTTCAGATTGATATATTTTACTTTTACTTTTGATGAATTTGGATATTATGGTATTCAGTCGTGCTACGACGACATTGTGGTCACTAGTCCTTATATCCTTTGTTACGCTTCCTATTTACTGAGGAGTATTTGTTTAAGAGGTCTAGTATGTTATTGCAACTGCTTACACTTTGACTGGGGTCCTGAACTTCTTGTTCAAAATAATTATCTCGGCAACCATTTAGTGCAATATTGGATGATGTTTTATGCTTACTACCAAATTTAAACATGTATTTTTGCCAGCTTATCGAGGGTAGGTTGTTGAGTATAACATCTGCCCATACTAAGTCGCAGCAACTAATTCAATTTCCCTACAAGATAAACTACCTCTTACAGCAATGAACATGCCATTACCAACTGAATGCAATCTCTAATGCAACCAGTTTAAGAACAGTAAAACCAAATGAATTTAATCTATTAGATTTCTTGTGGCATCACGATCGTTGATCGTGATACCACAAGAAATCCGAGGAGCCCTCATCACCAGCCATAGGTGTGAGGGAGACTGAAGATGGCTTGTATATAAGCCCAAACCTGTCAATAAAGAAATATTATTGTGATCTCGACTGTTCGTTGTAACTTAAATAAAACATCAGGCCGCTGCTCTCCGTAGACTGTGCTGTCAAAATTTATGAACAATTGAGGTTGTTCTTGATCAGGTAACGATCTGGTGATGCAAGCTAGACAAATCACAATCAGAGAACTTGCAGATGAAGCTAAAGTTCGTATAGGATCTATTCATTCTACTTTAACAGAACATTTGGACCTCAGGAGTCTCTCAGCAAAACTTGTGCCAAACTTGCTAACAACTAAGCATAAGCAACTTTGGAGATCGTAAGAACATGCTGTATACTATGAACAGTAATCCCATCTTTCTTAACACAGTGATCACTGGTGATGAGTTCTGAGTTTACGGGTATGACCCAGAAACAAAGTTCTAAACATCACAGTGAAAGCATCCATTATCCTTGAGACCCAAAAAAGCGAAGCAGGTCCGCAGTAGTGTGAAAGTCTTGCTGACCATCTTTTTTGACTCCAGTGGTGTGGTCCATCATGAGTATGCCTCAGAAAGTACCAATGTCAATATGGAGTACTACTAAGAGGTCCTGCATCATCTTCATGAAGCAGTGAGACCAAACAGCTACACTGGCGGGCAGTGGACAGTTGGTGCCATCACTACGATAATTGACCTGCTCATTGTTCTTAGTTAATTCAGTTTTTTGACCACCTCAACATGGCTGTTTTTTGTCTAACTCCCAATTCCCCTGACCTAGCACCAAGTGACCTCTGGCTTTTCCCTAAACTGAAAAGACTCTGAGAGGGACCAGATTTCAGAACAGGGAAAAATTATGCAGAATTCGACGGAGCAGCTGCACACCATACCAAAAGAGGCTTTCCATTGATGTTTTCAGCAGTGGCAGCAGCATTGGGAGAGGTGTGTAGAAGCCAAAGGTGACTAAAACATAATGTCTGAATAAATATTGATTTTATAAATAAAAGTAGGATACTTTTTGAACAGTCCTCATACTAATTGAACCTTGATAGAGCACAAAGTAACTGTAAATTATTTATGGAGAGATTTCTTAAGAACGATGGAAGTGACTAGATTTGTTACAAACAATTTAACTACTGAAATTTGAAAGGGGGTTTTAATTACATCTTTCATTTATCTCTGATATCGAGCAACTGTTATATATTTGGAGAAATTCAATTGGATCTTTTTGTCATAACACTGGTGAGACAGTCTGAAGGTAGTCGGTACACAGAAAATTTGTTTCTTTGGCTAAATGGAGAAGAGTGGTCATAAAATAGAACTTTTTGCCTTGAAAATTATTCAAGAGGATAGAAGGAAAAAATAAAATAATTTTGGTTGTGTGCTCTGTTGCATAGTATGACCCACAAGTGATAGACTTCGATTGTGTACATATGCGCAGAGAAGTGCTGACCACGTATTGTGGTCTGTGGGTGTTAGCAATTTATATATAAAAAAAACAGGATTTATGTATGTATTTGTGCATGTGTCCAACATTTCCTCCTAAACCAGTGGTTTGATTTCAACCAAATTTGGTGCACATGCTGCTTGCTACATGAAAATCAGTGCTGTGGGCTCAGAAAGTCCTAGCTGCCACAAAAGGAAAGATGGGGGCAAAAAAGGTTTTTTTTTCAACCCCTGATTAGTAGGCTGCTGTACACAAAAGGTGTTTTGTGTGTGTAGTATCAGCATACCTAACAGGGTCTACAATTGCGGATGGATGCTGCTGAACAATAAGAGGGGGGAGGAAATTGATAATGAAAGAGATGGGAGGATGAGGTGTACGGAGAAGTGGAGGAGGAGGGGACAGACAGAAAGAGATGGGGAGGAAGTGATAAAGAGAGGGGGAGGAAAGTATAGACAGCAAGAGAGGGGCTAGGAGGAGGAGGAGGGAGGGAGGGATGGGGGTTGACAGACAGAGTTGGGGTAAGAAGAGAAGAATAGACAGAGGGGAAGAGGTTTTGTGTGAGTAGTAATGGCATGTCTTGCAGACATATGCTGCTGGGCACAGCTGCATAAAGAGAGGAGGGCCGAGGAGACAGTGAGTGGGGGAGGGTGAAGTGGACAGTGAGAGCAGGGAGGATGAGACGGGCAGAGAGAGGGAGGTGGAGAAAATTGATAGAGAGACGGGGAGGAGGGGACATGCAGAGCGAAGAGGTGAGGAGGAGGAGATGATCAGAGAGGTGTGGAGGTGTAGGCGTAGGTGGAGGTGATCAGAGAGAGCAGGAGATGGAGATGGACAGAGAGATACAGGAAAGGGGGGGGGGGGGGGCAGATGCAGGAGCCATGAGGAAGGTGTAAAGAGGTAGTGGACAGGTGGAAAAGGAAGAAGGGAGAGGAGAAGTTGGATAAAGAGAGTGGGGAGGATGAGATAGATAAATAGTGGTGGGAGGATGAGATGGATACAGAGATCGGGTAAGTAGAAGTCGACACAGGGAGGGGGGAAAGGAGGTGTGTGTGTGTGTGTGTGTGTGTGTGTGTGTGTGTGTGTGTGTGTGTGTGTGTGTGTGTGTGTCAAGTACATGAGAGAAGCCTTTGGGGGAAAGGCCAGTGTTTTTATATCCTATTGGGCAGCTGCTGACTATAGATATGCAAGATAACAACATAGAAAATAACAAATATTTAATATTCTAGAAGAAACTTTAGCTATGGAGAAGCTATTGACAGGATCTTCAGTTACATTGTAATTTTTGGACTTCCACCATATTGGTGAAAACGGATCTTCCCCATCCCCCATCAAAAATGCAGAAAGGTTACTACACATAGTATAATTTTGTATATCAAATTTCTGTAAAAGTTGAAGAAAAAGTTACCCAATTTTACTAAGCAAAGGCTTTTATTTCAGCAGAGTAATGCACCTTCCCACATGTCTGAAGGTACTACAGTCAAAATTGTGAAATTGTGCTAAAAGCTGCTACATCATCTGCCAATTTTCTAGATTTGGCTACTTCGTGATGTTTTTTTGTGAATACTGGAGAAAGTGGATTAATGAAAAGAAAATCCCATCATATGAAGAGATAATAGCTGAAATGAACCATTATTTAGTAGATTCTGAGAAATTGTGTTTTTGAATGACTGAAACACATGAGTAAATATTTGTAAATTGCCATATAGAACTGAAAGAAGAATAAAATGTGAAAAATGGAAAAATAAGTTTGACAATTTATTCATATTTAATGTTCTCTGTGCAAAGTGTGCTGATATGTAACATATTATCTTCGTTCCTGGATTTGCAAATAAAAAAAGCAGTTTTCATAAAGAATTGATAGTTGTGATAAGTGTTTGTTTCTGACCTCCAAGTAATGACACTGAGTGAGATGATGTAAACTTTAAGACACTGGACTTGCATTCAGGACTGAGATTCAGATACTTGCCAGCCATCCTGCCTTTGAGGAGGCCAAGGCTGATTTCCTTCCTCATCCTATCCCAGTCTGGGCTTGTGCTCCATCCTAACATGACATTAAGGTCCAAACTCTCTCCTTTTTACTGAACAGTGGACTTTACATATTTTACTACTCTGACAAACTGTGAACTGATTTTCAGTAATCACAAACTGTACTACCTATAAATAAGGTATATGCTGATTATGAATAGTAAAATGGGATAGTGACATTAAGATAAACGATTGCAAATATTTTTTATTTCATCATGCCTCAGTGTCTATGTGAAGGAAAATAAACAAAATTCTTTAAATATGTTAAGTGTTTTATGTGCATTCGCTATGTCATCAAAAGTATCCGGACACCCCCCCAAAAACATATGTTCATCATATTAGGTGCATTTTGCCGCCACCTACTGCCAGGTACTCCACATCAGCGACCTCAGTAGTCATTGGATATTGTGAGAGAGCAGAACACTCAGACTTCGAATGTGGTCAGAGTGTCACTTGTGCCATACATTTGCACATGATATTTCCACACTCCTAAACATCCCTAGGTCCACTGTTTCCCAAGTGACAGTGAAGTGGAAACGTGAAGGGACATGTACAGCACAAAAGCGCACAGGCCGATTCTTGTCTGTTGACTGACAGAGACCGCCGACAGTTGAAGATGGTCGTAATGTGTAATAGGCAGACATCTGTCCAGACCATCACACAGGAATTCCGAACTGCATCAGGATCCACCGGAAGTACTATGACAGTTAGGCGGGAGGTGAGAAAACTTGGATTTCACGGTTGAGTGGCTACTCATAAACTACACATCATGCCGGTAAATGCCAAATGATGTCTCGCTTGGTGTAAGGAGTGTAAGCATTGGATGATTGAACAGTGGAAAAACGTTGTGTGGAGTGGCAGATCACGGTACACAATGTGGCGATCCGATGGCAAGGTGTGGGTATGGCAAGTGCCCGGTGAACGTCATCTGCCAGTGTGTGTAGCGCCAACAGTAAAATTCGAAGGTGGTGGTGTTATGGCATGGTCATGTTTTTCATGGAGGAGGCTTGCACTCCTTGTTATTTTGCATGGCACTATCACAGCACAGGCTCACATTGGTGTTTTAAGCACCTTCTTACCTCCCACTATTGAAGAGCAATTCGGGGGGTTGTGATTGCATCTTTCAACATGCCTGAGCAGCAGCTGTTCATAATGCACGGCCTGTGGCAGTGTGGTTACACGACAGTAACATCCCTGTAATAGACTGGCCTGTACAGAGTCCTGACCTGAATCATATAGAACACCTTTGGGATGTTTTGGAACGCCGATTTCATGCCAGGCCTCATCGACCGACATTGATACCTCTCCTCAGTGCAGCACTCTGTGAAGAATGGGCTGCCATTCCCCAAGAAACGTTCCAGCACCTGATGAAACGTATGCCCGCGAGAG
Organism: Schistocerca piceifrons; assembly: GCF_021461385.2. Taxonomy (NCBI): domain Eukaryota; kingdom Metazoa; phylum Arthropoda; class Insecta; order Orthoptera; family Acrididae; genus Schistocerca; species Schistocerca piceifrons. The sequence goes on from NC_060149.1 coordinate 617,784,841, forward strand.
TGGAAGCTGTCATCATGGCTAATGGTGGGCCAACACCATACTGAATTCCAGCATTACCGATGGAGGACGCCACGAACTTAAAAGCCATTTTCAGCCAGGTGTCCAGATACATTTGATCACATAGTGCGTGTGGTAGACTTACACATTTCCTGAGACTTGGTACATTCAAACTGTTATAATGTGCAGTGTCATTACTGTGTGATCTTTGCAATGTTTATGTGTGAACCTGTATTTAATTCTGTCATTACAGGTATTAGTTTTCTTTTGTTATTCTTACAGGAAATGATGAAATCCTCATACTGTCACAGGTTATATATAACCAATATTTTGAAAGACTACAATTGTGATACATTCTTTCCAGAAATTGGTAGCCAGTACAAATCTGTCAGGTGAGTAACTCAAAAATATGTTGAGACGAAGTTTAATGTTGTCTTTTCATTGGGATTGTACAATGTACGGTGTTACATGTATATTGTCTACAGTCGATGTTGTGAAACAGCAATTCGGTGAAAGCTAATAGTCCTATGCTGTACAGGCAGAACATGTATGTTGATTTTTTACAATAAAATAAAAATAATATCATATTGGAGGTAATTTAAACACCTTAGTGTTTTATCAAAAGTATGCACCAGTAGAAGGTTGTTGCACTTGCCTTGCTCTGAGGAGGGAACCAGCTGACTCAGCCAGTTGTTGGGAGGACCTGTAGAGTAACCTCCTATCGAATAAATATGTTATTACATATTCTTCCTTATGCAAAGCTTTGGAAGAAGTGAAATCATGGAAGAGAAAATATAGTATTTCTTATGCCTTATTTTATTGCATGTCTGATATTTATTTAAATCGCTGACAAGGACATTAAAGTTTTAACTACAGGTACTGGCAGTAATGTCAGAGATAGCCATTGTAATAGCAGTCTCATTGTGGTTTTGACTTTACCATTCATGCAGTATTAAATATTGTGCGGGAAAGAAAACATATTAATTAGCAATGTGGCAACAAACCTTTTTTGACAATTGAGAAATGTGCAGAACTGGGACACAAATCCAGAGCCCTGTTTGTTGTGGGAATTATTTTACCAACTAACCAGTCTGAACTTGTATTGTGACTTGATGTAAACATTGTCTACCATTATCTCTTCCTGTTCTGATTTTGTGAGATTCACACCTGCTAGTGTTGCAGGACTGACAGTTTTGTTAAAGAGGATACTGTAGTGAAATCTCTCGCCTCCACCTTGGTGTTTCTTAAATGTAGTTTTCTTAAAAACAGATGACATGTCACACCTGACCGTCCATCGGATATAAAACCTAATAACTTGAGAATGAAAGTATGAGCTAAAATCAACCACATGCAAAGTTTACGTAATGTGTATTTACCTCTGTGAAGTCTTTAAAATTTAGTGCAATGTTCTACTTAATTTGATGCAGCACAGTAAGTGTGGTGGATAATGAAAGAGATCAGTTCTTTATCAAGTGAAGATATCAGACTGTAAGATGTGCAAAAATCAATTTTTTTCACCTAATAGTTTTTGAAAAACCACATGATTAGTATTTCATTTTGAGTAAGACACTGTCTTGCAGCACAGACACCAGCATTTATGGCAGACAGCCATAACAAAAGCAGCCTCAGCCCAGAATGCAAAGAGCCGGTTTTTAACAGCGAAAGGGTTAAATATCTGACTGTAATGTTGCAAAGAGATATCAACTGGAATGGAACGGCTGTGTATGAACGGTAATAGAGAAGGCAAATGGTTGACTTCGTTGTATTGAGATAATTTTAGGAAATTTGGGTCATCTGTAAAGGAGACCTGTGGATAAAAGACTGGTGTGACCCATTCTTGAGTAATGCGTGAGTGTTTGGGATCCCCACCAGTTTGGATTAAAGGTAGACATCAAAGCTGTTCAGAGGTGGACAGCTAGATGTGTTACCAGTAGTTTCGACCAGTACATGAATATTACAGAGATTCTTCATCATCTCAAATGGCGACCCCTTTCGTGAAACACCATTGAGGAGATTTAGAGAACTGTCATTTGCAGCTGCCTGCAGAACGATTCTACTGCCAACATGAGCATTTAGCATAAAGACCATGAAGATAAGATGAAGGAAACGACCAGTAGTGGTACAAGGTGCCCTCCATAATGCACCATATGGTGGCATGCAGAGTATGTTTGTAGATGTAGAGTTAGATGAATGCTAAAGCCAGTTTACCCCCAACAGTCGTCATGTTTATGGTGTTGTCACAACCACATCATATACAATCTCCCAGATAATTGTCAGTAACTTCTGCAAACTTGAGATTCAGTGTTAATCTTGGGCCTACACCTTGCAACCATTAAAATTCATTTTACAGGTATCATCTGAATTCCAATTAAGCTTATTTCATGAACTATAATTACCCATTCACAACATCATAGTTGGAACATACTTAATCAGCGACTCACGTAAGAGCACCACAACAGATGAAGTACTCTTTTAAAAATTGATTTTAAATGCCACATCCAAAGACCAGCACTTCACTCTTTCCAATTAAGTGTGGTTGTCACTCCACTGAATCAAAAGCAAGATGGTACTAATAGAGGTAGTTATTGTAATGTGGTTCTCACCTGATTCATTAAGAAGACATTTGAGGTCTCTAATAGCTGCTACTTAGTGTGTTTTCTTGCATCCAATAAACTGAAAAGCCATTTCATGTATCTGGAGACAGTGATAAAGAGGTCTTAATTGGTCAGTCAGAACCTAATAGATGTATTTTTTGATGTTGAAAACAACTGGCTGTGTGATATCTGACAACAAATACATAATTTTTGGGTTCATGTTTGCCTCCCTATTATACTACAATTTTCTCTGGTGGGACAATATTTCAGGTATCAAATTGGTAATGTAGTTTTCACCTGTACTCCTTAAAGAATGATGTGTCTCAGAATATTATTTTCCTCCGATATAAGACAATTGCAACCGGAGGACACATGTTTTCAGTTTTAAAAGTCCAGTTAGATTCTCGGGGCCAAGATTTGTGTTACAGGTTGTCACTGTACATGTTGAAATGCCCCTGTGTTTGGGTTTGGAGTAGAGACCGACCTTCCATTGTAATATTTTATAAAGCCTTTGCTCAATTCCAGCGGTACTCTTTTTAACTGTAAAGTATGTGAATCAGTGCGACCATCATATCTGAAAATGTTGGACAGTGTCCGTGTTAAGGGTGTCAGCCATGATGCAGGTTCTTTGCAGTAAATCATAAATCTGGCATATGCACTGAAGCTGGTAATCCATCACTTCCCACTCAGAAAATATTCCTGTGGTGTGGGACTTTCATAATGTTAAGTCAATTGTGATGTCTGTGGTCTTGATTTTTGCCACTTGAATATTAACTCAGTGTGTAAGCATGACTGCTAACTGAATGTATTTTCCTTAGGGTAAATTGTATAAAGCATTTAACTGTAGATTAAAATAGAAAAATTACCTCAGATCAAATTTAACCTGGAAATCTGTGTTGTATAAATGTTAATCCTAGATCATATCACCATGAAGTTAGACCATATTTGACTGGCAAAAATTCGCGATTCAAAGTCAGGTTCAGCTCTAATTGTCAGTTTATAGTGCTCTGGTATTATGATTCATCGCTTTTGTTTTTTGTAGATACCAATTGAAATAATAAGAAAAGTTGTTCTTAACACAAAAAATGGTAAGTAAATATGTGTTAAGCCCCCTCACCTGACTGATGCTCAAAATAATTTTTTTCTATCTGGAAGGTTAGGTTAAGGGAATTACGACTACTGTGTGTATGTAATGATCAATCTCATCATAGCTCTTGGGAGATGATTCATAATTTATGTGATTAGTTCAAAGCCATTTTATACACACTTAGCAGCAGAATAAGAAAGGAAGATTTGAAATGTTTGCAGTGAACAGAAGTATGGGAATTTTGACAGCAGCTAATAGCTATTCAACATCTCGTATATGTTCTCTCTCAGCTTGAGCAACAGTAACTATGGAATTTGTATTACATTTTTAACTACTGAATACATCCTTAAACTGCTATGACAGTTCAATGTACATACGGCGATAAATAGAACGTAAGCAAGTGTCTTTGAACATCTAACCTTGTGACCTGATACATACGAGTCAGTGGCACAGAGGTTGCATTAGTGACTGCTGTGCAGTAGATCATGTGTTCAAACCCATGTCAAATCTCTGAAATTTTTTTTCCATTTCTTACTACTTTCTCCACTTTATTGTTTGTAAAGATAATTGTAACAACAGTACCATGACATTCCATTCCATACCATTGAAACCATACCTTACCCTCTGTGTTTCCTGAGTGTTTTGGACCACTATTGGGCAAAATTCTGTATGTAACAACCCTACGCGATGTGAATTACATTGTTTGCTTCCGTTTACTTTAGAGATATCTGAGTATCCAGATGTGTCCACTGAGGACGACGACGAGATCCAGTGAGCTCCCTGCCACATTCCCTGGGAGGGTGAACTCACTCTTGGAATTAAATAACAAGTCATTTAAGCTGAGATTTTGTTTGGAATAAAGAATTGTAGAGCAGTTGGAACTAAGGCTTAGAGGCTACTGATCAACCAGAAGAAACCAGCCACTGACTCCAACGTGCATGTTGCTGTTAATGTTAAGATTTTACACCACAGGAACCTGTCACTTAGTGGTTGGTGATCTGTTTAAAGTAGGCATAGCAAGAACTTGCAGAGCTGTCCGTAAGGTATCGGGCTGCACTGCCTCATTGAAAAATAAATTTATCAAAATGCCAATTATGAAAATGACGTTAGGAACATCCAGTGTAATTTTTATCAAATAGCACATTTTCCTGGCATATCCTCATCGAATCACCTGGTGGCGATAATGCTGAGATATTTAGAAATCATCATGGTGGTTTTCTTTAAATATACAAGTGATCTCATACGCTAAATATGATGTTTAAATATTTTAGCTAGATCTCCAAGATCTGTCCATGGCAGCAGTATTTTTGCAAACTCACATGTACCTGCTCAGTTGGAAACAGGAGAAATTCCAGAAGGCATACTTCTGGGAGACTGGCGATCAGTGTTGCAGCCTATTTTTGACACCTGTATTTCATGAAGAAATAGTGGCTGAGTGTATCTATAATCATGCCCTCAAGAAAACAAGATCAGCAATTGAAAGAATGTTTGGGATAGTAAAAAGACGATTTTCCTGTTTGAGTGTAGGACTCAGAGTAAAAGTAAATCGTGCAGCAATTACAATAGTTGCAGCATTTCTCTTGCACAATATGGCTGTAAACGCATCAGAGCAGGAGTCTGAAATTGATGACTTGTATTTGCTGGGAGAAGAGTGTACACAGAAATTTGAGTACGTGCAGAACGCAAAGTCAACTGGGGTCTTAATGCAGTGAGAGTGGCATTCATTGACAATGTATTTAAGTAAGTACTTAAAAATTGGAATAAATGTACAAGTTGTCAGTTTGAAAGCCAGATTTTCTTTTCCTTTCGTTTAGCTCTAGTTACTTCTCTGTGTCCTGGTTATTGAATTCTTTATCAGAACAAGAACGCCACAAATAATATTATAAACTCCCTGTTGCACAACAGATCGAGCTCAAAACATTAACCAGAGCATATTAAAATGTATACGATACACGGCATATAACTTCAGGTTGAAAGTCTGTCCATGAAGTTCCAGTAGGCTACATACCAACAGAAAACGAATGTAACAGCAGTCACAGTGCAATAAGTGTGAAATTCATTAACAAAGTATTTATACAAAAGGTCACAAGATTGGAAAGGTTTACAATGTGTCAGATTAAAAGTCTGGATTGTCTTTTCATTTCTATAAGTTCCAATTCTTTAATTTCTTTATCTATTTTGAGGGTTTCCAGTCTTATCTCATGTTTTGCAAGCAATTACTGTAACTCTGATTTCATGTTCACGCTCAAGGCATTCTATTCTTCTCTTGTAAAACTGGTCTTTCTTATCGAGAAAATTTTCTGTTCTTTTGTTTTTGGGACAAGATTTTCCTGCTATAACAGAATCCTGGCTGGCACGTTACACATCTACCTGTAATTAGAGGTAATTTTCTGTGTAAAGTACACAATTTTGTGCTGTCACAGTAAAGTTATTACATTATCTTAGTGCATTACCATTTTTACCAGCTCAATGTAAACATTCTCTCCTTCATTTTCATTGTTATTAAAAATGCAATATCTTCATTTGAAGTTGCAGCTGTCGCCTCATTTACTGATGTTGTGAATTAACTGTAACCAGTGCTATCTGTATCAGAACAAGAATGTAACGAAGAACATTATGAGCCGGCTGCGGTGGCCGTGCGGTTCTGGCGCTGCAGCCCGGAACCGCGAGGCTGCTACGGTCGCAGGTTCGAATCCTGCCTCGGGCATGGGTGTGTGTGATGTCCTTAGGTTAGTTAGGTTTAAGTAGTTCTAAGTTCTATGGGACTTATGACCTAAGATGTTGAGTCCCATAGTGCTCAGAGCCATTTGAAGAACATTATGAATTACCTTTTACACAATAAAGTTGCTTCATAAGAATTTATGCGATTATGTCAAAATATTTACAAACCACTGCACATAACTTTAGGATGAAAATCTGCATCGGCATCGTAGGCATTAGAAATAGGAAAAAAATTTGGCTTCAGGGCTGCAGTTAGCTTTTGTCCACTTTCTGTAACAGTAGGCCTTACGAAATTACCACTTCCAGTTTTATGCGTTTCTGCTTTGAAGAGATCTGACTCTATTTTTGCTCCAGTTTACATACTACATACATAAAAAATGAAATGTAATAATTAGAAAGTATGTCTTGAAATTATACATTGTCATGCGCTAATGCCATCTTGGTCCTTTTCTGAACATTTCTGTAACATGTTTTCTAACACTTTCAATCACAATCTGTCCTGATGTTATGTGAATTAAAGTCCACACAACTTCTCTCCATGCCTTTACCTTGCTGCAGTGACTTTATCAGTTTTTTCTTTTTTTTCACTCAGTATGTCTTTATACTGGCCCAACACAACTTCCAGCAGTAAATCTTTTTTGTATTGAGAAAAGTTTGAGGATCATTCCTTTTTGTTTACTTGCTTCCATAGTTATAACACGACACTGTTGATAATAAATACTGTGTATCTATGATGTACAATAAATATCTACAGTCAAAACACAATAATTGTGTTGATAGCGGATTTCAGCCATGTTGCCAAGCATGTTACATAGTACTTTAGATCAAATCTGAACCTGCTTCAGTGGATCCAAGTTTAGTGGTACAGTAGAGCTGAGCCCTGAACGTAGCTCAATTTCTGATCTAATGTCAAATTTGATCAGCAATGTTTATACTATCAGCCCTTAATGATACTACAGCAATGAATCATGTTGGAATCTGAGCAAAGGACTACCTCACCATTGTAGCTGTTGTGCAACATGAATGCTGTAACCAAGGGTTGGAATATATTTCCATCTGAGTTAGCAATGAAGCCTTGAATGTTTTTAAGTTGAAACTAATACTAGCTATCTTGTACTCAGAGTTAAGTTTTAGGCATGTTTTATCCTCGTCTGCCTTGAGCCTAGATTTTGTGAATGAAAAGTTTATATTGTTGGTCAATTTGTTGTTCTGGGATGAAAGACAAAAGTAATAATTCTAAAAAATATTTGCAGTTCATCAAAATATTATGGCATTACATCAGGACTCAAATATATTTATTGTCCTAGTATTGACATGTTTTCAGGGATTCCTTTGATGGATTTTATAAATAAGCTAACAATCGAAATACATAAATAAATTCATGCTAAAGTCACACATAAATATCAAATACATGTATGTGTCACAAAATGTTTCTTAATTATGATATCTGAAAATACAATCAAAAAATTTTTCATATGAGGGGACTTAATGTTAACACATTATGTGTTAGTTTTATGCATTTCTGCAATAATGCCTTGCAATCAGAGGGTTGTCTTCCCTCCACGGATGTCCATTTAAGTTCACGGATCATCTCCATAATACTCCTGTGCTGATTGAATCTGCTGTTAACAAATCTAGCAGCACACCTCTGAATTGCTTCAATGTCTTCCTTTACTCTGACCTGGTAGGGATCCCTGTCACGTGAGCAATACTCAAGAGTTGGTTGTATTAACATTCTGTATGCCGTCAACAATCCTACTAAAGCAAAGTTGAGCATTCATCTTCCCGACTACCAGGCTGATGTGCTCACGCCATTTCATATCACTTTGCAATGTTGTGCCTAGATATTTAATCAATATGACTGTGTCAAGCAGCGCATTACTAATGCGGCATTTGACTGTTACAGGATTGTTTTTCCTACTCATCAGCATTAACTTATGTTTTTCTCCATTTAGTGCTGGCTGCCATTCATCACACCAACTAGAAATTTTGTCCAGCTTGTCTTGTATCTCCCTGCAATGACTCAAGGATGATATCTTCCCGTACACCACAGCATCATTAGCAAACAGCTGTAAATTGCTATTCACTCTGATTTCAAGATCATTTATGTAGGTTGAGCATAAGAGCAATCATATCACACTTCCCTGGGGCATAACGTACATCCTGTTTTTTTTTTAACACCATTGCAAAAAACAGCTCCTTTTTCTGTGAAACAAAGATATATAATGTATTTTGCGTACCACACAAATGTGATAGCCTTAAAAATGTTTTTCAGGCAACTGTCAACAGCATCGATATACTTGGAGAAATGCATGGTAAACACTGTGCTGTGTTACAATATATTTATTCACAACCAGTTTTGATCATCTTCATAGCAGAAAAATACTGTGACAACTTCACATGTCATGCATGCTATTTCACCATAAAAGATGTCATAGCTGACTTGCAAACATCAGAAAAAGGTAATTCACACCATAATAACCGGCTAATGCAAATGGAAAACATTGGTGGTTTCATTGCCCAGTGTTTTCTGGTGAAATAGTGTGTATGACATTTGAAGTTGTCACAATATTTTTCTACTGTGATGATGATCAATGATCAGAACCTGTTGTGAATAAATATGTTGTAAGACAGCACAGTATTTACCATGCATTTCTCCAAGTGATAACCTTGCATGCAGGCAGCACACACCTCAAATGATTTTTTGGGTTTTATTTATCATGTCAGGTAGATGCATAGCATGGAACATTCTTGCTGGTGATGATGGCACAAGCTTTCTTGCTGTGGGGGATTTCCTCATTGGAAATGCATCATTTTTATCAACATATTCCTTCTCTTCTTCATTATTCTCTACTTCCTCTTGTTTTGTCTCTTGTGATGAGAAAGTAGATCATTGCTGAATGTAGACCCAGTGCTACACCGGGAGGGGGGAATGTGTTGCCGTATTATTGTGAGGGGGGAAAAAAGATCATGTATTCACTAGTTTAGCATATATAAGCATATTAAAGCATATTGTAAATACATTATAATTCAGAAGTAAAAACAAGCAGAAATTATGTTTATTTCTAGAAGCCATGCTAGAACTGCGATAAACAGATTTCTTTAATCAGGTACTGAAATGTATTGGGAGCGTGCAGAAATGAAAACAAGTGATGCACAGGGAGCACATGATTTAAAGTACACACTACAATCGGGCACAGCAAGTTTAGTTAATTGCCTGAGGAAGCAAAAATTGAAGTTGGATGCAGCATATACGCTACTAGAGGACTGAGGAGGCTATATGCACTCTTATATGAACACTACGATTTTAAAGCCACATAGACTGATGGGTCCAAGCATGTAGAGAAAGTTGGCTGCGTGGTTGTTGTCCCTAATAGTGTGATTGAGATTTACTTACAGTGTTCATTGGAGAGCTGTAGGAACTGGAGGTGGTGCAACTAGATCAAGACAAGAACTTCCTCTTCTGCTGAGATTCTCTAATTGCTCTGTAGTGTATTCGGACAATATACCTTATGCTCAAAACATGCATGATTAGCTTTTCTTGTTATAGCGACAATCGGAGGAAGTAAAGTTGCATTGATTAGCAGAGTATGAGGGAATTTGTATGAACAAGGGACTTGACACAACAGCCCAAGATAGGATCCAGAAACATCTTGCTATGAAGTGTGCCATTCCATTGTATGTTATCTTTTTACAGCATAGAAGAAGGGCCATATGCCAGGGACAGAAAAAGTGGCGAGACGGACAAAGTAACAAACTGTTTGAAGTAAATCCAAATGCATACAAATGATTGATGTCACTGCAGTCACTCCAATGGAAAGAAGTCACATTTGCAAGACTTAAGATATTCCTGTGTGGTACATGGCCACCACCTATTGACATCTTCATCTACATTCTGCAAATTCCTACAAGTGTTTGACAGAGTGTAGTCCATAGTGTTGCCCATATTAAGTTTTGTGCCCATGCTATTCACATATTGAGCGTGGAAAGAATGATTACTTACCTCTCTTCCGGATTTCTGTGTAAGCGTATTTCAAGTCTCTGCTCAAAAAGCTTATTCTTATAATTTTTAAGCAGTTTTTCACAAAAAAATGCTGTGTCTTTCTCATTGTATCTGCCAGTTTAGGTTTTTCAGTATTTGAGTCTCACTATAGGTCCCTTAAGCCGTCTTTACACCAGAGTGAATGGAAGAAAACACTAGCAAATGCACATCTGCAGACAATTCACTAATTTTTGCTACCATTTGCTTGTATCTATGAACAAGCATTTACGGAGAGAGAATGTAAGGGTGCATGAGATAACAGATGTAATCTGTGGTACTGTTTTTTGGCGCTAATAACCAGCACACCATATGCAACACTATATAGTTATAACAACAGTATAACACATGGATATTTAGAAATCATTATTTTACGTGCACACCCTTGAAACTATCTTTGGTACAAGTAAAGTTTCCAAATCAAATTTCAGTTAGTCCAAGAAAAACCAAAAGACTATTTAATTACAAAAAATTACACAAATTAGGTTTCTATATATAAAGTTTATGTACAAATCCCGCATGCTCTACAGTTGACATATAACATTAGCAATTTCTTGTTTTCTGTTTGTACAAGGCATAGGTGTGTTTGCTGCTTCTTCTTCTCCCATCACTGGAAGATTATTGTCGTTGCCACTAGGTGCTGCAAAATACTCATCCCCTGTCTGTTTTGCAACATTGTGCGAAACAAATCAGGCAGCCAGAATGAGATTTTCACTCTGCAGCAGAGTGTGCGCTGATATGAAACTTCCTGGCAGATTAAAACTGTGTGCCCGACCGAGACTCGAACTCGGGACCTTGGCAAAGCCATGTCTCCGCAATATCCTTTCTTTCAGGAGTGCTAGTTCTGCAAGGTTCGCAGGAGAGCTTCTGTAAAGTTTGGAAGGTAGGAGACGAGGTACTGGCAGAAGTAAAAGCTGTGAGTACCGGGCGTGAGTCGTGCTTCGGTAGCTCAGATGGTAGAGCACTTGCCCGCGAAAGGCAAAGGTCCCGAGTTCGAGTCTCGGTCGGGCACACAGTTCTAATCTGCCAGGAAGTTTCAAATCAGGCAGCAATCATTTTATAGACTTTTGTTTGACTAAGTCTTATTTTGCTTTGAAGAACTGGGAAATGCCTTTCACCTGTCCAAAGCACCATTTGATTGTCACCCTTTCTTTGGAGTTAGGTTTGTTGTAGGATTCTGTAATATGGTGTCATTAACCATGATGTAGTGCCAACCCGTGCATCTCCTAAAATGAAAGCATTACTGTTGTTCCGTCTTAGTATCTGGCATGCATTAGAATTTCTCCATATTCTATCATCAAGGCCATGAAGCACTGACACTTGTAAACTTTTCACTATATTCACATGTTCCCTTGACATTTATACAAGGAAAGCCCTTTCAATTAACATATTCATCTCCATGTACAGAGGGGTTCATGATTGGTATGCACATGCGATAGAGAATCCTCACTGCACATGGAAACTGATACCTTGATAGTCTCTTAACTTTTGCTGTTTCTAGTTTGCATATGTTTCTGGGAAACTGAATCCACAAAAGTGCTTTTTGGATAACATGATGAACAGTAACTGAAATTTCAGTGACACAGTGGTCAGGTGTATACTTAAGTCTTCTCTTACACCAGTCTGAAAACCTGGGTCTGCTAAATAGTGCAAAAATGTTTTCGTTCCCAATTTGTTTGAAAAGGCACCCCCTTTTTCATGATTTTCGGGAAGAAAGTGACTCACGAGCCAAATAATGTTTTCATTGTTAAACCTGTGTAAACTTCTACAGTTTCTCTCTTCAGTATTTCTTTGTGCTAAATATATATTTTTTTCCTTTTCAAGTACCATAATTTCTGTCATTTTTACTAAAAACATTGGTAAAACTTAGAACATTAACAGAACTAACTCAGCTCAAAGTATACTGCACAGCTCATTTCAAAAAATTGAGAATGTTCTCCTCTTGTAAGAAACTTTTCTAGTTTTATTCATACGAAATTGGAGAATTTTCTGTGTGTTGAAAACTACCCCCACCTCTTTACTCAACCTATCAACATTCTCGTGTGAAGTACATCCTCTGACTCACTTTATTCATGCAAATGTGAGAATGTTCTCTGAAATTCTGAGTATGAAGTACTTTCTCCATTTTATTCATATGACCCAATGTTTTTCATAAAGTAAGCAAAATGGTGTAGGAAAGGAAGAATGTAGGTGTCTCAGTTTGTACATAAATGCAAAATACATGGGGGTATTGCACTTAACAATCAAGTGCAGCTCCAGCTTTCCTTCACCCAAGTCCAAAATTTTGCGCATATGTCGAATGATGCTTTTCTCTGGCTTCTCATTATAATTGAGGTGGAAATTTGAAAACAGGAAACTAATTACCAACGATGACATAACCTGAAGGAAGGCTAGCATTTACACTGCTTATTAGCTGCTGGAGAAATTTATGCTTGTTATTGTTTGCATTTCAATAGGTGATGTACAGGGTGTCCCAGAAAACACTGACAAGCTTCCGATTCACTGCTACACATCATTGTCTCCTGCACCTTGCTTTTGAATGTGCACCGGTTACAATGAGACCCATGGTAATGTGTTGCATCTTGAAGCCCAGTTTAAAGGACCTGAGAGCAAGGTCCATGAAGGATTGAATACCCTGAAGTGTCTTAAACACAGGATTTGATGAGAGGGCACAGCACATGCTTACCAGTTTTGTAAAGCTTATGTGCAATTATTGGTGGCTGTATATAGATAAGAGTGATTTACATGTGTAAAGAGCATAAATGACGCTGATGATGGGATTAATTTGAGGAGCCATCCACTTCCGTGCCCCAAGGTAGATCAGCGTAGCTGTCTAGCATGTGTCCTACCATGGAATTGATTTTCACATTTTGCCCATATGCAGCAAGACTATTTGGGAAGCGTGCAATGCATGACCTAATGATGTGGCCCATGTATCAATTACAATCCAGGGTTGGAGCCAATTGTCGTCTTGCTGCCAAGGGTTACTTCAGAGCTACTGAAGAACATCAGTTGTACTACTGATTTACATTTCTTCAACTCATTGTTGTTAAATTAATATCACAATTGCTGTTGTTGTTGTTGTTGTTGTGGTGGTGGTGGTGGTGGTGGTGGTGGTGGTCTTCACTCTGAAGACTATGCTATGCAAGCCTCTTCATCAGTAATTACTGCTTCCTACAGCCTTGGGTTACTGAGCTAGGTGTGGGCCTTATGTCTATCTTGGCTACAATAATGCATTCGGTATGATGTTCATTGTAGCTTACGTGCATTCCTATTTCCACTCCTGCATGACCCCTATTTGACTTTGTATTTATAATGCTGTGTTCACCTGATCTAAAGTCTTGTTCCTCCTGCCACCATACTTCACTAATTCCCACGATATCCAACTTCACCCCATCCATTTTCCTTTTTAAATTTTCTAACTTACCTGTCCGATTAAGGAGTCTAACATTTCACACTCCAGTCCTTAGAATGCCAGTTTTGTTTCTCCTGATGCCGACATCCTCCTGAGTAGCCCCACCCGGAGGTCCAAATGGGGGGCTATTTTACCTCTGGAATATTTTACTCAAGAGAATGCCATCATCATTTAACCCTACAGTAGAGCTACATGCCCTTGGAAAAATCATTTAACCATACAGTAGAGCTACATGCCCTTGGAAAAAATTATAGCTGTTGTTTCCCGTTGCTTTGTCGTTCACAGTACCAGCACAGCAGGGCCGTTTTGGTTGATGTTACAAGCCCAGATCAGTCAGCCAGCCAGACTGTTGCTCCTGCAACTGCTGAAAAAACTGCTGCCCCTTTTCAGGAACCACACATTTGTCTTGCCTGTCAACGGATACCCCTCCATTGTGGTTGCATCTATGGTACAGCTATCTGTATCACTAAGGCACGTAAGCCACACCACCAATGGCATGGTCCATGGTTCTTGCAAGAATATCAAAGTTATATGGTAATTTATTTATTTATAGTATGATGGCACAGAAATATAGACAACTACATATGACAAATATATACATTTCTAAACAGGTACACACAATCACAAGTTAGAAACGAGTTCATAACTGTAAGTCCAGGTTGGAAAGCTGAGCAGAAGCTTCTGCAGACTAATTGTGAAGTCTTCTATTGATACTTTGAGTGCTCTGAGGGAACATTCAAACATTATGTGATGTATTGTTTGCTGCTCTTCACTATAGTCACATTGAGTGGAAGACTTCTATCCACACAGGTGCAACATCTGCCCTGGTCACTTCTGATCTGATTCAGTGTGCACCTATGTTGTCGAGGTAGGTGAAAACCTGCTGATTGCCCCAAGGTAGTTTTGATTAATGTGATGCTTCATGGAAGATTGCTCCTGCCACTGATTTTTCCAGGCTTCATGCATGTTGAAGTTAATGGCCTGCAGGCTGATTTCTGTGTGCCATAATGGTTTTCTAGACCTCAGTTGCTGGGATTCTGAAGATGAAATTTCTGAATGAATTGGTAAGTCTAGGTTGTTATGTGCTAATAATCGGATGGGTCTGAACTGTGAGGAGGTTTTGACTACTGGGTTTTATGTCCTGAGGGTGCTCTCAGGATATTTTTACAAATGACTTTTAAATATTTGATATTTGTATATATGTTACTCTCTCTCTCTCTCTCTCTCTCTCTCTCTCTCTCTCTCTCTCTCTCTCTCTCTCTCTCTCCCTTCACCGAGTGAGGTGGCGCAGTGGTTAGACACTGGGCTCGCATTCAGGAGGATGACGGTTCAATCCCGCGTCCAGCTATCCTGATTTAGGTTTTCCGTGATTTCCCTAAATCGCTCCAGGCAAATGCCGGGATGGTTCCTTTCAAAGGGCACGGCCGACTTCCTTCCCTGTCCTTCCCTAATCCGATGAGACCGATGACCTCGCTGTCTGGTCTCCTTCCCCAAAATAACCAACCAATCTCTCCCTCCCTCCCTCCCTCCCTCCCTCCCTCCCTCCCTCCCTCCCTCTCCCCCCTTCCCCTCCCTCCCACTCACTCACTCACTCACTCACTCCCTCACTCACTCCCTGATGCAAATGACACACACTTTTTCTGCTCTTACTCTTTGAGTGATCACCAGCAAACACAGCGCATTTATCCAGCAGGTAAACAAGTGAAAAACATCCAGAACTCTATTGAGACAAGAGGACGAAGGCAATCCAAATGAATAGTTTGATTTGGTGGATGCCTGGTAACTGTTAGTTGTCATCTAGTGTAATGCCAACTGTGAAGTGCAGAGGAGGTAGTGTCATAGTATGGGGGTGTTTTTCATGGTAAGGGTGTGGTCTCCTTATTTCACTTAAGGAAACTCTAAATGTGGAAGGCTATGAATATGTTTTACATCATTGTGTACAGTGTACACCAGAGGGAAAGTTCAGTGACAGTGATTGATTTTATCAGCATGACAGTGCAACCTGTCACAAAGCAGCACCTGTGAAGTGCTATGGTTTATAGATGGTAACATTCCTACAATAGACTTGTCTGCTCTGAGTCGTGACCTGAACCCAATGCAACACCTCTGGACTGAATTAGAACATCGAATTTGCTCCAGACACCAGCATCCTACATCACTACCTTCTCTGGTTTCAGCTCTTGAGAAAGAATGGACTGTCATTCCACCAAAGACATTCAGACACCTCATTGAAAACGTCCCCAGCAAAGTTCAAGACAGTGTAAAGGTGAAGGGGGGACATAACCCATATTAATGTCCACTAATAGGTGTCTGGATACTTTTGATCAGATAGTGCGTATAAATTAGTAAATATATGATGAAGATTCATATGAAAAATAAATTAGATGGTACTGATAAATCATTCAGTGAAACAGTAAGAAGTATCAGAATGAGTGCCATTGTTTCCTCATTGTACAAAAATATTTCGTGGCATGTATGTTGTCCTTGAGGCAAACAAACATGGTCCAGTTAACCAAATTGGCCCAGGAAAAATTTGTGAAATATGAATGAGATAAAATGTAGCAACATAAGAGAGAAAAAGATTTCAAGTGGTAGTAATGTGACAACAGAAACTGGAATCAAAGTAATATTGTCTGAAATGGCATTCATGTGTCAACCTTCATTTGTGCAGCACCAGGAGATTAGCTGTTTTGTTTGTGCATTGTATTAGGAACTTTGAACTAAAAAGATCTACTTACTTAGCTCTCTCTGTATGCTATTGTAGTTTAATACTAAATTTCTCACATGCTTGTGTAGTGTATATTTCCATCATCTTTAGTATGAATAGTGACTGTGAAAGCTGTGTTTGGTATGCAAGTTGAGTTGGAGACCCTTCAGTCACAGCTCCAGGTGGTTCTGGCTTTAGTCATGCAGCCAGTGGATTTCATTGTGTGTGGAGGATTCAAGGAAAATCCAGCACATCTCACATTTATCCCGATCAGTCTAACACTGTGGTTGGCCTGACCCCGCCAGTATTGAGGTTGAGCCATCACCTGTGGTCGATTGGGAGGTCATTTCAAGGTATGGCTGGCAGCGGAAGACATTCTGGGGGACCAATCGACTGGCCTCCCCAATTTTTTTTCTGACAAATATGTTTCAGGTACATTTATAGCTGATAAAGATTTTGAGCCAGCTGCAATTGCCTGCCCTGTTGCAGAGGAAGCCTCATAGCCAACAAGATACAGGCAGTCACAGAGATTGGGATTATTGATATTTGGGAACACCAATGCGAGGCACGTGATATAGTTGTCAAAGGGGGAAAGAAATTTTGTGTGCACGCAGTTTGCATACCGGGTGAGTCATCCCAGATATGTACCTGATACTTTCGAATGCTATGGAGAGCACAGGGTGCAGCCAACGGTAGGTAGTTGCTCATATGAATACTGAGGTGTGTCAATTAGGATTGGAAGAGATTCTCTCTGGCTTCTGGTGGCTCTGAAGTGATAAAGACAGCCAGTTTTGCTTGCAATATGCATGCAGAGCTCACCATCTTTAGCATCGTTGACAGGACTGGCAGTGCGTCTTTAGCACAGAGCTGAGTGATAGTCTGAAGCAGCAGATGCGAAGTTTCTGTGACCATGCAGGCTGCATTTTCCTTTACTTGCACCATGGAATGTAGAGATATTGGGATCTGCTTCATGGATTAAGAGTCCATTCACACAGGAGGCAGCTACTTGAGGTAGCGGGGGCTGTGTGGAGTGAGCTGGGCAATTTCTTGGGGTAGTGGGTCTCAGGAAAGTAAAAATGAGTGTTCAGTTTCAAAGGGTGCAGGTCAAACACAGAACAATGGTAGACCTAAGAAACATTTGTATTATATTTAAATAACTTACGGGTTTGCTGCCGGATGACGTCGTCGACCACCTCCGATATTTCGACAGGAGCGCACACTGCCATTCTCAAGGCACAAATGCAAGGAGGAAGCAATGTGCAAGGTAATTTAATACCCCGGTTCATAGAGGAGAAATAAGGAAGATACCACACACAGAACAAGTAATCGCAGAGTCAACACACAACCAAAGATAACCAACATCAGAAATATCGATGGTGACTATTAATCAACAGGTGAGGTAACACTAATTCTGTCCCTCTGTTTTTTGATGAGAGACAGAGCCGGATTCCAAGCAGCATTTAAACAAAATCCACCATCTGTGTTTATAAGGTTGCTTGATAGTTTGATTAAACATCTTCCTTGATAACACTATCCCAATAGCTGGCCATGCAAGCCAGAATCTGTGTGGTGTTGTATGCCATAGGATGACCGGTGTCAAGGCAATGTTCTGCAATAGCAGATTTGCTCGGCTGTTGTAAGAGTGTGTGATGTTTGTGTTAAATACACCGGTCTTCCACAGCCCTGATTGACAAATATATGACATGCCACAACTCCAAGGAATAAGATAGACACCAGCCTTACGGAAACCAAGATCATCTTTTACGGGTGCTAACAGGGCCTTAATCTTGGAAGGTGGTCGAAAAACACATTTCACATCATATTTCCGCAAAATACGGCCAATCCTGTTGGAAATGCTTCTTGCATAAGGCAAAAAGGCCGTAGACTTAGGTGCCACTTCGTTGCTGTCGCCACTCATCCGTTGCACAGAAGGCTGATAGCGCAACACACGTTTGATGTGCCTCTCACTATAACTATTCTGACGAAAGGTGACTTAGAGATGTGATAGCTCAGCTGCCAAACTTTCAGGGTCTGAGATAACGTGGGCCCTGTGAACCAAGGTACGAAGTACTCCTTCACGCTGAGCTGGATGTGACAACTATCGGCTCGCAGATACAAGTCAGTGTGAGTAGGCTTCCTATAAACAGAATATCCCAACGTACCATCAGTCTTGCTTCTGACTAACACATCAAGGAAGGAAAGGCATCCATTCTTTTCCACCTCCATAGTGAACAGAGTATTTGGGTGGATTGAATTCAAGTGTTCCAAAAACCAGTTTAAATTCTCACTACCATGAGGCCAAACAACAAAAGTATCATCTACATATCTGAAAAAACAAGCAGGTTTCAAGGTTGCTGACTCCAGTGCATGTTCCTCAAAGTCCTCCATAAACTATTTGGCCATAATAGGTGACAATGGTCTTCCCATTGCAACTCCATCAGTCTGTTAATAGTACTGACCGTCGAATAAAAAGTAAGTGGAAGTCAGCACATGTCAAAATAGATTTGTTAACTCGACACCAAACTTAACCTCAATTAGCTGCAACGAATCAGAGAGAGGAACACAAGTGAGAAGAGAAACCACATCAGAACTGACTAAAATATCAGTGTCATTTAAGTGCAACCCCTGCAATCGACGTAAGAAATCTGCAGAGTTCTTAATGTGGTGTTCACACCTACCTACTAGTGGGCTCAACAAACTAGCAAGATGTTCAGCTACACGACATGTCGGAGCACCAATATTAGAAACAGTAGGCCTCAATGGGACAGCCTCTTTATGGACCTTAGGGAGGCCATATAATCTAGGTGGTACAGCACAGTAAGAATTAAGACTCTTGATAGTCTCCTGTGACAAAGAACTTTTCTTCATAAGGTTATTAGTCTTTCTCTCAACACTCTTAGTAGGGTCAGCACCAATTTTGCGATACGCCGAATCAGAAAGTAGACACTGCATCTTTTGAATGTAATTGTGCTTGTTCAACAAAACCGTGGCATTTCCCTTGTCCACAGGTAAAATAACAATATCAGGATCCATTCTGAATGAACGTAAAGCGGCCGCCTCAGCTGCTGTATATTGCAGTTCGGTGGACGGGCCCCAGTCAACACATGACAGGCCTCCCTCCTAACCTCTTCCGCAGCCTTGGAAGGTAGTTTATAAACAGCCTGTTCAATAGAACAAATAAAATCAATGACTGGCAAACTCTTAGGCGTTGGTGCGAAATTCAAACCTTTCCCCAGCACAGACAAAGCTGCGTCGTCAAACGTTTTCTCTGAGAGATTGATCACAGAACGTCGAGAATTAAAATTAGAATTAGACACTGAGCCAAGGAAATGTTCAAACTTTGCCAAATAATGAGCAGTTACAGATTGAAATTCCCTGTCAGACTGCGACCAAGAGGCACCGTCCACCCAATCCCAAGAAAATTCAGAAACATTAGACACCATCATTAAATGAAGCTGAAATAATTCCTTAGAAACAAAATCTAACTGACAAGAGCTAAACCAGCACGTTGCTTGATGCGATTGGCGGCAGGAGAATTAATATGATGCATAACCTTAGCAAATGTTGGAACCACACTATGATTTTGACACTTCAATAAAAACGATAAAGCACATTCCAACCTTACTCTACTGCTGCTAAGTTTATCCAACCTCCACAAGCAATGATACATTTCCTCCCCGTAGAGGTAAACAATGTGAGACCTTAACTTTTCCCGGTGAACTGAATGTATAAATAACTTACGGGTTTGCTGCCGGGTGACGACGTTGAGCACAGCTGATATTTCGGCAGGAGCACACCCTGCCATTCTCAAGGCACAAATGCAAGGAGGAAGCAATGTGCAAGGGAATTTAATATCTTGGTTCACAGAGGAGAAACAAGGAAGATACCACACACAGAATAAGTAACCGCAGAGTCAACACACAACCAAAGACAACCAACATCTGAAATATCAGCGGTGACTATTAATCAACAGGACTGAACATAAATGTCACACACACTTACAACAGCCGAGCAAATCCACTATTGCAGGACATTGCCTTGACACCAGT
This sequence comes from Schistocerca piceifrons, assembly GCF_021461385.2. Taxonomy (NCBI): domain Eukaryota; kingdom Metazoa; phylum Arthropoda; class Insecta; order Orthoptera; family Acrididae; genus Schistocerca; species Schistocerca piceifrons. Next base: position 617,805,450 of record NC_060149.1, read on the forward strand.
CATCCTGTGGAATACAACAACACACAGATTCTGGCTTGCACGTCCAGCTATTGGGATAGTGTTATTAAGGAAGCTGTTGAAATCAAACTATCAAGCAACCTTATAAACAGAGATGGTGGATTTTCTTTAAATGCTGCTTGAAATCCGGCTCTATCTCTCGTCAAAAAACAGAGGGACAGAATTAGTGCTACCTCACCTGTTGATTAATAGTCACCATTGATATTTCTGATGTTGGTTGTCTTTGGTTGTGTGTTGACTCTGCGGTTACTTGTTCTGTGTGTGGTATCTTCCTTGTTTCTCCTCTGTGAACCGAGGTATTAAATTCCCTTGCACATTGCTTCCTCCTCGCATTTGTGCCTTGAGAATGGCAGAGAGTGCTCCTGTCGAAATATCGGCAGTGGTCGACGACGTCACCTGGCAGCAAACCCGTAAGTTATTTGAACATTGAATTCGCTGGGAAAAGTTAACGTCTCACATTTGTATCATAGTTCCGAATTGTCATAGTTTTGTCTGGAAGGAACCAGAATTCCAAGCGCTCATAGAAAGCACTGAAGCAGATGATGATTGGTTGCAGCATGTTGGTTGCTCTTAGAAATAGTTTATATTGTAGTGACATTGAAGTAGACTTTATGTGGTTTAATACGGGTAAAGGTTGTAATTGACAACAAAAATAAATTAATAATTGGTTCATTTATGGAACCCCAACTCAGCTGAAATAGTTACTGAAGGGTTCAAGGAAGACTTGAGCATTGCAAAACTTATCCTGTACTGCATGGATAGTATGTTAGGGGTAATTTGTGTGTCAAAGAAAGAAAGAAAGAAAAGAAAAAATAACAAATGTGTGTCAAGAAAGAATTTGCTGAATAGAGAAACAACAATGAAAGACTGACAACACAGGATTGAAATGTGGGAATGAGGTACGTGGCAAAATTAATACAAGAATGGAAAAAAAATAGTGTTGATTGCAGTCACTGAGAGAGGAAATGTTGAGCTGTAGTTGGGCACTGAAATATATGGATAAAACATTAAGAGTATCACATTTTTAAGTTTTTGCAAACAGAAACTAGATGATGCTGTTGAGATGTGAACAAAATGGTTTATTTCATGTGAGAGTTTTCATTGAAATGATTTTCTGTGAGTTTGATAAATATCTGTTCCTAATGAATTTTACACAATTTGACTAAAGCTCAGAAACGGACTTGTGTTAATTATTGTAATGGAATGCTCAAGAAATTAAATAGAGGTGGTAGAAGTGGTTCAGTCATTCCAGCCCGTGATGTATCTAATGAAGTTGATGTTGCTTTGTGGCTGATTTGCAGGTGTGGTTGGAACATTTTCATTTCATTTTGCCATACCATTATTCCAGTTCTTTTCAGCACACTTCCGTAAATTGCCCCCATTAATATTTTCCATATTTTTTCTGTATTGCAATAGCTGACAGGAATACTTATTTCCCAGGTTCATTCATTCCATGAACACCATGAAATATTTTCACATGATAGGAGAATATTTGCTGTATTACTGGTTCTTGCTTCTTATTGTTTTGTATCATTAATCTTTTGTAATCACTACATTGTTTTTTTCACTTCATCAGTCATTTGTTACCATGTTTTTTGAGGTAATTATTAACATATCCTTTTTTAGGTATGGGTCATTGCTTTATCTGTCTACACCAGTTCAGAAACACTTCATCATTCATGGCCAGAGTACAGTCCAGCAGACTGTTTCTAAAATTCTGCGCAATCCTTGAAATTGTGCTCCTTCCCTCCACCATGTGCTCACGATAGGATACCTGTCCTTTTCAAGCTACACCCACAGGAATGTTGGGAGCAGTATGGTCTCATTGTTCCATAGGGCACACGCCTGCTGATGATAGGCATAGATTTGAATTTGTTTCTTAATGTTTGCTTTGTTTCTCTAGTGGTATTCTGACATTTTGAGTATTGTTGAACACACTGTTTGGCTTATGTGTGTGCTACATATTAAAGAAATAACTAACTTCACTTTTAATTCAGGCACAAATGTTTGATTAAATTCTTTTTTAGTTGTAATGATAAAAAACTGTTGTTTGTAGACTGATGAATTTAAATGTGAAAAGCTAATATACCAGTTACATGGGGCAAATTTAGTTGTATGTCTACTGGGAAGCAAAGGCTTTTAATCTACAGCAAACAGAACTTCTTTGTGTGTCATTGCAAACCTTATTGGCTATCTTATGATGATGTAATATGTGGCAACAATGATATTTAGCAGCCACCAGTTCTCTAGTATTAATCTTTTGACCATTTTGGGTAGTTCAGGCTTAAAACTATACTTGTATCATCCCATTTGGGTGGGAGAATGGGAGGTGTCATTATTAATGTGATAACCTCTGATCATTTCGGGAGAGGGGGTGGGGAACAGAAAAGACTTTATGATGTGCACACTTGTGCTTCCTTATCCCTCCCTGGCCACTCCTTACACCCCAAAAACCTTATTTACCTATAACTTAATCAAACATTCGGGGTCCAATGACTAAATATCTTATAAAATCAGTTATGTCCCCTATCGTGCCAGTCTGCCTCTATAACTCAGTGGTCAGTGGGTCTAGCTTCTATGTGGAGGACCCAGGTTCGATTCCCAGTACTGCCAGTGATTTTTTCTTGGTGGGAGGAATATAACAGGGTACACAGAAGTCTCGTGATGCCAACTGAGGAGCTACGTGAGAAGTAGAAGGCTAACAACAGCCGGGAGTGTGTAGGACTTCTCCATACTGCATCCGAATGACATCATTGCCACAGGATGACTCAGCTGTCGGTTGGTTCCGATTGTCCAGTCTGGGCTAGAACTTCGATGTATGCTTTGCTTTGTGTTCCGTGCCAACATGTGCTGTATTCTATCTCGGGAAACATATGCTATGACATTTCTCTGCCTGATTACTTTAAAAGTGTGACAGTATGCAGTCTCATAAATGAAGTAGTTGGAGTTAAATGATGGACTTTTTCATTTATTTTAGTACAGTTAAAGAGTGGGTAACATTTTCAACATTTATTTATGATTGAAAGCTTGATCATCCATGCATAGGTGTGAGGTATTTTAAAATCTTTTTCCAGCGAATATATATTGTTGTTGTTGTGGTCTTCAGTCCTGAGACTGGTTTGATGCAGCTCTCCATGCTACTCTATCCTGTGCAAGCTTCTTCATCTCCCAGTACCTACTGCAACCTACATCCTTCTGAATCTGCTTAGTGTATTCATCTCTTGGTCTCCCCCTACGATTTTTACCCTCCACGCTGCCCTCCAATACTAAATTGGTGATCCCTTGATGCCTCAGAACATGTCCTACCAACCGATCCCTTCTTCTGGTCAAGTTGTGCCACAAACTTCTCTTCTCCCCAATCCTATTCAATACTTCCTCATTAGTTATGTGATCTACCCATCTAATCTTCAGCATTCTTCTGTAGCACCACATTTCGAAAGCTTCTATTCTCTTCTTTTCCAAACTATTTATCGTCCATGTTTCACTTCCATACATGGCTACACTCCATACGAATACTTTCAGAAATGACTTCCCGACACTTAAATCAATACTGGATGTTAACAAATTTCTCTTCTTCAGAAACGCTTTCCTTGCCATTGCCAGCCTACATTTTATATCCTCTCTACTTCGACCATCATCAGTTATTTTGCTCCCCAAATAGCAAAACTCCTTTACTACTTTAAGTGCCTCATTTCCTAATCTAATTCCCTCTGCATCACCCGACTTAATTAGACTACATTCCATTATCCTCGTTTTGCTTTTGTTGATGTTCATCTTATATCCTCCTTTCAAGACACTGTCCATTCCATTCAACTGCTCTTCCAAGTCCTTTGCTGTCTCTGACAGAATTACAATGTCATCGGCGAACCTCAAAGTTTTTATTTCTTCTCCATGAATTTTAATACCTACTCCGAATTTTTCTTTTGTTTCCTTTACTGCTTGCTCAATATACAGATTGAACAACATCGGGGACAGGCTACAACCCTGTCTTACTCCCTTCCCAACCACTGCTTCCCTTTCATGTCCCTCGACTCTTATAACTGCCATCTGGTTTCTGTACAAATTGTAAATAGCCTTTCGCTCCCTGTATTTTACCCCTGCCACCTTTAGAATTTGAAAGAGAGTATTCCAGTCAACATTGTCAAAAGCTTTCTCCAAGTCTACAAATGCTAGAAACGTAGGTTTGCCTTTCCTTAATCTTTCTTCTAAGATAAGTCGTAAGGTCAGTATTGCCTCACGTGTTCCAGTGTTTCTACGGAATCCAAACTGATCTTCCCCGAGGTTGGCTTCTACTAGTTTTTCCATTCGTCTGTAAAGAATTCGTGTTAGTATTTTGCAGCTGTGACTTATTAAGCTGATAGTTCAGTAATTTTCACATCTGTCAACACCTGCTTTCTTTGGGATTGGAATTATTATATTCTTCTTGAAGTCTGAGGGTATTTCGCCTGTTTCATACATCTTGCTCACCAGATGGTAGAGTTTTGTCAGGACTGGCTCTCCCACGGCCGTCAGTAGTTCCAATGGAATATTGTCTACTCCGGGGGCCTTGTTTCGACTCAGGTCTTTCAGTGCTCTGTCAAACTCTTCACGCAGTATTGTATCTCCCATTTCATCTTCATCTACATCCTCTTCCATTTCCATAATATTGTCCTCAAGTACATCGCCCTTGTATAGACCCTCTATATACTCCTTCCACCTTTCTGCTTTCCCTTCTTTGCTTAGAACTGGGTTTCCATCTGAGCTCTTGATATTCATACAAGTCGTTCTCTTATCGCCAAAGATCTCTTTAATTTTCCTGTAGGCGGTATCTATCTTACCCCTAGTGAGATAGGCCTCTACATCCTTACATTTGTCCTCTAGCCATCCCTGCTTAGCCATTTTGCACTTCCTGTCGATCTCATTTTTGAGACGTTTGTATTCCTTTTTGCCTGTTTCACTTACTGCATTTTTATATTTTCTCCTTTCATCAATTAAATTCAATATTTCTTCTGTTACCCAAGGATTTCTACTAGCCGTCGTCTTTTTACCTACTTGATCCTCTGCTGCCTTCACTACTTCATCCCTCAAAGCTACCCATTCTTCCTCTACTGTATTTATTTCCCCCATTCCTGTCAATTGCTCCCTTATGCTCTCCCTGAATCTCTGTACAACCTCTGGTTCTTTTAGTTTATCCAGGTCCCATCTCCTTAAATTCCCACCTTTTTGCAGTTTCTTCAGTTTTAATCTACAGGTCATAACCAATAGATTGTGGTCAGAGTCCACATCTGCCCCTGGAAATGTCTTACAATTTAAAACCTGGTTCCTAAATCTCTGTCTTACCATTATATAATCTATCTGATACCTTTTAGTATCTCCAGGGTTCTTCCATGTATACAACCTTCTTTCATGATTCTTAAACCAAGTGTTAGTTATGATTATGTTGTGCTCTGTGCAAAATTCTACCAGGCGGCTTCCTCTTTCATTTCTGTCCCCCAATCCATATTCACCGACTATGTTTCCTTCTCTCCCTTTTCCTACACTCGAATTCCAGTCACCCATGACTATTAAATTTTCGTCTCCCTTCACAATCTGAATAATTTCTTTTATTTCATCATACATTTCTTCAATTTCTTCGTCATCTGCAGAGCTAGTTGGCATATAAACTTGTACTACTGTAGTAGGTGTGGGCTTCGTATCTATCTTGGCCACAATAATGCGTTCACTATGCTGTTTGTAGTAGCTTACCCGCATTCCTATTTTCCTATTCATTATTAAACCTACACCTGCATTACCCCTATTTGATTTTGTGTTTATAACCCTGTAGTCACCTGACCAGAAGTCTTGTTCCTTCTGCCACCGAACTTCACTAATTCCCACCATATCTAACTTCAACCTATCCGTTTCCCTTTTTAAATTTTCTAACCTACCTGCCCGATTAAGGGATCTGACATTCCACGCTCCGATCCGTAGAACGCCAGTTTTCTTTCTCCTGATAACAACATCCTCTTGAGTAGTCCCCGCCCGGAGATCCGAATGGGGGACTATTTTACCTCCGGAATATTTTACCCAAGAGGACGCCATCATCATGTAATCATACAGTAAAGCTGCATGCCCTCGGGAAAAATTACGGCTGTAGTTTCCCCTTGCTTTCAGTCGTTCGCAGTACCAGCACAGCAAGGCCGTTTTGGTTATTGTTACAAGGCCAGATCAGTCAATCATCCAGACTGTTGCCCTTGCAACTACTGAAAAGGCTGCTGCCCCTCTTCAGGAACCACACTTTTGTCTGGCCTCTCAACAGATACCCCTCCGTTGTGGTTGCACCTACGGTACGGCTATCTGTATCGCTGAGGCACGCAAGCCTCCCCACCAACGGCAAGGTCCATGGTTCATGGGGGGGGGAATATATATTATAGTGAGTTAAATAGGTGTGGATTAATGATCTGAGTCATTATTGCTGCTGTCTACCTCACTGATATAAGTTCAAAGTTAGACAGTGTTAATGCTCAAGTGCCAACCACAAATAAAATTGCTCTGTTCCATTATTGTTTCACAACTGCAAGTCCATACCTATTCCTTCATTATTGCTTCAGTAGACACAGTGATAAATTGTGTTGTCATATGCCACAGTAGGCAGCAGTAATATAAAATAGCTGGTTAGCTAGTTGAGGAAAAATTTATGATCCATGCAAGAAAACGACCCCAATTAATAATCGAATAAGGGGTTCGCTGGCATCTGATACCACTACTCTGTTTAATGCATCGAGTGAGTCATTACTGTGGTGTAACATGTGTCCATGGCAACAGAGTGATATAACGAAAGTTTATTTTATTATTATGTAATTAGACTGTGTGTTAGCTCATATTATGTAAGTTTATATTATCATTGTTTTATTAAACTAAGATTAAACTGTGGTTTTGCTCACAGATATTTATGTTGGTAACGTGTGTACAAAGTATACCGCGCGTCTACTCGAGGGTTAATTAAGATTTCTTTAACACATTCCAGTCAGGCCTCAGTGACTGCTGCAGTCCCCCAGACATAGTAAACTTTTTCACCATACTTTGTATGGCTCCTGCTTGCAAGATGAAAGATTCAAGCAGATTATCATGTGTCTCAGAACTACTGTCATTGATTTCAGAGCTATTATCGTCAATTTTAGAACAGAATGTCTTCATAAGTCAAATTGTCCCGTTTTGTGACAAACATTTCTGATCAGGACTATTACGGAAGCATACTGCAACAACAGAAGTGTGGGAACTCATTATTCCTTTAATACCTTTTTCAAGTCAAGAAGCATTTTGTGGAAACAGGAACATCCATTTAGCAGCTCTCCAATGTATTTAAAGAGTGACCAACTGACTTCCAGCCATCACTGCTGAGAAATAATGTGTTGCGAATTAATAATTAGGAAAGCTGCGCTCAGAAGTTCTTCAAATGCCAACTGTTAGGGGACTCACAATGTACCCATATTTTCTACAGGCAGCAAGCACAATATGTTAAACAGAATTTTAAATGATCATTGAAACCTTAACAGTAGCACTATTACCCAATTGGAGAAATTTGCATTGCACACACTTATTTTTTTTTATTTTTATTTTTATTTTTTTTAATCGGATGAACTGTTATCATTTCATGCCCAGTTACTCGAAGTTTTGAAGGGAGTGAACATGATAAAGTGTAGTCATTTGCTTAAGTTCTTTATCTGTGGTGTTAATGCCTATCACACCTTGCAAAAATGTCACCAGTTAGTTTGAAAAGTTTAGAATCTTGAAGGTGCCTTTGAGACAACATTATATTTAATATTTGTGGTCATAGAGATCCAGACAAACAAGTTAACTGGTGGATGGTGTGGGGTTATGCATGGGTTGTGTATAGTGTTCTATAATCTTCATCTGCCCCCAGGGTGCTGTCAGATTGGAAGAATTTGAAAGATCTTGGGCAGTTACCACCTCTCAAAATATGGAAAGCAAAGATTTTGCAGTAGAAGAGATTTGTTTCACAGTATCGAAGATGAAGTGCTCGTAGCTCTTAAGGTATGCATTTTAAGGCCAATGTTTACTAGATTTCCTTTGCTTTCAATAATCATTCCTGTTGTATCCCTGAATAATTGACCATTCCTTGTGAGCTCCCAGTATAGCACACTTCAGCCTGCTCATATAAATTCATAAAATTGTAGTTGCTACCTCACCTTCCTCTCACCTTTCTGAATGATTTGTGTTTCCTATTAAGTTTGCAATGTCCTGTTGCTACTTTCAAGAGAATGAAGTGCATGGAGAATTACTTGCTTTGCTAGTATCAACAGCCTTGTGTTCACAGTGAAAAGTACTGTTGACTGCTCTCTATTTGTAGACATTCTTCCTCCTCCTTCAGCGTGACAGGGATACTAATTACAGGTGCTGATTAAAGAGACAGGAAGAATTAACATAAAACAATGGCTGCAAGTTTTCACCAGAAAAACACTTGTACATAGATTTTAACTGTCTACACAACTTTTTTGTTTCACTTACTTTGTCTGAATGAAGATCATTTAATTGTGTTTTAAATTTCAGTAATGTTTTGGCCTTCATGTTTTTGAACAAATGTACCAGATTTTCAAATCTCAATTATGCTAAGTGCTTTCACACATGTTTTGAAGCCTTCAGATTCTTAGCAGAGAAAGAGTAATAGGTCTCAACTACTGGACAATTTAATATGCAGCATAGCTGTTACAGATTACATTCAAGAACCACACACACACACACACACACACACACACACACACACACACACACACGTGCACCTACATTGTGCTGCCCAGACACACAATGCCGGGATTGTAGTTCAGCAGGTGGACTGAAAGTGGAGGTTGTGTCAGGTGGGATAGGTAGAGGGAGAAAGAGATGGGAGGAGGGGTTGGGGACATGTAGCTAAGGGCTTGAGGGGCAGCAGGTGCAACATATGAATGCTGTAGGGAGGTGTGGCAGATGCATAGGCTGGGCACATAACACAATGGTGCTGGAGCCGGTGAGATAAGGCACACGGTGAAGATGATATGAAGGCATGGATTGGGAGGGGATGACAGAACAGTGGGAGGGGAACTGTTGGATCAAGGTTGTGAGGACAGTGGATTAGTGGACACTTTTTGAGGTTAGGAGGATTACAGGAACGAAGGATGTGTTTCAAAGATAACTTCCATAGTACAGAAAAGCTGGTGTTAGGGAGAAGAATCCAGATGGTGCCATTGAATTTAAGCATGTTGTGCCCAGAGGCGTGTTGTGCCACTGGATGGTCAACTTTGTTCTTGGCCACAGTTTGACAGTGGCCATTCATTCTGGTGGTCAGCAGGTTGGTGGACATGTCCACATAAAATGCTGCAGAGTGATGGGACAGTCATTCTGGCGGACAGCTGGTTGGTGGTCATTTCCACATAAAATGCTGTGCAGTGATTGTACCACAGATGATATGGATGTTTTCACAGTGATAGGATAGGACATGCCTGTGACTGCATTGAAGTGGGATGCACTGGATTGGATGAACTGAGCAGGTCTCGCACCTGGATCTTCCATGGAGATAGGACCCATGTGGCAAGGAATTGGGAGTGGCATAGGCATGTTGTGTCAGTTGTGTGGCGATGACATACCACTTTAGAAAGGGTTGAAGAATCTCGGGTAGGATATCCCTCATTTCCGTATATGATCATGGGTAATCAAAATCATGGTGTGGGGAATGGTTCCGTTGCTGCAGTCCAGGGTGATATGGGTGCCAAGAGGGGTGGGTGGGGGGGGGGGGGGTGAAACAGGTTCTCCTTACTGCTGTGTATATTTCAGTCACCCTTTAGTGTTGTTTTTGCTCCCTTATCACATTGTCTCAACATACATGATGTGCATAAAGTAATAAAAATGTAGCCAGGCAGTACACTTGTGCCCTCCTGACTTTTCAGTGGAAGATTGAACACTGTTAGTTTGCAATTTTTGTTTCTGATTTTCACCATGAATATTCCACATTGCAGCACTTTTAAAAAATAATTAAATGTGTCAAAATTGTAAATTCTGAACTATGTTAGTTCCTATCCATTTTTAGATAGCAGCCACAGCCTCATCAACAATAGGTGTGGCCGTGTAGCAACATAGAGGCTGTAACATTGATGACATGGCATAGACAGCTCTTATAAACAGTGACTTCATACTGTCTTGTTGTCCCATATTAGTATGCCATAAATAAAGTGAAACAATAGGACTAATCAGTTAAGTGTTGTAAAACCAGATGCCATTCTTTAACAAGTTGAACAAGACTGTTAAGTGTCACAGTACATTAACTCGCTTATCAAGTTTTTTTTCAACCATCAGCCACAGAAAACAACAGCAATGTTCATTAATATGATAATAGAAGAAGAAATTACTTATGGTATTCATCTCTTAACCATAGACAGTGACAGAAAGGAGTAAGATGTTCAGCTACAAAAATCTTTGATCACCAACCAAATGATAAATAAGGAGAAGTTGCAATTACAGTACATGGAACAGGCACATAACTAAACTGAAATAAGGTTATTTTACCTTTCCGTCATTGATGGGTCTGTGGAGATCACAGTCTTACAATTAATTAGGAAAAAAATTGCCTCAGACTGTAATTAAATGCTCTTAATTTGATTATACCATGATTGATATTGGCACTTCTAGCCTTATCCTCATATTTACTTGTTTGCAATAGAAATGTACAGTAAATGAGTGCAATACATAATGTAATTACATTATGTATTGTTTATGTGCTAAAGAACTTGTTATAAAACAAGGTACAATTCTTTAATATAAGACACAAGGACTTAAAAGTTCCAAGACACTATGGGAACTCTATGTTATTAAGATGTTAGAAGCTTCTGCCTAATACCTCCATGCAATGATCCACATACAACTCTTATTTACCGAATGGTATTACATCACATATCGCACACCACAGTTGAAGGTGTCTCCGTCGATATGGAAGCAAATCTGCTACTGTTCTATACCACATGACTTAACTTGGTTTCTGGTGCAAAAACGTGCTGTATGGAATGCATCATTTCCAGTTTTTATTAAACTAAGACATAATCAAATTGCCAACACCATCAAGTTCTTAAATACCTATATGTTACTTGTCAGTTGTTATGGACATTTGTGATTTATGTACATTCTTGATGTTAGTGTTAGGGCCATTAATCAGTGTCAAGGCTAGAAGAGGCCAATAAACTTGTTAGCATGTACACAGTATGTAATACAATTTTATTATGTGTAGCATTGACTTATGGTAAGTTTCTCTTGTTAACAAGCACGTGTGATGATGAGGCTACAGCCTTCAAAACTGATCATGATATAATAAAATAAGAGCATTTATTTTCAATCTGAGGCAATTTCTTTCTTTCTTTCTTTCTTTCTTTCTTTTTTTCAATAATCGAACCAAGGACCAGGAGTATGTACAATAAACATTTTGCATAAGGAACTTCTGCTAAGTACATTCAAATAAACACCTCATAACTTCAGTACTTTCCAGCAGCAGACTTAGTAAGTTTAAAGAATTTGAACGATGTTTGATGTAATGGTCTCTGCGTTCCTATTGAACTCTGATAGAAATACATTATTTGAAGCCTCTGATCCTGGTGTCCATCATGTAATGAATGTTAAGGCTTCAGGAAATAAATAAACATCAAAAAGAGTGAATTGACTTTCCTCTTCTTTTTATTTAGTGGGATATTTGACATAAATCAGTTTTTATGATGAAAGACTTTAAAATTTGCTTCAGACAAGACCAAAGTTGATATCATATGACCTCTAGGTATGTGCTTTAAAATGATGAAAAGGTCATGACTGTGTTAATATGGGTATTGTGTTTCATTACATTCTTTCCATTCTGTTGCATATACTAGAAGACTGTTTTACGTAACTTCATAAATTTAGAAAATAGATGGAGAGAAGGTAGCAGGAGAGAGAAAACAAAATGCTGTACGAAAGGAGACAAATTCGCTGAAAAGCAGAAGTTTGAAGTTCTTAGTAGGCACACAAAAACTGTTATCCTTTGACGAGCTGCTTCACCCCTACATGGTGCCAGTTGTACTAACACTGTTAGTCCAACTGACACCATATAGTGGTATAGGGGTGTGTGTGTGTGTGTGTGTGTGTGTGTGTGTGTGTGTGTGTGTGTGTGTGGGTGCGTGCGTGCGTGCGTGCGTGCGTGCGTGCGTGCGTGCAGGAAAACTTTGAAAGCTAGCAAGTTTCCTTTGTTTTGTGTGTTCCTTTGTTTTGTGTGTGCCTATTGACAACACAATGCTTCTGCTTTTTGGTGAGTGATCTCCTTTAATCCAAAAGTATTTGCATTCTACAATAACTTCCTACAACAAAGTACTGTATGAGATTGAGATGCTGCATGTTCCATTGATGATTTGCACAATTTTTACTGAAATTGTGCGCAATGATTCAGTTTACAGGCTATGTATGTATGTATGTATGATTTGTGTATAAGTATGTTGGCCATTTGGAGGTCACTAAACAACACATTGTTAAATTTAATAAGAATTAACATATTAGTCTTTAACACTACTCATGTAACTAGTGACACACTTCAGTTTTTCAGCTACACATGCTACAAGTTTTAATTAAAATTCTGTCTACAAAATGGGGTAGGATGTCCAGAAGAAATTGTTTAAGGCTAAATTTAAAAGTTGCTTTCCTACCTGTCAGCATATTTTGTGTTATTGGGCAAATGATCAAATATGTTTGTGGCTGCGTATTGAACTGCTAACAGCCACTTTTTGTCTTTGTTAATAGGTTCCAACACTCAGTTTCCCTCTATATTGTGTACTGTGTACTGTGTTTCATTGTCTAGTATGGCAAGTATTTTTCAGACTTTTGTAATGAACCTACTCAATAAATTTTTGCATTAATTATATATTTGTTTATTTTTCAGTGATCCTACAGTACCTTCGGGTATCCAAGAAGAAAATGGCATTCAGTTTCAATATAAAGTTTATGAAAATACAGAATATGTCTCTATTAAAAACAGTTAAAAGTAAACTAATTCCACCAACTAAGGGAAAAATATATTATTTCTTTGTGTAGTTTTAGTTTCATGCAAGTGGTGGAAAAATATGAACACATGGTAATGTGCTGATAGAAATATAGAAAGACAGAAAAATATAGAAAGATAGAAAAATGAGAAAACTTGATGTAATTGTAAAAACATGTAACATTAAGAAATATATGCAATTTAAATTACACTGGTCTAGTTTGTAAATTGATCCTGTTTTAAATTATTCTTGACATGTGTGAAAAAATTTCATTAAATGCATTTATAGCACTTAAAATCACCAGACATAGATTTTAACTGTAGAAGTTGACACAGAAAGAAGCAAAAATCTGTCCTATTTCGAGTAACTTCAGTTGTATTTAAATACAGTTTCCATTTGTCATTTCATCTTCATTATTTCATCCTCATGGCTGCATTAATTTCATTTTAGTACAGTTGACACTGTTAATCTGGTCCAATCCTGTGTGTTCCTTCTTAATGTGACAGTATGCTGGGATTGTTGTGCTGTTGTTCCTAATGGACAGCTCTAGGCAAAATTAGTAGTTTGGAAATGGTTACGTACTGTCTAGGGTGACACAGGCCTCCCAGTTGTCTCCAATAAGGCAGTGTGCAGCTCTGTTGCCTCCCCCTTGAGACACCTACAATTCATTTTTTATGGGTAGAGGTAATTATGAGACAGTCTTCAATATTTTGTCTCTCAGGGTATGTGCTCAATATCTGAGTAACGTTGCTGTGATGTATGGCCACTTTAGTGGGTAACAACTGTACTTCTCATAAAGTGACAATGTGCTTGTGGTGAAAGTTAAATGACTGTTGAAGATACATTGACAGACTGAACAATCTACACAAGCGACACTGTCCTGTTCACTCTGTCCAGTTCATGATTGTAGACATGGCTTGCTCTGCTGAGTAGCACTGAGAATATGGATATATTTTTACCTCCTTTACACAGGTAACTACACAAAGTGATTTCCTGTGGTCAGGAGTATTGAGAAAGAAGTTTCTGAGTAAAAAAAAAATCTCACAGCTATGCATTATCATGAGAGGGGGGCAGAACCTCGGTGGGCAATTTGTATTCACATTAGGTGGTGTTGCTCAGAGTAGAAGTCAATCAACTTAAGTCCACACAACTTCTATTTTAATGTAGTTTATTAGTATCTAATGTTTTTTATGGTTGGGGCAATTGCTTGAAAAAATGTGTTCTTGAATAATACATGCTGTATATTCAAAATAAGTGCCTTTATGCACAATATTTTTATTTCTTGTTTTTAATATGGGAATTGAGTTGTCGGTTGAATTAAAAAGGGATGTATAATTTACAAAAAATAAAAAATAAATCATTAAGGAATAACTATACCAAGAAGCAGCAGTTAGTATGCCAAGTCCTTTGAACATGTGTCTGTAAAATGTTTTCAATTTCATACAAAAAATGAGTGCTTTTGAACTCTTGTGATCTTTAGTTTTGCTTGGGGTGTTACCTCAAAATTTGAAACAGCATGAGATATAATGAATGTAACCAAATTATTTGTTAGACACTTCAGCATTTCTATGATATAATCCTCCCACCTGAATGTATTATCAAGCTGTAATCTCAGGGATGTATGATTGGGTAAAATCTCATTAAGGTTCCGAACTGCATATAGTAAATCTTAAAAAAACTCAGCAACAGTGAACTTTGTGAATTTTGTGCTCTTGTAAGCAGACTACACGATGCTTCAAAGCATTTATTAATGCCTATGACGATTTCATGAACAGCTCTTTCTAAAGTTGCACCCAACTTATTGTTTACCAGAATGTAATGTCCTAGTATTTAGCAAAGTAACCAGTGAAATATAAACAAGAGAATGCAATATTTCAAAGATGGAACCTGATGGGACATGGGGAATAATACTTGCTGCATACGTGGTATTTTTTAAAAAGCCATATGTGCCCCAGGTTTCATGAAATGGTGGATGCCTCAGTGTCGTCGTAACTGCCGTCTGCTTCACGTCTGCTGTGCAGCGAGCTACCTTAATTTAAGTATTAACTGTATTTTTCTTACTTGTCACTTCTTCTTCCGTGTGTATTTGCTTTTAGGAAGCTTTAATTGTTGGGTGCTATTAATAGTGTTCCATAGATTTCGTGTTTGTTTTGAATACAGTCAGAGTGAGTCCCTTTAGTCAGCCATAGTGCCAGTAGTGCTAGTGTTTGTTTTCAATACAGTCCAGAGACAGGTAGTGCTATTTTCATTGTTTTCTACAAGAAGTGCCTAGCAACCACAGTTTAGTTAATAAACAGCCGCCTTTAGTGAATTAGCAGTCTAGTTAAAGGTTGATTAACTCTCTTCAGTAAATTGATTCCTTAGGATGGATAGGATGTGTGACTGCTGTGTACGGACGCAGGAGGAGCTGGCCACTGTTCGCGAACAGCTGAGCGTGTTGATGGCCACGGTCAGCCGTCTTCAGGCTGCTGCCTCGGAGTGTAGCGGCAGTGGGGAGTCTGGTGCGTCGCAAGGTACACCCCAGGTGTTACATGCTTCACCCACTGTCCCTGCTGTCGAGACATCTTCGCGTGTACTGGGCGCGGTTGGGCCACCCTCTCCCCAAGGGGAGTGGCGGCGTTCGCGGCGCACAAGGCGGAGGGTCAATGTGGAGGCTGGCCGTGTGGCATCGCCCGCTCTGCCTGTGAGTGGACATGTGGCTGCTCCTTCAGCAAGGTCCGAGCAGGCACACGGGGGGAGGGGTTTATTAGTTATTGGGAGCTCCAACGTTAGGCGGGTGATGGAGCCCCTTAGGGAAATAGCGGGAAGGTCGGGGAAGAAGGCCAGTGTTCACTCTGTCTGCTTGCCAGGGGGTCTGCAAATTGTTGCTCATGTCTGCACCAATGACTCCTGCCGTCTGGGTTCAGAGGTCATCCTCAGTTCGTACAGGCGGTTGGCAGAATTGGTGAAGGCGGAAAGCCTTGCTCGCGGGGTGAAATCAGAGCTAACTACTTGTAGTATCGTTCCCAGAACCGATCGTGGTCCTCTGGTTTGGAGCCGAGTGGAAGGCTTAAACCAGAGACTCAGACGATTCTGCGGAGATCTGGGGTGCAAATTTCTCGACCTCCGCTATCGGGTGGAGAAATGTAGGGTCCCCCTGAATAGGTCAGGCGTGCACTACACGCCGGAAGCGGCTACAAGGGTAGCGGAGTACGTGTGGAGTGCACATGGGGGTTTTTTAGGTTAGAGAATCCCCTCCCTAGGCCCGACAAGACGCCTCCTGAGACGCAGCAAGGTAGGAGTAGGCAAAACGCAACAGGGAATAACAATATTAATGTGCTAATAGTAAACTGCAGGAGCGTCTACAGAAAGGTCCCAGAACTGCTTTCATTAATAAACGGTCACAACGCCCATATAGTACTAGGGACAGAAAGTTGGCTGAAACCAGATGTAAATAGTAATGAAATCCTAAACTCAGATTGGAATGTATACCGCAGAGACAGGCTGGACAGTGAAGGGGGAGGCGTGTTTATAGCGATAAGAAGTGCAATAGTATTGAAGGAAATTGACGGAGATCCGAAATGTGAAATGATTTGGGTGAAGGTCACGGTTAAAGCAGGCTCAGACATGGTAATTGGATGTCTCTATAGGCCCCCTGGCTCAGCAGCTGTTGTGGATGAGCACCTGAAGGATAATTTGGAAAATATTTCGAGTAGATTTCCCCACCATGTTATAGTTCTAGGTGGAGATTTTAATTTGCCGGATATAGACTGGGAGACTCAGACGTTCATAACGGGTGGCAGGGACAAAGAATCCAGTGAAATTTTTTTAAGTGCTTTATCTGAAAACTACCTTGAGCAGTTAAACAGAGAACCGACTCGTGGCGATAACATATTAGACCTTCTGGTGACAAACAGACCCGAACTATTTGAAAAAGTTAACGCAGAACAGGGAATCAGCCATCATAAAGCGGTTACGGCATCGGTGATTTCAGCCGTAAATAGGAATATTAAAAAGGGTAGGAAGATTTTTCTGTTTAGAAAAAGTGACAAAAAGCAGATTTCAGAGTACCTGTTGGCTCAACACAAAAGTTTTGTCTCAAGTACAGATAGTGTTGAGGATCAGTGGACAAAGTTCAAAACCGTCGTACATAATGCGTTAGATGAGTATGTGCCAAGCAAGATCGTAAGAGATGAAAAAGAGCCACCGTGGTACAACAACCGAGTTAGAAAACTGCTGCAGAGGCAAAGGGAACTTCACAGCAAACATAAACATAGCCAAAGCCTTGCAGACAAACAAAAATTACGCGAAGCGAAATGTAGTGTGAGGAGGGCTATGCGAGAGGCGTTCAATGAATTCGAAAGTAAAGTTCTATGTACTGACTTGACAGGAAATCCTAAGAAATTTTGGTCTTATGTCAAAGCGGTAGGTGGATCAAAACAAAATGTCCAGACACTCTGTGACCAAAATGGTACTGAAACAGAGGATGACAGACTAAAGGCCGAAATACTAAATGTCTTTTTCCAAAGTTGTTTCACAGAGGAAGATTGCACTGTAGTTCCTTCTCTAGATTGTCGCACAGATGACAAAATGGTAGATATCGAAATAGACGACAGAGGGATAGAGAGACAATTAAAATCGCTCAAAAGAGGAAAGGCCTCTGGACCTGATGGGATACCAGTTCAATTTTACACAGAGTACGTGAAGGAACTTGCCCCCCTTCTTGCAGCGGTGTACCGTAGGTCTCTAGAAGAGCGTAGCATTCCAAAGGATTGGAAAAGGGCACAGGTCGTCCCCGTTTTCAAGAAGGGACGTCGAGCAGATGTGCAGAACTATAGACCTATATCTCTAATGTCGATCAGTTGTAGAATTTTGGAACACGTATTGTGTTCGAGTATAATGACTTTTCTGGAGACTAGAAATCTACTCTGTAGGAATCAGCATGGGTTTCGAAAAAGACGGTCATGTGAAACCCAGCTTGCGCTATTCGTCCACGAGACTCAGAGGGCCATAGACACGGGTTCACAGGTAGATGCCGTGTTTCTTGACTTCCGCAAGGCGTTTGATACAGTTCCCCACAGTAGTTTAATGAACAAAGTAATAGCATATGGACTATCAGACCAATTGTGTGATTGGATTGAGGAGTTCCTAGATAACAGGAAGCAGCATGTCATTCTCAATGGAGAGAAGTCTTCTGAAGTAAGAGTGATTTCAGGTGTGCCGCAGGGGAGTGTCATAGGACCGTTGCTATTCACAATATACATAAATGACCTTGTGGATGACATCGGAAGTTCACTGAGGCTTTTTGCGGATGATGCTGTGGTGTATCGAGAGGTTGTAACAATGGAAAATTGTACTGAAATGCAGGAGGATCTGCAGCGAATTGACGCATGGTGCAGGGAATGGCAATTGAATATCAGTGTAGACAAGTGTAATGTGCTGCGAATACACAGAAAGATAGATCCTTTATCATTTAGCTACAAAATAGCAGGTCAGCAACTGGAAGCAGTTAATACCATAAATTATCTGGGAGTACGCATTAGGAGTGATTTAAAATAGAATGATCATATAATGTTGATCGTCGGCAAAGCAGATGCCAGACTGAGATTCATTGGAAGAATCCTAAGGAAATGCAATCCGAAAACAAAAGAAGTAGGTTACAGTATGCTTGTTAGCCCACTGCTTGAATACTGCTCAGCAGCGTGGGATCCATACCAGATAGGGTTGATAGAAGATATAGAGAAGATCCAACGGAGAGCAGCGCGCTTCGTTACAGGATCATTTAGTAATCGCGAAAGCGTTACGGAGATGATAGATAAACTCCAGTGGAAGACTCTGCAGGAGAGACGCTCAGTAGCTCGGTACGGGCTTTTGTCAAAGTTTCGAGAACATACCTTCACCGAAGAGTCGAGCAGTATATTGCTCCCTCCTACGTATATCTCGCGAAGAGACCATGAGGATAAAATCAGAGAGATTAGAGCCCACACAGAGGCATACCGACAATCCTTCTTTCCACGAACAATACGAGAATGGAATAGAAGGGAGAACCGATAGAGGTACTCAAGGTACCCTCCGCCACACACCGTCAGGTGGCTTGCGGAGTATGGATGTAGATGTAGACCCCAGCATTCATTTACTGAATATAGGTACACTAATGAGATGCATGACTGTTCAGGCAGAACAGTCGTTAGAAGGCAACCTCTGGAGAACCTGCTGTAGCTCAGTTATATAAGGCTTACCCAGACAAGCTAGGCTCTGTCTGGGTGGATGCTACCTTTCCTAGCTGTTCGTGAGACTTCCATGCAGCCTAAATCCATTTTTCTACTTCCATTGATTTGGGTGATCCATTGAGCAGTATTAACACCAAAACCACAAAGAGACTTCATGTGACTAGTCCCCACCTCTATTTGGAGATTAAAGAAGATTTTTTCTGATGAAATGGAAGAACAGCTGGCAAGTTTTGCAGAGATTTGGATGCATGGTTTTATGGTTTGGCAAGGAAGAAATTAATGCAAATTGCTTATCAGTTTGGTGAAGCTAATGGCTGAAGTGACAATTTAATAATAAGATGAAATTGGCTGGAAAAAATAGGGACCAAGAGTATTTGAAAAGACACACACTGTCCTTCAGAAAGCCAGAAAATTGTAGTATGGGAAGGGCCATTAGTTTTAATAAAATACAAGTTAAAAGATTTTTGGCAACTTAAAATTTGTTTATGGACAGAGGAAATTGCTCCTCATAAGATCTTTCATTGTGATGAATCAGGGCTATCAACGGTGCCTAACAAAACACCCAAAGTAATTTTAACAGTTGGTGAAAAAGGAGCCAGTAAAGTTTCTTTAGGAGAAAGAGATCAGAATGTTAGTATTGTTCCTCATTCTAGTGCTCCATATATTTATATATCACCAGCTATGATATTTGCAAGCAAAAGGATGAAACAGAGCAGAAACATTGCCTCTTTTTCTCTCACTGGCTATATGACTGCTAAAATCTTTACTGATTGACTGAAGCACTTTGCTCATCACTCAGAACCAAGTGAAAAAGAACCAGTTTTGTTATGTCTAGGTAATCGCACTACTCATCTTAGTCTTTTGGGTGTGAACTTCTGCAGGGAAAATTTTGTAACAATGATTTTACTGCTGCCCCATTCCAGTCATAAAATACAACCTCAGGACAACAGCTTCTTTGGTCCTCTGTAATCTGCATACTCGGTAGAGGTGGAAAAATGGATGGTGACCAATCCAGGACTTACTTCGATCCACTCACTTATCAGTGCTATATTTAGAGAACAACAGGATCTCAACAACTGAGAAAGCTGTTAAAGGGTTTCAGGCAGCTGGGGCTGTTAAAGGGTTTCAGGTAACTGGAATATAACATTTCAATCCAGATGTGTTTACTGAAGATTTTTGCCCATTCTTCAGTGACTGAGAAACATCCCCATGTTTTTGTCAACATGCCAAATTACGGTGGAGGAGAACAAGAAACAGAAGACTATCCAACTGTCATTATTCGTGATAACTTGGTGTCCGTATAGGCTTTGATGAAAACATAGCTAAGATTTTTCATTACAGGTGGGATATGGAAAGCTTACCATTTAAATGAAACTTGATAAAACGAGTGGAAACACTTTCCAGTGAAAGATTCAATAACTTCATCTCTCAACCAGGTCATTTATCAGGATTAACTACTGCTGAAATTGCTGCAAAGATTAAGATAAAGCTTTTGAAAAGAAACAAGGTAAATTTGGAAATAATAGCAGTGAAACATTCAAAGCAATCCAAAACAAGAAAATGAAATCAGTTTATTTAGGTATTCCGTCTAAGACAATGCAAAGAACAACATGACCACTCAGCTTTTTTATATTCACCCCTTGCTGAAGTGTTAAGTTGTGAAAAGGTAAGTCAATGCACAAACGCATGAAACAGTATCGAGCTCACCATTTAAAATTATGCTACAAGGAAAAAAAACAAAAACAAAAACAAAAAAGTGACAAGAACTATGGGAAAAGGAATGAAGGAGAAAAGAAAGAGATAAGGAGCTTGGAAAAATATGTGGAAAGGAAGCTTGAAACAGAAGACGACAAGAGGTGCTCAAAATCTGTCAAGTTGATGCGACATGAAGAAACAATGGAAAAAAGGAGAAGAAACGTTTTGTGCCAGTTGCCATGAGAGTTTTGAAGATTCTTGGATGCAGTGTGGACAATGTCAGCAATGGTGGAATGAGGCACATTCTGAATATACAGTCTCAGGACGCTATATTTGTGATCATTGTTAAAGTTTAAAGACTGTGCAGTCTTATCCACCATCCTGCACAGTCTTACTCATGAAGGCAGTTAAGACTGTGCAAATATAAACTTTTAATAACCGTTAAAACAAATAATTTGTAGTTAGATTCAAGTTTATATAAACATGATAAAGTTGGACTATTAGATGAAGTACACATGGATAAGATTTTCATAAGTTTTGGAATAAAATTGTATTTTTCTTAGCAATAAATATGTTAAGTAAGCATTCTGACCCGACTAGCCTGTAAAACCCAAATGAAAAAGTCAAACCAAATCAGAAAAAATGAAATATGAATCAGTGCCATGATTGCCAGTACGTAGTTGTGCAGATTACAATTTCCTATACTGAATTGCATGTACACCTAAATGAGAAGCCACTGTAAAGGCAGGTTGCACTCAGCTGTAGGCGAGGAGATCTGTTGTAGGGCAATAGATCCAGCAGGGAAAGAGTTCCCAGCAGAACTTCATGGAAAGCTCACTCACACACACGCAAGGGATCATGCCAGGTGGTCAAACTGGGCAGTCCTTTAAAGGGAACTGCCTTGGTGCTGAATGGCCCAAAGCCACTATACAGATTGTATCTCCAGATTGTGCAGTGACAACAGAGACTGCTTTTCGTAAGCTGTGTGTGGTCTGGGGGATGCACGCCTTTTTTAGCAGAGTCCCAAAGAGCAGCTATTGTGGAAAGAATTACTGGAAGTCAGAATTTGTCAAAATGCACAGGCCATTACGATAACATCTTGCAGTGTGGAATGGGTACAGGAAAGTTTGTGCTCCTTTGAAGATTGTCAACACTGACACCATGCGCAGGTCCCACAAACTGTAAAAACAGCTACCATTGGTTAACATAAATAATGTAGAATTGGCTGTAAGAATCATGACTATGCTTCTGGGAGTCCACCCTTATTGGTCACCACACGAACGTAGAGCGAGAGTTGGAGTGCCAAGTATAATGAATTTTGTTTTTGGTTAATCGCCTGAACTGAGGGTAAGGTAGGGAGAGCAGCATCCTGTAAAGATAACTGCCTGCTGCTCGGCACTTGCAATATTTTTCATTCACCCAATCAAAATTACATGATGCTAGAAAAGCAGAGAGAACTGAGTCTTCCTTGTTGGAAACACTCTGCAGTAAGTTACTTCTTATTTCAGTGTCTTCTCATAATGTCTTCTCTGAAAATTACTTTGAATTTCAGCTTCTTTATAGACAGACTTCTCTGGCAGGGTTCTTCATGCATGAACCTTACTTTGAAGATTAGAGGCTCTCATTCAGCTGGCTGTATTTAGATTCAGGCACAAGTTGTTAGTACAGAGCCAGTGACTTATTATGTAGCCACTTCAACCACCACCTGCAGGTTATGATTATGGTGAGCTCCAGCTGCAAAAACAAGACGAACTGTAGGGAAAATCAAATCATTTTTAATGATATTCAGTTGTTTCAATTTTGATTCTGGTGATTTGCTTGCAGTTTGGATTCAACGTGTTTTCAACTCCAGCAGTAGATGCACAAGCACATTCTTCTTTAGTGATTTATATCTGTATGCTCTAACCTTTGGCCGTCGTGGTACAACTTCTGCTAGCATAAATGTTTATCCAGATACTTGCTCATTTGAATCACATTCCATACCCTCATTCAGGTTTGTGGGGGCAATAGCTTATTATTTTCAGTGATTGTTAAACTGTTTATTTTGAATGTACATGTAATAAACTGAGCTAATTAAGATCCTTATTTAATTTCATAGATAAACAAACTCTTTTTTCATTATATTGTTGGGTAATGGTTTGTTTATGTCAGATATATGGGACCATACTAATATAGGTATTCAATTATGTTGCAATTTAAAGCATCTCCCCATTACACGCAGCAACTTACAATGTCACTGAAGTTCTGAATTTCATTAAAAGTGTTGTTGGTGAGTTACAGAAGTCAGTGTCTTTTGTACTGACAGTCAATCTATCGAAGTGGCCAGAATTATTATGGCAGGCTTTCTCCACCTTAAAGTTAGGCCATATGTACCTACTACAATGTGCTGCTTTAAGTGTCAGTGCTTCATTCATACCACCGTGGGTTATATTGATCAGACAGGTTGCTCTATTGTTGCGAACCAGAAATTCAAAGTACTGCTCCACCCATGTGGATCAGTTGCAAGGAATGCCCTATCTTCACCCAAGAAAATAAAATAAAAGAGATTAAAGTCACTCAAGGCATCTCTCACTCTCACATGAAGAAGGCGTTAAAGGACTCACAGCCACCCAATTTTGTGAAGTCGTGTGCCTCAGGATTAAAGCAGCCTCCACAGAAGACTAGTGTTGGCACCCTGACTTTGACAGTGGAGAGCAGAGCAAATCCGCCCCCACCTATAAATGCAGGTGCAAGCTTGCACCACTAGTGTGCTCCCTGCCGCCGTTGGATAAGCAGCTGCAGCAGCAAGTCGTATACTCCTAGCTCACTCATTTGTTACATAGTTTAATTCTTAATTTCTTTGCGTGTTTTTGGTACTTGCATTGTTTAATTCATAAATTTCGGGCGTATTATAGTATTTGAGAGTTGTAGCATCGCGTTTTAGTACCTGAATAGTGTAAATTCGTGTAGTCGTTTGTCTTCTGTTTTTGTTTTGAACGGCCAGTGTCGGTTGGTCACAGTCAGTGTGCTCCCTGCCGCCGTTGGATAAGCAGCTGCAGCAGCAAGTCGTATACTCCTAGCTCACTCATTTGTTACATAGTTTAATTCTTAATTTCTTTGCGTGTTTTTGGTACTTGCATTGTTTAATTCATAAATTTCGGGCGTATTATAGTATTTGAGAGTGTAGCATCGCGTTTTAGTACCTGAATAGTGTAAATTCGCGTAGTCTCCTTCCGCCGCCGAGCAGTGTCAGCAGTGCGCAAGTAGCAGCATTACTGCACTTACTAGGCAATCTTGTATTTTAATAACCGTTTAAATTTTCTCGATTTGTTTGCGCTCTCTGTAGATTAGTTCAGACGTTCTTTGCAAAACAGTTTTTAGCATGGATAGGGACTGCAACTGCTGTGTTCGGATGCAGGCTGAGTTGGCATCCCTTCGCTCCCAGCTTCAGGCAGTGTTGGCTTCGGTCACACAGCTTGAGGCTGTTGCCAATGGGCATCACTGTGGGGGTCCGGATGGGGGTTTGTCGGGGACGGCCAGCTCGTCCCACGCATCCCCTGATCGGACTACGACTGTGGTTGCCCGGGATACTGCCCGCATTGAGGCTGATCCCTCACCTGTGGTAGAGTGGAAGGTCGTCTCAAGGTGTGGCAGGGGGCGAAAGACATTCCGGAGGGCTGAACGGAAAGCCTCTCCAGTTTGTCTGACGAACCGGTTTCAGACTCTGTCTCAGGCTGATACTGATATTCGGCCGGACATGGCTGCTTGTCCTGTTCCAGAGGTTGCCCCTCAGTCTGCAAGATCCGGGCAGTCGCAGAGGGTGGGCTCACTGGTAGTTGGGAGCTCCAACGTCAGGCGCGTAATGGGGCCCCTTAGGGAAATGGCAGCAAGAGAGGGGAAGAAAACCAATGTGCACTCCGTGTGCATACCGGGGGGAGTCATTCCAGATGTGGAAAGGGTCCTTCCGGATGCCATGAAGGGTACAGGGTGCACCCATCTGCAGGTGGTCGCTCATGTCGGCACCAATGATGTGTGTCGCTATGGATCGGAGGAAATCCTCTCTGGCTTCCGGCGGCTATCTGATTTGGTGAAGACTGCCAGTCTCGCTAGCGGGATGAAAGCAGAGCTCACCATCTGCAGCATTGTCGACAGGACTGACTGTGGACCTTTGGTACAGAGCCGAGTGGAGGGTCTGAATCAGAGGCTGAGACAGTTCTGTGACCATGTGGGCTGCAGATTCCTCGACTTGCGCCATAGGGTGGTGGGGTTTCGGGTTCTGCTGGATAGGTCAGGAGTCCACTACACGCAACAAGCGGCTACACGGGTAGCAGGGGTTATGTGGTGTGGGCTGGGCGGTTTTTTAGGTTAGATGGCCTTGGGCAAGTACAGAAAGGGCAACAGCCTCAACGGGTGCGGGGCAAAGTCAGGACATGCGGGGACCAAGTAGCAATCGGTATTGTAATTGTCAACTGTCGAAGCTGCGTTGGTAAAGTACCAGAACTTCAAGCGCTGATAGAAAGCACCGAAGCTGAAATCGTTATAGGTACAGAAAGCTGGCTTAAGCCAGAGATAAATTCTGCCGAAATTTTTACAAAGGTACAGACGGTGTTTAGAAAGGATAGATTGCATGCAACCTGTGGTGGAGTGTTCGTCGCTGTTAGTAGTAGTTTATCCTGTAGTGAAGTAGAAGTGGATAGTTCCTGTAAATTATTATGGGTGGAGGTTACACTCAACAACCGAACTAGGTTAATAATTGGCTCATTTTACCGACCTCCCGCCTCAGCAGCATTAGAGGCAGAACAACTAAGAGAAAATTTGGAATACATTTCACATAAATTTTCTCAGCATATTATAGTCTTAGGTGGAGATTTCAATTTACCAGATATAGACTGGGACACTCAGATGTTTAGGACGGGTGGTAGGGACAGAGCATCGAGTGACATTATACTGAGTGCACTATCCGAAAATTACCTCGAGCAATTAAACAGAGAACCGATTCGTGGAGATAACATCTCGGACCTACTGATAACAAACAGACCTGAACTTTTCGACTCTGTAAGCGCAGAACAGGGAATCAGTGATCATAAGGCCGTTGCAGCATCCCTGAATATGGAAGTTAATAGGAATATAAAAAAAGCGAGGAAGGTTTATCTGTTTAGCAAGAGTAATAGAAGGCAGATTTCAGACTACCTAACAGATCAAAACGAAAATTTCTGCTCCGACACTGACAATGTTGAGTGTTTATGGAAAAAGTTCAAGGCAATCGTAAAATGCGTTTTAGAAAGGTACGTGCCGAGTAAAACTGTGAGGGACGGGAAAAACCCACCGTGGTACAACAACAAAGTTAGGAAACTACTGCGAAAGCAAAGAGAGCTCCACTCCAAGTTTAAACGCAGCCAAAACCTCTCAGACAAACAGAAGCTAAACGATGTCAAAGTTAGCGTAAGGAGGGCTATGCGTGAAGCGTTCAGTGAATTCGAAAGTAAAATTCTATGTACCGACTTGACAGAAAATCCTAGGAAGTTCTGGTCTTACGTTAAATCAGTAAGTGGCTCAAAACAGCATATCCAGACACTACGGGATGATGATGGCATTGAAACAGAGGATGACATGCGTAAAGCTGAAATACTAAACACCTTTTTCCAAAGCTGTTTCACAGAGGAAGACCGCACTGCAGTTCCTTCTCTAAATCCTCGCACAAACGAAAAAATGGCTGACATCGAAATAAGTGTCCAAGGAATAGAAAAGCAACTGGAATCACTCAATAGAGGAAAGTCCACTCTACCTGACGGGATACCAGTTCGATTCTACACAGAGTACGCGAAAGAACTTGCCCCCCTTCTAACAGCCGTGTACCGCAAGTCTCTAGAGGAGCGGAGGGTTCCAAATGATTGGAAAAGAGCACAGATAGTCCCAGTCTTCAAGAAGGGTCGTCGAGCAGATGCGCAAAACTATAGACCTATATCTCTGATGTCGATCTGTTGTAGAATTTTAGAACGTGTTTTTTGCTCGAATATCATGTCGTTTTTGGACACCCAGAATCTACTATGTAGGAATCAACATGGATTCCGGAAACAGCGATCGTGTGAGACCCAACTCGCTTTATTTGTTCATGAGACCCAGAAAATATTAGATACAGTCTCCCAGGTAGATGCTATTTTTCTTGACTTCCGGAAGGCGTTTGATACAGTTCCGCACTGTCGCCTGATAAACAAAGTAAGAGCCTACGGAATATCAGACCAGCTGTGTGGCTGGATTGAAGAGTTTTTAGCAAACAGAACACAGCATGTTGTTATCAATGGAGAGACGTCTACAGACGTTAAAGTAACCTCTGGCGTGCCACAGGGAAGTGTTATGGGACCATTACTTTTCACAATATGTATAAATGACCTGGTAGATAGTGTCGGAAGTTCCATGCGGCTTTTCGCGGATGATGCTGTGGTATACAGAGAAGTTGCAGCATTAGAAAATTGTAGCGAAATGCAGGAAGATCTGCAGCGGATAGGCACTTGGTGCAGGGAGTGGCAACTGACCCTTAACATAGACAAATGTAATGTATTGCGAATACATAGAAAGAAGGATCCTTTATTGTATGATTATATGATAGCGGAACAAACACTGGTAGCAGTTACTTCTGTAAAATATCTGGGAGTATGCATGCGGAATGATTTGAAGTGGAATGATCATATAAAATTAATTGTTGGTAAGGCGGGTACCAGGTTGAGATTCATTGGGAGAGTGCTTAGAAAATGTAGTCCATCAACAAAGGAGGTGGCTTACAAAACACTCGTTCGACCTATACTTGAGTATTGCTCATCAATGTGGGATCCGTACCAGATGGGTTTGACGGAGGAGATAGAGAAGATCCAAAGAAGAGCGGCGCGTTTCGTCACAGGGTTATTTGGTAACCGTGATAGCGTTACGGAGATGTTTAATAAACTCAAGTGGCAGACTCTGCATGAGAGGCGCTCTGCATCGCGGTGTAGCTTGCTCGCCAGGTTTCGAGAGAGTGCGTTTCTGGATGAGGTATCGAATATATTGCTTCCCCCTACTTATACCTCCCGAGGAGATCACGAATGTAAAATTAGAGAGATTAGAGCGCGCACGGAGGCTTTCAGACAGTCGTTCTTCCCGCGAACCATACGCGACTGGAACAGGAAAGGGAGGTAGTGACAGTGGCATGTAAAGTGCCCTCCGCCACACACCGTTGGGTGGCTTGCGGAGTATAAATGTAGATGTAGATGTAGGACAACCAAGCCTTCCAACTGCAAAAAGCGGTACCAGAGGGCGAATGCACAACGTGTTATGTAGCTCGTCTGCCCAGAGGTTTGGCAGAACATGGTTGCTTTTATCCTATACTAATTCAATAAATAATATTCCAGGCTGTGAACAGTCACTGTATAATTTAGAGCTCATGTGACTGCAAAAACATCAAGTAATCTAGGAGTGGTCCATTTTTTACATTTATCCTGACACAGGGTCAAAGTCAAGCTAAGTGTTATTTCAGTCAAAATACATTCCCTCTGTTGGTGGTCATACAGAGGTTAATGTTCACAGATAATAAATGTTTTTAAAAAAAAAAATAAACCTGTGCAAGCAAACAATTCCTACATGTACAGTGTTTCACTTTTGCAAAGATGTGCTAATGTTGATTAATACCCCATAGTTATCAGGTTCATACAGACTAATACAAAGATCAGCAAACTTTGTTCAAACTAAACAAATAAGCACATCATCACAGTTGCCAAATGTTACATCAAGAATGAATAAATTCGAACTGTCAACCATGTTATCATATGTTAACACCATTGGCTCACAGGCCGTACAGTTCTTACCCTCACAACCAACACCGACAAAAGACTACAAACCAGCACTGCTTTCTCCCTCCACAACTTGGTCATGTGACCACTACTTGAGTTATATCAGTGTTTAACTCCATGACCACCAATTGAAATTATCTGCAATTTATATTCATGTTTCACATTAAACGCGCAAGGTAGATTTCTGTATTACTTTTGCATTTCATTATTACACAGATTAACAGATTAATTTTGCACCCAGCTGAAACTGTCTTTTTCATACTACTTTTCACACTGTGAATCGGAACTGGAGGAAACTAGTCAAATTTGCAGTTTAATTCTTTATGCACTTAGGTTATGGGTGTAGTCAAATGAGAATTGTTGTACAAATACATATAAACAAAAAAGATAATTATACAACTATTTATGCAGAGGCTAATCTTTGACTGTAATTGTGGCGGACTGTTTGCCTTGGCACAACCTTTATATTAGGATATATAAATTTTATTAATGTAACTAGTATCTGTATTACATGGTTGGTGGAGACTTTATTAGACTTTTAATTTACTTTCTGTGTTTTTTGTGTGCTTCTTAGTAAATATATTATTTAGCTGTAGACACACTCAGAATCTCAACATGTTAGTATGCCATCTGCTAACATTAGCCATGTGGTGTATTTAATGGTGTGGGATTTCCTGGAGGTGGTTGCACAGCCAGCTATGGCTTGGTTATAGCCATCTTGCTAACCAGCTATAAGTCACTCAATCTAGCCTTCACACATCATGATTGATATATGCATATAAACCTACAGCCTGTAGTGTTACATACCCACACTTTAAATCATATTAGTATGCTACATGTGATTTAAAGTAGCACCAAACACCCAATTAAATATCTGTCATTACTTAAAATTGCCTAATCTGCAATTGTGCCAAAACACGTGTATGGAATTTGCACTGATTAAATATATGCATAGACATAAATAACACTCATATAAACTACAGAGTGAACATCAGTAAAACTGACAAACTGCAGGGACAGATCCACGACTGGAAATGGAGGAAAAAAGATCCAATGAACATGTGTCTGGAAATACATCGTTACCACGGTAGATGGTATTGATGAATGAGAGTTCCTCTGACCAAGTGCTATGTGTTCCTTGTGTGTTGTAGGCTGTGTGATTGACAAAGAGTCCTGTAAGCAGCACAGTGGTCCAATATTTATGTCAGGAATAAGCCAAGATGGTGTTTGTATGCAGCCAAGCAGATGGCAACGGTCGAGAGGCAGCACGGGTATACCAAAACAAGTAACGTCACAGATACAAACCACATCACACAATACTTCAAGCACTTTTTGAGCATTTGTATGATTAAGGGTCCTTTCAGACAGATGAACATGCAGGGAGGCAGTTGTTGAGATGGACCCTTGTACAAGCTCCAGGCGAGTGGTTGCCAACATGGTGTAAACCAAAGTATGATTATGTATATTCTGCATGACAACTGCTTACTATCCATATTATGTGCAATCCCATGGAGGCCACTTTGAATATCTGTTGTAATGTGGATGTGATGCAATTTTGTACTTTGTTCCAGAATGATTTGTTGTCATTGGCTGCACACTGCCCATTTCTGCACACATCCGTAGGACCTTTTTTCCTCCATTACCAGTAAGGAATCTGTGCCTGCAGTTTGTAGGTTTTATTAATGTTCACCCAGTATATGCAAATCAAGTCATTCAATTATGTCTATTATGGTTAGTAGTTCATTTGTTATTTATGAGCACTTTCCTCATATTACATCAATACTAATATCACTACAGCTCTATGTGGTGAATGGTTCGTGTGAGTCAAGGCCAAGGCAGTTAGTTCTTGCATCAGTTCACTGTAGATTGTCTTTCATCCCGTGCTGCTTACAGCCAGCAGTGTGGTGTATCTATTGCCAGCCAAACCATCAGGTAAGACAACAAATTTTCCTAATCAGTGATTGCTCAAGTAAGTAGACCCATGACACCCCCCCCCCCCCCCCCACACACACACACACACACACACACACACACAGTGATCAAGATATATGAGCCCAACACTGGAACATCATGTGCCAGTAGTGCATTGATCTTAAGTGAGGCTTATTCAGGTAAAAATCACAAAATACATAATATATAAATGCAAATATCTGGTTATCTCTTCTACTTTCCCTTCACTACAATGTCCCACATGACTAATCCCAGCAACAAGGATACCCCCAACACCAGTTTCAACTCCAGGTGCCATAGACCCAATAACAAATTTAATAAAACCCTAAGATTAGTTTTTAAGTGACTATTTTCTTAAACAAACAGTCCACAGATTTTCTCCATACTTCTATGTTTACTTTCCTCACTCATTTATACAGAAATGTGGACATTTTACAGATTAGGTTTCATTTCCCATACAGACAACACTTCCGACATCTTTCTGTCATTTGTGCATATCTTTTATCACACCACATACATGCATATTGAATTTACACAGTGACACCCCCAAAATAATCACAACTTTTCAAACCTGGCAAATTATTATACACACTATATATCTGATTACTTGAATTATTTTTCAGTATATAATTTTAACTCTTGTCTTCCTGAAGCCAAATGGTTTCTTTAATATGGGTTACACTGACCCCTATGCATTTGGGTGAGGACATTCATACACCACAAATGGTCCACGGTACAACCTGAAAAGCTTTTTTAATCTGTCAAGAATACTTAATTCCTGCCCAAGATACTGGAGGTGGCCATCATGTGTGCTTGAGCTGTGCTTGCTTGTGTGTATGAATGGTGTGTGTTTCTCTTTCGCTGATGAAGGCTGTGGCCGAAAGCTGTATGTAAATATCTTTTAATTGTGCCTGTCAGCAGTATAATGTGTCATCTTTATGATAAGTAGCAATCTATCTTTTCCCACATTTTTGACATTCCTACCTGGAGTTTCCATCTTTTGATACTTTGTTTTTCCTTGGTTTTGACTAATACTTTATCTCTTGGTTTGAATTTTGTTACTTTGTATCTGACATCACGCTTTCTCTTTCTTTCTGATCCGATTTTTGTCATTCGCTCTCTTGCTGACGTAGTATCAAATTCTGCTATTCTATTCCTTATTATGATGCTACAATCATACTTACACAAGAAATTCACGCCCACTATATCGTACAACAGTTACAGGCAGTTTCACTAGATGTTTGCTTCTAATCTGTTGCCAGAAGGTTTCAGATACAGCTGAAATACTTGAACCTGAATCCAATAATGCTACCTGCTCCATTTCTCCCACCTTAATACGTATAACTGGTTGAACCTTTTCAACAGTTTTCCTATTTAACATCATGTCCTCCAGTAGATCATGTTCTGTATCCTTTCTACTGTCTTCTCCATTGTATATATCTCCTTACATTTTCCCCCATATTCTATTTCAATCGCTCATCCAAATAGTTCATTAAATGCATCTACAATATATTGTTCTCCTTCAAATTTTTCTGGCTACTTTGAACTTCAATTGATCCCACTCTTCTGGTAGCAAAGCTTTATGAACCTTAGCATAAGATATCGTCATTAATATTGTACTCAGTCTCCTCTTTTCCTAACCTGTTGCAATTAACTTCGCTATCCAGAATCAAATGTTCATCATTCCAGAAAACATGACTTTCAGTTTCCTCATCAGGACAACCATAAATAAAACTATCCTCCTTATTCCCACACAATCCAACTTTATCAACCAGTTCATCACCACATAAAATATACACATAAAAAAAGTTTTGCATCACCCCGGTTCCCACAACTCCTGAAGATAGATATTGTATCACAGGCACAGTCCCTTTGACTGTTCAGAGATGTCACTAAACCTGCCCACAGATATGAACAACCATGCATGAGCAGCACCTATTAAACGGAGGGGGTCCGACAGCCAATCAGTCCAGTCATTCAACTAGGAAGGAGGTACATGGCTGGTGGTGTCTGGAGTTCAACCATGCCTAGATGGTCAACACCATGGTTCGATCACGTCTGCATTGTTACTCTGTGCCAGGAAGGGCTCTCAACAAGGGAAGTGTCCAGGTGTCTCAGAGTGAACCAAAGCGGTGTTGTTCGGACATGGAGGAGATACAGAGAGACAGTAACTGTCAATGACATGCCTTGTTTAGGCTGCCCCAGGGCTACTACTGCAGTGGATGACTGCTACCTATGGATCATGGCTCGGAGGAACCCTGACAGCAATGACACCATGTTGAGTAATGCTTTTGGTGCAGCCACAGGACGTCGCGTTACGACTCAAGCTGTGTGCAATAGGCTGCATGATGCACAACTTCACTCCCGACATCCATAGTGAGGTCCACCTTTGCAACCATGACACTATGCAGTGTGGTACGGATGGGCCCAACAACATGCCAAAAGGACTTCTCAGGATTGTCATCACATTCTCTTCACCGATGAGTGTCTCATATGCCTTCAACCAACAATCGTTGGAGATGTATTTGGAAGCAACCCGGTCAGGCTGAACACCTTAGACACACTGTCCAGCGAGGGCAGCAAGATGGAGGTTCCCTGCTGTTTTGGGGTGGCATTATGTGGGGCCGACATACACTGCTGGTGGTCATGGAAGGGGTCGGAACGGCTGTACGACAGGTGAATGCCATCTTCTTATCGATAGTGGAACCATATCGGCAGCATATTGGCGAGGTATTCGTCTTCATGGACGACAATTTGCGCCCCCATTGTGCACGTCTTGTGAATGACTTCCTTCAGGATAATGACATCGCTTGACTAGTGTGCCCAGCATGTTCTCCAGACATGAACTCTATCGAACGTGCCGGGTATAGATTGAAAAGGGCTGTTTATGGATGACGTCTCTCCAACCACTCTGAGGGATCTACACCAAATTACCGTTGAGGAGTGGGATAATCTGGACCAACCGTGCCTTGATGAACTTGTGGATAGTATGCCACAACAAATACAGGCATGCAGCAATGCAAGAGGACGTGCTACTGGGTATTAGAGGTACCAGTGTGTACAGCAATCTGGACCACCACCTCTGAAGGTCTTGCTGTATGTTGGTACAACATGCAATGTGTGGTTTTCATGAGCAATAAAAAGGGCGGAAATGATGTTTATGTTTATCTCTATTCCAATTTTCTGAACAGGTTCTGCAACTCTTGCAACTGAGGTGATGCAAAACTTTTTTTGATGTGTGTATAATGAAAATTTGTTGACACATTCCTACCAGCAACCAATATTTTATCATTTATAACGTCACTGCTACAAACATTAGAATTAACGCCCACTCCATACTGAATAGGCTCACCCTCATTACTTGCATAAATTTTCTCATTGCAAATAATACACTTATATCTACCTCTTCCTTACAACTGCCTTCATTGCTGGTTATACTTTTGTCTTTTGCATCCGCATCGACTGTTACTTTTTTTTTGCCTGATAAGACTAATGGATCTGCTTCCAATGTTTCAGTAATTTTTATTGAACATAAACCCACATTGTCTTCATCATTTATTGACTGAGCTGCTTCATATCTGTCAAACATTTCCTCAGTATGGAAATTGGATTGGTCTTTAAATCTGGTTTTATTCCATTGATTATTTTGCTCCCTTTTTTTCTTATTTCTGTATTTCTTACATCCCTCAAAAATCTGTCAGTTCCTATGATAGCATCCATGTGACATATATCCATTTCTGCACTCTCCCTGTGATAATCTTTTTTGTTGTATTGTATCCCTGCCTGGTCCTTTTCATTGTGTTGTTACCAGCCTCTCTGTGGACCTTGAGTGAGACCTTGGTTGGTTTTCTGGCCATCTGTTCTATAAAATAGCATTTGGTGGTCCCTCCTGCCTTGCACCCTGCCTATCATGATCCCTTCTTTGCTTAAAATTATCTCTTCTTCCTCCAAAATTTCTATTCTCTCCAGGCTGTCTATTCCATCAATCCCTTTTTTGATTAATAGGTCAATTTCTCTCATCCCACCATCTATTAGCAATGCTTCCCCTCGATTTCCCCTGTTCTGATCTGTAGCATTGTGCTCAACTTACGTTGATCTGTAACAGACAGCCCTATCCATATTTTCAATAAATTAATAAATTCTTCCATAGATTCAGCAGGACTATTGTAAAGAATGAGGCAGCATTCTCTTGAATGTTGAAATCTCAGTCGAAACACCTAGTGGTTGATCCAAATGAATCAATTTGTTTGGTGCCTTTAGACAAAATTCCCACAAACTTTTCTTCCCTCTGTTGTATTCTGACCCATTTAAAAAAATCATTTTGTAGCCTCAACTGCTTAGCTTGTCCCCTGTACTTATTTAGAAAAATTGTCTCAAATCTCTTGAAATCTACAAACTGCTCAGCATGTTGATTAGCCCAGGTTTGAGCTGCTCCTTTTAACTGCCTTTTTATAAATTTTTCTTTAGCACTCTACTTATATCTGCTACAAAACAGTCTTTTCAAGAACCTAGGAAACCCACTGCATGATATTTGTCCTCACCACTAAGAGGTTTAGTATGAATCCTTGGCCCATAGGTAACGTTAACAATACACTTCCTTGTCCAGCAGCCACACTACTTATTGTTTCCTTTAAATTATTTACTTCCCCTTCTAATTTCTTATAGTTGTTTCTAATTCATTTGTTGCACTCACATACGTCTGTTCTAATTGCCTTGAACTCTGCATCTGTTTCCCTTTCATATAACCTGGACTTTTGTTCTTGTGCCTGAACTTGCCCCATAATATTACTTTGCGCTGCTCAAGTTTTGTCAATTAATCCTTCCTTTTCTTTCCTTGTCCTTATGACGAACACCCTCTACCAATTTAACATTGCTATCAAATTTACTCTCAGCATTTATAAATCTGAATTCTAAATGACCAACTTCATCGGTTGCAGTTTTTATTCTATTCCCAAGCTCTGTTTTTAATTCCTAAAATTCTGAATCCATACTACTTTCAAATTTATCACTAACTTGTGATCCCAATTATTTGGAATCCACCTCTCCTACTATCTCAGATTTTATGCTCTCAATTTTTGAATGTGTTTATCGAAAAATACAGAAAGCTGACTTCCTACCATCCAACGTATTTCTTCTTGTGCCCCAGGGTTACCCATATCAATCCTTGCTTCTGACTCTCAATCACTTTCCACCTTGTCAGTTTCATCACCCGTGGCTGATGATTTGAAGCACTTATAGGAACTAGGAGACTGCTGCTGTTACTTATCTTAAATATCTCACTTGATGTGATAGTGCAGTGTACTGCAGCAGATGACATCAGGAATCGACGTCTGTGGTTAAGAGATGCAGCAGCTGTGGTACGGAGACAGTGTGGCGCTGATGTGATGGTTGTGGCACTTTTGGATGCTGCAATGTGGGTATGATGCAGCATAGGCAACAAGGCAGAGGTGGCTGGGAAACTGCACCATGACTTGGCCACAGCTTGTGAAAGTGGCAGCACAGCAACGAAACAGCAACGCTCAAACTGGTGTGGTCAGCAGCAGCCCACTATTGAACACACAACACAACAGTTCTGAAGACTTACACAAACACCAGGCTGCCTGAGTTTGAAGAATAAACTGCATCACAAAATGTCATGGCACAAAAGCAGTGTACACACAGGGATATCACCTATACTCTAGCTTCTGTCAAATTCCATTTATGCTTAACAGTAACAATTAAACTGCAACTACTGCTGCTGTTGCATTGCCTATAGCTCAGAGTTCCCCATGAACCATGGAAATTATTCAAACAGTTAAAAAGAGACGAAAATTTAATTCTGATGGAGCACTGGAATTCAACTGTAGGAAAAGGAAGAGAAGTAAAAATAGTAGGCGAATATTGACTGGGGGGGGGGGGGGGGGGCAGGAATGAAAGAGGAAGCCACCTGGTAGAATGTTGCACAGAGCATAATTTAATCATTGGTAATGCGTGATTTAAGAATCATAAAAGAAGGTTTTATGCATGGAACGGACCTGGAAACACTGGAAAGTTTCATGTTGATTATATAATGGTTAGACAGAGATTTAGGGATCAGATTTTAAACTGTAAGACATTTCCAGGGGCAGATGTGGACTTTGACTACAGTTTATTGGTTATGAACTGTAGATTGAAACTGATGAAATTGCAAAAAGGTAGACCATTAAGGGGATGAGAGCTGGATAAATTGAAAGAACCAGAGGTTATTAGGAGTTTCAGAAGGGGGCATTGGGCAACAGTTGACTAGAACAGGGGAAAGAAGTACAGTAGAAGACAAATGGATAGCTTTAAGTGTCTATACAAAGCAGATGAACATGAAAGCAATATTATAGAAAGAAAGTGGACGTAGATGAAATGGGAGATATGATACTGTGAGAGGAATTTGACACAGCACTGCAAGACCTGAGTTGAAACAAGGCCCAAGGTATAGACAACATTCCGTCAGAACTACTGATAGCCACGAAAGAGCCAGCCATGACAAAACTTCATTCTGGCATGCAAGATGTATGAGGCAGTAAATACCATGAAACTTCAAGAAGACTGTAATAATTCCATTTCCATAGAAAGCAGGTGCAGACAGGTGCAAAAATTATCAAACTATCAATTTAATAAATCATGTTTGCAAAATACTAACACAAATTCTTTACAGAAGAGTGGAAAAACTGGTAGAAGCCGACCATGTGGAAGATCAGTTTGGATTTTGGAGAAATGTAGGAACTCATTAGGCAGCACTGACTGTATGGCTTATCTTAGAAAATAGATTAAGGAAAGGTAAACCTTCATTTATAGCATTTTTAGACTGAGAGAAAGTTTTTGACAGTGTTGACTGGAATACTCTCTTAAAAATTCTGAAGGCAACGGGGGTAAAACACAGGGAGCAAAAGGCTATTTACAATTTGTTCAGAAACCAGATGGCAGTTATAAGAGTGAAGGGGTATGAAAGGCAAGCAATGGTTGTGAAGACAGTGAGACAGGATTGTAACCTATCCCAGATTTTATTCAATCTGTACACTGACAAAGCAGAAAAAGAAACAAAAGAAAAATTTGGAGTAGGCATTAAAGTTCAGGGAGAAGACAAAAACTGTGAGGTTTGCTGATGACATTGTAATTTTATCAGAGACAGCAAAGGACTCTGAATAGCAGCTGAATGGAATGGACAGTGTCTTGAAAGAAGGATATAAGATAACCATCAACAAAAGGGAAACAAGAATAATGGAATGTAGTTGAATTAAATCAGTTGATATTGAGGGATTTAGCTTAGGAAATGAGACACTTAAAAGTAGTAGATGAGTTTTGCTATTTGGGCAGCAGAGTAATGATGATGACTGAAGTAGAGTGTGTATAAAATCTAGACTGACAATGGCAAGAAAGCATTTCTGAAGAAGAGAAATTTCTTCACATTAAATATACACTTGGTGACAGGAAATCTCTTCTGAAAGTATTTGTCTGGCGTGCAGCCATGTACAGAAGTGATAAACAATTTACACAAGAACAGGACAGAAGCTTTTGAAATATGGTGCTACAGAAGAATGCTGAAGATTAGATGGGCAGATCATGACTAATGAGGAAGTACTGAATAGAACTGTTGAGAAGAAATCTGCGGCACAACTTGAACAATAGAAGGGATCGGTGGATAGGATACATTCTGAGACATCAAGGGATCACCAGTTTAGTATTGGAGGGAAGTGTGTGTGTTTGTGGAGGGGGGGAATTGTAAAGGGAGACCACAAGATGAATACAGTAAGCAGAATCACAAAGCTGTAGAACACAGTAATTATTCAGAGATAAAGTGGCTTGCACCGTATTGAGTAGCATGGAGAGCTACATCTAACCAGTGTTTGGACTGAAGACCACAACAACAACAACAACAACAACAAGATAGATCAGAGCCCCCACACGGACAGTTCAAGAGCCTAAAACTTTAGTGGGACATCCAAACTCGAAATATGTCACAGAATAGATGAGGATGACGGTCAAATCCTGGACAAGACCCCAGTTGCAATGTTACCTGAAGGCTAGTGAGCCCTATACTAAATCAGTAAGTAATACAGCAGCCTATGGACAGTCAATGAATAATTTAAAGCACATTCCCTCAACTGGTGACCATACGGAGGCTAATTTTTGTATTTAATAAATAATATTTTGTAAAACAGTGCAAGCAACAATTCCTACACATGCAGCATCTTACTTTTGCAAAGACATGCAAATGTCAATTCATTCCCCACAGTTATAAAGTACACACAGTCCAATACAAAGATCAGCAACATTTGTTCAAGCTAACTCAATGAACAATCGCTGCTTCACAGTTCCTGACTGCCAGATCAAGATTGAGTAAGTCCAAACTGCCACCCATGTTATCAAATGCTAACACCAGCACCTCATAGGCCACACAGTTCTTACCATCACGATGAACACTGACAAAAGACCAGGAACCTGCACTGCTTTCTCCTTCCACAACTTGGTCCACGTGACCACTACTTGAGTCCATATCAACGTTTAACTCCTAGACCACCAACTGAAATTATTTA
This sequence comes from Schistocerca piceifrons, assembly GCF_021461385.2. Taxonomy (NCBI): domain Eukaryota; kingdom Metazoa; phylum Arthropoda; class Insecta; order Orthoptera; family Acrididae; genus Schistocerca; species Schistocerca piceifrons. The sequence continues at coordinate 617,844,662 of NC_060149.1, forward strand.
AATTTTATAATCATGTTTTACGTTATGAATGAAAACACACACAACACTAATGTAATATTCTGCAATATTTATTGTCTGTTACACAAAACGAGTTTTCGGCTGTTAGGGCATATTGTAGAACATTACACTAATGTGTGTGTTTCATTCAGAATGTATAAAATATTTAATGGAACAGTCAACCAATGCAATACATTAAACACGTAAGATAGATTGCGATGCCACTTTTGCATTTCATTATTACAGATTAACAGATTAATTCTACACCCAACTGAAACTGTCTTTTTATATACTACTTTTCACACTATGAATCGGAAATGCAAGGAACTATTCAAATTCACAGATTAATTCTTTATGCTCATAGGTTACTGCTGTAGTCTAATGACAGTTGCACAACATTATTTTACTAGAATGTCTTATTAATGTATACAAACAATAAAAATAATTATATAGCTGTTTATGCAGTTGTCAATCTTTGAGTGTAATTGTGGTGGACTCTTTGCATTGGCACAACCTTTATATTACAGTATATAAACTTAATTAACATAACTAATATCTGTATTACATGGTTGGTGAAGACTTTATGGGACCTTTTATGTACTTTATGTGTTTTTTTTGTGTTCTTTAATCAATATATAATTTAGCTGTAGACACACTCAAAATCTCACAATGTTAGTATGCCATCTGCTAACACTTAGCCTTGTGGTGTATTTAATGATGCAGGATTTCTTGTAAGCAGTTGCACAGCCAGCTGTGGCTCACTCATAGCCATCTCGCTCGCCAGCTTTAAGTCACTCAACCTAGCCTTCATATTTCATGATTGATATATGTGTATACACTGAAGTGACAAAAGTCATGGGATAGTGATATGCACATATAGAGATGGCAATAGTATTGTGTACTTATCGTATATAAGGGGCAGTACATTCGAAGAGCTGTCATTTGTACCTGTGATTCATGTGAATCAGTCTTTTTAGTGGATTTTTTGCATCTCTTAAGTGTTCTGCAAATAAAATATAGTTGTTGATTTGCCTTTCCCATAACATGTTCTATATGATTGTTCCAATGTAATCCTTAGGTATTTAGTTGAACTGACAGCCTTTAAATTTTTGTGGTTTATTTGTAGCCAGAATTTAAGAGATTCATTTTAGTACTCATGTCGATGAGCTCATATTTTTCATTATTTAGTTTCAATTGCTGCTTTTTACACCATACAAACATCTTATCTGAATCATTTTGCAGCTAGTTTTGATCTTCTGATGACTTTACTAGGCAGAAAATGACAGCATTATCTGCAAATAATCTAAGAGGGCTGCTCAGATTGTTACCTGTAACACTTCATTGGGAAGCACCAGATACCAGTTCTATCTTACTCGATGACTTTCCATTGCTTACTATGAACTACGACCTTTCTGACAGGAAATCGCAAATTCATTTGCACAACTGAGACAGTACTCTGTAAGTCACAGTTTGATTAGAAGCCACTTATGAGGAACAATATCAAAAGCCTTCTGGAAAATATTGAATCAGTTTGAGATCTACTATCCACACCACTCATTATTCACAAGAATAAAGAGCTAGTTATTTTGCACATGAATGAAATTTTCTGAATCCATTTTGACTATGTGTCAGTAGATTGTTTTCTTCAAGGTAGTTCATGTTGGAATGCAGTATATGTTCCAAAATTCCACTGCAAATCAACATCAGTGATATGAGTCCACAATTCAGCAGGCTACTTCTCTTTCTGTTGTTGTATATTGGTGTGACATGTGCAACTTTCCAGATTTTAGGTACAGATCTTTCATTGAGTGAGTGGTTCTATATGATTGCTAACTATGGGAGTGGTATATCAGCATGCACTGAAAGGAACACAATTGGTAAGCGACCTGGACTAGAAGACTTGCCTTTATTAAGTGATTTTATCTGTCATGCAACACCAAGGGTATCTATTTCTAACTTACTCATGTTCACAGCTGTTCTTGATTTGAATTCTGGAGTATTTACCTACTCTTATTTGGTGAAGGAATTTTAGAAAATTGTATTTCGTAACTCTGCTTTAGTGGCACAGTCATCGGTAACATAACCATCTTAATCGCACAGCAAAGTCATTGATTGTCTTGCTACTGCTGTACTTAACATGCAACCATAATCTGTTTGGATTTTCTGTCAGATTATGAGACAGAGTTCCAGTGTGGAAATTATTGAAAGTATGTTGTTATTGTTGTGGTCTTCAGCCCAGAGACTGATTTGATGCAACTCTCCATGCTACTCCATCCTGTGCAAGCTTCTTCATCTCCGAGTAACTTCTGCAACCTATGTCCTTCTGGAATTTGCTTAGTGTGTTTGTCTGTTAGTCTATCTCTATGATTTTTACCCTCCGTAATTCCCTCCAGTATTAAACTGGTGATCCCTTGGTGCCTCAGAATGTGTCCTGCTAACCAGTCCCCTTCTTTTAGTCACATTGTGAAACAGTTTCCTCTTCTCCCCAGTTCTGTTCAGTACCTCCTCATTTGTTACATGATCTACCCATCTAGTCTTCAGCATTCTTCTGTAGCACCACATTTTGAAAGCTTCTGTTCTCTTCTTGTTTAAACTATTTATCGTCTCATGTTTTACTTCTGTACATGGCTACGCTCCATACTTTCAGAAAAGACTTACTGACACTTAAATCTATACTCTATGTTAACAAATTTCACTTCTTCTGAAACACTTTCCTTGCCATAGCCAGTCTACATTTTATATCCTCTCTACTTCAACCATCATCAGTTATTTCTCCCCAAATAGCGAAACTCATCTGCTACTTTAAGGGGCTCATATCCCAATCTAATTTCCTCAGCATCATCTGACTTCATTCAACTACACTCCATTATCCTCATTTTGCTTTTATTGATGTTCATCTTATAACCTCCTTTCAAGACACTGTACATTCCATCCAACTGCTCTTCCAAGTCCTTTGCTGTCTCTGACAGAATTACAATGTCATCGGCAAACCTCAATGTTTTTATTTCTTCTCCATGGATTTTAATTCCTGCTCCAAATTTTTCTTTTGCTCCCTTTACTGCTTGCTCGATACACAGATTGAATAACATCTGGGTTAGGCTACAATCCTCTCTCACTCCTTTCTCAACCACTGCTTCCCTTTCATGCCCCTTGACTCTTATTACTGCCATCTGGTTTCTGTACAAATTGTAAATAGTCTTTCACTCCCTGTATTTTACCCCTCCCACCTTCAGCATTTTAAAGAGAGTATTCCAGTCGACATTGCCAAAAACTTTCTCCAAGTCTACAAATGCTAAAAAATAGCTTTTATCTTCAAAATGAAGTTGTAGGGTCAGTATTGCCTCCTGTGTTCCACCATTTCTACTGAATCCAAACTGATCTTCCTCAAGTTCGGCTTCTACAAATTTTTCCATTCGTCTGTAAAGAATTCATGTAGTATTTTGCAGCCATGACTTATTAAACTGATAGTTTGTTAGTTTTCACACCTGTCAACACCTGCTTTCCTTGGGATTGGAATTATTATATTCTTCTTGAAGTCTGAGGGTATTTTGCCTGTCTCATATATCTTGCTCACCAGATGGTAGAATTTTGTCATGGCTGGCTGTCCCAAGGCTATCATTAGCTCTAATGGAATTTTGCCTATTCCTGGAGCCTTTTTTACACCTATGTCTTTCAGTGCTCTGTCAAATCCTTCACGCAGTATCATATCTACCATCTCATCTTCATCTACATCCTTTTCCATTTCCATAAAATCACCCTCAAGTACATCATCCTTGTATAGACTCTCTATACACTCTTTCCATGTTTCTGCTTTCCCATCTTTTCTTAGGACTGGCTTTCCATCTGAGCTTTTGATATTCATACAGATGGTTCTCTTTTCTCCAAAGGTCTCTCTAATTTTCGTGTACGCAGTATCTATCTTACGCCTAGTGATATATGCCTCTACCTCCTTACATTTCTCCTCTAGCCATCCTTGCTTAGCCATTTGACACTTCCTCATGATCTCATTTTTGAGATATGCCTCTTTCCTTTTCTACGGTAGGTCTAACAGTTCCAAAAGCTGAGATATTTATTCCCCCCTTTATATGTTTATCTGGAATTCTTAGAATTTGACCTCCTAAAGGTAACTACTTGTCAGCCGCCTTGTGTCTATAGCATATAGACATGATTTTGACTTTATCGAATTTCTTTAAAGCCTGTTCTGCCATTGCTAGGCAATGATGAAAGTAATAGTTTCTTATTTTTGTGATTATTTTTTTATAGATCCAAAAATAAGAAGCAGCCATAACTATTTAATAATCATTGAACTGATTTCTGTGGATGACTTGAGTTATCTGAATTAATGAGATGCAACAAAATATGTCCAACAGGGGAACTTGAAGTACTCAAGAGTCCTCAGTGGAAAAGGATATAACGAGCATTTTTTAAAATCTTCAATATGGCATAAAACTGAAAAAAAAATTGAGTATCGGAAAGAACATATATACAGATACTACATACATGTACAAATTATTTCTCAGCATGATCACCTTGCTGATCACTTGTAATGATGTACTGATATTGCTACCTCTCTGGGGGAAAAAAAATCTGTTGCATGAATATCAAGTCAACACAGTGTCCTGCAGTATCTCATATGAGGTGAAGCATTGTTACTTGATAGCAAATGCAAAATCCTTCATTTGAATCATTGAAGATGTTTTTGAGACCATGCAGTCATGCATTCTGAGGCAGCAAACTGATACCTGACAACAGTGTGACTCTTCATTCATTCTAAATGGCCTTTAAAACCTTCAGACATGACAGAGTGGTCCAGTGGATTATATTTTACCTCAAGTTAGGGGCTGTAGGGCACCATGTTGATACAGCTTGACAGAATGATGGCATCATTTTTTGGAAAGGGATGGAAAAGCTAGTTTACTGTTACAATAAATGTCTTAAACACCAAAGGGCTGATGTTGAAAAATTTTCAATATACATATGCAATATTTGTAAAGAAACCCTTTATGATATCCTAATTTTTTTCAATTTCCTATCTTCTTAGGAGCTTTCTTTCTTTTTTTCTTTCTTTTTCTTTCTTTCTTTTTTTTTAAAAAAAGGAACACCCATTATACAGTGAGGCACACAATCTTTATCGAGTAGTATGTAAGAGAGGTAAGAAGCCAACAAATAAAAGAGAGTATGTGGGGTGGTACTACTTTCCAGCAGTAACTGTCTAGATATCCTAAGCTAGACTATCCAACCAGTGAAGACACTCCACAATACATCTTATATTTTTGAAGACTACGAGGGTTACATCACTACTAGCCATTTCCATTTAGCTCTTTTCATTTTATTACTCCACCACAATCCCTTTTCTCAAGTTGCTACCTACTTTGTATTCTCTGATCTACTTATTTATTGCTTGCTTTATTTCACCAACTTATCCTGAATTCTTCATCATGTATCGTCACTTGAGTGACAGGGATATGAGTCATTCCAAAGTCATAGAAACTAAGTAGTATACACATATGCTAAGAAGTCTCATCAAGATGGCTGATGTGATTAGCTGAACGAAAATAACTCAAATGACATTGCCCAGTATAGACGGATTTCCACTGACTACCAGCTTAAAGTATCAGACACTACTATGTCTAATAAGTCAATAAATAAGATGATTTAAAACACAATTACATACAACATTTCAGAAATTCTTAGCCTCATGTGTCACTCTACTCCTATGGAAGTTGGCACATTAAATGTGTTTTGTGTGCATCTCCAGTTGCCAGCAAGCAGGAAGCAGCAAGTATCAGTGAATGTCATTTGAATTCTTTTGATTCTGCATCTCTTGTCATCTGCCTTGCTGAGTGTCCTTCGCAAATATAGTGTGTATTACTCTATTATTTTCTGAGTGTTGAGAAGGAATTACACTACAGAAAAGTATAAACAACCTTCAATTCTATTCTGGGTGTCATATGTATTACTTTGAATTCTTTGCTAAGGTGGGTGGCCATCATATTATTCCCGAACATTTGAATTTCTTCACCACTATGATATTGTTGTTTAAATAGATTCATAGGTGCTCAACAGTACCATCATCAGTATGTTCTTAGATAATACACTTAAAGGAGAAACACCACAAGTTATAGAATCTACTCTAATTATTCCATTACTTCATAAAATTCAACTACAAAAGAAACGATGTACTGGAACAAAAATCGGGCTGGCTGTTCACTTACAAGAAATGTCTCGGCCAGTCATTCTGTGAACTTGTCAAGATTGAGTAGGCAACGCAGAATAGAACAGAATACAATAGCAGTTTACTGTCTAGTAATGTACAATTTCAAGTCATTGACTTAATGTACAGGAGACTTGTCAATACACAAAGATTGCTTTACAATTTCTCTTATAGTATCTTTGACACAATATACTGTACTGGATATGTAATTAATATGCGACCAATAATTTTTCCTAAAAAGCAACAAAATTTTAAAAATTAACAGTCCTAAGTTCTTGCTCTATTTTCAGGACATCCTTCATGAATTCCTCTACTGAATAGTAACATTTCTGCACAAGTTTCTCATATACGTTTTTTTTTCAGTGTTTCTAAAGTTATACTGAGCAATTCTTTTCACTCTGTTATAAATTTTCATACCCATGTACTGTGGAGTTTGAGCATAAAGTCATAAAATGTGGGTGGGCAGCATGAAATTATTTTGATTTGGGTATTGTAATCATGCTGAAAATGATTTGTTACAAATAAATCAGGATTACTATGTACAAAGGTAATCAACTCATAGATGTATAGTGAGGGAACATTTAATATACTTAGATTTTTCAAGAGAGGTTGACATGATTTTCTTCGCCACACAGTGTGTATATTTCTAATGATGGTTTTCTGAAGTTTTAATTTTGACACATTTGATTGTAGTTAACATAAAATACAATTCCGTACCTTATTACCAAATTGAAGTAGCTGTGATGTACTTCTTTTTGTACGTCCTTACTGGTTGCATTGTACAATATCCTCATTGCAAATGCTATGCCATTTAATTTATTTGTAAGGTGATGTATAAGTGAACCCCATGATAGATTTTTATCCAGTAGTGTTTTTAGGAACTTTGCACAGTTAGCCTCCTGCAAATCCTGATTTTTGTGATTGATTTTAATATCATTTAATTTTGCTTGTTTTGTTTTAAATTGCATTGACTGAGTATTTCTCATGTTTAATTTTAACCTATTTTGATAAAACCAGGTATCTAATTTTTCTAAAGTATTTAATACAGTTTAACTGAGTGACACTCAATGTTATGTGGTAGATCATTTATGTAAAACAGAAACAGAATAGGACCTAGGACAGAATCTTGGGGGGTGCTCCTTGTGAAATGGTTTTCCATTTTGGTGTATCAGTTCCTCTCTCAGATAATATAACCACTCTTTGTCTTCAGTTGTTTACCTGGGACTTAAACCAATCTAATATAGTGCCCCTATTTCCATATTTTTCCAATTTATAGAGTAGCAAGGAGTGGTTCACACTATCAAAGGCCTTTGATAGGTCACAAAAAATTCCTGTGGTGTGCAGTGAGTTGTATATAGAGGTGCTAGTTTTATCTACAAAATGGTTTATAGCAGATACTGTGTTTTTGCCGTTTTGAAATCCATGCAGAATTTTTGAGATTATTTTAAATTCTTCTATGAAATTTTGAATTTGATTTGTAACTATCTTTTCAAATATTTTTGATAGTGTTGTAACAAGAGAGATTTTGTGATAGTTTCCTATATGTTCTTTAATGCTTTTTTTGAATAGGTGCTTAACTGTTACATACCTAGGTGTGTCTGGAAAATAACCTTCTTGAAGAGACTGGTTAACTATGGTAGACAGTGGCTGTGCAATTATTTTAGATACTGGTTTTAACAATTTTGTTAGTATCCCATCCCATTCTGCTCAAGTTTCACCTTTTACTGGTAGTATCACATTTTCTATAGCTTTTATAGCAGTTTAGCTGAATATACTGAAAAGTTTACCTTCAAATTGCTTCTTGTAAAAGAAATTTACCTATCTGGGTAAATTTTTATATTGATGTTTGATTTGTGTACATTTATAAAGAATTCATTAAATAATTCTGAAATTTCAGCAGGATTTAGGATAGTTTTGTCCTCTATCTTGATTTCAGAAATATCATGGTCTCTAGCTGTGGCACCTGTTTCAGCTTTGATCACTGACCATAGTGGCTTTGATTTGTTTCACTATCCCAATAAATCTCTAATTTGGAAGTTCTTCTGCTGCCTTTCCAACTTTTTCAAAAACATTTTTGTGATTTTTTTTTGTATAAGTAACAAAATCAGGACTTGTGTTATGTTTTAGTTCCCCATGTAGCTGTCTTTTTATTGCACTAGAGACTTTTATTCCTTCAATAATGCACTTTACTTTATTTCCTACTTTTTATGGTGTAAAATAAGGGGGAAATTTCATTAAAAATGTGTAGGAAGGTTTCTAAGAAAGTAGCAAAATTTCCACGACATGAAATACTGTGATCTACAGCACACTCCACCTTATTTAATCTATGATGGAATAAATTCATATTTCCTGTGTTGAACTGGCATTTGGTGTAGACATTTTTTGATCAAGATTCTATTGTTTTCGATTACTCCATAAACAGAGCACAATGATCAGAATGTCCTAAATCTAAACAAAACTTATTTGTCTCATTATAAGTATAATTGCTTAAAATATCATCTATACTTGTTGCCGAGATTCCATTTACTTGAGTAAAATCAATGAAATTAGCACTGAAACCCAATATTTGAATCATGTCAATGAATTTTGTTGATCTGCTGACTTTGCCAGCTAAATCTGTGTTGAAATCTGGAGTTATTAAGAAACTTTTCTTTGTTTCTTTTTTAAGCTTTTGCAATAGGCATTGGAATTTTGACAAAAATAGTTTTGTTATTTCTGTGCCTGAAATCCCATACAGATATAAAATTACAATGTGCAGCAATTTCACATACAAATGTTGGCTTGGATGATGTTTTGCACCAGAAAAAAAAACAATGTTGGTGAACAAAGCAGTCAGGCAAATTAACGTAGTAAGTGACAGGGTTGCTGCTGATTATGGGATTGGACTCAAAGCTGATCTCTGAAAGATGGTGCTATTGGGAGATGGGGATACACAAGACATGGTGCATACATTAACAGCGTGGGTGGGTGGGTGGGTGGGGGTGGGGGGGGGGGGAGATTAGCTGAACTGATATCAGAAAATATAAGGGGGAAGTACTATTGCCAATAGGAGAATTATTGTGGTTGCAGGCTGTAATCTCCCCCCCCCCCCCCCCCCCCCCCTCCTTTGTTAATGTCTCGACTATTGTCGATGGTAAAGTCTTTTCAAAAAATACGAGAGGAAGATTTACAATAAACTTTTTACTTATCTTCTTTTCTCATAAATGGCTCCAGTTCTTCGTATTGAGGGGTCTGAGTCTTGAAGCTGGAATTTTCACATTTTAAGTTCTCATGTTCAAATGGACGTAAATGAATTTGATGAATGCCTGTGCATATATTTTTAATATATTTATTTGCTTCACATTTTACTATATCACATTGTCTTTTGAATTTTCACATCAACAAAGACAAAATTACATTGTTCTTCCAAAATACAAAAACACATCTGATCACATCAGAGGCATGTCTGCTACTACTTCCTCACTCTGCAGTAATAAAAATATTGCAAAGGGCTTACAAACATTATTGTCAAATGAATTTCTATTAATTTATAAATGAATCCAGAAAATAACATAATGAACCGTACTATATTGCATAATTAATAATAGAAATTTTAAGTGTACCAAATATTTCCTAATTTCAAATGTATCAAAAAAATAATAATTTTAACTGTACATACAGAGCTAGTACACATTGATTGTAACAATGAAAATAAAGTAATTCAATTGCATTATTTTTAACTAGAGGAGGGTATCCCTTTACAATATCCCCCACACAAAATTTGGAAACAATGTGTGTACAATATTTTGTGACCTACTATAAGGTTTGCCAAACAATGTACAAAATGCCAGAATGAGATTTTCACTCTGCAGTTGTGTGTGCGCTGATATGAAACCTCCTGGCAGATTAAAACTGTGTGCCGGACCGAGACTCGAACTTGGCACCTTTGCCTTTCGCGGGCAAGTACTCTACCAACTGAGCTACCCAAGCACGACTCACGACCCGTCCTCACAGCTTTACTTCTGCCAGTACCTTGTCTGCTACCTTCCAAACTTTACAGAAGCTCTCCTGCAAACCTTGCAGAACTAGCACTCCTGAAAGAAAGGATATTGCGAACTCGGGACCTTTGCCTTTCGCGGGCAAATGCTCTACCAATTGAGCTACCCAAGCACGACTCACGACCCATCCTCACAGCATCCCGAGTTCGAGCCTCGGTCCGGCACACAGTTTTAATCTGTTAGGAGGTTTCATATCAGTGCACACTCCGCTGCAGAGTGAAAATCTCATTCTGGAAACATCCCCAAGGCTGTGGCTAAGCTGTGTCTCCGCAATATCCTTTCTTTCAGGAGTGCTAGTTCTGCAAGGTTCGCAGGAGAGCTTCTGTAAAGTTTGGAAGGTAGGAGATGAGATACTGGCAGAAGTAAAGCTGTGAGGATGTATAGTGAGTCGCGCTTGGGTAGCTCAGTTGGTAGAGCACTTTCCCACGAAAGGCAAAGCTCCCGAGTTCGAGTCTCGGTCCGGCACACAGTTTTAATCTGCCAGGAGGTTTCAATGTACAAAATTAATCTAAAAGATAGAATACAGATGTATAGAAGTATCTAATACATAACATATTATGTAAAACATAAGAAAAATATTTACTATACAAGTAATAATTTATACATACACTCCTGGAAATTGAAATAAGAACACCGTGAATTCATTGTCCCAGGAAGGGGAAACTTTATTGACACATTCCTGGGGTCAGATACATCACATGATCATTTTGACAGAACCACAGGCACATAGACACAGGCAACAGAGCATGCACAATGTCGGCACTAGTACAGTGTATATCCACCTTTCGCAGCAATGCAGGCTGCTATTCTCCCATGGAGACGATCGTAGAGATGCTGGATGTAGTCCTGTGGAACGGCGTGCCATGCCATTTCCACCTGGCGCCTCAGTTGGACCAGCGTTCGTGCTGGACTTGCAGACCGCGTGAGACGACGCTTCATTCAGTCCCAAACATGCTCAATGGGGGACAGATCCGGAGATCTTGCTGGCCAGGGTAGTTGACTTACACCTTCTAGAGCACGTTGGGTGGCACGGGATACATGCGGACGTGCATTGTCCTGTTGGAACAGCAAGTTCCCTTGCCGGTCTAGGAATGGTAGAACGATGTTTCAATGACGGTTTGGATGTACCGTGCACTATTCAGTGTCCCCTCGACGATCACCAGTGGTGTACGGCCAGTGTAGGAGATCGCTCCCCACACCATGATGCCGGGTGTTGGCCCTGTGTGCCTCGGTCGTCTGCAGTCCTGATTGTGGCGCTCATCTGCACGGCACCAAACACGCATACGACCATCATTGGCACCAAGGCAGAAGCGACTCTCATCGCTGAAGACGACACGTCTCCATTCGTCCCTCCATTCACGCCTGTCGCGACACCACTGGAGGCGGGCTGCACGATGTTGGGGCGTGAGCGGAAGACGGCCTAACGGTGTGCGGGACCGTAACCCAGCTTCATGGAGACGGTTGCGAATGGTCCTCGCCGATACCCCAGGAGCAACAGTGTCCCTAATTTGCTGGGAAGTGGCGGTGCGGTCCCCTACGGCACTGCGTAGGATCCTACGGTCTTGGCGTGCATCCGTGCGTCGCTGCGGTCCGGTCCCAGGTCGACGGGCACGTGCACCTTCCGCCGACCACTGGCGACAACATCGATGTACTGTGGAGACCTCACGCCCCACGTGTTGAGCAATTCGGCGGTACGTCCACCCGGCCTCCCGCATGCCCACTATACGCCCTCGCTCAAAGTCCGTCAACTGCACATACGGTTCACGTCCACGCTGTCGCGGCATGCTACCAGTGTTAAAGACTGCGATGGAGCTCCGTATGCCATGGCAAACTGGCTGACACTGACGGCGGCGGTGCACAAATGCTGCGCAGCTAGCGCCATTCGACGGCCAACACCGCGGTTCCTGGTGTGTCCGCTGTGCCGTGCGTTTGATCATTGCTTGTACAGCCCTCTCGCAGTGTCCGGAGCAAGTATGGTGGGTCTGACACACCGGTGTCAATGTGTTCTTTTTTCCATTTCCAGGAGTGTATATGAGGATATTGCATTCAGATTTTCAGATTCCTGGAACATTCTGTCACAAGACAAATGATACAAAGTTCAAACTACAACATTACAACACTACTAAACTATAGAAATAAGTGCAGAGACAATGTAAATTACTAGAATTACAAATTACAAGTTTGCGTCTATAGAATCACACCTTCAAAATCATCAAATGAGGAAAAAAAAAAAAAAAAAAAAAAAAAAAAAAAAAAAAAAAAAAAAAAAAAAAAAAAAAAAAAAAAAAAAAAACATCAGAGCCTAAGTGTACGGCGAGTGAGCCAACTCAAAAAACACAGCAATGGGTACAGACCAGCAGAATATACTCAGTCACGGGTAGGAGTACAACACAAAGTAAATCAGCCACATAAACCTGAGTAAGTAAGGATATGTTGACTCATGGAAGGAGAAAATAATGAAAAAATAATAGGACCTATGCCTACAATGTGAGGACTGACCTATGAATGCAAACCACACCAACTGCAGACCAGCAAAAAAGTTTCAACCAAACAAAATGAATAAAGTTCACAATCATATATCGATAAGTTCAATCATATGCAAAGAGTAATTATAGGAAGCATCTAGCCTCAATCAATAGTTGTATGCTCTCCTTGAGTACACACACACACACACACACACACAATTGCTATGACGAAGGGTACCCAAACAGAATTAAGCATGAGTTTGCTCACAACTCAATTTCCAATGAGATACAATATTGCAGTACTCAGGATAAATACAGGTAATCAGAGTCATAAATAGCTTTGAATGATTACATAATCGAGTACTTGAGGACCAAACTCAGTGTGTGAAATCAGGAATGTATATATTTTGTTATATTGTCTATACTAGTAAATGTCTCCCACACTATTTGCCAATTGTTCATACGAACTGACCTGCATACATAGAGGTCTGGGAAATTCATTTACATTTGATAAAAAAATACATATTTGATTTAAAGTTACAATATGTGTTGGAAATTTAATGCCCCAACTTGGTAAAACATACATTTATGTGGAATAATACTGTCCATGCCAGTGACAATTTTTCTAAACAAATAGTTCCTTGAAATCTTGATATAGGATAATTTCTTGGCTAAAAATTTACAAATCTTAGTCACAACAGTGATATAGTTGACAGATACTTGAGTACATTACTCAGCACCTATGATCTTGTGGGAGTGGATCCACCCACATCTTTCAGTTTCCTCCCTAGATTTCTCTTGACACACTCTAACGGATAGGTTACTTTCTGTGTAGCATTCACATCAAATCCTGCAATATTGTCTTGTGTACTAAGTATGCTGTTCAATACCTCCCCCACATCATACGGCATATGCTCGGCTTATTTATATTGAAGAGGGAAAAAAACTACACACACACACACACACACACACACACACACACACACGTGTGTACAGGGTTTATATCAGACTGGATAAAAAAGTGATCACATATGAAACTTTATAAACAAAGCTAAAGGCAATGAAAGTATGAACTAGTAAGTTGGTATACATAGACATACTGGAATAATATTCCTTACTTTTAAAGTGCAAATTATGAAAATTTATTACTCGTTATTTAATGGCATTGTCCCATTTCAAAATTGTAAAAGAATCTACTCATTTAGTCACATGGCATATATGTATCAAATTCTAAAGCACAAATCTATTACAAAACATAATTATGTTGTTGTATGAACCCGAAAATGCACTGTGGCATAGATTTAAACTCAGTCAGTAGATAAGACGGAACTTCAGAAATCACATTGTCTTACATACTACATTCCTGAAAAACAAAACACAATTATATAGTAGCATGAATCTACAAATATAGTGTATATTTTCTTCCAAACTACGGATCATTATGAGTCCATGTTCAAAGGTCTTCTCTCCTATACTACAAGTTAACAGTACTTGAGATTTTAACAATTTGCATTGCTTACCAGTAGCTCCTCTTATCTTCACACATACAGTGGACATTTCCACAAAATTCTTACTATACATGATCTTGTCTCTAAATTGTTCAGATATACCACAAATTGGGCTATCTCTATCAATCAAACAATTACCTTCCCACTGATCAATATTAATTTTAATGTAAGGGCACCCAACATCTAAATCATTTTCTCTGTTGTCAGACACTTCATGCAAAAGATCACTTTGAATTTCATCAAATGCGACATCTACACTGTCTTCACAGGGTTTTATCAACTTTACTGGTATCATAACATTACTTTGGTTACTCATGTTGTCAGGTAAAGATTGAACACAATGAATAGATTCCATGGCACAACTAACATCACTCGTTACAGAAGGAACACAAAACCCATTACTGTCAAAATTACAGTTTCTGCTTAGATCCTCTTTCACTTCATTCCACCAATTGGGATACAGATACTGACTAACTGCAGCTAACTTATTCCAGAATGCACATTTATTTATATTATCATCAATCTGGTCCCGAACAAACTTCAAAAGGTTTTCACCTTTATTCATCAGGCTCACAGATAATGCACCTTTACTGTTTGGATCATTACACTGCATGACATTAATGAAAAACTGCTTTGTCTGGATTGTTATTCCATGACTCTCACCTACAGTATCACATATGTCACTTACCTTACCTTTATTGCCAACATCAATCACAAATAACTCTGAAACTTCATTATTCTTGAACTCCACAAATACCTGATACTCATTGTCATCATCATATTCCTCTGAAATTACGTCATCAAAATCACTAACAACACAAGTCCCTTCTCCATCAAAGTCACTTATCTCACTTACATTCATTTGCAATATGCCATCAGTCTCAGACTTACCAGTGTCAGTTATTTCACAGCTCTCATTCACATCTACATCAAGAATATCACCTATTTCAGATCAAATAAAGTCATCACCTGATTTACATACAACAGTAACACTGTTCTTCAACCAAGAGAAGAAATAGTTAGTACATACAACATCAAAATTATCACTACTCTCACATTCTGGTTTGTGATTAGCACCTATATCACCATAATTAAACATAATATCCCAAAACTTATGATCAAAACATAAATGAGAAATCTGATATTCCTTCTGTTCAATTTCAGGCTCATGTGCCACATCATTAACACTGTTATTATTGTCTAATTACAAGTGTAACTTGGGGGTAAAACTGTGGACCTTCATTGAGGCAAACTGCTATTTCCCGAGTAGTTACGTCTGTGATAGGATCATTCTGTTAAAATACCCATGGTTATCCTCATTATTCCTATCCTGCTGATGTTCAAAATTTCTCTCTCTATTGACATTTTGATCTTGATAAGTTACCATTATGTCTGTTTCTGTAATTACTCCCATTGTGATTTCTATCATTCCAATTATTATGGTACATACTATTCAGCCTGTCAACATATCATAAAAATTGTTCAAGACAATTGCCAGGTCTGTGTACCAAATCACCCTGCAACCTTTCTAGTAATCTTCTTTTAAGTGCATCACTCAAGGTCATTTCATCAAATGGTTTGTCATGGTGTGTTAATTTTTTAAGTTGGTTCTTACAAAAAACTTTCAAAGTGCCATCCCCAATCCTATAATTAACACCATTCTAAAATTCACTTTTGATTCTCTGCTGTTCAGCTTCCAACTAAAATTTATTTAGAAAACTTTACTCAAAACTTTGATATGTTTCCCGATGATTTAAATTTAAATTTACACATGATAGAGCTTCTGGTTCAAGACATCTTTTAACAAATTTAATTTTTTTTTTATTTTCATTCATGCCTAACACAAAACTATCTCTACATTGGTGCATAAAATCCACTGGATGTAAATTGTCTGATGGAAAACTTTTTATAGGAGTTTTTGACCACACAATACCATTGTTTGCAACCAGATTTTTGTGAATGCAATTTCCCTGAACTGCTGAAAGTTTTTGATCTGAAATGGCTACATTAATTTGCAAATTGTTTTCAGCATTTAAAATTTTTTGGTTTAAACAGATGATGTTTTGTTCCATTTTTTCCACTATGGTCTTACAACCCATTTTTAACTCTGAAACTTGATTACTAAGTTGATGCATTTGATCTTGTACTTTGTCTAATTTACTATTGTTATCTGCCCTCATTTCCTCTATTTTTTCCAAAATTAACTGTAAAATATCAGGTTTTACTGTTTCTTTACTGATTACAATTTCAATCCATTGAAACATGTCCTGATTGGACCCTGCAGCCTCCATTTAAACCTCACTCCTACTCTCACCCCTATTCATTTTGTCAACAAGCACACAAGTCCAGAAACAAATTAACTTCACAAATAGTTTGTGCTTATCTTTCGTTTTTGATGTCCCTGGTTGAAGTTGTAAAGTCCTCTTTCACTCGATCTGGTCCGTCATTGTTGGTAGTACATTGTCACTGTTGATATGATTTGCTTTGTTGGGCAGCCTTCGGTCTTCTTTCTTCGTGTCATCGGAAATTAATTCATACGTTAATTGTAAATGCAATAAAGCACTTTCTTTTCTGCAACAGAAAAACTTCAATATTAGTCAATTGATCCCGGACGATGACACCACTGGAACCTCCCCCCCCCCCCCCCCCCCCCTTCCTTTGTTTCTGTCACTACTATTGTCAATGGTACAGATACTTCCAAAAAATAAAAGAGGAGTAAGATTTACAATAAATTTATTACTTATCTTCTTTTCTCATATTTGGCTCCAGTTCTTCATGTCTAGGAATCGGATTCTTCAAGCTGAAATTTTCTCATGTTCCAATTGACGTAAATAAATTTTATGAATGCCTGTGCAGATCTTTTGCTTTTTTATATTTATTTGCTTCACACTTTACTATATCACAATGTCTTTTTTTGGGCGCATATGACTCCAGTTGTTTTTTGCACCCTAAAACAAAACAAACACTGTCTATTGATTTTTCACATTAACAAAGCTCAAATTATGTTTTTCTTCCAAAATACAAAAACACATCCAATCACATCAGAGGCATGTCCGCCACTACTTCCTCACTCTGCAGTAATAAAAATATTACAAAGGGTTTACAAATTTTATTGTCAAATTAATGTCTATTAATTTATATATGAATCCAGAAAATAACATGTGGTGTCGATAGGTCGCATCAACCATGTAAAGCATGATCTTTGAACTCTAACTGCTCTGATGAGCTGCCATGTTAATGTTCCAGTCAGCCTTTGTACCTTGTACAGTGTACATGTGTGTCTTTGTGCTGAAATATATGTATTTATAGACATTTTTGGGAACAGTTCGTTGTGTATACAGTTATCCGTATTCCCGTTTCCCATATTAGTGACTCTGAAGCTTCTGTCTTCAACGACTTCCACGCCGGCTGTGTGGAATCAACAGGTTTTATGTCAACACCATGGCTGCCTCACCCAATGTTTTATACGAGGATTTGGAGGCTTAGCTACTACTACCAGGCCACTCCAATCCCCTGCCAACGGTTGTTTCAATGCTAACGGACAGTGAATAAGGATCTCTAATGAAGTTAACCTCAAACTTTACAGCTCTACAATGGCCGAGTGCTATGCCGTTACCTCAAACAATGGACTCAGGTTTCATGTCGCTGGACTGTGCACACCAACATGTGAAAGGTGAAGTGGCGATTTCCAGAATTGTGTAATGTTCACTCAATCACGTAGTGTTCAAAGGGACTGAAATTCGCACACGTGCTTTGATCCTGTACACGCCGCAACATCAGTTACGATAGTGCTATGTGCAACACTGCCATTCATGCAAAACGCATACATGGTCAACTGCTATCGAGCTATGCCAGTTTTGCCTTCCTCACAATTTAATAACGGACATTTTTATACATCAAGTTCACCAGGCTCAACCACCAGTTCTGTCGCCCAGTTTCTCGACCATGTGGGTTCGAGCACACCTGATGGCACTTTGCCATCCAGGAAAGTTGTACCATGACAATGTGACTGCCAGCAGGTTTCACCAGTGATTTATGGTCCTACCACACGGGGTGCATCTCTGATGTGCACAGAAAACTCTCCCTGTTGCCACGCCAAGTACCAAACCTCCCCCCCCCCCCCCCCCCCTATCCTTATGCCCCCTTCACTCACGGGGGGCTTCGATTCTGACCATACAGCCGCTCGCTCCTTCTGCAGTACCGTCTGTGCCTGCTGCACCGGCCTTCCACATCATTTCCGAGGTGGACAATTTAAGTACTGTGTCTTTAACCTTTGGTCCACTTTATGGGCCTACCTCACGTGCTGCTCACCTGTTCATTCCCACAGTACCAACCGTGTCTGCTGTGTCACGCTTCTGTGATTCATCAGGGACATTGCAACCAGCCATTATTCACTACATGTTTGCTAGTAACACACCCACGCCAGTAGTGCCGGGTTACAGGACAGCCTATCCTACCATGGGACAGCAGGATTCCAAGATACGCCGAAGCCTCTCTCGTCCCCCCCACCCCCCTCCCCTTGGTTGTCTACTGAAGCTACCTCCTTTATACGAGGACAACCTCATTTCATGGTTCGCACTTGTGGAGCACCTTTTCGAGTTACATCAGGTGACTGACGACAACTCTAAATTTCTATGTCTCATCATGCACCTCCACTACCACTCGGATTTAATTTGTGACCTCCATCTTTCGCCACCACCGCCATCAAAATACAAGAAGACAATATTGGACTGACTCGCATGCTCTCCACAGGAATTAATAATCAAGATCCTGTACGAGGAACACCTGGGGGACTGCACTCCGTCACAACTCTGGCGCCACCTTCGTCTACTTGTGAGTGAACACACGATGCCCGACATTACTCTGTGGGTGGTATGGTCTGCCAAGTTACCTACCGACCTGTAGATACACCTAATACTGCACTCCTTCGAGTCTATTGGCTCTCGCCTTCACATTGCAGATGAGCTGTATGCACTACTGCGGCAAGCACAACCAGCACACCTCTCACCGCTGGTTGGCACTATGACGCCTGTTTACCAGCTGTATGCGGGCAGAGGCAGGGTTTGTTCCACCTCCATGGCATCTACACCACCGGGCGGTACTTGTTCACTCTCTTCTATTTCCGAGCACTCAAGAATCACACATGCACCATACATCCCGGTTTATATTCCAGAACAGATCAACAACGACAAACCTTCTCCGCTGTCACAATCACCACCACCACCACATCTGGCTCATTGGTACCGTTGGTACCACAAGATTTTCGGGGATGAAGCCAAGAAGTGCAGATTACCTTGCCAGCATCCAAATGCTGACCGCATGATCTAAAAGATGCCGAGTCCTGTGGGGAACTCACAACATTGCACTCTGTCCAGTCATCCTCTTGGCTGAACGGTCGTTCATACATGAACGACATTTCGTCGTGGCTTGTTTTCCTAGTCGACACAGGCACTGACGTGTCCATAATACGTACATCATTGGCTCCTCCCATTTTTTCACTGACAAAGTCGCTTCTACGCGCTCTCAACGAATCAACATTACAAACTGTCAGCTCTGCTAAAGTTATGGTGCATCTTTCTCCTTCTCTACATTTCCCGTGGACTTTTTACATCGCCGATGTTGACGAACCAATTCTCGGTAAGGATTTCTTGTCCCATTACAAACTCTCCCTGAACATAGTCCAAGGTTCAGTGCTACACCACCCTTCTGACACTCAGATACTGTGCTCAGGCAGTTATGCTCGTCGTTCCATTTCCATCGCGACGCATGATTTGGTTCGCGAGTGCTCCATCCTCACGGACAAAATTGTGACCTGCGTCACTAATCTACTGTCAGAGTATGACGCAGCAGCACAACTCTGTTGGCATAACGATGAATTGAAACAACGCATTGCTCACACTTTTGATGAGCTCACTGCGGCTCGTACCTCGCTGATGCAACTGCAGTTCACAGTTCCTTCACCAGATCGACCTTCATCAGCAGACACCAGCATGGACATTCATCAGGTTAGCTCAAAAACATTCATTACGTGTGACTATTTGTGTTCAGTGATCTCTGCACCCTCCACACGCCTGCTACATGCAGTGCCATGTGTTTCAAATAGTGCTTATAATGACAGTCACACACGTGATGCGAACACGCCCACCATGCAAGCAGCCGCCCCACATGTTGGTAAACATTCCCTCTCTCTCGCGCGCCAACCACGTGATTTGGCGGCCATCGCTGTTACCTGTGCAACGCCAAAGCCTTTCTCGCCCGCGCTGGTTACTCAAGTTAACAACAGACAGTCGTTGCGCACCCCGATCTGCTCCATGCTGCGTGTGCAGCCAACCTCTCCAAACAAGCGCACGCTGTGCTCGCGAAATGGGCTTGTGACTTACGTGCTACCTTTTCCCACTCGCGCTAACAGCTACGCCTCATTGTGTCCCACTCATCCCAAAACTTCATGTCAGGACGTTACTCAGCCTCGTGTGCAGTTCTCAGTCTCTTCCGTCACTGACGGAACGACGCACAAGATAATTACCATTGCCGGCTCTCCTATTAGGCACAAGATTGGACGCCTCAACCCCATTAAGTTGCGGCAGCAAATTAACGGACTTCTGGAGGCAGGCATTCTACAGCCATCGGACAGCAATTGGTCTTCACTGATTCACCTTGTCATCTGAAGACATTCCAAAGACTGCTATCATCACACCACTCGGTTTGTCCAATACAACTTCATGCCATTCAGCTTAAAGAATGCTGCACAAACATGGCAATGTTTCATTGACTCGATCTTACGACAGTTTGAGTTCTGCTTTACATACGTGGATGACATCTTCATTTTCAGCAAGTCAACTGAGGACCACGAAGATCATTTATCCCAGGTCCTCGAGACCTTGATTACAACAGTGTCAAGGCCAACACAGATAAATTCCAATTGCACCAGTCTTCTGTGACATTTTTGGGTTACACCATCTTTGCAGGTGGAATACAGCCTCCCAAATCCTGTGTGCAGGCTATCACGTCATTGCCACCCATGGCTACATACAAAGAACTCTGACATTTCCTGGGTACTATAAATTACTATCACCGACATCTACCTTCTGCCACCGTTGTGCAGACCTTGCTGACGGACTCACTGTCCAGCAAACAGACTTTGGGCCTTAAGCCAGTCCATTGGTCTGAACCTATGTTAAAGGCCTTCAGGGCTCTAAAGACAGCGTTAGCTTAAGCCGCCATATTTGCCCATCCCAATCCGTCTGCCAAGTTGTTCATCACTAAGGATGCCAGCGACATCCTGGTCGGGCCAGTATTGCAGCAACGCAAAGGTGACACAGTTTCATCCCTTCATTTCTTCTCTAATAAACTGTCTACAGCACACAAGAAATATTCCGCTTTTGATAGAGAACTTTTGGCGGTATATGTAGCCATCAAACACTTTCGCCCTGACATCGAGGGCCATTCTTGCTTCAACCTTACTGACCACAAACCACTGGCGGACACCTTCTGCAGTCTCCCCGAGGACCCACCCCTTAGGCTTTTCCACCACTTCAACCTGGTCTCTCAATTTACTATGGACATATGCTACATCAAAGGCATGGAAAACATCCCCACTGATTTCTTGTCGCGGATCAATACTGTCTCATGCATCGTCGATTTATCCGACCTCGCCGCTCTCCAGGCCTTTGACGAGGAATCTCAAGCTCTCCTCACAGATCCTCAGACACTGCTTGTGTTTAACAAAGCCAAGTTCCCTGGCGTTTCAGATGAAGTGTGGTGTGACTCTTCTACTGGCACTCTGCAGCCATTGCTCCCTCCCATGTTGTGCTGACAAGCTTTCGACACCTTGCATAACCTCACACTCCCAGGCGTCCACACCACCACATGCCGCATCACCATGCATTCTGCTTGGAAAAATGTTAAGCAAGACTGTCAAACCTGGGCATGCAGCTGCATTTCCTGCCAACACAACAAAATTGTACGCCACACCTCTCCCCCCCCCCTTGGCAAGTTTGACATTCTGCAAGGATGTTTTCGTCATGTACATATCAACCTTATTGGCCCTCTGCCAACATCAGAGAACCACAGATATATCCTCTCCACAATCGACTGCATGTCTCGTTGGGTGGAAGCTGTTCCTTTACCCAACATCACAGCAGAAACTGTAGCCAAGGGAATCATCTCATCATGGATCGCTAGGTTCGGTTGCCCGCCCACCACCACCACCACCGACCAGGGTCGACAGTTCGAGTCTGCACCTTTCACAATTCTATGTAACCTCTGCGGCATTAAAAAAATTCATACAACAGCCTACCACCCGCAAAGCAATGGTTTAGTGGAACGATGGCATGGCACCCTTAAAGCAGCACTCGGGTGCCATGACTGCCTCTGGTCTGAGGCGCTTCCTTGGTTGTTACTCGGTCTCCGTTTGACCTTTAAAGCTGACTTACAGGGAACCATCTCCAAATTCGTTTTTGCCGAGAACCCGGTTCTACCTGGGGAACTTATCCTGCCTCAAGCACCTGAGGATTTCCCCACCTCCCCAGACTTTATCAGTAGAATGCGCACCCACTTTAGACAAGCACGGCTTCACCTGCCTGTAAGTCATTCCCTGCTGGACACTTATGTGCCAACCTCACTCAACACATGCTCCCACGTTATGCTCAGGGACAGTTCTGTTAATTTTGTTAGACAACCCCTGCAACCCCCATACCTTGGCCCCTTTGAAGTACTCCAGAGGGGCGAGACGACGTTTGACATTATGGTTAAAGATCGCCCCCAGACTGTTTCGCTACACAGCTCAAGCCTGCTTTCGTGGACTCTGACGCAACCTCTGCCATCCCAGTCGAACCATCCAGATGAATTTTCCATTGCCGAGCCTGATAATGAGTTAGCTCATTCCATGGTAGGGTCTTTTCCTTCTGATGATTCGTCACTGCAGTTCGCGGGTTTCCCAAGCATGTCATCATCAACCCCATGCACAGGTTTTAATGCCGTTTCATTTACTGGAGAGACTTGCTCCCCGACTTTCAACTTGCACTGCAGTGTACCACCTAACTACGTCAACGATGTGTCAATTGTTGCTTTAGACGGCCAGGTGCTCGTGCTCCTTACAGACACTGCAGACTCGACTCTCAACAAGGAACTAGATGTCAAGATAGTGCATAGCCTGTCCCTCCCCCGAGAGTGCGATCCATCAAGAGTTTGTGTGTTCATCTACTTGGACGGCTCGATCTGCATAGGAGCAGGCACGCTCACATGCTGCACCCCTCCCCACACCTCTACTCCCGGGCCGGCTGACACATTGTCCACCCCCGCTGGCTGTCTGATTATGATGTGGACCTGCAGCCCGTCACCGAGCCTTTGCACGTCGCCCTGACTGAGATCGAGCTTCCAGTCGTGCACCTGCTGCCTCGCACTACTCACTCTGATGCCAACACCCACATGACCTCCACTCAGGCCTCACAGGCTGTAGTCTGTACAGCAAGAGTGGGGGTGGGGGGGCTGTGTAACATCGACAGGTCACATCGACCACCTAAAGTATGATCTTTGAACTCTAACTCCTGTGACGAGCCGCCATGTTAATGTTACAGTCAGCCTTTGTACCTTGTACAACGTACACATGTATCTTTCTTTGTGCTGAAATACACTCCTGGCCATTAAAATTGCTACACCGCGAAGATGACGTGCTACAGATGCAAAATTTAACCGACAGGAAGAAGATGTTGTGATATGCAAATTATTAGCTTTTCAGAACATTCACACAAGGTTGGTGCTGGTGGCAACACCTACAATGTGCTGACATGAGGAAAGTTTCCAACTGATTTCTCATACACAAACAGCAGTTGACCGACGGTGCGTGATGAAACGTTGTTGTGATGCCTTGTGTAAGGAGGAGAAATGTGTACCATCATGTTTCCGACTTTGATAAAGGTCAGATTGTAGCCTATCACGATTGCGGTTTATTGTATCGCAACATTTCTGCTCGTGTTGATCAAGATCCAATGACTGTTAGCAGAATATGGAATTGGTGGGTTCAGGAGGGTAATACGGAATGCCGTGCTGTATCCCAACGGCCTCGTATCACTGGCAGTCGAGATGGCAGGATTGTGCAGCCACGTCTCGATCCCTGAGTCAGCAGATGGGGACGTTTGCAAGACAACAACCATCTGCACGAACAGTTCGACGATGTTTGCAGCAGTATGGACAATCAGATCAGAGACCATGGCTGCGGTTACCCTTGTTGCTGCATCACAGACAGAAGCGCCTGCGATGGTGCACTCAACGACAAACCTGGGTGCACGAATGGCAAAATGTCATTTTTTTGGATGAATCCAAGTTCTGTTTACAGCATCATAATGGTCGCATCCTTGTTTGGCGACATCATGGTGAATGCACATTGGAAGCGTGTATTCATCATCGCCATACTGGTGTATCACTTGGCATGATGGTATGGGGTGCCATTGGTGACACATCTTGGTCACCTCTTGTTCTTATTGACGACACTTTGAACAGTGGACATTACATTTCAGATGTGTTACGACCAGTGGCTCTACGCTTCATTCGATCCCTGCAAAACCCTATATTTCAGCAGGATAATGCATGACCGCATGTTGCAGATCCAATACGGGCCTCTCTGGATACAGAAAATGTTCGACTGCTGCCCTGGCCAGCACATTCTCCAGATCTCTCACCAATTGAAAACGTCTGGTCAATGGTGGCCGAGCAACTGGCTCATCACAATATGCCAGTCACTACTCTTGATGAACTGTGGTACCGTGTTGAAGGTGCATGGGCAGCTGTACCTGTACACACCATCCAAGCTCTGTTTGACTCAATGCCCAGGCGTATCAAGGCCGTTATTACGGCCAGAGGTGGTTGTTCTGGGTACTGATTTCTCGGGATCTATGCACCCAAATTGTGTGAAAATGTAATCACATGTCAGTTCTAGTATATTTGTCCAATGAATACCCGTTTATCATGTGCATTTCTTCTTGGTATAGCAATTTTAATGGCCAGTAGTGTATATGTATGTATAGACATTTATGGGAACAGTTTGTTGCGTATACAGTTATCCGTATTCCCATTTCACATAAAACTAATATACAGTACCAGATTGTGTAATTAATAATAGAAATTTTAATTGTGCCAAATATATCATAATTTCAAATGTTTCTAAAAAAATAATTTTAACTGTACATACAGAGCCAGCACATATTGATTGTAACAATGAAAATAAAGTAATCAGTTGCATAACTTTTAGCTTGAAGTATAACATATTGTGTATAAAATTAACTGACATTTTTCAGATGAACAGTTGAGATAACATTGACGTGTCCAAAATATGAAAATTAGTTCTGGTATCTACTACTTCTGTTGAGGAAATGTAATGCTAGAGGAAGGTGTCCCTTTACAATGTGTAAGAGGTAACCCTTTCTTAGGCTCAATACATCATGTAGAAAGAGTGCTGAGGTCCCACAAAATGAAGTGCTGCATGCACAAAAAGCATCTTGTTTGAATAAGCTTATTCTGATGCATCAGATAATCAGATGATTAAAAGACACAGTTGTACTTTTCAGTAAAAGAACTTAGGGTATTATGCCATATCATCACAAAACACTAAAGCATCTAAATTGCCAACATTTTCATTGACTTGCTACAGTCCTCTTCAGGGAAGTTAACTGCTGAGTACTGGCTGTTGTCTTCTCCTACATACCATCTATTTAAGTTATTTGTTGACTACCAATGTCACAATCTGGGAAGTCATTGGACAATTTGGAGGGGGATGGCTGTACAGTATGCTATTGTGTGTGCTACTCTAGTAAGTGATTGGTAGGCAATAAGCAAATTTGCAGCTTGTACTTAGGGTAATGTTTTCCTGCAGCAAAGCATTAAGGATGCATGGTAGTTCTCTCATGACTACTGTTTATGCTGTTAAAACCAGGTGAAGTGGCACTACTGGCTGGTGAATACATGTGTCATGCCAGGCTGGAATTGTGAGAAAGCCATAGGTAACTAGTAGACACCCTCCCTGTTCATGGTGTTAGGGCATTCGATCATATCAAGAGTCCCTCTTATTTTTTGCTGCTGCACTCATGGCTGCTGAGCAAAAATGTGAGGTACTGGAGGAGGAGGAGATTAGTGTTTAATGTCCCGTCGACAACGAGGTCATTAGAGAAGGAGCGCAAGCTCGGGTGAGGGAAGGATGGGGAAGGAAATCAGCCGTGCCCTTTCAAAGGAACCATCCCGGCATTTGCCTGAAGCGATTTAGGGAAATCACGGAAAACCTAAATCAGGATGGCCGGAGACGGGATTGAACCATTGTCCTCCCGAATGCGAGTCCAGTGTGCTAACCACTGCGACACCTCGCTCGGTGTGTGAGGTACTGGAAAAGTGATAGAATGGCCACATTCCTGATAGTGTTCAGATACAACTGATTTGTTCTGTCCCAGTCATACGCAACATTCATGCTCTGAAAAACAAGTTTTAATGAGTCTCCTCGTTTCACCAACATAGACATCACCACATTCGCACCAAAGTTCGTAGATGCCTGAAGTGTGGAGAGCATGGCACAAGGCATAACTCTCTGCCCACATTACATGTTCCACTGTTGGAGAATCAAGAATCACGAATTTTTAATCACAGTTGATCATTTTACAATCATTACTCATCATTGTTGTATATTACAGGATGTAGTAGTACATACAGGTACATAGTAATAAAATGAACTAATGTCAAATAACTGTAGTATAAATATTAAGCACCATAACAATACTATACACTATAGGAAGATTTCTAAGAGCTAGTGTTCATAAGTTATATAATGATGTCGTATGGTACAAAAACTGTGCAATAATAACTGGGCAGAGTCTATTGGACTTAATTATACAAAACATAGAAGCATAATCATACAAAACATAAACAAATCATATAATGATACAGTAGACTATAGGAAAATTTGTTAATCCTCCTCAGACATCTCAAAGAATTCTTTAATATGGTGAAGTGGGTGATCTGATAACCAACTGCACCGTTTAATCTTAAAAATTTTTAGATCCATGGACCGAGCATAGATTGGTAATTTGTTGAAAATTTTGAGTGGTTAACTTTGTGAGAACTTTCGACTCTTGCCTCAGTTGCCCGAGACTGCAGTCATGTGTGTGTGAGTTGCGCTTACATGAGTGTGTATGTGTGTGTTTGCAGTCTAACTCTGACAAAGGCCTTGCTGGCTGAAAGCTATTATTTGTGACAGTCTTTTTGTTGTGCCTATCTGCAACTCAGCATCTCCACTATATGGTCAGTAGCAACTTTCCTATTCACAATATTGTTACATTCCACCTGGGTTTTCCATTGCCTCAAATATCTTTGAAACTATTGTCACAGTTGAGACTACTCTGTAGCTTTGGGGAAGTCGTTTGTCACCTTTTTTAAAAAAAATTGGGATAACTTTTTATGCTCTGAGTGACTCCAGAAATACTCCAAATTCTACACAGTTATTAAAAATAAGAACTAACGGCATAGAGATTGAGTGTATTGTCTTTTTAATGGTGTAATTCGACACCCAATAACAGTCCATACTTTTAGAATTTGAAAATTTGGAAACAGTTTTTATAATATCAGCAGATGTAATATTACTCCATTGAAATACCTGGTCACCTGGCAGTGGAGCCCCAATCAGGTCTATTGCTGATGAACTTGTTGCTTTAATATTGTTACCTATTTCTTTAATTGAGTTTAACAAGTAGTGACATAATTCCTCAGGATCTAGAACAGTTGTCTGTGTACATTTTGGTGTGTGCCACGCTGCCTTGCATTTATTTGGGGCCCTTTGTATATGGTTTTCCACTCCCAGATTTTTTGCCATGAGGAGCTTAGCTTTGTACAATTTTTTGCATCCTTTGGGTACAGGCATTCTTACGCATCTGGTACAGCATGAGCATGTTTCCTCTGATTTCCAGAAGTTCTTCAGAAAACCAGTTCAGCCTTTTATTTTGAGATGCAATTGAAGTTTTTTTTTTAAATAGTACCACTTTAGATTCTTCAGTTTTAATTGGTTGCCTCTTATACAACTTGAGGACTAAAGGCCCGTGATATGCCAGCCCTTCTCCTCCAAGTCTGCTTGTGAAGTCTTCCCCATGGAAATTCACTATAATATTGTCTTGCATGCATTATTGTGTGTAGTGCAGTTATTTGTACAATATAGATCCAGTGACCTTATCATATTCAGAAATGTCCTTGTCACGTGCCCCTCTTTGTTTGCCATTTCTGTGTTAAAATCACCACATATAGCAATTCTTGACTTATTCTTCAAGATTTTTGAAACTGTTAGGTCACATTTTTCAGTAAACAAGTTTACATATCCATGTGGAGACCTATACAGACGAACTACAACTATATTTTAATTCTCTAGTTTTACACAACTAAACTTCCCATCCGGTTCTAAGCAGCATGTAGATAAATCAACTGTGGTAAATTTTACTCCTTCTTTGACAAAAATTCCAGCCCCACTATTCTTTCTCTGTTTTCTGCACATTATGGCTGCAACAACATAACTTTGTGGAACAAATATATGTACTTGATCTTGGGTTAACCAGTGCATAAGACTGTGATCCAAGGGATAATTTTGTGCCCAACATTTCACCTTTCACTGTTAGAGACTTCATCACAAGCTTTAGATATTCAGAAAGCTGTTACAGACTCAAAACTAGCTCAGAAAGACAAACTGTTTACATGTATCCACAAAACTACTGGCTCGTGGTGTCATCAGACCACTACCTAAGATTGTGGAGTCACACCAACATATGCTATTGGAACTTGTAGAGGGGAAGAGTTGGTCCTGTTAGTTTTATTTAGCAGTAGGGCCCACAACTTGTTTAATTTCAATCCTCCTCTTTTTCTGTTGAAATTGTTTTTGTGCTTCTGAATTTCTATAGTCTCTCTCTACATCGTAGCATAATAGGGCCTAATTATTAGATGTTGCTAAAACCACAAAGTCAGAGATATGAATTTGGCAGTTTCCCTGTCCTAGTGTGTGATTCCATGAGCTTAGGCAGTGGTCTGATGATATCACAAATGGACCATTGCTTGGATACTTACAGACAATTTGGTTTTTCGAGAGTGCATCCATGACACGCAACATAACCTAGCCACTGTGAACTGGAAGTTAATGGAGCTATACATTAATAAGTTGTGTTGTGATGTCTGGGACAAGAGTGATAGTTTAACATACCAAACTATGGAAGTAGATTCAGTTAATAGACAGAAGGAGAAATTTGATAGATTGTGAAAGAAGAGAGTGACTTTTCCATCTTCAGACATGAGTCATAGTGTTATTAACAATAATAAGTCTCACAGAGTTTTGTCTAAGAACAAAGTAGACAATCTTGCCAAAGGAGGAAAATATGTGGTTGCCCTTTCTAGAATATCAATGGACGACATTATTCCTAATATCAAAGCTAGAATCCGTTCATTACCTAAACCAGCTTCAAAAGAAATGCACATAGAATCAGCCATGATATTGCTTCATAGCAAACTGCCTAGCAGTAACTTAACAAAAGGTGAGATGAAAGCTCTCCGATATTTAAATTCTGATAAAGACATTCTAATTCTTCCAGCAGTAGAGGCAATGCTACAGTGGTAGTGAAGAAACGAACAAGTTTAACTTTCATAGAGTGGCTAACACATGAGTTACAGCACTCCTTGCAGCAACCAGCATTAACTCAGCCACCAGAACATTGAGTGGAGCCTTAATTTTTGTTTGCAATTTGTTTAGCAAAATACAAATTAAACATGTCTAAAGAGTGTTTATTGTTCAGTTGCACAAATCAAAGTGACAGGAGCTAATGTAGAGATGGGGAGCAAATATGAGACGGGACAAATCGTTTTGAACTACAATGAGCTACATCTGCTCAAATCACTTTGAAGAGAAATATATATACAACACAAATGGTAGAGGTGCCTTCCATCTGAGGCAGTCCCAACTGTCTTTAATTTTCCGCAACATTAAAAAGAATTAATTCAAAGATTCGCACAACCATGGCCCTGGAAGTAAACTTTTTGACGGTTTGGTCAATAATACTCTTAATGAGTCATCAGTAACACATAGTAGATCTGTAACTTAATTATTATACTGCTTTCACATATTTTCATACAAACAAAAATACTGTTTTTGTTAGCTAACCACAAAATATTTTGAAGTTTACTCCATAATCTTCAGGTGATACCTGACCATTTTGCATTGATTTACATTTAGTTTGTGAGCAACAAGAAGTTATCATGGGTGGAATAAAATGTTTTGAGTCATTTTGCAGTTTTATGTAGATTGAAAAGATTATCCATATTTCAATTAAAACTTTCATTGTTGCTGCCATGGTACATAGTAATCACCTCTCTTTACTGTTTTTTAGAGTAGAGACAAAAATAAAACTAGCATGAGCTATTTGAGGTTACTCAAAGTCAATTTCAAGAGGGGGGGGGGGGGGGGTTGACACAGCAGATGTGACTACAGATAAAATGGCAGACAGGTGCTCGATTTGCTTCAGACATGATGGATGTATAGCCACTTTATGAAATTTAAACTCACTGGCGTAATCAGTTCATATTCTTGAGATATTTCTGACTCTGTAATAGCTTCCTGGGTCATTAAGGGCTCTGATGAGGAGTCTCCAGCAGTGGAAGACTAAATGTTTGGCAGAGAATTATGCCTTGGACCACAGCCTTATGCCCATAAATCAAATATCAGCCAGACTACGAAAAATTCCACGCCAATGTGCTCATGCTGCTGGCTGAGGTACATGGAAGAGCACTTCAACAGCTTACCCAAGAACATAAGTTCATGCTAGAAATGTTTATTTATTTATTTTAGTCCACTTTCTTCATTACAATGATGCTCCATTTCATATAGAAATACATGTGCATGAATTTTCATGATAATTTACTTTTTTTGCTATCCCTTTTTTCTGTTCTGAACATAAATTAAATTTACATTGTCTATAATTCTATTTTTTCTTGTCTTAATTTTTTCTGCTGCTATTACTGTAGCATTTAGATGGCTACCTGTCATTTTCCTACGCCATCTCTGTCCACCCTCAGTCGGTGTCTTCCTTTACTATGACAGAAAGAGAGCCAAAGGTTTTTATTTCAAATTACCATGATTAATTTACAATTATCATTGTACTTACTGTAATTACTATTGTTACAACACTGTATACTAATGCTACAATAACAAACAATATGACTATTACAATTACAAAAGAAAAAAAACTCCACATAAATTTTTTAGTTAATTTACATATTCATAAGATCACTATTTGTCTTTTAGTAGTCTGAGATGGACACACATAGAATTTACTATAACTGAAATGTATCTAGTTTCTATCTACGTTCTGTACCAGATCTGTCACCCTGTTGGGTCCAGCAATATTTCACGGCCTTCAGACAGTTTTGTGATGGTTCAGAGCATATCACTTCTACTTCACTGATTCTACTAACCTTCCTGGGCATGTCTGTGACCAAGTCCTGTAACTCATTCCACTACAGAGCCATGTGACAATTGAGTTATCAGGCTTTGTTTGTGTTCCCTGGGATAATGTAGAGGACTTACTCATCCCTGCTGTGGTATTGTTGGCTACAGTTACACTTTGGTTTTGCTGAGACAGCATCAGCTACAAGATTTAAGGCATTAAAGTACTCTTTTACTCTAATTATATAAAAAATAGTCTTAAAGGCTTCCTAGCAGTCCTTGCTATATCTTCAACTAGGGGACATTCCCATAGGACATGATATGATGTGTTGATTTTGCCTCAGTTACAGCTGGTTGTTGCCTTTTTACCAGTTCTATTCAAATATCGTCGATGAAGAAACAATACCGCGCAACTGACAAATTGCCGATTTTTCGTTTTTCAGTCGGATGATGTCGATGACCGTACGCGCATCTGCTCTTAACGCCATAATGCCGAATTTGTAATTATTTACCATGAAAAAATTATCTAAAACAATACCGCGTATGTGACACAGCATATAAATAGATGGCAATACCGTGGAACTGTAGAGAATTAAATATCGCATATCTACAAATCTATGGTTATACCGCGTGAATACAAAACCGCGCGCAGCCACAGCACATTGTTACTGCCTTATTAGGTATTTAACAGTGCTCGAAAGTGGTTCCTTGCTTGTACGTTCATTCGTGATAATGGACAGCGATATAGATGACGACCTTTTTACTAAAGAAGAAATTGTTTCTCAGCTGAAATCAGCTTATGAAAGCGGAGAATCGTTCCTGAGAGTGACTGACAGCGGTAAGAAAATTGTTTTATTATTCAGCTTTGAATGTTAGTAGCACCGCAAGTGTCTTATTGTGATATAAATCAGAACGCCCCCACTTCACTCGTTTTGTGCTTTATTCATTTCTGCCAAAGATTTCTAGACTGTCCACTCTCTTGTAGGATCAACCGTAAATCCAGAACAAACAACAGGGGAGAAAAGTCGTAACGCTGAAGTTACATTTATCGAAGAAGAATTATTTTCGTATATGGGGTTCTTGGTTACTGTTCCTGCAACATCTAATGATGCAGGTAAATTTTCTTGGGCTTATTGTTAATACTATTACTGATGCCGTCGTTCTCATAAATACATGAATTTGAGCTTCATCTTTGTCTGCTTAAATTAATTTACAAATATTTTTCCATCTAGAAACTTCAGTGACTGTATCGAGCAATGCTCAAAATGAAACCACAGTCACAGTTTCCACTAGAGACGACAGTACTTCACACTCATTGCTATGCGATGGTGCTCATAGTTTGCCAAACATTCTGGATATATTATCGGAAGATCACGGGAGCAATAATGATGCTGACAGTGAAGGCCAAGAATTTTATGGTGACCTAAGCAGTGACAGGAAAAGGAACTCTAAACCACATCCTGAAGATTGGAACAAAAATGCCAACAAAATTCTGAGAAAGCGTGGGCAGTCATGATACTCCAAGAGAGGCACGGAAATTAGGTCCAACATGTACTATGAAGATGTGCCAGAAATCTGTTCAAAGGAAGTGTCATCAGTTTTCTGCTGATGATAGGCAGGCAGTATTTAACACATTTTGGGAAACGATGTCATGGGGTCAGAGGAAAGTTTATGTTAACAACCTTGTGGACGTAATTCCAACCAAACGTCCAGGGAAGAACACTGGCGAATCCAGGAGAAAAGGGACGCTTATTTATCATTTGAAAAATGAGCTGGGGAGACATAAAATATGCAAAAGATGTTTCTCAATACTCTTGGGATTAAAGAATGGACTGTCCGATATTGGCTGGGTAATTC
Organism: Schistocerca piceifrons; assembly: GCF_021461385.2. NCBI lineage: Eukaryota > Metazoa > Arthropoda > Insecta > Orthoptera > Acrididae > Schistocerca > Schistocerca piceifrons. The sequence continues at coordinate 617,878,183 of NC_060149.1, forward strand.
CACAAATGGGATGAGCCCTGATACAGAATCGTCAATCAGACGAAGAAAAAAAGATGAGAGAACCTTCGTGAAAGAATTTATGGACTCTCTTTCGAAACTTCCATCGCATTACTGCAGAAAATCCTCCTTGAAGTTGTACCTTGAGCCTATTTTACAATCCAAACAACAGCTCTATGTGGAAAAATGTCATGCGGAGAAGGTTTCACCATTAAGTCGGGCTACCTTTGACTTGAGTTTAGAAGATGGTAATATTAACTTATTTTCCCCCAAGAAAGACCAGTGTAACTTGTGTTGCAGTTACAGGCTTGGAAACTTAAGTGAAGATGTGTGGAAGCAACACACAGAACGGAAAGAGCAGGCAAGGATGCAAAAAGATGCTGACAAGAAAGAAGCACAGCAGAAGCTCTGCTCAGTGTACACCATGGACTTACAGGCTGTGAAAGTAGCTCCATTTTTAAGTGCAAGTGCAGTTTATTATAAAACAAAGTTGGCTGTTCATAACTTCACAATGTATAATTTAGAAAGTCGTGATGCAGTATGTTACTGGTTCGATGAGACGCAAGGTGATTTGGTTGCATCATGTTTTGCCTCATGCATCGTGGACACTCTATCCAGAACGGTTAAGGAAAATCCCGTTCAAGTTATTCTGTATTCTGACGGCTGCACGTATCTGATCAGAAACGTGATATTATCAAATGCTGTTTTAAGATTAACAATTGATACTGGAGTATTGATTACACAAAATTTTTTGGAGAAAGACCATACTCAGATGGAATGTGACTCAGTTCACAGTTCCATTTAGTGCAAGCTTAAAGGACGTGAAGTTACACTTCTTAGCCAATACGCTATTATATCTAAAGAAGCGAGGATAAAGCCACACCCATACGAAGTTCACTACCTAGATTATTCCTTTTTCATCAACTACGCAGAGAACGAAGTTCACTACCTAGATTATTCCTTTTTCATCAACTACGCGGAGAAAAGTTTGTGGCTGTACGACTCAATTAGGCCTGGAAGAGCTGTAAATAAATGAGCCTACAGTTAGTGATCTGAGGGCGCTACAGTACCGCCCAAATGGTATTATTTACTATCAGTGCTCTTTCAACGAGGTGTGGCAAGAATTACCGAGGCGTCCGAGGAAAATTCTTGGAGATGTTTGCTTCCCGAAACTATACAAGGAAAGAATGAAAATAAATAAATCCAAATGGGATCATTTACAACAACTTAAATCTGTTCTTCCTAAAGATTGTTATAGTTATTATGACAACATTCTTTATGAATGAAAATTATCGCAGAGGTAACTGTGTGACGAGTAGGCCTATAAGTGCAGTGTAATTATCTGTTGCTGCTTTGAGTAATGTTTAGGATTTTTCTTGAACAAATGTGCAGACATTATCGGAACTATGTAAATAGTATGTTTATTTATAATGTTTCTATGAAATATTTCAATAAAAATGAAGAATGCTCCAAAATGTCTTCTTACTAGCTTTCTTAGCACCAAATACCAACGTACATGTGTCAATTTGTGCCGGGAGACAGACAGACAAACAAATACCGCGTAAGCAACAGATCATGGCATAAATACCGAGACAATTCCGCGTACGTGTCGTAATTAAACTGTCTAAAGCGTATTTTTTTTGTCTCACATTTTTATTTGCTCCTTTCCTTGTAGTGCTACGATGCGAATTTAGCGCAGCTGTGAAATGTATTAGGCATTTTAGACAGGTTTTTTCTCTCTCGTGTAAAATTCTTATTTTGCTACTTACGTGGTATTGTTTCTTCACCGACGATATGTAGGATATGGCCCATGTCCTGAAAAGTAGTGGACAAGCCACCTAAAAAAACTTAACTGTGCCCAAACAGGCTATGAAGGCCCAATGGTACCTACTGGCCGCCATGTCATCCTCAGTCCATAGGCGTCACTGGATGTGAATATGGAGGAGCATGTGGTCAGCACACTACGCTCCCGGCCATATGTCAGTTTATCAGACCAGAGCACTACTTCTCAATCAAGTAGCTCCTCAGTTTGCTTCACAAGGGTTGAGTGCACCCGCACCCCGCTTGCTAGAAGCTCTTGGCAGATCAGATGGTTACCCATCCAAGTGTTAGCCCAGCCCGACAGCTCTTCACTTCGGTGATCTGACAGGAACCGGTGTTACCACTGGACAAGCCACCTGCTTAGCCCAAAATGTGTCATTTGAAACCTTTCAGTTACGTCAAGAAGAAATTGAAATGTTATCCTTTCTCTGTCTGATGACTTCCATCATTTTGAAATTATTAAGTTCCTTATTGCTCCTGGATTTGTTGCAGATTCTCCAAGAATTTAATGTATTTTTCCATATTGCTTCTTGTTAAGCAAATAGATGGCACACAAGGGGGGAGGGGGTGGGGTGCACTACAAAGGAATTATCTGAATAGGACAGAAATCAGTAAACGTAATGTACATGTACAGACACATGTACACACAAATAAATGATTACAATTTCATAAAAATTGGATGATTTATTCAAGAAGAAAATTGAGCAAGTAAGTAATGCATTGTTCTACCTCTGACCCTTATGCAAGTAGTTATTTGGCTTGGCATTGGCCGACAGAGTTGTTGGATGTCCTCCTGAGGGATATCGTGCCAAATTCTGCGCAATTGGTATGTTAGATCACCAAAATCCCAAACTGGTTGGAGGACCCTGTCCATAATGCTGCAAACATTCTCAATTGGTGAGAGATCCAGTGACCATTGTGGCAAGAAAGAAGACAAGCAGCAGAAACTCGCACCGTGTGCAGCTGGGCATTAGCTTGCTGAAGTGTAAACTCACGATGGCTTACCATGAAGGGCAACAAAAGGGGTATGGAAAATCACTGATGTACTGCAATGCTGTAAGGGTGTGCAGATGCCAACAAAACAACCAAAGGGGCCCTTCTATGAATGGTACTCTGGATCGTCACTCCTGGTTGTCAGTGTATGGCAGCAACAGTCAGTTTGGCATGCGAGTCCTGTCTGGGGCATCTCCAGACATGTCTTTGGCCTGGAATTTCATTGACTGGAATACAATTGTTTTGAGTGATGAGCTCCACTTTAACTGAACCCTGATGACCAGCAAAGACATGCCTGGAGATGTCATGGACAGCAGTGAAATAGCAACCCGACTGTCATCTGACATACAGCCTGATAACCAGGACTGATGTTCTGGGGTGCCATTTCTTTTCATAGCAGGATGCCTTTCGTTGTCATCCACAGCACCCTTACAGCATAGCAGTACATTGATGATCTTCTATTCCCTGTTTTGTTTTCCTTCATGGAAAGCCATCCTGGGCTTATATTTGAGCAAGATAATGCCCACCTACACATAGCAAGAGCTTCTACTGCTTGTTTCTGTGTTTGCTAAACCCTACATTGGCCAGAAAGGTCACTAGATCTCTCCCATTCAGCATGTTTGGAGCGTTATGTGTAGGGCCCTCCAAACAGTTTGGGATGTTGACGATCTAATGTGCCAGTTGGACAGAATTTGGCATGCTATTCCTCAGGAGGACATACAACTACTCCATTAATCAATGTCAAGCTGAATAACTTCTTGGATAAGGGCCAGAGGTGGACCAATACATTATTGAGTTGTTCAATTTGTGAAGCTCTTTCTCTTTAATGAACATCCAGTTTTTCTGAAGTTGTATTCATTTGTTTGTCTTAACATGTACATCACAGCTATTGATTTCCGACTGACTGACATAATACTTTCATGATGCATCTGTTTTTTGTCTTAGAGTCCAGTTTGGATGTTTGTAGATGATTTGCAGAAGGCTCAACAGTGTCTTAGCAGAATTCCTTTCTGTACTTTTCTTGCTGCAGCATCAGGTTTAACCAGTCCTAACCTGTACACTCAAGCACTAGCACCATAGCTCACAATTGCAGTTAATATAGCCTTGTGGTGCAGTCTCATTACATTCTGTGGCAAACAAAGCCATGGTGGCCAAGTGGTTCTAGGTGCTACAGTCTGGTTCGAATCCTGCCTCGGGCATTGATGTTAGTGATGTCCTCAGGTTAGTTAGGTTTAAGTAGTTCTAAGTTCTAGGGGACTGATGACCTCAGAAGTTAAGTCCCGTAGTGCTCACAGCCATATGAACCATTTTTTTTGCAAACAAAGCATCCTTTGTCTCATATTAATAATTTTATTCTTTATACCATTTCCTTCTCTTGCTACAGTTTCTGTGTGGCCTTTGAATGTCCAGGGTTCATCCAGATGTGCATCTAAATACTATTGTTGATACACATTTCTCCTGATTTATTTTAATCAATTGATCCCTAAAATGTCTTCCTTTAAATAACATGTGTCAGTTTTTGTGGAGCTACATTCAGTCACACTTGCAAGAACTACTCATGCAAGAATCCAAGGAGCTTGCAACATTTATTTTCTATTGAATCTCGATTGTTGTCATGGCCTAAAAGTAAGAAACCATTGGTATATGCAAAAACTGATAAAAATTTCTGATTTTATAATTAATAAGAAGTGGCTCGAAGTTAATGTCCAAGAACTGAGGACCACAAACAGAGTTCTGAGGGCATACTTTCATTATATGTTTGATAATTACTCAATACGGACTTGATATGCATAACTGCATATCACATTGGTCTTTGCAGTAATCCAGTAGTTAGTAATATAACATTCTTGGGCAGAATACTAAATGTCTGATATGTCTATCAATGTACTTATTACGTGTCTTCTGTCTGCAGCATATACTAATTTTTTCAACTCATTAATTGCATTCTCAGTACGTTTACCCTTTCTGAATCCATACTGAGTGTTATTTCATCCTGTTAGAATTGTTTAATCTATTGATTAGCACTTTTTCCAAATTCTTACCCAGTACATTTATTAGGCAAATGGGCCAGTATGATTTGGAAATTATGGATCTTTATCTTCTCCTTTTTTACAGTGACTGCTTCTGCCATTTTCCAACATTTTGGAAAGCACCTCTGGATTTATTAATTAATCTGTTCATGCTAGGGACTGCATAGGGACTTAATAATTGCAGTATTGCACCTGGAATGCCATCAGGACCAGGTGCCCCTTTCACTTTCATATCGCATATGATTTCAATGACCTGCATATCAGTACATGGATATACTATGGCTGTGCTGTCATAAGGCTCTTTGAGCTCCTCACACAATTTTTTGTGGTATTCAGTGTCCTCTTTTTTGTCATAATCTGGAAGAACAACTTGAAGGAGAACTTCACCATACTCCCTCCAGTTTATTGTCATCTAGCCTTCAGTATGGATTGTGGGGGATCTTATTTTCTCTGTTATACTTTTATAGGACATGCTCCAGGGATCTACTGCCAGGTCTTCAAGAACAAGCCTCTCCCAATCAGCTTCTCTGACAGACCTTATCTCAGATTTATACCTCTCTTTTAGTTGCCTGTATTGCGCCAATCTATATTCTCTGTCATACAAACTACTTTGATATATTATTCTTGCTTTTTGAACTTGTCTTCTATGCTCTGTAAGTTCTGCACTTCAATGTGTCAGATGTGCTGCATCAACATGTTTCTTCATCCTTTTCTATTGCTTGCTGTATAGAGACCTATAATTCAACAGATTTTTCATCAAAATTGTCTCCTGGCTCCGTTAAGGGCAGGGAAATGTTCCCTGGTGCAGAAGCTCCCAGTCTGGTTGTTTGAAATTTTGTACCATCTTAATGAGAGAATTCTGTGATGTTCCCTGAGCCTGCCTAGTGAGGCAATATTTGATCAGATTACAATTAGTGATTGTAATCTGATCAAATACTGTCTCACTAGGCAGGCTCGGGGAACATCACAGAATTCCCTCAACTAGTGGTTGTCTCTCCTGAGGTGACTTCCCAGTCCTGAATGTGCCTACAAGCTGAAGTGTTGTAAGTGTAATGTCTATATTGGAGCTTGCTCTTACCCTGTTTTGGTTGGTAGGAGGGTCAGCAGGAATATTATACACATACAACTTCAGCTCCAGAATTGCTTTGTTTCCAGTTCAAAAAATGGTTCAAATGGCTCTGAGCACTATGCGACTTAACTTCTGAGGTCATCAGTCGCCTAGAACCTAGAACTAAGTAAACCTAACTAACCTAAGGACATCACACACAACCATGCCGGAGGCAGGATTCGAACCTGCGACCGTAGCAGTCGCTCGGTTCCAGACTGCAGCGCCTAGAACCGCACGGCCACTCCGGCCAGCTGTTTCCAGTTCACGACCTTTATCATCTGGTGTTTCACTGTGCCATTGGACAGATTTAGCATTTGCATCAATACTAATTACAAGCTTACCATAAAGGTCTGACAAATGTGCTTTAACTTTTTGATGTGTATACTTGCAATCTACTGTTCAGTATTATTACTGCCACCACTGGGCATCTCCCTTCTGTAATGAATTGCTCTGTTGTGGGCATGGTAGGCATTCTTCCTTGTACTGAGGACAGTTCTTGCACACAGATTACATCAAATTTATGTTCTTCTGATAGCTTTCATAATTTATGTAGCACCATCACACTGTGTGTTTCATTCAGCTAGGCTATTTGTAATGACTGAATGATGGGTGGTGGGTATGAAAGTAACAGTGTGCCCATGATTTTGCGTGATGAGACACGATGCATTCATGTGTAGCTATGAATTGCTTGCACAGTTGTTGTGAATAAAATTCCTCATCTCCTCTTTTGCAAAGATTTTTAATTAATTCCATATGTTGGAAGTTTCATGGCTTTTACTTGAATTCTGCCTGCTACTCATAATTCGGGAACAGGAAACATAATTACATAACCTGAGCGCACCATCATAGCTATTGTATGACTGTCAAAGGTCGACACTCATTTCATACTTTCAGAATGGTACACTACTTTCACTTTGGGTGCCAGCAGCTAGCATGTGCTTTCTGTAGACAGAGGGGGATGCAATTTTAGCTGAGTTGTGTATCTGAATGGCAACATCAGTCATCTGTCTTTCATTAAGCAAGTACAAGCCCATTGTAGATTTTACAGCACACAATTTATCTCTGAATCATTTCAAAGGGGATTTATGCTTTCTAGGTTAGAGGGGAGTATTTTCACTATCTGGTAGTTTATTCATGGACTGAAGTAATGCGTTATTGTACTTATCCATAATCTAGTATGTCGATTTGTCTTTTCAATAGCATTCAGTAAGTAGGACAATACCTTCCCTTTGCAGCGAATTTTTCCCTACTTCTTGCAGGAGGTACAGACTGCTGGACTCATTTTCCTGAAACAGTTACTTACTTCTTTCATGACCTTTCTTCTCACAGTTCCCACATGTTATTCTATCTGAATCACCTAATTTATATACATGTCCATAATGAAAGCACTTATGATATGTCGTTAGTGCCTAGTAACCTTAAACATATAATGCAGAGAACTCAATGTATAGCCTTCTCTGCTGTTCCACTAGTCTCTTTCTCATGGAAGGAGACATGATGTAATGTGGCTTTTCCCCTAGGACCTTTCTTAAATTTAAGATTAAATTCCTTACTCAAGTCTTGTGACTCACTTCACTGTTAAGGTTTTGTTCATAAATGTTTGTCATTAGTTCTTCATCTGGCATACTGCTGGGAACATCATACAGAATGACCAACAGGACTTTCTCCTTTGGTGGCTCATAGTCAACCTCAGTTTTCAGTTTCACATGTTTGATTAATTTTTTGCCATCTTGCCCAGTAGCCACATCCAGTGTCAAGACATTCTTAGTTTAACGAATGCTTTTTATTTTTAATTCTCTTTCTATGGCTCTGCAACTTTTGAGAAGATTTCCCTAAATTTCTTGATGTCTCCCCCTTTTTGGTTTGATAAATACTATCATGTCTTGTTTATTCACTTGCTTTTCTACATTTTCCTTCATGGTCTGAGGCTATGAGACCTTTGTTGTTGACACTGACACATACAATTTTTGAACTTTTTCCACATTCTTCACCATGCCAACACACCTCATAGGCATTGTTTAAGTGCTAGTGTCTTAGCTGTAATTATATTCTGTCCAGCAACAAAATGGGCAAACTTTTGGTACCTCATCTCGATACTCACGTCACGATCTAGAGGCATGTGAACTTTCCAACCCCCAGCGCCATTGTCCTTATCCTTGTCCTTGTCTTTAGAAGCCGTGCTGGAAGCTGTTTACCAGTTGATGGACTGTGCTCACACTGGCTGGAGTGGAGGATGTGATGTGATGCTGCTGGTGTGCTGTGTGACGCAACTGATGTTATTATGCTCATGGTGCATGACATGCTTTCAGCTGTGGTTGTGAATGCAGCTGGTTCTGCTGACTGCAGCCTATCACATTCACTCAGCATGGCTCAGGTATTCTGCATATGTAGTAGATGAGCTGCTGCTCTTGCAGCCCAAGCTGCCACACTCACCACAGGGAAAAAACTTGTAAACTTCAAAGCTTCTCTGTATTGATGCTCTCTTCCAGACAACTTTGTTTCACTAACTACGAAGCACAGGCACTTAGATAACTGTATGTACTAGGATTTTGAATGAACACATCTTATTCACTTCAAAATCAGTATTTGATTAGCAGCTGCAGTTACAATGGAGGTGTACAGAGCATCCAGCAGTAAACTGGGACATAAAGTCTACGGGAAATCAACACACACAACAGGTACCTGGATGTGGATTTACACCACCATTCAGCACAAAAGAACACTGTGATAAGTGTGCTGACAGTCCAAGCTCACCTCATTAGCTAAGCTAACCACATGCAACAGGAGCTGAATGAGCTCAAGACAACATTCCATGTGACTGGATACAACAACAGAGACATACAACTAGATAGGAGATACAGGAAGGACAAAACAGTCAAAGGTATGGAAGAAGCTGTTTCTGTTGCTCACCTACCTTATGTGAGAGGCATGAGTGATCATTTAGGTAATGTTCTGAATCATAGAGAAATGAAACCCATATTCCAGAGTTGCTGCAAAATCCAAGACTTGTTGAGGCCCACCAAGAATCTCGTGGATGCTCTCCAAACTGCAGGTGTCTGTGAACTCTGGTTTGAATTCAATGAAGTCTGTGTTTGTGAAACCAGGAGACCCATTAGTGCTTACATATTGGCACAAGAATGTTACATATGACTGGGGCAGAACAACAAGCCGGCTGTAGCTGAACAGTACCAGGAATGTGGCCATTGTATCAATTTTCTAGAACCTCAAGTGCTTGCTCGGCAACCATGGATGCAGCAACAAAACATAAGGGAGGCTACTGATATAATCAAAACCCCTAGTATGAACAGGGAGGATCGCTACAAGTTACCTACGGCCTGCCTGCCAGCAAGCCACGACTGGTGGGCTGCCTGTGTTAGCCGGCCAGCAGGACCACTTGATTAGGGTTTAACAGCTTTAGCAGGGGTCACGAGATAACGCCTGTGCAGCCTCAACACTTCTCTGCAGGAAAACACTACCTCTGGGCACAAGCTGTCTATTTGCTATTGCCTACTGATTACCACCAAAACTCACCTACCAATTACTTACTAGAGTAGCACAGGCAATAGTCTGCCATTGCACTATTTCCTACCAGTCACATACTAGAGATGCTTTCCAGACAGCCACCAGAGTGGCACAAGTTATATCCTACCATACAGCCATCTCTGTCCACATTTACCTCTCCAAATTTCCAATGGTATCCCAGATATGTATTGTCAGTAGACATTAGATAACCAAAATAAACTGTATGTAAGTGAAGATTTATACCCGTACCTACCAGTTAACCGCCCTGAAAAGGAATGCAGCAAGTCAGTTGAAACATCAGCAATTAAGTTGCTTTAGTGTTTTATAATTAGGCAGCCTAATACCCATTATGAATCATCTAGATGAAAATGACTTATTCATACAAAACCAACACGGATTCAGAAAATATCATTCTGTGCAACACAGCTACCTCTTTATTCCCATGAAGTAATGAATGCTGTCGACAAGGGATCTCAGATCGATTCCATATTCCTAGATTTCCAGAAGGCTTTTGATACCATTCTTCACAAGCAACTATTAATCAAATTGCATGCATATGGAGTATCATCTCAGTTGTGTGACTGGATTCATGATTTACTCTTAGAGAGGTCACAGTTCGTAGTGATAGACGGTAAATCATTGAGCAGAACAGAAGTGATATCTGGCATTCCACAAGGTAGTGTCATAAGCCCTCTGCTGTTTCTGATATATATAAATGACCTAGGTGATAATCTGAGCAGCCCCCTTAGATTGTTTGCAGATGACGCTGTAATTTACCATCTAGTAAAATCATCAGACGATCAATTCCATTTACAAAATGATCTAGGGAGAATTTCTGTATGGTGCAAAAAGTGGCAATTTAGCACTAAACAAAGAAAAGTGAAAGGTCATCCACATGGTTGCTAGAAGAAATCCGATAAATTTTGGGTATACGATAAATTGCACAAATCTAAGGGTTGTCAATACCTAGAAATTACAATTATGAGCAACTTAAATTGGAAAGACCACATAGATAATATTGCGGGGAAGGTGAAACAAAGATTGCGCTTTGTTGGCAGAACACTTATAAGATGCGACAAACCCACTAAAGAGACAGCGTACATTACACTTTTCTGTCCTCTGGTGGAATACTGCTGCATGGTATGGAATCCTTACCAGGTAGGATTGGTGGAGGACATCGAAAAAGTGCAAAGAAGGGCAGCTCATTTCATATTATTGCGCAATAGGGGTGAGAGAGTCACTGATGTGATACGCGAGCTGGGGTGTCAGTCACTGAAACAAAGGCGGTTTTCTTTGCGGCGAGATCTATTTATGAAATTTCAGTCCCCAACCTTCTCTTCCAAATGTGAAAATATTTTGTTGACACCCTTCTACGCAGGGAGAAATGATCATCATAATAAAATAATATAAATCAGAGCTCGAATGCAAAGATTTAGGTGTTCCTTTTTCCCACACGCCATCCGAGAGTGGAATGGTAGAGAAGTAGTATGAAAATGGTTTGATCAACCCTCTGCAGGCACTTATGTGTGAATTGTAGAGTAACCATGTAGCTGTAGATGTAGATGTACCCAAAATTATTTGACTCAAAATGACACTGGCCATGGAATCCTACAAATGTATGAAGTTGTAACTGTTTACATGATTTTGTATGTTGAAAGGAAGTTGTATTATGTCTGTCAGAGCACCATGTGGGCTATAAATTAGCAGCCCATTTCTGAAAGCAAAATTTGGAGGAAGTTGGTGTTGTCATGTGTTTTGAAAATAACATTAAGTTCAGATCTACTGAAACTAATAGTTTCTGCTAAGATCAACAACTGAAAGCCTGTGATTCTGAATTGTGAATTGTTGCTACTAGAAAAGTTATTTATAAATATTACTTCATACAGATTCCCAATGGGAAATTTTCAGATTTGCGTCATTGTTGTGCCACCTAGCAGAAAAAAGCAAATGATAGTCTGTAGAGGTTTTAATAATTATTCTCTTATAGATTAAGATGAAACAAATGTTTTGAAAATGTTTCTTAATATTTATAATCAATGTTCTTTTATCATTTCTCATAGCAATATTACACAGGAAATCAGTACACTGAGATGCAACACATTTATCAGCCGACACTTAATGAGTGATGTAAACATTGACTAATAGCAAATGGCCCCACTGAACTTGATGCACAATTGTCCATGTTAAATAACTGTAGAAGATGGCTGCCAATCAAGGAATACATAGGGATCTAGTTAAAAAATTATTTCAAAGGCCCAGCCAGATCTGTAAAAGCTTTCTCTCAGTGTAATTTCTGATATATCTACATGACCCAACTGCCTGACTTTCAGAACTGAGGCGGTTTTGTCTAGTTAAAGCTGCTGACAAGAGACACCTTCAACACTCTGCTGAAGAAGCTAGAAGATTCATGCCATCAGTTTATCCAATAGGGAGTGTGGGAAGGTGGTCACATATGTGAACATGGGAGGGTTCTGGATAGCAGAACACAATCGCTTCACTCTCTTGTGATCTAGGCTTCAAGTAGAAAAGATTTCTCTCTTGGGAGGCAGAGCAACTGGCTTTGCAGCACAATCCAATTTTCTTTGAAAGAACCAATAACAAGTGTGAAAGTTCAAGATCTGAGGTCTTAGAAGGTACCCTCACATATTTACTGTGTAGGCAAATCATAATAATCTGCTCAGCAAAGTGCCCTTTTATTATTTTAAGCAGTGTACATTATTCAGTTTTCTTTTAGAATTTTCATGTTGTACTGTATTTCTCTTGTAGAGACTAAGATGTGGAGTTCTACAATATCTCTTTCATTGAAAAGGATTTTTATTTGTCAGCTGTGATGTTTCTTTTGAAAGAATGCATTAAGTTTACCTTGCTACCTAAGTTTTCCTAGCCTGCTACTTCTTACAAGTTTGCTTTATCGAGTGTTTTGTTTTGTTGTCAAATCCAGAATCTGGACACTCTCTTTACAGTGTCCATTCTGTTTGTCTTTTATTGTTCAATGCACCACTGTACTTCATATTTTTATGTAATTTTTGTAACCAATGTTCCACTGCCCTGTAGATGAGCTAAGTCCATTGTTGGTTCAGAAGTATTTATTTTCTTTATTTTCTTCCAAGGTGTCACTCATAAGGGTTAAAAATAATTGTTCATTTTTAAATCTTTTGTCTATTGAACTGACCATTTCCCTTCAGCCTCTTACCACCTGTGTCCAGGAAAATTAATATGCGCTCTTTCCTTGCCTACTTGTTTTATGTGATATCTGAAGTACACCTTATCGCACTCCAGTCCAGAGATGCACTCTGTCATCCTATCTCATTTCAAAATTAAAACAAGTACTGTACTAATGGTCTAAGCTAATCCTGCTTAAACCTTGTTTCCTGCGCTGCCCTGTATTTGGTCTTTTGTCACACAAAAAATGTGTTTAACCCACTGTCATATAACATTGTCTTACTCTGTTTTTACGCATAGTTAGCATCATACTCTGATCCATGCCACTGGCTGTAAGTTTAAAAACACTTGTTTTCTTCAAGAATGCTTTAGCAAGTACACATGTGGTGCTCCAAGTGCTGGAAGCACCACCTTCCCCTTATCCCTATCATCCTTCCTTCCCCCTTGTGACCCACACTCCACTTTCTCCTTCACACCCCTAGTAACAGCAAGCTTTGGCTCCTCCCTTCCCTGTCTATCCCTCTTCCCCGACAATGTGCTGTGTCTTCTGCTTGGTCTCTCATCATGAGCTATACTGCCAAGTCTCCCCCATCAACTGCTCGTGTAACACCATGAGCTCCCCCCTATTTCCTTGTCTACCTTGCTACACAGTGCTCTACCTGCTCTGCTCTGAACAACACTTTACTCCTCCCCTCACATGTCATGGTAGCCATCATGTTTTTAGGATGTCACCCATGGTTTTCTCCTTCCTGCCTAGCCCTCCATGCTACAGGAGATTTAGGCGTTCATGCCTGACTGTCTACAAGACTGTTTACAATATAGTTGTGGCATTGACAAATAATACCAGAGTGCAGGTTGCTCTATGTGGGCCTTCTGTCTTTGTTGCATGTGTTTTTAACTTTACTATGGAGAATGTGGATTATAATTAACATGGTAATGGATGGGTGACTGCTGCTACTGTGTGGTATCCAGAAGATAAAGTGAACAAGATTGCAGGACTGGAGGCTTTCAATAGCAGATATATTATTGCTCATCACACTTTTTAAGCAACTGAGCTGTAAAACCGGGACATGGGTTGGTCCTATTACATGTCTAGTATGCCATTTGTGAGCACCATACTCTGATCCATGCCACTGGCTGTAAGTTTAAAAAAACTTGTTTTCTTCAAGAATGCTTTAGCAAGTACACATGTGCTGCTCCAAGTGCTGGAAGCACCACCTTCCCCTTACCCCTATCACCCTTCCTTCCCCCTTGTGACCCACACTCCACTTTCTCCTTCACACCCTCAGTAACAGTGTGCTTTGCCTCCTCCCTTCCCTGCCTACTCCTCTTCCTCAACAATACCTTGTCTTTCCCCTGGTCCCCCATCATGAGCAATACTCTCCCCCATCAACTGCTCATGCAATACCATGAGCTCCCTCCTATTTCCTGCCTGCCTTGCTACGCAGCGTGTGATGAAGCAAGCTGGGATAATTTTACTTCCCCTTTTGTTTTGCCATCTGCCTACTTAAATTCGTTTTTTCAGTTTTAACTAATTACCATTAACATACATGAATATAATCTGCATTTTCATAAAAGAGAGAGGTTGGCCCTCAGTTTTAAAGAAAAAACACCAGGTCCAAATTTGGGCTCAGTTTTATTTATGTAATTTATTTTCTAATTTATTTTGACTCTTCCTACTTAGTACCTTTCATTATAGGGCAAAGTCAGTAATTGTTTCGTAACTTAAATTCTGTTGTTGACATATAAACAAATATAAATTCTGTAATAACTGTAAATGTTTGGAAGATGAAACACTAACATCCTTTAAGTATTTATTTTGCTCTATTCGAAAGCATCTTAGGAAAACCAGCCCTTAATTAATTCCAAAGTAATTAACAGTTTTGTCAAAAGTATTGTTTGCGTAATGATATTTGTTAATTTCATGATTTAAGCAAATAATTTGGCCTAACTCTTGTAGTAGAAGAAACCATTAAAAAGAACCAATTTTTCGATGTATTCAGTTAACTTAATGAGTTAAGTTCTAATTGTAATTTCTGTAAATTTAACTTCAAACAATATGTAAGTTCAGTAACTGTTATTGTGAGGATATATAAGAACCTGGTTTTTGGTCATGAGACAGCCAGTCCACGGCGTTGTTTTATACGAGAAACCTGTGTTGATTAGAACAACAACAATGCTTCAACTTACCTGTGAATTAAGTGTTACACAATTAGGCTGTGTATTAAAACAATGACAGTGTCCGCTCCATATGTACCTTTCTACTCTTCAAGAACTGTGATCTTTGTGGTTAGGTTTTTTACTGCTCATAAATATTCAACAGTAAACTATTGTAGCAGTATGTGGATGCTTGCCTGAAAACTATTAATGAGGCTTATCAAAAGTTAAACAATAGTGCACTGGCCATATTAAAATGTGTATATGGGGGGTTGTGAAAAGTGAAAGTAAAGACCTGTGAAATGCAAATGTGCCACTGTCGGCTACATCATTTACAGTAGATGGTAATCCACTTCCACCCCCTGTTTTTTCAGCCAGTACATTGACACCAAGGACAACAAGCAAAGAAACAAAGAAGACAAACTGTCACATTTGTTGCCCTGACATGAGGACTATTGTATGTGAGCATAATAAATTAGGACTCATGAACTTTGACAGTGAAGCATGAAATCAAGAACGGTTTACAGTGCAGTGATGCAACAGCCAGTCAGCACATGGGTTTCATGGCCACAATATAACAGCAGCCAATCAGGGAGCGGGTTCTGTGCAAGCAGCCAATCAGCACGCAGGTGGACACAGCTGACCGGGATAAACAAGAAGCTTCGCCAAGAGAATTACAACTTGCTGCAGCCGTGCAGACAATGGACGAAGATGACAACTGCAGCATCAGTAACAACAGCAGCAGAAGGCGAGTGATTGAAAAATAAGATATTTCATGGCAAAAGCTGTTTTGTATTAATTGATACGTAAAGAGTGACCTAGATGAACAAGACAGTGCGAAGGGACAACAGGACACTGGTTCTGTAGACGATGGTGATTGTAAATCAGACATGAATGTAAGTTTGAATGATGGGGCTGAAAGTCCTATTGTAGATGACAAGATAAAAGTGTCATCTACATTGGATGGTGATGTGAGCGAAATGGACGAAACTGTACCAAAGTGGATGAAGTTATTAAGGTTAAGGAGGAGGAATCTAGTAGCGAAAGTCAGCAAGGGCAACAGTTTATGGCAGATGGAAACTTGGAACTAATGTAAAGGCAAATTATGAGTAGTGTGTGTAAGAAAGTTGATAGCATTAGAACTGACATGGGTAGCTTAAAGGATGAACTGAAGAAAGAAATTAAAAAGGAGATTCAGGTAGTCAGCTCTAATCTTTCAGAATTAAATAAGAAGTTTGATGCAGTAGTTAAAGATTGTGATAATAGTAATGAGAAATTAACATTGAGTTGTAAATGTGTGGAAGATAGAAAGAAGCTTTGTGATGACAATAGTAGGAAGGTGGAAGTTTCTGAGAATCAATGTGCTGAAAACAGGGTTAATCTTGAGAACCAAATCAATCAGATTAAAAATGATTTAGAAACGGAGGTGGAAATCAAGTATGCAGTAGTGGTAGAGGAAAAACATAAAAGTAAATGAAAACATAGATTCAAAATTGACTAAAATAGAGAAAAAGGTGGCAGAAGCACAAAATCTAAAGCATAGAGAAAGTGAAAATGGGTCTGATAATCATTTTGGTAAGTAGGATGGTAGTTTTTCCAGGGAAAGGGTTAATGAGGATTTGTTGTATGAAGAAGATCACATGGTAAGTAAAAAGGAAGTGTGTCAACCTGCAATAACAGCAAGTGTACAATGTATACATGTTATGTGTTCACTGGACAGTGTTAGTGATTTGAATGGTATTTCACAGGCATTTTTTGAATCGATTAAGAATACAGAGGGTATAATGGTGATGCATGTGTCTGGAATAAAAATTATTGGTGCTAGTGTTAAGCTATCAAAGAGTGTGAAACAAGAGGTAATATTAACTGTGGAATTAGCAGGACAGCTGTTGGAGTGCAGTTTGTTGGTAATTCAAAATCTCAGCATTGATGTAATATTTGGAACTAACTTCTTGTGCAATTAGCAAACCTATCCTATCTTTAGTTTATAAGCAAATCAGAAACATTCTTTCTTTGACTGTCATTTGATTTTGTGCAGTAGGATGCTTCAGTGTAGGGATGTGTTAGAAAAGGTTTCTCTAATATAATGTTGTGTTAGTTATAAGTAAAGGATTCATAAAAGGATGGAAGAAAGTAAATTGGTAGTGTGGTTAATGACTGTCTGTCAAACAAGCAGGTAAGGTAAACAGAAAATGAAAGGTGTCAGCATATGTTGAGAATAATTAACATCTGAAGTAATCAGCTCATGTGTGAAATTAGCAGAATTTAGTGCAGCAGTGGAGGCAATATGCAGAATAAACCATCTTGAATATGAGGTCTTAACATTAATTGTCCTATAGCAGAAGTGTCTGTGTTCAGTGTAGCCAGTATATGGATATAACTATCTACCTGTAGAACTGTGTCATGGTACAGCGTCTTCTAACATTAAGAATTTGCAACTTTAAACATAGTTGCCTGGAGTAGTGTATGTGGAAAGAATAAGCAAGGTTTGTATGTATATCACACTTCAGGCTAGGATCTTAAGCAATTTGATGGAATACTGTGAAATAATAGTTTTTCTAAGTGATAATTTTGTCTGATCAGTAATGAGAGTTAAGTAAGCCTTAGGATAAGAATCTGTGAAGTGTTTTGTGTTCTGTGAAGTGTTTTTCTGTAGTGTCAATTTCGCATTAGATAAGAAAGGCAAGTGTTTATTTATTAAACAATGAAACAATAATGAAATAATAAAACAGTGAATAATGTTAGGGTCTTAATGGTTAGGGAGCCTGGCTCTACAGTAGGGATATTTTTTGAGAATGCACTCCACTAATAAACCAACTGAGAAATGTAAGTAAAATAATGGAGCTGACAGACATGTTTAATGAAAAAGATAACTGTATACAGACAAATGTGATGTAACTGTATTGAGGATCTACTTGTGAACTAGGCAACATTGGGTACTGTTTATATTGTGCAATTCATGAAGCTGCAGCTGGGAATGAGAGCGTAACAGAAAGAACAAAATGTTAGTGAGGTATAAGTCATATAATGCTGGATTACTGGATCTATAGGTTATCTGAAAACTTCTGTTTGTGTTCTGAGATATATGTCATATAATGCTGGATTACTGGATCTATAGGTTATCTGAAAACTTCTGTTTGTGTTCTGAGGAATTACGAGCTGAAAATGATAAGACTGGAATGATGAAAAGTAATTTTGCTGATTAACTGATACTGCAGGGCTAGAGTGATGTGAATATTCTGACAGGCCAAGTATTTGGTAACATTTTGGGATTTTGTGAGAATTTTATTTTCTGTTTGAATGAGAGTAGTGCTTAGAGTGGAGTAGAGAAGTGTGACAATGATCTGAATAATAATTAAGTTATGTGATAGTGACTCTATTCTTTTTTCATAATGTAATGATTAGTAAATCTATGCTACTGCACATCTTGAAATTTTTCTATTTTGCAAATGGGAAAGAAACAAAAAAAATCTTTCAAGTTTAACCAGTTTCAGACAGTTATGACTTAGAGTAATGTTTTGTAGTATAATGTGTACTTGTTTTTAAATTTTTACTAGTCACCACCTTTTGTACTATAGTCAATTTTAGTGCTAATTATTGTAATGTTACGAGAACTATGTAATGTATTTATTTATGATGTAATGACTATCATTTTCCTTTAGTGTTAAACATTTTCTTTATATTTAAGTTAGAATTAAAAGTAAGTGTACTAAAGTAGGTTATTCTTTCTAATTTTTAATGTATTATGGTGGAGGAGAACCACCTCCAAGGGAACTGATAGCAGTGCATTTCCTTCCTAACTGCCACTTCGATCTGTAGAAGGTGTGGACAACTTGGTGAGAAAAGGTGTGAAAGCTCATTGATTGGTTTATTGATCTATTTTCATCTACAGCTGCACAATGTGCAAGAGATATTTGGATTTTTATGTTAATAATAACAGTTTTACATATAACATACCTTTGTACATAATAACAAATATTAATATATCAATTAATGATGAATACTTAAATAAATGTTGTTATGCTAAATACAGAGAGATAAAATACAAATGTTCTTCTGAATGAGACTACATTGGGTTAACATAGAAAACTTTAGTTTTGTAGGTATTCATTTACTGTGTAAAAACAGTGATCAACCAAGTACAACTTCAATTTAGATTTGAAGTGACCAATGTTTTGTGTGTGTTTAATGGTATCTGGTAAGGCATTGTATAGTTTGATACTAGGATGGATAAGTCCGTTCTGAAATAACATTGTGTTGGCACTTTGAACATGTACATCCAATTTTTGTCTTGTGCAATTTTGAGTGATCAGTGGTCTTTTTGTCTGTACGTTTTGCTTTAAATTCATTATATTTTGAAGTATATATATATGCAAGGAAGTGGCAGGATCATCCTTTTTTGAAACAATGGTCTACAATGATTATCTACCCCTTCCATTATTCTTATATATATAAAAACACAGATGATATGACTTACCAAATGAAAGTGCTGGCAGGTCGATAGACACACAAACAAACACAAACATACACAAAAAATTCAAGCTTTCGCAACAAACTGTTGCCTCATCAGGAAAGAGGGAAGGAGAGGGAAAGACGAAAGGATGTGGGTTTTAAGGGAGAGGGTAAGGAGTCATTCCAATCCCAGGAGCGGAAAGACTTACCTTAGGGGGAAAAAAGGACAGGTATACACTCACACACACACACACACACATATCCATCCGCACATACACAGATGCAAGCAGACACTTGCACACAAATGTGTTTTTAGATGTATTTTTCCCACGTGGAATGTTTCCCTCTATTGTATTCAATCATATATATATATATATATATATATATATATATATATATATATATATATATAATTTTGAATGTTTTGATGGCATCTCCAGAATTTCCCCAGAACATAATCCCATACCAGAGATAGAGTGTACAACTGCATAATATACACACTGAAGGTTGTACCTGGTACAATTTTTTAATGTATGTAACACAAAAAAGGAAGTACTTAATTTTTTGTTCATTTGCTCAATATGTGCTTTCCATTTCAAGTTGTCTTGTAGATGAAGTCCAAGAAATTTGCCACAGGCTGTTTTGGCAATTGTCTGTCCATATAGCTCTAACTTGGGTGATATGAGATTTTTTGTTTGTACTGTGTGTATATCCATAACTACAGTTTTTTCAGTGTTTATTATTAAGTCATTGTCATCAAAGTAACATGTTAGCCTGTCAGTGTCTTCTTTTATGTGTTTTACAAGAGTTTCTTCTGAGTTTCCTGTAATTAGAACACTCGTATCTTCACCAAATTGAAATATCTTATTGCTGTCATTGCTTATGTTTGGGTCATTTACATAGAGTAAGACCAGAACAGCACCCATTACTGATCCTTGTGGCATTCCATATTTAACATCCAGTAGCTTGGAATTATATTTTATATTTCCTATTGACATTGTCCCTTTCCTGATCTATTTCCACATATTGTTCCCTGTTCTTAAGATAAGAGCTAAGCCAGTTGTTAGATGTTCCCCTAATGCCAAGATTTTCTAGATTGTGTAGCAATTTGTCATGATTTATGGTGTCAAATGCCTTTGACAAATCTAAAAATCTGCTCATGGTAAGTTTTTTGTTGTCTAATGCTATCAGTGCTTCTAATAGAAAGGAGTGAACTGCTGATTCGGTTGAACGGTTTGCTCTAAATCCATGTTGAGATTCTGACAGAATGCCATTATCCTCTAAGAAGTCTGTCAGCCTCTTATTGAAAAGCCTTTCTAATAGTTTTGAGAAAACATGAAGGAAAAGTTCCTGTAGCAAAAGATAGGTTACATAGGTGGGTTAAGGGCTCAGTAATCAAGTCCCCACACTTCTTTATAATGAAATCAGGTACATCATTTACACCTGCAGAGTGTTTCATTTTGAGACTTTTTTTGTAACCTGTACTTCTTCTACATTTATTGGGAACAGAAACATTGACCTGCTAGAGAACTTTTTTCTGTATGCAGTTTTCTATTAGAGGTCTGTGTAGTACTTTCTCTGTTACATTTATAAAATAGTTATTAAACATATTACCTACTTCCTGTGGGTTATTAATGTTTTCCAAGGCAGCCTGTAATACTATATTATCAACTCTATTTTTGTAAGATTTGGTTTCTTTCTTTACAACTTACCAGATTGCTTTGGTTCTGTTTGAAGCATCTTCTATGTATTTGTCACTGTCTCTTTTCTGTGCCTCCATTATTATTTTATTTAAGATAGATTTAGGCCTCTATTTTTTAAAGTAACTATCAAACTCCTGAGTTGTGTTGTAGCTTCTTGCAATATTGTGCAGGTACCGTTTTGTAGCACAAGATTTCCTTATACCACTAGTAATCCACTTGTTGCTTTTAGTGGTTTGGGTTGTTTTGGCTTTCAATGGAAAAGCAAGATCAAAATAACATTTAAAAATATTATTCAATGTCTGAAACATATCAGAAATATTTTCTGTACTATACACTAGCTCCCATGATTCTTGTTGGAGATAATTCTGGAATGTTTGTACTGCAGTATTACTGAAAGTTTTGCCCATGTGTGCAGTCTTCCTCATATAATTATAGGGTGGATTAGTGTTTACACAAAAGCTTATAGCCTGTGCATGATGGTCTGCCAGTCCAGCTTTAATTACAACTGATTTATATTTTGTTTTGGAGCTAATTATTATTTGGTCTATAGTAGTACTAGAATGATTCGTTTCACGTGTAGGGGAGTGGATTGTAATCTCCAAATTATTGGTTGTGAATATGTTCATCAGCTAAGACTTTAAATTGCTTCGCTTATTAAAGTCTACATTTAGGTCTCCACATATAAGAACTGTTTTTTGATTTGTTACTACTTTATTTAAACTGAGGCAGTTTTGTCTAGTTAAAGCTGCTGACAAGAGACACCTTCAACACTCTGCTGGAGAAGCTAGAAGATTCATGCCATCAGTTTATCCAATAGGGAGTGTGGGAAGGTGGTCACATATGTGAACATGGGAGGGTTCTGGATAGCAGAACACAATCGCTTCACTCTCTTGTGATCTAGGCTTCAAGTAGAAAAGATTTCTCTCTTGGGAGGCAGAGCAACTGGCTTTGCAGCACAATCCAATTTTCTTTGAAAGAACCAATAACAAGTGTGAAAGTTCAAGATCTGAGGTCTTAGAAGGTACCCTCACATATTTACTGTGTAGGCAAATCATAATAATCTGCTCAGCAAAGTGCCCTTTTATTATTTTAAGCAGTGTACATTATTCAGTTTTCTTTTAGAATTTTCATGTTGTACTGTATTTCTCTTGTAGAGACTAAGATGTGGAGTTCTACAATATCTCTTTCATTGAAAAGGATTCTTATTTGTCAGCTGTGATGTTTCTTTTGAAAGAATGCATTAAGTTTACCTTGCTACCTAAGTTTTCCTAGCCTGCTACTTCTTACAAGTTTGCTTTATCGAGTGTTTTGTTTTGTTG
Organism: Schistocerca piceifrons; assembly: GCF_021461385.2. Taxonomy (NCBI): domain Eukaryota; kingdom Metazoa; phylum Arthropoda; class Insecta; order Orthoptera; family Acrididae; genus Schistocerca; species Schistocerca piceifrons. The sequence continues at coordinate 617,900,447 of NC_060149.1, forward strand.
TCAAATCCAGAATCTGGACACTCTCTTTACAGTGTCCATTCTGTTTGTCTTTTATTGTTCAATGCACCACTGTACTTCATATTTTTATGTAATTTTTGTAACCAATGTTCCACTGCCCTGTAGATGAGCTAAGTCCATTGTTGGTTCAGAAGTATTTATTTTCTTTATTTTCTTCCAAGGTGTCACTCATAAGGGTTAAAAATAATTGTTCATTTTTAAATCTTTTGTCTATTGAACTGACCATTTCCCTTCAGCCTCTTACCACCTGTGTCCAGGAAAATTAATATGCGCTCTTTCCTTGCCTACTTGTTTTATGTGATATCTGAAGTACACCTTATCGCACTCCAGTCCAGAGATGCACTCTGTCATCCTATCTCATTTCAAAATTAAAACAAGTACTGTACTAATGGTCTAAGCTAATCCTGCTTAAACCTTGTTTCCTGCGCTGCCCTGTATTTGGTCTTTTGTCACACAAAAAATGTGTTTAACCCACTGTCATATAACATTGTCTTACTCTGTTTTTACGCATAGTTAGCATCATACTCTGATCCATGCCACTGGCTGTAAGTTTAAAAACACTTGTTTTCTTCAAGAATGCTTTAGCAAGTACACATGTGGTGCTCCAAGTGCTGGAAGCACCACCTTCCCCTTATCCCTATCATCCTTCCTTCCCCCTTGTGACCCACACTCCACTTTCTCCTTCACACCCCTAGTAACAGCAAGCTTTGGCTCCTCCCTTCCCTGTCTATCCCTCTTCCCCGACAATGTGCTGTGTCTTCTGCTTGGTCTCTCATCATGAGCTATACTGCCAAGTCTCCCCCATCAACTGCTCGTGTAACACCATGAGCTCCCCCCTATTTCCTTGTCTACCTTGCTACACAGTGCTCTACCTGCTCTGCTCTGAACAACACTTTACTCCTCCCCTCACATGTCATGGTAGCCATCATGTTTTTAGGATGTCACCCATGGTTTTCTCCTTCCTGCCTAGCCCTCCATGCTACAGGAGATTTAGGCGTTCATGCCTGACTGTCTACAAGACTGTTTACAATATAGTTGTGGCATTGACAAATAATACCAGAGTGCAGGTTGCTCTATGTGGGCCTTCTGTCTTTGTTGCATGTGTTTTTAACTTTACTATGGAGAATGTGGATTATAATTAACATGGTAATGAATGGGTGACTGCTGCTATTGTGTGGTATCCAGAAGATAAAGTGGACAAGATTGCAGGACTGGAGGCTTTCAATAGCAGATATATTATTGCTCATCACACTTTTTAAGCAACTGAGCTGTAAAACCGGGACATGGGTTGGTCCTATTACATGTCTAGTATGCCATTTGTGAGCACCATACTCTGATCCATGCCACTGGCTGTAAGTTTAAAAAAACTTGTTTTCTTCAAGAATGCTTTAGCAAGTACACATGTGCTGCTCCAAGTGCTGGAAGCACCACCTTCCCCTTACCCCTATCACCCTTCCTTCCCCCTTGTGACCCACACTCCACTTTCTCCTTCACACCCCCAGTAACAGTGTGCTTTGCCTCCTCCCTTCCCTGCCTACTCCTCTTCCTCAACAATACCTTGTCTTTCCCCTGGTCCCCCATCATGAGCAATACTCTCCCCCATCAACTGCTCATGCAATACCATGAGCTCCCTCCTATTTCCTGCCTGCCTTGCTACGCAGCGTGTGATGAAGCAAACTGGGATAATTTTACTTCCCCTTTTGTTTTGCCATTTGCCTACTTAAATTCGTTTTTTCAGTTTTAACTAATTACCATTAACATACATGAATATAATCTGCATTTTCATAAAAGAGAGAGGTTGGCCCTCAGTTTTAAAGAAAAAACACCAGGTCTAAATTTGGGCTCAGTTTTATGTATGTAATTTATTTTCAAATTTATTTTGACTCTTCCTACTTAGTACCTTTCATTATAGGGCAAAGTCAGTAATTGTTTCGTAACTTAAATTCTGTTGTTGACATATAAACAAATATAAATTCTGTAATAACTGTAAATGTTTGGAAGATGAAACACTAGCATTCTTTAAGTATTTATTTTGCTCTATTCGAAAACATCTTAGGAAAACCAGCCTTTAATTAATTCCAAAGTAATTAACAGTTTTGTCAAAAGTATTGTTTGCATAATGATATTTGTTAATTTCATGATTTAAACAAATAATTTGGCCTAACTCTTGTAGTAGAAGAAACCATTAAAAAGAACCAATTTTTCGATGTATTCAGTTAATTTAATGAGTTAAGTTTTAATTGTAATTTCTGTAAATTTAACTTCAAACAATATGTAAGTTCAGTAACTATTATTGTAAGGATATATTATGACCAGGTTTTTGGTCATGAGACAGTCAGTCCATGGCGGAGTTTCATACGAGAAACCTGTGTTGATTAGAACAACAACAATGCTTCAACTTAACTGTGAAATAAGTGTTACACAATTAGGCTGTGTGTTAAAACAATGACAGTGTCTGCTCTATATGTACCTCTCTACTCTTCAAGACCTTGCAAGTTTGTGGTTAGGTTTTTTACTGCTCATAAATATTCAACAGTAAACTATTGTAGCAGTATGTGGATGTTCACCTGAAAAGTACACACATCAAAAAAGTTTTACATCACCTTGGTTTTGAGAGTTCCAAAACCTGTACAGAAAATTGTAATAGAGGTCAAAATAAACATCATTTCCACCCTTTTTATTGCTCATGAAAACCACGCATTGCATACTGTACCACCATACAGCAATACCTTCAGAGGTGGTGGTCCTGATTGCTGTACACACTGGTACCTCTAATACCCAGTAGCACGTCCTCTTACATTGATGCGTGCCTGTATTCGTCGTGGCATACTATCCACAAGTTCATCAAGGCACTGTTGGTCCAGATTGTCCCACTCCTCAACAGCGATTTGGCATAGATCCCTCAGAGTGGTTGGTGGGTCATGTTGACCATAAACAGCCCTCTTCAACCTATCCCAGACGTGTTCGATAGGGTTCATGTATTGCGAACACGCTGGGCACTGTAGTCGAGCGATGTTGTTATCCCGAAGGAAGTCATTGACAAGATGTGCAAAATGGGGGTGCAAATTGTCATGCATGAAGGTGAATGCCTCACCAATAAGCTGCCAATATGATTGCACTATCAGTCAGAGGATGACATTGATGTATCATACAGCCATCACAGCACGTTCCATGACCACCAGCGGTGTACATCGGCCCCAAAACAGCAGGGAAACTCCACCTTGCTTTAGTCGCTGGACGGTGTGTCTAAGGCATTCAGCCTGATCCCAAACACGTCTGACGATTGTCTGGTTAAAGGCATATGCGACACTCATTGGTGAAGAGAAAGTGATGACAATCCTGAGCAGTCCATTCGGGATGCTGTTGGACCCATCTGTACTGCACTGCATGGTGTTGTGGTTGCAAAGATGGACCTCACCATGGATGTCAGGAGCGAAGTTGCACATCACGCAGACTGTTGCGCACAGTTTGAGTCATAACACAACATCCTGTGGCTGCATGAAAGCATTATTCAACATGGTAGTATTGGTGTCAGTGTTCCTTCGTGCCATAATCTGTAGGTAGCAGTCATCAACTGCAGTAGTAGCTCTTGGGCAGCCTGAGCAAGGCATGTCATCGGCAGTTCTGTCCAAACGACATTACTTTGGTTCACTCCGAGATGCCTGGATACATCCCTTGTTGTCAGCCCTTCCTGGCACAAAGTAACAATGCTGACCTGATTGAAACGTGCTGTTCACCATCTAGGCATGGTTGCACTACAGACAACACAAGCTGTGTACCTCATTCCTGGTGAAATGACGGGAACTGATTTTCTGTCAGACCCCCCTCTGTCTAATAGGTGCTACTCATGCATGGTTGTTTACATATTTGGGTGGGTTTAGTGACATATCTGAACAGTCAAAGGGACTTTGTCTGTGATACAATATCCACAGTCAACGTCTATCTTCAAGAGTACTGTTGTTGTGTGTATTAATGAGGCTTATCGAAAGTTAAACAATAGTGCACTGGCCATATTAAATGTGTATAAGGGGGGTTGTGAAAAGTGAAAGTAAACAACTGTGAAATGCAAATCTACACCTGTAATAAAAGAAACAAAGAAGGCAAACTGTGTAAAGTGCTCTACCTGCTCTGCGCTGAACCACGCTTTACCCCTCCCCTCCTCCCCTCACATATCTGGACAGCCATGATGTTTTTAGCAATGTCACCCACATATCTATCCTTCCTGCCTAGCCGTCCACGAGGTTGCAACATGTCTGACAGTTGGATGTTTGTTTACATGATGTGTGTGATGAGTGTGTGCACATGTTGTGCCAAACTGCATTCTAACTGCGACCTTCCTGTATTTTGCAGACTGATTAAAGACTCAATGAATTCTTTCCCTCCCTTTATGTGAATCATTATGAATAGAGTTTTGCCTGCATGTTTCTCCATGCCTATAACATTATATTTTGTACTTTCCTGATGTATCTGGCTGGTTTCATAACAGGCACAATACTAAGTGATACCTGAGGTTTTCGCCAATATTCAGCTACCTTGGCAATTTCCCAAATATTGCCTTTGATATCTATGGACTAGAGTTCTTATACAGAATCATTTTTGTCTTTTTCCTCGAATTAAAGACACATGGCTAGTTTTGTCTTATGAACATATGAAGAAACTTTTCAGGGTGTTAGTGTTTTACTCATTTTCAAGGAGGCCATACTTTAATAAACAGTATGGAGTGTTCTTATATAAGATAATTGATATGGAATGAGTGTAGTAATTTTTCATGAGATGAACACTAACAACTTGCCACAGACTTGTGTATTCAAGTACTTTTGCTTCATGTTATTATAATAATTGTGATGTAATGACAAATGTTGCTGATTTTACTTTGGCGTTCTGGGATCATGAAACGCATTAATAGGACTGTGTGTTTTCTACAGTTAATGAGCAGTTCAAGTTGAAACAGTGTCTTGTCTGAGACGCCCTTACACTAGATGCATTCGCTCCATGAACATTTAAGGTCATACCAAATCCTTATTTTGCAATTGGACTATGTTGTCATATGTCGAATCTTGACTAGTAACATATGAGAATTATAGAAGATAACCACATATGAAGCCAGTGTTAAGTGCTATAGAAAGCTATAACCATTCAGATCACAACTTGGTCATATTTCCACCTTGTTAATTTTCCTATGCCTCAATTATGCATTGTATTGTATTGTATTTTTATTGATCCAGGCAATCATAGTATTGAACAGATGTACATATGATACTGGAGAGGTCAAGAGAACATATTTGTAAGTAATTTTTAATAAATTGATTTTACATTATTTTGTAATGGGGAAGTTAGCTATCTTTAACATAACAGTAAACACAAATGTTGTATAGTAAAATACAAACAGCCAATACAAATGTAATAGTAAAATAATCCAGTATATTTCATAGACATGCACAGTATATAATAATCCAGTATATTTCTTAGACATGCACAGTATATAATTTTCAGACCTAATTGAACATTTATCATAAAATTGTTTACAATTTTAATCCCTTTCAAAAAAATGATCAACTGCATAAAAGCAATGGTCCAAGAGATATTTTTTTAACTTATGTGTGAAGTCTCTTGGGTTCTTTGTTGCTTTGATTTCATTTGGTAAATTATTATGCATTTGTATCCTGACATTTAAAACACTTTTTTGGTAGCAGGTAGTTCTGGACTGAATCATATGTAGGTCAGATTGCTGCCTTGTTGCATAGTTATGAATATCTCCATTGAATTTTAATGTGCAGTCATTGTTTAACAGGTATGACTTGACAAATGAGACGATATTATAAATGTAAGCAGAGGGCAGTGTCATAACACCATTTGTTTTGAAATGTTGTCTGCATGATTTGTTATGTCTTAGGCTACATATTATGCGTATTGCCTTTTTTTTTTGCATTTTGAAAGTATATCTACCTCCAGCTGAGTTCCCCCAAAATATGATTCCATACTGTAATGTAGAGTGGAAGTAAGCATAATATACATGTATGAGAACAGATTTTGTGACTGATTTTTTGAGTATCCTTAAAATGTAACACACAGTTGATAGATTTTTTGAGATATAATTTGTGTGAGTCTCCCACTGAAGATTTTCTTCAAGCTGTATGCCAAGAAACTTGATAGAGTCCACACACATAAGCTTTTGGTTATTTAGAATCACATCAGACATTTCTTGTTTTTGGGATGAGAGTCTGAAGTTGATGTACGTTGTTTTCTGTATATTTATAATCAGTTTTTTCTCGTTGAACCATTTGCTGAGTGACGACATAAGCGGTATAATTTTTTGGTTGTGGTCCTCTGTATCAGTACCTGTTATTAGTATACTTGTGTCATCGGCAAATAGTGTGGTATGTCCTGTAGCAAGCTTTGTGCTTATATAATCAATGTATAGCAGAAACAGTATGGGTCCCAGGATTGAGCGTTGTGGCACACCATATCTAATAGGCATTGTGTCTGAGGAGTGGACAGTAGATTGATGGGTGGTTGTATTCCTTTTTTCAAAATTAATTTCAGCTTTTTGAAGTCTGTTTGACAGGTACGATTCTAACCATTTGTTTGCAGTTCCTCTTATACCTTTATTTGCTATCTTCTTAAGGAGTATGGTATGGTCAATTACATCAAAGGCTTTGTATAAATTTGAAAAGATAGCAGTAGTGATTTCCTTATTATCCAGTGCTTTTAAGGTTTTGTTGAGATACTCATAAATAGCTGTGGTAGTTGTCTTTTGCTTTCTAAACCCATGCTGATGTTTTGTTAATAAGGATAGTTTATTAGTAAAGTCTTCCAATCTGGTGTAAAATAATTTTTCAAGTATTTTTGAGAATTAGCTGAGTTGTGCTATGGCCCTGTAATTGGCTACATCATTTTTAGGGCCCTTTTTGTGAAGTGGGGTAATTTTAGAAGTCTTCAGTAGGCCAGGGAAAACTCCATTTGTAAAGGATGCATTTATTATGTGGGTCACCAGCAGTGAGACTAAAGTTCATAATAGCAAGATTACTGATATTGTCTGCAAGAGGACTATTACTGATAAGCTTGTACTGCAGAACGTGGATTCTCCACATTTCTTTACAATTAAATCAGGAATGTTGTCACTGCCACTGGAGTACGTATTCTTTAGTCCTTTTATAGATGTAAGTGCTTCAGTATTGGAGACTTTGTGAAGAGACATTGATGCCTGTACTGGTATGGTTTCTATTAGTGTTTGGTGTTGAGCATTTGGTCTGTGGCAGTTTTTCCTTACCAGATTTTCTGCTATTTTGCTAAAATAGTCATTAAAACCATTTACTAATTAATCTACATGTAAAACTACTTATATCATTTTAACTAAATCATGTGCATAAGAACTATCACCATAAGCTAACTTAAGATGTTTTTGTGCTAGTGTAAGCTGTCACCAGCACACTAGTCGGCAAAGATGTAGCATGACAATCGGTAGTAGACACTGGATCAAGCACGCCTATGACGAGAGAGGCCCGAGACACACTGACTAGCAACATGCCCCCAACACCCTCTTGACCGAAACTACTTAGGCTGCTGCCACTGACTGGAGGGCCTCACTGACCCACTCATTCTAGTTTGGCACCTGTCAGTTATTCGCAGAGTGCGTCACAGGCTATGATAGTACATAGCGACCAGATTAGTGATGATAGCGAGACCAGCAGTGAGACTAAAGTTCATAATAGCAAGATTACTGATATTGTCTGCAAGAGGACTATTACTGATAAGCTTGTACTGCAGAATGTGGACTCTATTCCAGTTAAGTAAATTTTCACGTAAATAAAGAACTGTGTTAATCTACATGTGAATTTTTGTGTTGTAGGCAGAGGACACTGGCCACCCATAACAACATCTTCGCCCTTGCTGCCTGGCAGTGCAAGACTCTACATTTTTTAAGTGAATAAATGTGTCTTTTATTTTGCTGTATATGAATTCCAGCCCATAACGTAACTAGGTATAAGGTGTAGTTAAGCCTCCCAGTAATATTTAAGTGAAAGACTTTCTTGGCTGATCCCTATGCAGAGGTGTGTTAAAGATCTGAATTTTGTTTGAAGAGGGTCTGTTAAACACATTATCCTCAGAATTTTGTAGTTTTAAGGCACTCATTATAGGTGTAAACACTGTGTGTAAGTAATGTATCAGTTATTAAGCCCACATGGACATTCATTCTTGACAACTATTCAGGACTGTTAGATGTTCCTCTACCATTTCCAAACATGCCGGTTATTTTAGGGCAACTGAAGATTGTAAATCTGAGAGACATGGTCCAATGTATCTGAGATCTAGTATGTGTGTTTGATAGTACACCAATCCTTTGACTTGATAACTGAATTCTTTAGTTTTATTGTAATTTGTATTACAGTGATATTTCTCCAATTGTTGCACTCTAAAGCCCAAAAATATTAGCCCTGAAAAGCAAGCCATCCTCAAGAACATTTTTATACTCAGTACTTAGACTATTACTAGTGTTGTTTTTACTATTATTATTGCTGCCAAACTCTTTAGTGATTCCCAGTTGGCTTAGCTGATGACAATGCTTTGACAAGCTCTGCAGTTCTGATTTGAAACTACTCTATTACTCTATTTGTGTTTTGATTATCAAACATTTTGTTCATCAGAATTATATACTTAGAAGATCATTTCATTTTCAAAACATTTAAGATCTTTTAGGACTTCATTTGTAATGATTGACTGAGCTATGGAAAGTATCACATACATCCAGGTCTAAGCACTTTAATATCAGAAATTTGTAAGCTTACTGTATAGACTTATTCCATTAAACCTCTGACCTTTGTATCATCTGACAGTGTGGTACTGTTAACTGAGAAACATTATTTTACATTCTTAAGTGACAATTTTGACAGCTTTTATATTGTTTTGTTACTTTATTTTGATTTTGTGTTGTTTTCTTATGGGAAATGGGAGAGTAGTCAGACAATGTGTGGTGAAACAATTTCTTCACACTAATGAGAAGGCCAGATCATGATTGCCTGTTCTGCAATTGGTGGACAATTGCAGTCAGCAACTATCCAGTTTATATTTTTGCCCACCTGGCTGAATCTTATCCTCCTGCTGTGTCATCAATGCTATTCTTTCTTTATTTTTCTGCTGAAGAAGAGTAGTTTAGGCTGAACCTTACTGGCAGTACCGGTTTTGCTTTCTCATCTTCACACCCACAATTTTGAGATATCACTCCTCCCTTGTTGCAGTGTTTGCTTAGGACACTTCTCCTGTGGTCTTGCTGTTGTTGAACTCCTGTAACCAACAAGCAGCAAGTGTTACCATTTTCACATTCATTTACTTTAGGATCTATTTTGCATCCTCTTTTTAATCTTCAAAACAGAACTACCCCTTCAAATGGAACAATCTACTTAAGGGATGCGCTACATAATATAAGGAAAGATTTTGTACTTCTGTATTTCTGCATGGGTTAATACAGCTAAGGTATGGTTTATGTGTTTTATGGTTCATGAACCCTTTGACCTGCTAATTGAATTCTGCATTTTATTGCATATGTGTTAATACACTCCTGGAAATGGAAAAAAGAACACATTGACACCGGTGTGTCAGACACACCATACTTGCTCCGGACACTGTGAGAGGGCTGTACAAGCAATGATCACACGCACGGCACAGCGGACACACCAGGAACCGCGGTGTTGGCCGTCGAATGGCGCTAGCTGCGCAGCATTTGTGCACCGCCGCCGTCAGTGTCAGCCAGTTTGCCGTGGCATACGGAGCTCCATCGCAGTCTTTAACACTGGTAGCATGCCGCGACAGCGTGGACGTGAACCGTATGTGCAGTTGACGGACTTTGAGCGAGGGCGTATAGTGGGCATGCGGGAGGCCGGGTGGATGTACCGCCGAATTGCTCAACACGTGGGGCGTGAGGTCTCCACAGTACATCGATGTTGTCGCCAGTGGTCGGCGGAAGGTGCACGTGCCCGTCGACCTGGGACCAGACCGCAGCGATCCACGGATGCACTCCAAGACCGTAGGATCCTATGCAGTGCCGTAGGGGACCGCACCGCCACTTCCCAGCAAATTAGGGACACTGTTGCTCCTGGGGTATCGGCGAGGACCATTCGCAACCGTCTCCATGAAGCTGAGCTACGGTCCCGCACACCGTTAGGCCGTCTTCCGCTCACGCCCCAACATCGTGCAGCCCGCCTCCAGTGGTGTCGCGACAGGAGTGAATGGAGGGACAAATGGAGACGTGTCGTCTTCAGCGATGAGAGTCGCTTCTGCCTTGGTGCCAATGATGGTCGTATGCGTGTTTGGCGCCGTGCAGGTGAACGCCACAATCAGGACTGCATACGACCGAGGCACACAGGGCCAACACCCGGCATCATGGTGTGGGGAGCGATCTCCTACACTGGCCGTACACCACTGGTGATCGTCGAGGGGACACTGAATAGTGCACGATACATCCAAACCGTCATCGAACCCATCGTTCTACCATTCCTATACCGGCAAGGGAACTTGCTGTTCCAACAGGACAATGCACGTCCGCATGTATCCCGTGCCACCCAACGTGCTCTAGAAGGTGTAAGTCAACTACCCTGGCCAGCAAGATCTCCGGATCTGTCCCCCATTGAGCATGTTTGGGACTGGATGAAGCGTCGCCTCACGCGGTCTGCACGTCCAGCACGAACGCTGGTCCAACTGAGGCGCCAGGTGGAAATGGCATAGCAAGCCGTTCCACAGGACTACATCCAGCATCTCTACGATCGTCTCCATGGGAGAATAGCAGCCTGCATTGCTGCAAAAGGTGGATATACACTGTACTAGTGCCGACATTGTGCATGCTCTGTTGCCTGTGTCTATGTGCCTGTGGTTCTGTCAGTGTGATCATGTGATGTATCTGACCCGAGGAATGTGTCAATAAAGTTTCCCCTTCCTGGGACAATGAATTCACGGTGTTCTTATTTCAATTTCCAGGAGTGTATTTAGTAGCCTGACAAAGTTTGTACAACTATCACTCCATTTCAAATGTACTTCACCCAGTTCTAATCCAAATCAAGTGTTACGGTTTTGCAGTAAGTTGGTTGACCTGTTATGTTTGTCACCCAGATACATTGACTATCATAGAATTAAGTATTCTGTTATCTTGATGATGCAGTTTATATTTTTGACATTGGCTCCACTATGTAGTAACAAGATTAGTATTTTCCAGACAACAAAAACAACCTCACATTTCTTGAGGCACAAAAATGGTTCAAATGGCTCTGAGCACTATGGGGCTTAACTGATGTGGTCATCAGTCCCCTAGAACTTAGAACTACTTAAACCTAACTAACCTAAGGACATCACACACATCCATGCCCGAGGCACAATTCGAACCTGCGACCGTAGCGGTCGTGCGGTTCCAGACTGTAGCACCTAGAACCGCTGGGCCACTCCAGCCAGCTCTCGAGGCACATTTAAACCATTAAAATATCAGTGCTGATTCCGTTTGGGCAGTATTTACTCCTTTATTAGAATGAGTTTAGTGCTGTAACATTAAACTGTTATGAGCTCATGCCATTATTGTACTGTAATCATTATTTTACTGTTCTGGCTGCAGTGATTTTAGTTGCTATGAAAGATCTGATTTACTAAGAATATTATATCCTTGCACAAAATTTGAGTGTTTAATATTTTACTATTTACTTATCTGATGAAATTTGATAAATATAACTAAAATATAAGTCCCGCCCACTTATACTAAATGAAAACAATTGCAACAGAACCCCCCCCCATAGTTTTAAGCCCCCTACTTGGGCAACCTGCTACTGGGGAAGTGTTGGTGCACTTCTGTTAACAATGTGAGCCACCACTTCTTACAGAAGGGGGACGGATGTATGAAGTGGAATCCAGTTAAGGAATATTTAAGGATTTAGTTTAAAAAAAATTATTTCAGAGGCCCAGCCAAGTCCATACAAGCTCTCTCCTGGTGTAACCACTGTCATGCTTTTGTGACCCAAGCTGCTTGCCTTTCAGGATGGAGGAAATTCCGTCCAGTTAAAACCACTCACAAGAACACCATCAGTACACTGTTGGACATGCTGGTGAATTCATGCCATCTGTTTAGCCAATAGGAAGCATTGGAGGTGGGTCATGTATGTGGACATGTGAAGGTTCTGGAGAGCAGAACACAGTAACTTCACACTCATGTAAGCCAGACCTCGACTAGAACAGATGTCTCTCTTGGGAGGCAGAGCCACAGGCTCTGTACCCCATGGATGGCCACCAGCACAACTTAACATGAACTGCCACATCTTCCACGGCTTTATTTACTTTATTCAGTGTCCTAGACTGGCCTACACATGATGACTTCGTACCCATGTATTCTGTATACTAAAATATACACTCTGTATTTGCCAAATTTTCTGTTCTCATTTAATATCAGCCCTGGATCCCCCCTTCCAAATCCTGACCACTCTACTATACGTACAAATGTGAGAAGTGTGACGCAACAACCTCCTTCTCCTTGATTGTCTATGTAACTTTCCTGATTACAGAGAAGTGATATCATGAAAAACAGAGTAATTAATGAACAGACAACAGGCAGTTTGAAGTCAGCCTTACATGAAGTTGATTAGATTGAAGTGTATAATTTGATAAATGTAAATTCCAAAGTTAATGTACTTGCAAATGGGTTTCTGTCAACCCTTAACAGCTGCTTTTCCAAGAAAGCAACACAGTACGGCATAAATAATACATAAACAATTTTGTGGTACAAAAGGCATTGAAACATCATATAAAAGGAAAAGAAAATTTATGAAATGATTAGGACAAGCAGAGGAATAGGGCTGATTTCATATTAGAAGACTATCATGCTTTCTTAAGAAAAGCGTTTAAGAAATCAGGACACTTGTGTATTATGGCTGAAACAGATAATTCAGAAAATGTAATTTCATCTATATGGGAAAAAGTTAAAAGAGAAACCAGGAACTCAGTTGATGAATTTGAGGACTTTTTGTAAAACAAAAATATCAGTCAGTAGATAATGTATTTAATAATTATGTTTGGGAAATAGTTCAGAAGACTGGCATGAGCAGTGCATAGGATAAAACAATGGAATACAAGCAAGACACAGTGCCATATAAATACAAGCAAATCACAATTATTCCTTCTTCTGGTGAAGAAGTTAAGAATCAAAAACTCTCATGTAGTTGATAACATATCATGTAAAGTACTAAAATCCTGTTTTCACAAATATACAGTGTATTCAGCTGCACATCCACTACATTATCATAAGGGGTGGGGGGGGTTAGTTCCATACAGACTGAAATATACTACTGTCTGATCACCTTACAAAAATTCTATGAACAGGTATTAACAATTACCTTCCAGTCTCAGCACTTACCTCCTTATCAAAGGTACGATTACATATGCAAGAATTGCAACACAGTTCTATCAAAATTACATTTTAAGCCAGTCTCAGTTTTGATTTCAAAAGGATCTCTCCAAAGAGCATGACATAAAATCAGATTATACCAAATTTAAATGACAAAGTATTGAAACTGATGTCTCTTGGGAATTGTAAAAGGATTTGAGTGTGCAAGTCACAGTATTCTCCTAGAGAAGCTCAAATATTTCAGTACCTGAGATCTTGCCAGTAACTGGTTTTCATCCTATCTAATGAATAGAATGCAGTGTCTGCCCTTGGTAGCTGAGTGGTCAGCACGACAGGATGTCATACCTAATGGCCCAGGTTCAATTCCCAGCTGGGTCGGAGATTTTCTCCATTTGGGGACTGGATGTTGTGTTGTCCTTATCATCATCATTTCACCCTCATCAACATGCAACTTGCCGAAGTGGCGTCAACTTGAAGGACTTGCACTTGGCAAACAGTCTACCCGACAGAGACCCTAGCCACACGACATTTCCAATAGAATGCAGTGTGCCACATTAAGAAACCCAGGGAGTTTACACAATAAAGCAACAACTTCAGAATGGGGAATAATCACTACAGGAATACCACAGGGTTCAATATTGGGCCAGCTGTTTTTCTTGTCATCATCATCATCATCATCATCATCATCATTATCATTTATTGCATAAACAGGCCTTTAAGGCCTACAGCATAGAGACAAAAGAAGTAACCATAAAACAAAAGGAAAAAAAACAGAAAACTATAAAAAAATTATAAATGAACACATTACAAACATTACAACAAAAAGGAGGTCAGTCAGTCAGTCAGTCAGTCACAACACAGGGGACATCTATTGCAGATGCTAGGCTGTTATTTCCAGTCTCTAGCTTCACTCCAGTGTCAGTCCACTTCTTTAAGGACTGTTAATACTCCATATTTCATCATGTCCTTTAACATCTCCTTAGGCATTTTCCAGCAGGATGAGAATGGAGGACTCAGTGTAGGAGGGATCTTTTACCATGCAAGATGTGGCCAAACCAATGTAGCCTCTTGTGCTCTAACATTCAGCCAATACATAGCTTTCCAAACTGCTGGTACAGGTTTTATTTCATTATTCATTCCCATTTACTATCCATGACGCTGTAGACTGGTCCGTAGATTTCCTCTCAAAGGCACATATTGCTTCTTCAGCTGTTGCTGATGTCACACAGGTTTCACAACCACATAAAAGTACCAGCTGCATTAGTGTTATGTACAGCTGGATATTATTTATCCACTATATCAGTTGTGACTTGAATCAGTTGTTCATATTAAAGAACATGCAATTAGCATCTATCATTCATTGATGCATGTTGTTCATCACCTCACTTTTATTCATTAGGATGGAACCATTGCACTTGAATTCTTGAACTCATTCAGAGGTCTGCCACCAGCAACAATGGAAGGAAGGGGAGCTTGATGACATGATACTATTATATGTTTGATTTTATTAACCATAAATAACCTGCCATCAAGTATTCAAGAATCAGAAGTAGTTCTCTTTGCTGACAATGCAGGTTTTATAATAACAGCAAGCAATCACAGTTAAGTCATGAACTTACAGCTAAAATTCACTTCCTGTATGGTGTTTTGTCAGACAGAGTGGAGACCAAAAGTCATTGTTTGACTTGTTGTCAGGAAGTAAACACACAGTTTCAGGTAGGCATACTAGAAACCTTATAAACCTTTCACCACAATGGCTGCATTAATTTGACTCCTCTGACTGGAACAGACATTCTTACATCAGAAGGCAATGAACTGTCCAGCAGTAGCTTTCAGGGATTTTATCTACTACACATAGTTGTAACAATTACTGAATTCCCAAAAAACAAAATAAAAACATATTGTCCCACAGAACTTCCTATACATGCATGATTACACATCAATATAGATCAATTGTATGTGGTGGATTTGCATATTATATTACAGATTGTACCTCAAAGCCCTTCCACAGTGTTGTGTTGTCATCTTGTTCCCCAAAGCTTCCACATTTCCAGTACCCAAGCAGAAGGAGACTTGTGTCCTGGGCATTGGTACATCTTCAATAATGTGCTGATCTGGACTATGTTTTCTTAGAAACATGTTATTGTTGCCTGTTGCTTACCAAGTGCGTTAAGTATTATAATTTCATTTTGTAACCGTATACTAAAAAGTTTAGGACATACTTGTACATAAATAGAGAGAAACCCTAATTCAGCCTATTTATTTGCAGTGGTGCATAGCTATTGAAAATTTGGATTAGAACTGTCCCAATCATCAAATATTTCATGCATAGCAGAGTTCTTAGGGGAAAAAAACAAATTTCTGCATAATAAGTCTGTTTGTTTTCACTGATTATTTGTTTGAAAGTAGTGACTCAGCATCCAAAGTGACTTGGTGCTCATCTGAAACCATAAAAGTGTAATACAAGGACTAAAATTACTTTTACATGCTCCATAACTTTTTGAAACTTACAGTATCAGCTACAGTAAATGAACTACAATGGGCTTTTAATGTGGGGTTTTGGACTACTGGCTGAGTTGTACTCCTAAGTTGCAGCCATTGCCTTAGATTCACTGCATTGCTACTTCTGCAGGAAGTTCCTATGGTAAAATGAATGGTGAGTGAGTCACTTGCTCATTTATATTTCAAGTCTTGTCTTTTGAAATTTGTGTGGGTTGACGGATAACAAAGAGATTGATGTCTTATTAAAAACACCACATTATCAATAATTTGGACAATTGCCTGAAATTTGATGAATTCATGATGAGATCTATGCCCAATATTGGAAGAAGCAGAATGAATGTAATGTGAAGTAAGAGTTTAAAAGTGCTCCATGATATTGTCAAACTTCCCATGAGAAGATGAAAGAATTTTGCTAATGTTTCATTAAAGAATAAAACAACTTAACCAGCCTATGGAAGATGGGGATATTGTGGTTAAGTTACATTGAACTCCCAAATGAAATGCAGAACACCTGAGTATCCACAATAGCAACTCAGAAACTTGTCTGGTTCAGGCTACAAGGGATTCAAAAAACTGTCTTTTGAATAAAACTGATGTGAAGAGTGAAGCAGTTAGGTATACACTGAAGCAGAAGTTCTGGTTACAGATGAGGAGCCATTTGAGACTGCTACTGTGATCATGACAACTGCCTTAATAAAGAGTCAGCCTGATGTAGAATTAATAAGCCATCCCAAATTAGAGTACAGACAAAGAAATTGTGATGGGACTTATGTGAATATACACTGATGAACCAAAACATTACGATCATGTGCTTGATAGTATGTTGATCCATGTTTTGGAATGCAGTACAGCACTGATTATGCATGGCATTGATTTGCCAGATCTTAAGTAGATTTCTGGAGGTGTGCAGCACCAGATGTCTACACACAGATCATGCAATTCCCATAAACTATGGGATGGTGGATTGTGTGTGTGTGGGGGGGGGGGGGGAGGGGGGGCTGGTGCCTGATAGCATCCCATATTTCAGACCATTCCAGTACTGCCTCACTGGGCACAGACACCCCTGACAACCCTTCAGGTCACCTGTGGGCAGACATAGGTAGTGCAATCAACCCAGAAGATGGCACAGTTCCATGTATTCTGCATTATGTGTAAGCTCCTTGGCAACCCCTGGCTACTTGAGCTTGGCCAGTAGAGTATGATCACATATGTTGTGACCTGATTGTGAGACTGCACATGTGTCAGCCATTTGTCTACCCCTGTCCACCTGTGCCCTACCTATGCAAGTGCTCCCAGATGGGCATGTGAGCTGGAACAGTCTGCCATTTATATTCCATTGTGTTCAGATCAATGCATATGGGTTGTCTGTTGTGGAACACCATATTCAACACTGTACTGGTATCACCAGAAAAAGATGCAACATAATCTGCCTTGCACTTGGTCCGATGCTGTGAAAATGTGTTTGTGCTCTTCAATAACTGCAGCAATGTAACTACACAATTCTCCACCTAAAGGTGATGATGTGAACCACTGAAAGATTTAGTGGAAAAATAAGTAGGTGAATGATGTAGCAAACTGTTTTATTTACAGTTGTATTGAGGGTATAGTATGTAACTCGATATATAAAACTTAATTAGAAGCTATAAACTAGATAATCCTTAAAATTGAGCACATGTAATTTTATGGGACCAGATGTCAACTTATTAATTACAGATATGTCACTGTAAGTAGGCACAGTTTCATCATTTTGCCAGACATGATCTATTTATAGGTTGTGTCTCTTCAAAAGATTCTATTGACTTCAGTTCAAACATACCGGTACTGTGAAATCATGAGAAAAAAATAAGGGGGAACTTAACAGACCCTACAGCTTTGTTATCATATCTGATACCATGTGGTGTGTATACATTTATGACTGCACTTCTATGAATTCTAAAAATACCAACATAGACAAGTTCCATATATTGAGGTATATAATTTCCCATCTCCAGAACAGCAATCTTTTTATAGACTATCACTGCCTGTGTTAGGTCACTGTCCAATGATTTACAAAAAATCATTAACATAAATCAATTTTGCATGTTGCTGGTGATTTAATTGTACCAAATCACCATGTAACACACTGAATATCAATAAAATTGAATGGTAACGTACAATGAAATGAATTTAGAAATGATTCATATCTGTGGGAAGGGTAACTGAGATATTTGCCTGGGTTCTTTAAATGTATAGTAATAACCAGATAATGTTTTGCAAACATTCTTCTATTTATTAATACCATTTCTAAATATAAATGAGTATGTACAGGTATGGCAGACCAAAATTGATTTACTAAAAATTGGTACAGGCTCACTTTTGTTAACGTAACACTAATTTGATAGGCATCACCTCTGGACTATATATGATATACAACAATTGCAATATTTCATAGTATTGTTAAATTTATACAAAATTAAAATCATAGTTAAAAGTTATAATTCTTCAAAAGTTGAAGTACAGAATTCTGTTTTTGGTAGAAATACATATCATGAAAGCATGTTTTACAAACAAATAAAGATATTAATTAATTTTTTAATTAAAAACTTGTTTTTGATACTAACATTCTCACTGCATCTTTGACAAATACTAAACAAGTTTTTACAGATAGGTATTTTATGAATAATAATAATAATAATAATAATAATATAATAATAAAAAATAATAATATCTCCATGGTCAGGAAATGAGCACAGGGGGAACAGATGCAGGAATCCCACACTGTCACTCATGGCAAGGTCCTATGTGGAAATGGTTTGCTGTTGCCTTCCTGTGACCTATGATGAAGTGTCAAGTTTGTACATGTGACATGTGGATGACTGTGTGCTTGTACAGTGTAGAGTTGGGTTTTTGTTGTCATGGTTGAAGGGAAGGGAGAGGGTAAAACATGGTGCCAGCACATAGCCTATTCCTCTGAAGAGCACTGGGGGCTGCCAAGCTTAGCATCCCCATGAGACAGACAGGTCACCATCAATGGTCTAACATTCCCTCACTTCATGAGATACCGTGAAGAGGTTTGGAGTTTAATTCAGGACACTGGCACAAAGACTGGTGATCAGAAACCTTATGCCACCATCTCCCCTTCCCTAGCTGGCCAAATGCTGGCAGTGAACATTTCATTCACCATCAGGATTCGAACTGGTTTACCTCTGAGTTGAGTGCCAGCACACAGGCATACATCAGTGACCTCGACTATGGAGATGGTTTTTTTTGTGGATACGTAGTAGATAATTTTAAGAGAATTTCAAATCATCATTTTATCTTCCAGAATGTTCTAAAAAAACAGTCTTATATAAATAATAATAATTTGACATCCAACAGTATGCCTTTTTACACTTAAACCTCGCCTGTGATGATACTAAAGTAGTATGTGCAAGGGTGGGTGTATTGGACAGACTGCACCTGAGTCTTCCAGAGGGATATATCTCATGTGGCAAGTAGTTGGGAGTGTGTGTGGCATAAGGGTGGACCGGGATAGTATATAGATTGGATGGCCTGGAGCACACCCCTACAACTTAATTATATTTTTTGTGACACATCAAAACAAAGAAACAAAGTGCTCTGATATGCATGCCTATAATACAAGAAATAAAGACTGCTACTACGGACAAAGAACAAAATTAAAAACAACAGACCATAGTCCATGCATTAGTGGTCAAATATGGTACAACAGATTACCGAGCTCTATAAGGTGCCACACAGGGAACTTATTCAAAGTGAAACTGAAACATTTCTTGATTGACAAGTGTTTATACTCTTTAAGTGAATATTAATATTAAACTAATATATATATATATATATATATATATATATATATATATATATATATATATATATATATATATATATATATATATATATATAAAAACAAAGATGATGTGACTTACCAAACGAAAGCGCTGGCACATCGATAGACACACAAACATACACACAAAATTCAAGCTTTCGCAACAAACTGTTGCCTCATCAGGAAAGAGGGAAGGAGAGGGAAAGACGAAAGGAAGTGGGTTTTAAGGGAGAGGGTAAGGAGTCATTCCAATCCCGGGAGCGGAAAGACTTACCTTAGGGGGAAAAAAGGACGGGTATACACTCGCACACACACACACATATCCATCCACACATATACAGACACAAGCAGACATATTTAAAGACAAAGAGTTTGGACTAAACTTGTAAAAAAAATGCCATGACGTTTGCAAAAGACACCAGTTGGTGTCTCCATGCAAAAAAAATACAATAAATAAAATAAATAAATAAATAAATAAACTTATTAAATGGCTACAAATCCATGCTCACACAGTTCACTGAAACTGACAGACATATGAAAAACACTTTAATTAGAATGGACATAATAGATAGCAGAATACTGTATAGAGAAGTAACACAAAAAGCAAGATTTCACGAAAGAAAGAGGTCAGCAAATGGAAGGAAGCAGATCCAGGATTAAGAAAACACTCTCATAGAAGGAATGAAGTCTAGGAGCAAAGAAATTTAACATGTTGACTGCTGCACTCACAGTGCTGGGTGTTTCACCACCAGGCCAAGCCAGGCACTTGGTGTTTGGTGTGGGTGGTGGTGGCCAAGTGACAGTCAGTTTGTTAAAAAGAAAGAAGCATAACCAAAGTTGATTTACCATAACCTCCAAATTTTCAATAAATAAATAAAATATTTTAATAATGTTACATGCAGAACATTTCCTCATGTTCTGCAAAATTGTTTTTATTTGGTCTCAAAATCGTGTTTTGTGCCTTAGGCCTGTTTCAGTTGATAATGGCCTAGGAAGCCAAAAGCCAGTTTTTGACCAAATAAAAATAAATTTGATCCATTAAAGTTTGGTAATGCAGTAACATGAACTCTATTTCTTCTTTTTCTAATATTCTGACTGTAAAACTTTCAGCCATCTTCAGACTGAGTTGACAGATTGAAGTTACAGTATTGATTCTATTGCTGATGAAAATATTCTGCAGGATTAGCTTCTGTACGTAAAGAGAGTTTACAAATCAAATGGGTATTTCCCACAACAGATATGTAAGGCATTACAAATAAAACCTAAGGTGGGCACAAGGAATAAGGAAGAAAAGAGAGAGAGATTTAAATTCATGGCTTTTGTGTCATATACGGGAAACCTGTCAATAAAAATAGGCCAGATCCTCACCAAACACAGTGACTATTCACCCTCCACCAAAGACATTCCACATTTTGGGTACTATCAAAGATGTTTTGATATTCTTCAAGGCTGGGGTTTATGAGATACCATGCAAATGTGGCTTTTCGTACATTGAGCAAACAACTCATATAATCCACGAAAGAAGGATCGAGCACTGTAGATACACTTGGCTCTTACAGCCCAATAAATCAGCTGGGTCAGTACATTCCACTGACACTGGTCACCTTATGCGGTATGAGAATCTCAAAATTCTAGGTCTGACTTCATCTTCTTTGGATCCATTGATGGAGAAACAGAAGCAGTTCAGATTCAATTGGTGAAGGATTTGATTAATAGAGATTGCAGTTTCAACCTATGCAAATCACAGAATCTGGCACTCCTTTTCATAAACTGCTGAAGATGTTGCTACAGTACAGCTAATAATGATACATTGGTATCCCTGCATGCATCAACAGCTTAACCACGGATTCAGTTTATGCATACTCTTTTCTGCCTATCACTGTCTGGTGCTTGTGCATCTGTTGTTTAAAACAACAGAATGAGTGCTGTAAGTTCAGTCTCTTGGCTCACTCTAAAGATGGCCAAAAGGTATATGGCCAAAATATTGGAAAAAGAAATAACGAAGTTTACATTGCAGCACTCTCAAAATTTAATGGCTCATTTACCATGCTGAAAAAACAAGAAGACACACAAAAATAATGTTTATGAACACTAAGGAAGTATTTGCTATTTAATATTGTTTGTTGTGTTCTGCCAAGCACCAATGGAAAATTCAGTTAACGTTAAAATACATTATGCAACTTTTTAGATGCAGGTATATGATGATAAAATATTCCCATATGTCGTTTGTTATTCATATTAATGTGTCAAGACATGTATTGACAAAGTCCATCAGAAATTCGGTACTTCAGGAATAACAGAATGATGATATCAGCTAAGTTCTGCAACTCAATATGCATGTTTTACAACAGCATCCCATGTCAACCCCACTGTAGTGAAGTAGTTTTCAGCATTCAGATTCTACCTAACTTGACACACAAGTTTATTCAAACAAGCCTGTGGTTAAGTGTGTATCAGTGCCAATGTAAACCTCTACATATATACAGATATGTGGACTATGAAATTCTCACTATACTTGCTGCACATTCACACAGCCTGTATTTAAGTTTATGCACAAAATTCTGCACCTGGAACATATTCACAATACTGGATGGTCACAGAGGCAGCACGGCTCAGTATTTCTGCAGGAAACTTCCAGCAACTTGTTGAGTCAATGCCACGTTGAGTTGCTGCACTATGCTAGGTGAAAGGAGCTTCAGTGAATATACACTGAGGTGGCCAAAGTCATGGGATACTTCCTAATACCCTCTCAGACCGCCTTTTGCATAGCATAGTGCAGTAACTCAATGTGGAATGGACTCAACAAGTCGTTGCAAGTTTCCCGCAGAAATACTGAGCCATGCTGCCTCTGTGTCCATCCAGAATTGTGAAAGTGTTGCAGGTGCAGAATTTTGTGCATGAACTGACCTCTCAATTATGTCCCACCAATGTTTGATGGGATTCATGTTGGGTGATCTGGGTGGCCAGAATGCTCTTGAAACCAGTCACAAACAATTGTGGCCTCGTGACATGGTGCATTGTCATCCATAAAAATTTCATCATTGTAGGGAACATGAGGTCCATGAATGACAGCAAATGGTCTCCAAGCACCCAAACATAACAATTTCCAGTAAATGATCGGTTCAGTCAGGCCAGAAAATGTAGTCCATTCATTGTAAACACAGCACCCACCATTGTGGAGCCACCACTAGCTTGCACAATACCTTGTTGACAACTTGGGTTCATGGCTTTGCGGCCTCTGTGCCACACTTGAACCCTACCATCAGATCTTACCAACTGAAATCGGGATTCATCTAAGTGGACCACAGTTTTCCAGTTGTCTGGGGTCAAACCGACATTGTCAAGAGTTAGCAGAGGCACTGTAGGTGATGTCATGCTGTTAGCAAAGGCACTCACACTGGTCATCTGCTGCCATACCCCATTAACACCAAATTCCGCCACGCTCTCCTAATGGATACATTTGTTGTACATCCCATATTGATTTTTGTGGTCATTTCACAGTGTTGCATATCTTTTAGCGCTGACATTTCTATGCAAACTCTTCTGCTCTCGGTCACTGGTAAGAGGTAATTCTTGAAATTTGGTATCTTGGCAACACTCTTGACACTGTGGATCTTGGAATATTCAATTCTGATATGATTTCTGAAATGGAATATCCCTTGCATCCTGCTCAACCACCTTTCTGCATTCAATATCTGTTAATTCCTGTCGTGCAGCCATAATTACATCGGAAAACTTTCCACGCGAATCACCTGAGTACAAATTACAACTCTGTCAATGCACTGCCCTTTTATATCTTATGTAAGTGATACTACCACCATCTGTATATGTGCATCCCACTATCCCATGACTTTTGTCACCTCAATGTACTCTGTAAGACAAAACAAAAAAGGATGAGTCACCATGAAGGAATTATCCGAATCCGATGGAAATTGGTAGATGTGATGTATTTGTACAGAAAAGCAAAGAAGAATTGGATGATTTATTGAAGAGAAAAAGTTTCACCAACTGAGAAAGACAGTAATGCATTTGTCCACGTCTAGCCCATGTGCAAGCAGTTATTTGACTGACAGAATTGTTGAATGTCCTCATGTGGGATATTATGCCAAATTCTGTCCAACTGATGCAATAGTTCATCAAAATCGCAAGCTCATTGGAGGGCCCTCCCATAATACTCCCAACATTATTAACAGGCGAGAGATCTCGTGACCTTACTGGCAAAGGCAGGGTTTGACAAGCATGAACATAAGCAGCAGAAACTCTTGTCATGTGCAGGAGGCATTATCTCACCGATATGTATGCCCAGGATGGCTTGCCATGAAGGGCAACAAAAGAGAGCATAGATTATCATCAACATACTGCTGTGCTGTAAGGGTGCCACAGATGGCAACCAAAGGGGTGTTACTGTGAAATGAAATGGCAACCCAGACTTCCACTCCTGGTTTTCAGGCCGTATGGAGGCCAACAGTCAGGTTGGTAAGCCACTGCTGTCTGGCACCTCTCCAGACGTGTATTTACTGGTCATTATGGCTCATTTTGAAGTGGAACTCATCACTGAAGACAGTTCTACTCCAGTCAATGAAATTACAGGCCAAAGACATGCCTGGGGCGATGGTGGGATACAAGTGTGGCTGTAACCCTCCATATGACCTGACAACATGCAGTGGTGGTATGTGGTGCCATGTATTTTTATAGCAGGACCCCTTTAGTTGTCATCTGTGGCACACTTACAGCACATGATACGTTGATGATATTCTATGCCGTTTTGTTGCTCATCATGTGAAGCCATCCTGTGCTTACATTTCAGCAAGATACTTCCTGCCTGCATGTGGCAAGAGTTTGTACTGCTTGTCAAACCCTACCTTGTTTAGCAAGGTTGCTGGATCTCTCCCCAATTGATAATATTTACAACGTTAGAGGCAGGGCCATCCAACGAGCTCTGGATTTTGACGATATAATGTTCCAATTGGACTGAATTTGGAAGTGTATCCCTCAAGATGACATCCAACAACTACTTTTATAAGGGTCAGATATGGACCAACAGGTTATTGACTTGCTCAATTCGTGAAACTCTTTCTCGTGAATAAATCATCCAATTTTTCTGAAATTGTAATCATTTGTTTTTCTGTAAATGTACATCACACCTATTGATTTCCACCTGGTACAGATATTTCCTTTATGGGGCATCATTTTTTTGTCTTAGATTGTATGTTCAACAGTGTGATACTGGATAACTTATTTTTCACAAATCCAAATACTCATACAAGAAAATGCCTGTATATGCAACTAACTGAAAATAGCATAATAAGGATGTTCTGCTTGAGTGAGACTCCATATCATGTATGAAGGTTGGAACTGACTCTGTGACTGTTGGGTAGCTAATTCTCTTCAAATTTGTTGTGAAATAGAGTTATGCTGTCAAGGTTAGTTCAGAATAAATCTGTGCTCCAAATGCAGTGAGTTTAATTACTTCAAATTATGTGATGAGGTTATTCCTGTGAGAGCACCAAGAATTGCAGAAGTGATGGCAGATGTCATACAATCAATCCTCATGATTTGCAACATTACACGCAACACTACTAGTGCTTGTAGATGTGTCAATGTTGCAAGTATATTAGGAGATGGTTGTATGACCTTAGCTTATTAAGGCAATCACTAATATGCCTACAAATGTGTTCCAAAGCTCTGTGCATAATGTTGCTGCGTAGTCTCTGGAAACTAAACTGTCATTGATGTCCATACAACCATAAGTCCAACTTTCTCTATAGTAGAAAGCAATTCATCAGACCAGACAACAGTCAAGGATTACTTAATAAACTTTGACTGAGTAGTGAAGCTAATTAAACTTCCAGATGAACTGTATGCTAATAATGGTAAACCACACACATCATAATTAGACTCCATTAACCAGAATCATTGACATGTAATGAATTATGTTTCATTCTTCACAATCACTCTAATTATGCTAAAAGCACATACACTACCAAGGGGAGTGTGTGACTTCAAATGCTCAGAACTACATAAAAATGTAGCTCTTTCCAAAATAGTGGTATGAGCCATTTGCTTGCAAATCTTAACATCTTACAATGAGAGATATCTGAATCATAAGCTATTTAGGGTCTAAGACAGTAACTTTGGTAACATAAAGAACAGGTTATCATTATAATAGGACCAAAAATATACATATTTCAATGTCATGACTTACTGATATATTTTTCTCTGCTTAAAATAACTGTACTGTCTGAAAGACAAACTTTTCTTTCTGACTTGATAGTGTGGCACGGGTATACAGCCTTCTTTGGGTGTGGGATTTCACTGAAGTGGTTTCAAAGCAAGGTTAAGCAGAACAATAAGCACATATAACTAAAGCCACTTTTTCACATTCAACATCACTTCTGCATTCAAGCAAGTACCAAAAACCACACTAATTATATTTTCAAATTATGATATTTGTATGTCAATGTTATAACCTGTCTTCTGCCAAGCATTTTGTAACATAGGCTTGTACTTTGGTGTAGAAAGTTGATTGTATAGTTCAGAGCGAAGTCTGATGATGAAATTATGATTGTGTAACTTTACTTACATAATCAATAATCCTTTTGATGAAGAGCTTATGTTGCCTAAAGAAGTACACATCAAGAGATTGGCAATATTTTGTCATCTTCAGTGTGTTTTTTGTCCTATGATATTGGTAGTTTATTTCTTAGTGTCACTGAAGTCCATCTCTCAGACCTGCAATAGGTGAACATTCTAATGTCTTTCATGGTATGATGTGCAGTGTTGCATGTGAATGGGTCACACCACTCTTTTTTTTGAGTGAACAATTTATCAGGTTACCTTCCAATAGGAAAGTGGGTGCACTCAGTGACTGTGATGTGATTTATAAATTATAGAGTGCAACAATCAGTTGTCCCTTTTTTTTCAGGTTTTATTTGGCAAATCCAGATTTCGGCTAGTGCCTAGCCATTATCAATGCACTATTTTCTAATCCTGATGCATGTCAGTTCCCTGTTGTTTGGGCATCAGTCACAGTTCTTTGATTCAAACTGTGACTGATGCTCGAACAACAGGGACTTTACATGCGTCAAGACTAGAAAATAGTGCATTGATAATGGCTAAGCACTAGCCAAAATCTGGATTTGCCAGATACAACTTGGAAAAAAAAAAAAAAAAAAAAAAAAGAGAAAAGGGATGACTGATTGCAGCATTTTATAATTTATAAATGAACAATTTATATTCGAAGCACATTTTCATCTGATTCTGAGCATTCAAGGTGCATGTATTAAATTTTGCCTGTCATTCAGCATAAAAGAAAGTGTTGTAGAATTTGTTGTTTACTTCATGTACATTGCTGCTCATTGTGAATATGGTAAATCTTTATATCTAATGTTAACTGAATGATCTCTAGCAGGGTTGAAATTTCATGAGATGTGTGAAGAAATTATTGCAAAAAAGTTAACAAAGACTTTAGAAGCAAGCAAAACAGAGCATGCTTGATACAGTGTGCTTTGACTATTCAAGTCAAAACAACTGAATCATCCAAGTCTACAGAAGATGCATGTCAATTAGGCACTAAATCATAAGAAATTAAATACAATAAATAAAGTACAATATTTGTTATAGATCAGTGTTGTGCAAGCAAAGTCAACAACATAGTCAATTAATTGTGACTAAAATGCAAGTAAACAAAAGTAGCAGTAGTGACCTCAATCCTTGTTACGGATGTGGAAAGCAACACATAATGCAACAAATGTCCATTTTGTAAATCTGTTTGCCACAAATGCAGCAACATTGTCATACAAAGTGTGAAGATCAAGAAAAGTGGCTTGAGCAATCCAGTCAGTTCAAGTTGTTGCAATTACATAAATAATGAAAAAGATTGATACTTTTGCACAAATTCATCAAAATTAATTAAATCCACTAAATAAAGAAACAGTTACAGTCAAGATTTATGGACAAGATTTCCAAACAGAATTAGATAGAGGTACTCCACGTAGCATAGTCAATGAAAAACCATTAGATTCCATCAAACCTAATTTAACATTGCAAGTTATTGCAATAAATATCTTCTAGTAAACACTACAATTGGTGAGGCAATGTACAAACTTAAACTGTACATGATGAAAGAGCACTTAGACACTCTCATTGGCTGAGAATGACTAATTTATGAGAGAAATTAATTTTGTTGAATTGTTTTCAGCTCCTAACAAAATTCATCCGCTGACCACTGAGCAGCCTTGTTTGTATGTAAATCAGCAATGTATAACTGGAACAATTAATACCTCATTATGATAATGATTTAGTGATGTGTTAGGCAAAGTAGGGGGTCCCTAGTCATGGTATGCTTTAAACCTGAAAGTAAATCATTCTTTTCAGTTACCTGCAAAGTACGTTTAGCCCTTCAAGACAAATATGCAAAAGAAAAACTAGTATTGGGATTCTAGGATAAAGAAAAATACCTTGAATCGGCATCTGCGACAAATATTATTGTCAAGAAAAACAGATTATTGTATATTATTGGTAGCTACAAGATAACATTAAATACATCGATCACCATTGATGAACATCCTGTTCCAAAACTTAAACATATTTTTGAACTGGATAGAAAAAGCAATCATCTTTCACCATCTGGGTATTATTGATGCCTATACCTACTGTAATGTAACAGAAAAAGATTCACCAATTGAAGTATAAGATATAGCTCTTTAATCAACATCCTGATATAGTACCTTCATGGACTTATACTTGTAATTATTTCTCGATTTTCAGATTACACTAATCACTGTGTAATGAAAGTAGGTATAATAACTGACCACCAGAACAAGGTATCTTAATAGAATCTTATAAAATGACAGAATAATGTGATCATTATATAAAGAGACCTAACATTTATAGTTTTCAGTTTGCCATGGAGCTCCTTTATTTGTATAGATTGGTTGGTTGGTTGTTTTGGGGAAGGAGACCAGACATTGTGGTCATCGGTCTCATCGGATTAGGGAAGGACGGGGAAGGAAGGTGGCCATGCCCTTTGAAAGGAACCATCCCGGCATTTGCCTGGAGCGATTTAGGGAAATCATGGATAACCTAAATCAGGATGTCCGGACCTGGGATTGAACCGTCGTCCTTCCGAATCCGAGTCCAGTGATTTGTATAGAAGAACAATGAGTTCACATTGGAGTTAGTAGGATTGTATGCAATTAAAAGGTTACTTTGTTCTTGATGGGAACTTATCTATTTGTATATTAATTGTTACATGAAGTTATTTTACATACTTTATCTCAATAAAATTTTTTCATTGATAAAAAATTATGCCAAACCATGTATGCAGGGTATCCCTCCTAACAGTCAAAATTTTCTCTGGCATTTTGGCAGATATTTGTAATTTCATTTTCGAAATGTGTAGCTGGAGTAAGCCCAAGCAAATGCCACTCATCACATATTTTATGTGATGGCCAGTGTTGGCAAAAAGCATTAGTTTCTTCGAGCCACAAACAAAATTACTTTTAAAGTGGAATTTTTCTTGCCCATTCAATAGAGTGATCCTGGATTAGTATATTGTGATATTTGTTTTATTGACAATGTATTAACAGGGAATGCAAAACACAACGAATAACCAATACTCCAGTGGTGACAGCACTGCACTGGCCCACACTCTGCTACTACCATGGAGCAGTGCTGCTCAATTGCTACTGAAGTACTGGTTATTCTTTGTGTTTTACACTTCCTGCTAATACAGTTTGATAAACTGAATATTGCACAAGACTAATTTGTGACCACTATATCAAATGGGACATGTACAATTATGTTTTACAAGTCTTATTTTTAACAGGAAAACAAACCGACACTTTCTGTTGACACTGGGCATCAAATGAAAGATGTGATAAGCATTATTTCTGTGGGCTGGCTCCAGATACACATAGCAAAAACAAAATAGTAAATATCTGCTGAAACGTTAGCAGACCTGCATCTGACAACTCTTAGGAGAGACAGCTGCTATACATATGCTGCATAGGTTTCCTAAGGGTTGTCAGACTCATTTTCTCTGGTGTTTCAGCAGATATTAGGAGTTTTGTTTCTGTGTTGTGTAGTTGCAGTCAACCCAAACAATTACTGCTCATTGCATCTTTCATGTGACACCCTGTGTCAACAAAAGGCATTGGTTTGTTTCCCATTATTAAAGAAATTATTTTTCAATCACAATTTTATATGCCCATTCAACAGAGCTCTTCCAAATTAGCCTAATCTGATATTTGTTTTATCAAAGTGTATTAACACATGCAGTAAAACACAAAGAATAAACAGCAATCCAGCAGTGACTCAATAGTGCTGTATGCTTGGCAGCAGCAGTAAGCATGAGCCAGGGCACTGCTGTTACTGCTGGAAGACTGACTATCCTTCAAGTTTTATTGCTGCTGTTAATATATATATTGGTAAAACAAATATCACACTAGACTAACCTGGAACCACTCTGTTGAACAGGCATACTACTTTAAAACAAACCAACAGATTCCATCAACACTGGGTATCGTGTGAAAGGCATGATGAACACAATTTATCTGGGCTGAGCCAAGCTACATTATGTAAAAACGAAATTCCAGATACCAGTGTGTGTGTGTGTGTGTGTGTGTGTGTGTGTGTGTGTGTGTGTGTGTGTGTGTGTGTGTGTGTGTGTGCGCGTGTGTGTGTGTTCTTGACCAAGACGTCACATGTGAAATTTTTTATATTAACATTTTTCCAATGTAAATGAAGTAAAACATTAAGTGTAACAATAAATTAATTATCATTGTCATGAATCTATATAGGGCCCCAGTGTTTGGTCAAAGTAGTTCAGTAGTTACTCAGTAGCACTTGTTATTCAGTTGTTGTAAGGCAGCAGTAGTTGTAACCAGGATGTGAATTGTTGGAACTCAAACTGTTTATAAGCCAGAAAATTACATAGCCTAGATGTCAAAATTTATTGAAAAAGTATAAAACGTACTTCACATCAAGTATATATTTGACAAAATCAAAAATTAGGACTTTTGCTGCATAAAAGAGTGAAGAATTATCATAACAAACCATTGTCCACAGCATCGATCTTTCGCCAAAGTAGGAATGTTACAAGTTGGTGGAGTAGAGTTGTGATTTTGTATGACATTTGTATTCTAGTCGTCAGAATAAAACACAAATATGGACCTTATAATGAGTCAACTGAGTGTTGTGGATCACATTGTTTGCTGACTCACAGAAGACTAAAAAGATAAGTACTCAAACTTCAGTGAAGTGATAACTTTTGGGAAAAAAGTTGTGTGTGAAATTTCATTCCTTTTTTACTGTAGAATGTAAAGACATGAAAATTATGAACACAGGAATTACAAGTGAATCAAATATGGGAACAGTGGGGGTGGGTTGTTATCTGATTTGGGTTTTGTTTAAACTTTTGGAAGTTCACTTTCAGGTAGAAATTTAATGCTAGAACATTTACTGAGAGAGATGAAAAATCTTCGAAATGAATAACAAATCTGATGAGTGAAAAATGGAATAAACAATAAAGTTCCAAGGCCAGACAATGAATTAAAAAACAAACTGGTAGTCCAGGAGTGCATGAGAAAAAAGTGCAACTATTTTATACTGTTTGGTGGTTTAATATGTTGTTCCTGATGACTTAACATAAAAGATCCCATTATCATAAAGTTTAGACCCTGAGACACTTAGTGCCAATGCATTTTCAAATGCGTCATGAAATGTAAAATCTGGAACTGACCTTATACTATGAAAAATTTTTTGTGCTAGTTATGCATATCAATTGTTGACAGAAAAAGTCAGCAAGCATCTAGTTGTGACTAATGCCATCAACGATGTTCAAAAGGTGTCAAGAAAATGTACATAGTGCAGATACTCTTTGAAACCTTTGTCTTTTGCTCCATTTCTCACGATGTTATCATAAAAAAATTAAAAAATAGAAACTTTTTGGGACGCAGACAGCCCACAATGCTGGAAGTGGAAATGTGTGAGCAATGCATATTGCATATGTTTCATTAATTTTTATTCTTATTTTTTTATTTATGCAATACTTCTTTACAAAAATAAAAACTGTAATAGTACAAATCACAATAAATACACAATTTTTCAAGCTGATCTGTAAAAATATGTTATAATTAATCACTTTCATTCTCACTAGAATTGCTCTCATCATATACATCTACATCTACACTCTGCAAACCATTGTAAGTACATGGCAGTGGTTATGTCCCAGTGTCCCATTGTACCAGTTATTGGCGTTTCATCCCACGCCATGCCATTCATGTATGGAGCACAGGAAGAATTATTGTTTAAATTCCTGCTTTAGTTAATCTAATCTTGTCCTCATGATCACTATGTCAGAGATATCTAGGGTGTTGAAGAAATATACCTAGCATCATCATTTAAAGCTGGTTATGGCAACTTTGTAAGCAGAATTCCTTGGGATAATTAACATATATCTTCATGAGTCTACCAGCTCAGTTTCCCATTGGTCAAACAAACCTGTGACTTGGTCAAACAAACCTGTGACCATTCAGGCTGCCCTTCTCTGTATACATTCAGTATCCCTTGTAAAGTGCTATATGGTAGGGTCCCACACACATGAGCAATATTCTAAAATGGGTTGTATAAGTGATTTGTAAGGAATGTCCTTTGTAGACTGACGTCATTGCACCAGCATTCTTCCAATAAACCAAATTCCATTTCATATCTAAGAATTACACCCAGGTATTTGTATGAGGTGGCCAATTCCAACTGTGACTCACTGATATTATAGTCATAGGATACAATGTTTTTTTCATTTTGTGAAGTGCACAATTTTACATTTCTGAACATTTAAAGCAATTTGCCAGTCTTTGCACCACTTTGAAATTTTATCAAGACCTGACTGAATATTTATGCAGCTTCTTTCAGACAGTACTTCATTATAGATAAATGAATCATCTGTAGAAAGTATGAGGTTACTATTAAAAATGTCTGCAAAGTCATTAATATAAAAGAAGAACAGCAAGGGTCCCAGCACACTTCCTTGAGCCATGCCCAAAGTTATCTCTATATCAGACCATGACTTTCCATCCAAGACAACCTGCTGTATCCTGCCTACAAAAAATAAGCAGTCCAGACACAAATTTCACCTTATACCCCATATGAACATACTTTTACAACAATTGTGGTAATGAGTCAAATGCTTTTCAGAAATAAAGAGATACTGCATCTACCTGACAGCCTTGATCCAAAGCTTTCAGCATGCAGTGTGAGAAAAGTGTGAGCTGCATGTTGCATTTCACATGGTTGATGTTTTTGATGGGCACAATCTCTCCCCCCCCCCCCTCCCCCCCCCCCCACCACCACCACCAGAGATATTTTCGATACGATACATTATAGTTAGAAGAGGGGGCTAGTTCTGCTGGAAATTCAGTATAGAATCTGATAGGGATTGCATTGGGCCCTGGAACTTTGTTCAATTTTAATGAATTCAGCTGGTTCTCTATACCACTGACAATAACACTTATTTCACTTATCTTTTTAGTGGTACAAGGATTAAACTGGGGTAATCCTCCTGGGTTTTCCTTTCTAAGGAGACATTTGAAAATTGAATGAAGCATTTCAACTTTTGCTTTGCTATCCTCAATTTCAGATCCTGTCACATTCATGAGTAACTGGATACTAACTTTGGTGCCACTAACGGCCTTTAGATACAACTCAAATTTCTCTAGGTTTGGTGAAAGATCATTTGACAGTATACTGCTGCAGTAGTCATTGAAGGCTTCATGCACTCCTCTCTTGAGAGCCAAACAAGTTTCATTGAACATCTCTATACCTATAGCCCTATGCTTTGCTTTACTCCTATTATGCAGTAATCTCTGTTTCCTTAGAAGTTTCCATAGAGTGAATGTATACCATGGGCGGGTCCCTCACATTATAAACTGTTCTACTGGGTTCATATCAATTCAGTGCATGGTCAACTATTCTTTTAAACCTCAGCTCACATCCTGTGCTGTAAATTTTGAGTTCCTCACATTATAAACTGTTCTACTGGGTTCATATCGATTCAGTGCATTGTCAACCATTCTTTTAAACCTGAACTCCCATCCTGTGCTGTAAATTTTGAGTTCCTCATTAAGATATGAGTCTACTGCTATTTTATCTAGTTTATTGAAGATATCTATATATCTCAATTTGCTTTACTTGTCCTTTGTAATTCAGTATTCATTGTTGCCACAACCGCCACATGGCCACTGATACCATTTTTGATGTGGACATTCTCCAAGATATCAGGTCTATTTGTTGCCCTTAGATCAAATATACACTCCTGGAAATTGAAATAAGAACACCGTGAATTCATTGTCCCAGGAAGGGGAAACTTTATTGACACATTCCTGGGGTCAGATACATCACATGATCACACTGACAGAACCACAGGCACATAGACACAGGCAACAGAGCATGCACAATGTCGGCACTAGTACAGTGTATATCCACCTTTTGCAGCAATGCAGGCTGCTATTCTCCCATGGAGATGATCGTAGAGATGCTGGATGTAGTCCTGTGGAACGGCTTGCTATGCCATTTCCACCTGGCGCCTCAGTTGGACCAGCATTCGTGCTGGACGTGCAGACCGCGTGAGGCGACGCTTCATCCAGTCCCAAACATGCTCAATGGGGGACAGATCCGGAGATCTTGCTGGCCAGGGTAGTTGACTTACACCTTCTAGAGCACGTTGGGTGGCACGGGATACATGCGGACGTGCATTGTCCTGTTGGAACAGCAAGTTCCCTTGCCGGTATAGGAATGGTAGAACGATGGGTTCGATGACGGTTTGGATGTACCGTGCACTATTCAGTGTCCCCTCGATGATCACCAGTGGTGTACGGCCAGTGTAGGAGATCGCTCCCCACACCATGATGCCGGGTGTTGGCCCTGTGTGCCTCGGTCGTATGCAGTCCTGATTGTGGCGTTCACCTGCACGGCGCCAAACACGCATACGACCATCATTGGCACCAAGGCAGAAGCGACTCTCATCGCTGAAGACGACACGTCTCCATTTGTCCCTCCATTCACTCCTGTCGCGACACCACTGGAGGCGGGCTGCACGATGTTGGGGCGTGAGCGGAAGACGGCCTAACGGTGTGCGGGACCGTAGCTCAGCTTCATGGAGACGGTTGCGAATGGTCCTCGCCGATACCCCAGGAGCAACAGTGTCCCTAATTTGCTGGGAAGTGGCGGTGCGGTCCCCTACGGCACTGCATAGGATCCTACGGTCTTGGCGTGCATCCGTGGATCGCTGCGGTCTGGTCCCAGGTCGACGGGCACGTGCACCTTCCGCCGACCACTGGCGACAACATCGATGTACTGTGGAGACCTCACGCCCCACGTGTTGAGCAATTCGGCGGTACATCCACCCGGCCTCCCGCATGCCCACTATACGCCCTCGCTCAAAGTCCGTCAACTGCACATACGGTTCACGTCCATGCTGTCGCGGCATGCTACCAGTGTTAAAGACTGCGATGGAGCTCCGTATGCCACGGCAAACTGGCTGACACTGACGGCGGCGGTGCACAAATGCTGCGCAGCTAGCGCCATTCGACGGCCAACACCGCGGTTCCTGGTGTGTCCGCTGTGCCGTGCGTGTGATCATTGCTTGTACAGCCCTCTCGCAGTGTCCGGAGCAAGTATGGTGTGTCTGACACACCGGTGTCAATGTGTTCTTTTTTCCATTTCCAGGAGTGTATTTCGATCCTGAGTGGGATTCTGAACTATCTGTTCTAGGTAGTTTTCAGAGAAGGCATTTAATAATGTTTCACAGGATATCTTGTCATGCCCACCACTAACAAAGCTATGAATATCCAAATGCTTGTTGGGTCATTAAAGTCTCTACTAATGATTACAGTGTGATTGTGAAACTTACATACAAGGTAACGGAGGCTTTCTGTAAAGTCGCCTAATCTAAAATACTATTGTGTCCACCCTACACACTGTCAGCTACCTGGCCTCTGATAGATGGTGCACACCTGTCTCATGTATGGGGACACTACAGTTCTCAACCATACAGTGCAAGTCAAGGAAGTTGCATACTTGGGTGTCACAGAACCTTCAAAGTCTATGGTTCAGTCTTCCAACTGACTCAGAACGAAGAGGCCACAATCAGTTCTGGGGACAATGCTGCAAATTGTGCACTTTTTCAAAACTCCATACACAAGACTGGTCTTCTCAACCTTCTCCGCCAGTTGCTAGAATGCTCCAAGTTAGACCTAAGAGCCCAGAAAACAGGTATCATTTGTTCCAATGTGCACCGCAATCTGCAGCTGGCCGCACCCTGTTCCACTTGCACTCAAGTGGTCGAGGAGACAGGATCCAACTCATCCCCTGTTTGAGAACAGATTTTAAAACAAAAGATTTGGAAGAAAAAATGGAAAACATGTATAGCTTGCACAGACTAACTCACACTTACATACAGAACTTTACAAGCTGTACATGTATAAGTACCACAAAGAAGACAAGAGTTTAAAATCAGAAAGAACCAACCAACAGATACGAGGTTCACATAACGTTTAAAAGACTTGCTGGTCAATGTAAATAAAATTAGAAACAATGAAAGAGAAACTGAAATGAATAATGTACAATTAACTGTGAATAATGAAGGTATCTTTGATTCTCTTCTAGTCATCAATATTTTCAATAATTACGTCATAGATACTGTCAAAATGATGTCTCTATGCAACAGGATATACAGCACTCATTTGAGTCCTGTAACAAACAGAACTGCAGTACACTACCCGCAGCTTATTGATAACCTGATAAACAAAAACTCAGCAGGATTCGATGAAATTTCTCGATACCTTTTGAAGAAATATAAACACGAAATAATGAAACCAGTAGTTCATCTAATAAACTGTGTTCTCAAAGATGGTGTGTTCGCTGACAAGTTTAAACTGTCTGTAGTGAAACCAATACACAAAAGGGGGGAAACAAAGCAGGTACAGAACTGCAGACCCTGCAGGTCACTTAGGCTACCTCCACTAACCTAACAAAATAGAGGGGAAAAGGTCACTTGCGCTACCTCCACTAACCTAAGTCGTCAAAAACTTCCTTGGAACTGGTGGAAAAAGGACTCAGCCTGTGTTGGGCTGCTGGACAGGATTGACGTAAATCTTTATTTTGCATGCAGTCTTTATTTAAACAGTTAGAGTTGTCACAGGCAGTAACTCCATCCAGTGTGTTCACCATGAGGCCTGGAGTCCAACTGACCTAGTACACAGTACCACCACCAGAGAGTGCTGTCGTCCCTTCCATGATGTAATCCAGGATGGTGGTTTGTGGGAAAAAGATAGGAAATGGACTCAGTCTGTGTCCAGCTGACCTAGCTGAACCATCTGCCTCTAAACTTACTTGTATTTGTGTTAAAAGATGACAGAGAGTGGATGGAGTGGTTGGTTGAGATGGAGTTGTAAGAAGGTATGGTTTAATGGTAGACTGATGATGGGTGCATTCTAGAGAGAGAGAGAGAGAGAGAGAGAGAGAGAGAGAGAGAGAGAGAGAGAGAGATGTTGCTGCAGGTCATTTGATCATTTTTTTCTGATGTTCTGTCAGGATGCAGCAGTTGTGTGACAAAGCCTGCATTTGACTCATATACAACTGTGTGTTCTGTGAGGGTCTTAGAGCAGTGTCTACTTGCTATCGTTAACAGTAAACCTCTCAGTCACCAGAGGACTTCCATCTTATGTGTGATGAAACGTGACCATCATGTTTCGACACATTCCTCCAAACGAACAAAGATTTATGCAGTGTACTCCATTCCCATGTCGCATCTTGGGTATAAAATCATGACTTCAGTTTTATAACTAAGATGATTCTAAGTTAGTGATAGGTGTTTGTGAGGCACTGCAATCCCCTTGTATACATTTTCTTGACAGATGACCTGTATATAGATTTAGTGGTGGTATGACGTATAATTTCACATGTCAAACGCCGCTGCTATGCGTTTATCTGTTTCCTTCTAAGATGTGTTCTCCATTACTAACTATTATTTTATATAGGGTTGATGGGGGAATAGTATAATTTCTGAACTGTGATCGGATGTGAACACTGGACGCTGTACATGTCTGGACGCTTATATTGTGCTTGTATCATGCAGAATGTTTTAAGGAAGTAGATTTTTCATTTTACGATTTGTTACTATAGTTTATCGTAGAGAAACCAGCTGGAAATATATTTCTTACATTGGAATATTAACAGCATTACATTCCATATGACTAGCAGGCTGGAAACTGAAGCGATCTAACATTATAGCCTGTTTTAAGTGTGGGAACTTGTAGCCTTAGGAGTACATGTGTTTATGTTCTCTCTCACCAATATCTTCCCAATACTGATCCCAGACTCTAGAACAATACTTTAGAGTTGATGGTGTTGTTCATGCACGTAAAAATGCTTCGAACTCCATCCATCTGGATCTCCAACATGCACAAAAACCAGCCATTTCTTGTCCTTCTTAACCGTCTGCTATTACATCACAACACTTTCAGATCTACTACTAAACACTGATAAGGGGTGCTAACCTGCTCAACATGCTCGCATCTGTAGAAATCTAGTGCATTTGTGAAGGTTCTGCAAGCTCCATTCATTCACGAGACGTGGAATGTAGCAGTCTGCTTCTGGACAGTTGCAGATTAAATCGGTACTGGTGCTGCAAGGTGGGTTGGTCAATGACAATGCGAGGGGGTCTTTCAGTCTCTAACTTTATCCTGAGAATACGAGAATGTCCTGTGACTCCCATCTGCACAGAGTAAGATTGTAAATTATGCACTATGCTTGAGAAGTTAGAAATATGTAGACTGGTGTCTGGTATTCTTTCATGATATGTATGTTCGAGAATTAACAATGAATGAACGTACTGACAAGTCCTCTATCTACATTCGCAATCATACTCGAAAAGTAGAGGGGGGATGGTTTAGTGATGATACTGAAATTGGGAAGCATGCTGTTGCGTCATTGGTCGGTGTTGAAGTTACTGTAAAATTGCTAAAATTGTTCGCACAATCTACTGGGATACTGATTATTACAATACATTGGCGGTGTTTTTTCCATCCCATCCATCCACTGGTACGCTATTGTTTACCACGGAATGACTGACTGATATTGCTTGTTTGAGATGGAGAAAGAGTTTTGGTGGAGGGGCAACACCTTCTGGGTATGGTTAGCACCGAAACAGTGATCAAGTACATGCCTGCAATATGAGGAGTCACTCGAAATGGAATGCAGAGCCATCAACCGTTCCAACAATGTGACAGATTAATTTAAATGTAGAGGTCGTCAATCACCTTCTGAGAGTAGTTTGGAAACGCTCCACAACGCCACCAAACTCTTCCAGTTTCCTTATATTGTAACTGCCTTTTATTTAAAATCATCCAGTTTGTGTGGTGTCTTATGGTAGCAGCAGTAATAACATGATTTGCACTGTGAAACATCTAGTTTTCTGAGAGAAGCAATGGTTCAGAACATGTTAATATCAGTTTCGAACCTGACACAGACCTCGAAGTCATGGCAGAAAATACAAAACATATGGCAGTGAACAAAGTCTGTACAGCAGAAAAAAAATAAAAGTTTCAAACAACAGGGTCACAAGGAGCGTCTCTTGCGACTTATGGTATAATTCGTGGGATATGGTCATACTCCTACAGTACAGACGATGCAACTTTACACTGGTCTGTGTAACGCATCAATACCTGAATATTTAACAGGATCCTCACATGTGCTCGATGTCGGCACGGATATATGGGAGGAGAGAGATGTGGTAAAAATCTTATCGAGTTCTCTATCGGGTGAAGTTAGTGGAGGTTTTGTAGTTCATAATTTTTCTCTGTTGGATGGTACAGAATAACGATGACAGCATGTTGGGGTGATAGATATGAACAGGCCCTGAGGGACGTAGTACCTGTATGTAGTTTGGGGATGCTCCACAATGCAGTTGCAAAATTCTCGTCCTTCTCTCGGTTCCCATACTGTCCTTTATACTACCTTGTGTTGCAGGGGAAGGCTTCATTTGGCACTGACCTTACACATTGTACACTGTTGGCAGAGCTACGACAACATGTTCCCATTTCCAACGAATGGTCAAAACATGGTCCTGTTGCAGTAACTCAGGTCAGTCTTTTTTTACATGGGTTGCAGAAAGTGGTAGATACTGGAAAGGCCTGTTGGGATGCAGAAATGTAGCTGACTTAACCATTTCGTACTCTAGACAGCCGACTAACAAACCAATGCTTAGTATGTGTAGGATAGCTTTCGTGATGGCATGGAAATTTGAGAAGATTCAATACGGATGTGTGTTTTCACTGGACCATTATTGCCTATCATGTAAATTGTCCGGTTTACTACTTCTGCACATTTCACGCCTTTAGTTAGTTGAGGGAACATCGATTGTGGTCTGTGCATCTAGCAGGTGAATGACGGTTGGAAGACATGTTTGCTGTTTCTCTAGACATGAGAAACACCTTAGTTGGCTATGTAAATAGATTTGGAATCTCTTACATCACTGACATCAGTATTCGTGAGTGGAAAGATCAGTTTCCTCTCTTTTTATCGAGTTTTCAGTAAAGGTCTTCACAAATGGGATAATTTTCTAGTTACTCAATGGTTTAAAACACACACTACCTCGCTAAAGTTTCGTGTTCTTAGAGAAGTAATTTCGAGTCCATATCTTTGGAATTATACTGTGCGAGCAATACTGCTATGCAAGTGATATAGCTGTGTGCTTCATATCGAGAAGTATCTCGTAAATGGTATAATATTCTCACAAACCATGTGAAAAGACATGTGTTCATGCAATCCCAGAGTCTGGAGATGGGTGAAGAAGGCAAGCAAGGAAGCACATTGGGGCCAGTAACAATAACGCCTTTGTGCCAAGAGAAAATGAGCCTGACTTTGTACAACAGTTCGGTGAGTGTCTTCAGTCCGCTGACTCTGGTGATGCATCGGGAATGGATGACTTGTGACCATTGGCTGCAGTGGATGATTGTCTGACCTTGCAGGAAATATCTAGTGCTGCGAGGAGTATATATGGTACATGTGCTTATGGTGTCTGTCTTTGCAGTGTATATACAAGTGTCTGGCAGTCGATAGCTATATGCGTGATGCTAAAGGAGCGATTTTGTATGGCGCAGGATCAGGATCGAATTGTATGTTCACTACATCAAAACGCTACCACGCGGTGATATATGGGCAGGTTGAAGATCGGTTTCACGCTCTAATTTTCAAGCTTCCGTCCTCAGTGGAAGAGCAGTGTAACTAAGCAAGTGTCTATGCATATTTGACGATGTGTGGGCCACTTTTGCAGGGTTTAACTGTCAGTGCAATATGGCGATCTGTACAAAATAGTTTTGCCACTGAAGACTCTGCAGAAAGAAAAAGGCAGACAGCGCTTCCACACTGGCAGCATCAGTAATTTGGTGGGTAATTTGAGTAAGAGCGGTTCAGAATGCTCTATTCATTTGCAAGACATCATTTGTGCTGGGATATAGGAGCCTCTAGATAACGGTGAGTACGATTGTGTTTCAGAGATGTTTGTTGAAAGCAGGACTTAACAATTTCCAGGAAGGGTAACATGTGATGGATGGGGTGCCAGGTTAGGACCATCAGAAGGAATGCATTTGGTGTTATTCTGGGCTATTTTCGCAAACGGCTTCTGTTAGGACAAGAATTTCCATGCAGACAAGCTGAGACATCACGAAAGCTCCTACAAAATCGACTGTTGACTATTTCTACAACACTTTACAATATTTGAGAGGTAGCTTTCGCTCTTATTTACATAGCCATGTGATGTCAGTATAACACTGAGAACCTTTTAGCTGTGCCGGGGGTGGTGAGTCACTACGCAGACATTTCACAGTGATGTGTCAGACACGCTGGGCAGGTAAACACATTCATGTCTAGACTCATCTTGCATGTCCCATTAGGATCACTAGTACGATGCACCCTGTGCTATTCTGGGAAGCACTGCAACAGATTTCTATAGCATGTTCAGAGAGAAAGACTTGGCTCTTATTTACATAGACCTGTGATGTCAGTATAACACTGACCACCTTTTATCTGCACCTACGATGGTGAGCTGCTCAACAATTAGGTCTTTGCTTGACAGCAGGTAGAGAGGCATCATGCCAGCAATGGTGGACACAGACACGCATCCAAGAGGTGTCACACGTATGCAACTGGCATGAGCACGCCGGCAAGTGTGCATGCCTTGGGATCTTTGTAGGGAAGAGTTCGCCGATACATTGAGGTTGAAGATAGTTCGAAAGCATTCTTATGTGCAATGAGTGTTTGTACACTGCATTGTTTTCAGCTGTTTAAGTGTTGTGAGCGTGGTTTCATAGAGTTACAAATGCATTTTCTTTTGACAACTTACAAGTTGTTTTTATGTCTGTTGCATTATTTTGTGAACAGTTGTACAGGCTGTGTAATGCATAATTTCGACAGTTGACGATTAGCAAGTATGTTTGCAGAGTCTTTTACATACATTATTTCGACAATTTACAAGTTGTTTGCGTCTCTGCACCTTAGTGTACTGCATTATTTCAGTGATTTACAAGTAGTTTCCAGGTCTGCAGACAATTTAATGTAACACCAAGCATGCCAGAGTGAGTGTTTTGTATCAGTGTGGTAAATAAACTACGTGAAATCTGTCCCTAAATAATTTGCATGCGTTATTTAGACAGTTTATAATTAGTGAGCATGTCTGCAGAGCGTTTTACATGCATTATTTTGATAATTTAAGAGTTGTTTTTGAGTTGGTACATCAGTGTACTGCATTATTTCGGTGATTTACGAGTAGTTTGCAACGCATTATTCCGGTGATTTACGAGTAGTTTGCAA
Organism: Schistocerca piceifrons; assembly: GCF_021461385.2. Taxonomy (NCBI): domain Eukaryota; kingdom Metazoa; phylum Arthropoda; class Insecta; order Orthoptera; family Acrididae; genus Schistocerca; species Schistocerca piceifrons. Next base: position 617,943,028 of record NC_060149.1, read on the forward strand.
CTCTGTAGCCTATTTATTGTAACCCAAGCACATCAGGGCGAGTGTTTTGTATCAGTGTAATAAATAAACTATGTGAAATCCATCCCCAAACAAATTGTTCCAAAATAAATAAAGTACACTCCTTCATCTTCCCAGCACCTGGAAACAGACTGAGCCCTTTTCCTACCATTTTTACCACAGACCGCAATTTTGGATTGTGTCATGGAAGGGACAATAGCGCCTTCTGGTGGTGGTACTTTGTACTAGCTCAGTTGGACATCGGGACTCATGGTGAACACACTGGATGGAAATACTGCCTATGACAACTCAAATTGTTTAAATGAAGACTGCATACAGAATAAAGACTTATGCCCAACCTATCTAGCAGTCCTTTTTCCACCAATTCCAAGGAAGAGGTGGCTGTCACACAACTTAGGTAAGTGGAGGTAGCGCAAGTGACCTTCTTTCCCACCATTTTCTTAGTTTAATGGAGGTAGCCCAAGTGATCTTTTCTCCCCAACCAAAATTTGATTACTCTCAACCATTTTATTGTGCAGGGGGAGGGGGGGCAGCGGAGGGGAGGGGGCTATGTTAGTGAAGGTGGCACAATTGACCTATCTTCCTGCTGACATGTGCATTTCCTGCCATGGCGCCAATTCGACGTTAACATTTCTATCGCCGCCATCTTGTATCCGCCATCTTGAATAAATCTGGCAACAAAGCAGAGTGGGGTGGCGTTGTTGTTGTCCCACTACTTATATGTATTAAGAAGATTATCGCCATATCTGAAACACTAAGGACTGTATAATATTGATTAGTGTATCCTTTCTTGTCTTACAGAATTGTACTGTGGTGTGGGATATGCCAAACTAATATGAAAAGAGTTTTCATACTGCAGAGGCGAGCCTTCAGGATCATAGGAAAAGTAAAACCAGGAACTTCTTGGAAAACCCTATTCATTAGACACAAAATTCTCACAGTTTATGCCATGTATGGACTAGAAACTACAATGCTAGTGAAAGAAGGAACTAAGATCACAAAAGTAAATATGGATATTCACAATTATGAAACAAGGCATAGAAAACATTGTAATATGGTTAAAAGAGTATTAACCTTGACAGCAAAAAGCCTCTATGCCAAAGGAGCTCTTTTTAATAGCATGTTATGAATGTTAATATATTGAGATATTGACAGGGAATACTTTTAAGAAACAAGTCAAGCAGTGGCTTATCCAAAAATCCCTTTATAACTTGTTTTATCATGAATTGCAATGTAATAAGAAATAATGTAATCTATAAAAATTGTAATTGTAAAAACTTTATACTTAGTTGAAAAAGCACATACATGTAAAATAACATGTTATGAGCAATCAATTGAATTGAATTGAACTGCATCCACAGTGGGGATGCATTGTGACTCCACAGAGAAGAAATAAATTTAAACTAAGCATGCTAAAATACCTCTAAATCTGTTGTTCTAAAAATTATTAATTCACTATGAGAATTAAAGTCCATTCACGAAGTGAGACTTCTGTTAAGCAAGGAGAAAAACGCGTGATAAAAATTACTAATTTCTAAAACTGTTTGAGGTTAATTATAGTCGTAAAAAACTCAAAAATTGAGTTAATTTAATACATATTCCTCCACAAATGGAAAACTAAGTGTACTCTAACACAATACCAGTATGTTAGTTACAATGTGTGCTACAGTAACTAAATAACAATCGCCGATTTACTGCGAATTAGTTTATGCACATGAGAATGTTAACTTGCGAAAATTCTAAAAAAGTACATTTATTTGCTTTGATATACAGTGAAATTTGGGATGATCTTCTCTTTGACAGTAACTGTGGATCACAAGCGCTAATTTATTATGAAACAAGTACCAGTAACTTCTGAAAATTTTTAAAAATATAGTTTTGTAAGAGTCCAAAAATTTCTAAAAATAACCTATTTCTCGCGCAAAAATATACAAAGAAATTAGAGGATGATTGTTGCCAACGAGGATCGGCCTACTGTTCTCAAAAACATTAAAAGAGCACAAATAAGAGTATGTCTACAACTGACATTAACAGTACAGATACAAGTCAAACGACTAGAACTGCAAAAGCTTTTGCTTTATTTTTCTCATTATGTTATCGAATCATCTGCAAAAATATAATCATAAAGTAATTAAGGAAATGTATCTGACATATAGTCACAACTTTATTATGTAAAAATAGATACATCATGATTGATCCGGTTAAATGACAACATTGTTTTTCGAGATCGGTATTTGGTCCCATCAAACTAGTGGCATTTATATACATTACTAACTAAATTTATTGATCCATTTCATCTACAGCTGCACAATGTGCAAGAGATATTTGGATTTTTATGTTAATATTAACAATTGCGTATACATTTTTAAATAATAACACACATTAATACATCAATTAAGGATGAATACTTAAATAAATGTTGCTATGCTATATACAGAGAGAAATGTTCCACTGTTCTTCTGTTTGAGTCTGCAATGGGTTAACACAGAAAAATTTATCTTTGTAGATATTCATTTACTGTGTAAAAGCAGTGGAAATCAAGTGTGACTTCAATTTAGATTTTAAGTGAACAGTGTTCTGTATGTGTTTAATGGTATCTAGTATTGAATTGTATAGCTTGATACTACGATGGATATGACTGTCTTGAAATAACTTTGTGTTGGCACTTTGAACATGTACATCCAATTTTTGTCTTGTATCATAGTCGTGTATTGTGTGATTTTGAGTGATGAGTTGTCTTTTTGTATTAAGTTTTGTTTCAAATACATTATATTTTCAAGTATATATATGCATGTAAAATGCAGGATCATCCTTTTTTTAAACAATGGTCTACATAATTTGCGATTATCTACTCCTTCTATTATTCTTATAATTTTTTGTTTGAATTTTGGATGTTTTGATGACATCACCACCATACTGGGGGTGAAATTGTATGACCGCATAATCTACATGTGGAGAGTGTTGTAGCTGGTACAATTTTTTAAAGTGCACAGCACAAAAGAAGAAGTACTTAACTTTTTGTTCATTTGCTCAATATGTATTTCAAGTTGTCTTGCACACAAAGTCCAAGAAATTTGGTACAGGCTGTTTTGCTAACTGATTGTCCATACAGCTCTATATTGGGTGATATCAGATATTTTACTTTGTGCAGTGTGTATATACATAACTACAGTTTTTCCAGTGTTTATTATTAAGTCACTGTTATCAATGTAACATGTTGGCCTGTCAATGGCTTCTCTTATGTTTCTTTACAAGGATTTCTTCTGAGTTTCCTGCTGTCATTTCATGTATTTAGGTCATTTACATAGAGAGAGAACAGATCCTTGCGGCACACCATATTTAACAGTCAGTAGCTTGGAATTACATTTCCTAATGACATTATCCCTTTCCTGATCTATTTCCACATATTGTTCCCTGTTCTTAAGATAAGAGCTGAGCCAGTTGTTAGCTGTTCCTCTGATGCCGAGATTTTCTAGCTTGTGTAGTAATTTTTCATGGTTCATAGTGTCAAATGCCTTTGACAAATCTAAAAATAAGCCCATGGTAAGTTTTTGTTGCCTAAAGGTAACAGTGCCTCAAATGGATAGGAATGAACTGCTGATTTGGTTGAATGGTTTGCTTTAAATCCATGTTGAGATTCTGACAAAATTCCATTATCCTCTAAGAAGTTTGTTGCCCTCTTATTGTAGAGTCTTTCTAATATTTTTGAGAAAACAGACAAAAGTGCCAATGGGCTGTAATTGGAAACATCTTCTTTGTTTCCTTTCTTGTACAATGGCTTTACTTTTGCTATTTTCAAACATGAAAGAAAAGTTCCCGTAGAAAAAGATAGGTCACATAGGTTCCTCTGAGTCATTAATGTTTTCCAAGGCAGCCTTTATTACAATATTATTCACTCTATTTTTGTTAGATTGGGTTTCTTTCTCTACAACTTGCCAGACTGCTTTGTAGATAAAAGAAGTGAAATTTATTTTAAAACAGACATTTATTTATACTGAACAATTTTGATTTATAGCCTTTTTCTTCTGTCAAACCACTGCGAAGCTTATTAGTGCAGCTTTGTCCATGACAGTCTTTTGCACATTGTTGTGCAATGTAGGTGAACCTTCACACATCTGCACTTTCTTCCTCAGCATTGAGTGTAGCCGCGTGAAATCAGTAGCAGTATTACCTCTGGAGCAGATGGCCATTTCATGTGAATTGGGGAGAGCGATGAGTTCGATTCCCTCCAGCCCCAGTTTCTGGGATCCAAGTCATTCCCCAGTCACACCTGGACTTGTACATAAACTCGGTAAGGGTGGAGACGACCTGCATCATTAGTGGCTGGCAAACAAAAGAGTATGACAGCGTTGTTTGCCTGACCCACAAGTACATTAAAACATTTAAATATTTGTGTAGAGAACTTCTGTCCTGCTTTTGCATTGGTATCAGAAGAGGAAGCAGGATCGTTGAATACTTGTGTAATATTATGAAGTTTGGGATACTGGTTAAATAGTTTGAAAGCTGGCATCTTTCCTTTCCCAATTAAGGCTGAAATGCTGTCGTAACCATCTACTGCATGAAGAAACAGTATTGAATTCTTGCATTACTGAACAAATGAGCAGCTGAAACTTCCTGGCAGATTAAAACTGTGTGCCCGACCGAGACTCGAACTCGGGACCTTTGCCTTTCGCGGGCAAGTGCTCTACCAACTGAGCTACCGAAGCACGACTCACGCCCGGTACTCTGCCAGTACCTCGTCTCCTACCTTCCAAACTTTACAGAAGCTCTCCTGTGCTTGGCTAGCTCAGTTGGTAGAGCACTTGCCCGCGAAAGGCAAAGGTCCCGAGTTCGAGTCTCGGTCGGGCACACAGTTTTAATCTGCCAGGAAGTTTCATATCAGCGCACACTCCGCTGCAGAGTGAAAATCTCATTCTGGAAATGAGTAGTTACGTGTATCTTTAGCACTGTAACACCTTGTTCTGATGCTACCTTTACCTTCCTTCATCAGGATTATGTCTGTGTTGTCTGGAGCAAGAGCGATAAGTAGCACAAGATGATCTACATCGTGAGCCACTACAGTAACCTGCTGGTAAAATTTTGAGGCATTTATTGCTTTTGCAACAATTTCAACATCTGCATCGTCATCTGCAATCCTGGTTTCAATACCAAAACTGTCTAGTTTTTCCACAAGCTGTGTAACGAATATTTCCTTATTGCTGAGCTTACTAAGAAAGACAGACTGTGATTCATCGCATAACGTATCGTCATTAGGTAGTAGTAGCTTTATTCGTCAGTAGATCTCTTTTTACGAGGATATAGGACATGTCAAAGCATTTACAAATTTACATCAATTTAAAATAAGCTAATTCGTATAAACATACATTTACAGACTTTCAGTTAGAGACACTCATTAGATTTACCCCTGGTACACAATACTTTTTTTTCAAATAACTTACTAAATAACGTAATACCACATTGTTCACTCATATCTCACTATCAGACACTGCACACAATATACACACACTTCACACACTACACACACACACACACACACACACACACACACACACACACACACACACACACACACTGGTGATCTCTGGGCCATTTTCTGTACCGCAACATCCCAATTGCTATCCTGAAAAACTGAGTCAGCATCCCTCCATAATGAGTGAGATGTTGAGCTCAGAAAGAGGAAGAGGTGTTAGTATTGTGCGATGCATAGCTAGGGGGTAAGTATTTCTAGAAATAAAAAAAGAAGGAAAGAGCATAAAGTGAAAATGTTATGTGGAATGTTGGATATTTTATAATCATTATTATTGTTATTTATTTGTATAACATATTTTTGTCAAACCCCTACTCTGTTTTAGCTAAGTAATCCTTCAATGTATAAAATGTATTGAATAAAAGGTACTTTTTAGCTGCCTTTTTAAATAAGTGTAATTTTGCAATTTTTTAATCTCTTTTGGTAATTTATTGTACAGTTTTATTCCTTGGTAGAAAATGCTGTTTTGAGTTTTATGTTTATTTTTTCTTGGTAAATGTAAGTTGAGTCTATCTCTTGTTGCATGATCATGGACAGAGCTGTTTGTACAGTAATTGCCAATGTTATTTCTGATGTGTACAACTGACTGGTAAATGTATTCACATGGAGCAGTTAAAATCCCCAGTGTTCTGAACAGATCTTTACAATGAGCTCGACTAGTATTTTTGGTTATTATTCTTATGGCTCTTTTCTGGAGCTTGAAAATTGTTTTCATGTTTTGTCCATTTGTTCCCCAAAAAAGAATGCCATAGCTAAGAATTGAGTGTACATATGAATAATATGTAACTAAAAGACACTGCACATTACATACTGATGATAGGATTCTAAAGGAATAATATTCTGACGACGTTCTATTTGCAAGTACCTTTGTGTGATCATACCGCTTCAACTGAAAATCAATATTCATTCCTAGAAATTTTGCATTTGTACCACAGTCTATAGAGGTGCTATCTACATTTAATTTAACATTGTCATTTTTCCTCTTCAGACTGAAATTTATGGCATTAGTTTTCTTTATGTTCAATGTCACCTTATTGCTTATTTACCAATCATAAACTTCCTTGAGAGTTTCATTTGCTTTCTCGACAAGGAGTTCTCTTGTTTTCTTAGTCACAGTAATATTGCTGTCATCAGTGAAGAGGATTTTTTCTCCATGAGTAACACTACTGGGAAAGTCATTGATGTATATGAGGAACAGTACTGGTCCTAATATGCTACCTTGCAGAACCCCTACATTAATGTATTTTGATTTTGATAAGTGTTTTACTAAATGTTTGGATCTATTTGAAGTATGTGTTATCTCTACTCTTTGTACCCTACCTGTTACATATGATCGAAACCAGTCATTAGCTACCCCTCTTATTCCTAATGCTTCTAATTTATTTAATAGAATCTTGTGGTCGACTGTATCAAATGCCTTAGAAAGATCCAAAAATATTCCTGTGACACACTCATCGTTATCAAGTGCATCAAGTACAACTTTTGTGAATTCTACTATGGCTGACTCCATATTTTTGCCACTTTGGGATTCAAACTGTGATTCACTTAAAAGATTGTATTTATTAAGGTAATTCATTAATCTGTCTTTCATAATTGCTTCTATTATTTTTGAGAATGGTGACAGCAGGGAAATGGGCCAGTAATTTTCTATTTCTTCTGTATTACCTTTCTTAAGCAAAGGTACAGCTCTTGCTTGTTTTAACTGCTCTGGAAATGTCCCTAATGTGAAAGACTCATTTATTATATTTGTTAAGGGGCCTTGTATATCCCCTATGTATTGTTTCAGTGCACACACTGGTACTTCATCTAAGCTTACTGACTTTTTATTTTTTAGTTTATGAATTGTTTTACTGACTTCATTCTCTGTGGTTGGAAGTAACATCATTGTATTTAGTACAACATTATTTACCGGTGGTATATTCGTTTGGGTGAATTTTTGCTGTAACTTCTCTGCAATACTTGAAAAACGCTTATTTACATAGTTTGCTAAGTGCTTAGCAGTATGTTATTCTGTGTTTGCCTCTTCTCATTTCCTTTTTTATAACATCTGAGACTACTTTGTTTTTATTCTCTGTATTATATATTATTTTGTCACTAAATGACATTTTTCAGCAATCAGCACCTTCCTATAGATCTTTTAGAGCTACATCACATTTTTCGCTGTCCATATTTGTGGCCACATGGTCAATTAGAAATTTAAGAATTCTGGATCACTGCGAATCTTTTCACGGAGCTGCATTACTTAAGTTTTTGGGAGGACTTCTTAATACCTGCTGTTATTCATCTGTTTCTGTGAGATGTTGATACAGACATGCATACTTTTGGAAATTCCTTTTCAAAGTTCAGTTTAAATAATCTGGAGAATTTAGAGAATTTAATATTCACATTGGTTTCCTTATACACTTCAGTCCAGCTTTGTTTTGCTAGTTCTTTTGAAAAATCTCTTATTTTGATTTCCGATAGATGTGCTTTGTAGGCTTCTAGTTTACAGAATGATTTGATGCATGACTTTACTGTTGTTGTTTGATAGAGATGGTCTGATAGTCCGAAAAAATTTACAGTTACATCACATTTTTCCCTGTCCATATTTGTGGCCACATGGTCAATTACTGATGAAGTCGTTATAGTAACCCTTGTTGCACTATTGGCCAATAGAGACATGCCAAAACTGTGAATGATGTTTATGAAGGTGCTGCTGGATTCATTTATGATATTAATGTTGATGCTAATGTCCCCACACAGAATTATGTTGACCTTTGTACTTGAGACTTTATCTAGAACTTATGTTAACTTATTGAAAAAAGTGTCCACACTGCCACTGGGAGATCTATACACACATGAAATTATTAATTTCTTGGTGATATCAATCCCTGTTAATTCAATAGCTGATATTTCAAAGTGTTTGTCTTCACTTACAGTACTGAGGCCATGTCTTGATTTGAACTGTGTTCCTTTTCTGATATAAATACATGATCATCCACCCCTCGAATAGTTCTGGAGTAAGAGTTTGTCTTTTCATACAATGATAATACTACATGTTGGATTTCTGTGTCTCTACACCAGTGCTCAGTAATACAAACTACTGTGCAGTTCAAAGATTGGAGCTCAACTTCTAAAAGTTGTATTTTATTTTTTATTGATTGTATGTTTTGATGGAGGAGTGTTAAGTCTGTGAAATGACCCACTTTACTCTTTCCAATGGTTTGTTTTTCTTTGTGACATCTGGTATATGTGATATTTGAGGTGTTAATATCTATCTTGTGAGTGATTGTTTCAGTAATTTTTAAAGTGCTGGAGATACTCGTTAAGCATGGGAACCTGTTGTGTGGATTTATCCTAAAAAAGACCTACTTTTCCTACCTATGACAACAGGTATTTGACCATGTGTGACCCCACCCCCTATACTTTCATGGATCAGCTGTACCAACCTTCCCTTCTCAGTCCTGTTTAGGTGTAGGCCATGCCTAGTGAAACCCCATCTGTTGATAGTCCCGAGAGGCACCAGACACACATGAGCCAATTTTGCTGTCCTCAGAGCCATCCCTAATCCCACATAGATTTGCCTCACTGCTCCATCAAGGTGTGGTCGATCATGACGCCAGAACAGCTCAACAAAGTGTACATTGGTGCCATGAGTCAGGGAAGCTATCTTGTCCAGGTCACCACCCCATCCACTATCACTACCTGGGCCTTTTTTGTAAAGTCCTTACAGGAAGACCCTAGGTCCTCTATCACATGACTTAGCCTTGCATTTGGCTTGAAGATACTGGTGGCCTGGTACGCTGCCCCTAAACTTTCCTGTAACTGAGGGCCTACACCTCTCCCATGGCTACTACCTAGCAGCAGCACTTTCTTCTTCCTAACACTTTGTACATTCCTAGGCTTCTTCACCTCGGTTGAGCTGCTCCTCGTTCTAACTGATGCTCTTCTCAACTTAACTCTGGCAGTGGTAGATAACTGTTTTTGGTATTGATGATAAAACTGTCAGATCGCATTCTCTTTCTTCCTATCCTCCTACCAGCTGGCAGTTCCCAACCACCCTCCTCCCCCCTATCTCCCTTGATCCTTATGAGTTTCTTCCTTGCTTCTTTTCCTGTTCCCCAACCAAAATATTCTTACTGCATACTCTGTAGTTCCAGGAGAGAGCCTCTTCTGTTCTCCCAACATTCTCCCCACTGCATCCCCCCCAGTGAAAATATTTCCTACAAGATTGGCAACAAATCCCTCTACTCACTACCCTATAACAGCTCCCACATTTCTCACTCATGGTCAGTTTCGAAATAATAATTAAGTTCAAAGAATGTTTTAAATTTGTCAAGGATGCGAGATTGGCTGTGTGTAAAGAAAAAACGACACAAAGGTCTTATGTGCGGTGTTTTTTTCCTTTTTTTTCTACTGATTTAGAATTTGTAATTAATTTGCTCTTAGGCAATTTACGTTATCAGCCGTGTTTCGTCAGGTTTTTAAACGTTTATATCTCCGAAAATTTAGGCCTAGATCGCGTCTATCTATCTAGTAAACAATACGAAATGTGTTAGTTAAATACGATTTAGAAACGCTTAATTACACTTTTACTGCAACAATAGACACTGATGAAACTAGTAGCAGTCTGTTTTAAACGAATTTTGCACTATCAAGAAAACTTGAAGAGAATATTTTTTTTGTTTATGTCACGCAAAATTTCGGGTTATATCGCGATTATCAGGACTTCAGTTAAAGAATAAGTTTTTTCAAGAAAAAGCGCCGCTGGAACGCTAATATTCAATTGTGTGACAAGAACGGACGCTACAGCAAGTATACAAAACAAAGGAAATTTAAATTTGACACTATTTATTCTTAAATGATTTCTTTTAGCGGACGAAGAAAATACTTGTAATCTCGCTCGGCGGCCATATTCTGAAAATTTCACCTTTGGCTTTCAATAGTTTTTACGTTCAGAGAGCTTTCTGACTATCCGTCAAATACAACAGCAATAACATCTTTATAATGTCACTGAATATAGGCTGTTAAGGTTTTTTAAATGTCACCGAAAGTTCCATTCTCGGGTCATACGACGTGGTGGACAAGAAACCCTCCATCTGTAAAAAGAACTTCGATTCATTATTGTTAATATTCCTTTCAGATACTTGATTGAAAAGATTGTACAACGACGACTTTTTTGTTTTCCTGATCAGTCCAATGCTGTTAAACAGAGACCTTGGTACACTTGATAATTTGTACGTGAAGCAACCCTTAAAATCATCAGGTGAATGAAACGTGAACAGTATTCTCTGAAATAACTAAGTTGTATCTACTTCAGTTATATTTTTTTCAAGACTAATAGTTGACATGCACATTGTCCTGACCATGCTGGATAGCTTAAGCTTCAGAGAACCAGATTTTGGCGAGACAGTAACAATTATTCGAAGAGCTTCTTCACCGACAGACACAGCTTTGTAGCAGTTTACTTCCATAGAAGCTACTAGTGTAGATCCTAATGAATACAATTGCTCCTTATAAGCAAATGGTGTGTGTTGTTGCAACAATAGCTGAAATCTTCTACGAATTTTCTCGTAAATTTCTTTCCTCCCACTCCTCAGTTCAACATGTTGATCACTCGGAACCGAATGCAAATTGCAGAACTGTTCCATAGCTTCAAATATGTGATAGGCTACTGGCATATCTCAAACCCATAGGTTCAACACACTATCGGTGAAACCTCTTCCATGCGAAACACCTCCAACACTCTTCAGGTTCCTCATAAGCGTTTGTTCTATCGGCTTGTAGGTCCATACTCCGCACCAATACTTATCAGAGCGTCGAACTGTGAAGAAGCAGTCCTTAGTGAAATTATCGAGCTCCGCGTGTTTCATGGTTTCTCTCAGTTTTCTCATGTCCTGTAGGTACAAATGACACGCCATAGCATAAGGAAAGTGTCCAGTTCCATGGAATATTGGGAACATAGCTCTCACACATTCTATATGTAGCTCCCAATTCCCTATACGCTCTGCTTGGATGAAATAGAATGCCAAGATTACAAGCTGAAAGTATTATGACCATAACTGGGAAGTTTTCCCTCTTTGCTTAATATCATGCATTGTGTTGACAAATTTATTTTTCATCTTTTCAATCACCTGATCTTTTCCCAAATGGGCGATAGATACTCCATTTCCACTCATATCAGAAATAAAGTCTTTAATATGTTGCTTCTTCTCCTCCATGACTATCATTTCTTCCATTATTATGGCAGAAAGAGAGTGAGATTGAATTGCCCTTGTGTATTCAAGACCAGAAAGTATATGGGGAACAGAAGCTGCAGCATATACAGTCTCCAAAAGTTGAGAGAGTCCCCTGTCTCCCATTAAGAATCCTATTCCTCCTAAAAAAGACATTATCAAGTGAAAGCCTCCTAATCGAATAACAACATTAGTGAATACTTCATTCTCTCCATTAGCCTTCACAGCAACTATATCTTTAGCTTTCGTGTAGAGTGGTTGATCAAATGTCACGATACAGTTTTGCTGAGTGGTCTTCTTACTCTTCGTGATGGTATAAGTTAAAGCAATTAAAATAGTGCTATAATCTGTGGGCGGGTTGATGAATGGAAGCACTAATACATTTTATTGCGTGTAACGTTGTCCAGTTGTAATTTTATCCATAAAGCCTTGCTATACAGGAATAGAAAGCTGTAAAAACTTTCCTGTCATTCAAGTAAAATCGTGATTGGTAGGCACTGATGCTTTTGTGAATGATTGTTCTGAGTAGACATTTTGCAGAAAAATGTCTACAATTCCGACTCTATTCTGCTTTCGAAATGTTAGCAGACTAATTTTTTGGGCACTTGCTGTTTCAGTAGAGCTCGGCATGGCAGAAAGTTTCGTTACTTTCTGATGTTCTATCGCTCTCCCTGGAGTCACACACCTGATTCCACCTATACCATGGAATGTACCTTTTGCCATCATTGTTGCAATATTGAAGTCAGCATTATCGAAAACGAACTGTGAGAACGAATCATTTGAAATATTTGGTTTCCGGAACCGAAAGGCAGAAGCCTCAAATAAAGCCACAGTGCTATCTGAAGAGTAGAAACACATATTTGAGACAATTTTAACAATGTTTTTTGATCCTACTTTACGAAACAAGTGCAGTGCAAGACCCAGTTGCAGTGGGGAGATAAATGAACAAGGCCTGGTGGCTGTTTCAATCGAATGGGATATTGCTGTGCATTTTTTTAAAGGAAACTGTTCACTCCCTATCTGTTTTTACATAACCACACACATCACAAATTCGTGAAAAGTTTCAGGAACCATAACTTCAGCATTCTCTGTCAAATCATTGATATCTGAATAATCGGCGATACTGTAAGGAGTCATTCTTATATCTTCATGGATGATAGCTGCTGCTGCTTCTACTATTCTCTTTCTCTCATCTTTTTCATTAACGGCTCGTTCATTGTACCATTGATACAAAAGTTTGTGACCACTACCACAGAAACATACAACTGGGAGACTTTTTGTCATTGTGGCAAACAAGACCCCATCACTAAAGTGTTTAGTCAGTTTATTTTTTAGAGTTTTAATAGTCAATGTCTCTCCTTCTAGGAGACATTCATTAACTTTCTGCAATCAGTCGATCAGTGAAAACTGACATTCCTCTGAACTATCTATAAATTTGCATAATTCTTGAAAAGTGGCATTAAAATTGGTATCTTGAGGGCGGCCTCTTTTTCGAACATAGGGGGGGTTCGACGCTAATGTAGCATAGCAATCTTTATGATAACGGGCTTCTGCAGTTACTAAACACAAAACATTGTTGATGCATTCGGCAGCCTTTCTGTCGAAATCATCATCGCGTTTCTCTGCTTTCTGAAGCAGCGTATGTTTCACAGTTAAAGAGCGAAATTCAAATACTCTACGGCGTTTGTGGAGTTGTTTTCTTGTTTCCGCCTCTATGTCGCACTTTTCAGCAAATATGAAACAGTCTTTTTTGAAACTGACTGGATAAGAGGAAGAGGATCTCAAACTTTTATCATTTGCTTATGCAACATTCTGATTAATTAGTTTGCTTACATTACGTTCCTTATGCGCTTCAATAAGTGCAGAGTTCTGTAGAAGATTATGAGCCCCATCCTTCCGTTCCTCGCTGACGCGTATGAGTTTCCAGTCCCTTCGTCACTATTGATGTCTCTCCTTCCGAAACAGATTTACCACAAATAAAACAGGTAGTAGGGTCTGGCATTATTGTTTTCTCAGTCCAGACAAAAGAAATGAGACTAAGAAGAAGCACTTCATAACACCACAAACTAATGAATACTGTCACAAAAACAGAGCTCCTTGACCCTACTTCGACAGTTCTCAACATTAACTCAACTGAACTTGACACTGTGTAGGAAGAAACAGCAGCGACAATAGTGGCAGGGTAGCGCTGAGTGAATAGGAAGGGGAACTTGACGTTTTCATTCTTGGCATGTACTCCTGATTTCAACTGATCGCAACAGAAATATTATCAAGTAGAATATATAGGCTACGAAACATTTCCATACACTTAATTACGCTTTTCGTTTAAATACTTTGCTACGCAACAAAAACTGAAAACTATTAGTTTAACGGGATTCTATTCCAATTCCTATACCTCAAATGCCATATGTATAAATGAAAAGATGCACATGATCTTTTTCGTGTACAGTTTTGCTACATTACTAATAAAAGCTCTGTTCGAAAAATAAGCCTTTTTGCGTCTAAATTAAAAATATGATACAAATTGACTTCTAGCCGCTGTGGCCGAGCGGTTTTAAGCGCTTCAGTCTCGAACCGCGCTGCTGCTACTGTAGCGGTGTCGAATCTTGCCTCGGGCATGGATATGTGTGTCATTAGGTTAGTCAGGTATAAGTAGTTCTAAGTCTAGAGCACTGATGACCTCAGGTTTTAAGTTCCATAGTGCTTAGAGCCACAAATTGACTTTTGGAAAGCATAAAATGGGGACGCGCCTCCCTTAAGAAGGGGAACTTTTCTGTTTCTCATTATTATACCCCACATGAGTATTTTCCCGAAGTTTCAAAACTTTATAAATTTTTTCCCTCATTTGCTGATTTTCTTACTAATTTGCCAGGGGTAAGAAAATTCCGACTGTTGCCAGTGTGCATAACAGCTTTCAAGTTTAATTTAAAATGACATTCAAGAAGGAGGTTATTGAGAAATAATAGAGGTTGGATCGAAGAGTAGCCTACATATCCGTATGAATTCTTGAATGCTGCCCGTAAGCTGAACCGGGGAGATGGAACATCATGATGTCGCTCTTGTGCTTACTCCATTCGTCGGCTAGTGCAGAAAGAGTATTTTCGGCAATAAACAGAATGAAGACAAAAGTAAGAAACAGACAGAGCACTAGAACGACAACAGGACTTTCACATTCCAAAAGGAACAGGAGATTTGTACCCTGTTACGACTTTCCTATTGGCACGGAATTTCTGCCTCTGATGACTAATTACATTTAAAAGGATGGTGGGAAGGAAGAACAAGAAGAAGAAGTGTCGATTGATGAGTGAAAACAACACAACTTTCTCTCAATTTTGCTGTTTTTTATATTTATCCGTAACTGGTCTGGTGGGGTCATGTGGACTAGAATTTTGTTTTTTGTTTAGTTTTAATGTTTGTAACACTGTAGCGCATTAATGTTTTAAATAACAAGCAGTGCATATCGACAGCTAAACTGTTGCAGATGTTGGCCTTACAAAGGCGACTGTCGGAGGAAATTAAAGACAGTGTTTGATGTTGTATTACAGACAGCTTCCATCAGATGGGACTTTAATTTGTTGAATGAAATATTTCTTGCACATGCATCATTTTATTACAATTCCTGAAGTAAACTTATTATCCTAATTCTTGACCGTCTACTACTTTTCTTTCAGTTGGTGCCAGACGGACCCAGCCAGCCGTACCAAATACGAGATTTTTCTAACTAAATATTTTCTTCTGTCCCAGATTGAACGGCGTTAAAAGTATCAGTATTGGAATAACATATCAAAATATTAGAGTCATTATTAACATTGCAGGAATGATACACAATCTTAGTACCTGTATTCACTTCTTCTTGTGCACTGCATTCAAAATTATCTGGTAGGTCCTACTGCTTTCACAATTCGCCCTTCAGATACGTGACATTCATAACATTTATTGTACGTAATTTATTTATTCATTTTTAGTTTGTTGATTTTCACTCATTTCATACCAAAGAATTATTGCTTCATCGCGCTTCTAATCACTGATACTTTAACGAACGCCTCTTTGAATTTGATATTGCTCAGTCCTCTGCGGAAATTTGACTGACGATTTTGATCGGCTCCGCTTATATGGTAGTTTCGTAATTCAGCTGTGTCGTGAAGACAGTGAGCGTCTTTTGAGGAAGGCTTTTTGTGGAAATGTAAAATGAAAGTCTATCTTTCGCTGAGTATGGCATTAAGGTTTTTAAACCTCGCTGAAAAATGGTGACGAATGTGTGCTGGATATTTTTCATGCCAAGCAAAACGAAAAAAAAGAGTCAATTAAAATAACATGTGGTGGTTGTACTTTGTCGTACCAATTTCTAAGCACTGTACAAGAGCACATTCCTTGTTCTGGGCCGATACATTTTTCCATCTAGGTGACAAATAGACAAAGATAAAATTATATTACTAATGTAAGTTTCTTTAGTATCACAAATTGTTAATCAATCAAATTTGAAAAAAGTACTGCATATCTAAGCATCTTAGAAAAAACAGTGAAACTTAGTTGCAACATACATCATTCGAGTGTTCTCACTTCCAGAATTGCTGACTGTCTGGGTTTCAAAAAATTTAAACTTTCTAATTTTCTTATAATAATACGATGATAAATGAAGCAAAAACCAAAGGTTTCAAGGAGTATTAAATGGTTCTTCAATATATATAGGGTGTTACAAAAAGGTATAGCCAAACTTTCAGGAAACATTCCTCACACACAAATTAAGAAAAGATGTTATGTGGACATGTGTCCGGAAACGCTTAATTTCCATGTTAGAACTCATTTTAGTTTCGTCCATCTACGCTCAATGGAGCACGTTATCATGATTTCCTACGGGATACTCTACCTGTGCTGATAGAACATGTGCCTTTACAAGTACGACACAAAAATGTGGTTCATGCGCGATGGGGCTCCTGCACATTTCAGTCGAAGTGTTCGTACGCTTCTCAACAACAGATTCGGTGACCGACGGATTGGTGGAGGCGGACCAATTCCATGGCCTCCACGCTCTCCTGACCTCAACCCTCTTGACTTTCATTTATGGGGGCATTTGAAAGCTCTTGTCTACGCAACCCCGGTACCAAATGTAGAGACTCTTCGTGCTCGTATTGTGGACGACTGTGATACAATACGCCATTCTCCAGGGCTGCATCAGAGCATCAGGGATTCCATGCGACGGAGGGTGGATGCATGTATCCTCGCTAGCGGAAGACATTTTGAACATTTCCTGTAACAAAGTGTTTGAAGTCACGCTGGTATGTTTTGTTGCTGTGTGTTTCCATGCCATGATTAATCTGATTTGAAGGAAGTAATAAAATGAGCTCTAACATGGAAAGTATGCGTTTCCGGACACATGTCCACATAACATATTTTCTTTCCTTGTCTTTGAGGAATGTTTCCTGAAAGTTTGGCCGTACCTTTTTATAACACCCTATATTCTAGACACCTTTGGAACATTGCTGACAGCGTTAGACCTAGCTAGGTGGAGTATAAGGTAGTTTCCAGACATTACAGTTTATGATAATATTGATGTATTTGAAAGTGCATAGGCATCATGTGTCCCTGGAACCAAATTTTATGTTAATGGCTATATATATGCTAAGTCGTTGATAACAACATTTTAAAACACCACCTTCCAGTGGTATAGAATTGTTGCACTTTTTTGCCATGGGTTCCCAGATTATGAAGTGTGAACTAGGAGACAAATAAGACAACTCTGAAAAGAAAACAGAATTTTGCAGATAAGTAGTGAACTAAAAAGTGAGCTTCAGATCAGCAGCAGTCAAGTTGAAGAAATCAAAGCATAACTCAATGAATTACAACATGTTGTCGAATCACAGCAAAAAAATTAATAATATTTTGTATATATGGGCTCACAGCCGCTGTAAATTTCTCTAGGGAAGTTGTTTTTCGATGTAAGCTCTCTTTTATTTAGAAATGATCATTTTATTTCATGATTTATCTGTTATCTAATTTCGCCAATTTGAACTTGAAAATGTCCAAATGGACGAAATTTGCTAACACATAAAAAGTGAAATTAAATGATTATTTCAATATAAAAAAAATTGCCTACGCAAAAAACTGACTTTCCTCAAGGAAAACCGTTAAATGCTTGGGTGATAAGATTTAAAATGTCAAAAACTTTTCTAAAGAATTAGAATACGTTTCAAAGAACTTTGAAATTACTAAAGATGTGTTAAAATTCTGGCCAGAAATTTGCGATGCAAAAGAAAGCTTAGAAAATAAAGTGGAATTGTTTAAATATGGTACTAATGATAACATGCCTGTAATTTACACAGGAAATTTATTTAAGTAGAAAAGAATGTTGCATATAGTGCAGATTACGATAAAACTAATGTCTGTGTATTGGAAAGAACTGTAGTAAAAACAAGATAACAATCTTATAGAATTATTATTATAATTATTATTAATCTCGTTGTTACCAGTCTTTTGTCATTGACTAGTCATGGCTGGACAGACAGAGCCAATTTTACAATAATATTACCACATTAAAATTAATTAAAAACGCCATTCAAACTATGATACAACAGAGTTGCTGCTGTTTTAATTGCCACAGAAAAAGAATCAGCATCAGAAAGTTGCATGAATGACTGTGGTGTCCTTTGATAAGTATTCATACAAGAAATTTTCCTGGAAGCTAAATTGCATCCTGTAGACTTCATTCGACACTGTCATAATTTTGCTCCTGAAATTACTGATATGTTTAAGGTCGAATTTGCAAATTAGTTTTGTAATGGGAGAGTATTATCACGTAAAAATCAGGTTCAGAGTAGTGTTGTAGTGAATTTAAAGGGATAAAAGTGATTGAAGGAATCCTGGAAAAAGGAAACTGAGAATATTATATCATTTAGAAAAGTTCTTGATGAACTGATTCAAAAGCATCTATTAGAAAGAAAATTATCAGAGAAAGTACAATGGCATTTTGTATACGGTCCAGAAGATTCAAGTGAACAATTTTTAAAGCATGTTAATATATTGGTCAGGGAGTTGGAGAAGAATGCTCGCCAAAGTTAGAATCTCAGTGGTTATCAGTATAGGGGATGGGACCTGAACAATAATGTGGGTAATTATGGGAGAACGGATACTGGTAATAATAGGAACTACCATCAGTTGGCGGCAAGGGGGGGGGGGGGGGGTGGAAACAGAATTGTAATTTGAATGAAAGAGGCAAGAATAGAAACAGAGGGTTTGAGGTCAGAAGCAGATTTTGGGAAGGGAATGACAGATTACAAGACAATAGCAAATAAGATAACAGATGAGATGTGCAGAAAAATGGTGTTGTCCCATTGGGAACTAACTGCTTTTTGGAAATGGATGTAAATCAAAATTGGGTTAACTAATCTGTAGAAAGGTTTATGGAGGGCGGTAGTCAGATATTTTATGGGCAGTGTAGGATGGAGGCATACCACGTGAATAGACTACAGTTTGAAGAAAAAATTTATGAAAGTAATAAATTATAGTGTAAAACTTGACTATAATCCAGTAAAGTTCAGTACAATACAGTTCAGTAATGCAGTACAGAATTTGAGTTGGATGCTGAAGTACTCACAATTTTTTTTAGTCAACCAGAAAATGAAGTATCAAGGGGAAGAGTAACAACTAGTAACTATGATGAATTTGGTATTAATAAATTGGTGAGTAATGAGAAAATAAAGGTAGGATGTGACCTGGTTAATCCTGATCTGGTAACAGATGGATCTGATAATCATGTATCTGAGGTGAAAAGTTTTTGACATGTAATGTTTATGTTGCTATTGATAGTGATATTGGTGAGAACTATGTTGTCACTGGTGAACTTTATAATGATGAGGAGATAGATAATATGATTATGTAGAGTTTAAGAAAGAAGAAAGAGAGGATAATGCACTGAGATGTGGGAAGCATATGTGGAGATCAGAGCTTTCCAGTTGACATTAGCAAGCCTTTAGTTAACTGACAGTTGAAGGTAAGAATATCCATTGTGTCAACGAAGGCCATAGGGAAAACAAAGGTTATAATTTTTGAGAACAGTTTGGAGCAATGATAATCAGACTGATAAATTTTAGACAAGATCTGAGGAAATTTGTGATAAAATACATCCCAGTTGGTGGTAGAAAATAAAGAATAACTGAGAAGATGTGAAAGAATCTGTGAGTTTATTAATATGGTGTGTGGATGTGAGGTGGAACCTAGTATTGCCATGAAGCTTTATGCATGGGGGATGGGGGTAGAGGTTTGCAGAAGAAGACATTGTGAAAAATATAAATTTTAAAAATGTTAAAAATGATCTTTTTATGTAGGTTATGTCAGGAAAGAATGTCCATATATTTAGGAGCATGTTTATGGTTTGGGAGGTAACTGCTTGGTAGACACTGATGGTCCAATCACTGGAATTTCTGAAAAATAAATGGATAAAATAGACTGAATACAGATTTTGTTGAAGTGCAGGTAGTATAAATCAAAATCAGAGGAGCCACTGTGATACATAGGAAAGCTGTGAAATGACAGATACTGCTATTGTTTGCTATTTGTGACATGAATTTTTCACATGGCTGTTAGGTAATACCATATTTAACTGAAGACAATATTTTGGCAATAGAGTGAACTGTGAAGGCTGAGGTAGGTTTTGATAGGTCTAATAAATAGTTAGTATTTACATATCATATAAACTGCATTTCTTAAAAGACAAAAATAATTTTTCAAAACTGTGCAGGTAGTAATAACCAGTTTTGGGGGTGGTGAGGGCTTGGGGGCAGGGGTGGTGGACAGGTGTTGTGGCTTTATGCTAAATGTTAATGAGAGGGGTACAGGTATCTGACTGATGGTGATTTTACTGGGACTGAGCCCCTATGAAACACGTCCATAAAATAAGGCATCCAATTTTTTTCACAAAGAAAGCACAATTACTAGCAAGGAATGTTATATTGACTGAAAGGCTGGAGTTTCGACTATTTCTTGACATAATCACAATTGTGATTGATGCACATTTGCGTGTGCTGTGGCGTTTTACATATACCATTGTCACAGAACTCTCCCACCACATAGCACAGGTAGTGCTCAGTGTCGTTTTTCAACTTCTCGTCTGTCTGGAAATGTGTTCCACCATTGTGTGAAGCCGACTCAGGACACAAATGATGGTGCTAAATCTGGACTGTATGGGGGATGGGTGAGGACGTTCCATTTGAAGTGGGCCAGAAGATCAGCTGTTGCATTGGCAATGTAGGGATGAGCACTGTCTTGAAAACACAGTGCCTTCATCAGCATTCCAGCTTTTGATTTTGAATGGCATGACACAGTTTTTCTGAAGTCTTATAGTAGAGAGCAGTGTTTATTGTTGTACCAGTGGGCATACACTCGCACAACAACCCACCTTTTCTGTCTCAGAACATACTGACCATCACTTTTCTGGTAGACAGTGTTTGTTTAGACTTCCATAGCTTCGGAAAATTTTAAAGCCATCACTGATGAGACATTTCCTTAATTACAGGTGTCATTTAGTGTACCCAGGTTTCGTCAGTAGTGATAACTGAAGTAAAATATTCTTCATCCTGTTTTGTATAGCGCTCTAGAAATTTGCGGGCTGCCTTAACATTTGTGGTTTATTGTGTTTGGTGAGCAATTTTGGGACCCACATCAAATAAAACCTTGTGATAATGCAAACATTTGGTCAAAATCTTGTCACTTGTACTCTTACTGACTTGAAGTATCAATTTTAACAGCACGTGAACAGTCACACATTGCTCTTCTAGCATTTCTTTCTCTACTTCTGCAATTTTTTGGGCGAAAACAGAAGGCTGACTCCAACTCTATTCGTCATGGATGACTGTACATCTGTCTTTGAACTCTCTGCACACTCTGACACGTTTTTGGTGTGCGTACACTATGGCCCATAGGCTTTCCATAACTGACAATGAATGTCCATGGGGGTAGTGACCTATGCACTCAAAAAATGGAACACTGCATGCATCTCGCACATGCTGGGAGAAGCAAGGGGGAGCTCTACTGTGAATGGCTGCCCTGTCAAGACTGAGTGTCACAGTGGGCTCAGGTGTTTGGGCATTTGAAGGGGAGAGCCAAGCTACATGCCAGTGATGCTGGATCTCACTTAAAAGCATTCGTCATGGCTCCACCACCTTGGAGACCTTGTTTTATGGACACTCCTCACAGTATAGTAGAAGCAAAATTACAGTTTAAACTTAGATCAGAAAATAAAATTAAGAGAATTGCTTAGGGTGTATTATAATATATTTGACAGAAAAAAATTGGAAAATTTACGCCATGGACAACACACTCACCCATGCCCGATGGAGGACTCAAAGCTTCGACGGGGGGGAACCGCACGGACCGTGACAAGGCACCTCAGACAGTGCAGCAAAAAATGTGGAAACTGTGAGTGTAGATTAAAGCTGAAGCCTCATCATCCTTTGATTATTAAACCATATGGCGCTCCTTTATCAAACAGAAAAGCGGTAGACAGGGAGCTGCAAAAAATGGAAAGCTGAGGGACAAGAGAGAGGAAAAGTAGTGACTACAACAACCCTCTTGTAATCCATAAAAAATATGGGATGTTAAATTTATTCCAGATTCTGGACATCTCAGTAAATTTTTAACTGGATAAACTAACTGCCTTGCTAATATTAATGACTTGTTAGGAAACTTTAAACATAATAAGTTTATTCATATTTTGGATGTTACTTGTGGGTTTCACCAAATTCCGCTTGAGCATGATTCCAGAAACTATGATGCTTTCTTGTTTGGGGGAAAATGTTAGTATTATTGTGTAGGATTATTTAGACTAAATGTATCTGTTGCCGAATTCATTTTTGCTTTAGATTTTGTTTTGGGGGAATATATGTTTGCTAAATTAAGGAATTATACTGGTAATATTTTAATCATAGAAATAATTGGGAGAAACATTTTGTATTGTTAAGTGAAGTGCATGAAAAGTTAAAGAAAGAGCGTATGTCTTTAAAACTTGGAAAATGTAAATTTGCTGCCATACAACTTAAATTTTTGGGACAGAGCATTTCAGATGACAGAATTTAGCTTTGAAAAGACAAAATGCAGACCACCGAAAAATTTCCTACACAAAAAAATTATCAGTCAAAATCATTCTTTGGACTCTGTGGATTCTATAGACAATTCGTTAGCACACAGGCTTTAAATGCGCCATGTGTGAATAATTTGTTAAAAAAATATGCCGCAGTATCTGGGTTTGGGGTCATAGTTGCCAGGAGGATTACAAGAAGAACAAAAAACAAGTTTGTGACTAAAGAATTTTGTACAGACTTTTTTTGTCAGTATGTTTATACTTTATGACAGGTAGCAGTGACAGAGAAATGGGAGCACATTTATTTCAGGAGAAAGTATTTGATGGGAATGCTGAACACAGATCCATAGCTTTTGTCTGTAGAACTTTGCAGAAACATAAACAAATGTATACTGTAACAAAAGAAGAATTCTTAGCTGTACACTAGGCTTTCAGAAAATTTAACAATTATTTCTTGGTTAGCAGAGTCATAGTTTACAGAGACCACACAGACTACAATACTTTTAAGAGTGTAAACTGTGTCACATTAGACTGACTAGGTGAGCATTATTGCTGCAATAATTTGACTGTACTATTAAACACCTAAAAGGGACGTAAAATTTAATTGCAGGTGATTTATCTAGATTTCCACAGGGGGTGAACTAGAAAGCAGTGGTGGGGATTGTGAAAAGAATTTTAATTTTTTGCTTAAAAGTTATTGAGAATGAAGAGAAACAAATTAGAATTATCTGCAAATATATACGGAAAAATCAGAGCCGTGATCAAAACTGGAAGTTAGTAAAAATTTATACAGGAAAAGTTTGATCCATACTACAAATTATAGCAGGAAATTCTTTTGAGGAGAACTAGTGTTGGTAGTTATAACTGGAAATGATGTTGGCCTGACCAGTTTACGAATTAAGTTTGTACATGAAAGCTTTGGGTATTGTGGAGTGCTAAAATGTATCCAAAAGATTCAGGAAAATGCTTATTTCTGTAATATTGACAGAAGAGTAAGGGAAAAAAAGCTAAAACTTTGATAGATGTCTAAGAGTTAAAGTTAACAATCAAAGTTACACTCAAAGTGATAGAGGGTTCATGCAAAACATTACACAAAAAAGTGGATATAGCAGCAGTGAATATTCATCAATCATTACCTAAAATTAGAGGTGGTTTCTGTTACATGTTTTAATGGCAGGTTTATTCTCAAACTGCATAAAACTGTATCCATTTTAGAAAGTAAGTAAGAAAACCATTTTCAAATATTGTGAGAGACTATTCCTAAACCCCAGAAAACCTAAAGCCATCCTATAAGATAATACCACACATCTCATCTCAAGAACCTTGAAAATGTATATTGAGAGAGAGTAAATAAATCACATAGCAGTTTCTGTTTACCAGCATCAAGTAATCCAGCTGAGAGATATGTGAAAGAAATTGGCAGATTATGTAGAACTTATTGTAGCAAAAATTGGATAGAATATGTCAACACCTTTGAAAACATCTTGAATAGTTTACAACACACATACACTGGTTTTTCCCCATATGAAATTTTGTTTAATAGAAAACCAGCCAACTTTCTATTGGAACTTAGTGAATATCCTGCATGGTAAGGTATCACAGAACAGCTGAGAGAAGAAATTGTCATAAAAACTACAGAGAAGCAAAGAGAGTTTAGGAGGCAGAGACACATTAAAAAATTAAAAAAGTCACTGTTTAAAGTAAATGATTTAGTTCTCGTTAAAACTCCTCAAGGAACAAAATAAATTAGTGGAGAACTGAATAAATTCTCTGATATTTATATAGAAAATCCACATCCAAATGTTTATAGATTAGTGCATCTTAAATCAAGAAATGGCTGCTGTGGAATAATTTAGATGATGTAATTATCCAATTTTTATTAATCAACATTCTTTTGCAGCACAATTGTTGCCATTTGATTTCATATTCTGTATATATTAGCACTCAAATGTTATATCTAGGAGTAGCAGTGCTTAAGCATGTTTCAGTATGCTGGCAGATTATGTATGTAACAAACACATGGAAATGTTGGGACTCTGTTTCAATATGTTGCCAAAACCACCATTATTCACTTATACTGTGGAGAGCAAACTTTTATGTATATTAATTAAAACCGTAGAGCAGCCAGAAGTCACATGTGACTTTTTCTTTACTTTTACATGTTCCACTTGACCCATGTGAGCACCTTTGCAATGTAAAAATGTAATCTGTTACACCATCATTGAATAAAATAAATTCACAGATTCAACTTTGAATGTGATACCTTAAATTATAGCCACACATTACAAGTATCAGAGTGTGCATAGTGTTACTGTCATTTGTAAAGTAGAGCACATCGGTTGTGTACAGTTATCGTAAAATAAGAAATAACAGCGAGACATATCATCTCGAGCCAAAGCCCTGCCAATATGTGCTTTGGCTGAAGCTACCTTATGAAGCACAATGTAAAACCATGGAATACAAAAAAAAAAAAACCTCTCACTAAACTATGACAAATGTCTGCTGCTTTTCCAGACGTTTAAACATAAAAGTACAAAAAACCATACGCAGTTATTAAAATAATTTTGAAACGACATAGAAACGTTACAAATTGAAAGTATAATTGTCGCTCTTCCAAGCATTAATACACATATGTCATGTATATGACTGGTTATTAATGCTATTAAAACTACCCTCCATTAGCGTATATTAAATCTACCATACAGACATGGTGACATGATTCCTTTTACATCTACAGCTATTAGAGTGCAATATTTGTGGTGAAAGGTATTTACAATATACATATTTATTTAAATATTATATATAAAAACAAAGATGAGGTGACTTACCGAACGATAGTGCTGGCAGGTCGATAGACACACAAACAAACACAAACATACACACAAAATTCAAGCTTTCGCAACAAACTGTTGCCTCATCAGGAAAGAGGGAAGGAGAGGGGAAGACGAAAGGAAGTGGGTTTTAAGGGAGAGGGTAAGGAGTCATTCCAATCCCGGGAGCGGAAAGACTTACCTTAGGGGGAAAAAAGGACAGGTATACACTCGCACTCACGCACATATCCATCCACACATACAGACACAAGCAGACATATTATTTAAATATATATAGTTGTTATACATACACATTTACATATACTCATGAACATAAAAAATTTCAAGTTGCATAGAACTTTAGTAATTAAATACCAGCAATTAAGGAGACTATTCATGTTGTCACTGTTGACGTCATAAAAATGGTAAGGAATCACTGCTTTTTATGGGAGTGAGCACATTTCTATGATTCAGAGCTGATTGAAATACACAAATACACAAAAAAGACATTAAAATTGCCATTTTTACAGGGATTGACTTATGTATGTCATATTTATAAAAGCACACTAAAATAGTTAAGAATCACCTACAACTAGTGTATATCACTTGTGTAATAATATTACTTCAACATAATTGCAATATCTGTATACATAACATGTAAGTACTGTCTCTGTCTGGTATTGTTAGTGAGTACTTACACTTTTTTTTACATAAAATATTTTTGTGTTCCCATAAATATGTAATTATGTTATAGACCACTATTTCAAGCAGTGTAAAAGAATTCTAAACAAGGTAATTCATGAAGCAAAGAAATTGAATAATAGGCAATTCATTATCAACTCAAGTAATAAATCAAAAGCTGTGTGGAGATTGATAAATGAAACAGTTGGCAAAAAAGACAAGATACACTCAATAACCTGCATTAAAGATCAGGATGGTGTTATCACTGACCCTAAGCAATTATGTGAAATATTTAATGACCATTTCACAAATATTGGTGACAAGTTTTCTTCTTTTATCAAGACTCCTGCACTCACTCATCCCATAGATTCAGCAGTGTTTCCAGAATCAATTTTCCTTGACTCAGTTACATCAAATGAAATCTGCAATATAATAAGGCAGAGACCAAACAAACATTCCTGTGGTCTTGTTGGTATATCTGATTGCCTTTTAAAACGAGTCTGCCATCATGTGTGTGAACCACTGTCAGATATAATAAACTGCTCTTTATCATCAGGTAAATTTCCTAGAGTTTTTAAAGCAGAAAAAGTTATTCCTCTGTTTAAAAAAGGGGAAAGGAGTGATTTAAACAACTACAGACCCATCTCAGTCATATCAAGCTCATCAAAAGTCCTCGAAAAATCAGTATACGACCGTGTTATAAAATTCTTGGAAAGTAACTGCATACTAAGTGCTCACCAGTTTGGGTTTAGGAAAGGGAGATCAATAAATAGAGCATTATACTCATTTTTAAATGAAATCTATAGGGCACTAAATAGTAGGAAACACACAACAGGTGTGTTTCTTGATCTCACTAAAGCTTTTAATCTTGTCAACCATGAATTACTTTTGGAGAAACTACTACGTTATGGGATTAGGGGAAATTGCAATGACTGGTTTAGGTCATATCTCTCAGGCAGAGTACAGAAAGTAGTGATTACATCAAAAATTGGTGAAAATGCTCAATCAGAGGAGCAACTTGTAAGACAATGTATTCCCCAACACTCTACACTTGGTCCCTATTTATTTCTAATATTCACCAATGATCTGCCCCAAAGCATTCAGGAAGGTCTACCGCTAATGTTTGCTGATGACACCAATATACTGTTTTCAAATCACTGTCCTCATCAACTCAACTCAACAATTGCTAATACAAATTGTAGTCTGGTAAACTGGTTGAACAAAAACAAACTTCTCCTAAACAAAGATAAAACAGTATATATAAATTTCCACTCGACACAAAAGGTATCGTTCATGATAGATGATATCAGGATTGAGAATGTGCCCATACAGCGAGAAAGAGCCACAAAATTCCTTGTAGTGTGGATAGATGACACACTACAGTGGGACATACATAAAGATAAATTATTAAGTAAAATGAACAGTTTGTGCTATGCTTTTAGTATTTTAAGTAAAATCTATGATATCAAAACACTAAATTGTGCCTACTTCGCATTAGTACACTCAATATTTACATACTGCATTCTTTTTTGGGGCTTCTCCCATAAGAATGTATTTATTATGCAGAACCGAATAAGTAAGACAATGAAACAAGTACCCCTGTGTTCCACCACTAAACATCTCTTTAAGGAGCTCAGTATTTTGCCAGTGCCTTTTATCTATATTCATGAAACAGTGTGTTTTATTCATGAAAATCTCCATATATTTACAGAAAATAGAGATGTTCACTGTCATAATACTCGTCATTCCAATGACATATTTATTGCTGATCATCGGCTACATAAAGGGCACAGTAGTGTAAGGCACAGGGAGTACTTCTGTACAAGAAGCTACCTGAAAATGTCAGGTCTTCCAGAAAGGATTCGGATCTAAAATACAGTCAATCCTACAGAAGCACTGCTTCTATTCAGTGGAAGAATGTATGAATAATAATCTAAAACAATTTTTGTAATGTATTTTACTGCATGTGTTAAAATATTACTTTCAACTGACTTATTTGACTCTATTCACAGATATAACTGTTCCTTGTTATGTCTCATCTGCACTTATGATAACACAATGTAAGTAATGTTACTCTGTAATCATTATCTGATGACTGTATGTAACATACCAAAAAAGTTATGATTCGCTATGTAGAGCATAAAATTTATATAAATGTACATCTTAAGAATGTCTATACTTATGCATGTAACTGAATACCTACAAAATAAGTATATTTATGTATCAAAGCATGTTAAATGTAACTTATCCTACATCTATGTGTAACAACACAACAAGATTTCTGGATGAATAAATAAATAAATGAAATGTCTAAATTCTGATGAAGGCACTCTTAGAAGTGTTGAAACTAAAAAATTGTGACCGACATCTCATTTGTTTAGATTTTAATTTATAAATGGTCACTGAACCAAGCAGCCATGTTCAAAACTTTGATGTAACATTTCATCAACACTTTTCAGCAATAGTGATCCTCCATCTGTAATATTACTCACTGTTTATTAGAATTTTCGGAGCTTGTTTCTACTTTGTTTATACTGTTCTTTAGTACATATAGTAATTGCAACATCGCATTTCCATTAATGGTAATTAGTGCTGAATTATTATTCCATTATCCCACATACTTCCAATAGAAACACAGTTCACAGTTGAATCCAAACATGGCTACACTTTCTTTATCTCAAAATCTCCTGATCACAAAGATTAAATTTTGGTTTTTTCCTTGTGAAAGAGTCTGCTATTAATTACACTCCTAAAATATGTTTCGCCTTTAATGCAATCGGCATGACTCTGTGAACATAATATACTATATTTCATGACCATAGCTTTCTCATCCTACATCATAATTATTAACATCACTAACTTCATCAATAGTCTCATCATAATCATCAGCTCATAACAAATCTCAGTTATCTCTCACTTAATTTCAACATCATGAAAATAGTACAACAGTATCCATATCATCATAACTCCACAACAAACAGAACATTCTGAACCACATTAATGGTATGCATGCAATGTTAGTTAGTGCTGGTCATGACAAGAGCTTGCTTTACTTCTCTTGCAAGATTTTCTTTAAACTATGTAGTCTGACATTACACCAGGTATTCCTCCCAGTGGTTAACAAATGCATAATTAAGGTAAAAAATGTTCTATGTAACAAATGCTTCCACAGAGTACTCTGTTTCCAACACAAAACTTAATATCTTATATGTTGTAAAATAAGGCTGACAATTAATCATGAACTTCAGAACTACAGCATGACTGTAGAAACAAGTCTGACCCCCATGACCATTCATAATGATTTTCATTACAAATTAAATTTTTAAACCACATAATAATAATTGTTGGAATGTAACACAAAAGCATGGCAGAATGTGCTGAAAGCCACATAAAAAGCGTAATTACAATGCAACACAATTCTCTATTCTATTAGTGATCTAATAATTATGAAAGGATGTACCGGTATATACGATTAATTTCAAAAATATCAATCTGGTATCTTCTTACAACGAGGTTTTTACAGAAGTACCGGTATTCCATCAATTTTACCTTTCCAGTCGCTAAAATATACACAAAAAAGCTCCATTAATTGTAATATTCCCTGTATAAACACACAAACACATGGGAAGAAAAACAGTGGCATGTTATCATAGCAGGAGGGAATGACGTCTATAAAAATGATCTGAGTAGAGCAACATATACCCTAGTATCACTGCTAAAATGCAGGGGAAAGAAATGTGATGGTTGTAGGAATTCCTCAAAGGCATAATTTAATTCCTAAAGTGTGCTTAAACACAGAAATACAGAGAGCAAATCAATTGCTCACTGAAATATATAAAACATACTATGTGTTTTATATAAATGTGAATTACTTAGAGAGAGACTGTTACACTAAGCATGGTAAGCACATGAATGGCAAAGGGAAGAGAATTATCTGCCAAAAGATTTCTGACGTAATAGCAGAATCAGAATGTGAAGAGGAAATAGACACTGAAGCACCGACAACAACAAACACCTCTGCAGATATGACAATGTCCATTCCAACTTTTGTGCCTGATCGAACCTCAACAAAACCAATAATGCCAACAGTCCTAGCAATTGGATATTCACCCCTAGCTGAAAGTTTACCAGCAACAAGGACTCCCATATCAACATCACCTACAAGATTAAAAGTCACACCTACAACAGCAGTAACAACACCTATATCAATGACTATCATCCCAGCAACAGGAGGACATTCAGCAATTCCAGTGAGGGGAAATTTAAGGTGACCATCTCATATGCAAGATTTTTTTATTTCCAAAAGGCCTCAAGACCAAATAAGGATAAATAGTGCACTTATCAACAACACTTCCAGTAGAAGTCCTTGCAGTAAACACAGAAACCACATCAGCATCAACCATACAAGAAGAACAACGAAAGAAATAGAGAACTGCCCCCTTTCACCATCAGGACATTTTCTTATGACCAACGGAGAAAACCAACTCACACTTCAAGATGAGAAGGAAGATTTCCCACATAATTTAAATTTAGGAACAAAGGTAAGTGGTCAACCAAGTACAATCAGAATAAACCTAAAATCTCACTAGGTCACTCTTGTTCATCAGAATATAGTCACTTAGGAAAAAGTAAGACAGCTAGAAATCTTGCTATCAAGTAAACTCAGATATGTTTATGTACTTTGGTTAACTGATTGCTGCCTGAAAGAAAATGAGTTAAAGACAGTGAAAATAATGGATTTTGTGTTAGAAACACAAACATGTAGAAATCAGTTTACATGTGCAGGGCACTGCATATACATATAGAAAGATATAAAATTAAATGACTTAGACAATGCTGAATACTTAAAAACTGAGAAAGATTTTGAAATATCCGATATAGAAATTCCAGCATTCAAGTTAATTGTAATATCTTTATATAGATATCCAGATAGCCACTTTAAAAAAATTCAACACTCAGCTTCATACTTTGCTAAATAAAGTAGTAACAACCAAAATAACAGTTCTTATATGTGGAGACCTAAACGTAGACTTTAATAAGCCAAGAAATTCAAAATCTGAGTTGATGAACATATTGACAGCCAATAATTTGGAGATTATAATCCACTCTACTACACGTGAAATGAGTCATTCTAGTACTACTATAGACCAAATAATAATTAGCTCTAAAACAATATATAAATCAGTCGTAATTAAAGCTGGACTTTCAGTCCATCATGGACAGGCTATAAGTTTTTTTGTAAACACTAATTCTTCTTATAATTATATGAGGAAGACTACACACATAGACAGAACTTTCAGTAATGGAGCAGTACAAACATTTCAGAATTATGTCCAACAAAAATCATGGGAGCTACTTTATGGAATAGAAAATATTTTGGTAAAAATTCAGACATTCTTGAATATATTCAAATATTATTTTCATCTTGCTTTTCCACAGAAAGCCAAAACAAACCAAACCACTAAATGCAAGAAATGGATTAATAGTGGTATAAGGAAATCTTGTGCTAGAAAACGCCATCTACACAGTATTGCTAGAAGTTACAACACAACTCTGGAGTTTGATAGTTACTTAAAAAAATCTAAATCTATCTTAAATAAAATAATAAAGGAGGCAAATAAACAAAACAATGACAAATACATAGAAAAAGGTTCAAACAGAACCAAAGCAATCTGGCAAGTTGTATAGAAAGAAACCCTATGTGACAAAAATAGAGCGAATAATATTGTTATAAAGGCTGGCTAGGAAAACATTAATAACCCAGAGCAAGTAATTAGTTTACTGAGACCTTAGCTCACCTATGTGACCTATCTTTTTCTATAGGAACTTTTCCTTCATGTTTGAAAATAGGAAAAGTAAAGCCATTGTACAAGAAAGGGAACAAAGAAGATATTTCCAAGTACAGACCATTGGCACTTTTGTATGTTTTCTCAATAATATAGAAAGACTCTACAATAAGGGACTAACAGACATCTTAGAGGATAATGGAATTCTATCAGAATCTCAACACGGATTTAGAGCAAACTGTTCAACCAAATCAGCAGTTCACTCCTTTCTATTTGATGTACTGTTACCATTAGGCAACAAAAAACTTACCATGGGCTTATTTTTAGATTTGTCAAAGACATTTGACACCATAAACCATGATAAATTGCTACACAAGCTAGAAAATCTCGGCATCAGAGAAATAGCTAACAATTGGCTAAGCTCTTATCTTAAGAACAGGGAACCATATGTGGAAATAGATCAGGAAAGGGATAAAGTCATTAGGAAATGTAATTCCAAGCCATTGTCTGTTAAATATGGTGTGCCACAAGGATCAGTAATGGGTCCTGTTCTGTTCTCACTTTGTGTAAATGACCTAAACATAAGCAGTGACAGCAGTAAAGTATTTCAGTTTGTTGATGAAACAAACGACCTAATTACAGGAAAGACAGAAGAAACCCTCGTAAAAAACATAAGAGAAGCCACTGACAAACCAACATGTTATGTTGATAAAAAAATTAACAATAAACACTGGGAAAACTGTAGCTATGTGTATACACACAACACAAAGAAAAAAACCTGATATCGTCCAATCTAGAGCTATATGGACAGTCAATTACCAAAACAGCCTGTAGCAAATTTCTTGGACTTCATCTAGAAGAGAACTTGAAATACATATTGAGCAAATGAACAAAAAATTATGTACTTCTTGTTCTGTGCTGCATACATTAAAAAATTATACCAGCTACAACACATGTATATTATGCAGTCATACAATCTCACCCCCAGTATGGGATTATGTTCTAGGGAAATTCTGGAGATGCCATCAAAAAATCCAAAATTCAAGAGAAAATTATAAGAATAATGGAAAGGGTAGATAATCAAAAAAGGGTGATCCTGCATTTTTTCTTGTATATATGTTCTTGAAAATATAATGTATTTAAAACAAAACTTACCCACAAAAAGACCACTCATCATTCAAAATCACATAATACACACTAAGGTATAATATAAAAATTAGATATACATGTTCAAAGTGGCAACACAAAATTATTCCAAAACAGTCATATCCATCACAGTATCAAACTAGACTATACATAACCAGATACCATTAAACACATACAGAACATTGGTCACTTCAAATCTAAATTGAAGTCATGCTTGGTTGACCACTGCTTTTACACAGGAAATGAATATCTACAAAAATAAATTTTTCTATGTTAACTCTTTGAAGGGCAGGCAGAACTGTAACTAACCACATACGTAGACGGTTTCAATGGGTGGTGGTCACTGTGGCTAACCACATAATATTTTCACCCTTTACCGCTCAGGGGCCAGTAGTCTCTCTGCCAACCACCTAATTGTTGCCTAAAGTGCCGCTAGATGGCAGTGCAGGTCTTCTGCGCGAATTTTGCCGCGATTTCAGAACAATAGTTGATACTTCTTCATTGTTAGCACTGTTCTGGGAAGCGGCGTACAGTATTCTCTGTAGCTCTTCTTTATACAACTATTTTTGGTAAGTAATTGCTTATATTTATGTGTTGAACACATATAAGTCTACGTGTAATGTAACTTTAAATTGAAATAGAATTTTCCATGTTTTACAGACAAATTTCTGTGTGGTTAGTGCTGCTAACCACCGCCCTTCTGCTCCACCTGGTGTATTTTCCTCGTCTCAATCGAATATGTCTAGCCGAAAAGGAATAACTGAGGGCGAATGTTACCGAATTTAATTTGAAGAAATATCTTCTAGTGACAGCAGTGTTGACAGTGATGGAAATGACCCCACATTCACGACAAGCTGTGCAAGTTCTAGTCTTGTGTGCAGTCGTGTGGTTCTAAATTTAACCAGTTTGTCTTCATGGAGGGAATCATATTATTTTCATTGACAATTATTTTACATCATATTATCTGTTCAAGGACCTAAAATCCAATAATGTGTACGCTTGTGGAACAATAAATCCAAGAAGGAAAAACATACCAAAACTCAAGGAGGAAAAGGAACTGGAAAGAGGGGAATTCGATTACAAAATAAGCAATGATGGCATAATATCTATAGATGGAAAGATAACAGTGCAGTCAACTCGATTTCAACATGTCATTCACTATCAGATGTGTCCACAGTAACTCGAAAAATGAAAGATGGAACAATAACCAATATCACTTGTCCACTTGTATTGAAAGACTACTGTTCCAGTATGAACTATGTGGAAAATTTTGATCAACTAAAGTCAGACTATGCTATTGACAGAAAAAGCAAGAAATGGTGGATGAGATTGTTTCTTCACTTTTTAGACTGCTGTGTGACAAACGTGTTCATTGTGCACAAAGAAATCGAAATGGAGCAGTTCTCCAATAAAGACTTCCGTCGAGAGGGTACAAAATCTTGTTGGCTCCAAAAATAGTTTCAGTGGCAGCTAATTTTGCTTCTATATCCCAAAGTAGTATAGCAACCCAGACCAAATCACACAATCCATACGTAGACGAAAGTATCCACCACGAAAGCAGTAAACAACAACCAATTCAATCATCATCTAGAAGGTGCGCAGTCTGCAGTTCAAAGAAAAATCCATTGGGAACAGTGTGGATGTGTTCAGTGTGCAAAGTACCTTTGTGTCTGAGAGCAGGCAAGAACTGTTTCAAGACATACCAAGAAAATTAAAAACTAGTTATTTCAAAGCTCAACCACCAAATATCGAATTTGTATGCTGTAATGGGGTGGTGGTTACCTTTAGTGACCACATTTAATGTTAATATTTTGTTGTTGTTTAAGCGCATTTTTACAAACACAATGTATAAAACATGTCAAGACAATAAAACAAATGTGTTACAAGTAAAAGAAACTTGAAATTTGCAAATAATTTTTCTTGCCCCACTAGGGTAAATTTTAGTGTTGTCTACCTGCCCCTCAAAGTGTTAACCCAATGCAAGCTACCCCATAGTTCTATTTCAAATGACAGTACTGATTCAATGTGTACAACATAAAACATTTTGAGCACTTTAATACTTACAGTATTGGCTAATTTCTGTAGTACATAGCAGCCTGAATTTAATTAACTGTTTGTAGTACTGATGTGCTCTGTCCATATTAATTTACCATCAAGGTAGAGACTCAGTAATTTTACACGTGGTACTTGTCAAGTTTGTTTTCCTTGGTTTTTAATACTGACTCATTATCTTTTGGCTGACTGATTTTAAAGCTCTTGATGTTTGTTCTTCATAGTCTATTACTTCTAAACCAGTTTTCTAGACTGCATAATATCCTTTCAGCTACCTGTATGGCTTCTTCTAGATCCATTCCATTGCTTAAAATGTTTGTGTCATCCGCAAATAGTATTGATTCCTATTAAATTCCATTTGGTAGGTCATTAATATATATGAAGTACAGCAGTGGCTTAGAACACTTACCTATGGCATGTCATTTTGGATCATCTGTATGTCTGAGGAGTATTTATTTCTCTCCTCATCTGTTAGTTCTACTTTTTGGTGTCTGTCTGTTAAATAGGATTTTCAGGCAATGTAAACTCTAGGTAGTAATATTAACATGTAGGAAGAGACCAATTGCTACTTACCATAAAGGTAACAAGCTAAATTGCAGACAGGTACAGTCAAAATGCACTTACACATAATTTTTCAGTCTCAGCCATCATTGGAAAGGTTGAAAGCTTATGTGTAGTCATCTTTTAATTATGCCTGTCTGCAACTAAGCATTTTATGTTTATTGTAATTTGCAATTTATCTTTTCCTTCATTGTTAAGTAGGATTTTGTAATATTGAATGTCCCATCTCTTTGAGGGGCAATCTTTAGCAGCCCTAGCATGCTCCCAGTTTGAAACATCTGTGTCTTTTTCCTATGGAGCTGTCTTAATTCCTTGATGTATACCAGTCATTTACAGACCGAGGGTGACTTACAGAACAAAATTTCATGCTGCTATTGCCAACAAAGACAGGAACATGCTGGATGTAGTGGACTGAAACTTTTGACTTTGACTCTCCAAATGCAATGAGCAGAACAGAGGCCACCTTCAAGATATCATTTTCAAAACATATTGGAATACAATTTTATATGTTATTCTATGTAAAAAAAAGAGAATTAAATTGATATCTCTAGTTCGTTCTGTTTTATGATTTTTTTAAAATAGGGAAGTTCCCTTGACACACCCTGTACAATATAAGGTTTTACAATAAACTACATTATAGAAAAATTCCAACTTACATAAACATACTGAAAGATTCCTACTACTTACTTTTGATAAATATCACTTCACAAATTGTAATTCTTTTCACAGCTAAATTCTTTCACAAGAAATATTCTACTAGTATAATATGAGTATTTCTACTACACAATTCTCTCACAAAAATATAAAGTAACTAATCACTATCTACCTTCAAAATTATTAATTACTATGACATAATACTACATCTAATCAACATAAGTGGAACATATTCAGGTCTTGAAACATTCTTGCAGGAGATTACACAAAATTAGCCATTAGTTAGTCACAGTGTCTTTTGGAATATGTTAATTACTGTTATACCACACAGTATTACTCAGCAAATAGCAATGACAAGTAATCTTTAAGCAAACACAGAGTATTTCAATTTTAAACTTCACCAAAATATGAAATATGCCACCATTCTCACATCATTAAGTCATCACAATGTATTGCTTTCCCCAACACTGACCACTACAAAGAATAAACAGGAAATTAAAGAGTGTAACAAATCCTCAGATCATCACAAGCCGACATAATCCATAGCATTAACTACTACATAGTAAAATCAGTAAGTGACAATGATTAATACAATATATTTATCAGGATACTGCAAGATAGAGACGAAAACAACGTTCTCAGACAATCAAGCCATCATAATACATCTCGATCACTAACTCCAATCATTAAACAGTATAAACGGTAATCTAAACAGTATCCACATTTACATCATACTCTGTAACCCCTCTAATGGTGTGTGGCAGAGGGTACCTCTAGCGCCACTAACTGATCCCCACTTCCCTGCCCCACTCACGAATGGCAAATGGGAAAAATGGTTGTTGCTAAGCCCTTGTATTAGCTCTAATTTCTCAAATTTTCTCGTCATTTCACAACATGTATGTGGGAAGAAGTAATACATTGTCTGACTTTTTTGGGAAAGTGCTGTCACAAAATTCCAATAGCAAATCTTTCTGTGATGTACACTGCCTCTTTTGTAATATCTGCCACTGAAGTTTGTTGAGCATCTCTGTAATGTTCCCATGCTGACTAAATGATCCTGTAACAAAAAGAACCACTCTTCATGGGATCTTTTCCATCTCCTCTATCAGTCCTATCTTGTAAGGATTCCAGACTGACAAACAATATTCAAGAATCAGTAAAATAAGTTCATTGTAGGCCAGTTCTTACATGGATAAGTTACATTTTCTTAAGACTCTTCCTAAGAATCTCAATCTGGCATAGGCTTTTCCTACTATTTGTTCCACACTGATCGGCCAAAACATTATGACCACCTGTGTAATAGCACGTTGTTCATCTTTTCATACACAATACAACAGAGATTATGCTTGTCATGGATTCTACAAGTCCTTGACAGGATTCCAGAAGTATGTGGCACCATATGTCTATGCACATATCAAGTAATTCTCACAAATTACGGGATCGGGGATTACAAGCACACAGGTGGCATCTGATATGTGATACAGATTGGGCACATTCACTGGCCAGAACATCAATGTAAGTTCACTATAATACCTCTCAAACCAATGTAGCATGATTCTAACCTTGAAACATGGACAGTTATCTTACTGGAAGATGTTATCATTGTAAGGGGGAGGCTTCCAGCATGAAGTGATCAGGATGTCTGCAATAATATTCACATAGTTCACTGCTGTCATGATGCCTTTGGTTACCACCACAGATCCAACGCAAGCTCGATTCAATGCACCACATAGCATAATTCTGCCCTCACCAGCCTGCATCTGTAGAACAGTGCATGTTTTGTGCAGCCATTCACATCTGATGTAACAAGAAATGCAGTTCATTTGACAGGCAACACATTTCTATTGATCCACAGTGAAAACTCAGTGATACTCTGCCCACTGTAATCATAACTAATAGTGTTGTTGGATCAACACAGGAACACATAGGGGTTATGTGATTTGGAGCTCCATGTTCAACAATGGCCTTTGAACAGTGTCCTCTGAGTGATAGCACCAGCATTGTCCTCTGTCATCAGTTCTGCCACAGATAGCTGCATATCCTGAATTATAAAGTGGATGATACTCTGACCTCTACATTTTTTGATGAGACGTGGTCAGCCAATACTATAAAACCTACTCATTATTTCACCATCCTTCAACCACTTTCCATAGGTGCTCACGACTGTAGTATGCCAACAGCAAATTAGCTTTGCTGTTTCAGAGATTCTCATTTCCAGCTTCAGCGCCACAACTATAACACCTTTCTCAAAACTGCTTATATCTGTGAATTTCTACATTTGTGATCTGTGTGTTCACTATGATGACTGCCCATTCATCTCTGTACTGCTTACATTTTTCCCTTAGTGCATTATGTGCCCACATCACCACCAAGAGGCATTCAGCCTCACAGTGGGCGGTGGTCATAATGTTTTGGCTCATCAGTGTATGTGGTCATTTCACCTAAGATCTGTCTGGATAGTTACTCCTAGATATTTTATTGTAGATACTTTTTCCAGCAATTTGTCATCAATAATGTAGTTGTACAATAGTGGATCCCTTAAGACAGTATAATGCAAAATAATCCATAGTATAAAATTCTGTTTAGGTAAATGAGTATGTCAACAAGCATTACATTAACATAATTCCTTGCACTAACTGCTACACAACATAATTAGTAACTAATTCAGTGTAATACAACATATTTCCTGGCAGTGCAACAGAATTCTTATGAATAATTATTTCACAATTTAAGCAAATTTCACAATTTAAGCAAATTTAAAAAAAGTAATTAATGACATCATTTAGCATTTACCATGAGAGTGATAAAACTATTTAATGTTCGTAGCACAAACCATTACATAACATTATCTGCAAGTCACTCTGAATTACACATCATATTTTTCAACATAAATCTTGAGGATGGCAAAAACAATAAGTATTCAAAGCTCAAAATCAATCATACTACGAAATAAGGTTGTTCAAACCTAGAGTTAATAGCAGGGAGAGTAGTGGCAATTACAAGTCATCCTGCAAAACATTACAAAGTGCTTCTCTGAGAACTACTTAGAACACATAGTTCAGAACCCCACTCATGATGAAAATATATTAGATATAATGGCAACAAACACACCTGGGCTCTTTGAGAATGTCCATATCAAAACTGGTATCAGTCACTAAGAGGAAGTCATGGCAACAATGATTACCAAAGTACAAAGGGCAACTAAAGTAATACATATCTTCATTAAACTAGATAGAAAAGGAGTAGCATCATATCTCAATGAGGTACTTGAAACTTTCAGCACAGGCTCAAGTTTAAAAGAATAGTCGACTGTGCATTGGACAGGTATGTACCCAGTGGAACAGTTTGTGATTTTTGGGTGGAAGAGGGTGGGGGGGGGGGAGGGAGAGATGGTCCATGAGATATAGCCACTGTAAAGAAACTTCTACAGGAACAGAGACTACTGCATAATAGGTATTTGAATGATCTTTCACAAAACCCAAAGAAATTATGGTCATACGTAAATGGTATTAGTGGCACCAAAGTTAGAGTACAGCCTCACACAGATGAGACAGGAACTGAAACTGAGGGTAGAAAAGCAAAAATGCTTATCACAGTTTTTAAATGTTCCTTTACAAAGGAAAAACCAGGAGAAATGACCC
Source organism: Schistocerca piceifrons (assembly GCF_021461385.2). NCBI lineage: Eukaryota > Metazoa > Arthropoda > Insecta > Orthoptera > Acrididae > Schistocerca > Schistocerca piceifrons. The sequence continues at coordinate 617,983,190 of NC_060149.1, forward strand.
AATTTCATCCTTGTAGCACTGAAAAGGTGAGTGAAATAAGTACTAATGTTAGTGGTGTTGGGTACAGATTCTATATTGATTTTACAGATGAATTATCCCCTCTTCTAACTACAATCTATCATATACTGCTCAAACAAAAAGCAATGCTCAGTAATTGGAAGAAAGCACAGGTCACAGCTGTTTGCAAGAGGGGAAATAGAAGTGACCCACAAAACAACTGTCCAATGTCCTTGACATTGATTTGTTATAAAATCTTAGAACATATTTTCAGCTCAAGCATAATGTAATATCTTGGACAGAATGACCTCCTCCATGCTAACTAGCATGGATTCCAAAAACATCAATCATGCAAAACCCAACTCCCACATTTCTCACATGACATGTAAAACTGTGCTTTGGATCATGGCAGCTAGGTAGACAAAAGTATTTCTTGATTTCTGAAAAGCATCTGATTCAGTACCATACTTATTGTCAAAAGTATGATCATATGGGGTATCAAGCAAAATTTGTGATTGGATCGAGGATTTTTTGGTAGGGAGGCTGCAGCATGTCATTTTGGATGGACTGTATCCTGAGAGATAGAAGCAACATCAGGCATGCCTCAGTGAAGTGTGTTGGGTCCTGTGCAGCTCATGTTATCTATTAATGCCCTTGCAGAGAATATTAACGTAACCTCAGACTTTTTACAGATCGTGCAGTTATCTATAAGAGAAAGCAGCTGCATGGATATTCAGACAGATCTTGATAAGAATTCAAACTGGTGCAAAGATTGGCATCTTGCTTCAAATGTTCAGCAATGTAAAACTGTGCACTTCACCGAATAAAAATGAGTAGTAGCCTATGGCTATAATATCAGTGAGTGACAACTGGTGTTGTACTTTGTAGGGATATAAAATGGAATGAACACACGAGCTCAGTTGTGGGTAAAGCAGGTGGTAGACTTTGGTTTCTTGGTAGAATGCTGGGGAAATGCCATCAGTCTACAAAGGAGATTGCTTAAAAATCAGTCATGCAACCCTTTCTACAACACTGCTTATGTTTGTGCGACTCTTACCAAATACGACTAACAAGGGATTTTGAATTTTAACAAAGAAGGGCAGCACAAATGGTCACAGATTTGTTTGATCCATGGGAGAGAGTTACATTGATGCTGAAGCCACTGAACGTGCAGACTCTTGAAGATATATGTAAACTATCCCAAGGAAACTACTTAAAAGGTTTCAAAGACCAGCTTTAAATGATGAGTCTAGTAATATACTACAACCTGCCAGGTGTCACTCCTATAGGGATCATGAGGACAAGATTAATTACAGAACACACAGGACCATTTAAACAATTATTCTACCCATACTCCATAAGTGAATGGAATAGGAAAAAACTTAATAAATGGCACAATGGTCATGCCCTCTGCTGTGCATTTCACAGTGGTTTATTGAGTATAGATGTAGATGTAGAAACAAACAAAAGTGGTATTTACATCGTAACATAAAACAGACAAAAGTATCAAGTAAACATCTAGTTGTCTTAGTATGGCATAAATTCTGACATGAACCTGAACAGAGCAAAATTACAACTTCATGCAGTGAATAAAGTAAAGAAGCAGTCTTTCATATCTCACGTGGAGTCAAATCTGCTTTAGCACTTTTGTTTCTACACTATACATTAATCTATCTGCTGCCTCCTTAGCCTTCTTAATTAACACAATCTGTGGTACATGACATTCTCATATTATTCTACTTTCACATCTTACATCTCCTGGAATCTGCTTTCAAATGGAAGATATGTGATATTTGGTGATAACAAATATAACTCCACTTGTACAAACTAATATTATAATTTCTTATAAGGTAATTGACAGCTGAACATTAAATAGTTTTTAAATTAAAATGAAACATTTTACACCAATTAAAAACATTATCACAAATATCTTTTGCATTGTATTTTACAATGGTTGCAAAATTCACTTCAACACTTTTTCCACCAGTCAACTTGTAGCTGACTACAAAATTTGTATAGTATTCTGCATACATAATTGTTTTTACAAAATTTAGGTAGATTCCCCCACTCAAAAAATTTCTGTTTAATACAAGTAAGCACTTTATCTCATTGTTACTATTATTATCCTTACTCAAAACATGTATTTCTGCACAGTCATTATGTGAAATAATTCCTTATCATTAATATTAACTACATCATGTTTGTTAACATTTTCTACTTAAACCACAATATTTTGTTCATTTACTTAAACAGAGTCCCTTTTGACAGTTACTGATTGTTCAAAAACTGCTAACTTGACATTTACCATATGAATTATTCTGGATTTCACTTTGTAAGTCACATATTGTCCGCAAAGTTTTGTTTACACCTTCAGTCAAGTCTCTTAATCAGTCACTTTATGTTTTTAATCATTTTGTCAAGTTTATCGGTAGTTTCTCTGACATTAAAATTCTTTCCATTTATTTTTCAGTTAGACATGTCTCCCTACACATCATTTTTAGCACAATTTATGTCTAAACATGGCAACGAGTTCTAATATTTAAATTTTCTAGTAGTCCAAAATTTCAAAATAAAAATGATCATCACATGCAAAGTCATTTTTCACAGCACACAAGATAAAAATGGTGTCTTGTACTTATCAATTTTTGTGCTTGAAGTTCCAGTTCAGGCTGCTGGTAATACTTGTTTCCATTCCAGGTCTTCATCTTATTTTTGTATCCCTTTTTATCCATGCAATCCTTCACTAATTTTAGTTTTACTTCAAACCAAAGTTGTTGCAGAAATTGCATGTGCATTTTTAACATCACATTATTAACAAATACTTAAAGATCTCAGGTACACATCACAACTTCTTATGTCCAATAATTTCTAGTAATAGTAGCCATTATCTGACATTAGCAAAAATTAAGTTTGTGATTTTCAGGTGACTTAATTGGAAAAGATAGCAAACAAATGTCTTTGAAAGACAATTTCATGAAATAGTAACATAGAGTTTAATTAATTTTAATTGAAGTTTTTGGATGTAGAACGCTCATACACTGTTCCTTTTCTTCTTTTTTTTGTACGTATATTCTGACCCAACAACTATTTTCTTTTGGTCTTTCTATTTGTTCCAATTACACTGATTAAACACAAAACTTCTTACACTCCTCATTTTTATTTTTTACTATCATTACAAAACTTTTTACAGCAATAATTAGACTACAATTTAACAGATGTTGAGTATGCACTGGTTTTGCTGAGTGGAGCCACCATGCTGTAAATAAATACATAACAATACCATTTTACAAATCCATTATTTAAACATGTGTATTTGTAAATATGTGACGGAAAATTATGAGTTGACAAATGTCTGAGTACAAGTTTAAGCTTTGCAGTTAACAACAATATGTTTGCCATATTTACAATTCTGTTTGGTGTGCATTTTCACTATGTAAATTTTCAAATTAGGAACCATTAACAAATGCATTTGATTAATTTCAAGTTATACCTTAAATACAGGATGATTATGATGACTAATATTTTCACAGACTCTCGGTCAGTTGTTTAGAATTTACTACAGTTGCTTTGGAAATATACAGTTTGAGTGTACTATTAAACCAAATTAGTGTTATGTCAATTTTCCAAAAGAAAATTTAAAATAACAGTATACTTTTGAGTTTGATAGCATATGTATGTTCTTACAACAGTAAAAAATTACTGACAGTGTATTAAAAGCAATTACAAAGCACTTCCATATTCAAGACCTCAGATCAGGTGCTTCATTAAACATAAGGATTGATTGTTACACTAGTCTGTTACATTACAGTACATAATTCTTACATGTAAAATTTTTTTTTGTTATATGTAACAGTGTTAGAGTCACATGAATAAATATTTTGCATGAAGTTGGTGGTGTGTAATGTAACAGACAGATTTACCAGTCAAACTATGTGATTATTTTAGTCATGCTGTAATTTTCAGCAACTGTAATATTATTTATTCAGGGTAAATTTTCAGTCATCAGTTGTAAATAAATTTTATTGTGCTTTATGGTTTTGACAAATTAATTTGTCATCTTGAGAAGTCTACAAAATTAAGGACATTGTAAATCTTTAGACATAGGGTATGCCTTTATATGAAGTATGAAAAATACATTAGAGAAACTTGCTTAGTTTAGCAAACAGTCAATATCTTATTCATAGAAGGGGAGTGGCATGGTATGTTCAGAAATGTGTGTATTATATCTGTTTATTTTAAATACCTATAAAATGTAGAAATTAGCCCATCCCTTTAATATATCGGATTATGTGTCACGTTTTTCTTCAAATGTCTTATATATAACTCATTTATATGCCTTGGTTATATTTTTTTACATATGCTTTTGTATATGATCCTTGCTGTTAGCACAACAGATACATAGATGTGATTCAGTTATCATAAATCATCAGAGAGTTTTAAAATAATCAATTTCTGAACATAACTGTGGCATTATCCTTCAATGTAGAAGATATTGACTGTCTGCTAAAGTAAGTAATTTTCTGTACTATACTTTTTATATGTCACATAAATGTATAGCCAAGGTCTAAAGATTTATAATATCATTTTAATTGAATAACTTATCATTTTAATTGAATCAACTGTGGATTCTTGGTGAAATATTGTAAATTAACTAAACAAACACTGCTTTTTAGCCTTGTTTCACAATTTATTATTAATGTTATTGCACAACCTAGGTTTCGTGTTATAAGCCCATTTTCAAGTACGTTACTGTTTCCCATAGATGATAACGCACAGATAAATGTGATGATAAGGCAAAGGTAATCTCAGCTTCTTAAGGTATCAATTCATATCTTAATGTACAATTACATCAGTGACCATTTATTAACAAATTACACACATTATTACACATTCACCAATTATGCTACAATGATTGGACTAAAGTTACCCATCAGCCAAGATATTTTTAACTATGATGGACCGGGACCCAAAAGTTTTGCTTCTATTCTGGGGTTGTGATCTCATCCAAAAGAGGTGAATAATTGAATTGGATTTGCTCATTTAATAATAGATGTGCGGATATACCCATATTTTTTAAAATTTCTAAAATTTCTAATTGGTCTAGTTTGGCCCCCTTTTCCTCTGTGTGTAGGACTGCTACATCTATTGTGTATTTGTGATTATTGTTCAGGCAATGTTCTACAAAGGCTGAATCAGGTTTCCTCAATATCCAGCTTTTCTGGACATTAGCTTAAAGATAGAAGACAGTAACCATAAATTTAAAATTTACCAAAAAGATTCCTTCACTGACCGATTTATCCCTGGTTCCTTGCAAAATCCTACAACCTACAAATACACAGCATTCCATCACTGTCTTCTTTCTATACCTATGTCACAAGAAGACACTGATTAGGAACTTAACACAATAAAAACGATAGCCATAAATAATGAATTTGACCCCAACACCACTGATCAAATTGATCCCAAATGAAAAACACAGAGAAACAGGAAAAGAAATATTGCAGATTACCTTTTATAAGGAAAAAATCAAATAGCATAAGTAACATCTTGAAGGCAAAGGGTTTCTCTGCGTTTTTCTATGTCCCTCAGACAATTGGTAGTTTCTTGTTCAATGCAAAAGACTAACAACTAGCTATCAAAAAAGTGGGGTTTATAAAATCACATGCTGTGAGTGTCAGTCTTGCTACATTGGACAGAGGGGGAGATTCAGTCTCTGCAAGGCTTAAGGAACACCACAGAAGCTGGAGATTGAGGAAGCCTGATTCATCCTTTGCATAACATTGCCTGAACAAGAATCCCAAATACACAATAGATGTACAAGTCCCACACACAGAGGAAAAGGGGGTGAAACTGGACCAATTGGAAATTTTAGAAATTAAAAAACATCTGGGTATATCTGCAAACCTATTATTAAATGAGCAAACCCAATTCAACTATCCACTTCTTTTAGATGAGATCACAACCCCAGGATAGAAGCAAAACTTTTGGGTCCCAGTCCATCATATTTAAAAATATCTTGGCTGATGTATAACTTCAGTCAGGTCAGTGTAGTATAATTGGTAAATGTGTAATAATGTATGTAATTTGTTAAAAAATGGTCATTGATGTAATTGTACATTAAGCTATGGCTTGATACCTTAAGAAGTTGAGATTATCTTTACCTTGTCATCATGTTTATCTGTGCATTATCATCTTTGGGAATCAATAATGCACTTGAAAATAGTCTTATAACCCGAAACCTAGGCTGTGCATGTTTGTCTAGTTAATTTATAATATCCCTAATTTTGTAGGCTTTGAAGATGGCACATTAATTTGTTGAAACTGGTAAAGTGTAATAAAATTTATTTTTCAACTGAAGACAAGAAAATATATCCTTTTAAAAAAATACAATAATTCCTGACATGTGCCTGTAATAAACATTGTGATACACTATATGTTGCTTGCACAAAGTTTAATAATGTCTTGGTTACCAGCTTACGCTAATTACTGTAATTGAATTACAGAATCACATACCTTAATAGAATCTTATAAGATGACAGGACAGTGTGATTACTATACAAACAAATTTTACACTTATAGTATTAGTATGCATTGCAGCACCTTTATTTTTATGGAATGATATAGATTTGGCACTGGAGTTAGTATTATTGTAGGGAATAAGAATGCTAATTTGATTTTGATGGAAAGTTATATATTTACATATTATCAGTTAAAGGGATTTGTTTTGTGAAAGTTAGTATAGAAAACTTTTAATTGACAAAACTGTTGCTTAAAACTATACTTTTTCTAGAACTTGATGCCAAATCTGAAATTATTTTTATTAATCTTTTATCTTTGTGAATGGAATGACACATTAATTAGAATAATACTGTGAGTATAATTTATTGTGATGAATCTACATAAGGTCAAAGGAGTTCAGCAGTTACTCAGTAGTAATTGTTACGCAGATGTTGCAGAGTTGTTGTGAGGCAGCAGTTGTTGCGACCAGTATGTGAGTTGTTGGAAGTCAATATTATTAATAAATGAGGAAATTATGTAACCTGGATATTGAAATTTATTCAAGAACTATAAAACCTATTCTGCATCATGTACATAATTGACAAAAGGAAAACTTAGGACATTTACTATAAAAAAGAATGAAGACTTATCACAACCACTAATCAACGACAGCATCAATTTTAAGTTAAGGAAACAGGAAATCATGTCACATTTCCTGCTTCAAAAATTTTAAGATATTATATTATATTTTGAAAGCAGGATCATTAAACCACCTACATGTGGATCAAGATTTCATCATGCACTAACACTGTACACACCAATTATTGATCAATATATCCTTAATGAGCAAATTATGGTGTGGCTAATATACCTACAACTTGGCAATGTCACATGGAAAGCATTTTGCAGATTCTACCTTTGGCACTGAATTTTTTTGAAAGATATTGATGTTTATAGAGGAATTTGACATCCTAATGCTAATTCTTGATGAGATGTTAGAAAGGTTGCAGTCACATGACCTTTGTATCAACTACAAAAAAGGTATATTGGCCATTTCAACAACACAGTTTTTGTGTCACAAAGTTGTTTCCAATGGCATACAAGAATCAGATTAGCATATTATGGTGAGCATACTGAAAGTGACCCAAAACCAGAAGCACTGCTATTCCTAAGCAAAATTAAGTAATAAAATTCCTTTATTCTGGAGAACAAGTTCTCCACCAAGAGATGCACTATTTACAGACCTTTTTATATGGGCAACAGCTAAATAAGGGCCTAAGATGAGGTCAAGAATATACTCATTTCTCCAATCGTTTTGATGCCTTATGATCCTGTACTCCCATTGGTATTAAAAACGGTCACAAGTAAAGCAGGTCTAACCTGTGTTTTTCTGCAGGAACTTAGAGATGGCAAAGAATGACTGATAGCCTTCATCAGCCATGCATTAACCATTACTGAGCAACACAGTCCTGACAATGAGGCATTGGAAATTTTATGTACTGTACAGAAATTCTTCTGTTACATATATGCACATCATTTTTACTGATAGTTGATCATAAGTCTCCTCATCAACTTTATACCTAGTATACCAGACTACACTAAGTATGCTTCTCAATTCTACTTTGTTGTTACATTCAAATGAATAGAGTAGCACTCAGATGTGTGAGTTTTGTTCTCATACTTCATACTTACAACTACAGAACTTGTTCAGAGTCACAGCTAAAGAAGAAAGGGTTTGTATCCAATTTGGTCAATTTGTATTGTGCCAAATTGAACAACTGTTGGTATGAGTGGAATATGTGATTCAGAAGACGAGGAGAGACTTTTACTTGGGTATGCTGTTGCAAATGCTAGAGGAAGAAATAAACTTGGTATTTACTGGTTATGACCTACCGGAAGCTAAGTACACATTAGTAGCTGAATTCTTACTATTTCAGAATCATGTTGTCATTCCAAATAGTCTCTACAAAAGATTTCTAGATAATCTACATGTAGCTCATCTACAAATCTTTCAAATTAAGGGAATTACTTGTTCTGAGGTTTATTGGTCTAGCATCAATGCAGTTGTTAAACCAGCCATCAAATTTTGCAGCAAATGTACTAGGCACACACTTTCTCCTCCAAAACTTGAAGACCATCATTGAAAATATCCTATATGACCATGAGAGGGGATACACATAGATTACAGAGGAATAGTCACAGGTATAATGTTACTCATCTTATTGACACCTGATGAAAATAGCTGGAGGTGAGAGCAACTCACTTCACAACAGCAACTTCATCTTTTGCAGTACTGGACAATGTCTTTGCTACATAAAGGGTGCCTGTCACAATTCTTACAGATAATATAACACAGTTTACAGGCATAGAATGAAAGATATTTTTACAGTCTAGTGGAATAAACTTTCATAAATACACGACACTATATGAAGGGCTTATTTCAATAGTGGTACAAGTCCATTACCTCCACTTTTCTACCTATAATGCTTCTGAAATTAATGAGTCAGTCAAACAGAGAGAAAGGTTCATCTCAACAAGAAGCCATATGCTTGAATATTTCTGGTATCTCAACTGCAGATTTTTCAGCACTCATTTAACTTTAGGACTCTGTATCTCAAAATGAACAATAATGGACTTGTACCACTATTGAAATAAGCCCTTCATATCATCTAGTGGTAAATGATTGAGTGGAACATAATGTGTAGACAATATATGATGCTCCTTGTGCCATGTCCTAAGAATAGGATTATTGCAAACAAATTTAAATAAATACCTTCAGAAATGCAGGGTTTGTCCATAAAGCAATGGTACTGGCTGCCGAGCAGTGCTGTGGTCACTAGCAGTGCACTCTTTGGCAAGGGATTTGTGGTGAAGGATCTAAGCCAAGAAATACACTGTATGGCAATTGCATCTGAACTCTCACACAGCAAGGATCATGCATGATGCAAAAGCTGTTTTTGAGTTTTTTTCATGGCATAAAATGTGAAAAATGGAGTGTTCACTGGAGCAGTGTTACATGATTAAATTTGGCTTTCCTCCTTGGTTAAGGAGGTTTATGAACCCTGTCAAGGGCCCAGATTTTCTGTTTTTTCAGTGAGTTAAAGTTTGGACAGAAGACCATTGAAGTCATGGAGTAACTTGGATGCCCTTCAACAAGTGCTTTAACAAAAATATGGCCAAAGTAAAAACAACCTAACCTCCAACCATCAACACTGTTTTCAACAAAGAAGTGCTTTCATGTTTGCACAAAGCCATCAAACAGAAATGACCGGAAAATGTTGAGTGCTGGAAGCTTCACCATGACAATGCTTGAGCCCATGCAATCTTCACTGTAGCCACCTACTTGGTACAGATAGGGTTTTCACCCCTGATGCAGCCACTGTACAGCCCTGATATGAGCTTACCAGGCATTTTAATGTTTTCAAAACTGAAGAGAAGCCTGGAAGGTCGCTATTTTGATGGTGTTCCCACCATCCAACGGGCTGTCACAGAGTCTCTCAAAGGGGTTATAGCAGTTATTTTACAGGGTACCTTTGCAGTGTGAGAATCACATTAGCAGTGGTGTATCAACATCCAAGAACACTATTTTGAGGAATTTTAATAAAGGGTACCGATTGGATCAATAACTTTTTTACCAGATCCAGTCACATTACTTTACAGACAAACACTGTATCCTAAAAGAGGACAGTCAGCTGCTCAGTTGTTTCTAAGACATGGTATATGGGCAGATCATACCTCAATTAATCTACTGAGAAACATATAGAGCTGGAAAAACTGCAAGTCTCTTGCATGCATACAACTTTCTATCTTGATTCACAAACCAAGTGTTAGCAATCATTAAATTGTTCTGTGTGCAGAATTATGTCATGTAGCTTTCCATCAGTCCACATTCTAGTACAATTTTTCCTTCTTTTTCTCTTCCTACTATAGAATTCCAGCCTTTATCAAAATTACATTTTGTCTTCCTTAACTATCTGAATAATATTTTTGATGTCATTATAGGTTCTTTCAGTCTCTTCATCATCTGGGAGCTGGCAGGCATGTGAACCTGTACTTTAGTGGAAAATATTTGCTTCATGCCTGTGTTGGCTGTAATAACACATTCCTTATATTGTTCATAGTACCTTACCAACATTCCTACATTCTTGATTTTGTATTTATAACCCTGCTTTCATCTGACAAGATGTAGCTTCAATCTCTCAAATTCCCTTTTTAAATTCAGTAATGTTCTTACCTAGTTAAGGGATCTAACTTCCTATGCTCTGACCCATAGTTTGGTATTTCCTGATAACAATATCCTCCTGAGAAGTTTCTTCCTGAAGATGTGAATGGAAGAGCTATTTTACCACCAGATTATATTATTCAAGAGGATGTTATCCTGTAATCCATACAGTAGTGCTGCATGCCCTCAGGAAAAATTACAGCTGTAGTTTCTCCTTGCTTTTAGTCATTTGCAATACCATCATAGTAAGCCCATATTGTGTAATGTTACAAGGCCAGGTGAGTCAGTCATCCAAAATGCCACACTGCAGCTACTGAAAATGCTACCATCCCTCTTCAGGAACCAAAAGTTAGTCTGACTGCTCCACAAATAAGCCCTAAATGTGGTTGCACCAACAGTACAGCTATTTGCATCATTGAGGCATGCAAGACACCCCACCTAGGCAAAGTCCTTGGTACATGTCCAAACATGAGGAAATGAGGCAGGACAATTTTTTTCAGAGTAATGCCATCTAGAAGATTTTGTGTAAGTGATGAGCAGCATTTATGTCATCTAGTAGATTTTGTGTAAGCGATGAGAGGGAAATATGCATATACATGATTGTTTTCTAATGCTGATAAATGGATGGAGCCAAAAATATATGTTCTGTTCTTCCTAACTATGCACACCTATGATATTATGTAGGGTGTAGGTTTTAATTGAAATTTTTCAATTCTGCTTCTCAAATTTTCCAGTGACTTAAAACTTGAAGGAGAATCGGTAGCATCATGATTATGTGAATCATAGATATTTTCTACAGTGTCACATGAGGGTTGGAACTCCTCATCCAGTAATGCAATCTGGGCTATTCTCTGTGGTGCTGTTCAATATCTGATAACATTTTCCAATTTGTTGCAATTTTTTGTTTCACAGTGATGATCAACCCATTTACCTGTAATTGCATGTGCTTTCATCACCTATGATTGTCGTCATCATCATCATCTTTACCATTACCAACACTATATTCAGTGTCTTTGCCTGTGTTATTGTTGCTGGTGCTTTCATCATCTACTTTAACCAAGTCCTCACCTACAGTATTTTTATAATCACTGTTAGCTATTTCCCCAGTGAACTATGTGTTATCTTACCATCAAAACAGTCATATGCATGCAACTCTACCACACTCTTGCATCCACATATTCACCTTCCATTTTACTTACTCATGTTTAATCTTTTCACCTCTTCCATTGACCCCACTACCAAGGCAGTTCAATTTTTTTTGTCTACATCCTCACATCTATTAAACTTACCATCCTTTTATTTGGCAGCTACTGAAGCTCCAATGTGCACTATATCCCAATGCCCACTATCAACATTGCTAGAGGTCCAACTGCAACAGTGTGTGGCACATCAGTCCACACTAGCTGCATGCACATATGCAGCAACTGCATCAACTTCAAGCTAATCAGCATTACTTCCATTCCACCAATTGATCATATACTGACTAAGGTGGTTGATTATCACACTAGACCAGGCCAGTTTAAAGCCCAAGCAACACTAGCCAGCTGATAGCAGTACCAGAGATGCAACAACTGTAATGTTTCTATGCAAGACATACCATTATTAGTAGTGGGGACTTGGGGTGCCACACTGAGAGGTATGCTGGGGATGTTCAGGTGCATGATTTGTATACAGTGCATATCACAATTAGTAATGAAAACTGACTTGGGTGAGGGTAAATTGTAACTGGGTGGGTGTGGGTGGGGGAGGGGGGAATGATAATTTGCTTGTGTGGAAAAATGTTCTTGAACTGGCCCTAGACTAGACCTACATTCATAGGGTCAGGGGTGTGAACCATTGTGTGGCCACCCATATTTAGGATTTCCTTGATTTTCCTTAATTGTTTGAGACAAATGTCAGGTGGCTCATTTGAAAAGGATATGGGTGATTTCCTTTCCTATACTTTCCTTCAAAATGATGTGGGTGATTTCATTCCCTATACTTTCCTTCAATCTGGGCTTATACTCCATGTGAAACTTAAGTTTATCCTGACATATAAAATATTCAAACAACTTACAGGAATGAAACTTATTTGTACTGAATCTTTAATGAAAGCTCTGACCCCCACCTGTCCATGAACAAAAAAAAAGTTCAAGAAGCCAATGGTATCTCTTCCCATCACCTCATGAATGTCTTTTCTAATATATATACCTCGTACCAATAGCAATCCATCATAGTTTTTAAATCCCAAAACTCTGAGCTTTGATGTGAAACATATCACTCTAACTTAAATACTTTTCAACTTGTACCCATCAAAGATTACAGAATCATCAAATCCTCCTGTTCCTACTTCAGTAACCTTTAGTTCTCATGCAATCAGGAAAGTGAGGTATCTTTTCCTATGTGCCAATGAGCATGGATTCCAAAAACATCTATCATCTGAAATCCAACTCACACTTTTCTCACGTGACATGCTGAAAGCTTTGGATCAAGGTAATCAGGTAAATGCAGTATTTCTTCTTTTCTGTAGAGCATTTGACTCTGCACCACACATGTGCTTATTGTCAAAAGTTCAATCATATGGGGTATCAAGTGAAATTTGTGACTGTACTGAGGACTTTTCAGTAGGGAGGACACAGCATGTTTCTTGAATGGAGAGTAATTGTCAGATGTAGAAGTAACTTCAAGTGTGCCCCATGGAGGTGTGTTGGGACCCTTGCTGCTCATATTGCATGTTAATGACCTTTCAGACGATGTTAATAGTAACTTCAAACATTTTGCAGATGACTCAGTTATCTATAATGAAGAACTGTCTGAAAGAAGTTGAATGTATATTCACTCAGATCTTGATAAGATTTCAAAGTGGTGTAAAGTCTGGCAACTTGCTTTAAATGTTTATAAATATAAAACTGTACACATAACATAATGAAAAAACGTAGTATAAAATGACTACAATGTTGATGAGTAGCAGTTGGAATAGCCCAACTCGTACAAATATCTGGATGTAGCATTGGGCATGCCAGACTTGATGAGGGCCTGATGTGTGGGCTGCGTGTGGGCCAAAGCTCTAACTGTCTCAGCCTTGCTTTTTCCTTCCTAGAAGTACTCAGTACAGTGTGACATTTAATTTAGTATTACAGTGTAGCATTTTTTGGTCAACACAACTCTCTTCAGTTTGGCAGAATCATGGTGTCAGCACTGTTTACCCTTTGCTATTTGTTTGTGGTACGAAGGACATTCAAAGGTCCAACGGATATTTGCACAAAAAGATGCACTCTAGCAATTTATCATCACAAGCCTTTACAAATGAATGGAATTGACAGGAGAGAGAGATGAAAATTTTCAGAGTATATTATGCAGTTGCATAAGCAACAGCTACTGAAAATATGCTTTGAAACACTATTACAGTACCTTGCTGAAAGAATTTAAAGATTTAGTGGAAAATGAAAGAGCAAAAAAATTACAATGGTCAACAGATGGCGTCCATTCTTCAGTACATAAAGATGTACTTTGTGAAAAATTTTCAGGCATGCAGCACATGAAGAAATTGGTGGTATGAGCAGGAAAATTTCTGAAGTTGCATGCATCATTCCACTGCAATAGTTTTCAATGGAACTGAATGAAGAGTATGTAGGCTCTATATATTACTGCAAAGTTTGTTGGTTAAGTCAAAGGGCATGTCTGGAATGATTTTTTTAATGTAAAGCTCACTATTGTTGAAGTTATGAAGGAAAAAGGAGAGCAGGAACGAAAATTAAAACATCTGCATTTGATTGTAGACCTTGTATTTTAAAAAGGAAATTGTGTTATAGAAGAGACATATTTTGACAAACACAGTCCAGTTCCCTAAGCTCACTGTCATTAGAGAAAATGAGGTTTGAGGCATTTATTGTGGCCTTGAAAAAATTACAAGCTCAGTTTCCTAAACATTTTAAGGACACTGTCAGTCTTACATCTACTTTCAATCTGTTTTTGAGACAGTTTGCCATTTCATTTGAAAGCACCCTGTGAATGTGGAGAAGTAACTGACTGACCTGCAAACTACTTCCCATTTTAATGACAAACCCTTTTACGTTAAAACTGTCCAAGGCATCTGAATTGCTTTTCTCAGGTCCTTTTTCCATGTCTCAACACTGAGTGTGCGAAAGCACAACTATATTTTGATTATATACTTATGTGAAATACCTTTCCTCGATTATGGAACACAATAAGTCACAATTATGTGGCGACCTGAGTGCAAAAATCTGTGAAATCATCTGCATCTGACCATATGCTGACAGTTTGTATCAGATAAAAGTTAGGCTGTATTATGTCTTCAACGCACCAAAAATAATTAAAAAAATACTGAATTTCCGATTTCTATCCTTCCCATTACTATGTGTAGATCTTAGTGTCTACTTTTTTTATGCAAATTATGTGCAGATCTTAATTATGCATGTCACTATGTGCACATCTTAGTGCCTACTTTGTTTAATGCCAATTGTTAATCAAATCTTAATTATGCATTTTCTAGTGTGACAGAATTATTGAGATAAATTTTAGTGGAATTATTGATATTAATTTTAGTGGTTAAATCATTAATCTTCCATATCCAAAGATGTTAATGTTTTGTAAATTGTTTGTTCTTTGGAGGAGATGGGTTCTGGAGGGAAGTTGGAATGGCAGTTGAATGCACGTGGCTGGTGTGGATGGAACGGTTGGACAATGAAAATGTTTTTTATTTTTTGTGAATGAACGTCGATGACTCAATAATTCTGCAGTATATTATTGCAACATATACATATAGGAAGACGAGCTGCAGTAAGACCAAGGATTCTCTTTCCTAGTGGAGAAACCTTCATCCAAAGCAATTTAGGTTAAGTATTCCTTAACTGCCAACAAAGAACCATGCGCTTAATTCGATAAGTGCCGATATTACTATTCGATGCAATCTTTAACATCGATAGTAATTGGAATGCTTCCCAAGGTAATGGGAATATTTCAATATAGTGGAGGACCTGGGATTGTACAAAACTGTTCTTAAATATGTTCGTATGTGTGCAGTCAAAAGTGAGTGTTGCCATGAACAAAATGCGAGCAAGGATTTATGGATAAAAGAACATGATAAATGAAGGGTGACCAAATCATTGCTGGACTGCCATACAAAAGATGAGTACGATAATTTGCAGTAACTTCCTCTTCAATTCCTTTTGTAGTGTTTGTGAGTGACTATATTGTAGATAGACTAAGGTGTGAAATGGGTGTGAGGAAGTTCGAGGTTAGGACTGGCTGTTGTGTATGCTGTGCCCTGCTATAGCAATCACCATGTCTACTTCAGAGAGTATAGACATTACAGGAGAAACATCTACTCCAACACAACAAATCCACATGTCGACACCAAACCGGCAGCAATCGTTGGAAAGCCTGCCATTTTTGGGATTTGGACCAAGTGAGCAAGCATCTGGTTTACTTGCAAACTTAGCAGGACTGTTAAAACAAATTAACAAGGATCTGCAACAAGGTTTACAAAAGGACATTAAAGACCTGAAAGAGGATATTGATAGCAAATTTGAAGGGTTAAATCATACTATTGATAACCTGAATGAATCTGTTAGAACAATTATGCAAGATATTAAAAACATTAATGAACGTGTAGCAGGCACTCTGTTAGAAATCAGTCAGCTACACGAATCTACTGAATTAAATTTTCAAACAGTTAATGACAGACTGGAAAATGTAGAATCCTGTCTTAAGAATACTGAGGATACCATTTGCAAAGAAGTCGATAGATGCAATGTAGAGTTTAAGGTCATGAATCAATACATCAAGCGAGAAAGCGCCTTTATTGAGGAGAAACTAAAACAGAATGATAATCAAATGCAGAAACATTTTTCAAATGTTAACTATAAAATTAATGTTGTTTCAGACAATATTCAAACTTTCGAATCTCCTCTGAACAATGTAGAATCAGCTATGGTGCACCAAGTTAACGATAGCTTTGTACCATCCTGCAACTTACTGCTTAAGTATTTTCCTGGGGATTTTAAGATGCACCCAGTAGATTTTATTTGTCAATGTAGGGATAGCTTTCCTGTTGGCATGTCTCACTCAGCAAAGATAAAATTAGCAAAATGGTTTCTTGATGGTGAAGCCTTGTCTTGGTTCAATCAGCATATTAAAGCTGAAATTACATTTAAAGAGTTTGAGAAATTATTCTTAAACAAATTCTGGTTGGCAGACAAACAGTCCGGCATTAAAAGTGCATTTTTAAATGGTACCCATTACAGGCCCGGTAATATATCAATGACGGAGTTTTGCGAAAGACAGCTGTGTAAGCTTGCACATCTTGACAAACCATTAGTTTATTTAATACTTATAGATGCTTTAAGAAGACGTGTGGCCAGAAGAGCTCAATGGGGTCTAGCCTGCGGTCCCGATGACTCAATTAATAATTTCTTATGGCATGTTGATAAATTAGGGAAAGCTTTAGATGAGGAAGACAGATACAAAAATCCACATAACTCAAATGGTAACCAGAATGGTGGTTCTGATAATCATAACCAGCGGAACTTTCACAACAGACAGAAGGAACCACCAAATTGGAATGGTAATAGGAACAACTCCCACAACCAGGAAAACCAATAATTCCTTCACTTGGGCCTGTCAAGTGGAGGAAAGTAATAGATTTTATGACCAGGGAACTCTGAATACATGTATGGAGGTATCAGATAATTATGAGTACCCAGTAAGTTTAACTGTTGTTGATAAATTTTGGAACATGTACCTAAAGGAAATGTATGGTGGAAAGAAAAGTATTGTACATGAATGTGAATTGGAGGAGGGTGTCTTAACAAATTTATTTTCTGATTGTTCTTCCTGTAGTGATGGCAAAGACTGTGATTTCTATGGGATTGCTAATCTTATGTGTTCTAAACATGCAAATTCTGAAACTTATGCTCATGAAGGTAGGAGGGCCTGTCCTGACTCTGTTTTGTTGGAAGTGGGTGACACTCAAGAAAGCGGTAACAACACACACGATTCTGTTGAAAATGCAGTGATTGAAACAATAGATTTGAGTGAGCTGGATGGAATGATATACTTAGAAATATTCAATAATAACTGTACCAGTCATTCAATGCAGGAAAGCCAACTTATCCCCATTGATGTAGTGACATTGTGGCAAACCAGGGCAAAAGAAGTCAACATACTGAAATTGACAATAGAATTAAGGATCACTTCAGAAACTGTGAGGAGCTTGCAACAGATAATATGAATAATCCTCAATTTGATGTGAACAGTCAGTTAAATCCTCACACCAATCCTATCTTTAATTGTGAATCAAATCAATTAAGTGAAGATGTTCTTAACACAGAGATACCCATTCATCCTATACAAATGTCCAACAACAGTGTGAACCAGTTATGTGACTTAGCCTTTACGGAGGTTGAGAGTGATTTATTGAGAGAAGATAATGTTACAGAACAGCATAATTTTCTGGGTAGCCCATACATAGAGATATCAGTTGGTAACTGGACAGGTTTATGTGTAATTGACACTGGCAGTGCAATTTCAATCATATTTGAGAAATTTAGAGACAGAGTACAGAATAATCCTGACTACATTGAGTTTCCTATCTCCGGAGTTAAAATTAAAGGTGCAACTGGCAACTACAGCAAAGTAATTAATAAACAAGCATTAATTACCTTCCATATAGGAAAGACTGTGTTTGAGCAAGGTTGCCTGATTGTCAGTGATCCAATGAGGAGATACTCCTGGGAATGTATTGGATCCTAAAGAATAATATATCTTTTGACTGGGTTAATTCAAAGGTCTGGTATGGCATTGACCATTGTGAGAGCTAAGTTCACATTTCTGGTCATACTAAGCTATATCTATGAACTGGTGATACTACAACTAACAAAGTGTGTGGCTATGAGATAGAAGTAACGAAAGGAGTTTTAAACGATGATCTTACAGGTGTTGATGTTACTGTTAAAGACTTTGATCATTTACTTAGTGATAAGGTCAATGAGGCTGATAGGCTTACTGAATATGAAAAATCTGAACTTGAAAGTGTATTGAAAGAGTTTGAAGATATTTTCAGTGAAAAGCCAGGTAGAGTTAAGAATTATTCTTGTAAACTTCAGCTGAAGCAGCATCAGCCATTCTTCATAAGACCATACTCAGTACCTATATGTAAGAAATAAATTGTGGAGAGGGAACTCCAAAAGTTACAAGAGTGGGGAACTATTGAAAGAAGCATAAGACAGTACAACAATCCTCTAGTTGTCGTATACAAAAAAGATGTTGGAGTCTGGCTTGTACTTGATTCCAGACATCTAAACAAATATTTGGAAAGGGAGACAGATCACTCAGAGTCAATGGAAGAATTATTAAATAAATTCCACGGTGCCAGGTATTTTACCTGTTTGGATCTGACATCAGGCTTCCACCAGATCACTCTCACTCCTAGTTCCAGAGAACACACCACCTTTTTATTCTCTGGAAAAAGTTACCAGTACTGTGTAGTTCCATTTGGTCTCAATGTGTCAGTTGCAGAATTTATAAGAGGCTTGGATTTAGTGTTAGGTAGTGATATACTATCAAAGCTGGTTATTTATGTTGATGACATCCTTGTTACAAGTAATTCATGGAATGAGCATATCAAGACAATTAAGGAGGTACCAATGAAATTCAGAAATGGAGGTATGACCCTCAAATTGGCTAAATGTAGATTTGGGGCTAACTCTTTGAACTTCTTGGGTCACACCATCAGTGAGGAAGGAATTCTGCCCAATGCAGATAAGATCAAAGCTATTGCCAATTTTCCCAGACCCAGAAATAAAAAGGAAATAAGATCCTTCTATGGATTATGTAACTTCTACCATAAATACATAAGATCACAAGTTCTGAATTTATTGAAAAAGAACACGTTATGGGAATAGTCCACAGAATGTCAAACAGTTTTTGATGAGATCAAAATACAGTTTTGCAATAGTCAGATTCTATGTAGGCCTGGTCTTTCCTTACCGTTTTGCCTTATGACAGATAGTTGTGATTATGGACTTGGTGCCTATATTTTTCAGCAGAAAGAGGTTGATGGTCTGATGGAACAATGTGCAATAAGTCTTGCAATCAGGAGTTTACTTAAACACGAAAGGAATTACAAGGTCACTGAGAAAGAGTTGCTCGCAATTGTGTGGGGTTTCAAGAAATTTAGGAACTATCTCACTGGACATAAAGTCATCGTATTCTCTGATCACAAAGCCCTGAGCTATTTTCGGGACTCTAAGCTATACCATAACCGAATCACTCACTGGGCATTATTTCTTCAGCAATTTGATTACACTATTTCCCATATCAAAGGTGAGCTGCTGATGCCTTATCTAGATTGCCAGTTAGTAATGATCAGGAGAATGTTGAGATTCAGGAGGGCAAGAACTTTAGAATTGTGTTTATTAAGGGAGTAAAGTGTGAGAGAGAAATTAGAAAAATTTGTGAACAATTATGGAAACACCAAAACCAAGATGAGGACTTGAAATTAGCGAAAACCTACTCAGTAAGAAAGGTGAGGATAAAGTTGGACAGTATTACCAGGTGCACATGGGTATTTTGTTCAGGAGACACAGACCAGATTCTGATATCTCGAAGCTATGTAGGCCCAAACAACTCATTAAGTTTGTACATGACAGTTTTGACCACTGTGGGAGTATGAAATGCACTCAAAAGCTATAATAAAATGTTTATTTTAATAATATATCCAGGAGGGTAAAGAGTTGGATAGCTTCTTGTGATAGATACCAGAGAGCTAAGGTAACAAATCAGTGTCATAAAGGTTTTTTAAATAGCATTATACCCAAAGGTAAATCTGAGTTAGGTGGGGTTGACTTCTTTGGACAATTACCTCATTCCAAAGAAAGAGACAGTTACATCTTTGTTGTGGTTGATTTGTTTAGTAAATTAGTTAAGTTGTACCAATTGAAAAAGGCTACCAGTGCGAAAATTATACAGTGTTTTGAAAATGATTATTTCACCATTGCTGGCAAACCTAAAGCCAGTTCATCTTACATGTATGGAAACAGTTTATGACCGATCAGAACATCAAACATATTTGCATTTCCATTTACTTGCCCTCTTGCAATCCTACTGAAAGATACATGCATTAGGTTGGTCAACTTTGTAGGACTTACTATTCCAAAGATCATTCAAATTGGTACACATATGTAACACAATTTGAGGATATTCTCAACCATCTGCAACACATAACAACTGGATTGTCTCCTTACGAGATACATTACAATAATAAACCAACTAATTTATTTTATGAACTAGTAAAGTTTCCCAAGTGTTCTGAGTTGTCTCCTGATGAGAGAGAAGACATAGTGAGGAGGAATATGGAGATGTGTCACAGCAAGAAAAAGTTAAGGCATGACACAAATGTTAAGGTGATTCAGTACAAGGTTGGTGAGCTGGTGTTCACAAAAAGTTATGAGAAATCAAAAGCTATAAATAAGGAGATGAAAAAGTTTTTTGATATTTATGTAGGTCCTTTTGAAATTAGTGAAATGCCACATCCCAATGCATACACACTCATCTATCCTAGATCCAGGGAAGTGTTTGGATTGAGAAACGTAGTGCAGCTTAAACTATATGTATCATAAAGTTACACTTCAGTACCACATCTCTCATATACAGATTGACACATTTGATTTTTTCGTTGTTGTTTTGCATACATTTGAAAGAGGTGAATTTTGTCTTCTGAAAACCACTGAGTGATACATTTGAAAAGTACTTTCCCATACTGAGAAAAATTAGATTGAGAATTTGAGAATGTAGGTTGATGAAGTAAGTGTTTCACATTTATACTTCAGCTTATGATATTTGACAAACCTATCAGGAATTTTGACTCAAATGATGCTTTTCAACACCTTCATGATTCTATGCTTGCTTGAACACACTGCTTTATGGTGAAGATATGAATATTATTGCTAATTGATCCGGGGGGACAGCAGCAGATAGGGAGATTGAGGTGACATTGGTTAACATCACTTGAGTTTTGTTTTACTTGTTAGGATTGGTTCACACGTGTGTGTGTGGTTTTTCAAATCTTGTTTGTCATGGTGTGGTAACAAATTGCATCTTGTTCCACCCTTATCAAGAGGCTGGGGGGTAGTTTTAACTTAAGGATTTATGATGTGTTTAGGTTAGATGATTTTAGCTTTGCTTAGTACATATGAGTGATATTGTAAGTTGGAAGAACTGATTTCCTTAAAGGAAAAAGGAACAAGTTTAACACTACTGAGATTGGAAAAAAATACACCTTTACTTAGGCTGTGCAATTAGCACAAACATGCCATGGTATTAATGAGTTTAACGTATGATGGGAACAATGTTGTGATTATTGGTTCTAAATACACTCTCACACTAACTACATTGATTATAAGAGACCCACATTTGCACTGTCCATACTGTTTACACAACATTTTGCTAGAGATGAGTTGAGCAAGCTATTTAAATTCGGGGTGTAGAGATTATCTTGACTTAGCTATTTGATCCCATACCTGGATTTCACTCCTCCATAATTACTGAGAAGGACATGTCGGAATGAGAACTATCCTATGATGATTTTTCTTATTTGTATTTTGTGCCATTTTCATTTATCTTGGTTAGTGTATTTTCTATATTTTGTATATATACCTGGATTTGGCTAGTCTGACCGATTTTGTGCCAGAACTACAGACATTATGCAGAAAAAAAAAAAAAGAGTTCAGTATACCATGAGGGACAATATATGATAAATAGGCAACATGTAATGTTTAAGGTAGAAGGACACTGATTTAAATGATTGTGCATGCATTATATTCAAATGGAATGGAACCTGATAAAACTAGTTTATGGAACTGAAAAGTTAGTAATATACCTGAGACCAGCTAATATAAAAAGGACCAAATTTGAGAGCAGACACCTCTCTGCAAGAGATCTGGTCTCTGGCAAAATTGAATCTATGTAAAGAGAAAACCTTTGTAAGAAATTTACAATGTAGTTTATACTCATTAACTTCTGGTACATTAATTCTAGTAAATTTTCATTGTTTAACTTGTTTGATAAAATATGTTTCATTGCCTCACACCAATGTATGAAAACCTTTAGGGCATTGTGTTATGACAATTTCTTTATAGAATTGTAGAACAAACTTTTTTATGCCACTTCACTAGTTTCATGCAACTTTTGTATTTTTGTTTCTTTTGTTCAGGTGCTTAACACCATTTAATATAGTTTGGTAATTTAAGTTGGTAATTGTGTTTCACACAACATGACTCTCATCTACTTCATTTATTAATTTAATTGGTGTGTCACACCATTTATAACGTTTATGTATGATTTTGTGCTTACACCTTTTGTATTTCTACATTAATAGCTGCTGAACACCATTTTAATGTTGTTTTATGCCTTATGTTTGACAATGTGCTGCACATAATTCAATCTGCATTTTGAAAGTTTTTTTATGTAAGGTTTTAAACTCATTGACTCTTGTTCATCTACCACTGGCGCTGGAATTTTGCTTACTTTTCCAAATTTCACATGCACTCCACCTGCTGGTTGTACAAGAGTTTACCAATTACTATGTGCAGATCTTAGTGTCTACTTTTGTTTATATGCAAATTATGTGCAAATCTTAATTATGCATTTTATTATGTGCAGATCTTAGCGTCTACTTTGTTTTATGTCAATTGTTAATCAAATCTTAATTACGCATTTTCTAGTGTGACAGAATTATTGAGATTAATTTTAGTGGACTTATTGATATTAATTTTGGTGGTTAAATCATTAATCTTCCATTTCCAAAGATGTTAATGTTTTGTAAATTGTTTGTTTTTTGGAGGAGATGGGTTTTGGAGGGAAGTTGGAATGGCAGTTGAATGCACATGGTTGGTGTGGATGGAACGGTTGGACAATGAAAATGTTTTGTATTTTTCATGAATAAATGTCAATGACTCAATAATTCTGCAGTGTATTATTGCAACATACACATATAGGAAGACCAGCTGCAGTAAGACTAAGGATCTTCTTTGCTAGCAAAGAAACCTACACCCAAAGCAATTTAGGTTAAATATTCCTTAACCAGCAACAAAGAACTGTCCACTTAATTCGGTATGTGCTGATATTACTATTTGATGCAATCTTTAACATTGATAGAAATTGGAATGCTTCCCAAGGTAGTGGGAACATTTCACAGTTCCTCAAAATGCTCTAGAATAACTTCTGCAGTAAGAGCTGCTCTTGCTCAAGTTATATTCTGGCACAAACACTCTGACAGAACTGATCAATATCTATCAAGGAATCGTCTGACCCAATCAATGCCAGGCATGTTTTTTGTAAAACGATTCTCTACAATGCCTCTTCAATCTAAAAACCCTTTCACAATGAGACGAACATCTAACTGAGCCAACAGAAACCCCCATTCACTTGCCAAAATAACTCCCTCTGCAAGACATTTCTCATCCTCAGGTGTCAATACTGTTGGTCGGCTAACATTTTTTGTATGTTTTCCACATAATTTTCTGCTAAGAGTTCCTGCAGAGATTCCATACTTCTGTGCTGCCTTATACAATGAAATAACACCACTCTGTATTTCCTTCAAAGCTTCCTGTAAGGTTTCTTCTGAATAATTTCTGCATTTTCGAGCATCAGGGGTAGTTTTATACACTCTTGGCATCTTCGACTAAAATAAAACAAAAGAAAAATATCAAATAACGATATTCTGTCTGTCTATCTATGTAATTACAGTGTGAAATAGTATTTACATTTCAATCTGGGGCAAATTGAAATGTGTAGGGATACTTGAAACAGCCATTTCAAGTTACCCACTCCTGCCATTAAAATTTAAAATGAAATACATATCAAAAAGATGGAGAGCTATTGAAATACTTATACTGTAGCTATTTTGAGAATAAGGGAGGTTAGGCACCTTCAGAGTTTTAATAATCTTACTCGTCTTTATTTTGTTTTACAGCAGAAGTTTGCAGAGGTCTATTTTTAGGTTAAAAAATGTCTTTGTGATAAAAATTTCATAAAAATACTTACTGTAGTAGTTTATGATGAATTTATTCCAGAAATTAAATACAAAGCTTCCTTCAGCTCTCTGAACACACAGAAAATGAAATACATGACAAATCAGATTTGCCAACAATGTAGGAGCAAGACATGACACGAGCATTTCAAGTAACCCCACTATTCCAAGTAACCCCATTTGATGGTATGCAGTGTGATGGTACTGCCATTTAAATACAGTGCACTCACCTCAGACAGCACGTGTGGTGGTAGGGAAATGTGCATTGAGGCCAGATGCTATTGCAATCATGCCAGGGCATGACCAACAAGCAGAAATCTTGGATGCCCCTGGTGTAACACTTTGTAGGGATGTGCAATGGAATGATCACGTAGGTGCAGTTGTGAGTAAAGCAGGTGGTAGACTTCAGTTTATTGGTAGAATACTGAGAATGTGCTGTCAGTCTATAAAGGAGATTGATTACACAAATGATCTGTGTGACCCATTTTAAAATATTGCTCATGTGTGTGGGACCTGTACCAAACAGGACTAACAGGGGATATTGAATGTATAGAAAGAAGGGCAGCACGGATGGCCACAGGTTTGTTTGACCTGTGGGAGAGTGTTACAGTGATGCTGATGAAACTGAACTGGCAAACTCTTGAAGACACATGTAAACTCTCCCAAGAAGTTGATTAACAAATTTTCAAGAACCGGCTTTAAATAATGATTCTAGGAATGTACTACAACTTCCTATGCATCACTCAAATAAGAAACGTGAGGACAAGATTAGCACACACAGAGGCATTCAAGCAATCATTCTTCTCGTGCTCCATACCTGAATGGAATGGGAGGAAACTAATAATTGATGCAATATGACGTATCCTATGCCATGCACTTCATGATGCTTTGCAAGTATTGATGTAGCTGTAGATGTAGACAGCTCCAAACGCTGTTGTCTTCCAACCATTGCCGGTGCAATCAAAGGGGTTGTGCATGTGATTTGGTTCAGGAGGACCTCTAGTGGAAGTTAAATTGTAACATCCATATCGTTAAAGATGTTCCACATACTTGTTCCACATTTTCTTAGAACTGCCATCATTCACTGATCACCTCATTATCAACATCACTTTTTTTTTATTGTAGACACCATAATGAATCTTCCTGATCCCAATGCCATGCATACGCTTGCCAATAATGTCTTACATATAATGACCACATTAGCCAGAGTGAAATAATCCAACACATTTCTTCACTACAGTTCCCAACCATATGTAATACCTGCAATTAATCTCAGTTCAGTACTCCCATAAATGTAAAGCAGTCTCTTTAACCTAAAATAACTGTCCCCACTCAGCTAATACACTGAATGTGGAAAAAACATGAGGCACCCAGAATGGGGGCAGGAAATGAAATGAAACTTCATCAGCTGAGAGGATATGTTACATTATTGCAGTTATTATAGCACTGAGTCAAATTTAAAAACCACTTGGAAGTATGAACCCATTTACCAGTATGACCTTGCATCCTCTATGGCTTGGATGCATGCTCTAATTCTGTTAGGAAGGGTGTCATAAAGCCATTGTACCCTCTCCTGAGGCAACCTGACCCACAACTGTTGTAACTGGTCCTTGATATCCTGGATATTAGTACTGGGATGGAGTTGACATCTGGGCTCATTCCACATATGCACTACTGAGGACAAATCTTGGGATCTTGCTGGCCAGAGGAGTATCTTAGCATTACGTGTGCAACCCATAAAGATGTGTGCCCTGTGTAGATGATCATTGTCCTATAGAAAAATGGAACCAAAATACTATACAATCATGAGGATGCAGGATATCTGTGACCTACTGTTGTGCTATCAGAGTTCCCTCAATCACTACCAGTAATGACCTGAAGTCATACCTGACAGCTCCCCACACCGTGACACCAGAAGTAACACTGTGCCTCTCCTAAATAGTGTGAGAATAGAGTCTCTCTCCAGGTCACCACCATAATTTCCAATGAATGTGCATGGCAGAGGGTAGTGCAGAACCACAATCCATTGCTGAATACAATACAAAACAATATGATCCATTAATAATCCATGCTTTCCAGTCATGGCACCACCTAAAATGAAGTGGTTTGTGTTGTGATGTTAATGGTAGCCTGTGTATTGGACAGTAATTCCCTAGTCTGGTTGCTGCTGTCTCTAACCAGTGGTGTGGGATGACAGAATGTTGCACATAGCCCATTACTTGTTCTTGGATGGCAAGCACAGACATGAAGGAGTTACCATGTGCTTGGTGTGCAATGCAGCTACCTTTCTTGAGTGGTCAGATGTGTTTGACTGAAACATTGATGAAGACATGCAGTCCAATGTTGGGCCACTGTCAAATCCCAATACCCTACAAATCTGGATACGGTATGATTTGATAACCCACTACACATGAATATGTGGCATCTCCAAGCCCTTCACAGTGATCACTCAACATTTGATGCCATTCCCTCCCTGAACTGTAACTATAATCACTTACATACCTGGTGATGGTGTGCACATGTGCAAAATTACATTGACATCCAGCTATGTCTTCTGGGTACTCCACATTTTGTCAGCCACTATAGATACACCAACTGACTGTTACAACATGGAAGAACAAACCTGTAATGTTAAGATACAGTATTGCCAGTGTCCTGCTTGACACAGTCAAGTCATTTAAATGTCTGAGCAGAACATTGCAAAGCAACACGGAATAGAATGAGCATGTGGGAACCATGGCAGGGAAAGCGAATGGTCAACTTTGGTTTATTGGGAGAATTTTAGGAAAGAGTAGTTTGCCTGTAAACAAGATAGCATATAGGACACTGATGTGACCTATTCTTGAGTACTGCTCAAGTGTTTGGTATCCATATCAGTCCAGAGACAAGGAAGACATTGAAGCAATTCAGAGATGGGCTGCCAGATTTGTTGCCAGTAGGTTTGATCAACAGGTGTCACAAAGATGCTCAGGAACTCAAATGGAAATCCCTGGAGGGAAGGAAATATTCTCTTCCATAAAAACTATTGAGGAAATTTAGAGATTCTGCTGCCGCTGACATACATTGTACTTACGGACCACAAAGATAAGATACAAGAAATTAGGGCTCATAGAGAGGCATATAAACAGTCAATTTCCCTTGCTGACTTTGCAAGTGGAACAGGAAAGGAAATGAATAGTATGTACAGGGTATCTTCTGCCATGCACCACATGGTGGCTTGTGGAGTATCTATGTACATGCAGAGCATGCAACATCATGCTCCTACTGCTAAAACGTTATGCATTTTGTCAGTATTATTCTTCATAATATCCATCCCTCTTATCACCAATACATCAACAAATCACACTAGCTTTATGTTCTATTCCATGAAGCTCATTTCACTTGTTGTTTCCAAAGTTGTTGTGTTAACATTGGCACATGCATGGGTCATTGGCTGCAGAGGCCCATGATTAGGAGTGTTCGGCGCAGTGCACTGTGTGTTTAGACACTCTTGTACTCTACCCAGCATTAAAGTCTGATGTTAGTTCAGCCACAGTCTGTCTGTCCTGTATTAACAGTCTTCCCAGCCTATGGTGTCTGGCATCTGTAATGAGGGGAGGTTGCCCAACCCCATGATGTCTGGACATGGTTTTGCCATGTGTTGAAGGCACTTACCACAGCACTACCTGAACACCCAAAAGTTGTGCAGTTTCTGAAATGCTCATGGTGAGCTTCCGGGCCATCACAATCTGCCTACAGTCAAACTCAAATAGCTTGCACACCTTCCACATTCTACACATGGTCAGCACGCTCACTGATACTACATGCATGGTGCGTGTGCCTGAGTAGTACCCATTCCTCACCAGGTGATGCTGCTCACATGGATGCATTTATATTGATAGTAGGTCAGTGGACATAACGTTTTGGCTGATCAGTGTATTTTTAAATTGAAATCAATCATATTTGTCAGTTTAAAATATATTTAAATTTCAATTTGTAACAACAAAATGTCTGTATAGCAGAGAAGCAGGTACTTTGCCGCTGCTAGCCAGCCATGATGGAGGAATGAACAAAATAAATGAATAAATAAATGAGAAAGAAAAAAAAGATTTTATATGAGAAATACATGTACACTATTTGGGAGTTCTCTCAAACACCTGAAAGTACCAGGATATCCAATCTTGATACGAAGTGTATGTAAGAAGAGTTGCCATTCTGAACATACATATGAATATTTAATGACCAAAAGCTTTCCAAAGTCTTTTGAGAATTATTTTCCTGGAATTCTGAGAAATGTTTCAAAACTCTATGACATGTAAATTTGTCATGCTATACTGTTAATGAGGTGTTTCACCATATCACACCAATGCTCCCCTAGAAATTCATGGATTTGCTATTAAGTCCCTCATATTTTGTAGTAAAAAATTGCAGCAAAGAGATATTTAGCTCTTAATGGAGGGATAACATGGACTGGTTAAGAATTTAAAAATTTCAGACTGCTGAATTTTGGAACACACTTTCAAAATAAATTGTACTTGGCTGTATTCTGTGTATACTCAAGAATAACTCTAGTTTGTAATGTACATAATTAAACAGCAAAAGCAAGTGTTTCACATACCTCTTTAAGATGAGCAGAGCATGTGGTCTCGATCAGATAGAGTCAGATTTGGTTACTCCTCCATCTAATATTACATAGGTCTGGTTACACAGATAGGTGCTACTAAAACTTTCATAATTTCTTCCTTACACTCCAAGGGATAAATAACAAGCAGACACTTACATGCAGTTAAGTGATGTATGTATAATGGTCCATTGGCCTCACAATGCCTCAGTCCATTTATTTTATTTGGTGCAGTAAAAAATTTTTAGTATATTGTTTGTGCATATGGTATAGGACAAGGGGTAATATAATTAAAGATTTCAGTTGTCATTGTCACTACAAGATCAACACAATCAAAGTACATAATAAAATGACATACTGAATTTCTTATAAGTATGACAGCAGCAGTTATTAATGAGACTACATGATCCACACAATCAAAGTGAATTGTAATATAAAGTGATATAACACAAAATTAACAGTATTTGATAAATGAAGTTTACTTATTATTATGTCCCAGAAATTCAGAGACAGAGCAAAAGCAGTGGTCAAGCAAGAACTGTCATCCAGAAATGGTATGCCAATATCGGTAATTTTTCAGAGGAGCATATGGAACCTGAAGATGGCATATTGTACTGTTGAAATTGGTACCGAAAATGAAATAAAATAAGTTCTTAATTTGTACAACTGTTTGGTGAATTTCTTTGTTAAATATTTGACCAGCCACTCACCCATGTTCACAATGGATCAACTGTGTAAGTTTGCACTTACTGTGATTACATATAGTGTAAACATCTTCCTAGTTTCATACATGTGTAAATCATAGTTATATCTGAAGATGTTTCCTTTTTTAAAGATACTCCCTTCCTAAAAAATAGTATTTTATATATATGCAAAAAAGGCAGAGGTAGTAATTTCCAGGCTTTTAACAAGTGGTCTACAGGAATTCCTGAATTTAGCTTTCTTTATTGTCCTGTGAACCTTTTCTGTATTTTAAAGGTTATTATTATTATTATTATTATTATTATTATTAATGTGGAAGTACTCCAAAAATTATTCCATACATCAGTAATGTGTGTGTGCTACCATGTTACATTGTCACCACTGATGAGCAGCTTGTATTTTGAGTGAGAATCCTAGCAGCATATGCAAGAGTGTTCAGTTTGTTATTTGGATTCAAATCCTCCTGGGTATGTGTGCCCAAAAATTCTGTCTGACTCACATTTGACACATTTTTTTCTTCAGTGTTGAAAACAGCATTTTCATGATGGAGGTTTTGTTTGATGTGAAAGTTAACTTCCATAATTTTTTCAGATTTTATGATGAGCCTGTTGCTCCAGAACCACTGTTCTAAACTATACATAACCAATGTTGCAGTTATGTAGTGTTCTATAGGTTTTCCTCACTGTGTTAATTAATTAGAATATTAGTGTCATCTGCAAAGACTACTGTGGTAAAATGTTGGCCTCTTTTTTCAGGGGTTAGACTGAAAGACATAAACAGAACATCACATAGGTGTTAGAAGAATCTGAATAAATATGTGGCACTGGGGGGAATCTAAAGAAAATGATATCTTATTCAATCACTTGGATCAATACTATTAAGGTCCAAAATATAGTGTAATTCATTTTCAGTGCCTGGCATATAAAAGAAAATTGTAAGACAGACAAAGTAATTGAGATTACAATTCAAGTTTTATTGGTACATCAGAAAATGAAGACATGCATTTATACTTTTGTTATTGCCAAGATAAAACTATCAGCATCATAGTTCATGTCTTACTGGTACATAGGAATGTGAAGCTCATGTCTTTATATTTTTTGTTACTATTTGGAACATAAAGTCTGTTGTTCACAACAGATGACAATTTACTGCATTGATGAGTTGTTGAATTTATGCTATTAGCTCAACACCCATACCAAATTTAGTGTCTACCATGTTATTGGTGACAGATGCTGCAGTACATTGCTGTAAATATTTATTCTGTATATAGTTTTAGCTGTACCACAAAACTGCAGCCATGTGTGTGAAAGTATTTGATGTTTTTTGTAGGGTTTCTTTGAGGAATCAGTGCATTTGATACCTTCCACATGAGAAGATGTAAAGCCTAACTAGACAACCATCAACATCTGCACTAACATCCAAACTGTGCAAACCACTACAAAGTGCTTGGCAGAGGATACTTCACAATGTAACATCTTCCTGTTCCATTCATATACAGAGTGCAGTAAGAATGATTACATGAATGCCTCTGCGCCTGCTGTAATTAACATAATCATGCATTTTAAGCCTATGCTGGAGAGAGGGGCAGTGTCCTCATTTAATACTGGTTCTTAAAACATTGTAAGTGGGCCCTTGTTGGATAGTTTATGTCTATCTTCAGGCATCTACCTTTTCAGATTTTTCAGCATTTCTGTGATGCCCTGCCACAGGTTAAACAAATCTTTGAACACTTGTGCTGCCCTTATTTGTATACATTCAATATTCTCTGATAGTCCTATTTATCAAGGGACCCACACACTTGAACAGTAGTCCAACATGATTTGCATGCGTGTTTTAGAGAGTGTACCAAGATGACACCACACGAACTAAAGGACTAAGCTTTGCGAATAAAAGAAAAGACCTGAATAAATATATGGTATGTGCAGTGTAAAATGGATGATTTATTTTGAGACAGAAAGTACATGTTATGTAATATAACTGATAAAGCAACTGAATGAAACACCATATGTGTAAAATAACATGAAAAGATTTTAACTGGGTAACATCAACTTTGTCACATAGCAACAAAACTGCACATGAAAAAGCAATAGCTCAAGAATAATATCATTGTACAAAAGAGGTTGTTGGTATCATTCTGGTAGATGTGGTGTAAATGTACAGACAAACAAATGATTATAATTTCAGAAATATTGAATGATTTATTCAAGAGAAAGAGCTTCATAAATTGAGCAAATCAGTAATGTGTTGGTTCCCCTCTGCGTATTATGCAAGCAGTTATTTGACTTGGCATTGATTGATAGAGTTGTTGGATGTCCTCTGGAGGGATATCATGCCAAATTCTGTCCAGCTGTCATCTTAGATCATCAAAATCCTGAGCTGGATGGAAGGCCCTGCCCATAATGCCTCAAACCTTCTGAACTGGGGAGATCTAGCGACTATGCTGGACAAGGTAGGGTTTGGCAAGCACTGAGACAAGCAGTAGAAACTCACACCATGTGCAAACAGGCATTATCTTGGTGAATGTAAGCCCAGGATGGGTTGCCATCAAGGGCAACAGAATAAGGCACTGAATATTGTCAACATACTGCTGTGCCACAAAAGTGCCGTGGATGACAGCCATGAGGGTCCTGCTATGAAAAGAAATGACACCCTAAACCATCAGTCTTGGTTATTGAGCCGTATGGTGGGTAAAAGTCAGCTTGGTATCCTACCACTTCCCAGGGCATCTCTGGACACATTTTTGCTGGTCATCAGGGCTCAGTTCTAAGTGGGACTCATTACTGAAGACAATTCTACTCCAGTCAATGAGATTACAGACCAAAGATGTGTCTGGAGATAGTCTGGACAGCGGTAAGATACTAACCCGACTGTTGCCCACCATACGGCCTGACAACGAGGATCAATGGTGTGGGGTGTCATTTATTTTCATAGCAGGACCTCTTTGATTGTCATCCATGGCACCCTTAAAGCACAGCAGTTATGTCGACAATATTCTATGCCCTGTTTTGTTGCCCCTTGTGGCAATCCATCCTGAGCTTATGTTTTGACCTGCACTGTGTGAGAATTTCTACCCTTTGTCTTTGTGCTTGCCAAACTGTATCTTGCCCAGTAAGGTCACTGGATCTCTTCCCAACAGAGAATGTTTGGAGTGTTATGAGCAGGTCCTTTGAACCATAGTGGGATATTCATGATCTAACATGCCAGTTGAAGAGAATTTGGCATGATGTATATCAGGAGGACATCCAACAACTCTGCCGATCAACGCCAAGTTGAATAACTGATTGCATAACGGCTAGAGGTGGACCAACTTGTTAGTGTCTTGCTCAATCTGTGGAGCTCTTTCTCTTGAATAAATCAACCAATTTTTCTGAATGTCCTCTTGAGGGATAACATGCCAAATTCTGTCCAGCTGGCTTTTGATGCAGCGCAGTGAGCCTTGAGCAGCCGCTGGTGATATATCAGTGCAGCAGCAGTGCAGTAGGGAGTTGAATATTTAGCTTTCATATTTGTTTTGTAGTTTGATCCTTAATTTCTTTCCAAGTGTTTGTGCACTTGCATATTTAATTACATAAAATCCTTGCGTATTCTCGTATTTGAGAGGAGTTATATTGCTTATTGATAGCTGTAAAGTATAAATTTGTGGAGTCGTTAGTCAGTTGTTTGTTTTGGACAGCCAGTGCTTTCTGTTTATTTCGTAGAGTCAGTTAGCAGCAGACAGAGGCCAGTGCAGTTTCATCTGTGCATACAGAGTGACGTGTACGAACAGCAGTAGCAGAAACTAGTCGTATATTCAATTTTTCATATTAGTTCCGCAGGTTTAATTCAAATTACTTTGTGTGTTTGTGTGCTTGCGTGGTGAAATATTTTGGATCTTTGCATATTTTCGAATTAGAAAGGGGCAGTATCAAATTTTAATAATGGTAGAGTGTAACATCGCGTAGGCAGTTGTTATTTGTACTAAGACAGGGGTAGGATTGCCTTGTAATATCTGTATAGTGGCATAGACATGGTCATTTCATTGCTCAGTTTGTAAGTAATTGTTCATATATCACAGCTCAATCTGGGGCTGGTGACGCAACTGTGCAGTCTCATATTGCTGTTTTATTTGTCGCAACTCTATACGTCCAGATATTAGCAGTGGGAAGGATAGGGTGTGTACATGCTGTGTGCGGGCGCAGGAGGAGCTGGCCATGGTTTGTGAGCAGCTGAGCGTGCTGTTGGCCATGGTCAGCCACCTTCAGGCTGCTGCCTTGAGGTGCAGCGACGCTGCAGGGTCTGGCGCGACACTTGACACACCCTAGGTGTTGGTTGCTGCGTCCGCTGACTCAGCCGCCGAGGCACCTTCTAGTGTACCCGGTGCATTGCGGCCGCCCTCACCTCATGGTGAGTGGTGGACTGTAATGTGTTTGCGTCGCTCGAGGCGGAGGGTCAATGTGGAGGTTGGCTGGCTGGCCTCGCCCGTTCATCCTGTCAGTGGGCAGGTGGCCGCTCGTTCAGCAGGGTCCGAACAGGCACACGGGGGCAAAGGCTTGCTGGTTATTGGGAGCTCCAACATTAGGTGGGTGATGGAGCCCCTTAGGGAAATAGCGCACAGGGCTGGAATGAATTCCAATGTGCACTCGGTTTGTCTGCCGGAGGGCCTCATCCAAGATGTGGAGGCGGCCTTGCCTGCGTCTATCGAGCGTACGGGGTGCAGTTGTCTGCAAGTAGTTGCTCACGTCAGCACTAATGATGACTGTCACTTGGGTTCTGAGGTGATCCTCAGTTAGTACAGGCGGCTGGCAGATTTGGTGAAGACCTCTGGCCTTGCACGCGGGGTGCAAGCAGAGCTCTCTATTTGCAGCATTGTTCCCAGAGTGGATTGGGGTCCTTATTTGGAGCCGAGTGGAGGGTCTCAACCAGAGGCTTCGTCGACTCTGTGATGGTCTTGGCTGCAGATTTCTAGACTTGCGCTATTGCGTGGGGAATTGTAGTATGCCCCTAGATAGGTCACGGGTGCACTACACAAAGGACATGGCTACTTTGGTAGCAGAGTACTTGTGGTGTGCACATGGGGGTTTTTTAGGCTAGGCAGTAGTGCGAGGTGTCCTGATGAACACTCACCAGTCGACGTCCAGGCAAGGAAATCAGTACGTGCTCATTGTAAAGACACTTCAGCTATCAAGATATTAGTAGTAAATTTTCAGAGTGTCGGAATAAAGTTCCTGAATTTACTGCCCTCCAGGAAGCGTGTGGTGTGCAAATTATTCTTGGGACTGAGACCTGGCTGAACCCTGAGATAAGAAGTTCTAAAATATTTAGTGAGGGTTGGAACGTGCATCGGAAAGACAGATTAGACATGATAGGAGGTGGTGTCTTCATTGCACTTGACAAAAATATTGTGTCTACTGAGGTCGAAGTAGAGTGTGATTGTGAAATTATCTAGACACATTTAACAGGGCTAGGAGAAATAAAGTTAATTGTTGGGTGGTGTTACCAGCCACCAGGTTCCACCCTGACAGTTCTAGAGTCATTCAAAGGGAGTCTACACTTTGTATCGCAGAAGTACCCAGATCATGATATACTAGTCGGAGGTGACTTCAACCTACCTAGTATAGACTGGGATGTCTATGGATTCATTACAGGTGGTACAGACAAGCTGTTGTGTGAATTACTTTTGAACACATTATCCAAAAACTGTCTTGAGTAGCTAAATTGACAGCATATGTGTAATGGAAATATTTTAGATCTGGTAGCCACAAACAGACCAGACCTCACTGACGGTGTCAGTGTTGAGACAGGGATTAGTGATCATGATGTTGTCATTACGACTATGGTTACAAAAGTTAAAAAGTCGGTCAAGAAGGCTAGGAAAGTATTCTTACTAGAAAGAGCAGATAAGCCATTGTTAGCATCCCACTTAGTAAATGAATCGACTTCATTTACTTCCGGTATGATGGACGTGGAAGAATTATAGGCAAATTTTAAACGCATTGTAAATCATGCAATGGACAAGTATGTGCCGAAAAAGTGGGTTACAGATGGAAAAGACCAACCATGGTTTAACAGCGCAATTCAGAGAACGCTCAGGAAGCAAAGACAGTTGCACTCGCGGTACAAGAAAGATCGGGAGAATGAGGACAGGAGAAAGTTAGTAGAGATTTGTGCTGGTGTAAAAAGAGCAATGCGCGAAGCATACAACCACTACCACCGTCATACCTTAGCAAAAGATCTTGCTGAAAACCCAAGGAAATTCTGGTCTTACGTAAAATCGGTAAGTGGGTCGAAGGCTTCCATTCAGTCACTCACTGATCAGTCTGGCCTGGCAATGGAAGACAGCAAAACTAAAGCTGAAGTTTTAAATTTAGCATTTGAGAAATCTTTCACGCAGGAGGATCGTACAAACATACCGCCGTTTGAGTCTCGTACAGATTCCTGTATGGAGGACATAGTGATAGACATCCCTGGGGTTGTGAAGCAGCTAAATGGGTTGAAAATATATAAATCGCCAGATCCTGATGGGATTCCAAACTGGTTTTACAGAGAGTGCTCTACTGCAATGGCTCCTTACTTAACTTGCATTTATCGTGAATCTCTTGCCCAACGTAAAGTCCTGAGCAACTGGAAAAAAGTGCAGGTGATGCCTGTATATCAGAAGGATGGATCCACAAAATTACAGACCAATATCCTTAACATTGGTTTGTTGCAGGATTCTCAAACATATTTTCAGTTTGAATATAATGAATTTCCCTGAGACAGAGAAGTTGCTGTCCATGCATCAGCACAGCTTTAGAAAGAATCGCTCCTGCGAAACGTAACTCGCCCTTTTTTCACACGATATCTTGCGAACCATGGATGAAGGGTATCAGACGGATGCCATATTCCTTGACTTGCAGAAAGCGTTTGACTCAGTGCCCCACTGCAGACTCCTAACTAAGGCACGAGCATATGGGATTGGTTTCCAAATATGTGAGTGGCTCGAAGACTTCTTAAGTAATAGAACCCAGTACGTTGTCCTCGATGGTGAGTGTTCATCAGAGGTGAGGGTATCATCTGGAGTGCCCCAGGGAAGTGTGGTAGTTCCGCTGTTGTTTTCTATCTACATAAATAACCTTTGGATAAGGTGGATAGCAATGTGTGGCTGTTTGCTGATGATGCTATGGTGTACGGGAAGGCGTCGTCATTGAGTGACTGTAGGGGGATACAAGATGACTTCGACAGGATTTGTGATTGGTGTAAAGAATGGCAGCTAACTCTAAATATAGATAAATGTAAATTAATGCAGATGAATAGGAAAAAGAATCCTGTAATTTTTGAATACTCCATTAGCAGTGTAATGCTTGACACAGTCACGTTGATTAAATATTTGGGCGTAACATTGCAGAGCGATTTGAAGTGGGACAAGCATGTAATGGCAGTTGTGGCGAAGGCGGATAGTTGTCTTTGGTTCATTGGTAGAATTTGGGGAAGATGTGATTGATCTGTAAAGAAAACCGCTTATAAACACTAATACGACCTATTCTTAAGTACTGCTCGAGCATTTGGGATCCCTATAAGGTCAGATTGAGGGAGGACATAGAAGTAATTCAGAGGCAGGCTGCTAGATTTGTTACTGGTAGGTCTGATCATCACGCAAGTGTTACGGAAATGCTTCAGGAACTCGGGTGGGAGTCTCTGGAGGAAAGGAGGCATTCTTTTCATGAATCGCTACTGAGGAAATTTAGAGAACCAGCATTTGAAGCTGATTGCAGTACAATTTTACTGCCGCCAACTTATATTTCGCGGAAAGACCACAAAGATAAGATAAGAGAGATTAGGGCTTGTACAGAGGCATATAGGCAGTCATTTTTCCCTCATTCTGTTTGGGAGTGGAACAGGGAGAGAAGATGCTAGCTGTGGTACGAGGTACCCTCCACCATGCACCGTATGGTGTATTGCGGAGTATGTATGTAGATGTAGATGTAAACATCTTGTTGTTGTTGTTGTTGTGGTCTTCAGTCCTGAGACTGGTTTGATGCAGCTCTCCATGCTACTCTATCCTGTGCAAGCTTTTTCATCTCCCAGTACCTACTGCAACCTACATCCTTCTGAATCTGCTTAGTGTATTCATCTCTTGGTCTCCCTCTACGATTTTTACCCTCCACGCTGCCCTCCAATACTAAATTGGTGATCCCTTGATGCCTCAGAACATGTCCTACCAACCGATCCCTTCTTCTGGTCAAGTTGTGCCACAAACTTCTCTTCTCCCCAATCCTATTCAATACTTCCTCATTAGTTATGTGCTCTACCCATCTAATCTTCAGCATTCTTCTGTAGCACCACATTTCGAAAGCTTCTATTCTCTTCTTGTCCAAACTGGTTATCGTCCATGTTTCACTTCCATACATGGCTACACTCCATACAAATACTTTCAGAAACGACTTCCTGACACTTAAATCTATACTCGATGTTAACAAACTTCTCTTCTTCAGAAACGCTTTCCTTGCCATTGCCAGCCTACATTTTATATCCTCTCTACTTCGACCATCATCAGTTATTTTGCTCCCCAAATAGCAAAACTCCTTTACTACTTTAAGTGCCTCGTTTCCTAATCTAATTCCCTCAGCATCACCCGACTTAATTAGACTACATTCCATTATCCTTGTTTTGCTTTTGTTGATGTTCATCTTATATCCTCCTTTCAAGACACTGTCCATTCCATTCAACTGCTCTTCCAAGTCCTTTGCTGTCTCTGACAGAATTACAATGTCATTGGTGAACCTCAAAATTTTTATTTCTTCTCCATGAATTTTAATACCTACTCCGAATTTTTCTTTTGTTTCCTTTACTGCTTGCTCAATATACAGATTGAACAACATCGGGGAGAGGCTACAACCCTGTCTTACTCCCTTCCCAACCACTGCTTCCCTTTCATGTCCCTCGACTCTTATAACTGCCATTTGGTTTCTGTACAAATTGTAAATAGCCTTTCGCTCCCTGTATTTTACCCCTGCCACCTTTAGAATTTGAAAGAGAGTATTCCAGTTAACATTGTCAAAAGCTTTCTCTAAGTCTACAAATGCTAGAAACGTAGGTTTGCCTTTCCTTAAACTTTCTTCTAAGATAAGTCGTAAGGTCAGTATTGCCTCACGTGTTCCAGTGTTTCTACGGAATCCAAACTGATCTTCCCCGAGGTTGGCTTCTACCAGTTTTTCCATTCGTCTGTAAAGAATTCATGTTAGTATTTTGCAGCTGTGACTTATTAAGCTGATAGTTCGTTAATTTTCACATCTGTCAACACCTGCTTTCTTTGGGATTGGAATTATTATATTCTTCTTGAAGTCTGAGGGTATTTCGCCTGTTTCATACATCTTGCTCACCAGATGGTAGAGTTTTGTCAGGACTGGCTCTCCCACGGCCGTCAGTAGTTCCAATGGAATATTGTCTACTCCGGGGGCCTTGTTTCGACTCAGGTCTTTCAGTGCTCTGTCAAACTCTTCACGCAGTATCATATCTCCCATTTCATCTTCATCTACATCCTCTTCCATTTCCATAATATTGTCCTCAAGTACATCGCCATTGTATAGACCCTCTATATACTCCTTCCACCTTTCTGCTTTCCCTTCTTTGCTTAGAACTGGGTTTCCATCTGAGCTCTTGATATTCATACAAGTCGTTCTCTTATCTCCAGAGGTCTCTTTAATTTTCCTGTAGGCGGTATCTATCTTACCCCTAGTGAGATAGGCCTCTACATCCTTACATTTGTCCTCTAGCCATCCCTGCTTAGCCATTTTGCACTTCCTGTCGATCTCATTTTTGAGACGTTTGTATTCCTTTTTGCCTGTTTCACATACTGCATTTTTATATTTTCTCCTTTCATCAATTAAATTCAATATTTCTTCTGTTACCCAAGGATTTCTACTAGCCCTCGTCTTTTTACCTACTTGATCCTCTGCTGCCTTCACTACTTCATCCCTCAAAGCTACCCATTCTTCTTCTACTGTATTTATTTCCCCCATTCCTGTCAATTGCTCCCTTATGCTCTCCCTGAATCTCTGTACAACCTCTGGTTCTTTTAGTTTATCCAGGTCCCATCTCCTTAAATTCCCACCTTTTTGCAGTTTCTTCAGTTTTAATCTACAGGTCATAACCAATAGATTGTGGTCAGAGTCCACATCTGCCCCTGGAAATGTCTTACAATTTAAAACCTGGTTCCTAAATCTCTGTCTTACCATTATATAATCTATCTGATACCTTTTAGTATCTCCAGGGTTCTTCCATGTATACAACCTTCTTTCATGATTCTTAAACCAAGTGTTAGTTATGATTATGTTGTGCTCTGTGCAAAATTCGACCAGGCGGCTTCCTCTTCTATTTCTGTCCCCCAATCCATATTCACCTATGTTTCCTTCTCTACCTTTTCCTACACTCGAATTCCAGTCACCCATGACTATTAAATTTTCGTCTCCCTTCACAATCTGAATAATTTCTTTTATTTCATCATACATTTCTTCAATTTCTTCGTCATCTGCAGAGCTAGTTGGCATATAAACTTGTACTACTGTAGTAGTCGTGGGCTTCGTATCTATCTTGGCCACAATAATGCGTTCACTATGCTGTTTGTAGTAGCTTACCCGCATTCCTATTTTCCTATTCATTATTAAACCTACTCCTGCATTACCCCTATTTGATTTTGTGTTTATAACCCTGTAGTCGCCTGACCAGAAGTCTTGTTCCTCCTGTCACCGAACTTCACTAATTCCCACTATATCTAACTTCAACCTATCCATTTCTCTTTTTAAATTTTCTAACCTACCTGCCCGATTAAGGGATCTGACATTCCACTCTCCGATCCGTAGAACGCCAGTTTTCTTTCTCCTGATAACGACATCCTCTTGAGTAGTCCCCGCCCGGAGATCCGAATGGGGGACTATTTTACCTCCGGAATATTTTACCCAAGAGGACGCCATCATCATGTAATCATACAGTAAAGCTGCATGCCCTCGGGAAAAATTACGGCTGTAGTTTCCCCTTGCTTTCAGCCGTTCGCAGTACCAGCACAGCAAGGCCGTTTTGGTTATTGTTACAAGGCCAGATCAGTCAATCATCCAGACTGTTGCCCTTGCAACTACTGAAAAGGCTGCTGCCCCTCTTCAGGAACCACACGTTTGTCTGGCCTCTCAACAGATACCCCTCCGTTGTGGTTGCACCTACGGTACGGCTATCTGTATCGCTGAGGCACGCAAGCCTCCCCACCAACGGCAAGGTCCATGGTTCATGGGGGGGGGTAAACATCTTAGATCATCAAAATCCTGAGCTGGATGGAAGGCCCTGTCCATAATGCCTCAAACCTTCTGAACTGGGGAGATCTAGCGACTATGCTGGACAAGATAGGGTTTGGCAAGCACTGAGACAAGCAGTAGAAACTCACACCATGTGCAAACAGGCATTATCTTGGTGAATGTAAGCCCAGGATGGGTTGCCATCAAGGGCAACAGAATAAGGCACTGAATATTGTCAACATACTGCTGTGCCACAAGAGTGCCATGGATGACAGCCATGAGAGGCTTGCTATGAAAAGAAATGACACCCTAAACCATCAGTCCTGGTTATTGAGCCGTATGGTGGGTGAAAGGCAGCTTGGTATCCTACCACTTTCCAGGGCATCTCTGGACACATTTTTGCTGGTCATCAGGGCTCAGTTCTAAGTGGGACTCATCACTGAAGACAATTCTACTCCAGTCAATGAGACTACAGGCCAGAGATGCATCTAGAGATACTCTGGACAGCGGTAAGATACTAACCTGACTGTTGCCCACCATACCGCCTGACAACGAGGATAAATGGTGTGGGGTGCCATTTATTTTCATAGCAGGACCTCTTTGATTGTCATCCATGGCACCCTTAAAAAACAGCAGTTATGTCGACAATACTCTATGCCCTTTTTTGTTGCCCCTAGTGGCAATCCATCCTGAGCTTATGTTTTGACCTGCACTATGTGAGAATTTCTACCCTTTGTCTTTGTGCTTGCCAAACTGTATCTTGCCCAGCAAGGTCACTGGATCTCTTCCCAACAGAGAATGTTTGGAGTGTTATGAGCAGGCCTCTGAACCATAGTGGGATTTTCATGATCTAACATGCCAGTTGAACAGAATTTGGCATGATATCTCCCAGGAGGACATCCAACAACTCTGTCAATCAACAGCAAGTTGAATAACTGATTGCATAATGGCTAGAGGTGGACCAACTTGTTATTGTCTTGCTCAATCTGTGGAGTTCTTTCTCTTGAATAAATCATCCAATTTTTCTGAAATTGTTAATATTTGTTTGTCTATACATGTACATCACACCTACCAATTGCCATTTCATTTGGATTATTCCTTCATGGTGCACTGTTTTTTCTGTTAGAGTGTATGTTTTCAATGTAAAGTTGTTTACTTATATAGCTTTGAATACGTCGACCAAAGAAAAAAAAACCAAAAGATCTGAATATGTGATAATCATGTATGTGGACAAGAATTAGCACTAAACTAAACAATAAAGATAGTAAGGATGAAATAATTTTAGTTTTGTCACAAGAAATATAAATATCAAAACCAAATACGAGAAGTATTTTGCACCAAAAGCAACAAAGTGAATTTTGTACTTAAGACAAGAATTTGATGGCAAGATAACTATGTATCAGAACTGAAACCATGCTAACGCAAGCAACCATTTTAATGCCCTATTGGATGGAATTGGTAAAACAGTTTAGTTCTCCCAAGACATAAGAAATACAGCCATCACTAAAGTACAACAAAACTCCACTAAAAAGTGAGTAAAAAGAAGTACCTCCATGATCAGTACCATGCAATGCTAATTTGCTGCCATGCTGTCATCTACTGAATGGCATAATTTGAATGTGGTATGGAGGGGCATGGTGTCAACTTTCTGCTATCCCACTATTTTTGTTTAATTAGCTGCTCAGTTGGTCTCAAGCAGCTGAGTGAACCCTGTTCCAGCTCTTCCATCAAGGAAAAATTGCTGGGGATACTAGGAATCCAACTCTGGTTATCCACATGGCGGTCAGACACACTGCAGATGCTTACACTTAGGAGTGAGGCAAATAATTAACTTTAATGCTGGTATACAAAATTTGTCTTCAGGACTTCATCATATAAAAATAGTGTTATATAGCACTTCATACTCTTATGACAAATTACAAGTCAAATAAACTGTGGATAAGTACATTAGATATGTTATGTAAATATCATTCTAGTTTGCTCAGGTGGATGTAGTTAATGTAAATTTATTTTTTAGAAAGAAGTGATTACACAAATAACTGACTACACATGGACAAGAAATTGAACTTCAGATTGTACAAAAATATTGTAATAACAAACACATGAGAAAAGGGAGAAGTAATAACAACACTTTCAACTTCTTGTGCCAGTGAAGTTGCCAGTTGTACTGCTAAACTTCCACGGGATCAAATATAAATAAAAGGGATAGCCCTTCAAGTGTTTCTCAGTTTCATGCTGTTAAATCAAGAGAGAATAGTGTGCTCCCTTCATCAAGTTTTATCCAGTGGACCTTGTTATCATGAAAGTAAAACTTCTCAGGCACCCTCATAGTCATAGTAGGGCAATCAAGGTGATACACATCCAGCTGCAGCATACTCTTTTATGAAGAAAATCCAGACCTATGCAAAATATTGTCATACTGTGCAAACATACAAAGATACGTGCATCAGGACAAAGAGTATCAAAAACTGGCAAGCAAAAAAATGAAAATGAATCTAGTGATATATGTTTCAAATGGTCATGGACAGGGAGGCAAAGTAGAAAATTTGAAAGGATCATTATCTCAAAAGAAGTATTCTTTCCTCTGGTTATCACACCATAGCTATCTGGCTGCTGGTGCGAGAGAGAACTTAGGTGTTAGACCAACACTTTTCAGCACCAGCTGGCAATTAACATGAGACTTTTGTCGCTGCTTGTGATATATTACTTGCACCAAATGCACTGAGCAAATATATTTTAATTGCAAATTGTTCTCTTTCTTCTGCACTTTCTGCAATGTATTAATCAAAGTAACAAAAACTGAATATTTATC
Organism: Schistocerca piceifrons; assembly: GCF_021461385.2. Taxonomy (NCBI): domain Eukaryota; kingdom Metazoa; phylum Arthropoda; class Insecta; order Orthoptera; family Acrididae; genus Schistocerca; species Schistocerca piceifrons. Next base: position 618,027,290 of record NC_060149.1, read on the forward strand.
ATAAGGATTCACTATCATGGTCCATCGGTTTAAATTTAACAAAGTTGGACACTTTATAAGTCAATGACAAAATTTACTTCACAATCAGTTTATTCAAGCAGCTGTAGGGGCATCCAATGACTTTTACATAATGGTAGGAGTCCATGAAGACTCAGCCTTATCACCACTGCTGTTCATTCTTGTCATGGACACTGTCATGTTAGACCTGCAGATGCCACTACAATGGTTACTTCTCTGTGTTGATGCTGTCATGTTGGCTGCAGAGAACAAGTTTCATCTCCAGTGCCAAACACAAAACTGGAATGACTGACTTGCACGATATTGCCCCAGTGCATGACATCAGATCCATGAAAAGTTGGGACCATCGACATTGATAGCAAGGATCTGCCACAAGTAACAAAATTTAAGTATCTTGGTTCTATACTCTCTAGAAATGGCCAGTTTACAGATGACATCAACACAAGGACACAGGTGCCCTAGATGAAATTACGAATGACAACAGGAGTTACCTGTGATCATTGGATAAAGGATCATCTGAAGTAAAACAGCTGCCAGACTATCATTCATCCCATTGTTCTCTATGGAACTGAGTACTGAACAGCCACAAAGGAGACAGAATGATGAATGGGGATTAGGGAGAACTAAAAGGGGTCTTAGATTGAGAGGTGTCATCACTTGGCTGGATCACGTTTTGAATAACACTAACAGGAAGTATTTTGGGGTTGCAACAGTCCAGAAGTGATAAAGCCATCTGCAATGGTTTGGACATATGCTGTATCCAGATGACAGCATACATAGTGGAAGTCATGGAAAAGAGACCCAAGGGATGACCAAGTCAGTGATGGGCCGATACCACACAATGACCTGTCTCATGATCAAACAAAATGGAGACAGTGAATCCACTCAACGGATCCTGTCACCAGGAGCGACAAATGCTAAAGAAACAGGAAAAGAAGAGGAAGAAGAAGAAGAATCAATTTGTCCAGCACACATATAATATGGCCCAAAAGTTCTGTAAAGCACTTCCCAGACAGTGTGTAATGATGTCAAATTTTAACAATCAAATTGATCCCTGGAGACACTGCCTTGTCAAAGGTACCTTCAGTACCATGCAGGAGGGTTTTTGTGTTTCAGTGAAGCTGAGGGCTATGCTGGCAGTAGTGCAGCTACCAGTAGGGGAACCAAAACTGGATTGGCCTCAACAGAGGACACAAATGATATGTGTCCCACCTAGGGTAAGGGGGTCTCTTTGAGGGCAGTGAAGCCAACCCTCCTAGGGGAGTAAATCCTGATCTCAAATTGTGGTCATCCTCATTGTGGGCAGGGTCAATGGGCCAGTGCCTCATTCTCCATAAAAACTTTCTAAGGCTCAAGAATCTAAAGTGAAGCTTCAGCAATTGGATAGAAAATCATTATGGCAATCATTGACAAGGAAAAAGATTTTCAGAGTTGACACATGGATGTTCAATGGATTAAAAGTAAATAAACTGAAATACAGAATGAATTGAATGACCAAAAATGAACATAATTATTTTGCCTGAAACCAAAAGAAAGGGACAAGGAAATGAGAAATTTCTAAATTTAATCGAGTTTTAGTCTGGGGTTGATGGATATAAATGGGTAAAAGCAGGTGTTTCCATTCTAATTAGCAAAGCTGTAAGCACTTACTTCAAAGACTACATATTTGTATGTGAAGGAATTGTCTCATCATCATCAAGTTGTATGGAAATGAAACAGTTATAACTGGTGTATATGCAGCAAATATGCAACAGAAAACCAAAGATCATTTCTGTCAGAAGTTCGACCATCTTCTCAACAAAGTTAAAATCCACCAAGAAGTAATAATAGCAAGAGATTTAAGTGCAGGAATAGGTTCACAAGTAAATGGCACAGTAGTGTGAAGATATGGAGAAAATGTTGTTAACAGCTCTGGAGAAAGTCTTACAGAATTCTGTAAGCCGTATAACTTGAGTAATCTGAACAAACATTATTTGCATAAATGTATTGAGAAATATATGGGGGAAAGACCCTCATTATAGCCGAAATCATTAATTTGTTACAACATTACATCTATATGATTGCTCTGCAATTCGCTCGTAACTGCCCACAGTGCATTCATCAGCCCATCTTCAGACTACTTCTCTACCATTCCACTCCCAAATGGTGTACAGGAAAAATGAATACTTAAATCTTCCCACCATAAACTGTTCCACTGGAAGTACATTCATATGGGAGACATCAGGAGGATTTTTGGGAGAGGAGAGAGCTGCTCAGTGGCTGCTATAATGAAGGATAGAAGTCTCCTGACCATCCCATGAGACATTCCCCAGGCAACAATACAGGACTCATCTGCAGTTCACACTTGTGTCTGGCAGAGGGTTCATTGAACCATTTTCACACTGTTTCTCTGCCATCACACTCTTGAACAGTGCACGGGAAAAACAACCACTTAAATCTTTCTGTGCAAGCACAGATTTGTCTCATTTTATTATTATGATTTTTGTATATGACTTTGTACACAATGATAAGGACAGATGGACTGCAGAGTCGTGTGGCAACTGTCATCATAGGAAAGCTGGACAGGAACAGAAATGATTAGCAAACAAGTTATTCCAGTAAACAGAAGATTTACTTAACTTGTACTTCTCTAAGTGAACAAAGACTCATTACAAATATTACAGCAATAAATAAAGTCCAGCACTCAGTGTCAACAAGGATGAAGCTTTGTACTAAGTGAGGCTGAAGCTGTGACTAGGCGGTGCCTGCGTAGTATCACATTGTGAAGAGGTTCCAAGTGAGATTGGGGCTGAGTGGCTGCCACTGGCCATCCCATATTGTGGTAGCAAAAGGGACTTGTGATACAGAGCCATTGGAGGTGTGGCTCAGTGAGTGTGCACCATTGGGTCCACTGGATGTTATGCAAGTGCTGTTGGCATCTGACAGAAACTTGCAATTCCATTGCCAATTTCGTGATGCCCATGGGATGGTATCGACAAGTGACACTACAGTGATCATTTCTGCCTACATAGGTGAGTATCAACAAAATGTTTTTGCATTTAGAGGAGAAAGTTGGTGATTGAAATTACATGTTGAGATCTTGCAGTAGTTAAAAAAGCCTTTGTTTTAATGATTACCATCCCCAACTCATGTATCATATCCATAAATCCATGCTACCCTCTTCCCTATTTTGTGGTAATACAAAATGAGCTTGTCCTGTTTTGAACTTATTGGTGTCCTCCATGAATCCTGTCTGGTAAGGATGACATACTATGCAGCAATACTCCAGGAAAGACTGGACAAATGTGGTGAAGTCAGTCTCTTTAGGAGATCTGTTGCATCTTCTGAGTGTTCTTCTAATAAAATGCATTCTTTGGTTCACCTTCCCCACAAGAGCTTCTATGTGATCATTCAAATTTAAGTTGTTTGTAATTATAATACCTAGGTATATAGTCAAAAAGGATTTATATGGTTTATTGTATGACCAAAATTTAATAGATTTATTTTAGCACTGATGTGGATGACCTCACACTTTTCATTATTTAAGGTCAATTGCCACTTTCTGCACCACATAGATAATTTGTCTAAATAATATTGCAATTGGTTTTACCATCTGGTGACTTTACAAGATGGTAAATGACAACATCATCTGCAAAGAATGTAAGAGTGGTTCTCAGATTGTCTCCCAAATCATTTATATAGATGTAGAACAGTAGAGGGCCTATAACACTTCTTGGGGAACACGAGATATGACGCCCTTCAACAGAGTTTTGATTATCTATCATCGTACCCTGAAATGAGAGTCCTCCTCCCCTGGATACTTCCAACCTCTCCCAAAGTGGTGTTCCACTACCCACCCAACCTCCACATCATCCTAGTCCATCCCTATATCAATCCCACCTCAATCCCCAGGCCACAGGGATCATACTCCTGTAGAAGATCCAGATGCAAGACCTGCCCAATGCACCCACCCAGAACCACATACTCCAGTCCCATCACAGGCTTATCCTGCCCTATCAGAGGCCAGGCCACATGTGAAAGCAGCCATGTTATAAACCAACTCTGCTGCAACCACTGCACAGTATGACAATTAGTCAGCTGTCAATTAGAAGAAATGGCCACCACCTAACTGTTGCCAAAAACAAGGTGGACCACCCAGTGGCACAACATGCAGCAAAGCACACATGTGAGATTTCAATGGCTGCTTCACAACCTGTGCCATCTGGATCCTCTCCACCACCACCAGCTTTTCTGAGCTGTGCAGATGGGAGCTATTCTTATAGCACATCATTCACACACCCGTAACCTTCTTAGCCTTAACTCACTGCCTCCCACCCACCTGCTCGATAGTGTGTGTGTGTGTGTGTGTGTGTGTGTGTGTGTACACCATCCCCTGCCCCAGTATCCCTGCCCAATTTGTATCCCCACATCAGCTAGTTACGTGCTGTTATCTCACGCTGTAGTCTATGGAATCATGTGCTGAGCTGTCTGCCACCTGATGCCTCTATCTGCACACCCACCTAGCCCACAGATGGCTCCCCACTCTCCCACAAGCTGCTAGATGCTCCCCCACAACCCTCTCCCTGCCTCCCACCTCTCTCTATCCCTCACCTCACTCCACCCCACACCCCCACCTCACTCCAGTACACTCACTTTGGGCTAGTAAAGAGCTGGCAGTTGACTGAGCACAATGTTGGGAGACAAGCATGTGTATGTGAGTAAGTGTGTGTGTGTGTCTATGTGCATGGTTTTCCTACAACTAGAAAAAGGAAGTGTATTCTGAAAGCTAGCCAAGCTCCATACTTTTTGTTTGTGTACCTGTCGGTGACACAGCACTTCTGGTGTTCAGTGAGTTATCTCCTTCACTTCTAGATAATTCGTAATTTTCAACCAGAACTTTCCATGCTTAAGATAAGCACTTCCATTTTACTTGATGATTTTCCATCAGTTACATTGAACTGCGGCCTTTCTGACAGGAAATCACAAATCTAGTCTCACAACTAAGACAAAGCTCGAGGGGCATGCAGTTCAATTAGAAGCCACTGTGAGGAACAGTGTCAAAAGCCTTCTGGAAATCTAGAAATATGGAATCGACTTGAGATCCCCTGTTGACAGCACTCATTATGACATGTCAGTAAAGAGTTAGTTATGTTTCACAAGATCAATATTTTCTGAATCAGTGCTGACTATGTGTGTATACATTGTTTTCTTCAAGGTAATTCATTATGTGTGAATGTAGTATATGTTCCAAATTCTACTACATGTAAACATCAGGTGATAAGGGTCTGCAATTCAATAGATTACTTCTATTTCCTTTCCTGTGTATTTCTATGAGTTGCAAAAATTTCCAGCCTTTCATCAAGCATGTGGTTGTAAGTGATTGCTAAGTATGGAGCTATTATATCAGTATACTCTGAAAGGAAAATAATTGCTATACAATATAAATTGGTAGGATTGCCTCTATGAAGTGATTTAAATTGCTTCACTGCACTGAGGATATCAAGTTCAAAGTGTCTCATTTTTGCAGCTGTCCTCAATTTGAATTTTGGAATATTTACTTTGTGTACTTTGGTGATGAGATATCAGAAAACTGTGTTTAGTGACTCCAGTTTGGTGGCACTGTCAGTGATAACATTACCATTGCTAGTGACTGTGTCTTGCCACTGGTGGAAGTCTGTTTGGAATTACATGAAATCCAGACCATTAGCTGCTTACAGGCATTGATAAATATGAACAGGGAGAGCTAAAAACGTGTGCCCCAGCTGGGACTCAAACCTGGGATCTCTTGCTTACATTACAGACAATCTATCTGACTGAGCCATCAAGGTCACAGAGGATAGTGCAACTCCAGGGACTTGTCTCTGGCATGCTTCCCGTGAGACCCACATTTTCAACTTACTGTCCACACATTACATTTGTAGTGCCCCTGCCCACTATACTCATTACTCCCAGCAGTCTATCCACCGAATCCCATAAGAGTTTGAGCAATGTGAGTGCATCCACACTAAAGAAGATCATTGACCACTAAGCCTTATCTATATGAAGATAGTATATGTTCTTTCAGACATGTCCACAAGAACAGATACCACTGGTAATCTTATAGCTCTTGAAGAATGAAATTAACAATGATATCCAGACCATCCAGTAAGTTGGAAATCTGGGTCTTCGAGGGAGTGTGCCAGAGATAAGTCACTGCAGCTGCACCATCTTCTGTGTCCTCAATGGCTCAGTCGGATAGAGTGTCTGCCATGTAAGCAGGAGATTCCAGGTTTGAGTCCCAGTTAGGGCACACAATGTCAACTGTCCCTGTTGCTATTTATCAACGCAGGTGTAAGCAGATAATGGTCTAGATTTCATTGTAATTTCATTCTTCGAGAGCTGCAAGCTCACCAATGGTATCTGTTCTTTCGGACATGTCCGAAAGAACAAATACCATCTTCATAAGAGTCTGTTTGCTGTCACTAAGCAAAGATCAAAACGGTAATTCAAGACTGTAGAGTCATTGGGGGGGAAGGGGGGGGGCACAGTAAATCAATCACTAGTTAGTTTCATCGCAGGTGATATATCTGTTTAGGAGAAAATCACCAACTAATGGACAAGTTGCTAACCAGAACCCTGAGGAGAACTGAAGCAGACACAATTGAACCTCATTTTTCTGAAGCAGTTCATCATAAAGGATTTACTTCAATGAAGATTAGAGTGCAAACTAAAAATGATACTAGTAGATAACACTGTTTAAAAAACATGAGAATATTAAACGAGAAATTAGGAAAATTGCCATGGACACATACTGGGACTGAGAGAGTGAGTGTAGACAAACAGGATCCTTAATGGATCCTGGATAATCTAAACAAGTAGATATGTAAAAGTAGAATGCATATAAAAAATGCTTATCAACTAAATGACCACAATTTAGAAATAATTACCAGAAACTAAACCAGGAATCAAGGGACAGAATTAAATGAAAAAAGGAACAATATGTAGAAACAGAAATGCATTCAGATTGAGAGTTTAATAGGTGAATCACAAGCTACAGAAGAGAGGAGGACAACTACAGGTATGAGGAAAAAAACCAGTAAAAGAGGAGTAGACAACATAATTCCTCTAACGGAATGAAAAAAGCTTTATACAGATTTTGTAATTGAAGCTAGACCTCATTACCCAAAACAAGAAGAATGTGAGACTAAAGAAACTGTTTGAAATAAGTGAGACTAAAGAAACTGTTTGAAATATGACCATTATGATAGAGGAGGTGAACAGTTAGTTAACTAAAACTAAAAACTGGTCATCATTTGGCCCTGGAAATTTACCTATGAATTTTTGAAAGCTGGAAAGCAGTACCTGAAGAAAAGAATAACACACCTTATGAAAAACAGAGTGAAAAATATCATATATGCTTTCCATTTTTAACTAGAGGAATAGAATAGATATTAACTGCTCCAGAGTCATTAATATGAGTTGCGCAATGAGCTTTTTATTTGGAAATATTATGTATAAGGAAATAAGGCACAGTTTTGGCCTCCATTTTTGGGAAGACCAGAGTGAGTTTGAACACAACAAATCATGTACAGATAATCTATTTATTTCACAACAGCTAACACAGAAATTTGTAGTGGCAGAGAAAGAGCTACATACTGAATCTGCGGATTTAGCAAAAGATTATGACACGGATCCAAGAACAAAACTGTGGAAGGCTCTTAAATATATAGATATGTATGACCATTTTTACAGATTATTATTGAAATTTATAAATTGTAATAAGATACATTGACATCTACATGCATACTCCACAAGCCACTGAATGGTGTGTGGTTGAGGGTAACTTGTACTAGTACTAGTCATTTTCTTTCCACTTTGGCACACAAATAGAGCAAGGGAAAATCGACTGTCTATATGCCTCTGTATGAGTCCTAATTTATCTTACATTGTGTTCATGGGCCTTAAGCAAAATTTATGTTGGTGGCAATAGAATTTTTCTGCAGTCAGCTTCAAATGCTGATTCTCTAAATTTTCTCAGTTACATTCTGCAAAAAGAACACATGAGTTGATGAGCCATCTCTCTGTAATAGTCATGTGTTGATCTAGCAGTCTACCTCTGAGTTACTTCAAGGTCTTCCTCTTAATCGAACCTGCTTGGAGTCCCAAACACTCAATCAGTACTCAAGAATGGGTCATACTTGTGTTCTATATGTGGTTTCCTTGACAGATGAACAGCACTTTCCAAAAACGCTCCCAATAAACTGAAGTCAACAATTTACCTTCCTTATCAACATCCTTATGGGTGCATTCCATTTGATACCTCTTTGCTATGTTACTCCTGCATGTTTAATTTATGTGACTGTATCAAGTAGTGGACTACTACTGCTATAGTTCAACATTATGTGATTATTTTTCCTACTCATCTGCATTAACTTACATTATTGTATATTCAGAACAAGCTGCCATTCAACACAGCAACTAGAAATTTTGTGTAGGTCATCTTGTATCCTCCCACAGTCATTAAATGATGAAACCTTCCTGTACACCAGAGTATCGTCAGCAAACAACTGCAGATTGCTGCTCATCCTGTCTGCAGATCATTCATGTATATAGAGAATAACAGTGTTTCTATCACACTTCCCTGGTACACTCCTCACAGTACCTTTTTCTCTCATGAATGCTCACCATCAAGGACAACATACTGGATTCTTATACTCAAAAAGTCTTTGAATCACTCAAATATCTGGAAACCTATTCCATATGCTTGTACTTTTGTTAACAGTTTGCAGTCAGGCACTGCGTCATAGGATGTCATGTGAGGAAAGGGCAAGCTGAGTTTCACACGAGTGAAGCCTTCTAAATCCATGCTGATTTGTGGACACAAACTCTTCTGTCTCAAGGAAATTTATTATATTCAAATGAGAATAGGTTCAAGAATTATGCAGCAAACTGAAGTTAGGATATTGGTCTGTAATTTTGCAGACCCAAGTTATCAGAACCTATTAATGTCACAAAATGGCTGAGAAAAGATTGCAGTATGTCACCCATCTTATTCAATTTTTCCTCAAAGTGGGCCTCTGAAGATCGGAAACCAGCTGTGGAGAAATTGGAATCATTGTTATTGATGTATAGCTGTTTTCATTAAGTTTTGGTAATATTCAAGTTATTTTGGCACAAGATGAATAGGCTATTGACTGTGTGATCTGAAATTTTTATCACAAATATGACAGATGGGATCTACAGATGGCTCTAACAAACACCGAGTATCTGGTAGTGAATAGTGACACAAGTACACATCAGTGACAGAGAAGCTGTGATACAGTTAGAATAATTTAAGTATCTAGAGGCATATAGTGCCAAAAGTGGACTAATTCATTCAGAAGTAAAATGTGGAATATCACAAAGCAGAAAAGAAAAAGGTTCTATGAATTCTTTTTGGTGAGGTGGCTAATGGTTGAATCTGTCCTATATTGTGGATCAGACTTATGAGTTTTACATGCTGTTCTCAAAAGAATGCTGATAATTGTTGAAATTAATTTGCAATGAAGGAATGCGAGAATATCAAGAATTGAGAAAAAACTAATGATGAAGTATGAACTAGAATGAGGACAAAGGTAACCGTGGCAAATCGGATTGAAAGATAATCATTAACTTGGTGTGGAAATTTGTTGAGAATTCCAGATTATCAGTGGTAGAAGAAAATTTTTCAATTGAAACTGACTTTTTGCAGCGTTACACCTGTTTCTGGCAACCCATCTGGCAAAACAATGTCGTTGGTTGCCTGCATGCCACAGAACAACTCTGCACCACCAAATAGTTCTACAGCAGTTCCACTAGGCAGACCCAGTGGTACCACCAGGGGTTGTAGTCCAGGAGGAGTGAGAGGGGGACCTTTTTACATCTGTGACCAATGTGACACAAAACATTTCCTGCGATACTCTGCCGCATGACAGTACTTAAGCCTGCAAACTGCTATGTAGAGACAGTTCACGTCAAGCCAGACCTACAGATGGACATCTGCTCCATTATGATGCCATTGCCTGCTGCTGACTAGTTGCCTCCTCGATGGACACTGCCTGGCTTCTGCAGCTCTACTGACAGTCCATTCTTTGTGATTGGATGTCGTAATCTGGTTCACAAAGTTTGGTAGAATATTGACTGTATTCTGTTTTTCCAAGGATCTATACGACTGTACATGTAACGAAAGTAAACTCTTGTGGAGCTTCGTTTCTGTGTGCAGTAGAACTTTGTGTAAATATGAGACTTTGAGATGTTGAACAAATGCCTTCAGTCTGTCAGTTATTTTTGAGTGTTAAATGTGTCTGGTTCATTGGAGCAGATGACTGTACTTTTTTTTTTGCAATACACTATATTTGTGGAAAATTAGTGACTTTAGTTCTGCCTATGGTGGATTCTTTAGAAATCTCCTAGCAGATGGAAATGTGGCAGACCATAATGTTCTTAAAAATATCATATGAGTGAAATAATGGAGCAGTGCATCATACAAAAGAAGGATACTCTGAATGGAGATACCTGGCAGTAGATAACAGGAATACAGCAAAATGTTTTTATTAATTGATAATAGCATTAATTAATCGTGTATAATAATAATAATAATAATAAGCCCCGTGGAGGCCTGAGAAAAGAATAGGCCTCCGGTATGTTCTGCCAGTCGTAAAAGGCGATGAAAAGAACAAACCACTAATAGTGCTAACCCCCTTTTTAGTGTGATTAGTTGGTTCAGGACAGAACTAATGAAGCCTTGGACAAGCGCTGTCATGGTCCGGGATGACGCTTGAACCCTATGCCCGTCCACAATGGTAACGACACTGCTAGCCACATGGAAAATGATTTAAATCCAAATAGAGGTGTTTTGCAGGATATGCTTCCTCCAACCACTCTAGAAGGAAAACAAAGACAGAGGATGAGATGGTCAGATGAAGTTAACCGACACCTCATGTTCTGTTATTCCCAAGCAACAAACTTAGGAACCAACACAACTGGATACAGATTACAAATATACACAACATTTCTTACCAGACACCGAGAATTAAAATTTTTAACAGAACAACAACTAGCTGATCAAATCCATTAATAATCAAAAATAACAGGATACCCAAGTCAGAATTAGAAAACATCAAACAACAAGTACAACAAATACTGGAACAAAATAATGTGCAATCAGAAGAAGAAGAAAATACAGTAATGGACTCAAACATCCCAGAGCAAACAAACAAAGAACAACACGCATCAATTAAATAATCAGAGGAAAACGAAATCTTAAGACAGCCACCAGAACAAGCACAAAGAGAACACTAAGTGACACACATGTTAGATATAGAAGAAAACTTTCAGCTGACATATATAGAATACAAAGACACAATTACAGACATTAGACCATTCTTGCATAGACCCTCAAATAACCCGCAAGTTGAAACAACAATAACAACTATCAACACAATCATACAGAACAAAATAAATGAAAATACAACTATGGAAGAGTTACAACTATTGGTTTATATAGGAGCACTCACTACACTAAATATACACACTAGGCAAAGATCAGAACCAACCAACACACAGATGAAACCCACAAAACCAGCATGGCAACACAGGCTACATATCAGAATAGAAAAACTGAGAAAAGACATCAGACAGCTAACACAATTTATAAGAAATGAAATATCAGACAAAAAACGAAAAAGGTTAGGTAAAATCTCACAACAAGAAGCGACAGAGCAATTAGATTAAAATAAACAGAAATTACAAGCATTGAAAAAAAATGAAGGAAGGAGGGAAACAAAACCAAACATTCAACACAAGCCAAAAGAAATTTTACCAGACAATAGATAACACACACATTAAAATAGACAATCCAACAAACATAACAGACATGGAACATTTCTGGAGCAACATATGGTCAAACCCGGTACAACATAACAGACATGGATACAAGCAGAAACAGACACATATTAGATGATACCACAAATGCCTGATGTGATAATTTTGCAACATGCAGTCACCCGAGCAATTAATTCTACGCACAATTGGAAAGCCCCTGGAAAAGATAAAGTAGCAAATTTCTGGCTAAAGATGTTCACCTTAACACATTCACATCTAACTAAATTATTTAACAGTTACATTGCAGACCCATACACTTACACAAGGAATAACTTACCTGAAACCTAAAGATCAAACAGACACAGCAAACCCAGCAAAATATCGCCCAATAACATGCCTACCAACGGTATACAAAATATTAACTTCAGTCATTATGCAGAAATTAATGACACATACAACACAGAACAAAATTATAAATGAAGAACAAAAAGGCTGCTGCAAAGGAGCACGAGGATGTAAAGAGCAACTGATAATAGATGCAGAGGTGACATATCAAGCTAAAACTAAAGAACGTCACTACACTATGCATACATTGATTACCAAAAAGCTTTTGTTAGTGTACCCCTGTTGTGGTTACTACAAATATTGGAAATATACAAAGTAGATCCTAAATTGATACAGTTCCTAGACATAGTAATGAAAAATTGGAAAAACACACTTAATATCCAAACAAATTCAAATAATATCACATCACAGCCAATACAGATTAAGTGTGGAATATACCAAGGAGACTCATTAAGTCCTTTCTGGTTCTGCCTTGCTCTGAACCCACTATCCAACATGCTAAATAATACAAATTATGGATATAATATTACTGGAACATAACAACACAAAATCACACATTTGCTATACATGGATGACCTAAAACTACTGGCAACAACAAATCAACAACTCAACCAATTACTAAAGATAACAGAAGTATTCAGCAATGATATAAATATGGCCTTTGGAACAGACAAATGTTAGAAAAATAGCACAGTTAAGGGAAAACACACTAAACAAGAAGATTACATATTGGATAACTACAGCAACTGCATAGAAGCGATGGAAAAAACAGATGCCTATAAATATCTAGGATACATACAAAAAATAGGAATAGATAATAGAAATACTAAAGAATAACTAAAAGAAAAATATAGACAAAGACTAACAAAAATACTGAAAACAGAATTGACAGCAAAAAACAAGACAAAAGCTATAAATACATACGCTATACCAATATTGACCTACTCATCTGGAGTAGTGAATTGGAGTAACTCAGACCTAGAAGCACTCAATACACTTACACGATCACAATGCCACAAATGTAGAATACATCACACAGGTTCAGCAACACAAAGATTCACATTAAGCAGAAAGGAAGGAGGAAGGGGATTTATTGACACAAAAAACCTACATTATGGACAGGCAGACAATTTAAGAAAATTCTTTATAGAATGAGCCGAAACTAGCAAAATACACAAAGCAATCACTCATATAAATACATCGGCTACACCATTACAATTTCATAACCACTTCTACAACCCTTTAGATCACATAACATCAACAGATAAGAAGAAAGTAAATTGGAAAAAGAAAACACTACGTGGCAAGCACCCGTATCATCTAACACAGCCACACATCGACCAAGACGCATCCAACACATGGCTAAAAAAAGGCAATATATACAGTGACACGGAAGGATTCATGATTGCAATACAGGATCAAACAATAAACACCAACTATTACAGCAAGCATATTATTAAAGACCCCAATACCACAACAGATAAATGCAGACTTTGCAAACAACAAATAGAAACAGTAGATCACATCACAAGCGGATGTACAATACTAGCAAATACAGAATACACCAGAAGACATGACAATGTAGCAAAAATAATACATCAACAACTTGACATACAACATAAACTAATAAAACAACTCGTTCCCACATACAAGTATGCACCACAAAATGTACTGAAGAATGATGAATACAGATTATACTGGAACAGAACCATTATAACAGATAAAACAACACCACATAACAAACCTGACATCATACTCAGCAATACAAAGAAGAAATTAACACAACTAATCGAAATATCCATACCCAATACAACAAATATGCAGAAGATAACAGGAGAAAAAATTAAAAATACATCCAACTGGCTGAGGAAGTCAAGGACATGTGGCATCAGGATAAAGTTGACATTATACAAATTATACAATCAACTACAGGAGTCATACCACACAATATCCACCAGTACATCAATGCAATACAGCTACATCCAAATGTATATATACAACTACAGAAATCTGTAATTGTTGATGCATGTTCAATTACCCGAAAGTTCGTAAATGCAATGTAACATATACCGTACAGTTAAAAGGAAGTCCCACTTGATCAAGGTGCGTGTCACTTTCCATTTTTAATCAGACATAACATCCGAGAAAGGAAAGAAATAGTAATAATAAGGGATTAGCCGAATCTGTCTAGGAAGAAAACTGGAAGGAATCAAAGTCAACTGCTTGGCTTTTGCTGATGATTTTGCAATACTTTCAGAGAACTTAGAAGAAGCAGCCATACAGATAAACCTACTAGAAAGGATAGCTGGCAAGACAGGACTTAGGATCTTGAAAGAGAAGACCAAATTTATGACAAGCGACAAAACATGGACTACAATTCCTTGAAACAGAGACTGGATGGATTGAGAGGGTAAAAATTTCAAATACCTCAGTGAAGCCATACAGGAGAATAGACTGGAGAAATTTGCTGTGGGCGACCGGATCTCAGAAATGGAGAGAGCTTACGGATTAACTAAAAACATTTACAACAAAAAGTGCATCTCTTGGAATGCCAAAATAAAGCACTTTCAATGATGGGGCAAAAACAGAGTACCTGTATGCCAGCAAATGCCTCTCAATGAATTACAAGTTGGAAAAGCTGGAGATACTAGAAACAAGAATATTACGGAAAGTCATGTGTCCAACCCAGGTTGAAACTGGCGGGCAACTTCAGAACAACAATGAAATCTACAAAAAGGTGGTGAAAATCTCAGAGACCATGAAGAAAAGGAGGTTATCATTTCTAGGACACCTGTACTGAATGGATTAAACCAGACTAACCAAATGATATTCAACTACCTGTGGAAAAAGCAGACAACAATGACATGGATTAAGGAAGCTCATAAAGATCTGGAAAACTTCAACATTCAGGAAGTTCATATGTTAAATGGGGATACATTTCGGACCATGATTCAAAATTTTGAAGGATTTCAAGTCGAAAGAATTAAGAAGACTGGAGGAACCTGGACGGATGAACAGAAGCAACAGCACAGCGTCCATATGAAGGAGTACTGGACAAAGAGGAAACTTCAGAAAAGGAAAAAATGAAATTGCAGTGTGATCCTAAGTGGTCAATTTGCAAATAAATAATAATAATAATAATAAATTTACCTCATTACCCACTAAATCCCCGAACCACACCCAATGTGGAAGGTATATTGGCATTTTCGTTTCCTTTGTAAATTTTTATTGTGTATTCTTGTTTTTCTGAAATGTCATATTTCCTTGAGGACCACCTAGCTATAGATCTACTGAAAAAAAAAAACTACATCTAATCTAATCTAATCTAGCAGTATCCCATTCCTCACTTCTGTCACCTGAACCAGATCCTGTGCCTGTGCCGATAGGAAAGTGTAGTGACGCTTCTCTCTCGTTAAAAAGGCAAAAAATGAACAGTTCTTCGTGTAGAGAATGTAAAAAGCGTGTGATGAAGGGTATTCTGTGTATCAAATGCAACTTCTGGTTACACGAAAAGTGCGCGAAAGTAAATCTAAAGTTCATCAGCGATGATTTTCCGTGGACATGTCACGGTTGTTTACGTGACGAAACGGCCGATCTTGTAAGTGCAGTTGATACAAAAAACGAAATTATAAAGTTACTACGAAGTGACATTGAGGCATTAAAAACCGAACTTTCAATCATCAAGAAAGAAAACGATACATTAATACAAGAAAAGAAGTCCTGTGTGTGTAAAAGCCATCAAACGGAAAAGCAAGAAGATCGCGAAAATACGAATGACCGATCGTACTTTAAAATCAACATTTCAAGTGTTCCCGTTGATGTCTCGGTAAACTCAGTAAGCCAAAAACCGGAAGATAAATATAAATGGAAGGTGGTGACATACAGCAAAAGGAAAAACGAGGCGACAGATACGCAACAAAAGGAAAATGACATTTTAATAATTGGCGATTCGCTGCTGAAGAATATCGCTGTCCCCAATTGCAAGATCGACGTACGACCTGGTATTAGAACGCATCAACTCGGTAAACATTTTAAAAATATGGTAAATGCAAGACAAGATACTACAGAACCAGATTCTGAAACCAGACATAACTATAATGGGGTGTTTATACATGTTGGGACGAATTCGTTAAGGAGCAGCAGTGAGGAAGAAATGGCAAGCGAAACAAGAAACATGATTCGTTCTGTAAGAAATATGTATGCAGGATCTCGTCTGATACTTAGCGGAATCATAAATAGAAGGTCGGTGAGTGAAAAATATATCGCCAAAATAAACTGTGCTCTTAAAGAACAATGTGATCGTCTTGGGGCAATTTTTATAGACCCAAACAAATTCCTATGTGAAAACTCACTAGCGAAGGATGGCTTGCATTTAAATAGACTGGGGTCTGTAACGTTCAGCAGAATGTTTGCAGATGTCTGCAAAATCATTAGATGCAAGGGAAACTAATATGGCCTGAAGGGGATGAAAAATCATACACTCCAGCTGGAAAAGAAAAATATAAGCACCATACAAAAAAAGACGACACTAAAGAATTTGCCCCTGAATACAGCTCACAACATGTAAACCAACAAAAGAAAAATTACATAAAAGTACTTCTTCAAAATATTCAATACTTTGGTGACAAAAAATTAGAAGCAGAAGTACTCCTGAGTGAAGTAAGACCAGACATATTACGCATAAGTGAACATGGACTAACTGAAAGTAAAATACATAATGTGGCAATAAAGGACTACAAACTAGCTAGTTACTTCTGCAGATCCAAATATAAGGGTGGTGGCGTTTGTATATATATTAAAACAGGTACTCTATCAAAGAATGTAAACAGTGAAGCTGCTACATTTCCCATAGCTAGAGAAAAAGACTTTGAAGTTACTGGTATAGTGGCAGAGGATTTTAGAGTGTTTTGTGTGTACAGGTCACCATGTGGCAATATTAGCATCTTTCTAAAAAAAGTTGCTAGCTTATTGAGAATGAATATGAAGAGAAATCTTATTATATGTGGAGACTTCAACATTGACATGGGAAAAGACACAAAAATAAGACAGGATTTTGAAGAATTGTTAATACAGCATAACATGAAAGTGACAATAACTGCACCAACAAGAGTGACTTCACAAAGTGAGACAATTATTGACAACATAATTACTAATATGTGTAACTATGAGTCACATGTAGTTCAGACAGAAATATCTGATCATCATGGACAACTAATCAGCTTTTGCAGAAGTAATGACACAGTATCAGAACCAAAACAAACAACCAAAGAAATTAGGATCATCAGTGAACAAAATATCAACATCTTTAGAACAATGTTAAGTAAGGAAACCAGGATGAAACCCTACAGGCCCAGAGTGTAAATGAAAAATATGATGCATTTATTTCAACAATTAAGTACCATTTTAATGTAGCATTTCCCAAAGTAAAGAGACAAGAAAGGCATCAAGATCAAACACAGTGGATTACGAGTGAAATACTAGAACAGCGAAGGAAGCTTCAGGACGTGAGATGGATGGGCGAAGCTGAAAACTATAAAATGTTAAAAAAGAAGTATAGAAAAACAATAAGAGAAGTGAAAGCAAGTGCAATTGACACCACTATAGCGAACTCAAGAAACAAGGCAAAGGCAGCTTGGAATGCAATCAATGCTGAAAGAAAGGAAAAAGATGGGTCAAACAAAGAAGAAGGTATTAGGTCAATTAAAGTAGACAACACAGTGGTCACAGATGGTATGGAAATAGCAAACATACTGAATAATAACTATATCAGTGTAGTAGAAAACCTAAAATTGGAAAGAAATAGTCAAAAATAGAAGGGTATTAAGGTACCAAAAAAATCATGCAGTACTATGTTCTTAAGACCAGTCACGGAAGATGAATTGCGGAAAACTATACAGAAACTGAAGTCCAAGAAATCAGCTGGTGATGATGAAATATCAAATCATGTAATAAAGCTGGTATGTGAGGAGATAATAACACCACTGCTGAACATAGCAAATTGTTCTTTCAGAGATGCAATTTTTCCAGAAAAACTGAAGATAACGAACGTAGTGCCAGTGTACAAGAAAGGGTGTAAGGATGATCCCAACAACTACAGACCAGTTTCACTGATATCAGGTTTCTCAAAAATCCTAGAAATGCTTATGTATACCAGATTAGTTAACTATTTGGACAAACATAACATTCTCATGACCTCACAACATGGTTTCAGAAAGGGTAAATCTACAGAATCAGCAATTGTCAGCCTAACAGAATACATTTTACAGTCCTTAGATGAGAAAAAGGTTGTCTCTGCAATGTTTCTGGATCTTTCAAAGGCATTTGACACCATTGACCATGAAATGCTGATACAAAAATTAAGCAACTATGGCATTCGGGGGCAACCAGGTGAATGGATAAAATCATACTTGTGCAACCGCAAGCAGTATGTATCATTAGGAAACTCGTACCAATCAGAAACCAAATCCATCAAATATGGAGTGCCGCAGGGTTCGGTAATGGGGCCATTGTTATTTAATGTATTTGTTAATGATATAGGCCTTGAGGAGGAAGAAAAGAAAATATTGTATGCTGATGACATGACAATACTAAATAGTGACCAAAATATGGAACAGCTTGAGAGAAGAGCATACATATCTGCAAATGTCACAGCTCAATGGCTGTTGGAAAATGAACTGGTTATAAATCTAAAAAAGACTATGTATGCAGTGTTTAAAAACAAGTAAAAGGCTGTAGACATGGATTTAGAGGTTGACGGAACAAGGCTGGAAGAAGTAGAATCTGCTAGATTCTTAGGTATTCTTGTGGATAATGAACTGAAATGGAAAAAACATATTAATAATGTCTGTAAGAAACTGAGCTCTGTCATATTCTTAATGATGCAGCTATCACAGTATTCAGACAAGAACTTTCTGTGTACAGTGTATCATGGACTTTTCGAACCATACTTACAGTATGGAGTGACGGTGTGGGGAAACTCAAACAAACGAGAGACAAAACGAGTGTTCACATTACAAAAAAAAGCAATTAGGACCATTTTAAGAAGAAAGACCTCCGAAACATGCAGAAACTGTTTCAAGAATTTAGGTATCTTAACTTTTTCATCGTTGTATATATACAAAACAATAATGCACATCACAAAAGGTAGTGAGCACAGGATTACAAATGCTAGTGTACACACCCACAATACAAGAAAGAAGAATGAAGTATGGAACACACCCCACCGACTGGCAATGCTAGAAAAAGGACCCCAGTACTCTGGTATCAGACTACTAAGAAGTCTGCCCAAAAACCTGCAAGATAGTGTACTTCACAATGAATTTACAAAGAAACTTAAAGACTATCTCATTGAAAAAGAGTTTTACAGTGTTGCAGAATACTTATGCCATTAAATTTGTATATATTGTTACTCATTATCAGTGATGTAAAAATGTAAGCTAAAGGTGTAGAAAAATAATTGATAAAGAATTTTAATACTTTGACATGTCCTATATTACACGTACATTTACTATTCACAATGTAATCTTACAGGATCAAATAAAATTCAATTCAATTCAATTCAATCACACACTGCGTGAAATCACTGGCTAAGCTGTCAACTATGTGTTGCATTCCTATCCCAGACACCTGCTGCCTCTCCCTCTCTATCCGAAATAAAAACTCACCCCAGTCTACTTCCTGAACTGCAGGCTTAATAATGTACTGGGTGATCAAAAAGTCAGTATACATTTGAAAACGTAATAAACCACGGAATAATGTAGATAGAGAGGTAAAAATTGACACACATGCTTGGAATGACAAAGGGTTTCATTAGAACAATGAAAAAAACAAAGTTCACAAAATGTCCGGCAGATGATGCTGGACAGCAAAATGTCAGTGTCTGCGCATGACAATCATGTATAAAAGGAGGTGTAATGAGAGAGAGAGTCAGATGCACCAGCAGTCGCAGCATGTTGATGTTACCTGACAAGGCGCTTTTAGTGAAACTGTATTATCAGAATGGGGAATGTGCTTGTTCAGCGTTATGATCCTATCGCCATAGGAAGGGGATTCGAACGGG